>NC_133327.1:168598727-170039560 GCF_042186555.1 Aquarana catesbeiana | reverse complement strand
CTCAAGCTTCTCGAACATGTACATGGAAGCCTTTCTTTGTCTACATGTATCACACTGATAACAAGTGTTTTTTCACAGTTCATACTGTATATCCTAATTGTTGCTGGCTGCAATTCACAACCTGTCTCTGATTGCAAGTACTACACTAACATGCTGCATATATTTTTTCACAGGGCACATTTCCTAATTGAATATAGTCAGTGTGCAGCAGCATAGAAACTTATAGTTTAGAGTTACAAACAGTGGATTGTGGGAGACAGAGACAGTGTAGAGTGTTGTCACTCCATAACATAAAGTGCCTGAACAGTAGGCTTTACCAATGAAATTATCATGTTATAGCGTATATTGTATATAATATTTTAGTTGTTCGCATCTTCAACACATTAGCTGCACATGCAGCTACAATAGCTACTTTTTATTAATTGGGATATATACTCTTGTTTTTGCATTTTTTGAAGGAAAAAAAATCACTCACATTGATCGCTCCCCCCACCCCCCAACTCCATAGAAAAATAGAAAAAAAATATAGAAATATAGGCATGCGCTGGTAAGCCTAAAATTCCAGTTTAAAACGGTCCTGCTGCTAGAGAATTTTACACTGCTGTAGCTTCTGCAGTTTCTAAATACTTATTACAGTGTTAATTATAGTGTTAACGTTATGAATGTATATTAAAGACAAAATCCTTCATGGAGAGCCTGTTCTGAACAAGAAGGATTTCTAGAAATGTCAGCATGCTCCCATCAGCAGGATAAACCATACTGGTAAAAGTTTATTTCTGTTTTGTTCTTCCATTTTATTTCATAGAGAATATTTTTATTCACTGCCCACCTTCGGTGATGTGAGTGGATGTGTGTAGGGCTCCTCCATCCTGCTGATTAACCTCCCTTCATCTTTGCCTTGTGTGTCTGGGTATGTATGATTCTCTACAGCCTGAAATACTGCTTTTTCCTGACCTCCCGAATTATAACACACGGCTGGCTGCTGGCTTGTTGGCTTGTATACAGAGAAGTTGTGAACCTACTGGCCTTCGATGCCTCCTGTGTCTTCTTTGTTGTTGGCTGGGGTGGGGTCCTTCTCCTGGCTTGTGCGTCCATTTCTCCAGTTGCCTCTTTGTTGTCTGCCTCTTTGCCCTCTAGCCACGTCCAGAATGGTGAGGTTTTGAGAGGACTCTGTGGATCAGAGGTGCTTGGCAGAGAATCGGCAGGTGTCGACGGTGCTTGGAGATAATAAGGTAAGCCTTGAGAACAGTCAGAAATTGTCGGTGGGGCTCAGAGCAGAAACTTGCCTAATAGACTGGCAGTGTTCAAGTCGGTCTCGGCAGAGCTTGTAGAAATAGGATGAGCTAAGAACAGGGATGCTTTGGCTGTACTTCTGGAGTGCAATTCGTTTTGCACTCCTGTCACCAATGTCAGTCCAAGCACCGGATCATCTCGACCACGGAGTCTGGATCTGCCAGGTGCTTGGACTGACACAAGCCGCTGAGAGCCTGAGGCGGCCTCTCCGCCCCTCCACAGCTCAGTGCTCCAGTGAACGAGGAGGGAGAAGAGCAGAGAGCTGTGACTGTCTACAGCTCTCTGTTCACGGAGCTGTGACAGTCTACAGTCCTCCGCTCTCTGCTCAAGGAGCTGTGAAAAACGAGTGATCGGCAGTGTTCGATCACTCTGTTCTCAGTGTAGAGGTGCCGGGGGACCTAGTGCTAGAATTATTTCTCTCTCTTTAACAATTGCAGCGATACCTCACATGTGTAGTTTGAACATCATTTTCATATGTGGGCACGACTTACATATGCGTTTGGTTCTGCATGCAAGCTCAGCGGGACAGGGTGCTTTAAAAAAAATTAAATTTTTTAAATTATTTATTTTACTTTTTATTTTTTTACACTTTAAAAAAAAATATTTGGGTCACTTTTATTCCTATTGTAAGGAATGTAAACATCCCTTTTAATAGAAAAAAAAAATGACAGGACCTCTTAAATGTGAGATCTGGAGTAAAAAAGACCTCAGATCTCACATTTACACTTAAAAGCAATAATGGGGGCCGTCTTTCCCTCACTCGGCTCCAGGCCTGTTAGGAGAGAGGATGCCGCTACCAATGGCTCTTGTAAGCGGTGGAGACGGGAGGGGGGCTCTCTCCCACCCCTGATAAAAGTGATCTCACAGGGAATCCTCTGGCGAGACCACTTTTATCCTAAAGAGGACCGCCTGCCGTTTCTGAAAATTCCCAGGTTATGGCTGCCATAACAATGGTATTTAGCGTCAAATTACCAACGTACAGCTACGTCGATTTGTGGCAAGTGGTTAAATAACATTGAATTATCATTCAAGTGGAGAAAGTATTTTTACAGAGAGAGAAATTTTTTAATAACTTTTTTTCCCTTTTTTTTTCAGGTTGCCCCTCTGCAACTAATAAATTCTGAAATATGACAAGGAGAAATGAAAGACAGGGAGCCTCTACTGTCATGGTTCCCATGCAAGATGCCGGGGGCTTTCTTAACAAATGCAAGGTGAAGATCTGCAAAAGAGAAGGCTAAAGAAACTGCAGTGATTAAACTTGCAAGTTTGCTTTGACACCTAAAGATAATGAAAATTAAAACTACCAGCAAGCTCCCAGTGAAGGATCGGAAGATCAATGCACTAGAATGGATGCTAATAATCTCTTGGACCAAGGGGTATGAGATGCAGAAGAAATATTGAGTAAGAGCGCAGGACAGTATGCTGATAAACAGTTTAAAGGTTTACAAATATTACCACCATTATCAGCGCCAGCAGAACCCTCACTATCAGATGTGCTTAAAGCACTACATCAATGCCAAAATTGCATTGGTAATTTAACCAGTCAAGTACAAGGACTTAAAGAAGAATTTATCTTTCTTCGGCAAGACATGTAGAAAATACGGGAATGTACATATGATTTGGAAGGCCGTGCCAGAGAGATAGAGAATACCATCCAGCCACTACATATAGACCTTAAAGAAGCACTGAAAAAATCTGATACCAAAGTTCCTAAACTAGAAGATCTGAAAAATCATTTTCAACATAATAACATCAGGCTGGTAGGCCTTCCAGAACATGCTGAAGGCTCTTACCAGTTTGCGGAAACATGGCTGTGGGAGATTATTGGGAAATTTTTGCATTTTTTTCTTTGTATTGTTTTTTATTTTTCTTTATAGATACAGTGAACACCATATATCACATTTGATTACTTAGTCTTTCCTTTAATGTGAAGACATCAAGAGACTTCTGTTTGGCAGTAATATTTGTATGACTACTAATTATATAAATTACTTTTTTTATTTCTCCTATTACAAGAAATTTTCCACTCTATAGGATCGATATTTATTTGCAAAAATCGATCACATGTAATGGGCCTAAATCTGATACTACTGTACTATGTCTGCTAAAATGCAGGTTCTGATATCCAGGAATATTAGAGGTTGTATGCCGCATGCACACAATCGGAATTTCGGCCCGCAAAAGACAGATGAGAGTTTTTCGTTGGAAAATGCAACCGTGTGTATGCTCCATCGGTCTTTTGTTGACGGAATTCCAGCCAGCAAAAGATTGAGAGCATGCTCTCAATTTTTCAGTCGGGAAAAGTTTCTATCCGAAAATGTGATTGTCTGTGGCAATTCCAACGCGCTAAATCCCTACGCATGCTCGGAAACAATTCGACGCATGCTCGGAAGCATTGAACTTCATTTTCTCGGCTCGTCGTAGTGTTGTACGTCACCGCGTTCTTGACGGTCGTAATTTCAGTAAACTTTTGCGTGACCATGTGTATGCAAGGCAAACTTGAGCGGAATCCCGCTGGAAAAGCCGTCATATCTTTTTCCGATGAGAAATCCGCTCATGCGTACGCGGCATTAGTGATCCAGTGAAGAGTCAAGATGTTTACAACTCTGAAACAATCTCCATTATCTGCTACAGGAAACCTAATCTAAATCTAAATTTGTCTTCTCTAAAATGTGCACAATTCAGCACACACTATCACTCTACTCCAGTGGCAGCCCGTCCATAGGGGGCGCATGGGCGCCGACCCCCTAGTCACAAAAAAAGGCCCTTTAAAAAAGAAATCAAAAAGGTCCTTTAGGTGCACTGTGTTCGGGCACCAGACACAGTTCACTATGGGAAGCATGACGTCTATGCAATCACGTGATTGCAGATGAGATGCTTAATTTGCAGGGTTTTGACCTGCCTTGTGGCGCAATGCAGTGTGCCTGAATACTCCCTCCCATACTGTTATTATGCCTGCCTTGTTTTTGATTGGTGGTGCTTTCCCTCGGAGCTTTGGCGTCACTTCCATTTTTCCCTGCTCAGAGAAGACTGAGTGCGATCAGCATCAGCGTGGTGAAGCTGGGTCTAACACAGGCGGACTATCTAGTGTGAGCTAGAGCAGGCAGGAGGAGAGGAATACACAGCAGTTCCATGCTTGTGTTACACTTTGAGCTACGGATCGGAACGTAAATACATCTGATGTGGGAGGGACTGCACAGACAGTATTTCATGTGATGGAACAGCAAGCTTGCTGGAAGTAAAAGTGAAAGTCTGAGTCGGTAAAGCTCTCTGCTCTCTGTATGATCGCTGACTTGCTGACATCCGTGGAAGAGCTGTGAATGTTAACCATTTCTTATCTGCTGCAAGGACATGCTACACTGCTGCTCTATCCTTGCAAAAAATCTTATATAAAATGAAATTCTACCCTCTGCTCACTGTCTCCATGATTTACTTACACTGGGCATAAAAAGCTGACTTACTATATGCTTGCTGACAGAAGTGTAACTGACACCCGTTCTCTTTGCAATGAGGTGTCAGTTTAATCCTCAGGATTCAAACTGAAACTTCACTTGCAACTTGCTAAGAAAAAAATAAATTATCCAGAGTATTAGTTACCACTTACCTGGCTGGATGTCCAGGTCACTCACTGGATGAGGATAGTGATGATGCCAGTTGCCGAGTGTATTATACAAAATCACAATGAGGAGGATGATGATGATTATCATCACCCTCCTCATTGTATAATACACCTGTCATCGCTTTCCTCATCATTGTATAATCCACCCGTCATCTGATGTTGAGTGTATTATAGAATGATGAGGATGATGATGACGGGTGTATTATAGAATGATGAGGATAGCGATGATGGGTGTATTATAGAATGATAAGCATAGCAATGATGGGTGTATTATACAATAATGAGGATAGCGATGACGGGTGTATTATACAATGATGAGGATGATGATGACGGGTGTATCATACAATGATGAGGTTGATCATGACGGGTGTATTATAGAATGATGAGGATAGTGATGACGGATGTATTATAGAATGATAATGATAGCGATGATGGGTGTATTATACAATGATGAGGATAGCAATGACGGGTGTATTATACAATGATGATGATGATGATGGGTGTATTATACAATGATAATGATGTGAATAAGTAAATACCTCACGCAGAAAAATTAATGTATAAATTGGTAAATAGAGCTGCTAACCCCTGAGCTAGATATAGAAATTCTAGTGCAAATTGGAAACAAGTGTGATGGGGGGGCGCTAGGCCACTAATTATTGCTTACTTCAATATATAGTGAATAAACATATCCATAAATGAAAAAATGGTAAGTGTATCAGTGCCACTGTGCCACTTGAAAAAACTTGTGTGCATCTATATTGAATACCCGTGTACAAATAGTGCATATGTCAAAAAAATACATCTGCAACCATATATTCACTACATGTGCCGAAACAAAAAAATTAATACAAATTTAAAAATGATGAAAAATGACAACAGAAAGTCCAATATGCAAAACAAAAAGAACATCAAAGAGTGCTTCTTCCACTGTAGAGATGAGCCACCTTCACCAACTACATTGTACACCCAAAGTGCTCTCTAAGTGGATGTCTGCTTACCAGATGTTGTTGAGCTTATTAATTAAAAGAAGGTCAAGTATTGCCTTTAGCAAGAAATGACTTGCTGCAATTAGATGGATGAGCCATGTGGGAAACCTTTCTTCTCCCCCAGTGTGGGTAACCAGAAATATATAGGAAGGATACAAAAAACTGGAATAGTGTAATCCCATTTATTGAAAAATTGAATAAAATCAAAAGCCAAGTGGCTGCTTACATTAAATAGTGCCTTCAGCCAACACTGAGGCTGATGCGCTCATCTATGATTGAAAGCCCCGCTCTGCGCGTGGTGGCCGGCTCCGCCGCCAGCTGCTGACAACTGGAGGGACTGGAATTGTGGACCAGATCATGTAACCAGGCACGCCTCGACTTACGTTTCGTATCACGGTTTCAGGAGGTGTGTCTGGGTACTATGTATGCATACTTAAATAGTCAGAGAGCTTGACCAATAAGAATATAGATTGTGTAGTTGCTAGGCAGTTTAGATAATCGGAGAGCTTGACGAATGAAAATTTAGATTAATTAGTTGCTAGGCAGTTTACCAGCCTCAATGCCGGTCATAGGCAAACTTGAAAGACATACTGTAACGTACCTGGGATGTGAGCCTGACGTGTGGAGGGAGACCACCCGTACCACCCTGGCTCGGAGACCACTGGAGTGGGAACAGTGGTGGTAAGAGCACAGTGAGGTAAAGGTGCCTGAGTCCTTACTGCTTGAAGTGGTCTCCTCGCGTGGAAGCTGGAGAGGTGGTTGCAGGTCAGCAGATGCAGGCTAGTAGAATAGTGGATGCAGGTCAGCAAGTGCAGGTTGCAGAGCAGCAGATGCAGGTCAGCTGATGCAGGTTTGCAGAGCAGCGGATGCAGATCAGCAGATGCAGGTTTGCAGAGTAGCGGATGCAGATCAGCAGATGCAGGTTTGCAGAGTAGCGGATGCAGATCAGCAGATGCAGGTTCGTAGAACAGCGGATGCAGGTCAGCAGGCAGAAGCGGAGTCAGACTAGCCGGGTCATACACATCAGGGAATACAGCAGAAATGGCAGGCAGAGAATAGTTAGAGTCCAGGCTGGGTCTTGGCAACAGGCAATCAGGCAGGTAACAGAGCAGGGTCAAACGAGCCGAGGTTAGGATTGGAGACGTAAGCAGGATCAGGAAGCCGGGTCAACACAGGAACAGAGTACTGGTACAAATCAGGAACACAGGGAACAGACGCAGATCAAACTGCAAGGGGCAGCACCATTGAGCGTCTTTTATGGACTATTGGATGCCAAAGCGCGTCTAACGTGCGCGCATGTGCACATTCGCGCGCGAGGTCCATGGCTCACGCATGCGCATAGGCGCACGCCTTCTGGAATGGGCAGTACGTCCCTGACAGTGCCCCCCCTTAAGGGCAACCTCCGGTTGCCCAAGAGAACTCTTTTCTGGGGTGACTGCAGAAAAAGGCCTGAATTAATTCTTGAGCATGAATGTTCCGTTGGGGTTCCCAGGAATTCTCTTCCATATCGTAACCCTTCCATTTGATCAAGAATTGTAGCTGGTTCCTTCTTCTTCATAGTTACATAGTTACATAGTTACATAGTAGGTGAGGTTGAAAAAAGACACAAGTCCATCAAGTCCAACCTATGTGTGTGATTATGTGTCAGTATTACATTACATATCCCTGTATGTTGCGGTCATTCAGGTGATTATCTAATAGTTTCTTGAAGCTATCAATGCTCCCCGCTGAGACCACCGCCTGTGGAAGGGAATTCCACATCCTTGCCGTTCTTACAGTAAAGAACCCTCTACGTAGTTTAAGGTTAAACCTCTTTTCTTCTAATTGTAATGAGTGGCCATGAGTCTTATTAAACTCTCTTCTGCGAAAAAGTTTTAACCCTATTGTGGGGTCACCAGTACAGTATTTGTAAATTGAAATCATATCCCCTCTCAAGCGTCTCTTCTCCAAAGAGAATAAGTTCAGTGCTCGCAACCTTTCCTCATAACTAAGATCCTCCAGACCCTTTATTAGCTTTGTTGCCCTTCTTTGTACTCGCTCCATTTCCAGTACGTCCCTCCTGAGGACTGGTGCCCAGAACTGGACAGCATACTCCAGGTGCGGCCGGACCAG
Source organism: Aquarana catesbeiana (assembly GCF_042186555.1). Classification (NCBI taxonomy): domain Eukaryota; kingdom Metazoa; phylum Chordata; class Amphibia; order Anura; family Ranidae; genus Aquarana; species Aquarana catesbeiana. The sequence continues at coordinate 170,031,547 of NC_133327.1, read as the reverse complement.
AGTCTTGTAGAGCGGGAGAATTATCGTTTTATCTCTGGAGTTGACCCCCCTTTTAATGCATGCCAATATTCTGTTTGCTTTATTAGCAGCAGCTTGGCATTGCATGCCATTGCTGAGCCTATCATCTACTAGGACCCCCAGGTCCTTTTCCATCCTAGATTCCCCCAGAGGTTCTCCCCCCAGTGTATAGATTGCATTCATATTTTTGCCACCCAAATGCATTATTTTACATTTTTCTACATTGAACCTCATTTGCCATGTAGTCGCCCACCCCTTTAATTTGTTCAGGTCTTTTTGCAAGATTTCCACATCCTGCGGAGAAGTTATTGCCCTGCTTAGCTTAGTATCGTCTGCAAATACAGAGATTAAACTGTTTATCCCATCCTCCAGGTCGTTTATGAACAAATTAAATAGGATTGGTCCCAGCACAGAACCCTGGGGAACCCCACTACCCACCCCTGACCATTCTGAGTACTCCCCATTTATCACCACCCTCTGAACACGCCCTTGTAGCCAGTTTTCAATCCATGTACTCACCCTATGGTCCATGCCAACGCACCTTATTTTGTACAGTAAACGTTTATGGGGAACTGTGTCAAATGCTTTTGCAAAATCCAGATACACCACGTCTACGGGCCTTCCTTTATCTAGATGGCAACTCACCTCCTCATAAAAGGTTAATAGATTGGTTTGGCAAGAACGATTCTTCATTAATCCATGCTGATTACTGCTAATGATATCATTCTTATTACTAAAATCTTGTATATAGTCCCTTATCATCCCCTCCAAGAGTTTACATACTATTGATGTTAGGCTAACTGGTCTGTAATTCCCAGGGATGTTTTTTGGGCCCTTTTTAAAAATTGGTGCTACATTGGCTTTTCTCCAATCAGCTGGTACCATTCCAGTCAATAGACTGTCTGTAAAAATTAGGAACAACGGTCTGGCAATCACCTGACTGAGTTCCCTAAGTACCCTCGGATGCAAGCCATCTGGTCCCGGTGATTTATTAATGTTAAGTTTCTCAAGTCTAATTTTAATTCCGTCCTCTGTTAACCATGTAGGTGCTTCCTGTGTTGTGTCATGAGGATAAACACTGCAGTTTTGGTTACTGAAGCCCCCCGATTCACTCGTGAAGACTGAGGAGAAGAATAAATTCAATACCTTTGCCATCTTCCCATCCTTTGTAACCAGATGTCCTTCCTCATTCTTTATGGGGCCAATATGGTCTGTGATCCCTTTTTTACTGTTTACATACTTAAAGAATTTCTTGGGATTTTTTTTGCTCTCCTCCGCTGTGTCTTTCATGTTCTATCTTAGCCATCCTAATTGCACCCTTACATTTCTTATTGCATTCTTTATAAATTCTGAATGCTGAGGATGATCCCTCAACCTTGTATTTTTTGAAGGCCTTCTCCTTTGCTTTTTTATGCATTTTTACATTGGTGTTAAGCCATCCAGGATGTTTGTTCGCTCTTTTAAATTTATTACCCAATGGGATACATTGGCTAATGCCCTTATTTAATATGCTCTTAAAGCAAACCCATCTCTCCTCCGTATTCTTTGTTCCTAATATTTTATCCCAATTTATGCCTTTTAGCAAGGTTTGTAGTTTAGGGAAGTTGGCTCTTTTGAAATTCAGTGTCTTTGTGTTCCCTTCATGTTTCCTATTTGTGTGATTTATACTGAAACTAATTGACCTGTGATCGCTGTTACCTAAATTGCCCCGTATTTCCACATCTGTGATCAGGTCTGTATTGTTGGTAATCAGTAGATCTAGTAATGTTTTATTTCTAGTTGGTGCGTCTACCATCTGACCCATAAAATTGTCCTGCAAGACATTAAGGAACTGGCGAGCCTTAAATGAATGCGCGGTTCCCTCCGCCCAGTCTATGTCTGGATAAATAAAATTCCCAATTATGATAACACTTCCCATCCTTGCTGCTAATCCAATTTGTGATAGGAGATCCGTCTCCACTTCCTCCCTCAGGTTAGGGGGCCTATAGCATACTCCCAGTATTATTTTCCCCTTAGCTTCATCCCTTTGGAGCTCTACCCATAAAGATTCCACCTCCTCCCTAGCCCCCTCAGTGATGTCATCTCTCACATTCACTTGTACATTATTCTTGATATATAGGCATACCCCTCCCTCTTTTTTTACCCTCTCTATCCTTGCGGTATAGGGTATACCCTTGAATGTTTGCCAGCCAATCATGAGAGCTGTTGAACCAGGTCTCTGAAATTCCCACAAAATCCAAATCCTCCTTGTACAACAGTATCTCTAGTTCACCCATCTTGTCCGCCATGCTCCTGGCATTAGTGAACATGCCACATAGTTTAGTCCGGTCGCATATTGTCCTCGTATTGGGTGTTTCAAGATTGCAACTAGGACTTGCTACTATACTCACCTTGTGTTTTTGTGCTTTGGTTAACCTACCACTAATGCCCCCAATACTACCCTCTGGAATATCTTCCACGCTGGCTATCACTGTCTCTGGACCCTCCCCCCTAGTTTAAAAACCCCTCTAACTTTTTGGCCATCTTCATTCCCAGCAGATCTGCACCCTCCTCATTTAGGTGCAGTCCGTCCCTTCTATAGTACCGGTTACCGACTGAGAAGTCGGCCCAGTCCTCCAGGAACCCAAACCCCTCCTTACTACACCAGCTCTTCAGCCACTTGTTTACTTCCCTAATCTCCCTCTGCCTTTCTGGTGTGGTTCGATGTACCGGTAGTATTCCTGAGAACACTACCTTGGAGGTCCTTTTCCTCAATTTAGCTCCTAAGTCCCTAAAATCGTTCTTTAGGACACTCCATCTGCCTCTGACTTTGTCATTGGTGCCAACGTGCACCATGACAGCCGGGTCTTCCCCAGCCCCTCCCAGTAATCTGTCCACAAGATCCGTTATGTGCCGAACCCGAGCGCCCGGTAGACAACATACTGTTCGGCGCTTCAGGTCTTGGTTACAGATTGCCCTCTCTGTCCTTCTAAGAATTGAGTCCCCTACCACCAGAATCTGTCTTTCCTTTCCCTTTGCTGCCCCCCCACTCTCACTGGAGGAGTTCTTCCCCTGGCAGCTAGGAGAGTCCCTCGTCTCCAGCAGTGCTGGTCCCTGACTGGTTTCACCAATGTCACTCAATGGAGCGTACTTATTGGGATGCTCCAGTCCTGGATCGGCCTCTCTGGCACTTCCCCCTCTACCCCTCCTGTCTGTCACCCATCTACTCTTTGCTAGTGCCTGCACCTCTTTGTCTCCACCCGCCTCTGTGCTGGCCCCTGCCGGCACCTGCCGTGTACGTTCCTGGCTCACCTTTAGTATGGAGGGACTTCTCAGTGCTGACAGTTGCTTCCCCAGATTCAGAACCTGGGCTTCCAGGGAAACAATGTGCTTACATTGATCATCAGTATTAGCCCTCAATCGGATGATCAAGGAACGCATACATGCCGCAAGATGTACAAAGAGTTGCCTCTCCACACCCGCCGGGCATCATACCTATTAAATTTAGTGAGGATTTGGGGATTTTACCCTGTCCAAATTACCTAACAGCTAGCTTCCTGGCACTAATACTCAAGACAATACACAGGTACACGGCAGTCTAAGATGGCCTCCACTTCAAACTCCACATCTCCGTCAATGATTACAGGTTCAGGTGGTCTCGATCCTCTGTCTGGGAAAGGATCAGGCACTGTAGGTTTTCATAGTGAAACATTAAATACCTGGTGGATTTTCAAGGACTCCGGTAAGGCAAGTTCGTAGGAAACGTCATTTAATTTCCGTTTTACTGGGAAGGGACCAATGAATTTGGGTGCCAAGTTCCTTGCGGGGCAAGTCATCTTAAGATTGGTGGTGGATAACCATACTTGATCGCCCTGTTGCAGACATAATTCCCCTCTCCTCTTCCTGTTGAACATCCTCTTATTGGTTGCTTGTGCCCTGGTCATGGCTTCCTGCAATATCTTCCTATTACGAGTCAGGAAATTGATGGTATTCTGGACCGCTGGGACTGTTGAAACCCTGGATGAGATCAGGTAGAAAGGTTGGATGGAACCCGTAATTGGCAAAGAATGGAGACTGACCTGTAGCCGAATCATTAGCATTATTAAAGGCAAATTCTGCCAGGGGTAGTAATGATACCCAGTCATCTTGAACAAAGGAGGTGAAGCATCGGAGGTATTGCTTGAGCGTTTGATTCATCCTCTCAGTTTGCCCATTGGTCTGAGGGTGATAGGACATGAACAGTTCAATCTTCAGAGCCCTGCACAAAGCCCTCCAGAAGCGAGAGGTGAACTGCACTCCTGTGTCCGAAACAATGTCCACAGGAACCCCGTGTAGCCTTACTATCTCTTTAATGAAGACCTGGGCAGTCTCCATGGCAGAGGGTGTGCTCTTTAGTGGAACAAAGTTGGCCATCATAGGCGTGCGCACAGGGTGTGCCAGGTGTGCCAGGTGTGCCTGGGCACACTCTAATCACCCTGTGCTGCGAAGATTTCCCCTGCTGCTTGGCTGCAGAGAAAGGGACTGGGGAATCTCTGTCCTCAGTTCCTTTCTCTGTCTCAAAAGTGAGATATCAGGGGTCTGTTTAGACCCCTGATATTTCACCAAAGTGCCCCCAATGGGGCTCCTAAAAAATTGTAAAAAAAAAAAAATATTGTAAAAAATAATTTAAAAAATACAAACGTAAAAAAGTAATAATAAAAAAAATAATAAAAAGACAGACACCAATCTCTGCCCTACTGACATCGTCCATTGCTCTACTGACACTGTCAATTGCCCTACTGTTATATAATTATATATATATATATATATATATATATATATATATATATATATATATATATATATATATATATATATTTACACACACACACGCATGTGTTTGAGCTTTGGGGTGCACACCCTAATACAGTAGGCTGCGCACACCTATGTGGGCCATCTTGGATAAACGGTCAACCATGACAAAAATGGCTGAGTAACCTTCTGATGGGGGAAGTTCCACTACGAAATCCATGGCAATCATTTTTCAAGGACGGTCAGGGACTGGTAAGGGTCTGAGCAGACCCCAGGCCTTGCCTCTAGTGGTCTTGCTATGGATACAGGTAGCACAAGAGCTTATATATTCCCTGCAGTTCTTCAAAATGTAAGTTGGACAAGTTCCAGAGTCTTGTGCATCCCGAAATGGCCTGCCAGGGGATGATCATGACACAAATTCAGCACTGTGACTCGGACCTCCTCAGGCACAAAGATCTTGTTATTTCTCCACAGTAGTCCATCCTTGGGTAGCAGAGTAACTTCAGGAGGGCCAGACACACCTGCAGAGGCTTGCTTCAAGCCGGACATGAGATCAGTTTGCAAAAGTAAAAAGTTACCTTCCGATAGAATGATGTCTGGGGCTGGTACTTCTTTCGGATCATCAAACATGCGGGAAAGAGCGTCCGGTTTGGTGTTCTTGGAGCCAGGCCGGTAAGTTATGTGAAATGAAAACCTAAAGAAAAATAATGCCCATCGTGCCTGGCGGGGTCTCAGACGTTTGGTAGCTCTCAGATACTCTAAGTTCTTGTGATCTGTATAAATGAGTATAGGGTGCGCTGCTCCTTCCAACAAATACCTCCACTCATCAAGGGCAGATTTAATGGCCAGTAGCTCCCTGTCCCCAACGTCATAGTTTTTCTCAGATGGGGTGAGCTTCCGGGAGAAGAAGGCTATGGGGTGCATCAAGTCCTTGAGACCTTGGCGTTGGGAGATGACAGCTCCAACCGCTGTCTCTGAGGCATCTACCTCAAGCAGATAAGGAAGCACAGGATCAGGATGACTCAGAATAGGAGCTGACGTGAAAAGTCCTTTTAGGTTTGTGAAGGCGGCCTGTGCCTTGGGAGTCCAATGAAACTGGGTATTCTTCTTGGTCAGCTGCGTAATTGGGGAAATAATAGCAGAGAAGCCTTTGATGAATCTCCGATAAAAGTTTACAAAGCCAACAAAGCGCTGCCCCCCTTTCTTGTCTGAAGGTGCAGGCCAATCCAGAATGGCTGAAACTTTCTGAGGATCCATCTTGAATCCCTCTGTTGAGATCACGAGGCCAAGGAACTGGATACTCTGGGGGTCATTTACTATAGCGCTATGGCGCTAATTCGTGCAAATTGCCACGAATTAGCGCTAATTCGCAGCAATTTAGCGCGAATTAGCACTAATAGCGCTAATTCGCGCTAAAACGGTATTCACTATAGCGCTGGTGAGAAAATTCTCCCAAAATTGAATTTACTATAGCTCCCTGAATCTAAATAGTGCCCAAACCCTTACTCTGCTAAAACCTAGAGAATTGCACATGGAAATAATGTTTAGAACATGATATAATTGTCTAAATGGTACTGAAATATGCGGTATATTATTTAAAGATTATCTGCTTTTAAACTGTGTGAAAAAGAGATTTCTACACTGAAATATCTTTAAAAGTCTGAAAAGTGAAAAATTCCCCGTTTTGGACAACTAGGCGCCAACACAACTGAGCATGCTCAGACCTGAAAATAACTTTCATTTTATCTCCAGTGTCTTTTTTACCTGGAGCTATAGTAAATACCAAAATGAGAGCTAATTAGAGAACATTTTTTGGAAGTTAAAATCTGCTCTAATTTAGTCCAAATGAAGTTTCAGTCACTGATTCTAATGGAACAATTCTAACTTTCACAAAAAAAACCTTTTAATGTTGAGATGAAATGTATCTTTCTGTGAAATAAATATTCCTTTGCAACATTGTTGCTTCTACTCTACTCTTCATCTCACAACAATCTTTAACCTAAACTCACACAGGTGTCTTTACAATCCACAAACAATACCATTGCTGATGCAAATTTAAAATGAATCACATTTTTTTGTGCTTTTTATTATTTCCAAATATTCATAATTTGGGCCCAAAAAATGTGATATGTGTACCAACATCAGAAATCAAAATGTAATTCCCAAAAAATTGAGGGTAATATTCTACTCTCACCCACAAAAAAACACCAAATATCACAGAATAAATCAAGAAGAATAACTCTTGAGTAATGTAATTCCATCACTTGTATGTCCATAGAAATGCAGTATTTATGTGTTTTTATGTGTATTTATGTGTAGGTATGTGTAGGTATGTGTAGGAGACTCTCATATGTGGCAGCTCCGTGGCTTAGAGGTTAGAACTTCTGGTTAGTATCCCTGAGGGTTTGGGTTCAAATCCCAATCATGTTACTGCATGTGGAGAAGTTGTCTCATCTCTCAGGTCCTATAATTATGTCTAAATGTAGTAGTTATGTGTAGGAGGGTTCCACCACCATTGTAAGTCTTTTCCAGATACACTGTTTAGGCAAAAGTATTGGGACACCTGCCTTTACACACACATGAACTTTAATGGCAGCCCAGTCTTAGTCCGTAGGGTTAAAATTTGATTTGGTCCACCCTTTGCAGCTAGAACAGCTTCTGGGAAGGCTGTCCACAAGGTTTAGTGTGCCTATGGGAATGTTTGATCATTCTTCCAGAAGTGCATTTGTGAGGCCAGGCACTGATGTTGGATGAGAAGGCCTGGCTCGCAGTCTCTACTCTAATTCAGCCAAAGGGTGTTCTATCGGGTTGAGGCCAGGACTCTGTGCAGGCCAGTCAAGTTTCCCCACCCCAAACTTGCTCATCCATGTCTTTATGGACCCTGCTTTGTGCACTGGTGTGCAAACATGTTGGAACAGGAAGGGGCTTTCCCCAAACTGTTCACACAAAGTTGGGAGCATGAAATTGTCCAAAATGTCTTGGTATGCTGATGCCTTAAGAGTTCCCTTAACTGGAACTAAGAGGCCAAGCCCAACCCCTGAAAAACAACCCCAAATCATAATTACCCCTCCACCAAATCATTTGGACCAGTGCACAAAGCAAGGTCCATAAAGACATGGATGAGTGATTTTGGGGTGGAGGAACTTGACTGGCCTGCACAGAGTCCTGACCTCAACAGAACACCTTGGGGATGAATTAGAGAGGAGACTGTAGGTCAGGCCTTCTCATCCAACATCAGTGCCTGACCTCACAAATGCACTTGGAAGAATGGTCAAACATTCTCATAGACACACTCCTAAACCTTGTGGACAAGAAGAATTGAAGCTGTTATAGCTGCAAAGGGTGGGCCAAATGAGTTTTGAACCCAATACTAATACTGGGATGCCATTACAGTTCATGTGCGTTTAAAGGCAGGCATCCCAATACTTAAGCCAATATATTGTATATTGCTTGTGACACTGAGCATGGCTATGGACTTAGGGCTGGTTCACACCACAGAGATGCAGAGAACATGTGTGGGGATGCCTGGTGGGTAAGTGGGTAGCAGTTCTGTCTAGCAGCACCTGGGATGTTGGTTCAATTCCCCAACATGCTAATCCTTGTGTTGAAGTTTATATGTTATCCCTGTGTGGGTTTCTCACCACAATCCGAAGACATGCTGGCATTTTATTTGTCTCCTGTCGAAATAGGTTCTAATGTAAGAACATTAATTTTGGACTTTATATTGGAAGCTCATTGCAGCCAGGGACTGATGTTAATGTTTATTAGCCCTAATCATGCCCAGGGACTTGGACAATTCAAATTTTAGGGTTTACACTGCACGGGTACATATGCTTAGAAAACTGTTGCTTTGTTTATGTGGGTGCAAATGGACTTCAATCTTTGTCCTGTAGTTGGAGATTTGATGCACATAGCCAAGGGCTAACACAGTTGCGAACACTATTATGTGTTCCTGCCCATCAGGTGCAATCACTTTATACATACATGAAGAGACAGATTGAAAGATACTGGTGGGCGTGTACTTCTATTGGGTGTGTCAGTGTGCTAACAATACAACCTCTCTTATATAAAGGCCTGCAGTAGGGGGTTTGTTTGGCCTGGGAAGGTCAGGTTTTTTGCTGTGATTTGTGGGGGAGAAGGAATGCTATTGGGAGATTTGATGAAATGCTTGTGCATTTTTTCAATCAAAAGTGGGTTTATGTGGCCATGCTGTCAATGTTGTGTGTGTATTGTTCCTGTCTGATCATGCAAACATCGTTTGGAAGCATCTGCTGACCTACTCTTTTTTTTTTTTTATCTTGTTTAATCGTGTACACCGAAATGCAGCTTCCAGTAGAACATGGTCACCAATGTATGTATGTGTGGATTGTGGGCTGGTAGGTGTTTTGAATAAGTCTTTTGTAATATTATGTTGGAATGCTTTGTAAGAATGACTGTTAAGTATGTTTCTATAATCTTGCATATAACAATGTGATGTGTTGCCCATTATACACAGAAATTAAAGCGGTGTCCACTCTAAGGTTTTGTCTAATTTTAGATTCTAAGCTCCTATGGGCAGGGCCCTTAAAATCCCATTGCTAAATGTAGCACCACCATATATCCTGTCCAAAATTTTTTGAAGCTAGTAAATGAATGTAATTTTTTGTTTTTCTGCTGGTAAAATAAAAGTACATTATTGAGCCTTGTGTTTTTGTTTTTTTCTTCTACTTTCTTCTCTTTAGTTTGTGGGTGGTGGTTTTGGGAAAGTGCAATATCTCTTATTTTATTTCAATATGTACTTGGGCACCAAAAAACGAATCTCTTTGCCCTGGTTCACATTGATACTACTTTGAAATCGCGCTACTTCACTTGAAGTAGCACGATTTCAAAGTAGCAAGGTCAGCGTGATTTTAGGTGCTACTTGATAGACATCCGTGTGGCTTCATACACAAACGTCTATAGAAGTCGCACCAGAAATCGGCAAAAGTAGTGCAGGAACTACTTTAGCAAATTGGTGCGGTGCCACAAAAAAAGTTGCATCGATTGGAACAGTGCCATTGCTGCCAATAGTCATGCGATTTGATCTCTCAAATTGCATGACAAATTGCTCCAATGTAAACCTAGGCTTCTGCACACCTGTAAGTAAATGATAAAGGTAGAATCTTTATATATAACAGCTGTGGAGAATTGCAGGTAATGAATTCAGCTGGTGGATAGGCAGTGTTTGTGTCAGCTTTAGTTCACATTGGTGCGATTTGACATGTCAAAGCGGTGACAATTGCACTGTTTTAATTGGTGTGACTTTGGGGTGCAATTTGTATTGATATCAGTGCAGAAACCTGCACAGATGTCTCTGAAATTGCCCCTGCAGTCGGGACTGACATGCGGGAATGAAAGTGTGTGATTTCAGCTGAACGATTTCCTCCTGCTGCTAACCCAGGGACACCATTTCTTATCGAACGCCTTTAAATATCATACGTAGAAATACAAATTTGCATATCTGCAAATAAACAAAAATAATAAAATTCTAATAGTGGTTGCGATCAAATATTTGCAGCAGCGATCAAAAAAGTGTAGTTTCGCCTTCTGACCCAGAAATAAGTCATTGTAATCACCCAGAAGTCCCTGTGCTGGTCAAGATCTCCAACAGGGCGAGGTCCCTCTTTAGCAAAGAGGAGGTGCGGCTCATTTTCCAGATAAGGGTATGATATGTACTTGTGCTTAATCAATGCGGGGGTGGATTTGGTAGTTAGATTTGGTGTGGGTGGGGTTCATTGATTTGTTTGGCATCCCCACCCATTTGCTTCTGGCCCATGTGCACACATCACTTCCTGCATTTGTTCTGCTGATGTAAATGCAAGTATAAATGAGAGCTCCTTTCTATTAAAATATATATGACTTGTTTCACAGTTGGGCGACTTTGGACTTCCGAGTTGCTTGACAAGTTGTACCCCCATGATTCTTAATGAGAATTAGGGATAGGCCGAACATCCCCCCTGTTCGGTTCACAGCAGAACATGCGAACAGACAAATAAATTTGTGCGAACATCATTAAAACCGCTTCCCGCCCGCCGTACGCCAAATGATGTCCTCGGCTTTGAGCGGGGATATCTGAGTGATGCCTGTATTTACAGACATCATCCAGATATCGTCTTTTAGAGCCTGCGAATCTGCACACCATAAGAATGATCATAGTGGCTGTTCCACTGCTTGATCATTCTAACAGGAGGCGAGAGGGGACGTCCCTCCCTCCCGCCACCCTCCGGTGCTTGTACCGACTTACCGCTACGATCGGTGAGTCGGTCACAGGATCCGCCAGCCCCGGATGCTTAGCATAGAGATTTCTGGTGGACCAGATGGTCGCCGGAATCTCTATGATCGTTCGGAGGCCGGGCGTGATGTTATGACTTCACGCCCGGCCTCTGTATTAAAAAAAAAGGCGCCGCTTCGGCTGGGAAGCAGAGATCGTTTTTTTGTTTTTTTTTTATTTCAGGCTTCTAAGCCTAGAGGTGAGATGTGGGGTCTTATTTACCCCACATCTCACTGTAAAGAGCACCTGTCATGCTTATTCCTATTACAAGGGATGTTTACATTCCTTGTAATAGAAACAAAAGTGATCAAAAAAATTTTTTTTGGAAAAAAAGTGTCAAGCTAAAATAAAAAAAAAAAATTAACAATAAAAAAAAAAAAACTTTTAAAGTGCCCCTGTCCCTGTGAGCTCGCATGCAGAAGCGACCGCAAACATAAGTCCCGCCCACATATGAAAATGTTGTTCAAACCACACATGTGAGGTGTCGCCGCGAACGTTAGAGCGAGAGCAATAATTTTGGTCCTGGACCTCCTCTGTAACTCAAAACATGTAACCAGTAAAAATTTTTAAAGCGGGGGGCGCATGCGCGGCGCAGAGGAAGATGGACGCCTGATACAGTAGCTCCGCTCCACCCGGGACTCTATAGGCTTCCTGAGGGCCATAAACAGCTCAAACTACAATACTTTTTGCACCCCTCAAGCCACATATGCTTGGTGCATGCCGCCGAAGCGAAGGAAATCTCGGGGCTCCTCTCAGAATACCTTAACTCACTATCTTCTCCGCACGCGGGACTGCTACAGCATGTCCCAAGATGGCGCCGCGGGAAGAGGGGACTCTCCAGCTCCATCCACTCCGTCGCAGCCGGACCTCTCTCCTAACAAGCACAGCTCACGTGAGTACCACCCCACCCTCTCTAAGGCAGACTTGGACAGCAGTCTGGAAGCCATGTACACCAAACTGGCAACCAAATTCCAAACAGAGCTGCACAAAACCTCCCATACTTTATCGCAAGACATTGCAGCCCTGGGTTCACGTACTGAGCTGCTCGAAAAAAAAAACGATAAGCTAGCCCTGGCATATAATGACCTCAGCCGAGATCACAAATCTCTAGCCCTAGCCCTCAATGCAATTCAGGCCCAAGTCGAAGATCTCGACAACAGAAATAGACGCAACAATCTTAGACTCAGAGGCATCCCAGAATCTGAGACAGAATTAATTCCGACTGTGATCCGTTTATTCAAGTCACTTCTCCCTGACCACGAATCCGCAGCCTTCAAATGCGATCGCATCCATAGGGCTCTCCGCCCTAAACCACCTGATGACAAGCCCCCCAGGGATGTGATCCTCTGTATGAAGGACTTTCTCACTAAGGAAGAAATCCTGAGAGCTGCCCGAAATAATCAACGTATCATTCTGGACAATCACACTATTCAGATTTACCCAGACATCTCCCCAGCAACCCTCGATAGACACAGAGGCCTGAAAGAGATCACTACAGTGCTTCAGTCTGCACATATCCGATACAGATGGAGTTTCCCGTTCAAACTGCTTGTCCCCCATAATGGTACCACTCTTGCCGCGTCTTCTCTCCGTGAGGGCCAAGAAATCCTAGTGAAGCTGGGCCTCCTGGATGCTGCTGCAATACGTCGCCTTCCATCAACACCACGTCCAGCTCCCATCTGGCAAACCCCGCCACCTAGGAGAGACAGAAGGAGGATCCGCTATGAAGCTGGAGAGGGCCTCGCAGAACAACTACGCTAGAACCTCCCTTGAGACGTTCAGCACCGCAAATTCTCCTTTCCCACAGATGGTGGCCGTCCCTCGGTGCCGCAATATGTTCTCCCCACCCAGCAAAGTTTTTTTTTTTTTTATTGTGCCTTGGGGCGCTGTAAGCCCTACTGTTTACACGATCTGCAACCCCACTTAAGGGAGCTGCAGTCCCGCTGGGTACGAGACCTAGTTGTCTCGCTTGTGAATTATTTGTTCAAGTGAAGGTTTTTTCTTTTTTTTCACAAACTTCACTGATCCGGTTTGGACATTTGACTTTATGTCCCTTTCTGGTAGCCTGATTCTAGGCTTTTTTCCTTTTTTGGTTTTGTGTTTTTTTGAAAACTTTTTCTTTTTTCTGTTTTTTGGTCAGTCAATTCAGTACCTACAACACTGGTTCCTTATATATATCGTTAACGAGCCTTGTACATTTAAGATTCATGTCTTCCTATTGTGTTTCAGTATATACTATATTTGCTTTTTATGGAATACTGTAGTGGTGGTACCCCTGCTTGGCTTCTTACATCTCAGATCACAAGCTCAGCCTACCCCCCATATAGGGTTTACCCTGAATCTCTTCTGTTGTGATAGTTTGACTATGACACATCATGGTTATCACCTGTATTACCCATAATGTGAAGGGATTCAATTCCCCCGTCAAAAGACGCAAAGCCTTTGATCAATATAATCATCTGGGCGCTAAGATCCTTTTAATTCAGGAAACTCATTTTTCACATACCTCACACCCAAAATTCCTTCACAGGAATTTTCCCCAATCATTTTACTCTCTTCATTCAACCAAAAGCAGGGGTGCCGCCATATTGTTACATGCCTCCTTACCAATGGAGGTAAAGCATTGCCATAAGGACAAGGATAGCAGGTTCGTCATTATTAAAGGGATGATCCACAACAAAGAAATAACCATAGCCAGCGTTTACGCCCCTAACGACGCACCTGCATCCTTTTTTAAATCCTTTTTTGACAAATTGGTCTCCCTGAACTCGCCCCATATGATAATAGGGGGTGACTTCAATTTAGTGGCTAACCCTACACTTGATAGATCCTCCTCCACGATCTCCTCTAAGGCCTTCCCCAGGTCTCTTTCACAGGGCCTGATTGATCACCAGCTGATAGATACCTGGAGAACGCATAACATGGGACTAAAAGAATACACCTTCTACTCGCATCCCCATAATAGTTATGCTAGGTTGGACTTTATTTACACTACCCCCATCATTTTAGCCAACTCCTCGAATGCTACGATCCAACCTTGTGTCTGGTCAGATCACCATATCACCTCTTTCACTACACAATTTATAGGCCTCGCTCCCACCCCACACACTTGGAGATTAAACGAAGCTTTGCTCTCGGATTTAGTGGCTGAATCCGAGACTGCCAAGTCCATTGAGGAGTATTTTTCCTTTAACGATCTCCCAGAAACCCCACCCGCTATAATATGGTCTGCCCATAAGGCAGTTATAAGAGGAAAGCTTATTAGCATTGCCTCTTCCCATAATAACATACATAGACAAAAAATCCTAGATCTCACGACAGAATTGGATCACTTATATAAAAACACACCTATGTTGGGCTTGGAATCTACTAGGAAAACCATAGATCAAAAAAGTCTAGAATTAGACTCTCTCCTATCTTCACATACTGAGAAAGCCTTTAGATGGTCCAAAGCCAAATTTCTGCTGCACAGTAATACCACTTCAACTCTTTTTGCCAGAAAACTCAACCAGTCCTTCCGCCCCACGCATGTATACAAACTGACCTCTACAACGGGTCTTCCAACCTCACATCCCAAAGAGGTACTTCACATTTTCGAACGCTTCTACTCCTCCCTCTTAGCTCCAGTTCAAACCCCATCCACTAGTACAGAAGATACTTGGTTTCAAAATGTCCCTATTCCTTCCTTCTCTCCCACACAAATAGAGAAACTCAACGCTCCCATTACAACTTCGGAGGTTCTTCAAGTGATCAAATCCCTGAAGGTTGGCTCTGCCCCTGGCCCTGATGGTTTTTCAGCCATATACTATAAAAAATTTGCCACCCTTCTAACCCCCAGCTTAGTACAGTTATTTAATGAGGTCCTACAAGGGGGTAGTTTTCCAGATGAAATGTTGTTGGCAAACATGTCCTTGATCCCCAAGCCCAATAAAAATCACTTGCTTCCTCAAAATTATAGACCAATTTCGGTCATGAATAATGACCTAAAGATTTTTAGCAGAATTCTGGCGGACAGGTTGGCATCTATTATTTCTTCCCTTATTTCCCCCTTTCAATCAGGATTTATACCCCACAGATTTATAACTGATAACATCAGGTTAGCTTCCAACATAATTCAGGATGCAAATCAGACCTCTAGGAGACTCTTCATGCTTAACCTTGACATACATAAGGCGTTTGATAGCGTCTCCTGGAACTACCTTTCCATCCTCCTGCAACGTATGGGCTTCTGCAACGAATTTTTACACGGGTTCCGTGCCCTCTACATTAACCCCAAAACTCGAATTAAGATCCCGAGCTGTTACTCTGAATTTTTTCCAGTGGGTCGGGGCACTAGGCAGAGGTGTCCACTTTCCCCCCTGATTTTTGCCCTTGCCCTGGAACCCCTAGCCATTGCTATACTTACCAACCAAGATATTTCAGGGTATACCAAGGGCGCCTCTACATACAAATTTTGCATGTACGCGGACGATGTCCTTATGTTCTTAACCAATCCCCTCATCTCCCTCCCTAATCTTCTACAGACCTTGTCAAATTTTGCTGGAATCTCCGGTCTCAAGATCAATGTCACAAAATCGGTGGCCCTACCGGTGGGATTTTCTCCACCTGAACTCCAACATTTTAAAGACACCTTTCATTTTACGTGGGCGGATGCCCACATATCTTATTTGGGCATCTGTCTGACGGGAGAGTATAGCAAACTTTTTGAATTTAACTACCCTCCTATGATCTCCAAACTGAAAAAAACTCTGAAAATGTGGTCCCAGCTTCACATCTCATTCATGGGCAGAATTACAGCCCTCAAAATGGTGATCCTCCCCAGGTTACTCTATCTATTTAGATCCCTCCCAATTAGAGTTTCCAAATCCTATTTACTAACCCTCCAAGCACAACTTAACAAATTTATTTGGCAAGACAAACCCTCCAGATTTGCTGGGGACACCCTTTACCGTTCTGCTAAAATTGGGGGATTGGGAGTCCCTCGAATCTGGCTATATTACCTAGCCAGCAGATATGCTCAACAAGCCAATGGAACATTCGAAACTCCAAGGTCCCGTGGGTCAAATTTGAACAAGATTCTATTTCTCCCCTATTTCTCCCTGGGATAATGTGGTCCTCTATCCCCTCCTTCCCAGACATTCCCTCAAAAAATTTGGTTGTGTCCCTGGGATTAAAACTTTGGAACTCATATAAAAATAGATTCAACCTCACTACTCAATCCCCTCAGGGAGCTTCCTTTATCGGTGACCCTAGATTCCCTCCAGCTTACTTCCACCCGGAATCATTTCAAGAATGGACACAACACAATCTAATCACTTTGGGCGATTTCCTGGTTAACTCCAAATTCACCACATTTTTGTCATTAAAAACCCGATTCAATATTCCAGACAGGGAATTCTATCGTTTCCTTCAGATACGTCACTTTTTTCAACAACATTATCCTACCCCTTCAGAGGTAGACACAACCCTATATGAGGATCTGTGTCGTGAGGCCCCCCGTCAGCGGGGCCTTATCTCACAGATCTACAAACTTTTGGAACCAGCTGAAGATGTCCAGTCCCTGAAATACAGATCTCAATGGGATCAGGAACTAAGCCTAGATCAGGATGCTATAGACTGGGAAAGAGGTTGGTTAAATATACGCAAATGTACCAAATCCCTAGCCATTAGGGAGACAGCTATAAAACTCACGACAAGATGGTACTATACCCCATCCCGTATTCACAAAATTTACCCACAAACTTCTTCTAGATGTTTCAGGGGGTGCACACTTTTGGGTTCATACATGCACACTTTCTGGGAATGTGAAAAACTTTAACCTACCTGGAAAGAAGTTTTGAAACTGGTGGATAGACTAGTAGGTCACTCCATCAACCTCACCCACCTCCACTGCATTTTCTTTCAAGACATCCCTGAAATACCTAAACCTCTCATGAGGTTAATTCACTCAATATGTATAGCTATGATCTGGTGCACAGCTCTTCACTGGAAGTCCGCTGTTGTCCCATTCGCACAAATTATCTCACGAATTGATTGTATGATGTTATCCGAGAAAATATTCCACACCTTACATGACTCTGTTCCTGCATATAATTCCAAATGGAATCCATGGTTCTTACTAAGGCTTCAAGATTGAGCGCTCCTGACCAAATTTGTTGTTTCTAGTTTGATTTTTCTTTCTTCTTTCTTTTTAGTTTTATAATTATTACACACCCAACCTTTTAGGGTACAATTTCTCCTTTTGGTACTTTGTGTAATTCAGGAGAATATCAAGGTTAGTAATTGGTTCTTATTGTAACAGACCACACTGTACTTGTATCCTCGTGACATATATTTTACCCTGAAAGAATTGTATATTCTCATTCTTGATGTATGTGAATCTTACCCTTTCCTTTAATAAAAATCTTTTGAAAATGAAAATTTTTAAAGCGTCGCCTAAGGGGATTTTCAAATAGCGAAGTTTGGCGCCATTCCACGAGCATGTGCAATTTTGAAGCGTGACATGTTGGGTATCTATTTACTTGGCGTAACTTCATCTTTCACATTATGCAAAAACATTGGGCTAACATTCTTGTTTTTTTTTTTAAAGCCCAAAACTGTTTTTTTTCCAAAAAAACGCATTCGAAAAATTGCTGCGCAAATACCGTGCTAGATAAAAAGTTGCAATGACCGCCATTGTATTCTCTAGGGTCTCTGCTAAATTTGGGGGTTCTATGTAATTTTCTAGCCAAAAAATTATGATTTTTACATGTAAGAGAGAAATGTCAGAATTGGCCTGGTAGGCAAGTGGTTAAAGTCTATGGGACACGAACATGAATAATCAAAAGTGCTAATTTTAAAGGCTTATATGCATGGTATTGTCATAAAAAGTGTTTGGGGACCTGGGTCCTGCCCCAGAGGACATGTATCAATGCAAAAAAGTTTTAAAAATGGCTGTTTTTTTTGGGAGCAGTGATTTTAATAATGCTTAAAGTGAAACAATAAAAGTGTAATATTCCTTTAAATTTCGTACCTGGGGGGTGTCTATAGTATGCCTGTAAAGGGGCGCATGTTTCCCGTGTTTAGTACAGTCTGACAGCAAAATGACATTTCAAAGGAAAAAAGTCATTTAAAACTACTCGCGGCTATACTGAATCGCTGGTGTCTTGCCGAGAAAGTTCCCTCGGCGGATAAGGTCCCCCCTGTACTGCGCAAGTGCTGCGCTTGCGCAGAACCAACGACTAGCAGCCACCGAAAATAGCCAAAGATGAAAATCTTCAATCATCTGTACACGGCGCCTGCGCCCTGGGTCCAGGCTGAAGCCCCACCATCCAAGTGGACCTAGAGGGGGAATAAAAAAGTGCCGAGCAAAGTGAGGCCGTGCCCGAAGCGTGGCGAGCGAAGCGAGCCCGCGGGGGACCCTCTTACAGGCGCTGTACAGCTGATTTCTTCTCTATTTCGCTTCGGCTATTTCCGCCGGCTCCTACTGCGCAGGCACTGCGCCTGCGCAGTAGAGGGGGGTCCTTATCCGCCGAGAGGAACTTTCTCGGCAGAACACCGGCCTGACAATACACATAAAAGTTCATTGATAAAAACGGCATGGGAATTCCCCACAGGGGAACCCCGAACCAAAATTTGAAAAAAAATGACGTGGGGGTCCCCCTAAATTCCATACCAGGCCCTTCAGGTCTGGTATGGATATTAAGGGGAACCCCGGCCAAAATTAAAAAAAAAAAATTGGCGTGGGGTCCCCCTCAAAATCGATACCAGACCCTTTAGGTCTGGTATCGATTTTAAGGGGAACCCCGCAACAAAATTTTTTTTAAAAATAGCGTGGGGTACCCCCAAAAATCCATACCAGACCCTTATCCGAGCACGCAACCTGGCAGGCTGCAGGAAAAGAGGGGGGGACGAGAGGGCCCCCCCCCCCTCCTGAACCGTACCAGGCCACATGCCCTCAACATTGGGAGGGTGCTTTGGGGGTAGCCCCCAAAGCACCTTGTCCCCATGTTGATGAGGACAAGGGCCTCACCCCCACAACCCTGGCCCGGTGGTTGTGGGGGTCTGCCGGCAGGGGGCTTATCGGAATCTGGAAGCCCCCTTTAACAAGGGGGCCCCCAGATCCCGGCCCTCCCCCCTGTGTGAAATGGTAAGGGGATACAAAAGTACCCCTACCATTTCACCAAAAAAATGTCAAAAATGTTAAAAATGACAAGAGACAGTTTTTGACAATTCCTTTATTTAAATGCTTCTTCTTTCTTCTATTTTCTATCTTCTTTCTTCTATCTTCCTTCGGTTTCTTCCTCCATCTTCTTGTTCTTCTTGTTCTTCTGGTTCTTCTTGTTCTTCTGGTTCTTCATCCAGTCTTCTCGTCCGGCATCTTCCTCAGCGGCGCGGTCTTCACTTCATCTTCTTTCCTTGGGCCGCTCCGCATCCACGATTGGATGGGAGGCTCCCGCTGTGTGACGCTTCTCCTCTTCTGACAGTTCTTAAATAACGGAGGGCGGGTGACCCCGCCCCCCTCTGAGGCAGGGGGGGTGACCCCGCCCCCTCTGACGCACGGGGACTTCCCTGTGGCATTCCCCGTGACGTCAGAGGGGGGCGGGGTCACCCGCCCTGCGTCAGAGGGGGGCGGGGTCACCCGCCCTCCGTTATTTAAGAACTGTCAGAAGAGGTGAAGCGTCACACAGTGGGAGCCTCCCATCCAATCGTGGATGCGGAGCGGCCTGAGGAAAGAAGATGAAGTGAAGACGGCGCCGCTGAGGAAGATGCCGGACGAGAAGACCGGATGAAGAACCAGAAGAACAAGAAGAACCAGAAGAACAAGAAGAACCAGAAGAACAAGAACCAGAAGAAGAAGAAGATGGAGGAAGAAACCGAAGGAAGATAGATGAAAGAAGATAGAAAATAGAAGAAAGAAGAAGCATTTAAATAAAGAAATTGTCAAAAACTGTCTCTTGTCATTTTTAACATTTTTGAAATTTCTTTGGTGAAATGGTAGGGGTACTTTTGTATCCCCTTACCATTTCACACAGGGGGGAGGGCCGGGATCTGGGGGTCCCCTTGTTAAAGGGGGCTTCCAGATTCCGATAAGCCCCCCGCCCGCAGACCCCCACAACCGCCGGGCCAGGGTTGTTGGGATGAGGCCCTTGTCCTCATCAACATGGGGACAAAGTGCTTTGGGGGGCTACCCCCAAAGCACCCTCCCAATGTTGAGGGCATGTGGCCTGGTACGGTTCAGGAGGGGGGGGCGCTCTCTCGCCCCCCCCCTCTTTTTCTGTGGCCTGCCAGGTTGCGTGCTCGGATAAGGGTCTGGTATGGATTTTTGGGGGTACCCCACGCCTTTTTTTTTTTAAATTTTGGCGCGGGGTTCTCCTTAAAAACCATACCAGACCTAAAGGGTCTGGTATAGATTTTGAGGGGGACCCCACGCCAATTTTTAAAAAAATTTTGGTCAGGGTTCCCCTTAATATCCATACCAGACCTGAAGGGCCTGGTATTGAATTTAGGGGGACCCCCACGTCATTTTTTTTAAAATTTTGGTTCGGGGTTCCCCTTTGGGGAATTCCCATGCAGTTTTTAATCAATTAACTTTTATGTGTATTGTCGAGCCGGCAATTCAGTATAGCCGCGAGTAGTTTTAAATAACTTTTTTTCCTTTCAAATGTCATTTTGCTGTCAGACTGTTCTAAACACGGGAAACATGCGCCCCTTTACAGGCATACTATAGACACCCCCCAGGTACGAAATTTAAAGGAATATTACACTTTTATTGTTTCACTCAAAGCATTATTAAAATCACTGCTCCCGAAAAAACGGCCGTTTTTAAAAAAAAATTTTGCATTGATCCATGTCCCCTGGGGCAGAACCCGGGTCTCCAAACACTTTTTATGGCAAAGAACTTGCATATAAGCCTTCAGTGAGAACTTTGGATTTTGCAGGTTCGAGCCCCACTGACTTCCACTATTCCAGCATATGTGATCTGACAGGCATTATTGCCGCAATAGCGCTGTTTTCCATTTGCATTAGCGCTGACTTTCTGAGAGTTGAAGCCTTCCTGGCCTTTTTTGAGAGTTATTTTTTGGTACTGCAGGAGAATTTTTTGGCGCTATAGTAAATGACACCCTCTGTCTCTCAAACTCGCACTTTTCTGGTTTTGCGTATAGTCCATGTTGACGAAGGCGACAGAGTATATTCTTGACATGTTCTTGATGCTGCTCAAGAGAAGAAGAAAAAATCAAAATATCGTCTAGATAGACAACTACATAAATATCCAGACAGTCTCTGAAAATGTCATTAATCAGGTGCTGTAATGTGGCAGGGGCATTACATAACCCAAAAGGCTTTACTAAGTATTCGTAATGGCCGAACCTAGTACAAAAAGCAGTTTTCTATTCATCCCCTGCACGGATGCGGACCAAGTTGTAAGCCCCCCGCAGGTCTAATTTGGTAAACACGGAGGAAGTTCTAAGTCTTTGAAAGAGCTCAGGTACCAGGGGCAAAGGGTATCGTTTTTTAACTGTGATCTTATTCAACTCCCGATAGTCCACACAGGGCCGGAGAGAGTGGTCCTTCTTTTCTACAAAAAAGATTCCTGCTCCTGCTGGAGAAGTGGAAGGGCGGATGAATCCCCTCTTAAGATTCTCATCAACATATTCCATCAGTACCCCTAGTTCCCGTTCAGATAAGGGGAAGATGCATCCGAAAGGGATCTCAGCACCAGGAAGAAGCTCGATTGGACAATCGTATGGACGATGAGGTGGAAGAACTTCGGCCCCACGTTTACTGAAAACGTCCAAGAACTCATGGTATTGTTTGGGCACAGAAGAGCATATCTCTGGATCTTGTTCCAGGCATAGCAAAGGACCAGAGGTGCTGGGACATGATGGCACGCAATGGTGCAGGCAGTAAAGTGACTGGAACTTAACACTTCCGGTTCCCCAATCGATCTGTGGATTGTGTGCCTGGAGCCAGGGTAGGCCCAGAATGACTGGAAACAAAGGAGATGAAATAGCATCCAAGCTTAATAGTTCCTTATGATCCATGGAGGTGATTACAGGCAAAGGAGGGGTTTCCTGGGTCACTACTCCAGACTTGATGCGGGACCCGTCTGCCAGGAAGATGGAAAGTCCCTGGGCCTTGGGTTGAAGAGTGATGAGTTGTTGAGCTGCAAAGTCGAAATCGATAAAACAACTGCATGCCCCTGGATCGATTATCGCAGTTACTGGTATTGTTCTTCCCGGTAATTGGAACGAGATGGGTAGGGCCAGGTGAGTGGCACTGATAGAGGGAGATGCGTGGTTGGGAGAAGAGGTTGCCAGGACCTTGCGCAGCTTAATGGGAAAAGAGGAGATGTAGTGACCAGCTTCTCCACAATACAGGCATAGGTAGTTCTGCTGCCGACAAAGTCGTTCTTGGGCAGACAGGGAATGTTTCATTAGTCCAAGCTGCTTGAGTTTGACGGAAGCAAAAGTCTGGTTAAGAGATGCAGTCTTGACTGGAACTGGATTGGTGCAGACAGGATGCATGGGAGCTGGCATCCGGGGTAGAATCCAAGCTGGGCGGAGCTGCTGAGTGGAATTTTCTGCTCTGCGTTCCCGGAGTCGTCGGTCTATCTGGATGGATAATGTAATTAAAATCTCTAGAGCACCAGGAATACCAACCCGGGCTAACTCATCCTTCAAACTCTCAGACAGACCGAGACAGAACTGATGTCGGAGGGCGGCCTCATTCCACTGGGTATCTGCGCTCCAGCGTCTGAAATCGGTTACATAGTCCTCGACCGCTCGACGGCCTTGCTGGAGCGCGTGGAGGGCAGCCTCGGCAGTGGAAGTCCGCTGGGGGTTGTCATAAAGTCAGGCCATGGCATCAAGGAAGGATGACAGAGAGTCCAGAGCCATATGGCGGACTTCAAGTAGGTGATCGGCCCAGGCCTGGGGCTCCCCCTGCAGCAAGGTGATAACAAAGCCTACTTTGGTAATTTCAGATGAGAAAGTCCGAGGTAGCAATGAGAAATATAGTTCGCATGCGTTGCGAAATGCCCGGAATTTGTTTTGATTCCCAAAGAACCTCTCAGGGACAGGCACCCTAGGCTCAGGAGGTGGGTCTGTCGAGATGGTCAAATCTTGTGTCCGCTTTTCCATTCGGACAAGGCTGTCTTGCAGGGTCTCCATGACTTGAGTGAGGGCTGTGAGAGTTTGACAGACAAAGTCCATAGGTGAGGTCCCTCCTGCAGGCTCATACATGGCGGTTTGATACTGTAACGTACCTGGAATGTGAGCCTGATGTGTGGAGGGAGATCTCCCGTACCACCCTGGCTCGGAGACCACTGGAGTGGGAACAGTGGCGGTAAGAGCACAGTGAGGTAAAGGTGCCTGAGTCCTTACTGCTTGAAGTGGTCTCCTCGCGTGGAAGCTGGAGAGGTGGTTGCAGGTCAGCAGATGCAGCCTAATAGAATAGTGGATGCAGGTCAGCAGGTGCAGGTTGCAGAGCAGCGGATGCAGGTCAGCTGATGCAGATTTGCAGAGCAGCGGATGCAGATCAGCAGATGCAGGTTTGCAGAGTAGCGGATGCAGATCAGCAGATGCAGGTTTGCAAAGTAGCGGATGCAGATCAGTAGATGCAGGTTCACAGAGCAGCGGATGCAGGTCAGCAGGCAGAAGCGGAGTCAGACTAGCCGGGTCATACACATCAGGGAATACAGCAGAAATGGCAGGCAGAGAATAGTTAGAGTCCAGGCTGGGTCTTGGCAACAGGCAATCAGGCAGGTAACAGAGCAGGGTCAAACGAGCCGGGGTCAGGATTGGAGACGTAA
This sequence comes from Aquarana catesbeiana, assembly GCF_042186555.1. NCBI lineage: Eukaryota > Metazoa > Chordata > Amphibia > Anura > Ranidae > Aquarana > Aquarana catesbeiana. Next base: position 170,007,677 of record NC_133327.1, on the reverse strand, counting down.
GCAGGGTCAGGAAGCCGGGTCAACACAGGAACAGAGTACTGGTACAAATCAGGAACACAGGGAACAGACGCAGATCAAACTGCAAGGGGCAGCACCATTGAGCGTCTTTTATGGACTATTGGATGCCAAAGCGCGTCTAACGTGCGCGCATGTGCACATTCGCGCGCGAGGTTCGTAGTTTGCGCATGCGCATAGGTGCACGCCTTCTGGAATGAGCAGTACGTCCCTGACACATACATCACATGCCATATCACTGGAGCTGAAACTGCAAGGCACTACATATACAAGAAATATCTCCTCTATAAATTGTATATATTCAAAATCCATTAAGAATTGATACAATCAAAAGTATTAAACCTAAATATATAAAATTGAGAATAAAAATTAAAAAATAAAAATGATAATAAGAACAAAATAAAAACAACTAGTATATTACCAATGGAAAAATATGTGAAGTATATATACTAGTTAGTACTCCCCCATATAGGGGAACGGAAGAAGGTCCCAAAGAGTTTGTGTGATTTTAATTATTTGTATTAATTGTTTCATAGATAGCTAACCTCCTCTTTTAATTATTCACCCCCACCTTATTCATTAATCAAAAAGCAATTTAAATCTAGTTCTATATTGAGTCCCAATGGCTGCATCGAATTAAGGTGATACAGCCACTGAGTCTCATTTTGAGAAATGGCTTTCTTCAGATCTGTGCCTCTCCAACTGGGAGTAACTCTGTCTATGCCATAAACCGTAAGAAGACGAGGGTCCCTATTGTGGCAAAGACGGCAGTGTCTGGAGACACTGTGATTCAAAACACCTTTAGAAATGTTTGTCACATGTTCATTAATTCATACCCTTAATTCTCGTGTAGTCCTCCCCACATATTGCAGGGAGCATGGACACGCCAACACATAAGTCACATGTTTGGAATAACACGTTATCAAAGGTTTGATAGTGAATTCCTGATGAGTGACGTTAGATTGAAATTTAGTGACTTGTTTTGTCTGTCATTTGGTAGTACAACAGGCCTTGCACCGAGTACAATAATGGAACCCCGACCCATCAAGAAACGTTGGGGCTTTTTCGGGGGATCCGGTACATTGGGTGCAATAATGTGTCTTATACCTGGGGCCCTCCTATAGATAAATTTAGGCCTATTCGGTAGTATATTTTGCAAATCCTTATCCTTTAAGAGTATAGGCCAATATTTCTTAAAAACTTTTTCAATGTCTTTATATTGTCTATGAAAGCCTGAAACAAAGGCTAAACCCCCTTCGAAGGAGGAGGGCTTCTTTTTATTGGTCAATAATTCTTCTCTATTCATTTGAAGCACCTGATTTTTCGTTGTAATGAGGGACTGTTGGGAATAACCCTTTTCCTGGAGTCTATTGATTAATATCTTGGCTTGTGTGTGGAAATATATAAGATTATATTGAGGTTTTCAAGAACATGATACAGGATGAAATTAAAACATTACATATAAAAAAGAGTGAGAGCAATCAAGCAATATGGGAGGGAATTAAAAGATTAGAATCTAATAAACAAATCGTAGTCCGACCAGCGGACAAGGGGGAGGGGTGGTGATACTCACCAAGGAAAATTATAATAAGAGGCACAGATCTAAAGAAAGCCATTTCCCAAAATGAGACTCAGTGGCTGTGTTGCCTTATTTCGATGCAGCCATTGTGACTCAATATAGAACTAGATTTAAATTGCTTTTTGACTAATGAATAAGGTGGAGGTGAATAATTAAAAGAGAAGGTTAACTATTTATCAAACAATAAAAAAAAAAAATTAAAATCACACAAACTCTTTGGGACCTTCTTCCCGTTCCCCTATATGGGGGAGTACTAACTAGTATATATACTTCACATATTTTTCCATTGGTAATATACTAGTTGTTTTTATTTTGTTCTTATTTCTTGTATATGTAGTGCCTTGCAGTTTCAGCTCCAGTGATATGGCATGTGATGTATGTCTTTCAAGTTTGCCTATGACCGGCATTGAGGCTGGCAAACTGCCTAGCAACTAATTAATCTAAGTTTTCATTGGTCAAGCTCTCTGATTATCTAAACTGCCTAGCAACTACACAATCTATATTCTTATTGGTCAAGCTCTCTGACTATTTAAGTATGCATACATAGTAACCAGACACGCCTCCTAAAGACATGATACGAAGCGTACGTCAAGGCAATCTGGTCCACAATTCCGGTCCCTCTGGTTGTCGGCAGCTGGCGGTGGAGCGCACGCAGGTCACCACACGCAGAGCGGGGCTTTCAATTATAGCGCAACAGCCTCAGTGCTGGGTGAAGGCACTTTTTAATGTAAGCAGCCACTTGGCTTTTGATTTTATTCAATTTTTCAATAAATGGGATTACACTATTCCAGTTTTTTGTATCCTTCCTATATATATTTCTGGTTACCTACACTGGGGGAGAGGAAAGGTTTCCCACACGGTTCATGCATCTAATTGCAGCAAGTTATTTCTTGCTAAAGGCTATACTTGACCTTCTTTTTATTAACCACTTCAGCCCGGAAGGATTTACCCCCTTCCTGACCAGAGCACTTTTTACAATTTGGCACTGCATCGCTTTAACTGCTGATTGCGCGGTCATGCAATGCTGTACCCAAACTAAATTTGCGTCCTTTTCTTCCCACAAATAGAGCTTTCTTTTGATGGTATTTGATCACCTCTGCCGTTTTTATCTCTTGCGTTATAAACGGAAAAAGACCGAAAATTTTGAAAAAAAAATGATATTTTCTACTTTTTGTTATAAAAAAATCCAATAAACTCAATTTTAGTCATACATTTAGGCCAAAATGTATTCGGCCACATGTCTTTGGTAAAAAAAATGTCAATAAGTGTATATTTATTGGTTTGCGCAAAAGTTATAGCATCTACAAACTAGGGTACATTTTCTGGAATTTACACAGCTTTAAGTTTATGACTGCCTATGTCATTTCTTGAGGTGCTAAAATGGCAGGGCAGTACAAACCCCCCCCAAATGACCCCATTTTGGAAAGTAGACACCCCAAGGAAATTGCTAAGAGGCATGTTGAGCCCATTGAATATTTTTTTTTTTTGTCCCAAGTGATTGAATAATGACAAAAAAAAAAAATTTACAAAAAGTTGTCACTAAATGATATATTGCTCACACAGGCCACAGGCATATGTGGAATTGCACCCCAAAATACATTCAGCTGCTTCTCCTGAGTATGGGGATACCACATGTGTGGGACTTTTTGGGAGCCTAGCCGCGTACAGGGCCCCGAAAATCAAGCACTGCCTTCAGGATTTCTAAGGGCGTAAATTTTTGATTTCACTCCTCACTACCTATCACAGTTTTGAAGGCCATAAAATGCCCAGATGGCACAAAACCCCCCCAAACGATCACATTTTGGAAAGTAGACACCCCAAGTTATTTGCTGAGAGGCATGTTGAGTCCATGGAATATTTTATTTTTTGACACAAGTTGCGGGAAAGTGACAATTTTTTTTTTTTTTTGCACAAAGTTGTCACTAAATGATATATTGCTCAAACATGCCATGGGCATATGTGGAATTACACCCCAAAATACATTCTGCTGCTTCTCCTGAGTACGGGGATACCACATGTTTAGGACTTTTTGGGAGCCTAGCCGCGTACGGGGCCCTGAAAACCAAGCACCGCCTTCAGGATTTCTAAGGGCGTAAATTTTTGATTTTACTCCTCACTACCTATCACAGTTTTGAAGGCCATAAAATGCCAAGACGGCACAAACATATCTAATCATACTACACTATTATGCAGGTCTCATACTTAGCACAATGGCTTAGTAGTCTGCTCAGATGTCTCCACAGTACTCATGGTACAAGTTCAAATACCAACCTACCATCCCCCAGCTGTGTTTATTTTTTCAGTGCACAAGCGAATTAAAATGAACAAACAAAAAAATGTAATCTGCCCATTAGTTAGTGTGTGGTGTTTGGAATTTCACACCATAATAGTATTGAATACTTACATATCATTGCATGCATTTGAAGAGTTAATATAATAGAATCAGCCAAATTTAAAGTGCATTGGCTAATTGGCATTCACCTATTTTCAGTATATACTGCTTTGGCTAATTGGCTAATAGTCATTTGCTTTTTTTTCACCAATTCAATCTTTTATTATTTCTCTGTGGGATTTGAACCCATGAGTTCTTCAAGGTAGAAGTGCTGACCGCTAGCCTATTGGGTGTAGCACAGTCATACATAGAAAATACATAGAAAATACATTCACTAGTGTTTGATGTTTCTTCTCCCTGAGCTGTCTCTCCTGCTGCCACCATCTTCTCCCGCTGATGTGTTCTTCAGCGCAGCCGGTTACCCACTAATAAAAAAAAAGCTGCTCTTCTTGTGGCGGTCTTCTGTGGTCATCCGATAATGTCACCCGGAGAGTCCGCTTTATGGCTATGTAAGAGACACTACACAGCGGGTGACAACACAGCGGAGGAAGACCACCATGGAAGAAGAGCAGCTTTTTTTTATTAGCGGGTAACCAGCGGTGCGGAAGAACACAGCAGATGGCGGCGGCAGGAGAGACGGCTCTGGGAGAATACAGCTCGGGGAGAAGATGGAGGAGGGAGAGACAGTGTCTGGAGAAGATGGCTCAGGGAAGAAGACAGCTCGGAGCTATTCTACAATAAAGGACTTGTCAAAAACCGGCTATTAATTTTTTTGCATTTCACTGCTTTTTTTTGGTGAATGGGTAGGGGTAAAATGTACCCCATACCTATTCACATAGGGGGCAGGATCTGGGAGCCCCCTTGTTAAAGGGGGCTTCCAGATTCTGATAAACCCCCTGCCTGCAGACCGACAACCACCGACCAATGTTGTCGGGAAGAGGCCCTTGTCCCCATCAATATGGGGAAAAGGTGCTTTGGGGCATGTGGCCTGGTAAGGTTCAGAAGGGGAGGGTGCTCACTCGTCCCCCCCATCCTGACCTCCAGGCTGCATGCTCAGGTAAGGGTCTGGTATGGATTTTGGGGGCCCCACATCAAATATATTTTACATTTTGGTGTGGGGTTCCCCTTAAAGTCCATACCAAAGGGCCTGGTATGTACTGGGGGGACCCTATGACATTTTTTTCCTTGAATTTTGGAATTCCATACCATATTATTGAATAAGTACATACCATTGCATGCATTTGAAGAGTTAAAATATGGAATAAAGCAAGCTGATGTGCTTTGCCTAATTATGCTTCTGAGTACAATGCACACTTCTGGAAGGTGATGCTGTCAGTGGGATTTGAATTCATGGCTTGAACTTTTGGGGGCAGCAGGGTATACCACTATGCTACAGAGCTGAGCACTTACCTACAAAGAAAATACATTTACTAATGTTTGATTCAATACAATAATGTTTTGCATTTCAGGCATTAATATTATAGTAACAACCATGCTCGTGCCGATGTGGCATTGGCTAATAGGCATTTGCCTCTTTTCAGCATATGCTGCTGAGTACAATGCAAGCTTTCAGTAGGTGATACCATCTGTGTGATTTTCAGCCATTTGAGCACAATTATATTGAGAACATATGTTTACTAGTGTTTGATGGTGGGACTACTTTATATTCTAGGTATAAAATAGTACTCAGCACAGTGACTTAGGCACCTTTCACACTTGTGCGACCTGAAAGTTGCGAGATTTGAATGCGACTTTAAGCAATGCCTGTGTAATCTTGAGGTCTATGGACACAGGAGTCACAGGGAAAGACACGCAACTTTCCCATGATTTTGCATCAGCAATTTTGCCGCAATTCCAGGGAATGCCTGTGTAAACTTGAGGTCTATGGACCTCAACTCGCATCAAAGTCAGACCAAAGTAGTACAGGGACTACGTTGAAGTCAGTGTTACTTGAAGTTGCACAGATATGAATGGTACACAATAAAAATCATGGGGTATGACTTGTCATACGACTCTGATGTCCAAAGTCGCACAAGTGTGACTCAGCCCGACTTTGTCAGCGATTTCAGAGACATCAGTGCACTTTCCTGCACAGATGTCTAGTGAAATCACATAGGTCCCAACTGATCTCCTTTAAGAAGGTGTCCTATGCCTACCTACTTTTGCTAATAGGTGTCCCTTATACCCATCTCAAAAAGTTGGGAGGTAAGAAATCGCCCCCTGAAGTCGCCCAAAGTAGTGCAGGAACTACTTTTGGGAATCGTTGTGGCGTCGCACCAATTCGGACAGTTCCATTGCCATCAATAGGTGCCGATTTGGCCTACAATTTGACATGTCAATTCAGACCTATGTGAACATGGGTGAAGTTGCATAGATATTAGAGCTGCACGGTTCTGGCCAAAATGAGAATCACAATTTTTTTGCTTAGAATAAAAAGATCACGATTCTCGCGACGTAAAATCTTTCACATTATCCCACAAAAAATTGGGCTAACTTTTCTTTTTTTTTTTTTAATTAATTAAAGTACTTTTTTCCAAAATAAATTGCATTTGAAAGGCGCAAATATAGTGTGACATAAAATATTATAACAACCACCATTTTATTCTCTAGAGTCTCTACTAAAAAAATATATATATAATGTTGGGGGGTTTTAAGTAATTTTCTAGCAAAAAAAAAAAATGATTTTAACCTGAAACCAACAAATGTCAGAAAAATGTTTAGTGTTTAAGAAGTTAAACTTTCCTCACTTACACAGAATTCTATTTAATTGACAAATTGTTACAAGGTTTCTAGTTAAGTTCACTGATAAAGAATGTTCTAATTCTTGGCAGACTTCCTGGTTTTTCGACTGTGGCTTCAGAAGAGCAGAGAGAGTTCTTTGCATAGCAAGAATCGTGAAACTCTTTTTTCAAGATCGTAAAGGGGAAAAAAATCACGAAGACGATTAATCATGCAGCTCTAATAAATATGCATGGAAATCAAGGGGGACAACTTTTCATGTGACTCTGAGGTCCAAAGCCCCATGAAAAGTCACCCAAGTGTGAAAGTAATCTAATGCGATTAATTGATAACACCTTTGAATAAGGCCCCATTTGCACTTGTGCGACCTTAAAATTGCACAGCTTTGTCATGACTTGAAGCAATGTCTGCGTAATCTTATGGTGTATGGACCTCAAATTGCATCAAAGTCAAACCAAGGTAGTGCAGGGACGAATTTGCTACACCTTCAGGATGCACAAGTGACAATAGGGCCAAATTCAAAAGGTGTTATCCTTGAATCTCATTCACACTGCTGTGACCTGAAAGTCACACTATTTTGCTGCCACTTTGCCACTGCAACTTGGCCCCAACTTCTGGGAATGCCTGTGTAATATTGTACCCGATATACCTCAAGTCACACCAAAGTAGTACAGGGACTACTTTGAAGTTGGTGCGACTTAAAGTAGCACAGATATGAATGGTTGTCATTGAGAATCATGGGGTACATGCAACTCAAAGGTCCAAATTTGCTGGAAAATTCACCCAGCTGTGAAACAAGTCATATATATTTTAATAAAAGGAGCTCTCATTTATACTTGCGTAGTCCTTACTGATTTACATCAGCAGAACAAATGCAGGAAGTGATGTGTGCACATGGGACGGAAGCAAATGTGTGGTGATGCCAAACAAATCAATGAACCCCACCCACACCAAATCTAACTATGACATCCACCCCGCATTGATTAAGTACAAGTACATATCCTACACTTACCCGGCCAATAAGCAGCGCCTCCTCTCTGCTAAAGAGACCTCGCCATGTCCACCTAGATGGAGATCCTGACCAGCACAGGAACTTCCAGGTGCATACAATGAATAATTTCCAGGTCAGAAGGTGAAACCACGCTTTTGATTGCAGCTGCGAATATTTGATCTCAACCATGATTAGTATTTTTTTATTTTCAGATATGCAAATCTGTATTTCTACATATATTTGAAGGTAAACTTAAGGGAGTTTGCTAAGAAATGGTGTCCCTGGGTTAGCAGCAGGTGAACTACAAAGGCAAAAGGCCCAGTTTGAGCCCTGGTTCACACTGACAGAGGGAGGAAATCGTTCAGCTGAACTCCCACAATTTCATTCCTGCATGTCAGTCCCGACTGTGGGGGCAACATCAGTGCAGGTTTCTGCACCAATATCAATACAAATCGCACCAATTAGAACAGTGCAATTTGCCACAGATTTGACATGTCAACTCACACCAATGTGAACCAGAGCTGACACATTCAAACACTGCCTATCCACTAGCTGAATTCATTACCTGCAATTCTCCACAGCTGTTAATGATAAAGGTGGAAGCCTAGGTTTACATTGGAGCGATTGGTCATGCGATTTGAGAGATCAAATCGCATGACTATTGGCAATGGCACTGTTCCAATTGATGCAACATTTTTTTTGTGGCACCGCATCAATTTGCTAAAGTAGTTCCTGCACTACTTTTGCCGATTTCAGGTGCGACTTCAATAGACATTTGTGTATGAAGTCACCTGATATCACGCTGACCTTGCTACTTTGAAATCGTGCTACTTCAAGTGAAGTAGCACAATTTCAAAGTAGCATGTGAACCAGGGCAAAGATTAGTTTTTTGGTGCACAAATACATATTGAAATTAAATATAAAAGAGATATTGCACTTTCCCAAAACCACCACCCACAAAAACTAAAGAAAGAAAAGTAGAAGGAACACACACACACACACACACACACACACACACACACACACACACACACACCCTTTTTTTTTACCAGCAGAAAAATAAATTTACATTTACTAGCTTCAAAAAAATTTGGACAGGATATATGGTACTACATTTAGCAACAGAATTTTAAGGGTCCTGCTCCTAGGAGCTTACAATCTAAAATTAGACAAAACCTTAGAGTGGACACAGCTTTAATTTCAGTGTATAACGGGCAACACATCACATTATTATCTGAAAGATTATATAAACATACTTAACAGTCATTCTTACAAAGCATTCCAACATAATATTGCAAAAGACTTATTCAAAACACCCACCACCAGCCCACAATCCACACATACATACATTGATGACCATGTTCTGCTGGAAGCTGCATTTCGGTGTACACGATTAAACAAGATCAAAAAAGAGTAGGTCAGCAGATGCTTCCAAACAATGTTTGCATGATCAGACAGGAACAATACACACACAACATTGACAGCATGGCCACATAAACCCACTTTTGATTGAAAAAATGCACAAGAATTTCATCAAATCTCCCAATATCATTCCTTCTCCATCACAACAAAAAACCTGACCTTCTCAGGCCAAACGAATCCCCCTACTGCAGGCCTTTATATAAGAGAGGTTGTATTGTTAGCACACTGACACACCCAATAGAAGTACACGCCCACCAGTATCTTTCAATCTGTCTCTTCATGTATGTCTAAAGTGATTGCACCTGATGAGCAGGAACACATAATAGGATTTGCAACTGTGTTAGCCTTGGCTATGTGCATCAAATCTCCAACTACAGGACAAAGATCAAAGTCCATTTGCATCCACATAAACAAAGCAACAGTTTTCTAAGCATATGTACCTGTGCAGTGTAAACCCTAAAATTTGAAATGTCCAAGTCCCTGGGCATGATTAGTGCTAATAAACATGAACATCAGTCCCTGGCTGCAATGAGCTTCCAATATAAAGTCCAAAATTAACAATCTTACATTAGAACCTATTTCGACAGGAGACAAATAAGATGCCAGCATGTCTTTAGATTGTGGTGAGAAACCCACACAGGGAGAACATATAAACTTCAACACAAGCATTAGCATGTTGGGGAATTGAACCAACATCCCAGGTGCTGCTAGACAGAACTGCTACCCACTAAGCCACCAGGCAGCCCCATGCATGTTCTCTGCATCTCTGTGGTGTGAACCAGCCCTAAGTCCATAGCCATGCTCAGTGTCACAAGCAATATACAATATATTGGCCTAAGTATTGGGATGCCTGCCTTTAAACACACATGAACTGTAATGGCATTCCAGTATTAGTATTGGGTTCAAAACTCATTTGGCCCACCCTTTGCAGCTATAACAGCTTCAACTCTTCTTGTCCACAAGGTTTAGGAGTGTGTCTATGGGAATGTTTGACCATTCTTCCAAGTGCATTTGTGAGGTCAGGCACTGATGTTGGACGAGAAGGCCTGACCTACAGTCTCCTCTCTATTTTATACCCAAGGTGTTCTGTTGTGTTGAGGTCAGGACTCTGTGCAGGCCAGTCAAGTTCCTCCACCCCAAAATCACTCATCCATGTCTTTATGGACCTTGCTTTGTGCACTGGTCCAAATGATTTGGTGGAGGGGGATTATGGTGCGGGGTTGTTTTTCAGGGGTTGGGCTTGGCCTCTTAGTTTCAGATAAGGGAACTCTTAATGCCGCGTACACACGGTCGGACTTTCCGGCATACTTGGTCCGGCGGACCAGAGTGTGCCGGACAATCCGCCCGTGTGTGGGCGGCGGCGGACTTTTCCGGCGGACTTCTTCCCAAAAGCCCGCCGGACCTAGATTTGAAGAAAGTTTCAAATCTTTCCGTCGGACTCAGTTTCGGGCGGAAAGTCCGCTCGTGTGTGTGCTGGTCCGACAGAAAGCCCGCTCGTGTGTAGGCTGGTCCGACGGACCAAATACGACACGAGGGGATGGTATTGCATCTCGCGCTCGCTGCAATAGGAAAAACAAATCTTCCTATTGCGGCGAGCACGGGGCATACCAGGCCCTTAGGTCTGGTATGGATTATAAAGGGGAACCCCGCTACGCCGAAAAAACGGCGTGGGGCCCCCCCTAAAATCCATACCAGACCCCGATCCGAGCACGCAGCCTGGCCGGTCAGGAAAGGGGGTGGGGACGAGCGAGCGCCCCCCCCCCTCCTGAACCGTACCAGGCCGCATGCCCTCAACATGGGGGGTGGGTGCTTTGGGGGAGGGGGGCGCCCTGCGCCCCCCCCCAAAGCACCTTGTCCCCATGTTGATGAGGACAAGGGCCTCTTCCCGACAACCCTGGCCGTTGGTTGTCGGGGTCTGCGGGCGGGGGCTTATCGGAATCTGGGAGCCCCCTTTAATAAGGGGGCCCCCAGATCCCGGCCCCCCACCCTATGTAAATGAGTATGGGGTACATGGTACCCCTACCCATTTACCTAGGAAAAAATTGTAAGTAATAAAACACACTACACAGGTTTTTAAAATATTTTATTAAACAGCTCCGGGGGGGGGATCTTCCTCCGGCTTCGGGGGTCTTCTTCCGGCTTCGGGGGTCCCTCCGCTTCATCTTCTCCCGGCGTCCGGTTGGTTCTTCTCCGCTCTCCGGCCTCTTCTCCCGGTGTCGCAGGTCTTCGGCCGGCCCCTCCGCTCTCTTCATGTAGCTCTATTGCGAGCGGAGGTCCGGACTTCTGGGCTTCTTGGCTTCTTGGCTTCTTGGCTTCTTGGCTTGGCTTGGCTTCTCTTCTCTTCCCCCAGATGTTGACACGACGCTCTCTCCGGCTGGACTGGTTTCTGAGGGCTGCGTTGTGACTTATATAGGCGGAGACCCCGCCCCCATATGATGTCACAGTCCCTGGGCATGCTGGGACTGTGACGTTTTAGGGGGCGTGGTCGACCATGTTGAGGGCATGCGGCCTGGTACGGTTCAGGAGGGGGGGGCGCTCGCTCGTCCCCACCCCCTTTCCTGACCGGCCAGGCTGCGTGCTCGGATCGGGGTCTGGTATGGATTTTAGGGGGGGCCCCACGCCTTTTTTCGGCGTAGCGGGGTTCCCCTTTATACCAGGCCTGGTATGCCCCGCGACGGGGCTCGCAAGGTGTCAATCTAGCCGATAAAAGCGGCAAGATTGACATCCTTTTCTAGTCCCGTCGCACCTGAGTCACGTTCAAAATGAACGGACTTGTCCGTGTGTGGGCAAGTCCGTTCATTCTGAAAGTCCGCCGGAACTCCGGCGAAAGTCCGTCGGAAAGACGGGCGGACTTAGCCCGCCGGAAAATCCCGGCGTGTGTGGGCAAGTCCGTTCGTTTTAAAGTCCGGCGCACCTGGCGGACAAAGTCCGTCGGAAAGTGTGCCGGACCAAGTAGGATAGAAAGTCCGCTCGTGTGTACGCGGCATTAGGCGTCAGCATACCAAGACATTTTGGACAATTTAATGCTCCCAACTTTGTGGGGACAGTTTGGGGAAAGCCCCTTCCTGTTCCAACATGACTGCACATCAGTGCACAAAGCAAGGTCCATAAAGACATGGGTGAACAAGTTTGGGGTGGAGAAACTTGACTGGCCTGCACAGAGTCCTGGCCTCAACCCGATAGAACACCCTTTGGCTGAATTAGAGTAGAGACTGCAAGCCAGGCCTTCTCATCCAACATCAGTGCCTGGCCTCACAAATGCACTTCTGGAAGAATGATCAAACATTCCCATAGGCAGACTAAACCTTGTGGACAGCCTTCCCAGAAGCTGTTCTAGCTGCAAAGGGTGGGCCAAATCAAATTTTAACCCTACGGACTAAGACTGGGCTGCCATTAAAGTTCATGTGTGTGTAAAGGCAGGCGTCCCAATACTTTTGGCTATATAGTGTATCTGGAAAAGACTTACAATGGTGGTGGAACCCTCCTACAATTAGACATAGTTATAGGACCTGGGAGATGAGACAACTTCTCTACATGAAGTAACATGGTTGTGATTTGAACCCAGACCCTCAGAGATACTAAGCAGAAGTTCTAACCTCTAAGCCACAGAGCTGCCACATGTGAGACCCTCCTACACATAACTACACATAAATACACATAAAAACACATTAATACTGCATTTCTATGGACATACAGGTGATGGAATTACATTACTCAAGAGTTATTCTTCTTGATTTATTCTGTGATATTTGGTGTTTTTTTGTGGGTGAGAGTAGAATATTACCCTCAAATTTTTGGGAATTACATTTTGATTTCTGATGTTGGTACACATATCACATTTTTTGGGCTCAAATTATGAATATTTGGAAATAATACAAAGCACAAAAAATGGTGATTCATTTTAAATTTTCATCAGCAATGGTATTGTTTGTGGATTGTAAAGACACCTGTGTGAGTTTGGGGTAAAGATTGTTGTGAGATGAAGAATAACAAGTGAAAGTGACAGAGAAAAATATATTTTACCAAAACATCAAAACATTCCACATTGTAGCATTCTTAAAATCAAAATATTTTAAGTAGAAGCAACAATGTTGCAAAGGAAAATTTATTTCACAGAAAGATACATTTCATCTCAACATTAAAAGGTTTTTTTGTGAAAGTTAGAATTGTTCCATTAGAATCAATGACTGAAACTTCATTTGGACTAAGGTGTCCGTTTATGAAGCAGTGAAATCTATTCACTGCTTCGTTCTCCGGCATTCACAGTGAAGATCTTTCTCCTCTGTGTGCCTGTTTATGAAGCTTTGTAGATCGCTTCTCCTTCGGAGGAATGAAGAGATCTACAAATGCTTCAAACAGTGGAGAACGGCCCCTGATACTGGAATCTCGTGAGACTTTACGAGATTACAGCACCAGAAATACAGAGATGTCAGTTTATTAAGCGGTGATAAATTATCACCGCTCAATACACGGACGATTAATGTTAATAAAATAATGAGTCCCCCTACATTATATACATATGTATACACACACACACATTATATATACATGTATATACACACACATTATATATATATACATATACACATTATATATATATATGTATACACATAAATATGACAGGGGGACATGCTAACAGTGTTGGGGGGTCTGAACGAGGCATAAGGAAGTTAAAAATCTTCCTCCTTCCCCCTCAGATCCCCCCAGATTTCCTCTTCACTCCCCGGTTCACCACCTCTGAGCTGGTGAACCTGGGAGTGTGAATTCTGACTCAGATCGCCAGTGAAGCGGTGAGATCACCGCTTCATAAACTGGCCCTTACTGTGTCATTCATGAGAATTCTCCGCGTGTAGAGATAATCGGCGGGAGAACAAGTTCAAACATGTTCTCCCCCGATTATCACTGTTTCATAAACTGTTTATGGACTGTGATCAGCGGTGATCCTCGGGATCACCGCTGATCACCGCTTCATAAACAGACACCTAAATTAGAGCAGATTTTAACTCCCAAAAAATGCTCTCTAATTAGCTCTCATTTTGGTATTTACTATACCTCCAGGTAAAAAAGACACTTGAGTTAAAATGAGAGTTATTTTCAGGTCTGAGCATGCTCAGTTGTGTTGGCACCTAGTTGTCCAAAACGGGGAATTTTTCACTTTTCAGACTTTTAAAGATATTTCAGTGTAGAAATCACTTTTTCACACAGTTTAAAAGCAGATAATTTTTAAATAATATACCGCATATTTCAGTACCATTTAGGCAATTATATCATGCTCTAAACATTATTTCCATGTGCAATTCTCTAGGTTTTAGCAGAGTAAGGGTTTGGGCTCTATTTAGTTTCAGGGAGCTATAGTAAATTTGATTTTGGGAGTATTTTCTCACCAGCGCTATAGTGAATACCGTTTTAGCGCGAATTAGCGCTATTAGCGCTAATTCGCGCTAAATTGCCGCGAATTAGCGCGAATTAGCGCCATAGCGCTATAGTAAATGACCCCCTATGTCTCTAGGCAGGATTTTTTCATGGGTAAATGTTCATCTATTTCAGCTCCGGAACCTGGTTCATCCCATAACAAGGAAGCTACACACCTTTAACACTTTAGGTGAGAAATTTGATTTACCACTACAGCTCCTCCACTTTTACTTACAGGTTAGACACTTCTTTCACTCTAAATCGCCATCCCTGACTCTACACAAACCAACTACTTTTGAATACTTATGTGCTCAAGGCCCTCATCAATTACATTTAATTTCCTGTATCTATCGTATCCTCCATGAGTCGTCTCCAATCACAGAGACATTGCACCATTACATGCGCAGGTGGTCTCATTTAGTGTGTCGTCCTGTCACAATACAGATGTGGGATAGGATTTGGTCCTCTACATTTAGATTTTTCAAGTGTGTCACTCAGAGGGAGACAACCGTTAAGATTCTCATGTTTTGGTACAGAACTCCTGATATTATTCATAAGTATGATCCATCAGTTTCGCAGCGTTGTTGGCGATGTGGAACTAATATAGGCTCACTGTTCCACATCTTCTGGCAGTGTTCCTTGATTCAACCCTTTTGGTACAATGTACATTTTCTTATACAAAAGGTGACTGGGGTGTCCCTTCCGTTGTATCCTTTGAACTATCTATTGGGTCTACCTCCTTTAGGGGTATCTAAAAAGACAAACAAACTGATCTGCTATATATTACTAGCCACCAGGAGACTTATCCCATTGTTCTGGTTATCCAATACACCTCCTCCTCGGTCCAGATTTCTACATTTGGTGGCTGAGATTCGGACAATGGAGTTTTTGATGGCCTCGGTACATGACTGTATTCCCCAATTCAATAAAATATGGGAACCATGGGATCTTTCGGAATTCAGGACCCCCATGCCATCAAATGCGCCCTAATCTTAATTTAATCCTATACTGTCTGTGTATATGACCTGAACTGATTTCAAGGTTCTAGACTCTCTCTAATAATACGCTTACTGCGTACAACATAAGGAATGGATCTAATATACATATGTGTCTTATCTCTGTGAACACTTTCTTACTACTTATATTTGTTACTTTATACTTTGCTTTCCCTTTTTATTATGATTGTTTATAATGCACTTATATTGATAGTGCATTCTGTTACAATTTTGTACTTATTCTTTGAAATCCCAATAAAAATACAATTTAAAAAAAAAAAGGGTTCCCAGATGGTGTAGCGGGTCGTGTTAGTGCGTTACCTAAGGTCGCTGCCAAATGACCTTCGGCGCTGGTGAGTCATGGGGACCCCAAGACAGCAGATGAACTAGTGGAAATGGTTGAGAGATATGCTGTGATGGTGGGACCTGTCAAACCTTAAGGATCATTGCTAACCAGGAGAGCCAAGTCATCCACAAACCAGGGAGTCAGCATTCAGGGGAGTCAGGGAGCACCCACCCCAGCGTTCCAGAGCTCTGCTCCGGCACAAAGGAATGAGGATGTGCTGTGCTGGCGGTGTCACTCCTGGGGCCATATCCAGGCCCACTGTCCCCTACAGGAGGAACCCATGCAGTGTGGCGCTCTACGAAGGATATCCTTTTATGCCCAGAATGTCTGTGCTGCCCACCTGGACCTGACTGAGGGGTGATTTGAATGTGACCTTTGGATGAACAAGCTTCATGTCTGAGCGCCGTTGGACACAAAAAAAAGGGTCCCCAGATGGTGTAGCGGGTCGTGTTAGAGCGTTACCTAAGGTCGCTGCCAAATGACCTTTGGCGCTGGTGAGTCATGGGAACCCCAAGACAGCAGATGAACTAGTGGAAATGGTTGAGAGATATGCTGTGATGGTGGGACCTGTCAAACCTTGAGGATCATTGCTAACCAGGAGAGCCAAGTCATCCACAAACCAGGGAGTCAGCATTCAGGGGAGTCAGGGAGCACCCACCCCAGCGTTCCAGAGCTCTGCTCCGGCACAAAGGAATGAGGATGTGCTGTGCTGGCGGTGTCACTCCTGGGGCCATATCCAGGCCCACTGTCCCCTACAGGAGGAACCCATGCAGTGTGGTGCTCTACGAAGGACATCCTTTTATGCACAGAATGTCTGTGCTGCCCACCTGGACCTGACTGAGGGGTGATTTGAATGTGACCTTTGGATGAACAAGCTTCACGTCCGAGCGCTGTTGGACACAAAAAAAAGGGTCCCCAGATGGTGTAGCGGGTCATGTTAGAGCGTTACCTAAGGTCGCTGCCAAATGACCTTCAGCGCTGGTGAGTCATGGGGACCCCAAGACAGCAGATGAACTAGTGGAAATGGTTGAGAGATATGCTGTGATGGTGGGACCTGTCAAACCTTGAGGATCATTGCTAACGAGGAGAGCCAAGTCATCCACAAACCAGGGAGTCAGCATTCAGGGGAGTCAGGGAGCACCCACCCCACCGTTCCAGAGCTCTGCTCCGGCACAAAGGAATGAGGATGTGCTGTGCTGGCGGTGTCACTCCTGGGGCCATATCCAGGCCCACTGTCCCCTACAGGAGGAACCCATGCAGCATGGCACTCAACGAAGGATATCCTTTTATGCCCAGAATGTCTGTGCTGCCCACCTGGACCTGACTGAGGGGTGATTTGAATGTGACCTTTGGATGAACAAGCTTCACGTCCAAGCGCTGTTGGACACAGGAAGTATGGTAACACTTGTGGGTACCGGGGTAGCTGGGGAGGTGACTCCAGTAGCAAGATCCCTGAGGGTGGTGTACATAAATGGGGACACCAAGGAATACCCCCTGGTATCAGTGACACTCACTATGGCCTGTGGCACAATTGTCCAGGAGGTTGGGGTGGTACCCGGCCTCATCCATGATGCTATTATAGGAACGGATTGCCCTTTATTTGTTAAACTTTGGAATTATGTGAGCCAAGAACTATCGGGAAAGATGAACTGCTCTGTTCCCTCTAAGGGGCTGGACGCCAACGCTTTAGAGAACATTGATAGAGTTTCATCTGGGGCAGATGGTCCACCAGCTAAGGGGATCCCTGAGGGGGGGCACCAACTCTTATGCAGGTCATGGCTGGGGAGAACATAGAGGAAGCCTTCCCTCTGCAGGTTATGCTAGAGGAGGGTGAAGGAGAAAGCTCCTCTTGTCTTGCCCACCTTGATCTCAAGGTGTCACGGGGTGCATTTTTTTCTGCTCAAAAGAGGGATCCCACACTGGAAAATGCCTGGCAACAGATTACCATAATTAATGGAGTTTCATAAGTACCTGAGGCCAAAAAAAGTTTTCCTCGTTTTGTGGTCATTGGTGAGCTGCTATATCAGGTTACCGAGGTTAGGGGAGACGTGGTCGACCAGTTACTGGTTCTCCTGCCCTTCAGATATACAGTGCTCGACCTGGCCCACAATGACGCATTAGGGGGTCACCTGGGGGCTGACAAGACAGAGGCACGAATAGCGAAACGGTTCTACTGGCCAGGAATGACAGCGGAGGTGAGACATTATTGCAGTTCATGTCCCACCTGCCAGCTGACCGCACCGATGCCTCACTTGAGGAACACATTGATGCCATTGCCCATTATCGAGGTACCGTTTGAGAGCATTGCAATGGATTTGGTGGGCCCTTTGGTGAAATCAGCTCGGGGCCACCAATACATCCTCGTGGTATTCGATTATGCCACCAGATATCCAGAGAAAGTTCCCCTAAGACAGGCTACATCAAAAGCAATTGCCAGGGAATTGTTTAATATGTTCTCTAGGACAGGATTCTCAAAGGAGATCTTGATAGACCAGGGCACCCCATTCATGTCTCGGGTGATGGCAGATCTGTGCAAGTTGTTCCAAAGCAAACGGCTGCACACATTTGTTTATCATCCAAAGACAGATGGACTGGTAGAGCGATTCAATAAAGCTCTTAAGTCAATGCTTAAAAGGGTTGTGCAACAAGATGGTAAAGACTGGGACTGTCTACTCCCAGCTCTAATGTTTGCTATGTGGGAAGAGCCTTAGGCGTCCACAGGTTTTTCCCTGTTCAAGTTGGTGTACACGTGAAGACCACGGGGACTGCTTGACTTGGTGAAAGAAACACAGGAAAGTGATTCCTCTCCTCATAAGACAGTTGTAGAACATATAACTCAGATGAGAGAGAGGATTGCTAAAGTGATGCTTCTAGTCAAGGAGCACATGCAAGAAGAGCAGGAGGCGAAGAAGGGTGTACAACCGGTCTGCCAAACTTAGACAGTTCCAGGTTGGGGATCGGGTCTCTGTACTTATACCTACAGTAGAAAGCAAGTTCCTGGCCAGGTGGCAGGGACCCTTAGAAGTCGTAGAAAAGGCTGGGGAGGTTAACTATAAGATACACCAACCTGGGAAGAGGAAGCCCTATCAGACATGCCACATAAATCTCCTGAAACCTTGGAAGGACTGTGAACAGGAAGCTACTCTGGCTAAGGTTAGTTCTAAGCCCCCTGGTGGGGGTGAACTCTGTCCCAGTTTCCACCTCCCTATCCAAACCACAAATACTGCAGGTAAAGGAGTTCTTACAGAGGAATAGAGAGAAGTTCTCAGGACTTACGGGTCTCACCAGAGTTATTGAACATGATATTGTCACGGAACCCAATGTGAAGGTTCGAGTGAAACCCTATCGCATCCCCGAGGCACATAGGAAAGCAGTGTCAGAGGAAGTCCAGAAAATGCTCGAACTTGATATCATTGAGGAATCGTAGAGCCAGTGGTCAAGCCCGATTGTGTTTGTACTAAAGCCCAATGGGACTCTGCAATTTTGTAATGATTTCAGAAAACCCAATGAGGTATCGAAGTTTGATGCTTACCCAGTACATGAAGTGATAGAGAGGTTGGGACCAGCCCAACACATTACCACCTGAGACCTCATCAAAGACTACTTGCAAATACCCTTAACTAAGGAAGCCCAAGAAAAGGCTACCTTTTCTACCCCAGATGGCCATTTTCAGTACAAAAGAACGCCGTTTGGCTTGCATTTCGCTGCAGCTACTTTCCAGAGAGCTATGGACAAAACCTTACGCCTGCATCAGAAATACCCTTGAGTGTATTTAGATGATATTATCATCTTTAGTACAGACTGGGAATCTCATCTTTCCCAAGTGCAGGCAGTGTTAGACTCTCTGTAGAAAGAAGTGTTCACTGTGAACCCTGAAACATGTGCCATTGCTATGGAAGAGACCAAGTACTTGGGGTACATTGTAGGTAGAGGGTTGGTGAAGCCACAGATTAACTGTCAGGAAGGGCATGCCAGCAATCACGATGGCGACCACAGAAGCTCCCCTGTTCTGCATGTCCGACTGAGAAGGCCTGCACGGCACATTTGTATGCACCTGTGCACACGTTTGTGCACTAGTGCTGCATGGAATGCCAACGTTGGTGCGCACAGGCGAGCACCCACGTCCAGTAATGTTTGTGGTGCTAATAGACTATTTAAACTGCCTTACTTCCTTGGATTGGTGCTGTCTGGTCTACAGCGTTACCTGTGATTCCTGATTATCGTTTGCCTGTACCTGTTCCTGTTGACCTACCCGGCTTGCTCCTGACGATTCCTGTTATCTGCCTGCACCTGACCTCGGCCTGTCTTGACTACATTCCTGCCTATTCCCTCTGCTACCTTGCTGCCAGCCTGTTGACGAACCTGCCTGTACCTCAGACCATGTCCCTGTCTGCTCCATCTACTACCATGCCGAACATGCCTGCATCTGACCCTGCTCCCGCATCCACCTGCTCTGGACCCATGTGCCAACGCTTCCAGTCCATCTGCCTGTACCTGCCTGAGCTCCAGTCTCCAGTTTGACAGCTGTTTCCTGGGTCTGTTCCAGTTCCTACTTCAGTTCTGGTCCAGCTCTCTGCTAGCAACCTTGCCAGGCACTTGTGCGACTCTGCACTCCTGCGCCTCCTGTTTTCTCTATCAGGGGCCTTGAGTCAGAGGTGTAAGAGAGGCTTTGGAGCTGTTCTGTCCCAAGAGGTCAATGGGGAGGAACACCCCATAGTTTTCCTGAGTATAAAATTGATAGCCGCCAAGAGAAATTATGCTGTAGTGGAGCGGGAGTGCCTGGCCATTAAGTGGGCCCTGGACTCATTACGCTTTTTTTTTCTCCTCGGTAGGAGGTTTCGCCTGGTGTCGGACCATGCCCCATTGACCTGGATGATACATAATAAACACATAAATGCCAGAGTTACCAGGTGTTTTTTAGCATTGCAAGAGTTCAAGTTTGTAGTTGAACACAGACCAGGAAAGCAATGCCAGAACACGGATGCCCTCTCTAGGGTACACTGTAGGGTGTCCCACATTGCTTCAGACACATCGAGGCAGAAGGGGGGATATGTACAGGACACCGGGAATGTGTCCTGGATGGCAGGTACATTCCCCCAATATTTGAGTCGTGGTCACTTTAATGGGGACAGTTGCAGAGTCTTCAAACCCTGATCACTAGGACTTTGGTACTGAAGGGGTTAAGTCCCAGGGGAGGGAGGCTTGAAAGGCAGCAGAGGGAAATATGTACCTGTGTCAAGGAAGTGAGAGAGAGAGTCTCACAAGCTGTGCAGCCAGTGTGAACTCTTTGACCTATGGAGACACAGGCTGCTGACCCCCTCTGGGTGGCCTGCCTGACACCCTTGCTCTGGAAAAGCCTTACTCCTGTATGGGACCAAAAAAAACTAGCGGTGAGCCTGCTTAAATCACCAATACCAGGATTTTGGAATGTTATTTACTATGGCTGAAGTAAGCTGTCATTTTGTTTAGTTGTGATTGATATAAATGAACTGTTTGCTTTCAATAAACTGTCTGGTGGTTATTACAGAGCTACCCCGGGTTACATGTGTTATACAATGATGTGGATCTGATCTGTGAGGCTGAGCGGTATACCCTGATCTGTAATGCTATATACCCTGATCTGTAATGCTATATACCCTGATCTGTGAGGCTGAGCTGTATAGCCTTATCTTTAATGCTATATACCCTGATCTGTGAGGCTGAGCTGTATACCCTGTTCTGTAATGCTATATACTTTGATCTGTGATTCTGAACTGTATACCCTGATCTGTGATGCTGAGCTCTATACCCTGATCTATGAGGCTGAGCTGTATGCTCTGTCCTGTGATTCTGGGAATGTATACTTTGTCTTGAGCTGTATACTCCTGACACTATGGGTGGAAGCAAGTGGACTACAGGGGACAGAGTGGGTGGATTATATAAGGGGTGGGGCTTATGAGATGTGGGAGTGGTCAAAAATAAAGGGAAGGGTCTGGCGCCCCCCCATCCTAAAACGTCACCAGCTGCCACTGCTCTGCTCTATATTGATTGCAAATTACGTTGATTTTACCTGCAGGCAGATACAAACGGACACTAGAGGTTGCTATATTTTTCTGAAAGAAAGCCATACTTATTAGCTAATATATAGTATATACTGTATACCCCCCATGTTCACTGCAGCTATTTAAAAAGTTTTTACACTTTATCTATGATAAATTTGATGTCCCCTGCTTATTAGTATGGGACTTTAATAACAATTTTGACCCCTCCTTAGATAAATATGATTTAGTTAAGGATAAGGCGAATTCTATTTGTACTCCCTCGCTCGTTTTATTTGGGAGATTGGCCTTTTGGATGTCTGGAGAATGCTATATCCTTGTTGTGATAAAGCTTTTTCTTGTTTTTCCAGCACCCATGGGGCCTTATCCAGAATAGATCTAAGCTACTTCTACAATGTTACCTGTGATATCTGAGGTGACCTATGTAGCTAGGGGGTTATCAGATCTTTCTGCATTAGTTCTTAAGTTAATTTGCATTCTGCTCAGAATCATATTTTTTGGAAAGTGAACCCTTACTGGTTTGAACTTTTTTCCTTCAACGGAAGAAAATATCTGTCTATAGTACTGTCAACAAGCCTTCTGTATCATTGCAGGTTTATTGGGACTCTTTAAAAGCCTATATTAGAGGTTTTTTATTTCTCAAATATAAAAAAAAAAAAAAAAAGAAATCTAAGCCTTGGGAACATTCTGTAGCTGAAGATGTCCTGAAGGCCAAATTCCAATATATAATAAATCCTACTATAGAAGCTCAACAAAAATGGATACAAAAACAACAGGCTTATGCAGAAATCTCTTATAAAAAAGCGGAGCAGAGACTTTTTTCCTCGAGCAACCTGATTTTGAGGAAGGGGAAAACACAGGTCATCTCTTAGCCGCAATTGCAAAAGGTCAAAAACCATTAGCCCATGTGGTAGAATTGCATGTATTTCATCTGTGTTTTGTGAATTTTTTAAAGACCTATATACCGGTAAAGAGTCTTATGAAGAGGCTGAATTACAACTTTTTCTTGATTCCATCGTGTTACCAGAATAATCTGCAGCTGACAGGGAGGTAGTGTATAAACTTCTGGCTTTAGAGGAACTCCAGACCACTGCTTTCAGCCTGCCTAATAATAAAGCTCCAGGTACTGATGAATTACCAGGTGAATAAATAAATATAAATTATTAAATAATATTAGACGTCTATTTCTTCATTTGCAGGTCCCATCTGATAACTTTCTATAGGTAACAGAGCTATATTGCCTCTTGATGCGGCAAAAGCTTTTGAAAGCATAGAGTGGAATTTCCTATGGCATTGTTTACAGAAATTTTGGATTTGGATCCTAGTTTATATGCTGGATACAGCTTTTGTATGCTGATCCGGTGACACGGGTTCAGGTAAATGCCTATGTATCGGCCCCTTTTCCATTACAGCAAGGCACAAGGCATTTGGTATCAATGGCTAGACTCCAATCTGCCTGTGTAATTTGCTAATTATACTGTTGATGCCGTAGAAAGTTGATAAAGGGATAGATCCATAGGTGTGCCAGGTGTGCCTGGGCACACCCTAATCACCCTGTATGGTGACCCCTGATATTTCATCAAAAATATATTAAACTATTTCACTGATACAGGTTGATGCAGTTCACAGAATAAATATACTGTACTTCTTCAGTGAAAGGCATTCCTTGTAATATGATGTTCAGTGTTCTATTTATAAAAAATAAATAAAATTATAAGTAGGAGACGTGGCCAAGCGCATGGAGCAATAAGATGCAGGTCTCCTAGGCTCCTGCTTTCACCGGGATTCTTACGGCTCCCAACACTCTCATAGCCACCTTACTTCACCGCTATGGGTAGGAGGAGCTGCAGGGAGGGTTGCTATCCTGGCAGCTCACAGAAGGGAAGTGAAATTGGCCGTTTCTTCACTCCATCCAGCTCGAACAACAGCAGCATTCCAGCCTCCAAAATGGTGCTGGTACACTCCTCTGGACACCATGCTGCTTCCCTGGTGAGCACTAGACACCCCACCCGCTCACCACAGGACTCTGACCGTGGCTCAGTCCAGACAAAGGTCTAGGGAAGGCTGGGATATTGAGGCATATTTTAAAGAGATCTTGACCTGCCAAAATTTTGAAGTCTGTGTTAAAAGGCTATAAAGAGGTAAGGTACTTATGCGCTACTCAAACTGTTGACAATTTAAATCTATATAAAAGTGTAAATACATGTGTATATAGCTGCTGAACTTCAGTGTCACCAGCACCATATAATTGTAACAAATGTAATAGTAGTGTAGCGCTGACAACTTTTGTTGTTAGTCATATGTGTGTTGTAAAAGAATATAAGTTTATTTAGTGCCATCTAGTGGACAATTGAAAAGGTACAACACTTTTATGTTTCATGATTAAGAGAAGTGACATTCAAGTGATTGATTTTTTACTTCTGAACATTAACTATGACCTACCCACAATGCTCCTGGACAAGAGAAGAACTGAACTGCATTATGGGAGGGTATAAAAGGGCAGGGAGAGGCCATCTTAAGTCTCTTGTTCCTGGGACGCGTGGCCTGCCAGCAGGACTCTATGGGTGTGTGTGTCCCACAGGGTTGTGGCCTACCTTGTGAAGGAGCGGAGCAGCAGCAGGGATCCTGCCATCGTATCACAGTGTGCTGAAGCAGCAGAAGTGATTGTTCCGGAGACCCGTGGGGGAGGTAACCGAGGACTCCCAGTCGTTCGTAAACGAAACAGTGTGACGGCGTGGTGGTGGCTCCATACGGACTGAGAACTGCTGAAACGGAGACATCTATCTCCCCGGATCCCGTGTGGTGAGAGGGTTAACACCCGGAACTTTGTTTAATACTACACACACTTAGGACGGTTACAGAGTATTGCTGGGATTGATAGTCCCATGGAACAAGTTAAGTTGGAGAACATTACATTTGCATAGGTTTCTGTATTCAAGAACTGATATTAGATGTTTGTCTTCTTCGTATAAGAACACTTAATCAATCTTCTGGATTATAATTGTCTTCGTGTATTACCTTACACTGCGCAACACCCAAGAAGAACCCTCTGTGGATTACAATTACAAATTTGTAGCTAGCGAAGATTGAAGACATCAAGACTATCTCTTTTATTGCAGGGCCCTGCATCTAGTTACAAAGGGTAGTGACTTTACGGTTTAGAGCAGAGGGAGCTCCCTGGTACAGATATATATTTAGGTATATTTATGTTTGTCACCAAGACTGTTATAACTGTTTACTATACTGTTGCACTATGTTGGTGTGATAGTGTAGTCACTGTAATAATTCTTTATATAAATATATAATTTATCCAAACAAAGAAGTTATTTTGGTTATTACAGAAGTTTATGTGCAGTGTTGTTATTTCTCCTGCAGGTGGAGCTACAAGCACCCAGGTATAGGTAAATATAAATATAAGTGTATATTGTGGGTTAAAGTTGGTATTAATATCATTACAACACTGCACTACAGCTGTGTCAAGGGGATTGAACAACTTAAGAGAGGTGAAGAGAATAGAGGACAGGCCCAATAATAAACCAGCAGCTCCACGAGAGTTATTGCTACATGTGGGGGCTTGTCCGAGATAACTGTCACTCTAAAGTCAAGCAACCCCCTTAAGAACCATAGAATGGATCCCCCCACTGTGGCACAGTGGTGTGAGGTGGAAGGCACCCGCTCAGAAGCGAGCGTGGCCATGGAACTCTGGGGAGATATCTGGGAGAAAGAACACATTAACTGAGTGGTAAAAACACTATCCCCAGAACAAAGAGACAAGGTGGTCGCAGTAAGACCCAGTCATGAGACATTCCGTACTTATGCATTATTGGAGTGGAGGAAGGGAGTTCTAGAAAATTTCAGGGGTGCAAGTGTTGAACTCGCTGACAAGACCAAATTTTATCTGACCCACCCAAGGGAAAAAGGAGAGAATCTTGCCACCTTCCCCCAGATGACTTCAGCAGAAACCAAGGTTCCATCACAGTCAGCAACGGCTGCAATTGAGCCAGAACTCTTTACAGCCCTGGGAAATTTGGTGTCCCAATGTCAAAAAGGGAACCCAACATATTCAGGGACTGGATACCGAAAACTGGGCATTTTCTTGGGCCAACGGCATGTACCCAGAGAAGAAGACACCTTTGAAGAGTGGTTGGAACAGGCCATGCAAGTGTTGGATGAGTGGGACATCCCTGAAATGCAAAAAAAAACAGCGGATTACTGAAAGTCTGAAAGGGCCTTCTTCCGAGGCTATTCAAAATCTGAAGCTTAGCAAACAAAACTGTGTAGCCCAAGACTACTTAGATATCCTGCAAGATTAGAACAATTAGAACACACCTATCAAGAAACAAGAGAGAAGTTGTCATAATATATGAGATGGTTAGACAAGGCCATTCACCAGATATTGTTAAAGAAGGGATTAGATCCTAGTAAGATGGACGAAGTTCGAGCCAAACAAGTGTTAAGAGGCCTTTGGATCCCATCACCCTCCAGTTAAGAACTCGTAAAGATGGAGGCATATTGAAGTACCCAGATCTAATTCGGATTGTCCGGGAGGAAAAAGCTATCCTAGAAAGGAAGAAGGAAAAACTCCAAGAACCAAAACACACTGTTGGAGTCAGGACAGTTAGTGTGATGGAAGACGATCCTCAGATTGCGCTTCTGAAGACTCAGGTGGCTCAGTTGATGGAGATGATGGCTTTGCTGACCGCAAAATCCTCTGATCCGCCCAATGGAGGAACTAAAGAAAATAAAAAAGTA
The DNA here is from genome assembly GCF_042186555.1 of Aquarana catesbeiana. Taxonomy (NCBI): domain Eukaryota; kingdom Metazoa; phylum Chordata; class Amphibia; order Anura; family Ranidae; genus Aquarana; species Aquarana catesbeiana. The sequence goes on along the minus strand of NC_133327.1, from coordinate 169,981,056 downwards.
TCAGACTTCACATTCAGAAGGGAATCTGGACTTTGTTTCAACTGTGGAGGAGCTGGACATTTTGGGAGAGTGTGCCCAAGCCCAAGGGCAGCAGTACAACGTCAAAAGCTGGCGGAAAACTTCAAAGGGCCCCAGTGAAGGAGTCAACTGGGTGCCCTGTAACAGTCGTCAACTCCAATGAAACACAGGTTCACAAAGTTTTGAGAGTAAGAGGAGGAATGAAGTTGAGTGAGCGTCCATGGAAACAAGGAGTCAGGACGCGCACTAACAAGCAAAAGAAGCCGAACACTCATGGTGAATTTCCCCCCAACCTAGTGGGACCCTCTCTGATCATCCCCATCCAGGTAGAAGGAATATACGCCAAAGCCCTGCTGGATAACGGAGTCCAAGTGACCTTATTATATAAAAATTTCTACATGAAGCATCTCAAGCATCTGCCCCTGCAAAAGTTAGAAGAGTTGGAAATATGGAGCCTAGGTACCCAGAACTTCCCTTATGAGGGGTAAGGGAAACTTACCTTTGACCCGAGTGTCAACTAAGACACTCAAGAGAAGCAGAGGGAGGGTTTCAGTGAGTGTTCGGAACACAACAGCCTTGCCTGTGAAGATACCAGCAAGAATGTTGCTGGGGCAGGCGAATCAAGCAACGCCGGTTTCCCCAAGTGATGTCAAAAGAGGACCCGAAGGGGTGATCCCCATAGAGAACTTCTACCCGAAGAACACCTCTCTTATACCTGTTTGGATGGAGAGGGCCAAAGCCCAGCTTATGAAGTGGTAAGAGGTTTTCTCAAAGAGTGAGTTTGATGTGAGGTATGCCAAGAGTGTGGAGCACAAGATTCAGCTGGAGGAAGACAAACCTTTTCGAGAAAGGGTCAGGAGGATCCCACTGGGAGATCTTGAGGACCTTCAAGAACAGCTGGCTGAGCTGAAAAGGACTGGGATTACCAGGGAGTCCAGGAGTCCATACGCCTCCCCTATAGTAGTAGTGAGGAAGAAAAATGGGTCACTACGGCTGTGTATTGACTATAGGACCCTGAACCGACAGACCATTCCCATTCAATACACTACCCCTTGTATAGAAGATGCCTTACAGAGCCTGTCAGGGGCGAAGTAGTTCAGTGTATTAGATTTGAAGAGTGGTTATTATCAGATCCCCATGAGTCCTGAGGATAAGGAGAAGACTGCTTTCATTACCCCCGTGGGATTCTATGAATTTAACCGGATGCCACAAGGGTTGTCTGGGGCACCAGCAACTTTCCAGCAGGTTATGGAGAAAACGGTAGGCGACATGAATTTGTTTGAGGTCTTAGTATACTTAGACGATATCATAGTGTTTGGCCGAACTCTTGAAGAGCATGAAGAGCAACTGGAAAAGGTTCTGAAGAGATTACATGATGAGGGCTTGAAACTTTCAATGGAGAAATGTCAGTTCTATCAATCTTCAGTGAACTATTTGGGGCACATTGTGTCTGAAGAAGGGATAGCAACTTATCCTGAAAAGTTGGAAGCTGTTACTTCTTGGCCCAAGCCCACGAATGTGACTGAGCTCAGGTCATTCCTAGGATTCTGCTCCTACTATCATAGGTTTGCCGAGGGGTTTGCGAAGATAGTCCACCCACTTACAGAGCTACTGAAGAATCAGGAAGCAGCTGATGTGGATTCAGAGGAACCTGGGAGGAGAAAGGAAGGGCCTCGGAAGAAAAAGGAGTCTATCCTGGATCAGTAGACTCTGCAGTGTGAGGAGACATTCAGACAATTGAAGTGGAGCCTTACCACTGCTCCAGTGTTAGCTTATGCAGATCCTACCAAGTCCTATGAACTGCAAGTGGATTCTAGCCGAGATGGACTAGGTGGAGTACTCTACCAAGATCATGATGGACATTTAAGGCCCATTGCTTATGTGAGCCAGAGCCTGTCTCCCGCCGAGAACTACCCCACTCATAAACTCGAGTTCCTGGCTTTGAAATGGGTCGTGGTAGGCAAGTTGAGAGATTACCTGTATGGTGCAGAGTTTGTAGTCAAAACGGATAACAACCCCTTCACATACTTGCTTACCACCGCAAAGTTGGATGCCACAGGCCATAGGTGTTGGTTGCTCTTTCAACATTCTCTTTCACCTTGAAATACAGACCAGGAGTGGGCAATAGAGATGCAGATGCACTATCCAGAAGACCTCACAGTCCCCTGAGCTCCCAAGAGGATTGGATTCAGCTTGCCTCCGAAGGGGTAAGAGCCCTTTGTGAAGGAGCAGAAAAGCAGGAGAAAGGTGGAGCCAGAGCTGAAGAGATTGGAGTGACTACAGCAGGGGTACCTAGGTATTACTGTAATGTCTCTCAGATTGCAGCAGAAGGTCTGCCTAAATTATCAGGAAAAGACCTTAGGAGAGACCAACAGGAGGATCCACTCTGCAGCTTGGTATTGGAAGCTCTGGAGAGTCAGCACCCTGATCTACTTTTGAAAAGTGCTCAGAAAGAAGCTCTGTTGTTACATAAAGAATGGAGATGGTTGCAGTTGCAGCAGGGGGTGGTCTACCGAAGGGGCCCCTCTGAAGATTTGGAGGAGAAGTGGCAACTGTTTCTGCCAGAGAAACACAGAGAGACAGTGTTAATCGCTCTGCATGATTGTCATGGACATCTGGGGGCAGAAAGAACTCTTCAATTGATAAAGGATAGATTCTATTGGCCTTACATGAGGAAAGAGGTGGAGAGTTACTGCCATTCCTGCCATAGGTGTATCCAGAGAAAGACCTTGCCGCAACGGGCAGCTCCGATGGGTCATTTATCAAGCCAAGGTCCCATGGATTTAGTTTGCATAGATTTTCTGTGACTAGAATCTGACTTGAGTGGGCAAGGAAATATTCTGGTAGTCACAGATCGTTTTACCAGATATGCTCAAGCTTTCTCCACGAAAGATCAGAAGGCAGTCACAGTGGCAAAGACACTGGTGGAGAAGTTCTTCGTCCATTATGGCCTACCACAGAGGATTCACTCAGATCAGGGAAGAAACTTCGAGAGTACGCTCATCAGGAGATTATTGGATCTGTTGGGAATTCAGAAGTCGAGAACTACACCCTATCATCCACAAGGAGACCCTCAGCCAGAGAGGTTCAATGGAACTCTTCTCAATATGTTGGGGACACTGACCTCTGAGCAAAAGCCCAACTGGAGTAAGCATATTGCTGCTTTAGTACATGCATATAACAGCACCAAGAGTGACGTCACAGGATATTCACCTTATCGGCTGACGTTTGGGCGAGAGGCTAGATTACCAGTGGACTTGGCCTTCGGAACTTCTCTGGACCACACCTCAGAGACCTCTCATCGAGGATATACAAACAGGCTGTGAGAGAGTCTGAAGATTGCTTATGAGAAGGCTCGGACTATGTCAAACAACAGAGGGAATAGAAATAAGAGGAACTTTGACCTCAAAGTAAGGATTCAAGATATACAACCCGGTGACCGAGTTCTATTAAGGAATTTGGGTATTCCTGGGAAGCACAAGCTGGCAAATCACTGGAGATCACAGCCATACATTGTATGTAAACAGCTCCCAGGACTTCCAGTCTTTGAAATCAGACCAGAGGGAAGTTCTGGACCCATTAAGACTTGGCATCGGAATCACCTTTTGCCCCATACTGATGCAGTCAGGATAGTCCCCGAGGAGGAGTTATCATCTACATCAGAGGTTGCACAAAGGCCTGTAACTAGGTCTCAGTCTGGGACTTTAACAACTGAAGATGGTGAGGAGAGAGACATGGACATTAGTTGGTTGTGGTCATCTGATATACCTGAAGCTGAAAAAAGCGTTTCATCTCCGACAACCGAGGAGGGTAGTGAGGCCCTTAGGCCAGACTCTCCAGAGTTTATACCATTGTCTGAAAGAGCTGAAACCTGTTTATCTCCCTCTGAAGTAGAAGAAAACAGTGTTCATTCAGAAATAGAGGACACACCAAAAGAGCAAAGGGGAAAGAGGAGCATTCGCCCACCCAAAAGACTGACATATGATACATTGGGCGAGTGTTCTGAAGTAACAAAGGTTATCAGTAAAAAGAATGTCGATGAGCCTAGTCTCTCCTCAGTCAATCTGGACAATGAGAGCCCTGTTTCACCCCTTGACACATCTGTATTTGATACTAGGGTGACAGTTGTGGGTACACAGAATAGCTTTCCAACACCTGAAAATTGGTGGGAGGCTCCTCTGTCGGTCCTGTGCACTCGTTTAGAGGCTAAGATGTGTAGCAGAAACAAGGTCTTGCATATCTTTGGGGACCAAAGATTTAAAGCAGGGGGAGTATGTAGCGCTCACAACTTTTGTTGTTAGTCATATGTGTGTTGTAAAAGAATATGTTGATTTAGTGCCATCTAGTGGACAATTGAAAAGGTACAACACTTTTATGTTTCATGATTAAGAGAAGTGACATGGAAGTGATTGATTGTTTACTTCTGAACATTAACTATGACCTACCCATAATGCTCTTGGACAAGAGAAGAACTGAACTGCATTATGGGAGGATATAAAAGGGCTGGGAGTGGCCATCTTAAGTCTCTTGTTCCTGGGATGCGTGGCCTGCCAGCAGGGCTCTGTGGGTGTGTGTGTCCCACAGGGTTGCGGCCTACCTTGTGAAGGAGCGGAGCAGCAGCAGGGATCCTGCCATCGTATCACAGTGTGCTGAAGCAGCAGAAGTGATTTTTTTTTGGAGACCCGTGGGGGAGGTAACCAAGGACTCCGGGTCGTTAGTAAACGAAACAGTGTGACGGCGTGGTGGTAGCTCCATACGGACTGAGAACTGCTGAAACGGAGACATCCATCTGCCCGGATCCTGTGTGGTGAGAGGGTTAAACACCCGGAACGTTGTTTAATACTACACACACTTAGGATGCTTACAGAGTATTGCTGGGACTGATAGTCCCACGGAACAAAGTAAGTTGGAGAACATTACATTTGCATAGATTTCAGTATTCAAGAACTGATATTAGATGTTTGTCTTCTTTGTATAAGAACACTTAATCAATCTTCTGGATTATAATTGTCTTCGTGCATTACCTTACACTGCGCAACACCCAAGAAGAACCCACTGTGGATTACAATTTCAAATTTGAAGCTAGCGAAGATTGAAGACATCAAGACTATCTCTTTTATTGTAGGGCCCTGCATCTAGTTAAAAAGGGTAGTGACTTTACGGTTTAGAGCAAGGGGAGCTCCCTGGTACAGATATATATTTAGGTATATTTGTGTTTGTCACCAAGACTGTTATAACTGTTTACTATAGTGTTGCACTACATTGGTGTGATAGTGTAGTCACTGTAATAATTAATTAGTTTATGTGCAGTGTTATTTTTCCTGCAGGTGGAGCTACAAGCACCCAGGTATATAAGTGTATATTGTGGGTTAAAGTTGGTATTAATATCATTACAACACTTCACTACAGCTGTGTCAAGGGGATCGAACAACTTAAGAGGGGTGAAGAGAATAGAGGACAGGCCCAATAATAAACCAGCAGCTCCACCAAGAGTTATTGCTACAGTAGTCAAGTAAGCAGGGCTATATATGTACTGTACACTCTAAATTACCCAAAAAGATGCAACACAATATAAAGTGCTATACTGTATAAAGGCATAAATGCAGGCAAAGTGCAAATACAATATAATATTCAAAACAGTGCTAATACTAGATCAAAGTTCTCTTCAACTGTGCAAAATAGTTCAAAATGGGAGGGAGAGAGAAGAAAAGTGTCCAAGTGCAAAAAACAGGATTAAGTGTGATGATATCTTGCAGATCACTTTATAAAATCCACACCCTGTGTGTTCTAGCCTCTCACCTCCAAAATATACTCCAATGGGTCTAGTCACACATTAAGATAATCTCTTATGGCAATCAGTGCTTCCTTCCTCTCTGTAAAAGATATCCCAGCGAGGCAGAGAACCACTGCAGCTTTAAGGGGAAAAAAACTTCTCTTTTCTTATGTGGTCTGTGCTTTACAACAACATCTCTCCAATATTCCTCCAGATCCGGGATGTTACAAAAAGGATAAAATAATCTCCATAGTGTAGTAAATCAATGTATTTTATTTAAAAATATCAATTTTACATTTAAAACAGCAAAAGCCAGCAGCGTGCATAAAAACAGTGTGTGATACACAAAGACTTCAGGGCTCGGCTGTGACCGCAAGTGCTCCCCGCCATGTGCCCTGATGTGCCCCATGATGTGCCCCATAATGTGCCATGTGCCCTGATGTGCCCCATAATGTGCCCCATGATGTGCCCCATAATGTGCCCGGATAAGCCCCCTGATGTGCCCCATAATGTGCCACACAATGTACCCTGATGTGCCCCATAATGTGCCATGTGCCCCATCATGTGCCCTGATGTGCCATAATGTGCCCTGATGTGCCCGGTGCCCCGATGTGCCATGTGCCCTGATGTGCCCTGATGTGCCCTGTAGCCTGATGTGCCATGTGGCCTGATGTGCCCCCATGCCCTGATGTGCCATGTGCCCTAATATGCTATATGCCCCATGCCCTGTGCCCTGCTGTGCCATGTGGTCTGATGTGCCCCATGCCCTGATGTGCCATGTGCCCTGATGTGCCCCATGCCCTGATGTGCTATATGCCCTGATGTGCCCCAATGTGCCCTGATGTGCCACATAATGTGCCCTGATGTGCCAAATAATAGTTCCATGTGCCATAATGTGCCCTGATGTGCCCTGAGCCCTGATGTGCCCGATGCCCTGATGTGCCATGTACCTCATGCCCTGATGTGCCCTGATGTGCCATGTGCCCTCATGTGCTATGTGCCCCATGCCCTGTTCCCTGATGTGCCATGTGGCCTGATGTGCCCCATGCCCTAATGTGCTATGTGCCCTGATGTGTCCCGTGCCCTGATGTGCTATGTGCCCTGATGTGCCCTGTGCCCTGATGTGCCGCTACTCTGATGTGCCCCATGCCCCGATGTGCTATGTGCCCTGATGTGTCCCGTGTCCTGATGTGCTATGTGCCCTGATGTGTCCCGTGCCCTGATGTGCCCCATGCCCTGATGTGCCGCTACCCTGATATGCCCCATGCCCTGATGTGCTATGTGCCCTGATGTGCCCCATGCCCTGATGTGTCCCATGCCCTGATGTGCTATGTGCCCTGATGTGTCCCGTGCCCTGATGTGCTATGTGCCCTGATGTGCCCCATGCCCTGATGTGCTATGTGCCCTGATGTGCCCCGTGCCCTGATGTGCCGCTACCCAGATGTGCCCAATGCCCTGATGTGCTATGTGCCCTGACGTGTCCTGTGCCCTGATGTGTCCCGTGCCCTGATGTGCTATGTGCCCTGATGTGCCCCGTGCCCTGATGTCCCACTACCCTGATGTGCCCCATGCCCTGATGTGCCCCATGCCCTGATGTGCTATGTGCCCTGGTGTGCCCCATGCCCTGATGTGCCCCATGCCCTGATGTGCTATGTGCCCTGATGTGTCCCGTGCCCTGATGTGCTATGTGCCCTGATGTGCCCCGTGCCCTGATGTGCCGCTACCCTGATGTGCCCCATGCCCTGATGTGCTATGTGCCCTGATGTGTCCTGTGCCCTGATGTGTCCCATGCCCTGATGTGCTATGTGCCCTGATGTGCCACGTGCCCTGATGTGCCGCTACCCTGATGTGCCCCATGACCTGATGTGCCCCATGCCCTGATGTGCTATGTGCCCTGATGTGCCCCATGCCCTGATGTGCCCCATGCCCTGATGTGCTATGTGCCCTGATGTGTCCCGTGCCCTGATGTGCCCCGTGCCCTGATGTGCTATGTGCCCTGATGTGCCCATGCCCTGTTCCCTGATGTGCCATGTGGCCTGATGTGCCGCATGCCCTGATGTGCCCCATGCCCTGATGTGTCCTGTGCCCTGATGTGCTATGTGCCCTAATGTGTCCCGTGCCCTGATGTGCTATGTGCCCTGATGTGCCCTGTGCCCTGATGTGCCCCGTGCCCTGATGTGCCGCTACTCTGATGTGCCCCATGCCCTGATGTGCTATGTGCCCTGATGTGTCCCGTGCCCTGATGTGCTATGTGCCCTGATGTACCCCATGCCCTGATGTGCCGCTACCCTGATGTGCCCCATGCCCTGTTGTGCTATGTGCCCTGATGTGTCCTATGCCCTGATGTGCTATGTGCCCTGATGTGTCCCGTGCCCTGATGTGCTATGTGCCCTGATGTGCCCTGATGTGCCGCTACGCTGATGTGCCCCATGCCCTGGTGTGCTATGTGCCCTGATGTGCCCCATGCCCTGATGTGCTATGTGCCCTGATGTGTCCTATGCCCTGATGTGCTATGTGCCCTGATGTGCTATGTGCCCTGATGTGTCCCGTGCCCTGATGTGCTATGTGCCCTGATGTGCCCTGATGTGCCGCTACCCTGATGTGCCCCATGCCCTGGTGTGCTATGTGCAATGATGTGCCCCATGCCCTGATGTGTCCCATGCCCTGATGTGCTATGTGCCCTGATGTGTCCCGTGCCCTGATGTGCTATGTGCCCTGATGTGCCCCATGCCCTGATGTGCTATGTGCCCTGATGTGCCCCGTGCCCTGATGTGCCGCTACCCTGATGTGCCCAATGCCCTGATGTTCTATGTGCCCTGATGTGTCCTGTGCCCTGATGTGTCCCGTGCCCTGATGTGCCCCGTGCCCTGATGTCCCACTACCCTGATGTGCCCCATGCCCTGAAGTGCCCCATGACCTGATGTGCTATGTGCCCTGATGTGCCCCATGCCCTGATGTGTCCCATGCCCTGATGTGCTATGTGCCCTGATGTGTCCCGTGCCCTGATGTGCTATGTGCCCTGATGTGCCCCATGCCCTGTTCCCTGATTTGCCATGTGGCCTGATGTGCCCCATGCCCTGATGTGCTATGTGAGCTGATGTGTCCTGTGCCCTGATGTGCTATGTGACCTGATGTGCCCTGTACCCTGATGTGCCGCTACTCTGATAAGCCCCATGCCCTGATGTGCTATGTGCCCTGATGTGTCCCGTGCCCTGATGTACTATGTGCCCTGATGTGTCCCGTGCCCTGATTTGCCCCATGCCCTGATGTGCCGCTACCCTGATATGCCCCATGCCCTGATGTGCCCCATGCCCTGATGTGCCCCATGCCCTGATGTGCCCCATGCCCTGATGTGCTATGTGCCCTGATGTGTCCCGTGCCCTGATGTGCTATGTGCCCTGATGTGCCCCATGCCCTGATGTGCTATGTGCCCTGATGTGCCCCATGCCCTGATGTGCCGCTATCTTGATGTGCCCCATGCCCTGATGTGCTATGTGCACTGATGTGTCCCGTGCCCTGATGTGCTATGTGCCCTGATGTGTCCCATGCCCTGATGTGCTATGTGCCCTGATGTGTCCCGTGCCCTGATGTGCCCTGATGTGCCGCTACCCTGATGTGCCCCATGCCCTGGTGTGCTATGTGCCCTGATGTGCCCCATGCCCTGATGTGTCCCATGCCCTGATGTGCTATGTGCCCTGATGTGTCCCGTGCCCTGATGTGCTATGTGCCCTGATGTGCCCCGTGCCCTGATGTGCTGCTACCCTGATGTGCCCCATGCCCTGATGTGCCCCATGCCCTGATGTGCTATGTGCCCTGATGTGCCCCATGCCCTGATGTGCCCCATGCCCTGATGTGCTATGTGCCCTGATGTGTCCCATGCCCTGATGTGCCATGTGCCCTGATATGCCCCATGCCCTGATGTGCTATGTGCCCTGATGTGCCCCATGCCCTGATGAGCCCCATGCCCTGATGTGCTATGTGCCCTGATGTGTCCCGTGCCCTGATGTGCTATGTGCCCTAATGTGCCCCATGCCCTGATGTGCTATGTGCCCTGATGTGCCCCATGCCCTGATGTGCCGCTATCTTGATGTGCCCCATGCCCTGATGTGCTATGTGCACTGATGTGTCCCGTGCCCTGATGTGCTAAGTGCCCTGATGTACCCCGTGCCCTGATGTGCCGCTACCCTGATGTGCCCCATGCCCTGATGTGCTATGTGCCCTGATGTGTCCCATGCCCTGATGTGCTATGTGCCCTGATGTGTCCCGTGCCCTGATGTGCCCTGATGTGCCGCTACCCTGATGTGCCCCATGCCCTGGTGTGCTATGTGCCCTGATGTGCCCCATGCCCTGATGTGTCCCATGCCCTGATGTGCTATGTGCGCTGATGTGTCCCGTGCCCTGATGTGCTATGTGCCCTGATGTGCCCCGTGCCCTGATGTGCCGCTACCCTGATGTGCCCCATGCCCTGATGTGCCCCATGCCCTGATGTGCTATGTGCCCTGATGTGCCCCATGCCCTGATGTGCCCCATGCCCTGATGTGCTATGTGCCCTGATGTGTCCCATGCCCTGATGTGCCATGTGCCCTGATGTGCCCCGTGCCCTGATGTGCTATGTGCCCTGATGTGCCCCATGCCCTGTTCCCTGATGTGCCATGTGGCCTGATGTGCCCCATGCCCTGATGTGCTATGTGCCCTGATGTGTCCCGTGCCCTGATGTGCTATGTGCCCGGATGTGCCCTGATGTGCCCCGTGCCCTGATGTGCAGCTACTCTGATGTGCACTATGCCCTGATGTGCTATGTGCCCTGATGTGTCCCGTTCCCTGATGTGCTATGTGCCCTGATGTGTCCCGTGCCCTGATGTGCTATGTACCCTGATGTGCCCCATGCCCTATGCCGCTACCCTGATATGCCCCATGCCCAGATGTGCCCCATGCCCTGATGTGCCCCATGCCCTGGTGTGCCCCATGCCCTGATGTGTCACGTTCCCCGATGTGCTATGTGCCCTGATGTGCTATGTGCCCTGATGTGCCCCATGCCCTTATGTGCCGCTACCTTGATGTGCCCCATGCCCTGATGTGCCATGTGGCCTGATGTGCCCCATGCCCTCATGTGCTATGTGCCCTGATGTGCTATGTGCCCTGATGTGCCCTGTGCCCTGATGTGCCCCGTGCCCTGATGTGCCGCTACTCTGATGTGCCCCATGCCCTGATGTGCTATGTGCCCTGATGTGTCCCGTGCCCTGATGTGCTATGTGCCATGATGTGTCCCGTGCCCTGATGTGCTATGTGCCCTGATGTGCCCCATGCCCTGATGTGCCGCTACCCTGATATGCCCCATGCCCTGATGTGTTATGTGCCCTGATGTGCCCCATGCCCTGATGTGCCCCATGCCCTGATGTGCTATGTGCCGTGATGTGTCCTGTGCCCTGATGTGCTATGTGCCCTGATGTGCCCCATGCCCTGATATGCTATGTACCCTGATGTGTCCCGTGCCCTGATGTGCTATGTGCCCTGATGTGCTATGTGCCCTGATGTGCCCCATGCCCTAAATTTGCTATGTGCCCTCATGTGCCCCATGCCCTGATGTGCCGCTACTTTGATGTGCCCCATGCCCTGATGTGCTATGTGCCCTGATGTGTCCCGTGCCCTGATGTGCTATGTGCCCTGATGTGCTATGTGCCCTGATGTGCCCCATGCCCTGTTTCCTGATGTGCCATGTGGCCTGGTGTGCCTCATGCCCTGATGTGCTATGTGCCCTGATGTGTCCTGTGCCCTGATGTGCTATGTGCCCTGATGTGCCCCGTGTCCTGATGTGCTATGTGCCCTGATGTGCCCCATGCCCTGTTCCCTGATTTGCCATGTGGCCTGATGTGCCCCATGCCCTGATGTGCTATGTGAGCTGATGTGTCCTGTGCCCTGATGTGCTATGTGACCTGATGTGCCCTGTACCCTGATGTGCCGCTACTCTGATAAGCCCCATGCCCTGATGTGCTATGTGCCCTGATGTGTCCCGTGCCCTGATGTACTATGTGCCCTGATGTGTCCCGTGCCCTGATTTGCCCCATGCCCTGATGTGCCGCTACCCTGATATGCCCCATGCCCTGATGTGCCCCATGCCCTGATGTGCCCCATGCCCTGATGTGCCCCATGCCCTGATGTGCTATGTGCCCTGATGTGTCCCGTGCCCTGATGTGCTATGTGCCCTGATGTGCCCCATGCCCTGATGTGCTATGTGCCCTGATGTGCCCCATGCCCTGATGTGCCGCTATCTTGATGTGCCCCATGCCCTGATGTGCTATGTGCACTGATGTGTCCCGTGCCCTGATGTGCTATGTGCCCTGATGTGTCCCATGCCCTGATGTGCTATGTGCCCTGATGTGTCCCGTGCCCTGATGTGCCCTGATGTGCCGCTACCCTGATGTGCCCCATGCCCTGGTGTGCTATGTGCCCTGATGTGCCCCATGCCCTGATGTGTCCCATGCCCTGATGTGCTATGTGCCCTGATGTGTCCCGTGCCCTGATGTGCTATGTGCCCTGATGTGCCCCGTGCCCTGATGTGCCGCTACCCTGATGTGCCCCATGCCCTGATGTGCCCCATGCCCTGATGTGCTATGTGCCCTGATGTGCCCCATGCCCTGATGTGCCCCATGCCCTGATGTGCTATGTGCCCTGATGTGTCCCATGCCCTGATGTGCCATGTGCCCTGATATGCCCCATGCCCTGATGTGCTATGTGCCCTGATGTGCCCCATGCCCTGATGAGCCCCATGCCCTGATGTGCTATGTGCCCTGATGTGTCCCGTGCCCTGATGTGCTATGTGCCCTAATGTGCCCCATGCCCTGATGTGCTATGTGCCCTGATGTGCCCCATGCCCTGATGTGCCGCTATCTTGATGTGCCCCATGCCCTGATGTGCTATGTGCACTGATGTGTCCCGTGCCCTGATGTGCTAAGTGCCCTGATGTACCCCGTGCCCTGATGTGCCGCTACCCTGATGTGCCCCATGCCCTGATGTGCTATGTGCCCTGATGTGTCCCATGCCCTGATGTGCTATGTGCCCTGATGTGTCCCGTGCCCTGATGTGCCCTGATGTGCCGCTACCCTGATGTGCCCCATGCCCTGGTGTGCTATGTGCCCTGATGTGCCCCATGCCCTGATGTGTCCCATGCCCTGATATGCTATGTGCGCTGATGTGTCCCGTGCCCTGATGTGCTATGTGCCCTGATGTGCCCCGTGCCCTGATGTGCCGCTACCCTGATGTGCCCCATGCCCTGATGTGCCCCATGCCCTGATGTGCTATGTGCCCTGATGTGCCCCATGCCCTGATGTGCCCCATGCCCTGATGTGCTATGTGCCCTGATGTGTCCCATGCCCTGATGTGCCATGTGCCCTGATGTGCTATGTGCCCTGATGTGCCCCATGCCCTGTTCCCTGATGTGCCATGTGGCCTGATGTGCCCCATGCCCTGATGTGCTATGTGCCCTGATGTGTCCCGTGCCCTGATGTGCTATGTGCCCGGATGTGCCCTGATGTGCCCCGTGCCCTGATGTGCAGCTACTCTGATGTGCCCCATGCCCTGATGTGCTATGTGCCCTGATGTGTCCCGTTCCCTGATGTGCTATGTGCCCTGATGTGTCCCGTGCCCTGATGTGCTATGTACCCTGATGTGCCCCATGCCCTATGCCGCTACCCTGATATGCCCTATGCCCAGATGTGCCCCATGCCCTGATGTGCCCCATGCCCTGGTGTGCCCCATGCCCTGATGTGTCACGTTCCCCGATGTGCTATGTGCCCTGATGTGCTATGTGCCCTGATGTGCCCCATGCCCTTATGTGCCGCTACCTTGATGTGCCCCATGCCCTGATGTGCCATGTGGCCTGATGTGCCCCATGCCCTCATGTGCTATGTGCCCTGATGTGCTATGTGCCCTGATGTGCCCTGTGCCCTGATGTGCCCCGTGCCCTGATGTGCCGCTACTCTGATGTGCCCCATGCCCTGATGTGCTATGTGCCCTGATGTGTCCCGTGCCCTGATGTGCTATGTGCCAAGATGTGTCCCGTGCCCTGATGTGCTATGTGCCCTGATGTGCCCCATGCCCTGATGTGCCGCTAGCCTGATATGCCCCATGCCCTGATGTGCTATGTGCCCTGATGTGCCCCATGCCCTGATGTGCCCCATGCCCTGATGTGCTATGTGCCGTGATGTGTCCTGTGCCCTGATGTGCTATGTGCCCTGATGTGCCCCATGCCCTGATGTGCTATGTACCCTGATGTGTCCCGTGCCCTGATGTGCTATGTGCCCTGATGTGCCCCATGCCCTAAATTTGCTATGTGCCCTCATGTGCCCCATGCCCTGATGTGCCGCTACTTTGATGTGCCCCATGCCCTGATGTGCTATGTGCCCTGATGTGTCCCGTGCCCTGATGTGCTATGTGCCCTGATGTACCCCGTGCCCTGATGTGCCGCTACCCTGATGTGCCCCATGCCCTGATGTGCTATGTGCCCTGATGTGTCCCATGCCCTGATGTGCTATGTGCCCTGATGTGTCCCGTGCCCTGATGTGCTATGTGCCCTGATGTGCCCTGATGTGCCGCTACCCTGATGTGCCCCATACCCTGGTGTGCTATGTGCCCTGATGTGCCCCATGCCCTGATGTGCCCCATACCCTGATGTGCTATGTGCCCTGATGTGTCCCGTGCCCTGATGTGCTATGTGCCCTGATGTGCCCCGTGCCCTGATGTGCCGCTACCCTGATGTGCCCCATGCCCTGATGTGCTATGTGCCCTGATGTGCCCCATGCCCTGATGTGCCCCATGCCTTGATGTGCTATGTGCCCTGATGTGTCCCGTGCCCTGATGTGCTATGTGCCCTGATGTGCCCCGTGCTCTGATGTGCTATGTGCCCTGATGTGCCCCATGCCTTGTTCCCTGATGTGCCATGTGGCCTGATGTGCCCCATGCCCTGATGTGCTATGTGCCCTGATGTGTCCTGTGCCCTGATGTGCTATGTGCCCTGATGTGCCCTGTGCCCTGATGTGCCCTGTGCCCTGATGTGCCCCGTGCCCTGATGTGCCGCTACTCTGATGTGCCCCATGCCCTGATGTGCTATGTGCCCTGATGTGTCCCGTGACCTGATGTTCTATGTGCCCTGATGTGTCCCATGCCCTGATGTGCTATGTCCCCTGATGTGCCCCATGCCCTATGCCGCTACCCTGTTATGCCCCATGCCCTGATGGGCTATGTGCCCTGATGTGCCCCATGCCCTGATGTGCCCCATGCCCTGATGTGAACCATGCCCTGATGTGCTATGTGCCCTGATGTGTCCCGTGCCCTGATGTGCTATGTGCCCTGATTTGCTATGTGCCCTGATGTGCTATGTGCCCTGATGTGCCCCATGCCCTGATGTGCCGCTACCTTGATGTGCCCCATGCCCTGATGTGCTATGTGCCCTGATGTGTCCCGTGCCCTGATGTGCTATGTGCCCTGATGTACCCCGTGCCCTGATGTGCCGCTACCCTGATGTGCCCCATGCCTTGATGTGCTATTTGCCCTGATGTGTCCCGTGCCCTGATGTGCTATGTGCCCTGATGTGTCCCGTGCCCTGATGTGCTATGTGCCCTGATGTGCCCCGTGCCCTGATGTGCCGCTACCCTGATGTGCCCCATGCCCTGGTGTGCTATGTGCCCTGATGTGCCCCATGCCCTGTTACCTGATGTGCCATGTGGCCTGATGTGCCCCATGCCCTGATGTGCTATGTGCCCGGATGTGCCCTGTGCCCTGATGTGCCCCGTGCCCTGATGTGCCGCTACTCTGATGTGCCCCATGCCCTGATGTGCTATGTGCCCTGATGTGTCCCGTGCCCTGATGTGCTATGTGCCATTGATGAGTCCCGTGCCCTGATGTGCTATGTACCCTGATGTGCCCCATGCCCTATGCCGCTACCCTGATATGCCCCATGCCCAGATGTGCCCCATGCCCCTATGTGCCCCATGCCCTGATGTGCCCCATGCCCTGATGTGCTATGTGCCCTGATGTGTCCCGTGCCCTGATGTGCTATGTGCCCTGATGTGCTATGTGCCCTGATGTGCCCCATGCCCTGATGTGCCGCTACCTTGATGTGCCCCATGCCCTGATGTGCTATGTGCCCTGATGTGTCCCGTTCCCCGATGTGCTATGTGCCCTGATGTGCTATGTGCCCTGATGTGCCCCATGCCCTGATGTGCCGCTACCTTTATGTGCCCCATGCCCTGATGTGCCATGTGGCCTGATGTGCCCCATGCCCTGATGTGCTATGTGCCCTGATGTGCTATGTGCCCTGATGTGCCCTGTGCCCTGATGTGCCCCGTGCCCTGATGTGCCGCTACTCTGATTTGCCCCATGCCCTGATGTGCTATGTGCCCTGATGTGTCCCGTGCCCTGATGTGCTATGTGCCCTGATGTGTCCCGTGCCCTGATGTGCTATGTGCCCTGATGTGTCCCATGCCCTGATGTGCTATGTGCCCTGATGTGTCCCGTGCCCTGATGTGCTATGTGCCCTGATGTGCCACTACCCTGATGTGCCCCATACCCTGGTGTGCTATGTGCCCTGATGTGCCCCATGCCCTTATGTGCTATGTGCCCTGATGTGTCCCGTGCCCTGATGTGCTATTTGCCCTGATATGCCCCATGCCCTGATGTGCCGCTACCCTGATGTGCCCCATGCCCTGATGTGCTATGTGCCCTGATGTGCCCCATGCCCTGATGTGCTATGTGCCCTGATGTGCCCCATGCCCTGATGTGCCCCATGCCTTGATGTGCTATGTGCCCTGATGTGTCCCGTGCCCTGATGTGCTATGTGCCCTGATGTGCTATGTGCCCTGATGTGCCCCATGCCCTGTTTCCTGATGTGCCATGTGGCCTGGTGTGCCTCATGCCCTGATGTGCTATGTGCCCTGATGTGTCCTGTGCCCTGATGTGCTATGTGCCCTGATGTGCCCTGTGCCCTGATGTGCCCTGTGCCCTGATGTGCCCCGTGCCCTGATGTGCCGCTACTCTGATGTGCCCTATGCCCTGATGTGCTATGTGCCCTGATGTGTCCCGTGCTCTGATGTTCTATGTGCCCTGATGTGTCCCATGCCCTGATGTGCTATGTACCCTGATGTGCCCCATGCCCTATGCCGCTACCCTGTTATGCCCCATGCCCTGATGTGCTATGTGCCCTGATGTGCCCCATGCCCTGATGTGCCCCATGCCCTGATGTAAACCATGCCCTGATGTGCTATGTGCCCTGATGTGTCCCGTGCCCTGATGTGCTATGTGCCCTGATGTTCCCCATGCCCTGATGTGCTATGTGCCCTGATGTGCCCCATGCCCTGATGTGCCGCTACCTTGATGTGCCCCATGCCCTGATGTGCTATGTGCCCTGATGTGTCCCATGCCCTGATGTGCTATGTGCCCTGATGTACCCCGTGCCCTGATGTGCCGCTACCCTGATGTGCCCCATGCCTTGATGTGCTATTTGCCCTGATTTGTCCCGTGCCATGATGTGCTATGTGCCCTGATGTGTCCTGTGCCCTGATGTGCCGCTACCCTTATGTGCCCCATGCCCTGGTGTGCTATGTGCCCTGATGTGCCCCATGCTCTGATGTGTCCCATGCCCTGATGTGCTATGTGCCCTGATGTGTCCCGTGCCCTGATGTGCTATGTGCCCTGATGTGCCCCGTGCCCTGATGTGCCCCATGCCCTGATGTGCTATGTGCCCTGATGTGCCCCATGCCCTGATGTGCCCCATGCCCTGATGTGCTATGTGCCCTGATGTGTCCCATGCCCTGATGTGCCATGTGCCCTGATATGCCCCATGCCCTGATGTGCTATGTGCTTTGATGTGATATGTGCCCTGATGTGTCCCATGCCCTGATGTGCCATGTGCCCTGATATGCCCCATGCCCTGATGTGCTATGTGCCCTAATGTGCCCCATGCCCTGATGTGCCCAATGCCCTGATGTGCTATGTGCCCTGATGTGTCCCGTGCCCTGATGTGCTATGTGCCCTAATGTGCCCCATGCCCTGATGTGCTATGTGCCCTGATGTGCCCCATGCCCCGATGTGCCGCTATCTTGATGTGCCCCATGCCCTGATGTGCTATGTGCACTGATGTGTCCCGTGCCCTGATGTGCTAAGTGCCCTGATGAACCCCGTGCCCTGATGTGCCGCTACCCTGATGTGCCCCATGTCCTGATGTGCTATGTGCCCTGATGTGTCCCATGCCCTGATGTGCTATGTGCCCTGATGTATCCCGTGCCCTGATGTGCCCTGATGTGACGCTACCCTGATGTGCCCCATGCCCTGGTGTGCTATGTGCCCTAATGTGCCCCATACCCTGATGTGTTCCATGCCCTGATGTGCTATGTGCCCTGATGTGTCCCGTGCCCTGATGTGCTATGTGCCCTGATGTGCCACGTGCCCTGATGTGCCACTACCCTGATGTGCCCCATGCCCTGATGTGCCCCATGCCCTGATGTGCTATGTGCCCTGATGTGCCCCATGCCCTGATGTGCCCCATGCCCTGATGTGCTATGTGCCCTGATGTGTCCCATGCCCTGATGTGCCATGTGCCCTGATGTGCCCCGTGCCCTGATGTGCTATGTGCCCTGATGTGCCCCATGCCCTGTTCCCTGATGTGCCATGTGGCCTGATGTGCCCCATGCCCTGATGTGCTATGTGCCCTGATGTGTCCCCGTGCCCTGATGTGCTATGTGCCCGGATGTGCCCTGATGTGCCCCGTGCCCTGATGTGCAGCTACTCTGATGTGCCCCATGCCCTGATGTGCTATGTGCCCTGATGTGTCCCGTTCCCTGATGTGCTATGTGCCCTGATGTGTCCCGTGCCCTGATGTGCTATGTACCCTGATGTGCCCCATGCCCTATGCCGCCACCCTGTTATGCCCCATGCCCTGATGTGCTATGTGCCCTGATGTGCCCCATGCCCTGATGTGCCCCATGCCCTGATGTAAACCATGCCCTGATGTGCTATGTGCCCTGATGTGTCCCGTGCCCTGATGTGCTATGTGCCCTGATCTTCCCCATGCCCTGATGTGCTATGTGCCCTGATGTGCCCCATGCCCTGATGTGCCGCTACCTTGATGTGCCCCATGCCCTGATGTGCTATGTGCCCTGATGTGTCCCGTGCCCTGATGTGCTATGTGCCCTGATGTGCCCCGTGCCCTGATGTGCCGCTACCCTGATGTGCCCCATGCCCTGATGTGCCCAATGCCCTGATGTGCTATGTGCCCTGATGTGCCCCATGCCCTGATGTGCCCCATGCCCTGATGTGCTATGTGCCCTGATGTGTCCCGTGCCCTGATGTGCTATGTGCCCGGATGTGCCCTGATGTGCCCCGTGCCCTGATGTGCAGCTACTCTGATGTGCCCCATGCCCTGATGTGCTATGTGCCCTGATGTGTCCCGTTCCCTGATGTGCTATGTGCCCTGATGTGCTATGTACCCTGATGTGCCCCATGCCCTATGCCGCTACCCTGATATGCCCCATGCCCAGATGTGCCCCATGCCCTGATGTGCCCCATGCCCTGATGTGCCCCATGCCGTGATGTGTCCCGTTCCCCGATGTGCTATGTGCCCTGATGTGCTATGTGCCCTGATGTGCCCCATGCCCTCATGTGCCGCTACCTTGATGTGCCCCATGCCCTGATGTGCCATGTGGCCTGATGTGCCCCATGCCCTCATGTGATATGTGCCCTGATGTGCTATGTGCCCTGATTTGCCCTGTGCCCTGATTTGCCCCGTGCCCTGATGTGCTGCTACTCTGATGTGCCCAATGCCCTGATGTGCTATGTGCCCTAATGTATCCCGTGCCCTGATGTGCTATGTGCCCTGATGTGTCCCGTGCCCTGATGTGCTATGTGCAATGATGTGCCCCATGCCCTGATGTGCCGCTACCCTGATATGCCCCATGCCCTGATGTGCTATGTGCCCTGATGTGCATCATGCCCTGATGTGCCCCATGCCCTGATGTAAACCATGCCCTGATGTGCTATGTGCCCTGATGTGTCCTGTGCCCTGATGTGCTATGTGCCCTGATGTTCCCCATGCCCTGATGTGCTATGTGCCCTGATGTGCCCCATACCCTTATGTGCCGCTACCTTGATGTGCCCCATGCCCTGATGTGCTATGTGCCCTGATGTGTCCCGTGCCCTGATGTGCTATGTGCCCTGATGTACCCCGTGCCCTGATGTGCCGCTACCCTGATGTGCCCCATGCCTTGATGTGCTATTTGCCCTGATGTGTCCCGTGCCATGATGTGCTATGTGCCCTGATGTGTCCTGTGCCCTGATGTGCCGCTACCCTGATGTGCCCCATGCCCTGGTGTGCTATGTGCCCTCATGTGCCCCATGCTCTGATGTGTCCCATGCCCTGATGTGCTATGTGCCCTGATGTGTCCCGTGCCCTGATGTGCTATGTGCCCTGATGTGCCCCGTGCCCTGATGTGCCGCTACCCTGATGTGCCCCATGCCCTGATGTGCCCCATGCCCTGATGTGCTATGTGCCCTGATGTGCCCCATGCCCTGATGTGCCCCATGCCCTGATGTGCTATGTGCCCTGATGTGTCCCGTGCCCTGATGTGCTATTTGCCCTGATATGCCCCATGCCCTGATGTGCCGCTACCCTGATGTGCCCCATGCCCTGATGTGCTATGTGCCCTGATGTGCCCCATGCCCTGATGTGATATGTGCCCTGATGTGCCCCATGCCCTGATGTGCCCCATGCCTTGATGTGCTATGTGCCCTGATGTGTCCCGTGCCCTGATGTGCTATGTGCCCTGATGTGCTATGTGCCCTGATGTGCCCCATGCCCTGTTTCCTGATGTGCCATGTGGCCTGGTGTGCCTCATGCCCTGATGTGCTATGTGCCCTGATGTGTCCTGTGCCCTGATGTGCTATGTGCCCTGATGTGCCCTGTACCCTGATGTGCCCTGTGCCCTGATGTGCCCCGTGCCCTGATGTGCCGCTACTCTGATGTGCCCTATGCCCTGATGTGCTATGTGCCCTGATGTGTCCCGTGCCCTGATGTTCTATGTGCCCTGATGTGTCCCATGCCCTGATGTGCTATGTACCCTGATGTGCCCCATGCCCTATGCCGCTACCCTGTTATGCCCCATGCCCTGATGTGCTATGTGCCCTGATGTGCCCCATGCCCTGATGTGCCCCATGCCCTGATGTAAACCATGCCCTGATGTGCTATGTGCCCTGATGTGTCCCGTGCCCTGATGTGCTATGTGCCCTGATGTTCCCCATGCCCTGATGTGCTATGTGCCCTGATGTGCCCCATGCCCTGATGTGCCGCTACCTTGATGTGCCCCATGCCCTGATGTGCTATGTGCCCTGATGTGTCCCGTGCCCTGATGTGCTATGTGCCCTGATGTACCCCGTGCCCTGATGTGCCGCTACCCTGATGTGCCCCATGCCTTGATGTGCTATTTGCCCTGATGTGTCCCGTGCCATGATGTGCTATGTGCCCTGATGTGTCCTGTGCCCTGATGTGCCGCTACCCTGATGTGCCCCATGCCCTGGTGTGCTATGTGCCCTGATGTGCCCCATGCTCTGATGTGTCCCATGCCCTGATGTGCTATGTGCCCTGATGTGTCCCGTGCCCTGATGTGCTATGTGCCCTGATGTGCCCCGTGCCCTGATGTGCCGCTACCCTGATGTGCCCCATGCCCTGATGTGCCCCATGCCCTGATGTGCTATGTGCCCTGATGTGCCCCAAGCCCTGATGTGCCCCATGCCCTGATGTGCTATGTGCCCTGATGTGCCCCGTGCCCTGATGTGCCGCTAACCTGATGTGCCCCATGCCCTGATGTGCCCCATGCCCTGATGTGCTATGTGCCCTGATGTGCCCCATGCCCTGATGTGCCCCATGCCCTGATGTGCTATGTGCCCTGATGTGTCCCATGCCCTGATGTGCCATGTGCCCTGATGTGCCCCGTGCCCTGATGTGCTATGTGCCCTGATGTGCCCCATGTCCTGTTCCCTGATGTGCCATGTGGCCTGATGTGCCCCATGCCCTGATGTGCTATGTGCCCTGATGTGTCCCGTGCCCTGATGTGCTATGTGCCCGGATGTGCCCTGATGTGCCCCGTGCCCTGATGTGCAGCTACTCTGATGTGCCCCATGCCCTGATGTGCTATGTGCCCTGATGTGTCCCGTTCCCTGATGTGCTATGTGCCCTGATGTGCTATGTACCCTGATGTGCCCCATGCCCTATGCCGCTACCCTGATATGCCCCATGCCCAGATGTGCCCCATGCCCTGATGTGCCCCATGCCCTGATGTGCCCCATGCCGTGATGTGTCCCGTTCCCCGATGTGCTATGTGCCCTGATGTGCTATGTGCCCTGATGTGCCCCATGCCTTCATGTGCCGCTACCTTGATGTGCCCCATGCCCTGATGTGCCATGTGGCCTGATGTGCCCCATGCCCTCATGTGATATGTGCCCTGATGTGCTATGTGCCCTGATTTGCCCTGTGCCCTGATTTGCCCCGTGCCCTGATGTGCTGCTACTCTGATGTGCCACATGCCCTGATGTGCTATGTGCCCTAATGTATCCCGTGCCCTGATGTGCTATGTGCCCTGATGTGTCCCGTGCCCTGATGTGCTATGTGCAATGATGTGCCCCATGCCCTGATGTGCCGCTACCCTGATATGCCCCATGCCCTGATGTGCTATGTGCCCTGATGTGCCCCATGCCCTGATGTGCCCCATGCCCTGATGTGCTATGTGCCCTGATGTGTCCCGTGCCCTGATGTGCTATGTGCCCTGATGTGCCCCATGCCCTGATGTGCTATGTGCCCTGATGTGCCCCATGCCCTGATGTGCCGCTACCTTGATGTGCCCCATGCCCTGATGTGCTATGTGCCCTGATGTGTCCCGTGCCCTGATGTGCTATGTGCCCTGATGTGCCCCATGCCCTAAATTTGCTATGTGCCCTGATGTGCCTCATGCCCTGATGAGCCGCTACTTTGATGTGCCCCATGCCCTGATGAGCTATGTGCCTGATGTGTCCCGTGCCCTGATGTGCTATGTGCCCTGATGTACCCCGTGCCCTGATGTGCCGCTACCCTGATGTGCCCCATGCCCTGATGTGCTATGTGCCCTGATGTGTCCCATGCCCTGATGTGCTATGTGCCCTGATGTGTCCTGTGCCCTGATGTGCTATGTGCCCTGATGTGCCCTGATGTGCCGCTACCCTGATGTGCCCCATACCCTGGTGTGCTATGTGCCCTGATGTGCCCCATGCCCTGATGTGCCCCATGCCCTGATGTGCTATGTGCCCTGATGTGTCCCGTGCCCTGATGTGCTATGTGCCCTGATGTGCCCCGTGCCCTGATGTGCCGCTACCCTGATGTGCCCCATGCCCTGATGTGCTATTTGCCCTGATGTGCCCCATGCCCTGATGTGCCCCATGCCTTGATGTGCTATGTGCCCTGATGTGTCCCGTGCCCTGATGTGCTATGTGCCCTGATGTGCCCCGTGCCCAGATGTGCTATGTGCCCTGATGTGCCCCGTGCCCTGATGTGCTATGTGCCCTGATGTGCCCCATGCCCTGTTCCCTGATGTGCCATGTGGCCTGATGTGCCCCATGCCCTGATGTGCTATGTGTCCTGATGTGTCCTGTGCCCTGATGTGCTATGTGCCCTGATGTGCCCTGTTCCCTGATGTGCCCTGTGCCCTGATGTGCCCCGTGCCCTGATGTGCCGCTACTCTGATGTTCCCCATGCCCTGATGTGCTATGTGCCCTGATGTGTCCCGTGACCTGATGTTCTATGTGCCCTGATGTGTCCCATGCCCTGATGTGCTATGTACCCTGATGTGCCCCATGCCCTATGCCGCTACCCTGTTATGCCCCATGCCCTGATGGGCTATGTGCCCTGATGTGCCCCATGCCCTGATGTGCCCCATGCCCTGATATGAACCATGCCCTGATGTGCTATGTGCCCTGATGTGTCCCGTGCCCTGATGTGCCCCATGCCCTGATGTGCTATGTGCCCTGATGTGTCCCGTGCCCTGATGTGCTATGTGCCCTGATGTGCCCCGTGCCCTGATGTGCCGCTACCCTGATGTGCCCCATGCCCTGATGTGCTATGTGCCCTGATGTGCCCCATGCCCTGATGTGCCCCATGCCTTGATGTGCTATGTGCACTGATGTACCCTGTACCTTGATGTGCCGCTACCCTGATGTGCCCCATGCCCTGATGTGCTATGTGCCCTGATGTGTCCCATGCCCTGATGTGCTATGTGCCCTGATGTGTCCCGTGCCCTGATGTGCTATGTGCCCTGATGTGCCCTGATGTGCCGCTACCCTGATGTGCCCCATACCCTGGTGTGCTATGTGCCCTGATGTGCCCCATGCCCTGATGTGCCCCATGCCCTGATGTGCTATGTGCCCTGATGTGTCCCGTGCCCTGATGTGCTATGTGCCCTGATGTGCCCCGTGCCCTGATGTGCCGCTACCCTGATGTGCCCCATGCCCTGATGTGCTATTTGCCCTGATGTGCCCCATGCCCTGATGTGCCCCATGCCTTGATGTGCTATGTGCCCTGATGTGTCCCGTGCCCTGATGTGCTATGTGCCCTGATGTGCCCCGTGCCCTGATGTGCTATGTGCCCTGATGTGCCCCGTGCCCTGATGTGCTATGTGCCCTGATGTGCCCCATGCCCTGTTCCCTGATGTGCCATGTGGCCTGATGTGCCCCATGCCCTGATGTGCTATGTGTCCTGATGTGTCCTGTGCCCTGATGTGCTATGTGCCCTGATGTGCCCTGTTCCCTGATGTGCCCTGTGCCCTGATGTGCCCCGTGCCCTGATGTGCCGCTACTCTGATGTTCCCCATGCCCTGATGTGCTATGTGCCCTGATGTGTCCCGTGACCTGATGTTCTATGTGCCCTGATGTGTCCCATGCCCTGATGTGCTATGTACCCTGATGTGCCCCATGCCCTATGCCGCTACCCTGTTATGCCCCATGCCCTGATGGGCTATGTGCCCTGATGTGCCCCATGCCCTGATGTGCCCCATGCCCTGATGTGAACCATGCCCTGATGTGCTATGTGCCCTGATGTGTCCCGTGCCCTGATGTGCCCCATGCCCTGATGTGCTATGTGCCCTGATTTGTCCCGTGCCCTGATGTGCTATGTGCCCTGATGTGCCCCGTGCCCTGATGTGCCGCTACCCTGATGTGCCCCATGCCCTGATGTGCTATGTGCCCTGATGTGCCCCATGCCCTGATGTGCCCCATGCCTTGATGTGCTATGTGCCCTGATGTGTCCCGTGCCCTGATGTGCTATGTGCCCTGATGTGCCCCGTGCCCTGATGTGCTATGTGCCCTGATTTGCCCCATGCCCTGTTCCCTGATGTGCCATGTGGCCTGATGTGCCCCATGCCCTGATGTGCTATGTGCCCTGATGTGTCCTGTGCCCTGATGTGCTATGTGCCCTGATGTGCCCTGTGCCCTGATGTGCCCTGTGCCCTGATGTGCCCCGTGCCCTGATGTGCCGCTACTCTGATGTTCCCCATGCCCTGATGTGCTATGTGCCCTGATGTGTCCCGTGACCTGATGTTCTATGTGCCCTGATGTGTCCCATGCCCTGATGTGCTATGTACCCTGATGTGCCCCATGCCCTATGCCGCTACCCTGTTATGCCCCATGCCCTGATGGGCTATGTGCCCTGATGTGCCCCATGCCCTGATGTGCCCCATGCCCTGATGTGAACCATGCCCTGATGTGCTATGTGCCCTGATGTGTCCCGTGCCCTGATGTGCCCCATGCCCTGATGTGCTATGTGCCCTGATTTGTCCCGTGCCCTGATGTGCTATGTGCCCTGATGTGCCCCGTGCCCTGATGTGCCGCTACCCTGATGTGCCCCATGCCCTGATGTGCTATGTGCCCTGATGTGCCCCATGCCCTGATGTGCCCCATGCCTTGATGTGCTATGTGCCCTGATGTGTCCCGTGCCCTGATGTGCTATGTGCCCTGATGTGCCCCGTGCCCTGATGTGCTATGTGCCCTGATGTGCCCCATGCCCTGTTCCCTGATGTGCCATGTGGCCTGATGTGCCCCATGCCCTGATGTGCTATGTGCCCTGATGTGTCCTGTGCCCTGATGTGCCCTGTGCCCTGATGTGCCCTGTGCCCTGATGTGCCCCGTGCCCTGATGTGCCGCTACTCTGATGTTCCCCATGCCCTGATGTGCTATGTGCCCTGATGTGTCCCGTGACCTGATGTTCTATGTGCCCTGATGTGTCCCATGCCCTGATGTGCTATGTACCCTGATGTGCCCCATGCCCTATGCCGCTACCCTGTTATGCCCCATGCCCTGATGGGCTATGTGCCCTGATGCGCCCCATGCCCTGAAGTGCCCCATGCCCTGATGTGAACCATGCCCTGATGTGCTATGTGCCGTGATGTGTCCCGTGCCCTGATGTGCTATGTGCCCTGATGTGCTATGTGCCCTGATGTGCTATGTGCCCTGATGTGCCCCATGCCCTGATGTGCCGCTACCTTGATGTGCCCCATGTCCTGATGTGCTATGTGCCCTGATGTGTCCCGTGCCCTGATGTGCTATGTGCCCTGATGTACCCCGTGCCCTGATGTGCCGCTACTCTGATGTGCCCCATGCCTTGATGTGCTATTTGCCCTGATGTGTCCCGTGCCCTGATGTGCTATGTGCCCTGATGTGTCCCGTGCCCTGATGTGCTATGTGCCCTGATGTGCCCCGTGCCCTGATGTGCTGCTACCCTGATGTGCCCCATGCCCTGGTGTGCTATGTGCCCTGATGTGCCCCATGCCCTGTTACCTGATGTGCCATGTGGCCTGATGTGCCCCATGCCCTGATGTGCTATGTGCCCGGATGTGCCCTGTGCCCTGATGTGCCCCGTGCCCTGATTTGCCGCTACTCTGATGTGCCCCATGCCCTGATGTGCTATGTGCCCTGATGTGTCCCGTGCCCTGATGTACTATGTGCCCTGATGAGTCCCGTGCCCTGATGTGCTATGTACCCTGATGTGCCCCATGCCCTATGCCGCTACCCTGATATGCTCCATGCCCAGATGTGCCCCATGCCCCGATGTGCCCCATGCCCTGATGTGCCCCATACCCTGATGTGCTATGTGCCCTGATGTGTCCCGTTCCCCAATGTGCTGTGTGCCCTGATGTGCTATGTGCCCTGATGTGCCCCATGCCCTGATGTGCCGCTACCTTGATGTGCCCCATGCCCTGATGTGCCATGTGGCCTTATGTGCCCCATGCCCTGATGTGCTATGTGCCCTGATGTGCTATGTGCCCTGATGTGCCCTGTGCCCTGATGTGCCCCGTGCCCTGATGTGCCGCTACTCTGATTTGCCCCATGCCCTGATGTGCTATGTGCCCTGATGTGTCCCGTGCCCTGATGTGCTATGTGCCCTGATGTGTCCCGTGCCCTGATGTGCTATGTGCCCTGATGTGTCCCATGCCCTGATGTGCTATGTGCCCTGATGTGTCCCGTGCCCATATGTGCTATGTGCCCTGATGTGCCCTGATGTGCCACTACCCTGATGTGCCCCATACCCTGGTGTGCTATGTGCCCTGATGTGCCCCATGCCCTGATGTGCCCCATGCCCTGATGTGCTATGTGCCCTGATGTGTCCCATGCCCTGATGTGCTATTTGCCCTGATATGCCCCGTGCCCTGATGTGCCGCTACCTTGATGTGCCCCATGCCCTGATGTGCTATGTGCCCTGATGTGCCCCATGCCCTGATGTGCTATGTGCCCTGATGTGCCCCATGCCCTGATGTGCCCGATGCCTTGATGTGCTATGTGCCCTGATGTGTCCCGTGCCCTGATGTGCTATGTGCCCTGATGTGCCCCGTGCCCTGATGTGCTATGTGCCCTGATGTGCCCCATGCCCTGTTCCCTGATGTGCCATGTGGCCTGATGTGCACCATGCCCTGATGTGCTATGTGCCCTGATGTGTCCTGTGCCCTGATGTGCTATGTGCCCTTATGTGCCCTGTGCCCTGATGTGCCCTGTGCCCTGATGTGCCCCGTGCCCTGATGTGCCGCTACTCTGATGTGCCCCATGCCCTGATGTGCTATGTGCCCTGATGTGTCCCGTGCCCTGATGTTCTATGTGCCGTGATGTGTCCCATGCCCTGATGTGCTATGTACCCTGATTTGCCCCATGCCCTATGCCGCTACCCTGTTATGCCCCATGCCCTGATGTGCCCCATGCCCTGATGTGCCCCATGCCCTGATGTGCCCCATGCCCTGATGTGAACCATGCCCTGATGTGCTATGTGCCCTGATGTGTCCCGTGCCCTGATGTGCTATGTGCCCTGATGTTCCCCATGCCCTGATGTGCTATGTGCCCTGATGTGCCCCATGCCCTGATGTGCCGCTACCTTGATGTGCCCCATGCCCTGATGTGCTATGTGCCCTGATGTGTCCCGTGCCCTGATGTGCTATGTGCCCTGATGTACCCCGTGCCCTGATGTGCCACTACCCTGATGTGCCCCATGCCTTGATGTGCTATTTGCCCTGATGTGTCCCGTGCCATGATGTGCTATGTGCCCTGATGTGTCCCGTGCCCTGATGTGCTATGTGCCCTGATGTGCCCCGTGCCCTGATGTGCCGCTACCCTGATGTGCCCCATGCCCTGGTGTGCTATGTGCCCTGATGTGTCCCATGCCCTGTTACCTGATGTGCCATGTGGCCTGATGTGCCCCATGCCCTGATGTGCTATGTGCCCGGATGTGCCCTGTGCCCTGATGTGCCCCATGCCCTGATGTGCCGCTACTCTGATGTGCCCCATGCCCTGATGTGCTATGTGCCCTGATGTGTCCCATGCCCTGATGTGCTATGTGTCCTGATGTGTCCCGTGCCCTGATGTGCTATGTACCCTGATGTGCCCCATGCCCTATGCCGCTACCCTGATATGCCCCATGCCTAGATGTGCCCCATGCCCTGATGTGCCCCATGCCCAGATGTGCCCCATGCCCTGATGTGCTATGTGCCCTGATGTGTCCCGTTCCCCGATGTGCTATGTGCCCTGATGTGCTATGTGCCCTGATATGCCCCATGCCCTGATGTGCCGCTACCTTGATGTGCCCCATGCCCTAATGTGCCATGTGGCCTGATGTGCCCCATGCCCTGATGTGCTATGTGCCCTGATGTGCTATGTGCCCTGATGTGCCCTGTGCCCTGATGTGCCCCGTGCCCTGATGTGCCGCTACTCTGATTTGCCCCATGCCCTGATGTGCTATGTGCCCTGATGTGTCCCGTGCCCTGATGTGCTATGTGCCCTGATGTGTCCCGTGCCCTGATGTGCTATGTGCCCTGATGTGCCCCATGCCCTGATGTGCCGCTACCCTGATATGCCCCATACCCTGATGTGCTATGTGCCCTGATGTGCCCCATGCCCTGATGTGCCCCATGCCCTGATGTGCTATGTTCCCTGATGTGTCCCGTGCCCTGATGTGCTATGTGCCCTGAGGTGCCCCATGCCCTGATGTGCTATGTGCCCTGATGTGCACCATGCCCTGATGTGCTGCTACCTTGATGTGCCCCATGCTCTGATGTGCTATGTGCCCTGATGTGTCCCGTTCCCTGATGTGTCCCGTGCCCTGATGTGCTATGTGCCCTGATGTGCCGCTACCCTGATGTGCCCCATGCCCTGATGTGCTATGTGCCCTGATGTGTCCCATGCCCTGATGTGCTATGTGCCCTGATGTGTCCCGTGCACTGATGTGCTATGTGCCCTGATGTGCCCTGATGTGCCGCTACCCTGATGTGCCCCATACCCTGGTGTGCTATGTGCCCTGATGTGCCCCATGCCCTGATGTGCCCCATGCCCTGATGTGCTATGTGCCCTGATGTGTCCCGTGGCCTGATGTGCTATGTGCCCTGATGTGCCCCGTGCCCTGGTGTGCCGCTACCCTGATGTGCCCCATGCACTGATGTGCTATGTGCCCTGATGTGCCCCATGCCCTGATGTGCCCCATGCCCTGATGTGCTATGTGCCCTGATGTGTCCCGTGCCCTGATGTGCTATGTGCCCTGATGTGCCCCGTGCCCTGATGTGCTATGTGCCCTGATGTGCCCCATGCCCTGTTCCCTGATGTGCCATGTGGCCTGATGTGCCCCATGCCCTGATGTGCTATGTGCCCTGATGTGTCCTGTGCCCTGATGTGCTATGTGCCCTGATGTGCCCCGTGCCCTGATGTGCTGCTACTCTGATTTGCCCCATGCCCTGATGTGCTATGTGCCCTGATGTGTCCCGTGCCCTGATGTGCTATGTGCCCTGATGTGTCCCGTGCCCTGATGTGCTATGTGCCCTGATGTGCCCCATGCCCTGATGTGCCGCTACCCTGATATGCCCCATGCCCTGATGTGCTATGTGCCCTGATGTGCCCCATGCCCTGATGTGCCCCATGCCCTGATGTGCTATGTGCCCTGATGTGTCCCGTGCCCTGATGTGCTATGTGCCCTGATGTGCCCCATGCCCTGATGTGCTATGTGCCCTGATGTGCCCCATGCCCTGATGTGCCGCTACCTTGATGTGCCCCATGCCCTGATGTGCTATGTGTCCTGATGTGTCCCGTGCCCTGATGTGCTATGTGCCCTGATGTACCCCGTGCCCTGATGTGCCGCTACCCTGATGTGCCCCATGCCCTGATGTGCTATGTGCCCTGATGTGTCCCATGCCCTGATGTGCTATGTGCCCTTATGTGTCCCGTGCCCTGATGTGCTATGTGCCCTGATGTGCCCTGATGTGCCGCTACCCTGATGTGCCCCATACCCTGGTGTGCTATGTGCCCTGATGTGCCCCATGCCCTGATGTGCCCCATGCCCTGATGTGCTATGTTCCCTGATGTGCCCCATGCCCTGATGTGCCCCATGCCCTGATGTGCTATGTGCCCTGATGTGTCCCGTGCCCTGATGTGCTATGTGCCCTGATGTGCCCCGTGCCCTGATGTGCTATGTGCCCTGATGTGCCCCATGCCCTGTTCCCTGATGTGCCATGTGGCCTGATGTGCCCCTTGCCCTGATGTGCTATGTGCCCTGATGTGTCCTGTGCCCTGATGTGCCCTGTGCCCTGATGTGCCCCGTGCCCTGATGTGCCGCTACTCTGATGTGCCCCATGCCCTGATGTTCAATGTGCCCTGATGTTCTATGCGCCCTGATGTGTCCCATGCCCTGATGTTCTATGTGCCCTGATGTGTCCCATGCCCTGATGTGCTATGTACCCTGATGTGCCCCATGCCCTGTTCCCTGATGTGCCATGTGGCCTGATGTGCCCCTTGCCCTGATGTGCCCTGTGCCCTGATGTGCCCCGTGCCCTGATGTGCCGCTACTCTGATGTGCCCCATGCCCTGATGTGCTATGTGCCCTGATGTGTCCCGTGCCCTGATGTTCTATGTGCCCTGATGTGTCCCATGCCCTGATGCGCTATGTACCCTGATGTGCCCCATGCCCTATTCCGCTACCCTGTTTTGCCCCATGCCCTGATGTGCTATGTGCCCTGATGTGCCCCATGCCCTGATGTGCCCCATGCCCTGATGTGCCCCATGCCCTGATGTGCTATGTGCCCTGATGTGTCCCGTGCCCTGATGTGCTATGTTCCCTGATGTTCCCCGTGCCCTGATGTGCTATGTGCCCCATGCCCTGATGTGCCGCTACCTTGATGTGCCCCATGCCCTAATGTGCTATGTGCCCTGATGTGTCCCGTGCCCTGATGTGCTATGTGCCCTGATGTACCCCGTACCCTGATGTGCCGCTACCCTGATGTGCCCCATGCCTTGATGTGCTATTTGCCCTGATGTGTCCCATGCCCTGATGTGCTATGTGCCCTGATGTGTCCTGTGCCCTGATGTGCCTCTACCCTGATGTGCCCCATGCCCTGGTGTGCTATGTGCCCTGATGTGCCCCATTCCCTGATATGCTATGTGCCCTGATGTGCTATGTGCCCTGATGTGTCCTGTGCCCTGATTTGCTATGTGCCCTGATGTGCCCCGTGCCCTGATGTGCAATGTGCCCTGATGTGCCCCATGCCCTGATGTGCCGCTACCTTGATGTGCCCCATGCCCTGATGTGCTATGTGCCCTGATGTGTCCCGTGCCCTGATGTGCTATGTGCCCTGATGTGCCCCGTGCCCTGATGTGCCATGTTCCCTGATGTGTCCCGTGCCCTGATGTGCTATGTGCCCTGAGGTGCCCCATGCCCTGATGTGCTATGTGCCCTGATGTGCCCCATGCCCTGATGTGCTGCTACCTTGATGTGCCCCATGCTCTGATGTGCTATGTGCCCTGATGTGTCCCGTTCCCTGATGTGTCCCGTGCCCTGATGTGCTATGTGCCCTGATGTGCCGCTACCCTGATGTGCCCCATGCCCTGATGTGCTATGTGCCCTGATGTTTCCCATGCCCTGATGTGCTATGTGCCCTGATGTGTCCCGTGCCCTGATGTGCTATGTGCCCTGATGTGCCCTGATGTGCCGCTACCCTGATGTGCCCCATACCCTGGTGTGCTATGTGCCCTGATGTGCCCCATGCCCTGATGTGCCCCATGCCCTGATGTGCTATGTGCCCTGATGTGTCCCGTGCCCTGATGTGCTATGTGCCCTGATGTGCCCCGTGCCCTGGTGTGCCGCTACCCTGATGTGCCCCATGCCCTGATGTGCTATGTGCCCTGATGTGCCCCATGCCCTGATGTGCCCCATGCCATGATGTGCTATGTGCCCTGATGTGTCCCGTGCCCTGATGTGCTATGTGCCCTGATGTGCCCCGTGCCCTGATGTGCTATGTGCCCTGATGTGCCCCATGCCCTGTTCCCTGATGTGCCATGTGGCCTGATGTGCCCCATGCCCTGATGTGCTATGTGCCCTGATGTGTCCTGTGCCCTGATGTGCTATGTGCCCTGATGTGCCCCGTGCCCTGATGTGCTGCTACTCTGATTTGCACCATGCCCTGATGTGCTATGTGCCCTGATGTGTCCCGTGCCCTGATGTGCTATGTGCCCTGATGTGTCCCGTGCCCGGATGTGCTATGTGCCCTGATGTGCCCCATGCCCTGATGTGCCGCTACCCTGATATGCCCCATGCCCTGATGTGCTATGTGCCCTGATGTGCCCCATGCCCTGATGTGCCCCATGCCCTGATGTGCTATGTGCCCTGATGTGTCCCGTGCCCTGATGTGCTATGTGCCCTGATGTGCCCCATGCCCTGATGTGCTATGTGCCCTGATGTGCCCCATGCCCTGATGTGCCGCTACCTTGATGTGCCCCATGCCCTGATGTGCTATGTGTCCTGATGTGTCCCGTGCCCTGATGTGCTATGTGCCCTGATGTGCCCTGATGTGCCGCTACCCTGATGTGCCCCATACCCTGGTGTGCTATGTGCCCTGATGTGCCCCATGCCCTGATGTGCCCCATGCCCTGATGTGCTATGTGCCCTGATGTGTCCCGTGCCCTGTAGTGCTATGTGCCCTGATGTGCCCCGTGCCCTGGTGTGCCGCTACCCTGATGTGCCCCATGCTCTGATGTGCTATGTGCCCTGATGTGCCCCATGCCCTGATGTGCCCCATGCCCTGATGTGCTATGTGCCCTGATGTGTCCCGTGCCCTGATGTGCTATGTGCCCTGATGTGCCCCGTGCCCTGATGTGCTATGTGCCCTGATGTGCCCCATGCCCTGTTCCCTGATGTGCCATGTGGCCTGATGTGCCCCATGCCCTGATGTGCTATGTGCCCTGATGTGTCCTGTGCCCTGATGTGCTATGTGCCCTGATGTGCCCCGTGCCCTGATGTGCTGCTACTCTGATTTGCCCCATGCCCTGATGTGCTATGTGCCCTGATGTGTCCCGTGCCCTGATGTGCTATGTGCCCTGATGTGTCCCGTGCCCTGATGTGCTATGTGCCCTGATGTGCCCCATGCCCTGATGTGCCGCTACCCTGATATGCCCCATGCCCTGATGTGCTATGTGCCCTGATGTGCCCCATGCCCTGATGTGCCCCATGCCCTGATGTGCTATGTGCCCTGATGTGTCCCGTGCCCTGATGTGCTATGTGCCCTGATGTGCCCCATGCCATGATGTGCTATGTGCCCTGATGTGCCCCATGCCCTGATGTGCCGCTACCTTGATGTGCCCCATGCCCTGATGTGCTATGTGTCCTGATGTGTCCCGTGCCCTGATGTGCTATGTGCCCTGATGTACCCCGTGCCCTGATGTGCCGCTACCCTGATGTGCCCCATGCCCTGATGTGCTATGTGCTCTGATGTGTCCCATGCCCTGATGTGCTATGTGCCCTTATGTGTCCCGTGCCCTGATGTGCTATGTGCCCTGATGTGCCCTGATGTGCCGCTACCCTGATGTGCCCCATACCCTGGTGTGCTATGTGCCCTGATGTGCCCCATGCCCTGATGTGCCCCATGCCCTGATGTGCTATGTTCCCTGATGTGCCCCATGCCCTGATGTGCCCCATGCCCTGATGTGCTATGTGCCCTGATGTGTCCCGTGCCCTGATGTGCTATGTGCCCTGATGTGCCCCGTGCCCTGATGTGCTATGTGCCCTGATGTGCCCCATGCCCTGTTCCCTGATGTGCCATGTGGCCTGATGTGCCCCTTGCCCTGATGTGCTATGTGCCCTGATGTGTCCTGTGCCCTGATGTGCCCTGTGCCCTGATGTGCCCCGTGCCCTGATGTGCCGCTACTCTGATGTGCCCCATGCCCTGATGTTCAATGTGCCCTGATGTTCTATGCGCCCTGATGTGTCCCATGCCCTGATGTTCTATGTGCCCTGATGTGTCCCATGCCCTGATGTGCTATGTACCCTGATGTGCCCCATGCCCTGTTCCCTGATGTGCCATGTGGCCTGATGTGCCCCTTGCCCTGATGTGCCCTGTGCCCTGATGTGCCCCGTGCCCTGATGTGCCGCTACTCTGATGTGCCCCATGCCCTGATGTGCTATGTGCCCTGATGTGTCCCGTGCCCTGATGTTCTATGTGCCCTGATGTGTCCCATGCCCTGATGCGCTATGTACCCTGATGTGCCCCATGCCCTATTCCGCTACCCTGTTTTGCCCCATGCCCTGATGTGCTATGTGCCCTGATGTGCCCCATGCCCTGATGTGCCCCATGCCCTGATGTGCCCCATGCCCTGATGTGCTATGTGCCCTGATGTGTCCCGTGCCCTGATGTGCTATGTTCCCTGATGTTCCCCGTGCCCTGATGTGCTATGTGCCCCATGCCCTGATGTGCCGCTACCTTGATGTGCCCCATGCCCTAATGTGCTATGTGCCCTGATGTGTCCCGTGCCCTGATGTGCTATGTGCCCTGATGTACCCCGTACCCTGATGTGCCGCTACCCTGATGTGCCCCATGCCTTGATGTGCTATTTGCCCTGATGTGTCCCATGCCCTGATGTGCTATGTGCCCTGATGTGTCCTGTGCCCTGATGTGCCTCTACCCTGATGTGCCCCATGCCCTGGTGTGCTATGTGCCCTGATGTGCCCCATTCCCTGATATGCTATGTGCCCTGATGTGCTATGTGCCCTGATGTGTCCTGTGCCCTGATTTGCTATGTGCCCTGATGTGCCCCGTGCCCTGATGTGCAATGTGCCCTGATGTGCCCCATGCCCTGATGTGCCGCTACCTTGATGTGCCCCATGCCCTGATGTGCTATTTGCCCTGATGTGTCCCATGCCCTGATGTGCTATGTGCCCTGATGTGTCCTGTGCCCTGATGTGCCTCTACCCTGATGTGCCCCATGCCCTGGTGTGCTATGTGCCCTGATGTGCCCCATTCCCTGATATGCTATGTGCCCTGATGTGCTATGTGCCCTGATGTGTCCTGTGCCCTGATTTGCTATGTGCCCTGATGTGCCCCGTGCCCTGATGTGCAATGTGCCCTGATGTGCCCCATGCCCTGATGTGCCGCTACCTTGATGTGCCCCATGCCCTGATGTGCTATGTGCCCTGATGTGTCCCGTGCCCTGATGTGCTATGTGCCCTTATGTGTCCCGTGCCCTGATGTGCTATGTGCCCTGATGTGCCCTGATGTGCCGCTACCCTGATGTGCCCCATACCCTGGTGTGCTATGTGCCCTGATGTGCCCCATGCCCTGATGTGCCCCATGCCCTGATGTGCTATGTTCCCTGATGTGCCCCATGCCCTGATGTGCCCCATGCCCTGATGTGCTATGTGCCCTGATGTGTCCCGTGCCCTGATGTGCTATGTGCCCTGATGTGCCCCGTGCCCTGATGTGCTATGTGCCCTGATGTGCCCCATGCCCTGTTCCCTGATGTGCCATGTGGCCTGATGTGCCCCTTGCCCTGATGTGCTATGTGCCCTGATGTGTCCTGTGCCCTGATGTGCCCTGTGCCCTGATGTGCCCCGTGCCCTGATGTGCCGCTACTCTGATGTGCCCCATGCCCTGATGTTCAATGTGCCCTGATGTTCTATGCGCCCTGATGTGTCCCATGCCCTGATGTTCTATGTGCCCTGATGTGTCCCATGCCCTGATGTGCTATGTACCCTGATGTGCCCCATGCCCTGTTCCCTGATGTGCCATGTGGCCTGATGTGCCCCTTGCCCTGATGTGCCCTGTGCCCTGATGTGCCCCGTGCCCTGATGTGCCGCTACTCTGATGTGCCCCATGCCCTGATGTGCTATGTGCCCTGATGTGTCCCGTGCCCTGATGTTCTATGTGCCCTGATGTGTCCCATGCCCTGATGCGCTATGTACCCTGATGTGCCCCATGCCCTATTCCGCTACCCTGTTTTGCCCCATGCCCTGATGTGCTATGTGCCCTGATGTGCCCCATGCCCTGATGTGCCCCATGCCCTGATGTGCCCCATGCCCTGATGTGCTATGTGCCCTGATGTGTCCCGTGCCCTGATGTGCTATGTTCCCTGATGTTCCCCGTGCCCTGATGTGCTATGTGCCCCATGCCCTGATGTGCCGCTACCTTGATGTGCCCCATGCCCTAATGTGCTATGTGCCCTGATGTGTCCCGTGCCCTGATGTGCTATGTGCCCTGATGTACCCCGTACCCTGATGTGCCGCTACCCTGATGTGCCCCATGCCTTGATGTGCTATTTGCCCTGATGTGTCCCATGCCCTGATGTGCTATGTGCCCTGATGTGTCCTGTGCCCTGATGTGCCTCTACCCTGATGTGCCCCATGCCCTGGTGTGCTATGTGCCCTGATGTGCCCCATTCCCTGATATGCTATGTGCCCTGATGTGCTATGTGCCCTGATGTGTCCTGTGCCCTGATTTGCTATGTGCCCTGATGTGCCCCGTGCCCTGATGTGCAATGTGCCCTGATGTGCCCCATGCCCTGATGTGCCGCTACCTTGATGTGCCCCATGCCCTGATGTGCTATGTGCCCTGATGTGTCCCGTGCCCTGATGTGCTATGTGCCCTGATGTGCCCCGTGCCCTGATGTGCCATGTTCCCTGATGTGTCCCGTGCCCTGATGTGCTATGTGCCCTGAGGTGCCCCATGCCCTGATGTGCTATGTGCCCTGATGTGCCCCATGCCCTGATGTGCTGCTACCTTGATGTGCCCCATGCTCTGATGTGCTATGTGCCCTGATGTGTCCCGTTCCCTGATGTGTCCCGTGCCCTGATGTGCTATGTGCCCTGATGTGCCGCTACCCTGATGTGCCCCATGCCCTGATGTGCTATGTGCCCTGATGTTTCCCATGCCCTGATGTGCTATGTGCCCTGATGTGTCCCGTGCCCTGATGTGCTATGTGCCCTGATGTGCCCTGATGTGCCGCTACCCTGATGTGCCCCATACCCTGGTGTGCTATGTGCCCTGATGTGCCCCATGCCCTGATGTGCCCCATGCCCTGATGTGCTATGTGCCCTGATGTGTCCCGTGCCCTGATGTGCTATGTGCCCTGATGTGCCCCGTGCCCTGGTGTGCCGCTACCCTGATGTGCCCCATGCCCTGATGTGCTATGTGCCCTGATGTGCCCCATGCCCTGATGTGCCCCATGCCATGATGTGCTATGTGCCCTGATGTGTCCCGTGCCCTGATGTGCTATGTGCCCTGATGTGCCCCGTGCCCTGATGTGCTATGTGCCCTGATGTGCCCCATGCCCTGTTCCCTGATGTGCCATGTGGCCTGATGTGCCCCATGCCCTGATGTGCTATGTGCCCTGATGTGTCCTGTGCCCTGATGTGCTATGTGCCCTGATGTGCCCCGTGCCCTGATGTGCTGCTACTCTGATTTGCCCCATGCCCTGATGTGCTATGTGCCCTGATGTGTCCCGTGCCCTGATGTGCTATGTGCCCTGATGTGTCCCGTGCCCTGATGTGCTATGTGCCCTGATGTGCCCCATGCCCTGATGTGCCGCTACCCTGATATGCCCCATGCCCTGATGTGCTATGTGCCCTGATGTGCCCCATGCCCTGATGTGCCCCATGCCCTGATGTGCTATGTGCCCTGATGTGTCCCGTGCCCTGATGTGCTATGTGCCCTGATGTGCCCCATGCCCTGATGTGCTATGTGCCCTGATGTGCCCCATGCCCTGATGTGCCGCTACCTTGATGTGCCCCATGCCCTGATGTGCTATGTGTCCTGATGTGTCCCGTGCCCTGATGTGCTATGTGCCCTGATGTACCCCGTGCCCTGATGTGCCGCTACCCTGATGTGCCCCATGCCCTGATGTGCTATGTGCCCTGATGTGTCCCATGCCCTGATGTGCTATGTGCCCTTATGTGTCCCGTGCCCTGATGTGCTATGTGCCCTGATGTGCCCTGATGTGCCGCTACCCTGATGTGCCCCATACCCTGGTGTGCTATGTGCCCTGATGTGCCCCATGCCCTGATGTGCCCCATGCCCTGATGTGCTATGTTCCCTGATGTGCCCCATGCCCTGATGTGCCCCATGCCCTGATGTGCTATGTGCCCTGATGTGTCCCGTGCCCTGATGTGCTATGTGCCCTGATGTGCCCCGTGCCCTGATGTGCTATGTGCCCTGATGTGCCCCATGCCCTGTTCCCTGATGTGCCGTGTGGCCTGATGTGCCCCTTGCCCTGATGTGCTATGTGCCCTGATGTGTCCTGTGCCCTGATGTGCCCTGTGCCCTGATGTGCCCCGTGCCCTGATGTGCCGCTACTCTGATGTGCCCCATGCCCTGATGTTCAATGTGCCCTGATGTTCTATGTGCCCTGATGTGTCCCATGCCCTGATGTTCTATGTGCCCTGATGTGTCCCATGCCCTGATGTGCTATGTACCCTGATGTGCCCCATGCCCTGTTCCCTGATGTGCCATGTGGCCTGATGTGCCCCTTGCGCTGATGTGCCCTGTGCCCTGATGTGCCCCGTGCCCTGATGTGCCGCTACTCTGATGTGCCCCATGCCCTGATGTGCTATGTGCCCTGATGTGTCCCGTGCCCTGATGTTCTATGTGCCCTGATGTGTCCCATGCCCTGATGCGCTATGTACCCTGATGTGCCCCATGCCCTATTCCGCTACCCTGTTATGCCCCATGCCCTGATGTGCTATGTGCCCTGATGTGCCCCATGCCCTGATGTGCCCCATGCCCTGATGTGCCCCATGCCCTGATGTGCTATGTGCCCTGATGTGTCCCGTGCCCTGATGTGCTATGTTCCCTGATGTTCCCGTGCCCTGATGTGCTATGTGCCCCATGCCCTGATGTGCCGCTACCTTGATGTGCCCCATGCCCTAATGTGCTATGTGCCCTGATGTGTCCCGTGCCCTGATGTGCTATGTGCCCTGATGTACCCCGTACCCTGATGTGCCGCTACCCTGATGTGCCCCATGCCTTGATGTGCTATTTGCCCTGATGTGTCCCATGCCCTGATGTGCTATGTGCCCTGATGTGTCCTGTGCCCTGATGTGCCGCTACCCTGATGTGCCCCATGCCCTGGTGTGCTATGTGCCCTGATGTGCCCCATTCCCTGATATGCTATGTGCCCTGATGTGCTATGTGCCCTGATGTGTCCTGTGCCCTGATTTGCTATGTGCCCTGATGTGCAATGTGCCCTGATGTGCCCCATGCCCTGATGTGCCGCTACCTTGATGTGCCCCATGCCCTGATGTGCTATGTGCCCTGATGTGTCCCGTGCCCTGATGTGCTATGTGCCCTGATGTGCCCTGTGCCCTGATGTGCCACTACCCTGATGTGCTATGTGCCCTGATGTGTCCCATGCCCTGATGTGCTATGTGCCCTGATGTGTCCCGTGCCCTGATGTGCTATGTGCCCTGATGTGCCCCGTGCTCTGATGTGCCGCTACCCTGATGTGCCCCTTGCCCTGATGTGCTATGTGCCCTGATGTGCCCCATGCCCAGATGTGCCCCATGCCCTGATGTGGTATGTGTCCTGATGTGTCCTGTGCCCTGATGTGCTATGTGCCCTGATGTGCCCCATGCCCTGATGTGCTATGTGCCCTTATGTGCCCCATGCCCTGATGTGATGCTACCCTGATGTGCCCCATGCCCTGATGTGCTATGTGCCATGATGTGCCCCGTGCCCTGATGCGCCGCTACCCTGATGTGCCCCATGCCCTGATGTCCTATGTGCCCTGATGTGTCCCGTGCCCTGATGTGCTATGTGCCTTGATGTGCCCCGTGCCCTGATGTGCTATGTGCCCTGATGTGCCCCATGCCCTGATGTGCTATGTGCCCTGATGTGCCCCGTGCCCTGATGTGCTATGTGTCCTGATGTGCCCCAATGTGCCCTGATGTGCCCCATGCCCTGATGTCCCCCATGCCCTGATGTACCCCGTGCCCTTGATGTGCTATGTGCCATGTGCCCTGATATGCCCCAATGTGCCCCGATGTGCCCTGATGTGCTATATGCCCTTATGTGCCCTATGTGCCCCATGCCCTGATGTGCTATGTGCCCTAAAGTGCCCCGTGGCCTGATGTACCCTGATGCGTTTTGTGCCCTGATGTGCTATGTGCCCTGATGTGCGCTGATGTGCCCTGTGCCCTGATGTGCTGTGCCCCGATGTCCTATGCCCAGATGTGCCCTGTTCCCTGATGTGCCTTGTGCCCGATGTGCTGTGCCCTGATGTCCTGTGCCCTGATGTGCCCCAATGTACTGTGCCCCGATGTCCTGTACCATGATGTCCTGTGCCCTGATTTCCTATGCCCCAGTGTGCTGTGCCTCAATGTCGTGTGTCCTGATGTACTGTGACCTGTGTCCTGATGTCCTGTACCCTGATGTGCTGCGTCCTGATGTGCAATACCCTGATGTGCTGTGCTCTGTACCCTGATGTCATGTGACCCGATGTGCTGTGTCCCTTGCCCTGATGTGCTATGTGCCCTGATGTGCCCCGTGCCCTGATGTGCCGCTACCCTGATGTGCCCCATGCCCTGATGTGCTATGTGCCCTGATGTACCCCATGCCCAGATGTGCCCCATGCCCTGATGTGGTATGTGTCCTGATGTGTCCCGTGCCCTGATGTGCTATGTGCCCTGATGTGCCCCGTGCCCTGATGTGCTATGTGCCCTGATGTGCCCCATGCCCTGATGTGCCGCTACCCTGATGTGCCCCATGCCCTGCTGTGCTATGTGCACTGATGTGCCCCGTGCCCTGATGTGCCGCTATCCTGATGTGCCCCATGCCCTGATGAGCTATGTGCCCTGATGTGTCCCGTGCCCTGATGTGCTATGTGCCTTGATGTGCCCCGTGCCCTGTTGTGCTATGTGCCCTGATGTGCCCCATGCCCTGATGTGCTATGTGCCCTGATGTGCCCTGTGCCCTGATGTGCTATGTGTCCTGATGTCCCCCGATGTGCCCTGATGTGCCATGTGCCCTGATATGCCTCAATGTACCCCGATGTGCCCTGATGTGCTATATGCCCTTATGTGCCCTGATGTGCCTTGTGTCCTGATGTGCTATGTCCCCTGATGTGCTATGTGTCCTGCTGTGCCCCGATGTGGCCTGATGTGCCTCGTGCCCTATGTGCCCCATGCCCTGATGTGCTATGTGCCCTGATGTGCCCCGTGCCCTGATGTGCTATGTGCCCTGATGTGCCCCATGCCCTGATGTGCCGCTACCCTGATGTGCCCCATGCCCTGATGTGCTATGTGCCCTGATGTGCCCCGTGCCCTGATGTGCCCCGTGCCCTGATGTGCCGCTACCCTGATGTGCCCCATGCCCTGATGTGCTATGTGCCCTGATGTGTCCCGTGCCCTGATGTGCTATGTGCCTTGATGTGCCCCGTGCCCTGATGTGCTATGTGCCCTGATGTGCCCCATGCCCTGATGTGCTATGTGCCCTTATGTGCCCTGTGCCCTGATGTGCTATGTGTCCTGATGTCCCCCGATGTGCCCTGATGTGCCCCATGCACTGATGTCCCCCATGCCCTGATGTACCCCGTGCCCTGATGTGCTATGTGCCATGTGCCCTGATACGCCTCAATGTACCCCGATGTGCCCTGATGTGCTATATGCCCTTATGTGCCCTGATGTGCCTTGTGTCCTGATGTGCTATGTCCCCTGATGTGCTATGTGTCCTGCTGTGCCCCGATGTGGCCTGATGTGCCTCGTGCCCTATGTGCCCCATGCCCTGATGTGCTATGTGCCCTAAAGTGCCCCGTGGCCTGATGTGCCCTGATGCGTTTTGTGCCCTGATGTGCTATGTGCCCTGATGTGCGCTGATGTGCCCTGTGCCCTGATGTGCTGTGCCCCGATGTCCTATGCCCAGATGTGCCCTGATGTGCCCTGTGCCCGATGTGCTGTGCCCTGATGTCCTGTGCCCTGATGTGCCCCAATGTACTGTGCCCCGATGTCCTGTACCATGATGTCCTGTGCCCTGATGTCCTATGCCCCAGTGTGCTGTGCCTCAATGTCGTGTGTCCTGATGTACTGTGACCTGTGTTCTTATGTCCTGTACCCTGATGTGCTGCGTCCTGATATGCTGTACCCTGATGTGCTGTGCTCTGTACCCTGATGTCATGTGACCCGATGTGCTGTGTCCTGTACCCTGATGTGTTATGCCCTGATGTGCCCTGCATGCTGATGTGCTGGGCTCTGTACCCTGATGTGCTGTGCCCTGAATTACTGTGGCCTGTGCCCTGATGTACCCTGATGTGCTGTGTCCTGATGTACTGTGTCCTGATGTGCTATACCCTGATGTGCTGTGCCCTGTACTCTGATGTGCTGTGTACTCTACCCTGATGTGTTGTGCCCTGACATGCCCTGTACGCTGATGTGCTGGGCTCTGTACCCTGATGTGCTGTACCCTGATGTGTTGTGCCCTGATGTGCTGTGGCCTGTACCCTGATGTGGCCTGGTGTGCTGTACCCTGATCTGCTGTACCCTGATGTGCCTTGTGCCCTGATGTGCTGGGCTCTGTACTCTGGTGTGCTGTGCCCTGATGTGCTGTGCCCTGTACCCTGATGTGGCCTGATGTGCTGTGCCCTCATGTGCTGTGCCCTGATGTGCTGGGCTCTGTACCGTGCCCTGATGTGCACTGCACCCTGATGTGTTGTGCCCTGGGCTGGTCTGGATGAAGTCCAGGGCCACATTTTTGTCCCAGTGCATCCCTGTAAGAGACACATTTGTGGTCTGACAAAATACAGCAACTGCATAATAAATATTACACTACGTGGTATCATAGCACTAACACATCCGCAAAAACTAAGGGTGTATCCGTAGCGTTTCATCATTCCTTTACCCCGGAAGTGTTAGAGTCATTCATAGACCTGCTGAGTCATTATATCTTCCTGAAACTGAAATATGTAATTTGTATTTACTGTTACTAACATTTACTCTACCAATCAGAAGCAGCTGCAATTCCTCTCTTCTGTGATGGCGCACCTGGAGATCTTCAGTATCAAAAATTTAATCTTATAGGGATATTAATATTCCATTATTCCCGAGACTAGACTCTTCTACTGGTAAGTCCTCTTTGTCACTTGCTACTTTGACTAAGATTCGCTCCCACCTCACTAAGTTATCTTTAGTTGATGTGTGGCGGGTAGGGATAAGCCGAACACCCCCCTGGTTCGGTTTGCACCAGAACCTGCGAACGGACCGAAAATTTGCACGAACGTTAGAACCCCATTGACGTCTATGGGACTTGAACGTTCAAAATCAAAAGTGCTCATTTTAAAGGCTAATTTGCATGGTATTGTCCTAAAAAGGGTTTGGGGACCTGGGTCCTGCCCCAGGGGACATGGATCAATGCAAAAAAAAGTTTTAAAAAGGGCCATTTTTTCGGGAGCAGTGATTTTAATAATGCTTAAAGTAAAACAATAAAATTGTAATATCCCTTTAAATTTCGTACCTGGGGGGTGTCTATAGTATGCCTGTAAAGGGGCGCATGTTTCCCGTGTTTAGAACAGTCTGACAGAAAAATGACAAGTCCCAGGGGACATGGAACAATGCAAAAAAACTTTTAAAAACATCAGTTTTTTTGGGAGCAGTGATTTTAATGATGCATGGTGAAAAAATGATGAATGGTGAAAAAAAGTGAAATATTCCCTTAAATATCGTACCTGGGGGGTGTCTCTAGTATGCCTGTAAAGTGGCGCATGTTTCCCATGCTTAGAACAGTCCCTGCACAAAATGTCATTTTTAAAGGAAAAAAAGTCATTTAAAACTGCTTGCGGCTTTAATGTAATGTCGGGTCCTGGCAATATGGATGAAAATCAGTGAGACAAACGGCATGGGTACCCCCAAGTCCATTACCACGCCCTTTGGGTCTTGCATGGATATTAAGGGGAACCCCGTACCTAAATTAAAAAAGGAAAGGTGTGGGGCCCCCAGGCCCTATATACTCTGTACAGCAGTATACAGGCGGTACAAACAAGATAGAGACTTTAGGTTTGTTGTTAGGTAGAATCTGTTTGTAATTTTGAACTGGTACATTTTTAACGTGTTTAGCTCCAGCCAAAAAATCTATTTTAAGATTTTTGGAAAACCTAGGGAAGGGTTATCACCCCTGTGACATTTGTTTTGCTGTCTGTGCTCTTCTTCAGAATGTTTCACCTCACTTTTTGTCCCAATGACAAATGTTTTTTGAAAACGTGGGTTTTTTTGTGAAACAAGGATTGGTGATAAAGCATCAGTGGAAAGGAGAA
The DNA here is from genome assembly GCF_042186555.1 of Aquarana catesbeiana. NCBI lineage: Eukaryota > Metazoa > Chordata > Amphibia > Anura > Ranidae > Aquarana > Aquarana catesbeiana. The sequence goes on along the minus strand of NC_133327.1, from coordinate 169,936,187 downwards.
AAGTTTTTCCAATATTAACTCTTACAGGAGAGAATTTCCCTTCCTAAGGGTAGATTTCATCTCACTTCCTGTTGTCTCCTTCCGTTTGCAAGTAGGAGTCCTTTGTAAGTTGGATGTTTGAAAGTAGGGGCCTGCCCTATATACTCAGCAGAAATTGGGGCCTTAGGTGTTGTTGTGGCCACAACACTGTAAGCCCTCACAGGGCCCTGCTGTGAAATATTAGATCAAGAATTGTAATTACATGCCCCTGTTGAACAGGGGCAGAAAAATTGGGCCTTTGGTGGTGGTGCTGGTGTCACAACACTGTAAGTCCTCACAGATACTCTTGGTGGGCGCAGAAACGGTCCCTGCAGTGAAATATTAGATCAAGAATTCAAAATACATGTCCCTGTTGAACAGGGGCAGAAAAATTGGGCCTTAGGCATTGGTGCAGGTGCCACAACACTGGAAACCCTCACAGATACTCTAGTTGGAGCACAGGAACTAGCCCTGCTGCAAAGAATTGCATCAAAAATTGTAATTACACACCCCTGTTAAACAGGGGCTGAAAAATTGTGCCTTAGGCACTGGTGATGGTGCCGCAACACTGCAACCCCTCACAGATACTCTAGTTGGAGCGCAGGAACTAGCCCTGCTGCAAAGAATTGAATGAAAAATTGTAATTACATGACCTAGTTAAACAGGGGCTGAAAAATTGGGCCTTAGGCACTGGCAGTCTTTGAAGGGATCTGACATTTCAAAAAAATGTATTTGGTTACATCAGCATAAGGTGCTTGGTAGTTGGTGGTGATCCAAGACTGATTAATTTTTATGAAGGTCAGTCGATCGTCCGAGTCGGTGGACAGACGCACCCTGTGATTGTTTACAAAGCCTCCAGCAGCACTGAATGTGCGTTCCGAAAGAACGCTGGATGCAGGACAGGCCAGTAGCTCAATTGCATACTGTGCAAGCTCTGGCCAGTGATCCATCCTCAAAACCCAGTAACCCAGAGGATTTTCAGTGGGAAAGGTGTCCAAGTCAGATATTGCCCCTAGGTATTCCTGCACCATGTAAAACGGACGCTGGCGATGGTTGCTGGAACCGATCATACCTTGGGGCTGCAGACTAAAAAATTGTCTGAACGCATCGGTCAGATGACCACCTTCTCCACCGCTCCTTCTTTGACTGACCGAAGCCTCAGCAACTTGTTGTCCAGAAACAGGAGTTTGTAACCTCCCAGTCTCTGGGAACACGTTGCACAGACCTTTCTGCAAGGCCTCCCGAAGATGTTTCATTCTCTGCTCCCTCTGCAACGGCAAGATAAGGTCTGCAACCTTACCCTTGTAATGTGGATCAAGGAGGGTTGCCAGCCAGTATTGTTCCTTCTCCTTGATACCACGAATACGAGGATCCTTTGGCTTTGCAGGATCAGGGAAGCCATGCAGTGTAGGTTTGCTGAAGCATTCGGTCCAGAGTCCTCTGGGTCACTAAGGATGACATGATCCGCAGCCACCTCCTCCCAGCCACGTACAAGTCCATGTGTTTCTTGGGACTGTAAATGATCCCTTAAAGACTGCTGCTGATGCTGAGTGCCAGGCTCCACCTCCATACTGACACAATCCTCCTCCTCCTCCTCGTCCTCTTCCTGTGTGATCGGCGGGCACGCAAGAACACTGTCTGGATAAAGGGGACCTTGAGAGCTAAGGAAGTCCTCCTCTTCCTGCCTCTGTTCTGCCTCAAGTGCCCTGTCCAATTATCCATGCAGCGTGTGCTCCAACAGATGGGCAAAGGGGACAGTGTCACTGATGCATGCACTGTCACTGCTCACCATCCTCGTAGCCTCCTCAAATGGTGACAGGACAGTGCATGCATCCCTGATCATGGCCCACTGATGTGGGGAAAAAAACAAGCTCCCCTGACCCTGTCCTGGTGCCATAGTCCCACAGGTACTCATTGATGGCCCTCTGCTGCGTGTGCAGCCGCTGCAGCATGGCCAACGTTGAGTTCCACCTGGTGGGCATTTCACAGATTAGGCGGTTCTTGGGCAGGTTAAATTCCTTTTGGAGGTCTGCCAGCCGAGCACTGGCATTATATGACCGGCGGAAATGCACACAGACTTTCCTGGCCTGCCTCAGGACATCCTGTAAGCCCGGGTACCTGCCCAAGAACCGCTGCACCACCAAGTTAAGGACGTGAGCCAAACAGGGCACATGGGTCATTTGTCCCTTTTGGAGGGTGGAGAGGAGGTTGGTGCCATTGTCGCAAACCACCATTCCTGCCTTAAGTTGGCATGGCATCAACCACCTCTGAACCTGCCCCTGCAGAGCTGACAGAACCTCTGCCCCAGTGTGGCACCTGTCCCCCAAGCACACCAGCTCAAGCACCGCATGGCATCTTTTGGCCTGCATACTTGAGTAGCCCCTTGAATGCCTACGGAGCACTGCTGGTTCCGAGGACAAAGCACAGGAAGAGGCCATGGAGGAAGAAGAAGAAGAGGGGGTGGAGGAGAGAGGCATATAAAAATCATTAGTAGTGGCATTTTGGAGGCATGGTTGCAGAACAACCTCCAACACTACTGCACCATGTCCTGCATCCTTCCCAGCTACCAGCAGAGTCACCCAATGCGCCGTGAAACTTAGGTAACATCCCTGTCCATGCCTGCTGGACCATGAGTTAGCGGTAATATGCACCTTACTGCTGACCGCCCTGTCCAGCGAGGCATGGACATTGCCTTCCACATGCCTGTAGGGAGCCGGAATCACCTTCCATGAGAAAAAGTGGCGTTTGGGTACCTGCCACTGAGGAACCGCACATTCCACAAACTCACAGAAGGGGGCAGAGTCTACCAACTGAAAAGGTAGCCGTTGAAGTGCTAGCAATTTTGCCAACTAGCATTCAACCGCTGGGCATGTGGATGGCTGGGAGCGAACTTCTTTCGGCGGTGCAGCAGATGGGTCAGGGAAATTTGCCTGGTACAATCTGACGTCGGTGTACCGAAAGCAGATTGCCCACAAGTACTTGGCTGTGACACACCTAATTCTACACCTTCATTCCTCTCAGTGCAGGTCTCAGAGAGGACTGAAGGTATTGTGGGGTTGGAGATCTCAGCTGATGATGAGCAAGGAGAGGTCTTCTTTGTTCTTTGGTGTGGGTCTTTTAGATACGCTTGCCAACGAACTGCATGGCAGGTCAACATATGTCTGGTCAAGCATGTGGTGCCCAAGCGGGAGATGTTTTTGCACGCGAGATACGCTTGAGACATATGTTGCAAATAGCAGCGGTGCGATCTGATGCACTTGTCTCAAAAAAGGCACACACCAAAGAACTTTTGGAATAACGTGCAGAGACAGCAGCGCCCTGCACATGCAGAGTTTGGTGGTGTGATGCAGTCAGTGTGCTGCCCTTAGGCTGGCCCCTGGAGGGCATCCTGCCTCGTTGGTGATGTGCCTCCTCCTCCTCTCTCCTATCAGGCACCCACGTTGAGTCAGTGACCTCATCATCCCCTCTCTCCTCATCACTGGAGCAAACCTGGCAGTATGCTGCAGCAGGGGGAGCATGACTGCCAGATTGCTGTTCTTCTTGTGTACCCCCTCTGTCCATGCTCACGTTACTGCCTTCATCTAGCTCAGTATCATCATCAGAGCCATCTAAACGTTGGGCATCCTCCTGGAGTATGTACCCAACAGTGTGGTCAAACAGTTCGAGGGACTACTCAGGAGGACATGGTGGGGCTAGGGAAGGAGTCACTGATGCCATTGAGCTGAGGGAAGAGGCCGCGTTGGCAGCTGCTTTGCCAGACAAAGTACCCTGAGCATGAGTGAGAGAGGATGAGGAGGATGAGGACGGCTTGGTCATCCACTCGACCAATTCTTCCGCATGTTGCGGCTCAACACGGTCAGCTGCCGAAAAAAAGGCCAAGCGTGTCCCATGGCCACATGCTGATGAGGATACACCGTCTCCACGACCAGCACTGTTGCCTCTAGACACAGAGCCTGCTTGCCCTCTTTTATTGGCTTGTGACTGTCTGCCTCTCCTTGTTGGCCTTCCAGACATACTAATGGCCTGCAGCGAGATGTAGCTGCACTAAGCTGGGATATATTTATATATATATATACTCTGATACTGTAGCTAGCAGAATCAACTGCCTGCCTGTAGTATGAGAACACCACCAATCTTCTACAGGTAGCTTTAGATGAACACTGTGCAGAGGTCACACTACACTAACTTGTAGCTTTAGCTGAACACTGTGTAGGGGATGCACTACACCAGCGTTCAAATAATGTAGCTGCCTGCGGTAGTGATAAGATCAGGAAAACACCACCAACCTTCTACAGGTAGCTTTAGCTGAACACTGTGCAGAGGTTGCACTTAACTAATGTGTAAATAATGTAGCTGCCTGTGGTAGTGATAGGATCAGGAAAACACCACCAACCTTCTACAGGTAGCTTTAGCTGAACACTGTGCAGAGGTCGCACTTAACTAACGTGTAAATAATGTAGCTGCCTGCGGTAGTGATAGGATCAGGAAAACACCACCAACCTTCTACAGGTAGCTTTAGCTGAACACTGTGCAGAGGTCGCACTACACTAACGTGTAAATAATGTAGCTGTCTGCGGTAGTGATAAGATCAGGAAAACACCACCAACCTTCTACAGATAGCTTTAGCTGAACACTGTGCAGAGGACGCATTACACTAACATTAAAAAAATGTAGCTGCCTGCAGTAGTGATAGGATCAGGAAAACACCACCAACCTTCTACAGGTAGCTTTAGCTGAATACTGTGCAGAGGTCGCACTACACTAACGTGTAAATAATGTAGCTGCCTGCGGTAGTGATAGGATCAGGAAAACACCACCAACCTTCTACAGATAGCTTTAGCTGAACACTGTGCAGAGGATGCACTACACTAACGTTAAAATAATGTAGCTGCCTGCGGTAGTGATAGGATCAGGAAAACACCACCAACCTTCTACAGGTAGCTTTAGCTGAACACTGTGCAGAGGTCGCACTTAACTAACGTGTAAATAATGTAGCTGCCTGCGGTAGTGATAGGATCAGGAAAACACCACCAACCTTTTACAGGTAGCTTTAGCTGAACACTGTGCAGAGGTCGCACTACACTAACGTGTAAATAATGTAGCTGTCTGCGGTAGTGATAGGATCAGGAAAACACCACCAACCTTCTACAGATAGCTTTAGCTGAACACTGTGCAGAGGACACACTACACTAACGTGTAAATAATGTAGCTGCCTGCGGTAGTGATAGGATCAGGAAAACACCACCAACCTTCTACAGGTAGCTTTAGCTGAACACTATGAAGAGGACGCACTACACTAACATTAAAATAATGTAGCTGCCTGCGGTAGTGATGGGATCAGGAAAACACCACCAACCTTCTACAGGTAGCTTTAGCTGAACACTGTGCAGAGGATGCACTACACTAACTTGTAACTTTAGCTGAACACTGTGCAGAGGTCACACTACACTAACTTGTAGCTTTAGCTGAACACTGTTCAGAGGACGCACTACACTAACTTGTAGCTTTAGCTGAACACTGTGAGGAGGATGCACTACACTATCTTGTAACTTTAGCTGAACACTGTGCACTACTCTAACTTGTAGCTTTAGCTGAACACTGTTCAGAGGACGCACTACACTAACTTGTAGCTTTAGCTGAACACTGTGAGGAGGATGCACTACACTAACTTGTAGCTTTAGCTGAACACTGTGCAGAGGTCGCACTACACTAACTTGTAGCTTTAGCTGAACACTGTGAAGAGGTTGCACTACACTAACTTGTAGCTTTAGCTGAACACTGTGAGGAGGATGCACTACACTAATTTGTAGCTTTAGCTGAACACTGTGCAGAGGTCACACTACACTAACTTGTAGCTTTAGCTGAACACTGTGAAGAGGTCGCACTACACTAACTTGTAGCTTTAGCTGAACACCGTGCAGAGGTCGCACTACACTAACTTGTAGCTTTAGCTGAACACTGTGCAGAGGTCGCACTACACTAACTTGTAGCTTTAGCTGAACACTGTGAGGAGGACGCGCTACACTAACTTGTAGCTTTAGCTGAACACTGTGCACTACACTAACTTGTAGCTTTATCTGAACACTGTTCAGAGGTCGCGCTACACTAACTTGTAGCTTTAGCTGAACACTGTGCAGAGGTCACACTAAACTAACTTGTAGCTTTAGCTGAACACTGTGAGGAGGATACACTACACTAACTGTAAATAGTCTAGCTGCCTGACTGTGGTACTAATAGGTTCAGAAGAACACCAGCAATTTTCTTCAGGTAGCTGTAAATACTGTAACAACACAAGCCTGCCTGTCAGTAAGAAGATAATAACAGGAACGGATCTAGCTCAACTGAATAAAGTGTATATATATATATATATATATATATATATATATATATATATATATACACAACACCTGGGATGCATATATATACACAATACACTGTTAGTGCAGCTAACTGACTGTCCTGCCTAATCTATCTAACGTATATCAAATGGCACTGTCTCTCTGTCTCTCAATGCTGGAACACACTACACAGGGCCGCTGTGCAGGCGGCCTTATATTTTGTGGGGCGTGTACTAAACCCCCTGAGCCATAATTGGCCAAAGCCACCCTGGCTTTGGCCAATCACAGCTTTCTCTACAGACGGCGCTGTGATTGGCCAAGCATGCAGGTCATAGTGCATACTTGGCCAATCATCAGCCAGCAATGCACTGCGATGCCGCAGTAAATTATGGGCCGTGACGTGCCACAGGAATTTGGCGCGAACGACCCATATCGTTCGCAATTCGGCGAACGATCAAACAGACGCCGTTTGAGTCGAACATGGGTTCGACTCGAACATAAAGTTCATCCCTAGTCAGGACATTTTACATTTGTTTGACCACCGCTCCCTGGTAGCTATGGATACAATGTGCCACCATTGTTATGCCCAGGCTAATAAGTGGCAGACACCTTTCCCATGTTATTCACCCTAGACGAGCCCGAAAAATGACTACTTTTATTCTTTCCCTATCCAACACTAAAATGTATAAAAACTCAGATATTGCAGATTAATTTTGGCAATATTATTCTGCCTTATATAATCTGAACCCCTCCCCCAAAGGAGTTTTCCTCTCCCCCATTCGAGCCATCAAATATGTTCTCTTATTTTCAGGAGACAGCTCTACCCACTATTCCAGAAATAGACGTTTCAGACTTGGATGCCCCACTGACAGACATTGAGTTTCTGCAAGTCATTAAGAGCCTCAAAAATTGGAAGAGCCCCAGCCCTAATGGGTTCTCTCCTCATTTTTATAAAGTTTTTTCACCTCTACTAGCTTTAATGCTATCGCAGAATCCCATCTTCTCTTGTCCCCTCTCCTCCAAGCCCGAATTTAATTTATACCTAAACCAGGGAAGGACACCTATATCTGCAGTAACTGCAAACCTATCTCCCTATTAAACGTGGATCTGAAATGGTTTTCCAAAATTATTCCCAACCTGCTGTCATCCTTGGTGCCAGATATCAATAATAGAGACCAAGTGGGCTTTGTCCCTTGACGTAAGGCCAGGGACAACACCACTAAGACACTCCATCTCATCTCATTTGCCAACGTAATAACATCCCTGCTTTCCTTCTCTCAGGTGATGCAGAGAAGGCCTTTGATAAGGTTAATAGGTCTTTCCTCCATCAGGCGCTAATCCAAATAGGCTTGGGCCCTAGGATGCTCATTCTCATCATGTGTCTGTACTCTACACCAGGGGCTCAGCATCCTTTTTCCACTTAACTGCCAGATTCATTGTATGTAAATGCATGGAGGGCCACATTCACCTGCTAATAAATGAAGATAATAATAATCCTAACACAGTAATAAAAACAGTACAGGTTTACCTCACTTTAAGGTGCTTTACAAATACAAAGCCAGTTCACGCTGAGGGAGCATGTGGCTTGGGATTCGGATTGTACTGCCCCCTCCCCATCCTGGCTCCCAAGGGTGGCTGACACCAGCCCTGCCAGCCAGCATGGTCTGAAGATGGGGTTCCTGTCCCTAGGAAAAATGGGGTTCCTGTCCCCATGGAGATGGGGCCCTGGCCCCAGGGTAGATAGGATCTCTGTCTCCAGGGGAGATGGGGTCCCCATCCCCAGGGGAATGAAGTCCCTGTCCCCAGGGGAGATGGGGTCCCTGTCTCAAGGGGAGAAGGGGTCCCAGTCTCAAGGGGAGAAGGGGTCCCTGTCTCCAGGTGAGAAGGGGTCCCTGTCCCCAAGTGAGAAGGGGTCCTGGTCAGCAAGAGAAAAGGGGTGCTGTCCCCGGGGGAGAAGGGGTCCCTGTCCCCAAGTGTGAAGGGGTCCTTGTCCCTAGGGGTGAAGGGTGATGAAGTCCCTGTCTCCAGGGGTGATGGTCCAAGGGTGAAGGTCAGCGTGTTCTCCAAGCTGGAATGCATGCTGCTGTATTATGATGCAAGATTACTATTTTCATCATCTTTCTGAAGTCTCATTGATGCCCAGGAGGGGAGGGGGTGTTTCTGCTGATTATGCATTGTACACAAGGGGGAAGATGTTTTCATTTACTCTAGGTATATGTATAGACCATATTGCATCATATTGCAAATACAGTGCCTTGAAAAAGGATTCATACCCCTTGACATTTTCCACATTATGTTATGTTACAACCTAAAACCTAAAAGTGCGTTTTTATTGGGATTTTAGGTGATAGACCAACACAAAGTGGCACAAAATTATTAAGTGGAAGGAAAATATACATTTTTTTTTAAGTTTTACAAATTTTAAGTTTTACAAAGTTTTACAAATAAATATGTGAAAAGTTTGGGGGGCATTTGTATTTGGAATCAATACTTCGTAAAACCACCTTTCCCTGCAATTACAGCTGCAAGTCTTTTTGGGGATGTCTATACCAGCTTTGCACATCTAGAGAGTGACATTTGTGCCCATTCTTGTTTGCAAAATAGCTCAAGCTCTGTCAGATTAGACGGAGAGCGTCTGTGAACAGCAATTTTCAAGTCTTGCCACAGATTCTCAATTGGATTTAGGTCTGGACTTTGACTGGGCCATTCTAGCACACGAATATGCTTTGATCGAAACCATTCCATTGTAGCCCTGGCAGTATGTTTAGGGTCGTTGTCCTACTGGAAGGTGAACCTCCGCCCCAGTCTCAAATCTTTTGCAGATTCTAACAGGTTTTCTTCTAAGATTGCCCTGTATCTGGCTCCTTCCATCTTTCCATCACCTCTTACCAGCTTCCCTGTCCCTGGTGAAGAAAAGCGCTCCCACAACATGATACTGCCACCACCATGTTACATGGTGAGACTGGTGTGTTCACGGTGATGTGCAGTGTTAAGTTTTCTGCCACACATAGTGTTTTGTTTTTAGGCCAAAAAAATTAATTTTGGTCTCATCTGACCAGAGCACCTTTTTCTACATGTTTGCTGTGTCCTCCACATGGGTTCTCACAAACTGCAAATGCTTATGGCTTTCTTTCAACAATGGCTTTCTTCTTCCCACTCTTCCACAAAGGCCAGATTTGTGGAGTGCACGACTAATGCCCTGTACACACGATAGGATTTTCCGACAACAAAATCCATGGGATTTTTTCAGTCGGAAATTCAGAACGTCAAGAACACGGTGACGTACAACACGTACGACGAGCCAGAGAAAAATGAAATTCAATAGCCAGTGTCGGAATTGTGTACACACGATCGGAATTTCCTACAACGGATTTTGTTGTCAGAAAATTTTATAGCCAGCTCTCAAACTTTGTGTGTCAGAAATTCCTATGGAAAATGTGTGATGGAGCCTACACATGATCGGAATTTCTGACAACAAGGTCCTATCACACATTTTCCATCGGTAAATCCTATTGTGTGTACAAGGCATAATAGTTGTCCTGTGGATAGATTCTCCCACCTCAGCTGTGGATCTCTGCAGCTCCTCCAGAGTTACTATGGGCCTCTTGGCTGCTTCTCTGATGAATGCTCTCCTTGCCCGGCTTGTCAGTTTAGGTGGATGGCCATGTCTTAGTAGGTTTGCAGTTGTGCCATACTCTTTCCATTTTTGGATGATGGATTGAATAGTGCTCCATGAGATGTTCCCTGCTTTAAACTTGCTTAAACTGCTTTAAACTTCTCCGCAACTTTATCCCTGACCTGTCTGGTGTGTTCCTTGGCCTTCACAATGCTGTTTGTTCACTAAGGTTCACTGACAAACCTCTGAGGGCTTCATAGAACAGCTGTATTTATACTGAGATTAAATTACACATGGGTGGACTCTATTTACTAATTAGGTGACTTCTGAAGGCAATTTGTTCCACTAGATTTTAGTTAGGGGTATCAAAGTAAAGGTGGCTGAATACAAATGCACGCCACACTTTTCACATATTTATTTGTAAAAAAATATGGAAATAATTTTCCTTCCACTTTACAATTATGTGCCACTTTCTGTTGATCTATCTATCAAAAAGAAAACAATAAAATACATTTAAGTTTTTGGTTGTAAAATAACACATGTGGAAAATTTCAAGGGGTATGAATACTTTTTTAAGGCACTGTAATACTTTTCACATTGGTCCAAAAGAAGCAGATATCTTCTGTACAATGTATGGACCTGTAAAATGGTGTATAACATTTATATGGTGCTGAAATTCAAGTGGTTACATTTTGTTCTATATACACTGTTTGTACCTGTGATTTATTTAATAAAAAAGAAGAAATATTTATCATTTTATTGGAATGTATGTTTTTTTATACACAGCTTTTAGTCAAGCCCCAGCTTATGCTTTTTGTCTCCAGTAAATTGGGCCTAGCCTTACTACTTTAAATTGTACTGCTCCTGTCCATTTTTACACTGCTCTGTTATTTGCGGTCTCTTCATTTTTTTTATAGTGCTTTTGTCTCTGAGTACATCAGGTTGTTGTTGTTGTCAGTCCATTTAAGAACCACCTTTTTTAATAGTTCTTCACTCTATCCTTTGAAAAACAAAATGTTAAAACATTGTGCACCCAAAACATCGCACACCCTCCACCCAGGTTAATAAAAGTCAGCTTATAATGCAGCATACACACGGTCGGACTTTTCGACCAGACTTGTCCGACAGGCGCCAACAGACCAAATCTGGCAGACAATCCGATCGTGTGTGGGCTTCACCGGACCTTCAGTGGACTTTTCCAGTCGCAAATCTGACGGACTTTAGATTTGGAACATGCTTCAAATCTTTACATCGTAACTCCGCCGGACCCAGAAATCCACTTGTCTGTATGCTAGTCCGACAGACACAAACCGACGCTAGGGCAGCTATTGGCTATTGGCTATCAACTTCCTTATTTTAGTCTGGTGTACGTCATCACGTACAAATCCGTTGGACTTTTGTGTCATCGTGTGTAGGCAAGTCCGTTCCTTAGAAAGTCCGTCGAAAGTCCGCTGGAAAGTTTGTCAGACCAGTCTGGTCGAAAAGTCCGCCCGTGTGTACGCGGCATAAGTCACAATCACCCTCCCTGATATGACATGTGTAGCAGAGCAGGTTAGTACCTCTATAGCAGGCTAAATTATCATATTGGGGCCATTAATACATTCCTTGCATCTAGTAGTCCATGGTTATGATTGCTTGTAAGCATTTAAAGTGTAATTCCACTTTTTTGAGAACAAAAAAATCCTCTGAATGAACTTTGTACATTGCAAGGATTTTAACTAATTGTGTAGCAGATACCCACATTTTTCTGTTCTAAAAAAAAGGATGTTTGTTTTACTATGTCCTTGCAAGTCTGATTCCTTAGAGTCTGTGTTCAATATAATCACCTAGTGGACTTTCATTGTTCTTATCAGTAAAGTTGCAGTGTCTGCATTTCTTTAGAAATATTTAATCCTTGGGGGATATCTTGCCCAAAATGAAATTTCTGTTGCAGAGGATGTTGTATCTTAATGCAGATGTCTACAAAAAATCAGTGAGCCAGCTACACCAGCCAGACATGACATTTCTAGGGGCCTTTCTGTATACTTTCAGTGTAAGGAATGCTTCTAGGTTGCCCCTTTGAATTACAGCCTTGCCACCCCTGCCGTCTGTTGATAGTCAGTAACAAGTGAATGCATTTGGTGGGCTTATCTTCCAGGGAACCCTTTTTTATTTATGTATAGGGACACAGTGGTGTTAAAGATTAGAACTTTTTGCCTAGGAAGAGCGCCCAGCTTGCTTAGCCATCTCCTATTTCTGTCTATCTTGTTTTAGAGACTGATGGCATCTCACTTCTTGATTAAGACCTACTTTTGGTTTTCTCTGAACTGCATAAATATCTCTTTGAACCCATTAGAGATATTCCTCTTTCTGCTCTCAGCTTCAAGGTAGTATTTCTTGTAGCCATTATCTCTGTGAGGAGAGTGACTGAGTTCTTGCCTAAGTTATTACACAGATTTCATTGCTATTTCTGTTTGCTTGACAGTCTTACAAATGTGAGAATAATATAAAACATGCAGAACTTTTGCCTCTCATTTTAGGACTGCCTGTCCTTTTTTCACTTTCAAAAAAGTGATGTGTATTCAAACAAAATATAATCTATATTATAATCACTAAAAATATACTGAATAGTGCACTAAAGAAAAGGTGGTCCATGAAGTGCAAATCTCAGGAGCAAAGATCGCATATGTATATAGAGTAACACAAAGCCACCTCCATGGTGGGTGAACCAAGAAACAAAGTAAACATAAAAGAATAAAGAAAAGAAAAAGGCGGGTAGAAGGGGCAGAGAAAGGGAAAAGAGATACACATCCAAAAAAAAAACAAGCTTAAGGTATAATGGATTGTGACAGTCAAGTCCCTTGTCTATCACTGAAGACCTAATTGGTTAAAAGTCTATAGTCAAAGTTTGCCAGCATATAATTAGAGATCCAAGGTTTCCCAGGTTTTTTTTTTTAATTTGGACATCTTGTCTTCAAATGTGGCTGTCATTTTCCCATGGATCATACACAGATGAATTTGTGATTTAAGCTCCCCTAAGGGGATGATCATTTTTTCTAGGTATTTACATTTCTGGGTTTGTTTTGCTGCAGTAAAAAAAGGAGATCAAGTGAAATTCCATCCTAAAACAATTGCCTGGTTTCTTTGCCAGCAAGGCCTCTGCTGGATGTTTCTGCAGGGGTCTGTCTAAATCAGTATAAAGGATCAGATAGGTACAAGACTAGAAATGACAGCTCTTAGGACAATCCCATCAAGTACCAGTCACTGATTCAGAAGCAAGGTGATTCTTCCTTCTCTTTGTTTATTTTTTTCTATTTTCTTCTCTTTATTTTCCTTTCTTTACTCCATTCTTTTGTCTGTATCCAGTTTTCCATTTTAGCATTATATACATAGAAGTGCATACGTTTTTTGAAGACCCCTCGTATTTAAGACTTTAGACTTCTGACTGTTAACATGGAGTCCTGAAATAAAAGCAAGGTCCCTTGAAAGGTTAAATCAGGTTTCATTAATAAAAGGGCTACATCAGCAAACATGCATAATTTATAATGGTAACCTGCTACATCAACGCCTGTTATGTTCATCCATCCCTGAGTCCTACTCTGCACTGACTGTTTCCAAGGCTGTTGACCATCTAATCCCATCAACTTGAACTAAGAATTTATCTCATCACCTACTCTGGAGCTACGCCATTATACTTAAGTACTTTACTTACATTTCATTGTTACTGCCTTTCACCACCACTTGCACCATGATTACTCTGGATTTGAACTAGGAGCGCTGAGAGACTTTTTTCTTTTAGGTTTGTATAGGGAAAGTATATGACCTGAAACCATATTTTATAAATGCCCACAGATCATTATAGTGTGTTTGGATCCAAGCAAGAAAGTTATTTTAGAATCCTCTTTTAATGGGAACAAAGAAGTGATATATTCATGAAAGATTGTTGAAATTTAATGACGTAGTTGCCCAATGAATAACAATTAGTGAACTTTAGTGGGTACCTCCATCATTTTACGTAAAGGGAGAAATGGGAGGGGAGGAGGAGAAATTTCATATGTACTACTCCAATCGAGTCCCCCCCAAAAATAAGCTATTTGGACTATTCCGGTACCTCATACAAATGTACAGTTATAGGTAAAAAATTGAATTTATTCAAAATACATCACTTTAAAACATCTATATAGACAAGATATAGGTATCACAAAAAACTGTTATATTACAGACTTTACAATAGCATTTAAAAGTGCCTGCAAAGGTAGTTGAAGGCTGTTGTTTAGAGTACTTGAGAACGTGACCTCAACAGTTTCGCGGATTGACCGCTTCTTCAGGAGGCGTCCAAGTAAGTTCTCTAAGAATCAAATATCTACAGTTACACATACAATAAAAGATAAATACATTAACAATGGCATGATATTAGAGTAGTACTCAGTTTGAATATGTGTAAACTCACCAAACAATGCCCTAATATGGGCTTAGCTGGCACTGTGAGATGCCCGAAATGGGGCGCTCCCCCGGGGGCGGACAAGGGGGGGTTTACAACAGGACATACTAGTATGTAAAAAAATGTAAAGAGTATGTCAGATAAAAATAGAAATAGAAATCAATTTCGTATAAGTGACACCCGTCCAGGTGAGGTGAAGTGTGCAGTGAGGTGAACAGGAAAAGGGGAGAGAAAAAGGGAAGGAAGGGAGGGGGAAAGAACAGGAGGGGAGAGGAGGAAGAGAAGAAAAAAAGAACAGGGAAAGGGAGGGGGGGAAAGAAAAAAGAACAAAGAAAGAAGAAAAAAAAAAGGGGGGGAAGGGGGAAAAAAGGGGGGAAAAGGGAAAAGAGAAAAGGAGAGGGGGAAGGGGGAAGGAGGAAAGGAGAGAAAGGGAGGGAAAGGGAAGGGAAAGAGGCAGGGAATGATAGAAGGAAAGGGGGGAAGAAAGGGGGAAGTAGGAGAGGTAAAAAGGAAAAAAGGGGGGACGGGAGAGGGGGAGGGGAAAAAAAGGGAAGAAGGAGAAGGGGGAAGATAAAGAAAAGGGGGAAAAAAGGGAATAGATATGAACATAAAAATAAGGAAGAGAGGGAGGAATAAATGAGGAGGAAAGGAAACAAAGGGGGGGGGGGGGAAGGGAGGGAGGGGGGGGAAGGGAGGGAGGGAGGGGAACGGGGGGGATGGGAAAAAAAGAGGGAATAGGAAGGGCAACCCTCCACCTATGGTGCACCTAATCATTTATTGGTAAATAAATAGTGAAAAAACCCACCATGTTTGGAGTACCAATGGGGGCTCAGAAACAATTTATTTGTTTTATCACCCAAGGCAGGATTGAAGGTATTCAGGGACCATATTCGTTAAGTAATTACATAAATGGTCTGGCGGCTTTTGAACCAGAAGATATACCAGGTAGCGACTGCAAATGGTCGTACTGATGCTATTGATATTGTCCCAGCGGATCTATAATATACAGAAGAAGAGAGAAAAGAGCACAATAAAAACATACCGTCTTGGCACTGAGATTAAAAGCATCTCTTAACAGATCACAAAAAGGAGGAAAAAGAAAGACCTGGCAAAGGTTGGTGTATTGCTTACTTGGGATCCGTCTGTGTGGTGAATAGCCTGCCGAGTGTCCGCTGTGTATACAAAGCCGCCATGATGGCAGCCTTATATACCCCCCAACCTGGAAACGTACAGCGCGGAGACATCCGCGTCGTTGTCTCTGGGTCAGGCTTTCTCCTAGTGCGCAAGCGTGGAAACTCACCGCGCACGCGCCTAGCCCACTCAATTGGCGGTGCATTACACCGCCGAAGGAGGCGGAGGAAGGAGGTCCGAACTGGGGGGAGGGGCCCCTCCTCCGTCTGGAAAGCCACTTGTCCGCCACTAGGGGAGAATGAACTCCTCACACCGCACATTGGTGGTGAGCACATACCATGGTTAAAAACAGAAGTACAATATAGTAAAAACAATACATCTGTGCATTACATACCGATCGACCAATCCAGCTGAATACAACAGTAGCTTATGAAGCAAACAATTTGAACAACATTGTGCTGTTTATAAATATAACAAATTTTACTATATGATAAATAAAGCAGAAAAAATAGAAAAATACAGAAAAATACAGAACCAATCATTAAATATTTTAGGTATTTTCTAGATGTTGATTGGATCGTTTTTGTGCTCACATAGAGCAAGCAGGGTAAGCGGGGCTACTGATGACAAGGGAGCAATAATGACATCAGGGGTCAAAAAGGAGGGGGAAGAGGGGGAAAGGGCAACAGGGGGGAAGGGGGTTTGTTGGGGAGAAATGGGAGGGAAAGGGAGAATGGAGGGAGGGGAGAAACCCTATCAGGGAGCGGAAGCAAGACTGGGCAGGTCACCAGCATCATTGTTACTATTGTAAAAATATTTGTACGTATGTGCCTCATTAAGTCCAGGAGGGGTAAGGGCATTCAATCGTTTTATCCAGAAAGATTCCCGTTTGAGAATTTCTCGATCCCAGTCACCCCCTCTGGGGTCCTCAGGGATAACCTCTAGTATCATAAATTTAACATACTTAGAATTAAATTTATGATAAATACCAATGTGGCATCCCACCATTATGAGTTTGCCATTTGTTGATGCATATAGGTGATCTCCCAGTCGTTGTCTCAGCTCCCTAATAGTCTTCCCCACATAAAACGCCCCGCAATCGCAGGTCATTAGATAAATAATGCCTCTGGTACCGCAATTGGCCGAATGTCTCGGAAATAGTAGCTCATCATTTGGGAGCACTAATTGATGTCCCTCTAAAATCCAGGGACAGTGCAGGCAGTTACCGCATTTATAGGTACCACGAGGCTCTTTAGATACGATCTTAGGAGTTCTGTAATGGCTGTGGGTAAGTCTATCGCTCAGTGAGGTGGCCCTTCTAAATACTAGTTCAGGGGTAGATTTTATATATTTTTTGACAATGTGGTGCTCAGTCAATAAGTGCCAATGTTTCGAAAGTATGTTGCGCAGCTGATGGTGGTGAGTGGAATATCTGGTAATGATTGCTGCATTAAAAGGTTGTTTAATGCGAGGGGGACCATATAACAGTGTCTGGCAATCCTGGGCAAAGGCTTTATTGAATGCTTTTCTCAAATTGGTGCAGCTGTAACTGCGTGCTAATAGACGTGTATGTAGTGCGTTAGCCTGTCGCTGGAAGTCCCTGTCCTCTGTGCAGTTTCTCCTTAGTCTCAAATATTGAGCGTAAGGGATACTGCGAATTAGAGGACGGGGATGTGAGCTAGATGCATGTAGTAGCGCGTTGCCCGCCGTGGGTTTACGGAACAGGTCTGTAGTAAGTTTCCCTGCGGCATTCTTAGTAATCTGTACATCAAGAAATGAAACACTCTGGGTGTCATATGTGTATGTAAAGTATAGGTTGAATTGGTTGTTATTCAGCCTTTCTATAGTCCATATGAAATTTCTCCTCCTCCCCTCCCAATTCTCCCTTTACGTAAAAAGATTGTTGAAAGTTTATAGATATCTAAAGACAGTAACAAAAATGGAATCTTTGGGATTTAAGTAAATCAACAAGGTGGTGAAGGTGACGTACATTATCTTTATCTTGGCAGCCTGTTATATAACATATTTGGTATGGAAATATGGGTCTAGCTATATCAGATTTTAGAGGAGTGATCAAGATTTTTGCAAGCAGTTTTACTTTTGTATTTTTAAAGCAGAGGCCTAAAATTAGACCAATTAGTATCATCTGTTAATTGCTCATTATCTACCAATAGCTGAGAGATTCAGGGCAGAAATGGTCTATATCAAGTTGAACTTTAAATTTGTAATTATATATACGGTTAAAATTGTCTGGACCAGGTTGCTTATTGGTAGTGAAAGTTTTGATCATGGTTTGGATTTCCAAGAGAGATATTTCTTTTTTGAGGAAAGAGCTGAAATCAGATGAAAGTTGAGGAAGGGTAATATTGGAGAATGAAGATTCCCCTTGTGTTTCATTAAAAGTTTGCTAAGAAGAAGAAACCACTGTACCTGACCTTTTTAAACAAAGGCATGGGGCGATAAATATGTTGCGCTTTGATGCACATTACTTTGCCAGGTAATATGTGGTGATGTGCTGTATACAAGGGCATTTTTGCTTTTGTCAGCAACAGAAGTATGCCCTGTGGCCCAAAAATTAAAAAAAAGGAAGTTAAAAAAATATATACCTCCCCTAAAAATACCAATTTGTGGGAAATGTAGCCAGTCTATAGCGGTAGATTTTCCTCCTGCAAGTATGTCTCCAGTGGGGGAGATCTATTCACCATTAGGAAATTTGGCAAAGATGTTCTTCGCACCACTTCCTCAAATGAGTTTAAATTCATCCTGAATCTTCATCAGGGTTCAACTGTCCATGTCTGAATATAAATACAATAATCATAAGTGTAGCATAAAGACACGGAGGTCATCCCATTAGTTACACATATATGAGAATGACCATTTACTTACATCTGTGGTACATAATACTCAATATGAAAAATGTAGAGATAGCCCATCCCAGCAAAAAAAAAAAAAAAAAAGTATGCAAGGGCTTGCAGAAAATCTCTTAACGATCTTTTGTTTTCCAAAAAAAACGACAATCCAATTAAGGCAACTTCCAATCCTTTATGCATCATCACCACTTTCAACAATCAGCATTAATTGGTTAGAGAATATATAGAAAGATATTGGCATATTTTAGCAACTGATCTCAAAATATCTAAATGTATTCCCTTAAAAACTTTAATTAGATTCAAGCATGCTCCCTCACTTAGGGACAAATTGGTCTCTATTGTTTCCTGGGCTGAGGGAAAACAAGAACCTTGCAAAGTCAGGGTGGATTTTCCCTGTGGTTCATGCAGATATTGTCATTTCATTTATTCCCACAAATCTTAATGGATGGCATTTTGACAGCATTTTTATCATAAACATTTTACCAACTGTCAAACACAGGGGGTTGTCCATATATTAAGATGTGTGGACATGCCTTCTCCCAACTCCACACAAGATGGTGCTGTTCTAGTGGTCACCAAACACACACCTCCCTTACACACTTACACTGGTCTAGTGCTGGGTGGAGTAGGGGAATTTCTTCCCTATGCGGTAATTCGCCCTCCACCTGTGGCTTGTCTGGGTGGTGTTTGCTGCCTAGAGTTGGAGTGTGTGTCGGTGCTTCCTCTCTGGATGTGATGTCACGGTGATGTCATTTCTGCCTGGGAAAAGCAAAGTGCATAGAGGAGCTGGCTAATGCTATGCTCTAATCAGAAATCCCACAGTTCACACCTGATTGGTGGGGGCATTGGTGATCAACCTGGATGAATATATTTATTGACCAGTTTGAATGAATTGGCTGACCATTAAGGGTATTTAAATCCCTGATTGTTTAATGATCTTTGCGCTCATTAATTCCCTTGGCTGACTGGCAGTTTATGGCATGTTTAAGATAGACTCTCACCTGGATGCTGCTCAAGGTATTTTTTGCATTACTCTTTTTCACTTTTTTATTTATTTTTTATAGAACCTTTTTGGTTCATAGCATCTCAATTGTTAAATCTATTTTTATGTTTATATCTTTTGCTGTGGACGGCTTAATTAATATCTATTGACTTTTGGATTGTCACTCTGGTCTGTCCACTGCCTTGATGTTTATTAGCCATCTTTTTTGGTCATGTACTTTGTAAGCATGGACAATTTTCTCAGTGTGTTTATCATATTATTTTTTTCTTTTTATTTAGCAAATGAATTTTCTCCTTTGTGCTTTATACCTTGGCATGGTTATTGTGTCTCCAGTGAATATTGATGCTGTAAGTCATTTTCTCACCTTATATGGTTGATTGCTAAACATATACATGCTCTTCAGTCAATGCTACATTTTTGCATTCTCTTTTATACACATCCAGGCTGTTCATCTTTGGGTTTCTCATACCCTTTGTGTTTCATTATTTCAGCCTCTTAGGGATTATATGCTGGGGAGGGCTATCGCTACATTTTTCATATTGGGTATTATGTATCGCAGGCATAAGTAAATGTTCATTATCATCTATGTGTAACTAATGGGATGTTCTCCATGTCTTTATGATACACTTATGATTATCGCAGTTATATTTAGAAATGGACAGTGTACCCACTGATGAAGATTCTGAATGAATTTGTCAGGAAGGCACTGGCACTAGTACAGCTGAAGTTTCTAGACGTCCACGGGTGTGCAGGTTTGATTGTGCATAACCAGGCTCAAATGCACATGTTCATTCGTGGACATGCATCCGCATGCTCCAGAGCTAATGTTGATGCCAATGACACTATATAAACTGCAGTAGTGCTATCAGCCAGTGCTGTCTGATCTGCAGCTATTTCCTATGTTCCAATGTATTGACTCCTGTTATTGACCTGGCTTGCCTTGACCTTGCTTGAATGCTTTCTGCCCTGACCTGTCTTTGGATTTGCTCTATCTCCTGTTTATCTTCCTGTTTCAATGTTGCTGAACTCTGCTTCAACCCTGATGATTCTCTACCTGCCATCTATACCTGTATCTGACCATCTGTTGCTGACCTCGCTTGTCTGACCTTGCAGCCAGTTACTCTCCAGCTCTGTCATCCATCTAGCCATCTGCTGTTCCAGTGGCCTGCCCTACTCCTGTTGATGCCCCAGCTGCCTGCTGCTGCAGAACACATTACAGGCACTCAGATGGGCTGAAACCCCCCATTTGATTCACAGCAGAACTTTCTGAATAGAAGAAAAATTCTGACCCAAACGATGCACCCTATTGAAGTCTATGGGAGCTGATCAGGAAAAATCAAAAGTGCCCATTTTAAAGGCTTATATGCAAGTAATTGGACATAAAAGGGGTATGGGGATCCGGGTACTGTCTTGGGGGACATGTATCAATGAATTTTTTTTCCAGAACTAATGTTTTTTCTGGAACAGATATTTTAATGCTCAGTGTGAGGCTGTGGAACTTAGTCAAGGTGGAACTGGTCTAAGTGGCTATCAATTAAGGGGAGTGGTTAATTGCTCACAGGTGCCTATATAACTGTGTGTAGGACTCATCCTGAGCCTGCTCAGTGTGAGGCTGTGGAACTTAGTCCAAGTGGAACTGGACTATGTGATGAGTTAAAAAACAGAGTTAGAGTGAACAAGTCTTCCTTTTTGTTTGCTGGGTTGCATTTTTGGGGCTTTTCCTTTTAGTTTTTCAATCACCTTTTTCTGTCACTTTTTAAATAGCTTTTTGTTTTTTCTCTGGTTCTTTCAGGCTATCAAGCCTGCTCAGTGTGAGGCTGTGGAACTTAGTCCAAGTGGAACTGATCTAAGTGGTGAGTTAAAAACCAGAGTTAGTGTGAACAAGTATTAATTTTGTTTGCTGGGTTGCATTTTTGGGGCTTTTCCTTTTAGTTTTTCAATCACCCTTTTCTGTCACTTTTTAAATATTTTTTTTTCTCTGGTTCCTTCAGGCTTTCAATTAAGGGGAGTGGTTAATTGCTCACAGGTGCCTATATAACTGTGTGTAGGACTCATCCTGAGCCTGCTCAGTGTGAGGCAGTGGAACTTAGTCCAAGTGGAACTGGTCTAAGTGGTGAGTTAAAAACCAGAGTTAGAGTGAACAAGTCTTGCTTTTTGTTTGCTGGGTTGCATTTTTGGGGCTTTTCCTTTTAGTTTTTCAATCACCTTTTTCTGTCACTTTTTAAATAGCCTGAAGGAACCAGAAAAAAAAAGCTATTTAAAAAGTGACAGAAAAAGGTGATTGAAAAACTAAAAGGAAAAGCCCCAAAAATGCAACCCAGCAAACAAAAAGCAAGACTTGTTCACTCTAACTCTGGTTTTTAACTCACCACTTAGACCAGTTCCACTTGGACTAAGTTCCACGGCCTCACACTGAGCAGGCTCAGGATAAGTCCTACACACAGTTATATAGGCACCTGTGAGCAATTAACCACTCCCCTTAATTGATAGCCTGAAGGAACCAGAAAAAAGCTATTTAAAAAGTGACAGAAAAAGGTGATTGAAAAACTAAAAGGAAAAGCCCCAAAAATGCAACCCAGCAAACAAAAAGCAAGACTTGTTCACTCTAACTCTGGTTTTTAACTCACCACTTAGACCAGTTCCACTTGGACTAAGTTCCACTGCCTCACACTGAGCAGGCTCAGGATAAGTCCTACACACAGTTATATAGGCACCTGTGAGCAATTAACCACTCCCCTTAATTGATAGCCTGAAGGAACCAGAAAAAAAAAGCTATCAATTAAGGGGAGTGGTTAATTGCTCACAGGTGCCTATATAACTGTGTGTAGGACTTATCCTGAGCCTGCTCAGTGTGAGGCCGTGGAACTTAGTCCAAGTGGAACTGGTCTAAGTGGTGAGTTAAAAACCAGAGTTAGAGTGAACAAGTCTTGCTTTCAGTTTGCTGGGTTGCATTTTTGGGGCTTTTCCTTTTAGTTTTTCAATCACCTTTTTCTGTCACTTTTTAAATAGCTTTTTTTTTTTTTTCTCTGGTTCCTTCAGGCTATCAAGCCTGCTCAGTGTGAGGCTGTGGAACTTAGTCCAAGTGGAACTGGTCTAAGTGGTGAGTTAAAAACCAGAGTTAGAGTGAACAAGTCTTGCTTTTTGTTTGCTGGGTTGCATTTTTGGAGCTTTTCCTTTTAGTTTTTCAATCACCTTTTTCTGTCACTTTTTAAATAGCTTTTTTTTTCTCTGGTTCCTTCAGGCTATCAATTAAGGGGAGTGGTTAATTGCTCACAGGTGCCTATATAACTGTGTGTAGGACTCATCCTGAGCCTGCTCAGTGTGAGGCTGTGGAACTTAGTCCAAGTGGAACTGGTCTAAGTGGTGAGTTAAAAACCAGAGTTAGAGTGAACAAGTCTTGCTTTCAGTTTGCTGGGTTGCATTTTTGGGGCTTTTCCTTTTAGTTTTTCAATCACCTTTTTCTGTCACTTTTTAAATAGCTTTTTTTTTTTCTCTGGTTCCTTCAGGCTATCAAGCCTGCTCAGTGTGAGGCTGTGGAACTTAGTCCAAGTGGAACTGGTCTAAGTGGTGAGTTAAAAACCAAGAGTTAGTGTGAACACGTATTGCTTTTTGTTTGCTGGGTTGCATTTTTGGGGCTTTTCCTTTTAGTTTTTCAATCACCCTTTTCTGTCACTTTTTAAATATTTTTTTTCTCTGGTTCCTTCAGGCTTTCAATTAAGGGGAGTGGTTAATTGCTCACAGGTGCCTATATAACTGTGTGTAGGACTCATCCTGAGCCTGCTCAGTGTGAGGCAGTGGAACTTAGTCTAAGTGGAACTGGTCTAAGTGGTGAGTTAAAAACCAGAGTTAGAGTGAACAAGTCTTGCTTTTTGTTTGCTGGGTTGCATTTTTGGGGCTTTTCCTTTTAGTTTTTCAATCACCTTTTTCTGTCACTTTTTAAATAGCTTTTTTTTTTCTGGTTCCTTCAGGCTATCAATTAAGGGGAGTGGTTAATTGATCACAGGTGCCTATATAATTGTGTGTAGGACTCATCCTGAGCCTGCTCAGTGTGAGGCTGTGGAACTTAGTCCAAGTGGAACTGGTCTAAGTGGTGAGTTAAAAACCAGAGTTAGAGTGAACAAGTCTTGCTTTCAGTTTGCTGGGTTGCATTTTTGGGGTTTTTCCTTTTAGTTTTTCAATCACCTTTTTCTGTCACTTTTTAAATAGCTTTTTTTTTTTCTCTGGTTCCTTCAGGCTATCAAGCCTGCTCAGTGTGAGGCTTTGGAACTTAGTCCAAGTGGAACTGGTCTAAGTGGTGAGTTAAAAACCAGAGTTAGAGTGAAGAAGTATTGCTTTTTGTTTGCTGGGTTGCATTTTTGGGGCTTTTCCTTTTAGTTTTTCAATCACCCTTTTCTGTCACTTTTTAAATATCTTTTTTTTCTGGTTCCTTCAGGCTTTCAATTAAGGGGAGTGGTTAATTGCTCACAGGTGCCTATATAACTGTGTGTAGGACTCATCCTGAGCCTGCTCAGTGTGAGGCTGTGGAACTTAGTCCAAGTGGAACTGGTCTAAGTGGTGAGTTAAAAACCAGAGTTAGAGTGAACAAGTCTTGCTTTCAGTTTGCTGGGTTGCATTTTTGGGGCTTTTCCTTTTAGATTTTCATTCACCTTTTTTAGTCACTTTTTAAATATCTTTTTTTTTCTCTGGTTCCTTCAGGCTATCAAGCCTGCTCAGTGTGAGGCTGTGGAACTTACTCCAAGTGGAACTGGTCTAAGTGGTGAGTTAAAAACTAGAGTTAGAGTGAACAAGTCTTGCTTTTTGTTTGCTGGGTTGCATTTTGGGGGCTTTTCCTTTTAGTTTTTCAATCAGCTTTTTCTATCACTTTTTAAATGGCTTTATTTTTCTCTGGTTCCTTCAGGCTATCAATTAAGGTGAGTGGTTAATTGTTCACAGGTGCCTATATAACTGTGTGAAGGACTCATCCTGAGCCTGCTCAGTGTGAGGCTGTGGAACTTAGTCCAAGTGGAAATCGTCTAAGTGGTGAGTTAAAAACCAAAGTTAGAGTGAACAAGTCTAGCTTTTTGTTTGCTGGGTTGCATTTTTGGGGCTTTTCCTTTTAGTTTTTCAATCACCCTTTTCTGTCACTTTTTAAATAGCTTTTTTTTTCTCTGGATCCTTCAGGCTATCAATTAAGGGGAGTGGTTAATTGCTCACAGGTGATTATATAACTGTGTGTAGGACTCATCCTGAGCCTTCTCAGTGTGAGGCTGTGGAACTTAGTCCAAGTGGAACTGTTCTAAGTGGTGAGTTAAAAACCAGAGTTAGAGTGAACAAGTCTTGCTTTTTGTTTGCTGGGTTGTATTTTTGGGGCTTTACCTTTTAGTTTTTCAATCACCTTTTTTTGTCACTTTTTAAAAAGCTTTTTTTTTCTCTGGTTCCTTCAGGCTATCAAGCCTGCTCAGTGTGAGGCTGTGGAACTTAGTCCAAGTGGAACTGGTCTAAGTGGTGAGTTAAAAACCAAAGTTAGAGTGAACAAGTCTAGCTTTTTGTTTGCTGGGTTGCATTTTTGGGGCTTTTCCTTTTAGTTTTTCAATCACCTTTTTCTGTCAATTTTTAAATAGCTTTTTTTTTCTTTTTTTTTCTCTGGTTCCTTCAGGCTATCAATTAAGGGGAGTGGTTAATTGCTCACAGGTGCCTATATAACTGTGTGTAGGACTCATCTTGAGCCTTCTCAGTGTGAGGCTGTGGAACTTAGTCCAAGTGGAACTGGTCTAAGTGGTGAGTTAAAAACCAGAGTTAGAGTGAACAAGTCTTGTTTTTGTTTGCTGAGTTGCATTTTTGGGGCTTTTTCTTTTAGTTTTTCAATCACCTTTTTCTGTCACTTTTTAAATGGCTTTTTTTTCTCTGGTTCCTTCAGGCTATCAAGCCTGCTCAGTGTGAGGCTGTGGAACTTAGTCCAAGTGGAACTGGTCTAAGTGGTGAGTTAAAAACCAGAGTTAGAGTGAACAAGTCTTGCTTTCAGTTTGCTGGGTTGCATTTTTGGGGTTTTTCCTTTTAGTTTTTCAATCACCTTTTTCTGTCACTTTTTAAATAGCTTTTTTTTTTCTCTGGTTCCTTCAGGCTATCAAGCCTGCTCAGTGTGAGGCTTTGGAACTTAGTCCAAGTGGAACTGGTCTAAGTGGTGAGTTAAAAACCAGAGTTAGAGTGAAGAAGTATTGCTTTTTGTTTGCTGGGTTGCATTTTTGGGGCTTTTCCTTTTAGTTTTTCAATCACCCTTTTCTGTCACTTTTTAAATATCTTTTTTTTCTGGTTCCTTCAGGCTTTCAATTAAGGGGAGTGGTTAATTGCTCACAGGTGCCTATATAACTGTGTGTAGGACTCATCCTGAGCCTGCTCAGTGTGAGGCTGTGGAACTTAGTCCAAGTGGAACTGGTCTAAGTGGTGAGTTAAAAACCAGAGTTAGAGTGAACAAGTCTTGCTTTCAGTTTGCTGGGTTGCATTTTTGGGGCTTTTCCTTTTAGTTTTTCATTCACCTTTTTTAGTCACTTTTTAAATATCTTTTTTTTTCTCTGGTTCCTTCAGGCTATCAAGCCTGCTCAGTGTGAGGCTGTGGAACTTACTCCAAGTGGAACTGGTCTAAGTGGTGAGTTAAAAACTAGAGTTAGAGTGAACAAGTCTTGCTTTTTGTTTGCTGGGTTGCATTTTGGGGGCTTTTCCTTTTAGTTTTTCAATCACCCTTTTCTGTCACTTTTTAAATATCTTTTTTTTCTGGTTCCTTCAGGCTTTCAATTAAGGGGAGTGGTTAATTGCTCACAGGTGCCTATATAACTGTGTGTAGGACTCATCCTGAGCCTGCTCAGTGTGAGGCTGTGGAACTTAGTCCAAGTGGAACTGGTCTAAGTGGTGAGTTAAAAACCAGAGTTAGAGTGAACAAGTCTTGCTTTTTGTTTGCTGGGTTGTATTTTTGGGGCTTTACCTTTTAGTTTTTCAATCACCTTTTTTTGTCACTTTTTAAAAAGCTTTTTTTTTCTCTGGTTCCTTCAGGCTATCAAGCCTGCTCAGTGTGAGGCTGTGGAACTTAGTCCAAGTGGAACTGGTCTAAGTGGTGAGTTAAAAACCAAAGTTAGAGTGAACAAGTCTAGCTTTTTGTTTGCTGGGTTGCATTTTTGGGGCTTTTCCTTTTAGTTTTTCAATCACCTTTTTCTGTCAATTTTTAAATAGCTTTTTTTTTCTTTTTTTTTCTCTGGTTCCTTCAGGCTATCAATTAAGGGGAGTGGTTAATTGCTCACAGGTGCCTATATAACTGTGTGTAGGACTCATCTTGAGCCTTCTCAGTGTGAGGCTGTGGAACTTAGTCCAAGTGGAACTGGTCTAAGTGGTGAGTTAAAAACCAGAGTTAGAGTGAACAAGTCTTGTTTTTGTTTGCTGAGTTGCATTTTTGGGGCTTTTTCTTTTAGTTTTTCAATCACCTTTTTCTGTCACTTTTTAAATGGCTTTTTTTTTCTCTGGTTCCTTCAGGCTATCAATTAAGGGGAGTGGTTAATTGCTCACAGGTGCCTATATAACTTTGTGTAGGACTCATCCTGAGCCTGCTCAGTGTGAGGCTGTGGAACTTAGTCCAAGTGGAACTGGTCTAAGTGGTGAGTTAAAAACCAGAGTTAGAGTGAACAAGTCTTGCTTTTTTTTTGCTGGGTTGCATTTTTGGGGCTTTTCCTTTTAGTTTTTCAATCACCTTATTCTGTCACTTTTTAATTTTTTTTTTCTCTTGTTCCTTCAGACTATCAATTAAGGGGAGTGGTTAATTGCTCACAGGTGCCTATATAACTTTGTGTAGGACTCATCCTGAGCCTGCTCAGTGTGAAGCTGTGGAACTTAGTCCAAGTGGAACTGGTCTAAGTGGTGAGTTAAAAACCAGAGTTAGAGTGAACAAGTCTTGCTTTTTGTTTGCTGGGTTGTATTTTTGGGGCTTTTCCTTTTAGTTTTTCAATCACCTTTTTTTGTCACTTTTTAAAAAGCTTTTTTTTCTCTGGTTCCTTCAGGCTATCAAGCCTGCTCAGTGTGAGGCTGTGGAACTTAGTCCAAGTGGAACTGGTCTAAGTGGTGAGTTAAAAACCAGAGTTAGAGTGAACAAGTCTTGCTTTTTGTTTGCTGGGTTGCATTTTTGGGGCTTTTCCTTTTAGTTTTTCAATCACCTTTTTCTGTCCCTTTTTAAATATTTTTTTTTCTCTGGTTCCTTCAGGCTATCAATTAAGGGGAGTGGTTAATTGCTCACAGGTGCCTATATAACTTTGTGTAGGACTCATCCTGAGCCTGCTCAGTGTGAGGCTGTGGAACTTAGTCCAAGTGGAACTGGTCTAAGTGGTGAGTTAAAAACCACAGTTAGAGTGAACAAGTCTTGCTTTTTGTTTGCTGGGTTGCATTTTTGGGGCTTTTCCTTTTAGTTTTTCAATTACCTTTTTCTGTCACTTTTTAAATATTTTTTTTTTCTCTTGTTCCTTCAGACTATCAATTAAGGGGAGTGGTTAATTGCTCACAGGTGCCTATATAACTTTGTGTAGGACTCATCCTGAGCCTGCTCAGAGTGAAGCTGTGGAACTTAGTCCAAGTTTAACTGGTCTAAGTGGTGAGTTAAAAACCAAAGTTAGAGTGAACATGTCTAGCTTTTTGTTTGCTGGGTTGCATTTTTGGGGCTTTTCCTTTTAGTTTTTCAATCACCTTTTTCTGTCAATTTTTAAATAGCTTTTTTTTCTTTTTTTTTTCTCTGGTTCCTTCAGGCTATCAATTAAGGGGAGTGGTTAATTGCTCACAGGTGCCTATATAACTGTGTGTAGGACTCATCTTGAGCCTTCTCAGTGTGAGGCTGTGGAACTTAGTCCAAGTGGAACTGGTCTAAGTGGTGAGTTAAAAACCAGAGTTAGAGTGAACAAGTCTTGTTTTTGTTTGCTGGGTTGTATTTTTGGGGCTTTTTCTTTTAGTTTTTCAATCACCTTTTTCTGTCACTTTTTAAATAGTTTTTTTTTCTCTGGTTCCTTCAGGCTATCAACTAAGGGGAGTGGTTAATTGCTCACAGGTGCCTATATAACTGTGTGTAAGACTCATCCTGAGCCTGCTCAGTGTGAGGCTGTGGAACTTAGTCCAAGTGGAACTAGTCTAAGTGGTGAGTTAAAAACCAGAGTTAGAGTGAACACGTCTTGCTTTTTGTTTGCTGGGTTGCATTTTTGGGGCTTTTCCTTTTAGTTTTTCAATCACCTTTTTCTGTCACTTTTTAAATAGCTTTTTTTTCTATCTGGTTCCTTCAGGCTATCAATAAAGAGGAGTGGTTAATTGCTCACAGGTGCCTATATAACTGTGTGTAGGACTCATCCTGAGCCTGCTTAGTGTGAGGCTGTGGAACTTAGTTCAAGTTGAACTGGTCTAAGTGGTGAGTTAAACACCAGAGGTAGAGTGAACAAGTCTTGTTTTTTGTTTGCTGGGTTGCATTTTTGGGGCTTTTCCATTTAGTTTTTCAATCATCTTTTTTTGTCCCTTTTTAAATAGTTTTTTTTTTATCTGGTTCCTTCAGGCTATCAATTAAGGGAAGTGGTTAATTGCTCACAGGTGCCTATGTAACTGTGTGCAGGACTCATCCTGAGCCTGTTCAGTGTGAGGCTTTGGAACTTAGTTCAAGTGGAACTGGTATAAGTGGTGAGTTAAACACCAGAGTTAGAGTGAACAAGTCTTGCTTTTTGTTTGCTGATTTGCATTTTTGGGGCTTTTCCTTTTAGTTTTTCATTCACCTTTTTTTGTCACTTTTTAAATATCTTTTTTTTTCTCTGGTTCCTTCAGGCTATCAAGCCTGCTCAGTGTGAGGCTGTGGAACTTACTCCAAGTGGAACTGGTCTAAGTGGTGAGTTAAAAACTAGAGTTAGAGTGAACAAGTTTTGCTTTTTGTTTGCTGGGTTGCATTTTGGGGGCTTTTCCTTTTAGTTTTTCAATCAGCTTTTTCTATCACTTTTTAAATGGCTTTTTTTTCTCTGGTTCCTTCAGGCTATCAATTAAGCTGAGTGGTTCATTGTTCACAGGTGCCTATATAACTGTGTGAAGGACTCATCCTGAGCCTGCTCAGTGTGAGGCTGTGGAACTTAGTCCAAGTGGAACTCGTCTAAGTGGTGAGTTAAAAACCAAACTTAGAGTGAACAAGTCTAGCTTTTTGTTTGCTGGGTTGCATTTTTGGGGCTTTTCCTTTTAGTTTTTCAATCACCCTTTTCTGTCACTTTTTAAATAGCTTTTTTTTTCTCTGGTTCCTTCAGGCTATCAATTAAGGGGAGTGGTTAATTGCTCACAGGTGCCTATATAACTGTGTGTAGGACTCATCCTGAGCCTTCTCAGTGTGAGGCTGCGGAACTTAGTCCAAGTGGAACTGGTCTAAGTGGTGAGTTAAAAACCAGAGTTAGAGTGAACAAGTCTTGCTTTTTGTTTGCTGGGTTGTATTTTTGGGGCTTTTCCTTTTAGTTTTTCAATCACCTTTTTTTGTCACTTTTTAAAAAGCTTTTTTTTTCTCTGGTTCCTTCAGGCTATCAAGCCTGCTCAGTGTGAGGCTGTGGAACTTAGTCCATGTGGAACTGGTCTAAGTGGTGAGTTAAAAACCAAAGTTAGAGTGAACAAGTCTCGCTTTTTGTTTGCTGGGTTGCATTTTTGGGGCTTTTCCTTTTAGTTTTTCAATCACCTTTTTCTGTCAATTTTTAAATAGCTTTTTTTTCTTTTTTTTTCTCTGGTTCCTTCAGGCTATCAATTAAGGGGAGTGGTTAATTGCTCACAGGTGCCTATATAACTGTGTGTAGGACTCATCTTGAGCCTTCTCAGTGTGAGGCTGTGGAACTTAGTCCAAGTGGAACTGGTCTAAGTGGTGAGTTAAAAACGAGAGTTAGAGTGAACAAGTCTTGTTTTTGTTTGCTGGGTTGCATTTTTGGGGCTTTTTCTTTTAGTTTTTCAATCACCTTTTTCTGTCTCTTTTTAAATAGTTTTTTTTTCTCTGGTTCCTTCAGGCTATCAACTAAGGGGAGTGGTTAATTGCTCACAGGTGCCTATATAACTGTGTGTAAGACTCATCCTGAACCTGCTCAGTGTGAGGCTGTGGAACTTAGTCCAAGTGGAACTAGTCTAAGTGGTGAGTTAAAAACCAGAGTTAGAGTGAACACGTCTTGCTTTTTGTTTGCTGGGTTGCATTTTTGGGGCTTTTTCTTTTAATTTTTCAATCACCTTTTTCTGTCACTTTTTAAATGGCTTTTTTTTTCTCTGGTTCCTTCAGGCTATCAATTAAGGGAAGTGGTTAATTGCTCAAAGGTGCCTATATAACTGTGTGTAAGACTCATCCTGAGCCTGCTCAGTGTGAGGCTGTGGAACTTAGTCCAAGTGGAACTAGTCTAAGTGGTGAGTTAAAAACCAGAGTTAGAGTGAACACGTCTTGCTTTTTGTTTGCTGGGTTGCATTTTTGGGGCTTTTCCTTTTAGCTTTTCAATCACCTTTTTCTGTCACTTTTTAAATAGCTTTTTTTTTTTTATCTGGTTCCTTCAGGCTATCAATTAAGGGGAGTGGTTAATTGCTCAAAGGTGCCTATATAACTGTGTGTAGGACTCATCCTGAGCCTGCTCTGTGTGAGGCTGTGGAACTTAGTTCAAGTTGAACTGGTCTGAGTGGTGAGTTAAACTCCAGAGTTAGGGTGAACAAGTCTTGCTTTTTGTTTGCTGGGTTGCATTTTTGGGGGTTTTCCTTTTAGTTTTTCAATCACCTTTTCCTGTCACTTTTTAAATAGCTTTTTTTTTCTCTGGTTCCTTCAGGCTATCAATTAAGGGAAGTGGTTAATTGCTCACAGGTGCCTATATAACTGTGTGTAGGACTCATCCTGAGCCTGCTCAGTGTGAGGCTGTGGAACTTAGTCCAAGTGGAACTGGTCTAAGTGGTGAGTTAAAAACAAGAGTTAGAGTGAACAAGTCTTGCTTTTTGTTTGCTGGGTTGCATTTTTGGGGCTTTTCCTTTTAGTTTTTCAATCACCTTTTTCTGTCCCTTTTTAAATATTTTTTTTCTCTGGTTCCTTCAGGCTATCAATTAAGGGGAGTGGTTAATTGCTCACAGGTGCCTATATAACTTTGTGTAGGACTCATCCTGAGCCTGCTCAGTGTGAAGCTGTGGAACTTAGTCCAAGTGGAACTGGTCTAAGTGGTGAGTTAAAAACCAGAGTTAGAGTGAACAAGTCTTGCTTTTTGTTTGCTGGGTTGTATTTTTGGGGCTTTTCCTTTTAGTTTTTCAATCACCTTTTTTTGTCACTTTTTAAAAAGCTTTTTTTTCTCTGGTTCCTTCAGGCTATCAAGCCTGCTCAGTGTGAGGCTGTGGAACTTAGTCCAAGTGGAACTGGTCTAAGTGGTGAGTTAAAAACCAGAGTTAGAGTGAACAAGTCTTGCTTTTTGTTTGCTGGGTTGCATTTTTGGGGCTTTTCCTTTTAGTTTTTCAATCACCTTTTTCTGTCCCTTTTTAAATATTTTTTTTTCTCTGGTTCCTTCAGGCTATCAATTAAGGGGAGTGGTTAATTGCTCACAGGTGCCTATATAACTTTGTGTAGGACTCATCCTGAGCCTGCTCAGTGTGAGGCTGTGGAACTTAGTCCAAGTGGAACTGGTCTAAGTGGTGAGTTAAAAACCAGAGTTAGAGTGAACAAGTCTTGCTTTTTGTTTGCTGGGTTACATTTTTGGGGCTTTTCCTTTTAGTTTTTCAATTACCTTTTTCTGTCACTTTTTAAATATTTTTTTTTTTTCTCTTGTTCCTTCAGACTATCAATTAAGGGGAGTGGTTAATTGCTCACAGGTGCCTATATAACTTTGTGTAGGACTCATCCTGAGCCTGCTCAGAGTGAAGCTGTGGAACTTAGTCCAAGTTTAACTGGTCTAAGTGGTGAGTTAAAAACCAGAGTTAGAGTGAACAAGTCTTGCTTTTTGTTTGCTGGGTTGCATTTTTGGGGCTTTTCCTTTTAGTTTTTCAATCACCTTTTTCTGTCCCTTTTTAAATATTTTTTTTTCTCTGGTTCCTTCAGGCTATCAATTAAGGGGAGTGGTTAATTGCTCACAGGTGCCTATATAACTTTGTGTAGGACTCATCCTGAGCCTGCTCAGTGTGAGGCTGTGGAACTTAGTCCAAGTGGAACTGGTCTAAGTGGTGAGTTAAAAACCAGAGTTAGAGTGAACAAGTCTTGCTTTTTGTTTGCTGGGTTACATTTTTGGGGCTTTTCCTTTTAGTTTTTCAATTACCTTTTTCTGTCACTTTTTAAATATTTTTTTTTTTCTCTTGTTCCTTCAGACTATCAATTAAGGGGAGTGGTTAATTGCTCACAGGTGCCTATATAACTTTGTGTAGGACTCATCCTGAGCCTGCTCAGAGTGAAGCTGTGGAACTTAGTCCAAGTTTAACTGGTCTAAGTGGTGAGTTAAAAACCAGAGTTAGAGTGAACAAGTCTTGCTTTTTGTTTGCTGGGTTGTATTTTTGGGGCTTTTCCTTTTAGTTTTTCAATCACCTTTTTCTGTCAATTTTTAAATAGCTTTTTTTTTCTTTTTTTTTCTCTGGTTCCTTCAGGCTATCAACCACCTGACATCCGGCCATAGCCGAATGACGGCTTCAGCGCGGATGTCAATTCCCGTTGCGCGCTCACAGATCGCTGTAAACGGCCAATCACAGCGGCCGTTTACAGTGCGATCGCTGCCTCCAATGAGAGATGATCTAAAATGTAAACAATTGAGATCATCTCTCATTGCCGGTTCTCTCTCCTCACACAGAGACAGCGTGTGAGGAGAGAGAGAAACTGTCAGCGATCTGTGAGTCTGTATTAAGATTTACTGTGCCTACAGTGCCCACAGTGCCCATCAATACAGTGCCCATCAACACAGTGCCCCATCAATACAGTGCCCCATCAATACAGTGCCCCATCAGTACAGTGCAGCATCAGTACAGTGCCAATCGGTGCCCACCTGTGCCAAATCGGTGCCCACCTGTGCCAATCGGTGCCCACCTGTGCCAATCGGTGTCCACCTGTCTGCCCAGCGGTGATTAGTGTCCAGCTGCACATCTGCACAATCAGTGACCACCTGTGTCACCTCATCAGTGCCCACCTGTGCCACCTCATCAGTGCCCACCTGTGCCACCTCATCAGTGCCCACTAGGGATGAGCCGAACACCCCCCTGTTCGGTTCGCACCAGAACATGCGAACAGGAAAAAAGTTCGTTCGAACATGCGAACACCGTTAAAGTCTATGGGACACGAACATGAATAATCAAAAGTGCTAATTTTCAAGGCTTATATGCAAGTTATTGTCATAAAAAGTGTTTGGGGACCTGGGTCCTGCCCCAGGGGACATGGATCAATGCAAAAAAAAGTTTTAAAAACGGCCGTTTTTTCAGGAGCAGTGATTTTAATAATGCTTAAAGTCAAACAATAAAAGTGTAATATCCCTTTAAATTTCGTACCTGGGGGGTGTCTATAGTATGCCTATAAAGGGGCGCATGTTTCCTGTGTTTAGAACAGTCTGACAGCAAAATGACATTTTGAAGGAAAAAACTCATTTAAAACTACCCGCGGCTATTGCATTGCCGACAATACACATAGAAGTTCATTGATAAAAACGGCATGGGAATTCCCCAAAGGGGAACCCCGAACCAAAATTAAAAAAAAAAAATGACGTGGGGGTCCCCCTAAATTCCATACCAGGCCCTTCAGGTCTGGTATGGCTATTAAGGGGAACCCCGGCCAAAATTAAAAAAAAAAATGACGTGGGGTTCCCCCTAAATTCCATACCAGACCCTTCAGGTCTGGTATGGATTTTAAGGGGAACCCCGCGCCAAAAAAAAAAAAAAAAAACGGCGTGGGGTCCCCCCAAAAATCCATACCAGACCCTTATCCGAGCACGCAACCTGGCAGGCCGCAGGAAAAGAGGGGGGGACGAGAGTGCGGCCCCCCTCCCTCCTGAACCGTACCAGGCCACATGCCCTCAACATTGGGAGGGTGCTTTGGGGTAGCCCCCCAAAACACCTTGTCCCCATGTTGATGAGGACAAGGGCCTCATCCCCACAACCCTGGCCGGTGGTTGTGGGGGTCTGCGGGCGGGGGGCTTATCGGAATCTGGAAGCCCCCTTTAACAAGGTGACCCCCAGATCCCGGCCCCCCCCCTGTGTGAAATGGTAAGGGGGTACATAAGTACCCCTACCATTTCACGAAAAAAGTGTCAAAAATGTTAAAAATGACAAGAGACAGTTTTTGACAATTCCTTTATTTAAATGCTTCTTCTTTCTTCTATCTTGCTTCATCTTCTGGTTCTTCTGGCTCTTCTGGTTCTTCTGGTTCTTCCTCCGGCGTTCTCGTCCAGCATCTCCTCCGCGGCGTCTTCTGTCTTCTTCTCCTCGGGCCGCTCCGCACCCATGGCATGGGGGGGAGGCTCCCGCTCTTCTCTTCTTCTCTTCTTCTCTTCTTCTTTTCTTCTTTTCTTCTTTTCTTCTCTTCTTCTCTTCTTCTCTTCTTCTTCATTTTCTTCTCCGGGCCGCTCCGCAATCCATGCTGGCATGGAGGGAGGCTCCCGCTGTGTGACGGCGCTCCTCGTCTGACAGTTCTTAAATAACGGAGGGGGGCGGGGCCACCCGGTGACCCCGCCCCCCTCTGACGCACGGTGACTTGACGGGACTTCCCTGTGACGTCACGGGGAATGCCACAGGGAAGTCCCGTCAAGTCACCGTGCGTCAGAGGGGGCGGGGTCACCGGGTGGCCCCGCCCCCCTCCGTTATTTAAGAACTGTCAGACGAGGAGCGCCGTCACACAGCGGGAGCCTCCCTCCATGCCAGCATGGATTGCGGAGCGGCCCGGAGAAGAAAATGAAGAAGAAGAGAAGAAGAGAAGAAAAGAAGAAAAGAAGAAGAGAAGAAGAGAAGAGCGGGAGCCTCCCCCTCATGCCATGGGTGCGGAGCGGCCCGAGGAGAAGAAGACAGAAGACGCCGCGGAGGAGATGCTGGACGAGAACGCCGGAGGAAGAACCAGAAGAACCAGAAGAGCCAGAAGAACCAGAAGATGAAGCAAGATAGAAGAAAGAAGAAGCATTTAAATAAAGGAATTGTCAAAAACTGTCTCTTGTCATTTTTAACATTTTTGATACTTTTTTCGTGAAATGGTAGGGGTACTTATGTACCCCCTTACCATTTCACACAGGGGGGGGGCCGGGATCTGGGGGTCACCTTGTTAAAGGGGGCTTCCAGATTCCGATAAGCCCCCCGCCCGCAGACCCCCACAACCACCGGCCAGGGTTGTGGGGATGAGGCCCTTGTCCTCATCAACATGGGGACAAGGTGTTTTGGGGGGCTACCCCAAAGCACCCTCCCAATGTTGAGGGCATGTGGCCTGGTACGGTTCAGGAGGGAGGGGGGGCCGCACTCTTGTCCCCCCCTCTTTTCCTGCGGCCTGCCAGGTTGCGTGCTCGGATAAGGGTCTGGTATGGATTTTTGGGGGGACCCCACGCCGTTTTTTTTTTTTTTTTTGGCGCGGGGTTCCCCTTAAAATCCATACCAGACCTGAAGGGTCTGGTATGGAATTTAGGGGGAACCCCACGTCATTTTTTTTTTTTTAATTTTGGCCGGGGTTCCCCTTAATATCCATACCAGACCTGAAGGGCCTGGTATGGAATTTAGGGGGACCCCCACGTCATTTTTTTTTTTTAATTTTGGTTCGGGGTTCCCCTTTGGGGAATTCCCATGCCGTTTTTATCAATGAACTTCTATGTGTATTGTCGGCAATGCAATAGCCGCGGGTAGTTTTAAATGAGTTTTTTCCTTCAAAATGTCATTTTGCTGTCAGACTGTTCTAAACACAGGAAACATGCGCCCCTTTACAGGCACACTATAGACACCCCCCAGGTACGAAATTTAAAGGGATATTACACTTTTATTGATTGACTTTAAGTATTATTAAAATCACTGCTCCTGAAAAAAACGGCCGTTTTTAAAACTTTTTTTTGCATTGATCCATGTCCCCTGGGGCAGGACCCAGGTCCCCAAACACTTTTTATGACAATAACTTGCATATTAGCCTTTAAAATTAGCACTTTTGATTTCTCCCATAGACTTTTAAAGGGTGTTCCGCGGCATTCGAATTTGCCGCGAACACCCCAAATTGTTCGCTGTTCGGTGAACTTGCGAACAGCCAATGTTCGAGTCGAACATGAGTTCGACTCGAACTCGAAGCTCATCCCTAGTGCCCACCTGTGCCACCTCAGTGCCCACCTGTGCCAATCAGTGCACATCTGTGCTGCCTCAGTGCACATCTGTGCTGCCTCAGTGCACATCTGTGCCGCCTCATCAGTGCCCATCTGTGCCGCTCCATCTGTGCCGCTCCATCTGTGCCGCTCCATCTGTGCCGCCCCATCTGTGCCGCTCCATCTGTGCCGTCCCATCAGTGCCCAGCTGTGCCACCTCATAAGTGCACATCTGTGCAATCTCAGTGCACATCTGTTCCACCTCGTCAGTGCCCACCTGTGCCGCCTCATCAGTGCCCACCTGTGCCGCCTCATCAGTGCCCACCTGTGCCACCTCATCAGTGCACATCTGCACATCTGTTCCACCTCATAAGTGCACATCTGTGCAATCTCAGTGCACATCTGTTCCACCTCGTCAGTGCCCACCTGTGCCGCCTCATCAGTGCCCACCTGTGCCGCCTCATCAGTGCCCACCTGTGCCACCTCATCAGTGCACATCTGCACATCTGTTCCACCTCATAAGTGCACATCTGTGCAATCTCAGTGCACATCTGTTCCACCTCATCAGTGCACATCTGTTCCACCTCATCAGTGCCCCTCTGTGCCACCTCAGTGCCCATCTGTGCTCATCAGTGCCGCCTCATCAGTGCAGGCTTAGCAACCATGGCCAAAAGAAGCTTTTCCGCCGAGGAGGCGTACCAAATACTGTCCCAGGCCGACGAGAG
Organism: Aquarana catesbeiana; assembly: GCF_042186555.1. NCBI lineage: Eukaryota > Metazoa > Chordata > Amphibia > Anura > Ranidae > Aquarana > Aquarana catesbeiana. The sequence continues at coordinate 169,898,835 of NC_133327.1, read as the reverse complement.
CAACGGGGAGCTCTCTTTTTCAGATTCCCTTTCTGATTCCGAGTCGGACATAAACTATGAGCCAGTCCTCAGTAGTGAAACACTGAGTGACTCAGAGGAGGAAGAGATTCGGCCCGCCAAACGAAGGCGTTCTGGTGGGGAGGCAGTGGCATCTACCAGCACGGCAGTCCCGTCCACCAGCACGGCAGTCCCGTCCACCAGCACGGCAGTCCCGTCCATCAGCACGGCAGTCCCGTCCATCAGCACGGCAGTCCCGTCCACCAGCACCGCAGTGCCTCGGCAAGAAAGGCCAAGGACCCAAGCCAGCCTTCCCTATGCCCTGCAGAACCCCTTGTGGCTTCCTCCTAATTCAGGAGAAGCCAACATTCCCCCTTTCACTGCCCAGCCAGGAGTCCAGGTGAACACGGAGAATTTTTCCCCAATAGATTTTTTTAATTTATTTTTTACCGAGGACATGCTGTCAAGTATTGTGGCCCAGTGCAACCTTTATGCACATCAATTCATTGCAAATAATCCAACATCCTACTATGCCCGTCCCTACGAATGGAGGGACCTAACGGTGGTGGAGTTGAAGGTTTTTTTAGGGCTCACATTTAACATGGGACTCACGAAAAAAAACACTTTGCTGTCCTATTGGTCAACCCGCCCCCTCCAACACCTGCCAATATACTCCAAGGTGATGCCCAGAAACAGATACCTCATGATATTGAGGTTTCTTCATTTCAACGACAATACCCAGTGCCCTCCCCGAAATGACCCAAACTATGATAGACTTTTCAAAATTCGGCCACTTTTAAATTATTTTTCTGCACTATTCCCCTTGCTGTTTACCCCAGACAAAAACATATGTGTGGATGAGTCCCTTCTTAAGTTTAGTGGCAGGCTTAAGATGAAGCAATATATTCCCAGTAAAAGGGCACGCTATGGGGTGAAGGTATACAAATTATGTGACCGAGTCACAGGTTACTTGTATGCCTTCAAAGTGTACGAAGGGAAGGACACCCAGCTGCAACCCCCTAATTGCCCAGACTACTTGGGATCAAGCGGGAAAATTGTTTGGGATCTCACATACCCCCTACTTTAGAAAGGCTACCACCTGTACGTAGATAACTTCTACACATCTCTGCCCCTTTTCCACAACCTGCATCGGATGAAGACGCCTGCATGTGGTACCATCAAAAAGAACCGGAAGGGCTTTCCTCAAAGTCTGGTCAATAAAAAATTGAGAAAAGGAGAAACGGCGAGTCTACGAAACAACGAGATTTTGGCAGTGAAGTGGAGAGACAAAAGAGATGTATACATGTTGTCTTCAATCCACGATGATACCTTCATGGAAGTCCCCAGAAGAAATGGCCCCATACAGAAACCTAAATGTGTCTTTGACTATAATTTGTTTATGGGGGGAGTCGACTTGAATGACCAGATGCTGGAACCGTACCTTGCCACAAGACGGACATACCATTGGTATAAGAAAGTCGCAATTTATTTTTTTAATTTGGCCATCTACAATTCTTATGTCATTTATCGAAACTCCACCCAAAACCCCAAACGCTTCCTTGGCTACCAGGAAGACGTTTTCACTGCCCTTACATTCCCGAACGGCCCCCCAGAAAATATCCGATCTGATGTTCTAAGTCGACTCTCCGAACGCCACTTCCCAGATAAGATCCCTCCCAAACCAACAGGCCAACGACGGCAAAAAAAATGTAAGGTGTGTACCAGAGCTGGATTCAGAAGAGACACATCTTATTATTGTGCACAATGTCCTTCTGAACCAGGCCTCTGCGTAGGTGAATGTTTTCGTCGTTACCATACTTTAGTAAATTATTAGTAAAGTATGGTAAACGTAAGCCTCCGTTCCTGCAATTTACCCTCACACCCCTTATGCCACTGCCTCCTCTGTAACTGACCCTGGCTTGTTATTTGACCACGCTTTTGCCTAACGATTCTGCACATACCTCTGCCTGATCTGGAACTGACCCTGGACTGTTATTCGACCATGCTTCTGCCCAACGATTCTGCACATACCTCTGCCTGATCTGGAACTGACCCTGGACTGTTATTCGACCATGCTTCTGCCCAACGATTCTGTACATACCTCTGCCTGATCTGGAACTGACCTTGGACTGTTTGACCATGATATTTGCCTGCCTCTTGGACTGATCTTGTACCCTGCAACTGGACTAGTGGGATTCAACACAGGGGTCTCACATATGTGAGGGGCTCCAGAATTGTTTTTCTGGATGAAGAAAACAATTTATTTTGTTTTCTCAATCCTAGATTAGGGTCTGGAGACTCGGAGGCTTCAAAGAGATTTGGGTGGGAGAAGCCTCTACCCCTGTCCCCATTCTGTCCTGAACGAGGCCCTACTTCTGCCTGTAGGACTTACTGCCGTCACGCCTCTGCCTGTTGCACTGACCACACCACATGGACCTGCCTACTACCAGGACCAATATTTTTGGCACTGCGGACAATATCTCTGCCTGCACTGACCCTGGACTTTATATGGACAGTAACCCTGCCTGCTGCCTGGACAATTGTGTTCGCCGCTGCTGACCAAGTCCCTGCCTGCTGCCTGGACCAGTGCTTTCCTCCTGCGTACAACTGCGCTACTACAACCACAGGTAATCTTTTTTGTTTACGCTTTGCTCAGCATAATGTATTTTGGGGTGTAATTCTTGGTATGTGCATGCTATGTGTCCCTGGAACACCTGACGGTGTTCCTTGCATGTTTGGCCTCTGTATGTGGCCAGGCAGTGAAAAAGTCCCACACATGTGGTATCGTAATACTCAGGAGGAGTAGCAGAATGTATTATGGGGTGTCATTTTTGCTATCTAAATGCTATGTGTTGGAAATATCTTATAAACGGACAACTTTGTGTAAAAAAAAATGTGTTTTCATTTTTTTCCACATTTTCCAAAAACTTCTGGAAAAAAATAAACCATTCAAAAGACTCATTATGCCGCATAGATTATACGTTGGGGTGTTAGCTTTCCAAAATGGGGTCATTTTGTGGGTGTTTCCATTGTCCTGGTGCTCCAGGGCCTTCAAAGGTGTAACAGGTGGTTGAGAAATGTGATGTGTAATTTATGCTCCTAGAACACCTGATGGTGCTCCATGCATGTTGGGCCTCTGTATGTGGCCAGGCAGTGAAAAAGTCCCACACATGTGGTATCGTAATACTCAGGAGGAGTAGCAGAATGTATTTTGGGGTGTCATTTTTGCTATCTAAATGCTATGTGTTGGAAATATCTTATAAACGGACAACTTTGTGTAAAAAAAAATGTGTTTTCATTTTTTTCCACATTTTCCAAAAACTTCTGGAAAAAAATAAACCATTCAAAAGACTCATTATGCCTCATAGATTATACGTTGGGGTGTTAGCTTTCCAAAATGGGGTCATTTTGTGGGTGTTTCCATTGTCCTGGTGCTCCAGGGCCTTCAAAAGTGTAATAGGTGGTTGAGAAATGTGATGTGTAATTTATGCTCCTAGAACACCTGATGGTGCTCCATGCATGTTGGGCCTCTGTATGTGGCCAGGCAGTGAAAAAGTCCCACACATGTGGTATCGTAATACTCAGGAGGAGTAGCAGAATGTATTTTGGGGTGTCATTTTTGCTATCTAAATGCCTTGTGTTGGAAATATCTTATAAACGGACAACTTTGTGTAAAAAAAAATGTGTTTTCATTTTTTTCCACATTTTCCAAAAACTTCTGGAAAAAAATAAACCATTCAAAAGACTCATTATGCCGCATAGATTATACGTTGGGGTGTTAGCTTTCCAAAATGGGGTCATTTTGTGGGTGTTTCCATTGTCCTGGTGCTCCAGGGCCTTCAAAGGTGTAACAGGTGGTTGAGAAATGTGATGTGTAATTTATGCTCCTAGAACACCTGATGGTGCTCCATGCATGTTGGGCCTCTGTATGTGGCCAGGCAGTGAAAAAGTCCCACACATGTGGTATCGTAATACTCAGGAGGAGTAGCAGAATGTATTTTGGGGTGTCATTTTTGCTATCTAAATGCCATGTGTTGGAAATATCTTATAAACGGACAACTTTGTGTAAAAAAAAATGCGGTTTCATTTTTTTCCACATTTTCCAAAAACTTCTGGAAAAAAATAAACCATTCAAAAGACTCATTATGCCGCATAGATTATACGTTGGGGTGTTAGCTTTCCAAAATGGGGTCATTTTGTGGGTGTTTCCATTGTCCTGGTGCTCCAGGGCCTTCAAAGTTGTAACAGGTGGTTGAGAAATGTGATGTGTAATTTATGCTCCTAGAACACCTGATGGTGCTCCATGCATGTTGGGCCTCTGTATGTGGCCAGGCAGTGAAAAAGTCCCACACATGTGGTATCGTAATACTCAGGAGGAGTAGCAGAATGTATTTTGGGGTGTCATTTTTGCTATCTAAATGCCATGTGTTGGAAATATCTTATAAACGGACAACTTTGTGTAAAAAAAAATGCGGTTTCATTTTTTTCCACATTTTCCAAAAACTTCTGGAAAAAAATAAACCATTCAAAAGACTCATTATGCCGCATAGATTATACGTTGGGGTGTTAGCTTTCCAAAATGGGGTCATTTTGTGGGTGTTTCCATTGTCCTGGTGCTCCAGGGCCTTCAAAAGTGTAATAGGTGGTTGAGAAATGTGATGTGTAATTTATGCTCCTAGAACACCTGATGGTGCTTCATGCATGTTGGGCCTCTGTATGTGGCCAGGCAGTGAAAAAGTCCCACACATGTGGTATCGTAATACTCAGGAGGAGTAGCAGAATGTATTTTGGGGTGTCATTTTTGCTATCTAAATGCCATGTGTTGGAAATATCTTATAAACGGACAACTTTGTGTAAAAAAAAATGCGGTTTCATTTTTTTCCACATTTTCCAAAAACTTCTGGAAAAAAATAAACCATTCAAAAGACTCATTATGCCTCATAGATTATACGTTGGGGTGTTAGCTTTCCAAAATGGGGTCATTTTGTGGGTGTTTCCATTGTCCTGGTGCTCCAGGGCCTTCAAAAGTGTAATAGGTGGTTGAGAAATGTGATGTGTAATTTATGCTCCTAGAACACCTGATGGTGCTCCATGCATGTTGGGCCTCTGTATGTGGCCAGGCAGTGAAAAAGTCCCTCACATTTGGTATCGTAATACTCAGGAGGAGTAGCAGAATGTATTTTGGGGTGTCATTTGTGGTATACACATGCCATGTGAGAGAAATAAGCTATTACAATGACAATTTTGTGGGGAAAAAAAAAATCTCAATTTTGCAAAGAATTGTGGGAAAAAAATACAACTTCAAATAACTCACCATGCCTCTAACTAAATACATTGAAATGTCTACTTTCCAAAAAGGGGTTATTTGGGGGGCATTTGTACTTTCCTGGCTTGTTAGGGTCTCAGGAAATGAGATAGGCCTCAGTACATCAGATGTGATAATTTTTTTATGATTTGCACCATAGCTTGTAGACTCTAAAACTTTCACACAGACCAAATAATTTCCACAAATTTTTGGTTATTTTTACCAAAGATATGTAGCAGTATAAATTGTGGCCAAAATTTATGAAGAAAAATTACGAATTTGCAAAATTTTATCACAGAAATTAGAAAAAATGTGTTTTTTTTCAAAATTTTCGGTCTTTTTTCATTTATAGCGCAAAAAATAAAAAACCCAGAGGTGATCAAATACCACCAAAATAAAGCTCTATTTGTATGAAGAAAAGGACAAAATAATCATTTGGGTACAGTGTTGCATGACTGAGTAATTGTCATTCAAAGTGTGAGAGCACTGAAAGCTGAAAATTGGTCTGGATAGGAGGGGGGTTTAAGTGCCTAGTAAGCAAGTGGTTAAGGGGAGTGGTTAATTGCTCACAGGTGCCTATATAACTGTGTGTAGGACTCATCTTGAGCCTTCTCAGTGTGAGGCTGTGGAACTTAGTCCAAGTGGAACTGGTCTAAGTGGTGAGTTAAAAACCAGAGTTAGAGTGAACAAGTCTTGTTTTTTGTTTGCTGGGTTGCATTTTTGGACCTTTTTCTTTTAGTTTTTCAATCACCTTTTTTTGTCCCTTTTTAAATAGCTTTTTTTTATCTGGTTCCTTCAGGCTATCAATTAAGGGGAGTGGTTAATTGCTCACAGGTGCCTATGTAACTGTGTGTAGGACTCATCCTGAGGCTGTTCAGTGTGAGGCTGTGGAACTTAGTTCAAGTGGAACTGGTCTAAGTGGTGAGTTAAACACCAGAGTTAGAGTGAACAAGTCTTGCTTTTTGTTTGCTGGGTTGCATTTTTGGGGGTTTTCCTTTTAGTTTTTCAATCACCTTTTCCTGTCACTTTTTAAATAGCTTTTTTTTTTTTGGTTCCTTCAGGCTATCAATTAAGGGAAGTGGTTAATTGCTCACAGGTGCCTATATAACTGTGTGTAGGACTCATCCTGAGCCTGCTCAGTGTGAGGCTGTGGAACTTAGTCCAAGTGGAACTGGTATAAGTGGTGAGTTAAAAACCAGAGTTAGAGTGAACAAGTCTTGCTTTTTGTTTGCTGGGTTGCATTTTTGGGGCTTTTCCTTTTAGTTTTTCAATCACCTTTTTCTGTCACTTTTTAAATAGTTTTTTTTTTCTCTGGTTCCTTCAGGCTATCAATTAAGGGGAGTGGTTAATTGCTCACAGGTGCCTATATAACTTTGTGTAGGACTCATCCTGAGCCTGCTCAGTGTGAGGCTGTGGAACTTAGTCCAAGTGGAACTGATCTAAGTGGTGAGTTAAAAACCAGAGTTAGAGTGAACAAGTCTAGCTTTTTCTTTGCTGGGTTTCATTTTTGGGGCTTTTCCTTTTAGTTTTTCAATCACCTTATTCTGTCACTTTTTAATTTTTTTTTTCTCTTGTTCCTTCAGACTATCAATTAAAGGGAGTGGTTAATTGCTCACAGGTGCCTATATAACTTTGTGTAGGACTCATCCTGAGCCTGCTCAGTGTGAAGCTGTGGAACTTAGTCCAAGTGGAACTGGTCTAAGTGGTGAGTTAAAAACCAGAGTTAGAGTGAACAAGTCTTGCTTTTTGTTTGCTGGGTTGCGTTTTTGGGGCTTTTCCTTTTAGTTTTTCAATCACCTTTTTCTGTCCCTTTTTACATAGTTTTTTTTTCTCTGGTTCCTTCAGGCTATCAATTAAGGGGAGTGGTTAATTGCTCACAGGTGCATATATAACTGTGCGTAGGACTCATCCTGAGCCTTCTCAGTGGGAGACTGTGGAACTTAGTCCAAGTGGAACTGGTCTAAGTGATGAGTTAAAAACCAGAGTTAGAGTGAACAAGTCTTGCTTTTTGTTTGCTGGGTTGCATTTTTGGGGCTTTTCCTTTTAGTCTTTCAATCACCTTTTTCTGTCCCTTTTTAAATAGTTTTTTTTTCTCTGGTTCCTTCAGGCTATCAATTAAGGGGAGTGGTTAATTGCTCACAGGTGCCTATATGACTTTGTGTAGGACTCATCCTGAGCCTGCTCATTGTGAGGCTGTGGAACTTACTCCAAGTGGAACTGGTCTAAGTGGTGAGTTAAAAACCAGAGTTAGAGTGAACAAGTCTTGCTTTTTGTTTGCTGGGTTGCATTTTTGGGGCTTTTCCTTTCAGTTTTTCAATCACCTTTTTCTGTCCCTTTTTAAATATTTTTTTTCTCTGGTTCCTTCAGGCTATCAATTAAGGGGAGTGGTTAATTGCTCACAGATGCCTATATAACTTTGTGTAGGACTCATCCTGAGCCTGCTCAGTGTGAGGCTGTGGAACTTAGTCCAAGTGGAACTGGTCTAAGTGGTGAGTTAAAAACCAGAGTTAGAGTGAACAAGTCTTGCTTTTTGTTTGCTGGGTTCCATTTTTGGGGCTTTTCCTTTTAGTTTTTCAATCACCTTTTTCTGTCACTTTTTAAATAGCTTTTTATTCTTTTTTTTTCTCTGGTTCCTTCAGGCTATCAATTAAGGGGAGTGGTTAATTGCTCACAGGTGCCTATATAACTGTGCGTAGGACTCATCCTGAGCCTTCTCAGTGTGAGGCTGTGGAACTTAGTCCAAGTGGAACTGGTCTAAGTGGTGAGTTAAACACCAGAGTTAGAGTGAACAAGTCTTGCTTTTTGTTTGCTGGGTTGCATTTTTGGGGCTTTTCCTTTTAGTTTTTCAATCACCTTTTTCTGTCACTTTTTAAATAGCTTTTTTTTTCTCTGGTTCCTTCAGGCTATCAAGCCTGCTCAGTGTGAGGCTGTGGAACTTAGTCCAAGTGGGACTGGTCTAAGTGGTGAGTTGAAAACCAGAGTTAGAGTGAACAAGTCTTGCTTTTTGTTTGCTGGGTTGCATTTTTGGGGCTTTTTCTTTTAGTTTTTCAATCACCTTTTTCTGTCACTTTTTAAATAGCTTTTTTTTTTCTCTGGTTCCTTCAGGCTATCAATTAAGGGGAGTGGTTAATTGCTCACAGGTGCCTATATAACTGTGTGTAGGACTCATCCTGAGCCTGCTCAGTGTGAGGCTGTGGAACTTAGTTCAAGTGGAACTGGTCTAAGTGGGGAGTTAAACTCCAGAGTTATAGTGAACAAGTCTTGCTTTTTGTTTGCTGGGTTGCATTTTTGGGGCTTTTCCTTTTAGTCTTTCAATCACCTTTTTCTGTCCCTTTTTAAATAGTTTTTTTTTCTCTGGTTCCTTCAGGCTATCAATTAAGGGGAGTGGTTAATTGCTCACAGGTGCCTATATGACTTTGTGTAGGACTCATCCTGAGCCTGCTCATTGTGAGGCTGTGGAACTTAGTCCAAGTGGAACTGGTCTAAGTGGTGAGTTAAAAACCAGAGTTAGAGTGAACAAGTCTTGCTTTTTGTTTGCTGGGTTGCATTTTTGGGGCTTTTCCTTTCAGTTTTTCAATCACCTTTTTCTGTCCCTTTTTAAATATTTTTTTTCTCTGGTTCCTTCAGGCTATCAATTAAGGGGAGTGGTTAATTGCTCACAGATGCCTATATAACTTTGTGTAGGACTCATCCTGAATCTGCTCAGTGTGAGGCTGTGGAACTTAGTCCAAGTGGAACTGGTCTAAGTGGTGAGTTAAAAACCAGAGTTACAGTGAACAAGTCTTGCTTTTTGTTTGCTGGGTTGCATTTTTGGGGCTTTTCCTTTTAGTTTTTCAATCACCTTTTTCTGTCACTTTTTAAATAGTTTTTTTTCTCTGGTTCCTTCAGGCTATCAATTAAGAGGAGTGGTTAATTGCTCACAGGTGCCTATATAACTGTGTGTAGGACTCATCCTGAGCCTGCTCAGTGTGAGGCCGTGGAACTTAGTCCAAGTGGAACTGGTCTAAGTGGTGAGTTAAAAACCACAGTTAGAGTGAACAAGTCTTGCTTTTTGTTTGCTGGGTTCCATTTTTGGGGCTTTTCCTTTTAGTTTTTCAATCACCTTTTTCTGTCACTTTTTAAATAGCTTTTTATTCTTTTTTTTTCTCTGGTTCCTTCAGGCTATCAATTAAGGGGAGTGGTTAATTGCTCACAGGTGCCTATATAACTGTGCGTAGGACTCATCCTGAGCCTTCTCAGTGTGAGGCTGTGGAACTTAGTCCAAGTGGAACTGGTCTAAGTGGTGAGTTAAACACCAGAGTTAGAGTGAACAAGTCTTGCTTTTTGTTTGCTGGGTTGCATTTTTGGGGCTTTTCCTTTTAGTTTTTCAATCACCTTTTTCTGTCACTTTTTAAATAGCTTTTTTTTCTTTTTTTTTCTCTGGTTCCTTCAGGCTATCAATTAAGGGGAGTGGTTAATTGCTCACAGGTGCCTATATAACTGTGCGTAGGACTCATCCTGAGCCTTCTCAGTGTGAGGCTGTGGAACTTAGTCCAAGTGGAACTGGTCTAAGTGGTGAGTTAAACACCAGAGTTAGAGTGAACAAGTCTTGCTTTTTGTTTGCTGGGTTGCATTTTTGGGGCTTTTCCTTTTAGTTTTTCAATCACCTTTTTCTGTCACTTTTTAAATAGCTTTTTTTTTCTCTGGTTCCTTCAGGCTATCAAGCCTGCTCAGTGTGAGGCTGTGGAACTTAGTCCAAGTGGGACTGGTCTAAGTGGTGAGTTGAAAACCAGAGTTAGAGTGAACAAGTCTTGCTTTTTGTTTGCTGGGTTGCATTTTTGGGGCTTTTCCTTTTAGTTTTTCAATCACCTTTTTCTGTCACTTTTTAAATAGCTTTTTTTTTCTCTGGTTCCTTCAGGCTATCAATTAAGGGGAGTGGTTAATTGCTCACAGGTGCCTATATAACTGTGTGTAGGACTCATCCTGAGCCTGCTCAGTGTGAGGCTGTGGAACTTAGTCCAAGTGGAACTGGTCTAAGTGGTGAGTTAAAAACCAGAGTTTAAAACAGGATGTTATAACAGGGGTCATAATACCTGTGTAGTGTGAGTACCTGAGTGTTTTCTGTGTAGTGTGTGTGGATCGTTAGTACTTGTGTATTGTGTACTGTATACTTGAGTATTGCGAGTGCACATAGGTCTGCGACTGTTCTGCGATTGCACGTAGGTCTGTGAGTACCTGTGTATTGTCTTGTTGTGTACCTTTGTATTGTCTTGCATATTAGTGCCAGGAAGCTAGCTGTTAGGTAATTTGGACAGGGTAAAATCCCCAATTCCTCACTAAATTTAATAGGTACTATGCCCGGCGGATGTGGAGAGGCGACTCTTTGTACATCTTGCTGCATGTATGCGTTCCTTGATCATCTGATCGAGGGCGAATACTGCTGTGCAAAATGTAAGCACATTGTTTCCCTGGAAGCCCAGGTTCTGAATCTGGGGAAGCAACTGTCAGCACTGAGAAGTCCCTCCATACTAAAGGAAAGCCAAGAATGTAGGGGCCAGCACAGAGGCGGGTGGAGACAAAGAGGTGCAGGCACTAGCAAAGAGTAGATGGGTGACAGTCAGGAGGGGTAGAGGGGGAAGTTCCAGGGAGGCCGATCCATGACTGGAGCATCCCAATAAGTACACTCCATTGAGTGACATTGGTGAAACCAGTCAGGGACCAGCACTGCTGGAGCTGAGGGACTCTCCTAGCTGCTGGGGGAAGAACTCCTCCAGTGAGAGTGGGGGGCAGCAAAGGGAAAGGAAAGACAGATTCTGGTGGTAGGGGACTCAATTCTTAGAAGGACAGAGAGGGCAATCTGTAACCAAGACCTGAAGCACCGAACAGTATGTTGTCTACCGGGCGCTCGGGTTCGGCACATCACGGATCTTGTGGACAGATTACTGGGAGGGGCTGGGGAAGACCCAGCTGTCATGGTGCACGTTGGCACCAATGACAAAGTCAGAGGCAGATGGAGTGTCCTAAAGAACGATTTTAGGGACTTAGGATCTAAATTGATTAAAAGGACCTCCAAGGTAGTATTCTCAGGAATACTACCGGTACATCGAGCCACACCAGAAAGGCAGAGGGAGACTAGGAAAGTAAACAGAGCTGGTGTAGTAAGGAGGGGGTTTGGGATCCTGGAGGACTGGGCCGACTTCTCAGTCGGTAACCGGTACTATAGAAGGGACGAACTGCACCTAAATGAGGAGGGTGCAGATCTGCTGGGAATGAAGATGGCCAAAAAGTTAGAGGGGTTTTTAAACTAGGCGATGGGGGGGAGGGTCCAGAGGCAGAGATAGCCAGCGCGGAAGATATTCCAGAGGGTAGTATTGAGGGCATTAGTGGTAGGTTAACCAAAGCACAAAAACACAAGGTGAGTATAGTAGCAAGTCCTAGTTGCAATCTCGAAACACCCAATACGAGGACAATATGCGACCGGTTTAAACTATGTGGCATGTTCACCAATGCCAGGAGCATGGCGGACAAGATGGGTGAACTAGAGATACTGTTGTACGAGGAGGATTTGGATTTTGTGGGAATTTCAGAGACCTGGATCAACAGCTCTCATGATTGGCTGGCAAACATTCAAGGGTATACCCTATACCGCAAGGATAGAGAGGGTAAAAAAGGGGGAAGGGTATGCCTATATATCAAGAATAATATACAAGTGAATGTGAGAGATGACATCACTGAGGGAGCTAGAGAGGATGTGGAATCCTTATGGGTAGAGCTCTAAAGGGATGAAGCTAAGGGGAAAATAATACTGGGAGTATGCTATAGGCCCCCTAACCTGAGGGAGGAAGTGGAGACGGATCTCCTATCACAAACTGGATTAGCAGCAAGGATGGGAAGTGTTATCATAATGGGGGATTTTAATTATCCAGACATAGACTGGGCGGAGGGAACCGCGCATTCATTTAAGGCTCGCCAGTTCCTTAATGTCTTGTAGGACAATTTTATGGGTCAGATGGTAGATGCACCAACTAGAAATAAAACATTACTGGATCTACTGATTACCAACAATACAGACCTGATCACGGATGTGGAAATACGGGGCAATTTAGGTAACAGCGATCACAGGTCAATTAGTTTCAGTATAAATCACACAAATAGGAAACATAAAGGGAATACAAAGACACTGAATTTCAAAAGAGCCAACTTCCCTAAACTACAAACCTTGATAAAAGGCATAAATTGGGATAAAATATTAGGAACAAAGAATACGGAGGAGAGATGGGTTTGCTTTAAGAGCATATTAAATAAGGGCATTAGCCAATGTATCCCATTGGGTAATAAATTTAAAAGAGCGGACAAAAATCCTGGATGGCTTAACTCCAATGTAAAAATGCATATAAAAGCAAAGGAGAAGGCCTTCAAAAATACAAGGTTGAGGGATCATCCTCAGCATTCAGACTTTATAAAGAATGCAACAAGAAATGTAAGGGTGCAATTAGGACAGCTAAGATAGAACATGAAAGACACATAGTGGAGGAGAGCAAAAAAATCCCAAGAAATTCTTTAAGTATGTAAACAGTAAAAAAGGGAGGACAGACCATATTGGCCCCATAAAGAATGAGGAAGGACATCTGGTTACAAAGGATGGGGAGATGGCGAAGGTATTGAATTTATTCTTCTCCTCGGTCTTCACGAGTGAATCGGGGGGCTTCAGTAACCAAAACTGCAGTGTTTATCCTCATGACACAACACAGGAAGCACCTCCATGGTTAACAGAGGACAGAATTAAAATTAGACTTGAGAAACCTAACATTAATAAATCACCGGGACCAGATGGCTTGCATCCGAGGGTACTTAGGGAACTCAGTCAAGTGATTGCCAGACCGTTGTTCCTAATTTTTACAGATAGTCTACTGACTAGAATGGTACCAGCTGATTGGAGAAAAGCCAATGTAGCACCAATATTTAAAAAGGGCCCAAAATACATCCCTGGAAATTACAGACCAGTTAGCCTAACATCAATACAGGGGGTCCCCGGGTTACAAATAAGTTAGGGACTATAGGTTTGTTCTTAAGTCGAATCTGTTTGTAAGTCGGAACAGGTACATTTTTTAAGTGTAGCTCCAGCCAAAAAAACTATTTTTAAGCTTTTTGGATAGCATAGGGAAGGGTTAACACCCCTGTGACATTTGTTTTGCTGTCTGTGCCCCTGTTCAGAAGATTTCACCTCACTTTCTGTCCCAATGACAATTGGATTTTGAAAATTTTGGGTTGTTGTGGAAACAAGCCTTGGTGATAAAGCATCAGTGGAGGTACCTTTTCCCCAAAATAGCTCTTACAGGAGAGAATTTCCCTTCCTAGGGGGTAGATTTCCTCTCACTTCCTGTTGTCTGCCTCCGTTTGTAAGTAGGAGTCGTTTGTAAGTCGGATGTTTGTAACTAGGGGACCCCCTGTAATATATAAACTCTTGGAGGGGATGATAAGGGACTATATACAAGATTTTAGTAATAAGAATAGTATCATTAGCAGTAATCAGCATGGATTCATGAAGAATCGTTCTTGCCAAAGCAATCTATTAACCTTCTTTGAGGAGGTGAGTTGCCATCTAGATAAAGGAAGGCCCATAGACGTGGTGTATCTGGATTTTGCAAAAGCGCTTAACACAGTTCCCCATAAATGTTTACTGTACAAAATAAGGTCAGTTGGCATGGACCATAGGGTGAGTACATGGATTGAAAACTGGCTACAAGGGCAAGTTAAGAGGGTGGTGATAAATGGGGAGTACTCAGAATGGTCAGGGGTGGGTAGTGGGGTTCCCCAGGGTTCTGTGCTGGGACCAATCCTATTTAATTTGTTCATAAATGACCTGGAGGATGGGATAAACAGTTCAATCTCTGTATTTGCAGATGATACTAAGCTAAGCAGGGCAATAACTTCTCCGCAGGATGTGGAAACCTTGCAAAAAGACCTGAACAAATTAATGGGGTGGGCGACTACATGGCAAATGAGGTTCAATGTAGAAAAATGTAAAATAATGCATTTGGGTGGCAAAAATATGAATGCAATCTATACACTGGGGGGAGAACCTCTGGGGGAATCTAGGATGTAAAAGGACCTGGGGGTCCTAGTAGATGATAGGCTCAGCAATGGCATGCAATGCCAAGCTGCTGCTAACAAAGCAAACATAATATTGGCATGCATTAAAAGGGGGATCAACTCCAAAGATAAAACGATAATTCTCCCACTCTACAAGACTCTGGTCCGGCCGCAGCTGGAGTATGCTGTCCAGTTCTGGGCACCAGTCCTCAGGAAGGATGTGCTGGAAATGGAGCGAGTACAAAGAAGGGCAACAAAGCTAATAAAGGGTCTGGAGGATCTTAGTTATGAGGAAAGGTTGCGAGCACTGAACTTATTCTCTCTGGAGAAGAGACGCTTGAGAGGGGATATGATTTCAATTTACAAATACTGTACTGGTGACCCCACAATAGGGATAAAACTTTTTCGCAGAAGAGAGTTTAATAAGACTCATGGCCACTCATTACAATTAGAAGATAAGAGGTTTAACCTTAAACTACATAGAGGGTTCTTTACTGTAAGTGCGGCAAGGATGTGAAATTCCCTTCCACAGGCGGTGGTCTCAGCGGGGAGCATTGATAGCTTCAAGAAACTATTAGATAATCACCTGAATGACCGCAGCATACAGGGATATACAATGTAATACTGACACATAATCACACACATAGATTTTACTTGATGGACTTGTGTTTTTTTCAGCCTCACCTACTATGTAACTATGTAACTATGTAATGATGCTTAAAGAGCAACAATAAAAATGAAAAATTCCTTTTAAGGGGAACTGGCTCTGCCCCCCCACCCCAAAGCACCTTGTCCCCATGTTGATGGGGACAAAGGCCTCTTCTACACAACCCTGGACTGTGTTTGTGGGGGGTCTGCGGGCAGGAGGCTTATTGGAATTTGAAAGCCCCCTATAAGAAGGGGGCCCCCAGATCCCAGCCCCATCCCCCCATGTGAATGGGTAGGAATACATATTACCCCTACCCATTCATCAAAAAAGTGTCAAAAGGTAAAAAAATGTTTTTTTTTTTAAAAACACATTTATTAAAAAAATTAAAAAACAGGGTTCCCCCTTATCTAAATTAATCATCACCTGGTGATGTCACCTGGTGGCACCTCCCCTTGTGAAGTCACGGACCAGTGCATGCTGGGTCAGTGCCGTCACAAAGAGGCAGTGCCACCAAATGGTGGAGGAGGCATGCGGTGGTCAGCCGTCAAATAGACATGTGCCATTAGTTTCATTTGAATTTGTTTTATCAAATTTTGACAAATTTGTTAATTCGGAAACATCCGAACTAACAAAAAGCCGTAAATTCGTAAATTCAAAATTCGAAAATTCGTAAATTTGTGAATTCGGAACTTCAAAATTCGAAAATCCGAAAACCCGAAAATTTGAAAATCTTACATAATAGCTAACTATTACATTATAGGTATTGGATATTCCTTTCAAATTTGCCTGTTAGTGAACATAATGAATACAAATTTGTCCAAAGTTTCAAATTATCCGAACTAACAAATGTCGTATCTAAACGAATGGAATGTAAGGAATTAATAATAATAAATAACAATAATAATAATAAAAACTTTTTTATTATTATTATTATCATTATTATTTAATATTCAATCCATTCCATTTGTTTAGATGCAGCATTCATTATTTCGGATAATTCGTAACTTCGGATAAATTCGTATTCATTACGTTCACTAACAGCCAAATTTGAAAGGAAATCCCAATACTTATCATTTAATAGTTAGTTATTATTTAGAATTTTTGGATTTTCATTCGTATTTTCAAATTTACGAATTTACAAATTTTCGAATTTATGAATTGCAATCATAACGAATGACCCAAAAAACAAAAAAAAGAAACAAAAACAAACTATTTTTTCGGCAGTGCACATGTCTACCGTCAATGAGTACAAAGCGTTTTTTTTCTCTTTTTTTCTTTTTTTGGGTGCGGTGGGCGGCATACTTGATGATGAATTTACATAGGGGAACACATTTTTTTTATTTTTTAATAAAGGAATTGTCAGGAACTGTCTCTGTGTTTTTATTGCATTTTTGATGTCCCCTCATCCTGACAGCTCATTTGTGTTTATATTTTATACACTTTTTAACAATAAATTGTTTGCAAACACTAGGCTGGGGCACCCTCTGTTCCTGTCTTTATAGAGTTCCACTGGGGTTTCCCTGACCTGTTATAAGTGGCAGCACATCCAATGTGGAGGTTGAACTAGTGGAGACACATGATCACATCCAGCATAACATCAAGCCGCACATTTCTCTCAAGCGCAGGAGAATTGGTTTTCTTTGTGGGGAAGAGACCCTTGTCCCCATCAACATGGGGACAAGGTGCTCAGTGTTAGGGGGGGCAGTGCCTCTCTACCCCAAAGCACTCACCCCCCATGTTGAGGGCATGTGGCCTGGTATGGTTCAGGAGAGGGGGTTTTCACTCACCCCCCCTCTTTTCTGACCTGCCAGACTGCATGCTCTGATAATGGGGCATACACACGGTCAGACTTTTTGGCTACAAAAGTCCGACAGCCTGTCTGACAGACTTTCAACAGACTTTCGACTGACTTTTGGCGGAC
The DNA here is from genome assembly GCF_042186555.1 of Aquarana catesbeiana. Taxonomy (NCBI): domain Eukaryota; kingdom Metazoa; phylum Chordata; class Amphibia; order Anura; family Ranidae; genus Aquarana; species Aquarana catesbeiana. The sequence goes on along the minus strand of NC_133327.1, from coordinate 169,881,891 downwards.
TTTAAATGGACTTTCTAACGACCGGACTTGTCTACACACGATAACACCAAAGTCCGATGGATTCGTACGTGATGACGTACACCGGACTAAAATAAGGAAGTTGATAGCCAGTAGCCAATAGCTGTCCTAGCGTTGGTTTTTGTCTGTCGGACTAGCATAAAGACGAGCTGATTTCTGGGTTCTGCAGAGTTACGACGTAAAGATTTGAAGCAAGTTCCAAATCTAAAGTCCGTCAGATTTGCGACTGGAAAAGTCCATTGAAAGTCCGGGGAAGCCCACACATGATCGGATTGTCCGCTGGATTTGGTCCGTCGGCGTCCGTCGGACTTTTGTAGCCGAAAAGTCCGACCGTGTGTACGCCCCATAAGGGCCTGGTATGGATTTTTTGGGGGGGGAAACCTATCATTTTTTTTTGGCGAGGGGTTCCCTTGGGGGGGGAACCACACCATTTTTCTTTGTACATTTTTTTTTACTGGCAACATTTTTTTTTGTATTATTCAGATGTCAGCGGGGAAGCCCATTGACAGCTGATTACTCATCTGTTGTTAAGTATGCCACGACCAGCTTCTCAGCCCCACTCCTTAACAACCAGCTTTTACTGGGCCTTGATTGGGCAAAGCTTTTTCAGTCATGGCGCATAAGGCAGTGTACAGCGTGCAATGCATTGCAGAGCATTTGGCAGGATGAACAACTGCCAAACACCCTGCAAATTCAGGTGTTCCCCAAACAAGGGGATTAGTCAACGTTCAGCCAAATTCATGCTCGGGCTGAACTGTTCGCCCAACTCTACTTTCCACAAGGTACATGACAGAATTGAAACTAACATTTGTCCTTTTGATTGTCTGTTGTGAGGATATATTATGATCCCAATATGACACTGTATTTCACATGGCTTTTTACAATGGTACCGCTATTTTTGGCTCTGGCAGCAGTCACATGATCGAGAGCTCTTCCCACTGGCTCCCATTTAAAAGCTGTGACTGAGAGCTGCCAGTGATAGCTTAGCCAGTGTGCTGGGAGCACACAGTGAGAACAGTCATAGCACACTGCTGCAGGCCAATGTGGATGCATATGTATGGCATATTGACAGTAAAACCCACTCTTCCTGTCACTGCACATATGCATTATGTCAGCAAAAGGTTAGTTATGCACAGGGCTAGATCATTTTTTTCAGTTATTGCATATGATTATATAGTATAAAGGTACTATTTGCAGTCAGCAGGTAGTATCCTTGAGGCAACTGTGTGGCACCTTCCAAAGCTGGCATACTGCTATTGTGTGAATAGCCTGCATAACCTGTGTTGTGAGAGGGCTTGAAGAGCAGAAGACTGGATTTCACGCACAGGTGAATGAGACCGGTAAAAGACACCCCATCTTTTTCAGCTATGAAATGGCATGTAATGTTTAATTACATAAAACAGTGCTGGGCTTCTTTTTATAAAGCCTAAAACTCCTTTCAAATAAAGTGTAATGTTATTTTGTTAAAAAGCTCTAGTGAGAAATTATAAAACAGATCAGTTAACAAACTTGTAAATATTCAAAAGATTTCCATAACATCAACTAAAACTCATGATTGTTTCCCTTTCTCTATCTAGTACGAACGTGCTATAAATCCAGCCTAATAGGGAAAGAAATCAGTTTTACTTCTGCTTCAGACCTAAATTATTGTTAGATTCTCCAGAACAGTCCTGGAAATATGAGTCTGCCTTCGTATTTTAATATAAGTATAATGTATAATGCATTCTAAATTGCTTTCTAAATTATGATCCACCATTTTTTTTTTTTTGCTTTTTTGAAAAACATGATATGAAACATTAAACCGGCATTTGGAGAGGAGACATTCACGTAGCACATCGTCTGGCTGATTATACATTTTAAAGCTACTGTACTGTTTGCAGTAATTACCATTCATGCTAGTAAAAATCAAGCCTGATGACTTTGCATCTTTGTGATCTTGCTCTGAAAATATCTTGCACATTATGGACAACAGACACAAGCAAACAAGCCCGCTATTTATGTTTAATGAGGCTTTATATTTATAAAGTCTCCGTTCTGATATCTTGTTTGACCAGAAGATTATGTTTTCACTTTGTATAAATACTATGTTTTGTCCTAGTGGACAAGGTGGTTTTAGGTGGTTTTGCACATCCCACCTTGTATTGGAATTGTTATGAAGAGTGGACACAATTACATAACCATAGAGGTAAAGCATTAATAACCCTCTAAGGAAAGCAATGCAGGGCTACACATCACAGATGAATGACAGATAAAAAGACATCTGCCCATCCATTAATGAGTTGCACATGGCTGATACCAACTATGACCTATCAACTTTTCAGTTCTGGAGCTAATGGGGCATGTGTCATGTTGTCATGAAAGCTTTATTCCTTTTTCTCCATAAAAAAAAGGAAAGAGCAGCTAGCAATCAAAATAATTTACCAACATGCTGAATTTCTCTCTGCAATGATCACTTCTGATTGTTGAAACTGTACAGTACACTAATATACCCCTATTCAGCCCAATGGTCAAAGCACCTGCTTTTATAGAGATGGGTACCCAAAAAGTAAATGCTCAATTCAACTTTGACTTTTTTATTTAAGATGAAATAGGGAAGGGTTAGAAACTCTGTCAGGTATTTGTTTCTGTCTTGTATCAATATTCTGTTACTTCTAGAGCTAGAGAGCTCTTTTTCATTGTGAGGGTAAATGCAGGATTTGGTGGTTATCACATTACCACTATTGAAAGGGGAATCCTTTATTGAGGAGTTTGCAGTGTTTCAGTGCTGGCTATATTTGTTTGGGTTTAACCTTACTTTGGAGTGATTTACTTTCATTTTTAGCTAAAGTTCTATTTTAACCATTCTTTTCAATGCTGGCTGCACTTGTCTAACTGTAAACTGTTGTAGACCTTTTTTTTTTGGGGGGGGGGGGGGAGTGTTATGAGAAATGGCCCTTCCCAACCAGAATATTGGTTCTCTTATTTACCTAAAACTGTAGGTAAACAAGAGGACCAGAACCTTTTCTCAGTAGAAGAGCGGGTTGATAATAAAGTTAGCAGTGCCTCCACCCAGGACAGGGCTTCTGTGAACAGAGGCAATTTGCTTCATGGGAAATTAATCAAAGTAGTTGGGAGCAGATGAACTGCTGCAGCCAGCATTGAGAATTAACCATAAGTATATAGATGCACACTGATTGTGCTGGGACACATGACTACTAGGGATGAGCTTCAGGTTTGGGTCAACCATGAATTCTACCTGAATCTGAGCTGTTCAAGATTCATGAAATGGAAAAACTAAATGGCCAGATTTGGCCAGTTTACCCACCCAAACTTTTGGCTGCTTCACCCAAGTCAGCATAGACAGTCTTCAAGGAATCCCACATCCATAGCAAATTCAATCAGTTACATCAGCATCAGGTGCTTGATAGCTGCTGATCCAAGACTGATTCATTTTTTAATGCGAGCCTATCAATGGAGTCTGTGGACAGGCACACTCTTTAACCACTTAACAACCGGCCCATAGCCAAATGAAGGCTACAGGGCAGTTGCTTAACTCTGGGAGGGCGTACAGTGACGTCCTCCCAGAATTCCGCTCTCGCGCGCCCCCTGTGGCGCACACCTGAGAACACCTGTGACCGCCGGGTCCAGAGGACCTGGCGCATCATGGATCCTGGTAAATGGCCGCTAATCGCGACTGTTTACAATGTGATCACTTCGGTTTCTCTCCTCCCCTCTCTGTACTGGTACTCTGTGAGCGGAGAGGGGGAGGGATCGGATGGCAGCAGTGCTGTGGGCTGGATCTGTAGTGCCCACAGTGCTGCTCTGTGACAACTGCCATCCATCCATCCATGCTCAGCCATCCCTCAATGCTCTGCAATACCCTGCACTACTCTGCAATGCCCTGCAATACTGTGCAATACTCTGCAATACCCCACAATACTGTGCAATACTCTGCAATACCCCGCAGTACTCTGCAATACCCCACAATACTCTGCAATACCTCGCAATACTCTGCAATACCCCACAATACTGTGCAATACTCTGCAATACCCCAAAATACTCTGCAATACCCCACAATACTCTGCAATACTCTGCAATACCCCGCAATACTCAGCAATATCCTGCAATACCCTGCAATACTCTGCAATAACCCGCAATACTCTGCAATACTCTGTAATACCATGCAATACCCCGCAATACTCTGCAATACTGTGCAATACCCCACAATACCCAACAATACTCTGCAATACCCTGCAATACCCTGCAATACTCTGCCATACCCCACAATACTCTGCCATACCCTGCCATACCCAGCCATACTCTGCAATACCCAGCCATACTCTGCAATACTCGGTGATACCCAGTCATACTCAGCGATACCCTGCAATACCCTGCAATACCCTGCCATACTCAGCCATACCCAGCCATGCTCAGCCATACCCAGCCATGCTCAGCCATACTCGGCCATACTCGGCCTCTGTATGTGGCCAGGCTATGGACGTCTCACACATGTGGTATCGCCATACTCAGGAGGAGTAGAAGAATCTATTTTGGGGTGTAATTTTTGGTATGTACATGCTATGTGTTATAAATATTGTATAAATGGACAACTTTGTGTTAAAAATAAATGCGTCATCATTCAGATATCAGCTTTTTCAGCCAGCGATTCCCTACACCTTAAGAATGATCATAGCGGCTGTTCCACTGCTTGATAGTTCTTACGAAAGGCGAGAGGGGATGTCCCCCCTCCCGCCGCCCTCCGGTGCTTCTACCGACTCACCGCTACGATCGAAGCCAGGATCTTTTTTTTTATTTCAGGCTTCCCAGCCTAGAGGTGAGATGTGGGGTCTTATTGAACCCATATCTCACTGTAAAGAGGACCTGTCATGCCATATTCCTATTACAAGGAATGTTTACATTCCTTGTAATAGGAATAAAAGTGATCAAAAAAATTTTTTTGGGAAAAAAGTGTCAAACTAAAATAAATAAAGTAAAATGAACAATAAAAAAAAAAAAATTTTAAAGTGTCCCTGTCCCCGTTTGCTCGCATGCAGAAGCCAACGCATACGTAAGTCCCGCCCACATATGAAAACGGTGTTCAAACCACACATGTGAGGTATCGCTGCGATCGGTAGAGCGAGAGCAATAATTTTGGCCCTAGACCTCCTCTGTAACTCAAAACATGTAACCAGTAAAAAAATTTAAAGCATCGCCTATGGGGATTTTTAAGTAGCGGAGTTTGGCGCCATTCCTCAAGTGTGTACAATTTTGAAAGGTGACATGCTGGGTATCTATTTACTCGGCGTAACTTCATCTTTCACATTATGCAAAAACATTGGGCTAACTTTACTGTTTTGTTTTTTTTTTAAAGCACAAAACAGTTTTTTTTTAAAAACGCGTTCAAAAAATTGCTGCGCAAATACCGTGCAAGATAAAAAGTTGCAATGACCACCATTGTATTCTCTAGGGTCTTTGCTAAAAAAAACATGTATAATGTTTTGGGGTTCTATGTAATTTTCTAGCAAATAAATGATGATTCTGGCTGCTCCAGAACGCCTGAAGGTGCTCCCTGCATGTTGGGTCTCTGTATGCGGCCACGCTGTGTAAAAGTCTCACACATGTGGTATCGCCATACTCGGGAGTAATAGCAGAATGTGTTTTGGGGTGTAATTTGTGGTATGCATATGATGTGTGTGAGAAATAACCTGCTAATATGACAATTTTGTGAAAAAAAAAAAAGAAAAAAAAAACTTGATTTTGCAAAAATGACAACTTCAAAAAACTCACCATGCATCTTTCTAAATACCTTGGAATGTCTTCTTTTCAAAAAGGGGTCATTTGTGGGGTATTTGTACTTTTCTGGCATGTTAGGGTCTCAAGAAATTAGATAGGCCGTCAGTACTTCAGGTGTGATCAATTTTCAGATATTGGCACCATAGCTTTTGGACTCTATAACTTTCACAAAGACCAAATAATATCCACCAATTTGGGTTATTTTTACCAAAGATATGTAGCGGTATACATTTTGGCCAAAATATATGAAGAAAAATTACTAATTTGCAAAATTTTATAACAGAAACAAAGAAAAATGCATTTTTTTTACAGGTTTTCGGTCTTTTTTCTTTTATAGCGCAAAAAATAAAGAACCCAGCTGTGATTAAACACCACCAAAAGAAAGCTCTATGTGTGAAAAAAAGGACAAAAATTTCATATAGATACAGTGTTGCATAACTGAGGAGTAATTGTCATTCAAAATGTAAGAGCACCAAAAGCTGAAAATTGGTCTGCTTATTAAGGGGCTCAGTGGTCAAGTGGTTAATCCGTTACAAACCCTCCAGCACCACTGAATGTGTGTTCAGAAAGCACGCTGGATGCAGGACAGGCCAGTAGCTCAATTGCATATTGAGCAAGTTCTGGCCAGTGGTCCATCCTCAAGACTCAGTAACCCAGTGGATGCTCTGTTGGAAAGGTCTCCAATCTGCTCTTGCCCCTAGATATTCCTGCACCATGTAATGCAGACGCTGACAATGGTTGCTTGAACCGATCAGACCTTGGTGTTGAGGACTGAAAAATTGTTTAAAGGCATCGGTCAGGCGGCCACCTTCTCCACCACTCTTCCTCTGGCTGAACGAAGCCTCAGCAACACGTTGTCCAGCACCAGGAAATTGTAACCTTCCTGGGTCTGGCAAAACATTGCAAAAACCTTTCTTCAAGGCCTCCTGAAGATGTTTCATCCTCTGCTCCATCTGTGAAGGCAGGATGAGTTCTGAAAAGTTACCCATATAACGTGGATCAAGAAGGGTTGCCAGCCAATAATGATCCCTCTCCTTGATACCACGAATCCTGTACACTCACTTCTTTGCATTGTAGCAAAGTGTCATTTCTTCAGGGTTGTCCCATGAAAAGATATGATAAAATATTTACAAAAATGTGAGGGGTGTACTCAATTTGTGAGATACTATGTTCAACGAAAAAGCGAACATTATGGGGACGTTCACGGCAAATTCAAGCACCGTGGAATGCCCCATAATGCACTGCGAAATCGCAGTGCATTCGTGTATGATGATTGGCCTAAGCATGCACTTGACCTGTATGCTTTGGCCAATCACAGTGCCCTCTGCTAAGACAGCCATAATTGGCTAAGCCGAGGGCGCATCATGGCTCAGGGGGACTAAGTCCATGCCTTACACTATATAAGGCTGCTTACATGGCAGCTGTGTGTAGTGTTGTTGATGTGGACAGAGAAATAGCTTGAGTTAGATTAAGCAGGCATGTTATTCAGTTAGTGGCAGTGTTTTTGATATATATATATATATATATATATATATATATATATACAGTGAAAAAGTATTCACCCCCTTGGCTTTTAAAGCAGGGTTCCACCCAAATTTTGAACATTATCTCTATGCATTCTCTTCCTTGCCTAGATGCTGACATGCTGTGTAAAAAAATTTAAATCGCCGTAATTACCTTTTTTTTTCTAATCTTCTTTGCACTTCCTGGTTTTCCTCCCATGGGAGTAGGCGTGTTTCTAGCCTCTCCCAGACCTCCCACAGTCCCCTGGGAGCTAGTCTCAGGCTTCCCAGCATGCATTGTGCAACAGCATCATCACAACATCTCTGCTCCCAGCATTCACCGCATCCAGGAAATACATGCTTGTGGGCTTCAAATGCCCACAATGAAGATGGAAACTGCCTTCAGTGAATTTTATAAGTTATTCTTTACAACGAAATCGGACACAGGCGGACTTATTACACAGAACATGTGAGTAGATAATCATGAGAAGAAAAGTTTGTGAATGAACTCCAAAAAAAAAAAAAAACGATAGATAGGTGGACCCCCGCTTTAACATATTTTGTTACATTACAGCCTTTAACACAATAGTCTAAGTTGGTGAAGTAAAACTAGAAAAATATTTACATAAAACTATTTTTCACAAATAAAAAACTGATAATTGGCATGTGCGTATGTATTCACCCCCTTTGTTATAAAGCCCATAAAGAGCTCTGATGGAACCAATTATCTTCAGAAGTCACATAATTAGTGAAATGATGTCCACCTGTGTGCAATCTAAGCGTCACATGATCTTTCATTACATATACACACCTTTTTGAAAGACCGCAGAGGCTGCAACCACTAAGCAAGAGGCACCACTAACCAAACACTGCCATGAAGACCAAGGAACTCTCCAAACAAGTAAGGAACAATGTTGTTGAGAAGTACAAGTCAGGGTTAGGTTATAAAAAAATATCCAAATCTTTGATGATCCCTAGGAGCACCATCAAATCTATCATAACCAAATGGAAAGAACATGGCACAACAGCAAACCTGCCAAGAGACGGCCGCACACCAGAACCGATGGACCGGGCAAGGAGAGAATTAATCAAAGAGGCACCACAGTGACCTAAGGTAATCCTAAACACTACATACAGTGTAGTTCTGTTTTAATGAGTACAAATGGGCTAGTAGCAGTACTCTATAGCTACCGGTACAATATTTGAATTTGCTTTTGAATAAGAATGTCCATGTACAAATATTGGGGGTTTAATTAACTAACCCTAGGCCTAGCATGTGGATGTCAATGCTGAAAAATCCCTTTGTGTAATGTAAAAAAAATAATAGTAATGTAATTAACCTAATACTATTCTCTCCCGCAGTTAGATTTTTACTCTGTCTCTAATGATTCTCAGTAGCCACTGTGTCAGTTTCACTTCTTCCTCATGAACACATTTGCTGTGGAATATTGTTAGAGGTTGCTGCTGGGAAAGCCAGCACCCTAGAATGACCATGCAAGATCATACAACAAGGAGAGAGCCTCTGGTGACAATCCCTGAAAGATGATGTTATTCAGTCACACAGGTTGGCGAGAACAGGATACAAAATCTACTTTTAAGGATGTAAGCATCTAACTTAAACCTGAACTTTAAACAGATATTTAAAAAAAATCAATGCTATTATATATTTGTGACGAATACATTGTATGACCCCGGCCACTTTCACCAACATATTCTTGTCATACTCGGATCACACTGTCACTGATACATAACGATGACACTCTAAACCTTACCCTACACCAAGATTTTTCAGCTCTTGGGACTCACTATATCACTGGATTTAGTTAATCAAGCCTTTAACTAGTTAAACTGCCACCAGATATTTTATTGATAATATCAACTATTCACAATAACAATAATGAAAATTATGAAAATTACATTTTCATAAATGTCTGTAATACACAAGTCACAACATACAGAAATATCCAGAGATTTACAATAGAATAGCCCTCTCCAAAGACTTGGGATTCTTTATGTTATGGTTTAGTGCATTACAGAAAATGGTAAGGATTTAAAAAATATTATATTAAGTAAACAGGTAAAATGAGGAGAAAAGAAAAAAAAGACAACAATGCAATAGAAAAACAAAAAGGGTTTAAGAATTAAAATACTTAACAAGACGGTTCATGTGCGGACGCCTGAGAGGATAGTTATGCCTGCTTAGAGCTCCGCTCCGAGGCCGTTCTCGCCAGAGGACTACAGATCCCAGTGATGCCGAAAATCCACAAAACTACCAGGCATTTACTTGTAAAGCCCTCAGGTACTATTATAATGGTTCTGAAGGGTACAAAATCTAAGTTTAAGCCCGGTAACACTAAAGAAATGCCGTCCCGGCCGACATCCAAGATGGCAGCGGCAGTCTCCTCACAGCCCAGCACTTCACATACTGCCAAGCCATTAAAACTCAGTGCTAACACTCTGGATTTTACTGGAGAGTCTGACTCAGATAAAGGAGGCTCACAGTCAGCATCCCAAACAGATTTATTTAAAAAATTTGAACGAATATTACAGAAAGCCCTGAAACAGACATCAGACCACATAACAGATAAACTAACAAGTGAAATTAGAGAATTGAGGCAAAGAACAGCTGAGTTAGAAATAAGGGTGGATGATCTGGAAAGCCAAACACAGCAATATATATCAGAATTTATGAACCTTAAAGAAGAAAATGCTGTATTACAGTCACGTTTAAAGGACCAAGAGAATAGGGACCGTAGGGCTAACCTAAGGATTAGGGGTATCCCTGAGACTGTCCTTGATGTTCAAGCCACTATTACCGCACTGTTTCAGGAATTACAACCTGGTATTCCAATAGAGAGATTAGAGATGGATAGAGTGCACAGAGCATTAGCGCAATGTAAAATAAATGGTCCTCCTAGAGACATAATTGCTAAAATGCATTATTATCATTCTAAAGAGCAATTGCTTGCAGCAGCCAGAGGAAAGGATTCTCTCACCTTACAGGGTCATGTATACCAGCTTTTTGCAGACCTTTACCCTATTACTGTGGCAAAAAGACGTGCACTCAAACCCCAGCTAAAACTACTTCAACATCATCAAATTACTTATCATTGGGGTTTTCCTTTTTCGCTCAGATTTACACATTTAGAAACCAGATATGTATGTCGCTCTTCAGAGGACTTGCAGTCAGCCTTGATTGATTTGGGCCTAGCGGACCAGGACCCATCTAAAGATTTGTCACGCAGAAGGTCAGCCTCAAGATCACCTCAGCAAAATGCAACAGGAGCCCGTAATTATAGTTGAATATTATAATGGAACTGTAGTTCTCCGGGTAAGTTCGCCCCTTTGGAACTTCTTGCTGCCCCCCTTTCCACCCTCGGACTCTCACTATTATTATGTGGGTCTCTGAGGACGGTTTTGGAGTTTCTTGAAATTTTTTGATTACTCCTCTGAGTTGCTCCTATACCCTAGTATTTTACTTTTGTTTATTTAAAACAAAGATTTAAGATGTTACCATATTAGGGTTACTCGATTGCAAATTACTCTTTCTTATTCTGTCCTTTCTTTTCCTTTTCTTTCTCTCGAGGTGGTGACCATGGCTCTAGTCATTAACTGTACTCTTTATGTTGTGATAGTCATCTCTGATCTATTATGGCCCCGATAAACATTTTATCCTTGAATGTACAAGGATTTAATATCCCACATAAATGTACAAAAGCAATGAGATCTTTTTCAGCCAACTTTGCAGGAAACTCATTTAACGGATAAAGCTACCCCTAAATTTCTTTCTCCCTCTTATCCACAATTTTATACCGCCTCAACCACAGTTAAACAATGAGGGACTCTTATTGCATTTCATCGTTCTATGCCATTCACTCTTTTAACACAACTGAACGATCCAGAGGGAAGATATTTACTGCTCACAGGTTATATATCAGATATGGCTGTCACAATCGTATCATATTATGCACCAAATAAGAGACCAGAATCCTTTTTGTCCCATCTTTTTCAAATTGTGGAAACCCACAAATTTGGCACTGTAGTTTTATGTGGATATTCCAATGCAACAGTTTTCCCCTTCTTAGATAAGTCTCCTCCAGCATCTATCAATAGGTCAATTAAAGTAACTCTTCAACATCTCCTTGCTAAACATGGTTTGGTAGTTACATGGCGAGAACTCAATCCTACTAGTAGGCGTTTTACACATTACTCCTACCCACATAAATCTTTCTCACGTATAGACCATATTCTAATCCCTTATAGCATGACTCCGGAAATTTTATCTTCAAACATTCTCCCCTTTACATGGACAGACCACTGTGCGATACGCACAACTATTGCTTCTACAATACCTAGATCCCACGATACCAATTGGTGTATTAATGACTCTACATTAGCTCATCCTTCCCATCGAAAAGAAATTGAAGTAGCACTAAATGATTATCTCTCTTCCAATGATACAGGAGATATTCCTGACACCACGTTATGGGAAGCTCATAAAGTGGTTATCCATGGTAGATTGCTACAACAAGCTACAAACCTTAAAAGGGAACGTAAACTTTTGTTTGCAAAGTTGGAAGATAACTTTAATTCTTGTCATGCCGCCTTTCAATCATCCCCGAATGCCATTAACAATGCAAAATTAGACAAAGCACGTCTAGATTTGGATTTATTTTTAACTGACTCAGCAGACAAACTTATACGTAAGCGCCAACATATTCAATACCTTAATGCCAATAAACCCACCACCTCTTTAGCAAGAAGTTTAAAATCAATAAATCAAATACGGACTCCTATAAGGTTGAAAACGTCACGTGACGTGTATACTAGTAACCCAATTAAAATATTAGAAGCATTTTGATCTAATTTAGCTAAAGTATATTCCTCTGCTCAAGATTTTAATCAGAACAATGCAGATACTCTTTTCTCCAATATTAAACTCCCTACTTAAGCTAATGAACAGCGAGAGCGACTTGAGTGTCCTATCACAAATATTGAAGTTCAGAACGCTATAAAAAGTTTGAAACTCCATAAAAGACCGGGCCCAGATGGGTTCTCGGCATCATATTATAAAAATTTTGAGCACATCTTGACTCCAGTCTTGACTAGAGCCTTTAATTCTCTTTTGGCAGGACACTCATTTCAATCTGAGACACTAAAATCTATTATAGTTATGATTCCCAAACCCCGTTCAGACTCTACTTCTTGGACTAATTATCGCCCTATATCCCTCCTTAACCACTTGACGACCGCCTCACGCCGATGTACGTCGGCAAGGTGGCACGGACAGGCAAAATCACGTACATGTACGTGATTTGCCTTCCGCGGGTGGGGGGTCCGATCGGACCCCCCCGGTGCCCGAGGCGGTCGTCTTTTGTCCCACGGCGATCAGAGGTGAGGGGGAGGCCATCCGTTCGTGGCCCCCCCTCGTGATCGCCGCCGGCCAATCGAATCATTCCTTTGCTGCTGTATGCTAAACAGCAGCAAAGGAAATGATGTCATCTCTCCTCGGCTCGGTAATTTCCGTTCCGGCCCGAGGAGAGAAGACAGGTATGTGAGTGCACAACACTACACACACACAGTAGAACATGCCAGGCACACAAAACACCCCGATCCCCCCCCCGATCGCCCCCCGATCCCCCCCAATCACCCCCCCCATCACAAACTGACACCAGCAGTTTTTTTTTTTCTGATTACTGCATTGGTGTCAGTTTGTGACAGTTACAGTGTTGGGACAGTTAGTATTAGCCCCCTGTAGGTCTAGGATACCCCCCTAACCCCCCCTAATAAAGTTTTAACCCCTTGATCACCCCCTGTCACCAGTGTCACTAAGCGATCATTTTTCTGATCGCTGTATTAGTGTCGCTGGTGACGCTAGTTAGGGACCTAAATATTTAGGTTCGCCGTCAGCGTTTTATAGCGACAGGGACCCCCATATACTACCGAATAAATGTTTTTTATTGAACTGGCAAGCGCCAGCGGCCTAGTACACCCCGGTCGTAGTCAAACCAGCACTGCAGTAACACTTGGTGACGTGGCGAGTCCCATAAGTGCAGTTCAAGCTGGTGAGGTGGCAAGCACAAGTAGTGTCGCGCTGCCACCAAGAAGACAAACACAGGCCCGTCGTGCCCATAATGCCCTTCCTGCTGCATTCGCCAATCCTAATTGGGAACCCACCGCTTCTGCAGCGCCCGTACTGCCCCCATTCACATCCCCAACCAAATGCAGTCGGCTGCATGAGAGGCATTTTTATGTCCTCCCGAGTACCCCTACCCAACAAACCCCCCCAAAAAAGATGTTGTGTCTGCAGCAAGCGCGGATATAGGCGTGACACCTGCTATTATTGTCCCTCCTGTCCTGACAATCCTGGTCTTTGCATTGGTGAATGTTTTGAACGCTACCATTCACTAGTTGAGTATTAGCGTAGGGTACAGCATTGCACAGACTAGACACACCGGTTACCGTTATAAAAGTTAGTTACAAAAAAAGTGTAAAAAAAAAAAATATATATAAAATAAAAAAAAATAGTTGTCGTTTCATTGTTCTCTCTCTCTCTATTCTCTCTCTCTATTGTTCTGCTCTTTTTTACTGTATTCTATTCTGCAATGTTTTATTGTTATTATGTTTTATCATGTTTGCTTTTCAGGTATGCAATTTTTTATACTTTACCTTTAACTGTGCTTTATTGTTAACCATTTTTTTGTCTTCAGGTACGCCATTCACGACTTTGAATGGTTATACCAGAATGATGCCTGCAGGTTTAGGTATCATCTTGATATCATTCTTTTCAGCCAGCGGTCGGCTTTCATGTAAAAGCAATCCTAGCGGCTAATTAGCCTCTAGACTGCTTTTACAAGCCGTGGGAGGGAATCCCCCCCCCACCGTCTTCCGTGTTTTTCTCTGGCTCTCCTGTCTCAACAGGGAACCTGAGAATGCAGCCGGTGATTCAGCCAGCTGACCATAGAGCTGATCAGAGACCAGAGTGGCTCCAAACATCTCTATGGCCTAAGAAACCGGAAGCTACGAGCATTTTATGACTTAGATTTCGCCGGATGTAAATAGCGCCATTGGGAAAATGGGGAAGCATTTTATCACACCGATCTTGGTGTCGTCAGATGCTTTGAGGGCAGAGGAGAGATCTAGGGTCTAATAGACCCCAATTTTTCCAAAAAAGAGTACCTGTCACTACCTATTGCTATCATAGGGGATATTTACATTCCCCGAGATAACAATGAAAATGATTAAAAAAAAAAATGAAAGGAACAGTTTAAAAATCAGATAAAAAAGCAAAAAAATAATAAAGAAAAAAAAAAAAAAAAAGCACCCCTGTCGCCCCCTGCTCTCGCGCTAAGGCGAACGCAAGCGGCGGTCTGTCGTCAAACGTAAACAGCAATTGCACCATGCATGTGAGGTATCGCCGCGAAGGTCAGATCGAGGGCAGTAATTTTTGCAGTAGACCTCCTCTGTAAATCTAAAGTGGTAACCTGTAAAGGCTTTTAAAGGCTTTTAAAAATGTATTTATTTTGTTGCCACTGCACGTTTGTGCGCAATTTTAAAGCATGTCATGTTTGGTATCCATGTACTCGGCCTAAGATCATCTTTTTTATTTCATCAAACATTTGGGCAATATAGTGTGTTTTAGTGCATTAAATTTAAAAAAGTGTGTTTTTTCCCCAAAAAATGCGTTTGAAAAATCGCTGTGCAAATACTGTGTGAAAAAAAAAAAAATGAAACACCCACCATTTTAATCTGTAGGGCATTTGCTTTAAAAAAATATATAATGTTTGGGGTTTCAAAGTAATTTTTTTGCAAAAAAAAATAACTTTTTCATGTAAACAATGAGTGTCAGAAAGGGCTTTGTCTTCAAGTGGTTAGAAGAGTGAGTGATGTGTGACATAAGCTTCTAAATGTTGTGCATAAAATGCCAGGACAGTTCAAAACCCCCCCAAATGACCCCATTTTGGAAAGTAGACACCCCAAGCTATTTGCTGAGAGGCATGTCGAGTCCATGGAATATTTTATATTGCGACACAAGTTGCGGGAAAGAGACAAATTTTTTTTTTTTTTTTGCACAAAGTTGTCACTAAATGATATTTTGCTCAAACATGCCATGGGAATATGTGAAATTACACCCCAAAATACATTCTGCTGCTTCTCCTGAGTACAGGGATACCACATGTGTGAGACTTTTTGGGAGCCTAGCCGCGTACGGGACCCCGAAAACCAAGCACCGCCTTCAGGCTTTCTAAGGGCGTGAATTTTTTATTTCACTCTTCACTGTCTATCACAGTTTTGGAGGCCATGGAAAGCCCAGGTGGCACAAAACCCCCCCAAA
The DNA here is from genome assembly GCF_042186555.1 of Aquarana catesbeiana. Classification (NCBI taxonomy): domain Eukaryota; kingdom Metazoa; phylum Chordata; class Amphibia; order Anura; family Ranidae; genus Aquarana; species Aquarana catesbeiana. Next base: position 169,866,264 of record NC_133327.1, on the reverse strand, counting down.
TGACCCCATTTTGGAAAGTAGACACCCAAAGCTATTTGCTGAGAGGTATAGTGAGTATTTTGCAGACCTCACTTTTTGTCACAAAGTTTTGAAAATTGAAAAAAGAAAAAAAAAAAGTTTTTTCTTGTCTTTCTTCATTTTCAAAAACAAATGAGAGCTGCAAAATACTCACCATGCCTCCCATACTCAGGAGAAGCAGCTAAATGTATTTTGGGGTGCAATTCCACATATGCCCATGGCCTGTGTGAGCAATATATGATTTAGTGACAACTTTGTGCAAAAAAAAAAAAAAGTGTCACTTTCCCGCAACTTGTGTCAAAATATAAAATTATCCATGGACTCAATATGCCTCTCAGCAAATAGCTTGGGGTGTCTACTTTTCAAAATGGGGTCATTTAGGGGGGTTTTGTGCCACCTGGGCATTCCATGGCCTCCGAAACTGTGATAGGCAGTGAAGAGTGAAATCAAAAATTTACACCCTTAGAAATCCTGAAGGCGGTGCTTGGTTTTCGGGGCCCCGTACGCGGCTAAGCTCCCAAAAAGTCCCACACATGTGGTATCCCCATACTCAGGAGAAGCAGCTGAATGTATTTTGGGGTGCAATTCCACATAGGCCCATGGCCTGTGTGAGCAATATATCATTTAGTGACAACTTTTTGTAAATATTTTTTTTTTTTGTCATTATTCAATCACTTGGGACAAAAAAAATAAATATTCAATGGGTTCAACATGCCTCTCAGCAATTTCCTTGGGGTGTCTACTTTCCAAAATGGGGTCATTTGGGGGGGTTTTGTACTGCCCTGCCATTTTAGCACCTCAAGAAATGACATAGGCAGTCATAAACTAAAAGCTATGTAAATTACAGAAAATGTACCCTAGTTTGTAGACGCTATAACTTTTGCGCAAACCAATAAATATACACTTATTGACATTTTTTTTATCAAAGACATGTGGCCGAATACATTTTGGCCTAAATGTATGACTAAAATTTCGTTTATTGGATTTTTTTTATAACAAAAAGTAGAAAATATCATTTTTTTTCAAAATTTTCGGTCTTTTTCCGTTTATAGCGCAAAAAATAAAAACGGCAGAGGTGATCAAATACCATCAAAAGAAAGCTCTATTTGTGGGAAGAAAAGGACGCAAATTTCGTTTGGGTACAGCTTTGCATGACCGCGCAATTAGCAGTTAAAGCGACGCAGTGCCAAATTGGAAAAAGACCTCTGGTCCTTAGGCAGCATAATGGTCCGGGGCTCAAGTGGTTAATTTGGATAATAAATTGCTAGCCAAGATATTGGCATCTAGATTGAATAATATTATAGGCCAACTTATACACAGGGACCAAACAGGTTTTATACCCAAGAGACAGACAGGGGACAATATAAAACGAACCCTTTTACTCATTCAAGCAGCCAAATCCAGGCGTATCCCAAATTGCCTCTTATCTTTAGACATCAAAAAGATGATTCAGTCACCTGGCCTTATATGCAGTATATGCTCCAAAAATGGGGTTTTGGAATACATTTCCTTACCTGGGTTTCCTCTCTTTATAACAATCCGAGGGCTTATATTAAATATGCTGGCTACAAATTGGCAATGCTGGATATTAGAAGAGGTACAAGACAAGGCTGCCCCCTATCCCCATTGCTTTTCGCCCTACTTATAGAACCTTTAGCACAATTAATCAGATATAATCCAGACATCAAAGGTATCGAATTAGGTGGTTACCAACACAAACTTTGTCTTTTTGCAGATGATATTCTTATTTTTTTTATCTCATCCCCACATTTCTGCCCCCAATCTTCTTAACGTACTTGATAAATTTGCACATATTTCAGGGCTCTATGTAAACCCTGTTAAATCGGTGAGAGTCACTGAGGGGGCGTGACTGGATGTGGTTGTGAGCAGAGGTGTGTAAGCTCCCTCCTCACTCAGCCCTTTGCTGCTACCCCCAGCTATCCCCAGCGAGGTGATCCAGCGCCATGTAGTGGGTTACCCCTTTTCCCGCTTACCATATCTCTTGTTCATCTGCACATAGCTCCTTGCATAGTTTACTATCTGCCGGGACCCTGGAGGCGAGTGAGTCGGCATCGCATTGTGGAGGGCGAGAGGCGGACCGCCGCTGGAGGAAGCTGGATGCCTGATCCTGAGTGAGAGAGTCTACGGAAGGAAGCGCCGGCAGCAGCAACAGGTTAACCAGACGCCTCGAGTGACGGACGCTCCAGGAAGGTACCAGGTCCAGTGAGTAACTCACCGAGGGTGGCTCAGTTTAAGCCGCCGGACAGTTACACTACACCGCAGCAGTGTGACGGGTAATGTGACCGTCTTTTCCTTCATTTTTTTTTCTATGCTGTATGGTAGTGTATAGGGAAAGGACTTAGACATTGCTAGTGAAATTGAAGGAGAGAGGGTGACCGAGGAGCAGTGACACCCTGCCTTGGTAAAGAAACCATTGTTATCTCTCTGATACCTCTCATACTATCCCTATATCTTTTCCGCATTATTGTTACTGCTATAATATGACTAGGAAAAAGGGGGAGGAACAGGCTCAACACACTCAGGAAGGTTCGGTGGCCCAAGCTACCCGATCGCTTAAAGAAAAGGGGAGCCGGGCGTCATCCGCAATGGCAGCAGCAGCCAAATTAGAAAAGTATGCGCACACCCCTCAGCATTCCCCAGCTAAAGGCAACCTCGTACCTCAAGAAAAAATGCAGTTGAGAGGTATGGGAGATAGGAAAAGCATAGGTAAAACCTCATCTATGCCATTGATTCCTGTTAAAGGGGCGAATAAAAAAAGTCCTGAAAAGGGCCCATTGGAAAAGGTGCCAGAGGACACTCCTGCTTCCAATGAATTAGGCGAGCCTGAGCCCACATTAAAAGAGGTGTTAAAAGCAGTAAACTCTTGTAGGGGCTCATTGACTAGCCTAAGCGACCAACTAAGGGGTCTTAAGGAAGAGCTACGCTTCATGAGTCAGGAATCACAAAAAGCCGCGGACAGGGCCTCAATACTGGAGGAGAGATTAAGCCGGGCTGAGGATGTCTTGCACCCAATGCAACAAGAATTTAAAATAATGCAAACCCAGTTGGATACCTACAAGTCTAAAATGGATGAAATGGAGAATAGATTACGGAGATAGAATGTGAGGGTACTGGGTCTTCCAGAGAAAAGTGAGGGTCCCCACCCTGAAGAATTTATGGAAGGATGGTTGAGGGAGGTCTTTGGAGCCGAGACATTTTCACGCTTTTTCTCTATTGAAAGGGCACACAGTGCCTACTAGGGCGGCTACATCAAGTACCCGCCCTAGACCCATGATCATGAAACTATTTAATTACAGAGATAAGGTGACACTAATGCAGAAGTCCAGGGAGAAGGGGGACATCTTCTACAATGGAGCCTGAGTTTCATTATACCCAGCCTACTCTTCGGAGTTACAGAAGAAGAGGGCGGGCTTTGTAGACATAAAGCGCAGCCTGCTGACCCTAAAAATACCATATGCGCTACTGTACCCGGCGCGATTGCGCATCAAAGCTCTAGGGACGATACAATTTTTTGACACTGTAGACAAGGCCACAAAGTGGCTTGATGACAATAAGAGGAACTTTTAGAGCTGGAACACATTGAATGAAAATTAGTGTTCATTTTTTGTAGTTGTTTTTTTTTTTTTTTCGCAGCAAGGGTTGAAAGGGGAGGGGTGGGTTGATGGAAGTGGGAAATGAGAGTTGGTAAAGAGTGGTGTGTTGTAGATGTCTCTTATTTGAGAGCACTGAGGTATGAAACTCGGGTGGGGGGGTGGGGGTTGCGGGAGGGAAGGAAGAGATAAGGGGGAGTATACTTGGATAGGGGGAGGGAATGTTGGTTTGAGCACAGTGATGGGGTTAGAATGGTCACAAAGCATGTCCCCAGGGCGTACCAAGATAGGTTTGGGGGGAGGAGGGGGGGAGCACAGGAGGGCAAGGGAGCACAGGGGGTCATAATAATAAAAAAAGTTCACACTGCACTGGACCAAAAGTTTGGAAGTGAAAAGACCAAAAGGATTCATAGCTTGTTGAGATGCACATACACAGCTTGGAAATATAAAGTAATGGAATTAGAGGAGGAACCTAGTGAAATAGGAAAAGGTGCACAAAAAGATAGACACTTTAGAGAGGGTGAATATGGTAGAAAGGCTAGGAACACCTTCAGTTATCTAGAACAGTCTTGTTTTCTTTTTTTTCTTTTTTTTCTTTTTTGGTTCCCTGATGGCAGGGGCGGTATTTCTTTTTTGATTATTTTCTTTTTTTTGTAGCTAAATGTCGCCTAGTACCGTAGGGGTTAGTTCATGGAATGTTAGGGGCATGGGTGATCCCATTAAGAGAGCTACGGTATTTGCCGAGTTGGAGTCCCACGGCTCGGGACTGGTGTGCCTTCAGGAGAACCACCTGACCAATGAGACCAAATCATTAATTAGAAATAGGAAATTTCAAGCTCAGTTCCATTCAGTATACTCGTCTTATTCAAGGGGGGTTAGTATACTGGTCAAAAAAGGTACGACGTTCTTTTGTAGAGATGTCAAGATTAATACATTGGGTTGCTATGTGTTCTTATATTGCCTTATAGAGGGCTACCCATTCATTATAGCCAATCTGTATATTCCTCCACCTTTCATGCTGGAAATCCTTTATCAATTGTTGGAGTATGTGGAGGATAAAGCCGACATCCCGACTATAATAGTGGGCGACTTTAACATGGTCCTCGATGGTTGCCTGGATAGGTTTCCACCTAGGCCCAAGTTGACAGGAGTGTCTGGGGGGCGGCTGGCTCAGTTCCTGGAGGAGGTTGGGTGGTGCGACCCATGGAGAGCCCGAAATCCAGGGGCTCGGCGGTACTCTTGTTTTTTGGAGTCACACCACACACATTCTAGGATTGACTTAGCGATGGGTAATGGGGTGGCACAGTCACTCGTAGCTAAGATAGAATACCAGCAGAGGGGGATCTCAGACCACTCACCTCTAACGCTGAAGATAAAGTTCCACGATAGACACATTCAGAGGGCTTGGGCGTTAAATCCGGCTTGGCTGGAGATTATGGGCGGAACAGAAGATATCTCTGGAAAATTAGAAGAGTACAATAATAATCAGGGCACAGCGTCGGAGGGGGTGGTTTGGGATTCCCTAAAAGCATTTCTTAGGGGGGTGCTTATACAGCAGGTAGCGTGGGCCAAGAAACAATCAAAAGTGAAGAGCAAGCAGATTAGAGAAGAGGTATTAAAATTGGAGAGGCAATATGTTGAGGACCCAAGTCCGGAAAATCAGGCGCTATGATTAAAAAAGCAACATGAGTATAAGATGGACACAATTAGAAAGGCCGAGAATAAGAGACTGTTCCAGAAGCAGAAGTGCTTTGGAGAGGGGGAAAGAGTGGGTCGAACATTAGCACTGTTGGTCAACACCAACTCTTCCTCCTCATCATTGCCTATGATTAGGACCCCTAATGGAGAAAACTCATTTGATCCCCAGAAAGTTAAGGAAACATTTTTTAATTATTATAAGGATTTATATAAGTAGCAGTGCAGGTTAGAACAAAAGGAAGTGGAAAGCTTCCTGGAGAATGCTCATTTGCCGACTCTTCCTGATCCAGATAGGGCTGGTCTGGAATCCCCCACAACCCTTGAAGAATTAAAGCAAGCAGTAGCAGATATGCAGATATGCCTAACCAAAAATCTCCAGGCCCGGATAGACTGCCCTTGGAAGTCTACAAGCACTTTGGGGCGGTGCTGCTTCCATTCCTTCTGAAAACATTGAATTGGGCAATTATAGAAGGAAGGCTGCCCTCCTCGATGTTAGAGGCTAATATAATATTGATACCGAAAGAGAGGAAAGACCATCTTGATGTATCTTCATACAGGCCAATTTCACTGCTCTGCTCTGACATCAAAATTCTGGCAAACATAATGGCAACTAGGCTAAATAAATGTATCTCGGGCTTGGTGCATCCGGACCAGTCGGGATTTATTCCTAACAGGTCTGTTAGCGTAAACATTAGACGGACGTACCTGTGTCTCCAATCTCCGGCAGGGGGAAATGCCTCTAGGGCGATATTGTCCTTGGATATTGCCAAGGCGTTCAACAGCATGGAATGGGACTATCTTTGGTGGGTACTGGAGAGATTTGGGTTTGGCCCCACGTTTATAAGATGGATGAAAATTCTATACTCCCACCCAAGAGCTAGATTAAAGATAAACAACTAATTTTCTGAATGGATGCCTCTTGTGAGAGGGACAAGACAGGGGTGCCCATTGTCACCCCTGTTGTTCGCCCTGGCTATGGAGCCGCTGGCGGAAGTAGTTAGAACAGCGACCGGAGTGCAGGGATTTAAGAGAAGTAACGGGGAAGATAGGATAGCGCTATTTGCAGATGACATGCTATTGTTCTTAGGTGTGACACAGGGTCATCACTAGAAAAAGTGATTCAGCTGGTGGAAAGGTTTGGGAACTTATCGGGACTTGTAGTAAATTGGGGCAAGTCCATGCTCTTGCCAATAGATTCAACTGTTAACGCCCCGAATGGTTGTATGTCTCGGTTAAAGGTGACAGAGAAAATGAGGTATTTAGGAATAATGGTATCTGGTGATCCCTACCAATACATCGAAGATAACCTAGCCCCTCTGCTGGAAAAATTCAAAAGAAAAAGTGACATCTGGGGAAAACTCCCCCTATCTATGGCAGGCAGAACCAACCTAGTCAAAATGATATGGTTGCCACAACTTTTGTATGTACTCCATAACTCCCCAGTCTGGATTGGGAAGAAATTGTTTTTAAAAATAAATACCTTGTTTAGAGGACTAATCTGGAAGAAAGGGCAGGCAAGGATCAGCTTGCAAACACTACAGCGTCCTACCAGGGAGGGGGGACTGGCAGTGCCCCAACCATACAACTATTTCCTGGCTGCCCAGTTGCAGCATATAGGGGGATGCGAGACTCAGGGTTGGAGGGATACTAGCGGTGAAATTATGCTACAGAATAGTTTGCACAAGTCTCTGATAGAGGCTTTGGAGGCCGGGTCACTACAGGACGGGCCCCCAACAAGTAGATTAGTTAACAAAGTTTGGCAGTCGACTAAACGGATTATGGGCTATAGAGGGTTCACTGAATTCTCACCCATATGGCAAAATAAATTCCTGCATGAGCTGATGACCTTGGAAAAAAATAGGATTTGGGAATATTGCGGAATTAGTAGGCTGGCTCAGTTATATGGAGATAATAAAATGCTAAAATCCTTTACTGAGCTTAGGACTAAATATGGAATCCCAAAAAAAACATTCTATTACTACCTGCAGGTTAGGCATGCCTTGAACAGCCAATTCAAGAACTGCCCGCCCGTATGGTGCAAGGTTCCTCTCCTTGAAAGTATTGTCAGAACAAACAGCACCAAGGGTCTGATAGGAAAGGCATATGGGCAACTGGTTGAAAAACTACTTGCCCCACAGTCATCTATGGGAGTCAGAGCAAGATGGGAGGCAGACGTGGGGGAGGTCGCGGCTCACCAGTGGAAGAAGATTTTGGAGTATTGCCCATTGGTGTCTGTCTCTCCATCACAGCAGGCCTCGCACCTCCTCCTGCTACATAGAGCCTACTACACCCCAAAAAGATTACATAAATTTGGTAATAGGCTAGATGATAAATGCCCCAGGTGCCTGGACACAGGAGATCTTATCCATATGATGTGGAGATGCCCAAAACTAGCAAGGTATTGGAGAGAGATAATAAAGATCAAAGAAACTAGGTGGAAAATTAAATTAGCTCTGGAGGCCAGGGTATGTATTCTTGGCCTGACAGGCGAGAATATAGGGTGCACCAGTATCAATATTGCCGTGCGAAGGTGCCTCTATCAGGCAAGGAAGCTGACAGCCCAGTCCTGGCTTTCTGCTATACCCCCAACTCCGGAAGAGTGGATTGAAGTGATGAACAAGTTGGTGTGGATAGAAAAGACAACGTATATTAGAAGGGGAAGCTATGGTAAATTCGCAAAGATACGGAGTCCATGGCTTGATTGGTTGGGTGTTTCCTCTTGAAAGTTGGAGGAAATCAGATGATAATCCATACAGATGTGAACGTGGGAACATAGAGGAAGGGGGGTGGGTGGAAATGGATCAGGGAAAATATTAGTTAGATTGAAAATACTCCCGGTCATTTCTATTATTTGGGGGAGGTGGGGGGAGGGTAATTCTGGGTGGGTTAAGGGTGGGAGGGGGGTGGCTAGACGTAATATAGGGGAGGGGTGGGTTAGGGAACTGAGGAAAGAAGGGGTGAAAAATTAATGCAATTGGGATTTATATTTAGCCACGGCGGTGCTTATTAGTTAGTAAATTAGTTATTAGTTAGTAATTTATATAATGTATGTAAAACAGTCTGCATTGGTATGTGTGTAAAATTGGTTAAGAAAAAGTATTAAATCAGAAGAGGAATGGCATATACCACAATTATGTAAATTGGTGAAAGCGACAGTTAATGAACGTTAACCTGATTCTTCCCTCTAGTGGTGTTCGCTGATGTGGTTAAAAAGAAGAAAAAGAAAGAAAAAAAAAAAAAAAAAACCCCTGTTAAATCGAATGCGTTAAATATAGTTACATAGTAGGTGAGGTTGAAAAAAGACACAAGTCCATCAAGTCCAACCTATGTGTGTGATTATATGTCAGTATTTCATTACATATCCCTGTATGTTGCGGTCATTCAGGTGATTATCTAATAGTTTCTTGAAGCTATCAATGCTCCCCGCTGAGACCACCGCCTGTGGAAGGGAATTCCACATCCTTGCTGCTCTTACAGTAAAGAACCCTCTACGTAGTTTAAGGTTAAACCTCTTTTCTTCTAATTGTAATGAGTGGCCACGAGTCTTATTAAACTCTCTTCTGCGAAAAAGTTTTATCCCTATTGTGTGGTCACCAGTACAGTATTTGTAAATTGAAATCATATCCCCTCTCAAGCGTCTCTTCTCCAGAGAGAATAAGTTCAGTGCTCGCAACCTTTCCTCATAACTAAGATCATCCAGACCCTTTATTAGCTTTGTTGCCCTTCTTTGTACTCGCTCCATTTCCAGTACATCCCTCCTGAGGACTGGTGCCCAGAACTGGACAGCATACTCCAGGTGCGGCCGGACCAGAGTCTTGTAGAGCGGGAGAATTATCGTTTTATTTCTGGAGTTGATCCCCCTTTTAATGCATGCCAATATTCTGTTTGCTTTATTAGCAGCAGCTTGGCATTGCATGCCATTGCTGAGCCTATCATCTACTAGGACCCCCAGGTCCTTTTCCATCCTAGATTCCCCCAGAGGTTCTCCCCCCAGTGTATAGATTGCATTCATATTTTTGCCACCCAAATGCATTATTTTACATTTTTCTACATTGAACCTCATTTGCCATGTAGTCGCCCACCCCATTAATTTGTTCAGGTCTTTTTGCAAGGTTTCCACAATATCTCTTTAACATTATCAGATCTTCAACAAGCTCAAATTTCTTTACCATTTAATTGGGTCTCTCATCAATTACCATATTTAGGAGTATACCTAACATCCTCACTTTCTGATCTTTTTGCAGCTAACTATCTACCTCTATTGAAGCAAGCCACAGGCCTTTTGAAACAATGGTCCTCTCTCCCATTGTCATGGTTAGGACGGATAAATACTATAAAAATGTTGTTATTACCAAAATTTTTATACCTATTTAGAGTACTCCCAATCTCTATACCATCATACTTCTTCAGAGTTACACAACATAAAGTAATGTCTTTCATTTGGAGTAATATTAAACCCTGTATATCTAAATGTACTCTTTACCTTAGCAAAACGTGTGGGGGCTTGGGGTTACCAAACTTTTCCTCTTACTACAATGCTGCACAAATATCAATATTATTTAAATACCATTCTATAGAAGAAATACCCCTTTGGGTAGCTATTGAATCTATTGATAGCGACCCCATATCTGTAGCCAATTTGTTATGGCTACAACCTAGAGATAGATCTCATCTAATTAACCCCATTATGAAACATTCGTTGGCTATTTGGGATAAGTTTGGTAAATCTCATAAGCTCCAATCTATACACAACCCCCTTCTCTCTTTTCTCGGGAACCCAGCCTTTTACCCTGCTTGGAAATTCCCAAAGTCATTCTCTGCTTGGTCCTCTACAAACTTGGTTAGATTATACAAGCTAGTCTCTACTGAAAATTTTCAAGCATTTTCTATATTATTTGCTAACAATGGACTACCTGGTAATGAAATATTTTGTTATCTACAAATCAAACATTTTTACATGCCTTTCCTTATGTCCGGTGTTCCACTTAATCAAATGTCTCAATTCAAACATATTTGTATGAATGACTCACACGTTAAAGGGCTTATTTCACTTATTTATCAAAATCTCATTAATACTCCTAATGATATACTTCCTTCTTATACTGCTAAATGGGCCACAGATTTAGGACGAACGTTCACCATCGATGACTGGTCTAACATTTGGTTGGCTACCAAATCCTCATCTCCTAATTGTTTTGCTCTAGAAACTAATTTCAAAGTCTTGGCACGTTGGTACCTAGTACCAGCTAGAATAACAAAATTTACTCCTTCTTATCCCAATAATTGCTTTTGAGGTTGTTCCACACCAGGTACCCATTTGCATATATGGTGGCAATGCCTGATTGCTCAAGAATTCTGGAAAAACATATTTGCTATGGCATCTAAAGCTTTAGAAATTCCTATAGCCCTAGACCCAGCCATTGCACTTTTAAATCTTAAACCGGCCAGTATTACCCGTAATCAATTCAAATTGCTTATCCAAATCAATACTGCTGCCAAACAAACCATAGCCAAGGCATGGAAGTCCAATACACTGATCGTGGCGGAAGCTAAACATAGAACAAACCAGGCCCTTATTTTCACAAAAATGACAGCTATTGAAGACAATAATATTAATAAATTCCGTATGATTTGGCAGCCATGGGTTAAACACTTTTTTTCTTCTGATTTCAACCAGTCATTGATGTTACCCTATTAAAATCCTTGTTGTATTAATGTATTATTAATTATCCATGTTGGGAGCCGGGTCACCACTTCGAGGGATTCTCTCTTTTCTTCTTTACTCTTCTTATCTTACCATCTGTCTCTCTAAGATTCCTTTAATTCGTAGGGCAAACCTGTGTAATCCTTATTTAGTATTCAACACTAATGTTATATTGCCCGTATAGTTCTTATATTCTATTCTCTTCTTACTATACTAACTTTTCTTTTATTATTTACTACACAAATGATAATTTTGGGATACTTTAAAACTTTACTTAAATGACTTATATCTCATTATTAATGAGTAATGCCTTTTATAAGCATTAGACTTTCACAATTTTTCTCTTCCAATAGATATATATAGTTAATAATCTGTAAGGAGCGCATCACTCCTTTTTCTCTTTTTTTACTTTCATTTTTTCTCTCTTCTCTCAGGTATACTACATGGACCAATTCTTATTTGTAATAATAATTTCAATTTCGAATAATCATGCCCCCATCTATCCACAGTTTGTGCCCATGAGGGGTGGATAGGTGGTCTGGAGGCATGCTTTATATCTCTCGTATATAACTTTTGACATATAATCGGGTCCATACATTTATAACTAATTTAAACTATATCTATTATCTTTGATTTCACCTCGCCTGCGAGAATTGTTTTAGTAATGAATATATAGATATATCTCTACTGTTCATATATGTATCCCTTGTTATGATATTTGATATACTTTGTCTTTTCTTATGCAAAATTTCAATAAAAATATTGAACAAGAAAATACTTAACAAAATCCTGGGTTCTGTGAATTCATCAACATTTAAAGAGCATCAGATGGATAAGTGTTGCTCCCATAAATATAGATCTTGGGTGATATTCTTTGTTTGATGGTAAAGGAGAACTCCACACTACTAATGTAGTCTCTCTTCTCTGGTCCCTTCGGAGGGTATTGACAGAAATGATCTGACCAATCAAGAGGTCTGAAGAGTGGCCGATGGGATGTCAGTGTTTATGACCATGCAGCTGTCACTCCCACAGATATAGTTTTCTATATGTAATTAATATCTTTGAATGTCTACAGGTTACATTCTGGTAACTTGTATATTATCGTCCAGCATGGGATTACTTTTTGAATGAATGCAAATATGATGGTTAGCAGATGCCTATTTAACCTGGAAAATTAAATGGGCCCAACCCGCCTCCAATACTTTCTAATAAAAGCGGTGTTTGGCCTCAAAATGCTGATAATTTATACAGGTAAATATTGTGCAAAAAAGGAAGAAAGGTTGGTGCCATGGAAGTTGGCTAAAACATTTTTTTAAATGCACGTGAACAACAGTCAAAAAGGTCAATGTGTTTCGGCCATCAGGCCTTAATCATGGTCATGATTAAGCTGATAGCCGAAATGAAGTTGTTCACCTGCATTAATACAACTATGTTTTAGCTGACTTCCATGGCACCAGCCTTTTTGCTTTTTTTGCACGGATTGCACATGGAGGTTTACAGGGACTTCCCAGGCTGACTGTTGTGTTCTTGAGGCTGACCAAGCATCACACAGGAGATATAAGCTCGGATGCACCCGTTCCAAGTAAATACTATATGCACTTATTCTTGCTGTACTCATTAGCTCAAAAATTATGAAACAAACTTACATTTTGAATCTGCAGGTAGTAATAGACAGTCAGGAATGTGTATTCTGCTGGCCGACAAGCTAAACTACTTGCCTGTTATTTGCCAGGATGGATATCTGATTAGGTTCTGTTAATAGGGTATATGATGGCTAAATAAAAAGGTTATCTGATAGGTAAGGTTGCAGCAGAATGGTTCATGGCCATTCCTGCAGTGAAATAGCAGTACATTTAAAGTTTCCAGACCTTTAGAGAATTGTTTACTCAAGTTAAATGGAGAAACACTCCTGGGATCATAGCCATGTCCTGAAAGGGTGGTCATTCCTGCTAAAAAAAAAATCATTGCTGACTTATGAATTTCCTACAGCAAGGCTGCCCTGTGTTCTTTCACACAATTTGTGGGGTGCCCAGTTCTCATTATCATCACAGTATTCGTAAAAAAAAAAGAAACATATTTTTAAATTTAACTAGAGTAAGTACCTGCATTTGGCTTAGTTTGAACCTCTTGTAATTACCAGTACAGTAAAACTGGGAGATGGCGGGACATTAGATGCGCTGCAATGCACATGTTTTGAAAAGGGAACAGAAGGGTTTTCAACAGCAATTGAAGGGCATTCAAGAGCTTGAGGAACATACTCAGCTGTTCCTGAATGTGCTGAGAGGCTATTTCCATAGACACTTAAAGCATTTACTTCTTATTGATGATTTAACACAGCAAAGCTACCACATGTTGATAGTTTTCAGTAAATATGACAAATGTGATAGGGATGATCCAAATGTGTTCTCATTAGACTTACATGAAACTTGGTTGCATAGATATTTCCATTTGATAAATGATTGCTGGGAAACAGAAATGAACTCCAGGATATTGAAGGTTTTCTGTTATATATTTGTATTCTGATGTATTTTATTGCATGTTATTGAAATAAATATCTATACATACTAATAGAACATTGAAGTATTATTTTTTTGCAGTTTGCAATACTCAGGTTATCCTTCTCAGCTCTCTAGATTAAAGTATGGCTGGTACTTGCCTGAATATTTAATTCATAATGTGAGATGAAATTTGCAAATGATGTATTAGTTTGAGAAATCATCCAGCAATGATAGGCTCATGTTCCAACAGATATATGGCACTATGCGTGAAGAGGCCTGCACTTTCCGTGCGCCTGTCAGTTGCGGGATTATAAATAGCTGTTCAGTTTGTCCTTCAGCTGTGCATTAAACTGGTGGCTCCATAGAAAACATCCATCTGAAATCCCTGCCTAATGAATAAGGATGACCCGAACACCCCCCTGGTTCAGTTTTCACCAGAACTTGCGAACAGGCAAACAATTCGGACAAACACACAAACACCTCTAAAGTCTATGGGACATGAACATGAAAAATAAAATGCTCATTTTAAAGGCTTATATGCAAGTTATTGTCATAAAAAGTGTTTGGGGAACTGGGTCCTGCCCCAGGGGACATGTATCAATGCAAAAAATAGTTTTAAAAATGGCCATTTTTTCGGGAGCAGTGATTTTAATAATGTTTAAAGGGAAACAATAAAAATGAAGTATTCCTTTAAATATCATGCCTGGGGAATGTCTATAGTATGCCTGTAAAGTGGCACAGTTTTCCCGTGTTTAGAACAGTACCACAGCAAAATGACATTTCTGAAGGAAAAAAAGTAATTTAAGACTGACCCCGGCTGTAATGAATTGTCGGATCTCGGCAATATAGATAAAACTCATTGGAAAAAACAGCATGGGTCCCCCCCAGTCCATTACCAGGCCCTTTGGGTCTGGTATGAATATTAAGGGGAACCCTGAACCAAAATTGTTTAAAAAATTGTGTGAGGGTCTCCCCAAAATCCATACCAGGCCCTTCAGGTCTGGTATGGATATTAAGGGGAACCCTGCACCAAAAAAAATGGCGTAGGGGTCCCCCCAAAATCCATATCAGACCCTTCTGGTCTGGTATGGATTTTAAGGGAAACCCTGCGCCAAGATTTAAAAAAATTATGTAGGGGTCCCCCCAAAATCAATACTAGACCCTTATCGGAGCATGCAACCTGGCAGGCCACAGGAAAAGAAGGGGGATGAGAGAGCGCCCCCACTCCTGAACCAAACCAGGCCACATGCCCTCAACATGGGGAGGGTGCTTTGTGGTTCCCAAAGCACCTTGTCCCCATGTTGATGGGGACAAGGGCCTCATCCCCACAACCCTTGCCAGGTGGTTGTGGGCGTCTGTGGGCGGGGAATCTGGAAGCCCGCTTTAACAAGGGGACCCCCCCATGTGAATTGGTAATGGGTACATTGTAAATATAAAAAAAATAAAATGTCCCGCAATGTAAATCCATCTCACGCCACCCGATGACCCGAAAAAAGAAAAAATGCAATAGCTCTGCCTCCATGGGAGGCTACCGCTGAGTGACGCTTCTTCTCGATGACAGCTGTTATATAGCTGAGGACAGGGCCACTTGGTGATGTAAACAGGTGGCCCCACCCTCCTCTGACACCACGTGACGTCAGAGGAAGGCGGAATCACCAGTGAGTTACATCACCGTGTGGCCCTGCCCTCAGCTATATAACAGCTGTCATCGAGAAGAAGCGCAACCCGGTGGGAGCCTCCCATGGAGGTGGAGATATTTTTATTTTTTTAATAAAGGACTTGTCCCAAAGTATCTCCTGTCTTTTTACTATTTTTGACACTTTTTTTGTGAATTGGCAGGGGTACAATGTACCTGTTACCAATTCATATAGGGGGGCAGGATCTGAGGGTCCCCTTCTTAAAGGGGGCTTCCAGATTCCGATAAGCTCCCCGCCCACAGACCCCCACAACAACCGGGAAAGGGTTGTGGGGATGAGGCCCTTGTCCCTATCAACATGGGGACAAGGTGCTTTGGGGACCCCAAAGAACCCTCCCCATGTTGAGGGCATGTGGCCTGCTACAGTTCAGGAGGGGGGCCCTCTCTTGCCCCCCTCTTTTCCTGCAGCCTGCCAGGTTGGGTGCTCAGATAAGGGTCTGGTATGGATTTTGGGGGGACCCCTACACCTTGTTTTTTATTTTGGCGCAGGGTTCCCCTTAAAATCTATACCAGACTTTTTAGGGGGACCCCTACGCCATTTAAAAAAAAATTGGCACAGGGTTCCCCTTAATATCCATACCAGACCTGAAGGGCCTGGTATGGATTTTGGGGGGACCCCCACACAATTTCTTTAAGCAATTTTGGTACGAGGTTCCCCTTAATATTCATACCAGACCCAAAGGGCCTGGTAATGGACTGGGGGGGGACCCATGGCATTTTTTTTTCAATGAGTTTTAGCTATATTGCCGAGACATGACAATTCATTACAGCCGCGAGCAGCGATCAGTTTTAAATGACTTTTTTCCTTTAGAAATGTCATTTTGATGTGGTAGTGTTCTAAACATGGGTAAACTGCGCCACTTTACAGGCATACCATAGACACCCCCCGGCATAATATTTAAAGGAATATTTCATTTTTATTGTTTCACTTTAAGCATTATTAAAATCACTGCTCCCGAATAAACAACCGTTTTTAAAACTTTTTTTTGCATTGATACATGTCCCCTTGGACAGGACATAGGTCCCCAAACACTTTTTATGGCAATAAGTTGCATACAAGCCTTTAAAATGAGCACTTTTGGTTTTCATGTTAATGTCCCAAGGACTTTAACTGTGTTCCGCGGCTTTTTGAATTTGCCGCGAACACCGCATAATGTTCGCTGTCCGGCGAACAGACGAACACCCCGAACTTACGTTTGACTCGAACATCCAGTTCATCCCTACTAATGAAGTGTAATGTGTATTAATGGCTGATATTAAAGCTTCAGTCCATGGAGACTGGGGGTTATTCCCACCATTCCAATAAACATTTTCTATCGCACTGCCCAGTTACTGTATATGGTGCAAAAATCTGTAGTATCATACAACATATAATACAAAAGCATGACTATGAGACTACAATAAAATATCATAGATTTACATTTCTGTTTTTGTGCATGTACTGTATATATTTAGTAATTATTTAGGGTTCCTGGGCACTGGGGCCACTGCCTAGTCTGCAATATTCTTCTCCTGGTTCTAGATTTAGATTTAGGTTTAGATTTATCTTGAAACAATATTACAGGTACTGTACGAAACTATTTCTTATTCTTTGATAATGAAATATATTGGCAACTCGGCAAGTTTGATCAGTAGAAGCATATTTACTGCAATGCAACTAAGACATAGCACATCACATATATGATCTGACATGTCCTATATACTCTGATACACAGTAGACTGATTCTATTTTCTTGCTTATTTTTGCAGTTGTCTTGGCTGAATTGTGAAAGTTGACCTTTCATTTTGCAGTTGATCTTAATAGTGCAAAAAATGTGGATAGGAAATGCAACAAAACTGACCTTCCCTCCCTTTTCCTAACAATTATGTGTTAGTTCATTTTTAAGGCATCTTATTTAAATTGGTAGTAAACCTTGGTAGAAAAAACAATTGTGTTCCCCTGCAATCTAATGTTCAAAAAGATGGATCCCTCCAGCGGTGCGCTGCCACCTCTGACAGGGATTCCATCTTCACCCGTTTTTTTTTTTTTATGGGTTCACGGGTTCTGGCCATTTAAATGGCTGAGCCGAGATGTCGTCACTCCCACGCATGCCCTTGCTAAATCACCTTGCTAAATTACGCGCTAGGGTTTGTATATAATGGTGTATTTGGGTGAGCCTATAATGTTCAGTATTTGGCATTTGCTATTTTTCTACCAGGGTTCTCTCGGTCAGCATACCCTTGTGATCACAGAGGTCTTCTATCCGTATTAGACCCTTGTTGGTCCACCATTCGAATGCAGGGGGGGTGAGGCCCGGGGTGAAGTCTCCATTTCTCAATAGAGGTGCTAGCGGATTGTGGGGTGACTTGAATTTCTGAGTCCTTGAGAGTCTATCCCAGATTTCTAGCGAGAAGGAAAGGGTAGGACATAATATGATTGGTCTCTCCTTCATTGGCAGCCACATAATATGTGAAATTGGGTTAGAGTGACAGGAATAAGATTCCATTTTCATCCATATTGCTTGGGGTTGTTGAAAATGAAATTTAGTAAGTTGGGCCATTTGGGCCGCGTTAAAGTATTTCTATAAATCAGGCAGGCCAAGTCCCCCTTTCTGTTTTGGAGTGTACATTGTACCTTTGTTCACCCTGGGCCTCTTGTCTCCCCATATGAAGTGAAGAATCTTTTTTTGGAATGTCTGCAGGTCGGAGCGGGCTAGTGACACAGGTATAGTACGAAATAAGTATAAGACCTTCGGCAAAACATTCATTTTTATCGAGTGTAGTCTACCAAACCACAGTGGGTGGTGTATCTGCCATCTGGCTAAATCTTCTGTCAGTCTTTTGAAAAGAGAAGGATAGTTTCATTTATATAATGTTTGTATAGATGAGGTCAGTCTTATTCCTAAGTACAAAAGAGCTTCCGGCTCCCATATAAATTAGTGGGATTGTTCGAGTGCTATCTGGGTGGACCTCTGCAAAGAGAGGTTCAATGCCCTAGATTTGCTATGATTAATTTTAAGGCCTGAGATTTCCGAAAACGGTTGTAGAATGACATTTAGATTGGGGAGGAAGGTGATCGGTGATGACAGGGCCAGCAGGAGGTCATCAGCAAAAAGCAAACACTTATGCTCCCTGTCACCACATATAATGCCCTTGACATCTGAATAGGTTTGGATCTTAATAGCCAATGGCTCTATTGTTAGGGCAAATAACAGCGGGGACAATGGACAACCCTGCCTAGTTCCCCTCCTAATAACAAGGGATTGGGATGGGTATCCTCTGAGCATTAAGGATGCTGTGGGGGTTTCATAAGCGTTTGAAGGAGGGTCAGAAAGCGCTCACCAGACCCAAAATGACGTAGCACGTCAAATAAGTATTCCCAAGGTAGGGAGTCGAACGCCTTCTGGATGTCCAACGAAAGCAGCATGCCCTGTCTAGGTCCCTTACTATCCCAATCAGATTGGATAGCCGAAATGAAATTTATAATCCTGCGGGTCTGATCCGATGCTTGGCGGTTTGGGACAAAGCCTGCCTGGTCTGGGTGAGTATATTGTGAGAGGAAAGAATTTAATCTAAGGGCTAGAACTTTAGTCATTATTTTAAGATCCATGTTGATCAGGGAGTTTGGTTGGTAATTGGCGGCAAAATCCATTCCCGGTTTTGGTAGTACATGTAGATATGCCGCGTTCTCGTGTTTAGGGATTTTGTTACCCCGTCTCAGGTCATTAAAATAAGAACATAAATGGGGTACTAGAACTTCTTGATATTTTCTACAGTAATGACCTGATAATCCATCTGGACCTGGGGCTTTAGAGGGATGTATAATTTTGATAGCCATCCTGATCTCTAGATCTGTGAATTCTTTGTTATCAGTTCTGTATGGGCCTGTGTGAGTTGAGGTAACAGAACGTCTTGAAAGAACGTTGCTGCCTTGGTTTGTGAATATTTATTTGGTGGGCTACACAGTTTAACATAGAATTTGTAAAATTCCCGAAGGATCAGTTCAGGATTTTAAGTGGGATGCCCAGTTGATAGTTGCAACTTAGGTAAAGTTGGCGTGTATGTTTGGGGTACTAACTTTCTAGCCAGCATTATGGTTGGTGTATCCCCTATTGTATTGTGTTTGGACCAGCGAACATGTTTCTCTGATTGAGTAGTCAAGCTTAAGTTTAATGCTAGTCTCGCTTCATCTATCTTATGTCTTATATCTACCTGGGGTTTTGTATGTTGTTCTTTCATTAGTTTGTCCAAGTTTGCTTCTAATTGCTTAATTGTTTGTTCTCGGGTCTTTTTCGCTCTGGTCACTGTTTGGATTAATCTGCTCCGTATAGCAGCTTTATGGGCTACCCAATTTATCACGGGGGATGTTTCTGATGACTTATTGGTCCGAAAATAGTCCTGTAATTCTTTCTCAATTTCAGTGTAAAGTGTGGGGTCATTCAGTAGGCTTGCATTAAGTCTCCATGGAGAGGGACGAGGTTTGGTCCAGAGTTCCACTGTGGTTATTTTGATCTGGGAGTGATCAGACCAGGGTGTGGACAGAATTTTAATTGATGTTATGTATGGGAGTAAGGGAGTATGTACCAAGAGGTGATCTACCTGAGAGTAGGTGTGGTGTACCTGTGAAAAGTGCATTTAATACCTGACTATGGGTTTTTTCCCTCCGGGCATCGATCAAGTCATAGAAATTGAGAATACGTGCTACCTTACTGCTACCAGTTGGTGGTCGTTTAAGAAACATTTTGGTGGGGTCTGATTTGTCCATAATCCTGTCTAATGGTATGTTGCTATCTCCCCCCATGATCACCTGTCCCTGTACTCTGGGCATCAATATCCTAAGCATTTTGCCAAAAAATTCCGTCTGTCCAGAATTGGACAGCAGTTGGTCATGAAGGCGTCCAACCGCCATAACGTATTGAACGTCTTTATCCTTAACTATAGTAACTGGCGTAAAGGGGGTCCGTTTTGAAAAGCAGACCACCACTCCTCCTTTTTTTTCCGTCCAGAGGGAGAGATGTAGTATTGTGGATACTTGCTATTCAGATATCGGGAGGGGTGAGGTTTTAGAGAAATGGGTTTCCTGCAGTAGGAGTACATCGGCTTTTTGTGCATGATAGTATTGAAAAGCTTTGGTTCTTTTAGTTGGGGAGTTAAAGCCATGAACATTGTGGGTGATTATTGCATAATCAGTGGGATATGTCTTAGCCATCGTGGTAGGATAGAGCACTCTTACCTTGTGTCACATAATGATATGATAAATTTTCTGGGATAGGTTTAATCAACTTCCATTTCCGCCAGGACCAAGTTATGAGGTTGGAGCGTGGAGCCAGGATTTGGAATGAAGGGTGGGATGAGGAGAAAGTGGGAGAAAAAAAGACAAGATGAATTAGGGAAAAATGATCATTGGGCCTTAGGCCCATGTACTCTCTTAATAAACATTAACATGTCAGCTTTAATCTGGGGTTCAACCCGCCCACATGCAATGTCCAGGAATGTGTGTACGAGGGTACTCCCTTCCTTGGAGGAAGGCAGTCTCGTAAATGGGGGGCATGCATGGCACAGTAACAGGATACAGTAAGCAAGGTAAGTAGGTAAGCAAACAGGAACTTGACTATTTCCACTATATTCTTGTAAAACTTTTGGATGCACTGCGCTGGTCCCCCCGCTCTCGAGGGCCATGAGTCCAGGGCAGGTGGGTTCCCCATCGGTTACACCCGCCCCGGCTTCACCAACCCCGGGGGGGCCATATTTTCCCTCCCTCTGAGGGGACAGGTACAGTACCTTGCCATCCCATAATAACTCACGGCAAGCAACGAAGAACAAACAAATTAATTATGATCGAAGAAATAATCGATCAGGTTGTGCAGTAAACCGCACTGTTCTTGTACAACAAAGGTAACTCTATTTAGTCTACTGTCAACTGTAGACTTTACAAAATAGGGGATAGATTTATGACATTTTTATTATTATTCATTTTTTTTTTACTAGTAATGCCGACAATCTGCGATTTTTATCAGGACTGCAACATTATGGTGGACACATCAGACACTTTTGACTTATTTTTTAAACCATTGACAATTATACAGCGATCAGTGTTATAAAAATGCACTGATTACTGTTTAAATGTCACTGGCAGGGAAGGGTTTAACACTAGGGGGCGATCAAGGGCTAACTGTGTTCCCTGACTGTGTGTTCTAACTGTGGGGGGAGGGGACTGACTATAGGAGATGACAAATCGTGGTTCCTAGCTATTAGGAACTCACGATCTGCCTCTCCTCTCCTCACAGAACAGGGATTTGTGAATTTACACACGCAGCTACAACGGTGAATGAATGAGTGACTTGTATAGCGCTACCTATGCAAACTGAATCGCCTCAGGGTGCTTTTTAACCTACCAGCATGTCTTTGGAGTGTGGGAGGAAACCGGAGTACCCGGAGGAAACCCACGCAGGCACAGGGAGAACATGCAAACTCTAGGCAGGTAGTGCCGTGGTCGGGATTTGAACCAGCGACCCTATTGCTGCTAGGTGAGAGTGCTACCCACTACACCACTGTGCTGACGGTTTGTGGGATCGTGCCGACCTGCGGCAGTATAATGATGGCGGCTGGTTGGGAAGTGTATACGGTGCTCTATTTACATTTTGTCTAACCTGTGCCATTCTGTTGCAATCCAAATAGGATAGATGCAATGACGTCACTGGTGCATGCGCATATTTGCGGGTATTCAGGGCATGCTCTGTGTGCCGTCCCTCCATTCTGGTGAATGTCGTACCTTCATCATCTTCACAATCCCGTGAGAGTACATCCCTATCCACAGCTTCCTGAAACACCCCATGTGACTTGCTATATCACAAGGGGGTGTAAACATTGAACTATAGTTGAATATCCCATATACAGCCAACAATAACCAGTGATGGGTGTCAGCCCCAATTCATGTACAACATGGTCCACAAAGGAAAGGGGAAATGGTGAGGAGCACCAGGACTCTGTGACACCCAGATATTTTTAAAATAGTCATACACAGTAATGAAAATATAAAACAAACATTTATTGAAAAAGCTAAAATGTGTACACATATTATGTGTGTTTACTTTAGAGAATCCTCCATTTCTTCTCCAAGGGCATACCCTGAAGAAGACAACACTGGTTAAAATGCGTCAACCCGCTTGGCAAAACGCATAATAGAGTATCTATTTGGATTCACTGTATTGTATTACCTTCTACATTTTTATTGCTATTTGTATTTTTAATGTTCAGTGATGCCCTCTACTCTGATAGGGTTGACATTTTAGCTTTTTCAATAAATGTTTGTTTTATGATATCATTACTGTGTAAGACTATTTAAAAAATATCTGGGTGTCACAAATCCCTGATGCTTCTCACCACTTCCCCTTTCCTTTGTGGACGATGTTGGAGTCTAAACAACACCACTGATAACTGGACTCTTAGTGCTAATCGTAAACATGCCAGTCTTCATTGCCATAGTAATCCTGGATTGAAAATTAAGCTTGGTTATCACTCAATGCACATACGCGAGATTCAGACCATATTCAGATTCAGGTCATACAGCAAGATGGCCCCGGCTTCAATTTGGAGACAGGGAAAATAAAATTAGCTGGAAAAAAGTAAGAAGGAATCAAGCAGGTTTAAGGCATATTGATATAAAAGGCTTTTGTGTAGTGCCTACATTCATTTTCAACATTGTGTTTGCCAGGTTTACTACCTCTTTAATACAGAAAATGTATTATGGTAAAAAAAACCTTTTGCCTTTGCAATCACTTTAACCTCCACATAAACAGAGGCTTCTTTAAAGTAAGAGCTTTAAAATTTAGAATAGAAAGCGCAACTCCCGCGTTTTCAATCCTCCATCCTGAAATTTATCTGGGGGTCCAAGGGCAGACGATGCTCCAAAGAAACACTCTACAGACTCAAAACCCAAGGAGGACTAGCCCTCCCCAATATTTGGTGGTAATACCAAGCGGCACAATTAGCACAGATCTCCATAGCATATTCTAGGGGTCCAAAACCAGACTGGCTACTGATGGAAAGGAAAGCAACACCGCGCCACATGATAGATTATTTACTTTGTGCTCTCCCGCGCCTCAGACCGGCAATACTAGCCCCAACCCTTTCTCACTCGATGGCCCTGTGGGATAAACTTAAAAAAACTCTTCCCTAACTTCTTTCATTCACCCCCTCGCTCACTTATTCCACAACCCAGAATTTCCCCCGGGTCTAAACGTACTTGCATTCAAATGGTGGATAGATAAGGGCCTCTACAGGATTGGACACTTCCTAAACTCTAGAGGGCCCCTTACTGTCGGATACTGCGTGAATGAATTAGAAATATAGACTGACCCAAATTACTCACTTTCTCCGATCCAAATGGTCTGATAATTCTAATCCCCCCGCTCTGACCGCATACGAGTAGTGGTGTTCCAACATAAAGGATCAGAGGGGTGGTATCTCCATTATCTACAACTCACTAGCCAGTAATGTAAACAAATCTCTTTATGCCCGAATTTGGGAACAAGACCTGGCAGGTGAGTGGGACTTGTATAAATGGCAAAGATGCTTTCAAAGATCTTTCAAGGGCATCGTGAACATTTTCCTAATGGAAGCTAGTGTTAAAATTATCACACACTGGTACAGTAGGTGACCGCGATATTGTGTCAATCTCGCCGCACTTCTCGGCGAGATTTGACACCTACGAGCCCCGTCGCAGGGGCCAGCGCCGAGATGGCTCGCTCATCGGGAAAGGAAAACTTTGTTTTCCTTCCGCGATGAGTGACAGGCAGCGCTGACAGCTGTCTGGTATGAATCCTGAGGCGGGATCACCGCGCCAAATTTTCAATGAAAAAACCGGCGTGGGTTCCCCCCTCGGAGGCATACCAGGCCCTTAGGTCTGGCATGGATTGTAAGGGGAACCCCCTATGCCGAAAAATCGGCGTGGGGGTCCCCCCCAAATCCATACCAGACCCTTATCCGAGCACGCAGCCCGGCCGGCCAGGAAAGGGGGTGGGGACGAGCGAGCGGCCCCCCCCCTCCTGAGCCGTACCAGGCCGCATGCCCTCAACATGGGGGGGTGGGTGCCTTGGGGGAGGGGGGCGCCCTGCGGCCCCCCCACCCCAAAGCACCTTGTCCCCATGTTGATGAGGACAAGGGCCTCTTCCCGACAACCCTGGCCGTTGGTTGTCGGGGTCTGCGGGCGGGGGGCTTATCGGAATCCGGGAGCCCCCCTTAATAAGGGGGCCCCCAGATCCCGGCCCCCCACCCTGTGTGAATGAGTTTGGGGTACATGGTACCCCTACCCATTCACCTAGGGAAAAGTGTCAATGTAAAAAAAAACACACTACACAGGTTTTAAGAATAATTTATTAGTCAGCTCCGGGGGTCTTCTTCCGACTTCGGGGGGTCCCCTTCCGACTTCTCCCGGTGTTCGGCCTCTTCTCCCGGTGTTCGGCCTCTTCTCCCGGGCCCCACCGCTATCTTCTTCCAGCTCTATTGCCAGCGAGGGGCCCGGTCTGCTGCCGCTGTCTCGCCGCCGCTGTCTCGCCGCCGCTGTCTTGCCGCTTCTTCTCTTCTTTTCTTCTTCCCCGATGTTGACACGACGCTCTCTCCGACTCGAATGCTGTGTGCGAGCTGCGGAGCCATTTATATAGGCGGTAACCCCGCCCCCTTACGACGTCATGGTCCCAGCATGCGCAGGGACTCTGGGGTCACGCCCCCTTATGACGCCAGAGTCCCTGCGCATGCTGGGACCATGACGTCGTAAGGGGGCGGGGTTACCGCCTATATAAATGGCTCCGCAGCTCGCACACAGCATTCGAGTCGGAGAGAGCGTCGTGTCAACATCGGGGAAGAAGAAAAGAAGAGAAGAAGCGGCAAGACAGCGGCGGCGAGACAGCGGCGGCGAGACAGCGGCGACAAGACAGCGGCAGCAGACCGGGCCCCTCGCTGGCAATAGAGCTGGAAGAAGATAGCGGTGGGGCCCGGGAGAAGAGGCCGAACACCGGGAGAAGAGGCCGAACACCGGGAGAAGTCGGAAGGGGACCCCCCGAAGTCGGAAGAAGACCCCCGGAGCTGACTAATAAATTATTCTTAAAACCTGTGTAGTGTGTTTTTTTTTACATTGACACTTTTCCCTAGGTGAATGGGTAGGGGTACCATGTACCCCAAACTCATTCACACAGGGTGGGGGGCCGGGATCTGGGGGCCCCCTTATTAAGGGGGGCTCCCGGATTCCGATAAGCCCCCCGCCCGCAGACCCCGACAACCAACGGCCAGGGTTGTCGGGAAGAGGCCCTTGTCCTCATCAACATGGGGACAAGGTGCTTTGGGGTGGGGGGGCCGCAGGGCGCCCCCCTCCCCCAAGGCACCCACCCCCCCATGTTGAGGGCATGCGGCCTGGTACGGCTCAGGAGGGGGGGGCCGCTCGCTCGCTCGTCCTCACCCCCTTTCCTGGCCGGTGTTCTGCCATATAGTGTCCTCGTATCAAATAGTGTCCGCCTCGTACTGCGCAGGCGCAGCGCCTGCGCAGTACGGAGGAGCAGGAGATGCCGAAAATGCCCGAAGTTGATCAGCTGACCATCAGCTGTACACGGCGCTCGGGCACCTGTTAGCGATGGCAGTGTAAGAGGGCCCCTCGCGGGCTCGCTTCGCTCGCCACGCTTCGGGCACGGCCTCGCTGCGCTCGGCAAATATTTATTCTAACTCTATGTCCACTTGGATAGTAGGGAATGATCCTGGACATAGGGTAAGAATAAATGCGCAGGCGCCGTGTACAGCTGACGATCAGCTGTTGAACTTCGGAGACTTTCGGCGTCTCTTTTGTCCTCCGTACTGCGCCTGCGCAGTACAGGGAGGACACTATATGATAGGGGACTGAATTCGATAAGACACCGGCCGGGCTGCATGCTCGGATAAGGGTCTGGTATGGATTTGGGGGGGACCCCCACGCCGATTTTTCGGCATAGGGGGTTCCCCTTACAATCCATGCCAGACCTAAGGGCCTGGTATGCCTCCGAGGGGGGAACCCACGCCGGTTTTTTCATTGAAAATTTGGCGCGGTGTTCCCGCCTCAGGATTCATACCAGACAGCTGTCAGCGCTGCCTGTCACTCATCGCGGAAGGAAAACAAAGTTTTCCTTTCCCGATGAGCGAGCCAGCGCGACATTCACAGTACCCTGTCGCCGAGAACCAGCGCGATGGTATCGCGCTGGAAACACAATCTCGCGGTCAGGTACTGTACAGAGTGCCAGCCACCCTTGCTAAAATATTTCCAGACTCATGCCCACTGTGTTTCAGGGGTTGTGGCCATATTGGATCTCTACTCCACACTTAGTGGACATGCCCTTGACTCCGGAACTTTTGGAACGGCTTTTTCCACATATTACGGAAGATCACAGGGCTCGCTGTTCCACAGGTTCCGGAAATAGCACTTCTCAATGTCCAGGTAGAAAAAATTTCCAAACATACACAATCTTTGATCTTTTATATGCTCTTAGGAGCCAAAATCACCATAGCCAGGAACTGGAAAAGGTACTCTGTACCGTTAGCTGCAATAAAACGTAAAATCTCCTGGATCATGGCCCAGGAGAAGATTGTCAGCAAACTGCTGGACAAAACCCACAAATTTGAATTAATCTGGGAGCCTTGGGCAAAATATGTAGGAATACCATTGCTTCCAGGCTGTCAGGTACTCACCAAGGCCAAGATGCTGAGAGCGGCTCCCCTTGCAGCTGAGTGCGCTATACCCCTGGAGGTGGCACAGAGGGTATCGGGCATGGAAAGGCATGTGTTGCCAGCAGGTAGTAAAGGCTTGCATGAAGACCTTCTGGCAAGGAGAAGAACCGTGCAGGCTGAACTAGGACACTGGTCAGCGGAGAATCCTGGCTGAGGTTCAAACACCTTGATCCGGAACAGATAACTGGAACAGGGTCTGATGAGGAGGCCGAGGGTCAAACACAGTGATCCAGTAAAGGAGGAGTCCGTTAAGCAAGCCGAGGTCATGCACAGTAATCAAGCGATAGAGAAGTCCTTTAAACAGGCCGAGGGTCAAACACAGTGATCAGGCAGAAGCAAAGTCCTTAGAGTAGCTGGGGGTCAAACACAAAGATCAGGCTGGAAGAGAAGTCCGTTGGGCAAGCCGAGGTCAAGTGTAGGAGAGGTTCAGAGGTGGTCAAAACGATCCAGGTCACAGCAGGCAGGTACAGGTAACAGAACTTGGAAACAGGAACACTGGAGCTGAAGAGACAAACCAGCAATGAGGCAAGGGGCAAAGCTGCCTTTTATAGGCCCACCAGGGGATCTCACGTTGTGCGAGCTATGGTGCACACATGTCCACACAGATGCACTGCGTCACACACGCGCGTGCGCCAGCCCGTTGAATCGTGCACCCGTATGCTCCACTGCGCCGCTCTTTTCTCTCAGGAAAGCACCCGTACTGGCAAATAGGGTTCCTGTTATTCCTCTGACACAGGCTCATAGTTGACCCCGACTATTCCCACAATTTCTAGGTGACCTTCCTGAGGACGCTTTTCATCCTACTCTTACTCGCTTTTCTTTTCTCTCTTCCCTTCCCTGTATCTCCTCACGGGGAGATGAAGCATCTCCCTTGTCTTTTGATTCCAGGTGGACGTTGGCCGATATCATTCAAATAGCCTCCTAAACTGTAATGGATTTGGCCAGAAAGTAAGATACCCAGAACCGAACACTCAATACCATAAAGAGCTGATTATTTGTTTCTATGACCACATAACTCCACATATCCCCTTCAATCAAACTTCAGGGGCAGATCAGGGCAGACACACTTCTCCCATTCATACGACTATGTGCATTGTCTGGAGGAATTGACCAGGTTCGTCCCCTCCACAGTGAGTTCCCCTTGGGGTGGAGAGACGGCCTATCATGATCAATTATACTCCTATCCATTCACCGATCCGATCTTTAGTCGTTTGAACAGGATTGACTTCCCGATGCAATCGGACAACAGGTTCGAACGAACTGATCTCCCTGATCTAGTTTCAGCCCCAGGTAATTCCTTCCATGGGAGGGGTGATCGCATCTCTACTGTATCTAGTGGTCAATCACAGATAATGGTGGTTATTGTACACCTGTATCAGTTTTTGTACTCTCACCTGAATTGCCTTACCTGTATTTGAAAGTAACGTGTTTTTTTGTACAATTTTAAAACAATAAAAATATTGAAAAGAAAATTTAGAATAGACTCCCTTTAAGAACTAGTTCTGGCCAGCTCAGGACATTGTTTTAAAAAATGAGCTGGTTGCATTCCTAAGTGCGCAAATGTAACTTGATATTAACATTTATAGGTAATAACACCATAGATTGTTGATCCAGGGGAAAATTCAATTGCTTTCTGGGGGATCAGGAAGAAATTTTTTTCCCCTGCTGGAACAAATTGGACCACGCTTTTATAGAATATTTTTGACTTTCTCAATCAGCTGTATCTTTCTGTATCAGCTATAGGCATAAGATTGTGTGGAGGTTTTGTAATATTTTCTATTGGTTGAACACGATGGACTTTTTCAGCTATGTAACTATATGCAGGGGTCAGGGGGCAGAGATCCCTGGAAGGCACTATTCCTCATTTCTTAATGTTTTAATTCCATAAACCCCATGACAGTGTTCTGTAACTGTGTGGATTGCAGATGTTAACTAGGCCTATAAGTGGAAAATGCCACTGTAGGAAAATTATCTAGAAATGCTCTGTATTTTTTTTCCTAAAACAATTTGGCATGCAATAAATAAACTTTTCTGTGTTTTCTGTGTTGTTTACTTCTCTGCAAAAAGCCTATTTTTTTAAAAACACTTTAATTAACAGATGCTAGCAATTTGTTCTATGTAAGTCAGGTGGCTGCTTAATTCAAATTTCCACTGAGGTTCTTAAAAATGTGAATAATGGGAAATGTCTTAAAGATCTTGGCCGGTTCATTGAGAAAAATTAAGCTAGCATAAATGCCTTGTTATTCTTGACGGAGACTTTAGTTAAGAATAATAGAAAACACAAGTTGCTTAGTGGCAGAAAGCAGCATGATAAGTACTGTTTAAAATTAATAATGTGTGTTGATTTTTAAATGGCTTCCATGATAAATAGCTTATTTGTTCCTTGGCTTTGACACTTCTAATTTGGAACCCTTTGCATTGTACTGTATTTTGTGTGACCTTGCTAAGTGCAAATGTAGACCGAAAGCATTCTGAGATGGACAGATTTATAAAAAAAAGTTATCAAATCTAAAAAATTTTTTTGTTTGCCCATAGCAAATTTACCCTTTTTTTAATTTCTTGCAGCTGGAAGGAGGAATCTGTTTTTCCTGGGCAATAGTTCCATGCTAACTATATTATATTTGTTCTAATTTTCATTAACTAGTGGGTGAATTTAATGTCACCTGTCTGTAAAGGAACAACTAGTGTTCATCATAAGACTACATACCCAGCAAGTGTTTGGGGTTCATTAATTACCACTCAGGAAACCAGCCTGGTTGACAATTGGTGCAGGAAATGTATGGGTGAAGAGCCTGGTCTGGCACCATGAAAGAAATTATATTAATGCTTTAAGAAAAAATATGCAGTGTGGTGCCCCAAATGAAGGAAAAATTGGCTTGCTGCAAATCTATTGAAGTGTAAGGTACATTAATGGTCTCTTAAGGTTGGCCAACATTGCTCAGAAGCAAGTGAGGTTTGCTACCCCATGCACCACCACACACCCTTAGGTATAATTACCTCCGTATTAAAAGATTCTTATACACACCAGAAAATGTGCTAATTTAGCTAACAAGTTTTTCATATTCATTGATGACCAAACTTCTAACTGTGTGATCAATTTAACTAAAACATTAAACCCATATTACCACCACAAACCAGTGTTACCGCCACAACATATGAACTTAACCATCTAATGCAACATGTGTATCAACATAATAAAATATGAAATTGTGCAAATAGATATACAGTCTATAAATAACATACACTATATTACCAAAAGTATTGTGACACCTGCCTTTACATGCACATGAACTTTAATGGCATCCTAGTCCGTAATGTTCAATATTGAGTTGTTCCATCCTTTGCAGCTATAACAGCTTCAACTCATCTAGGAACACTGTCCACAAGGCTTAGAAGTGTATCTATGAAAATGTTTGACCATTTTTCCAGAAGCGCATTTGTGAGGTCAGATACTGATGTGGACGAGAAGGCCTGGCTCGCAGTCTCCACTATAATTTATCCCAAAGGTGTTCTATCGGGTTGAGGTAAGGAATCCGTGCAGGCCAGCCAAGTTCCTCCCCCAAACTCGCTCATCCATGTCTTTATGGACCTTGCTTTGTGCACTGGTGAGCAGTCATTTTGGAACAGGAAGGGGCCATCCTCCACCAAATGATTTGGACCAGTGCACAAAGAAAGGTCCATAAAGACATGGATGAGCGGGTTTGGGGTGGAGAAACTTGACTGTCCTGACCTCAACATAATGAAACATCTCTGGGATGAATTAGAGCGGAGACTGCGAGTCAGGCCTTCCTATCCAACATCAGTGCCTGACCTCACAAATGTGCTTCTGGAAGAATGGTCAAACATTTCCATAGACCGACTCCTAAACCTTGCTGTTATAGCTGCAAAGGGTGGGCCAACTCAGTATTGAATCCTACGGACTAAGAAAGGGATACCATTAAAGTTCATGTGCCTGTAAAGGCAGGTATCCCAATACTTTTGGTAATATATTGTATATGTCAACACCTTTAACCACTTCCCATTCATTCTATAGCCGAACGACGGCTATAGCGTGGACCTACTTTGCTCGAGCAGCCTGTGCGCCCCCTGCAGGTCGGATTAAGTGTTCGATCCCAATCCCTTACCACGTGATCAGCTGTCAGCCAATGACAGCTGATCATGTTATGTAAACAGAGCCGGTAATCGACTATTTTTACTCCTCAAGCTGACTGAAATCTAAAGTCTCCCTCATTTCTGCAGCGGCTCCTGCACACCCACAAGTGCCTCGCGATCTCCCAGGAATGATTGGTGCGTCAGGGAACAGCTGTGGACACCAATCTCCTTTGTATTGATTTTTAGCTGACAGTCGCTTCCCCTTCTCTCCCTCCCGCGGCTGTCAGCTAAAAAGCTATACAGGGAGATTGGTGTTCACAGCTGTCCCTCCTGCTGCACCAATCATTCCCAGCTGTTCTGTGTGCTCCTCCCCCGCCCCCCTCTGTGTCCTTCTCTGCCCCCCCTGTTCTCCTCTGGCCCCCCCCATGTCCTTCTCTGCCCCCCCTGTTTTCTTCCAGCCCCCGTGTTCTCCTCTGCCCCTCCTGTCCTCCTCCTCCGCCCCCCCTCGTCCCCCGCAGCCAGCTCCCCTCCTCTCCTCTTCCGCCGGCTGCGGGGGAAACTGTCAGGAATAGGACATGGTGAGCGAGATCACTCCTGTGTCCTGTGATAACTGAGCAGAGTAAACTTTGTTTACTCTGTTCAGTTTATGAATGAACAGGAGCTAGACATGTGCGATTAGTTTAGCACGAATCGAAAATTCGTACGAATTTCCGTACATTCGGGAGGATTCAAAATACAAATTGCTATGTTTCCAAATTTTGTACGAAATATGAAATTTAATTTACGAATTTCGGATCCAAATTCCTAACGAACATTCGTAATTGTTACGAAAAGTTAACAAACCTAAAAGTTAAAAAACCAGGAAGTCACCACAGCACAGAGATGGTGGGAGCCCCTCATAATGATAAATTCATCATAACGAACATTTGTAATTGTTACGAAAAGTTAACAAACCTAAAAGTTAAAAACCGAGGAAGTCAGCACAGCACAGGGATGGTGGGAGCCCCTCATAATGATAAATTCATCATAACAAACATTCGTAATTGTTATGAAAAGTTAACGAACCTAAAAGTTAAAAAAACAGGAAGTCAACACAGCATAGGGATGGTGGGAGCCCCTCATAATGATAAATTCATCATAACAAACATTTGTAATTGTTACGAAACGTTAACAAACCTAACGAAAATTCATATTTCGTACAAAATTTCGGACACGAATTACGAAATACGAATTCATTCTAATGCGAAATGGAACGGAACGAAACAAAACTAATTTATTGATGGTGCACATGTCTAATAGGAGCCTCTGTCTCCTGTTCATTCATCTTTAGTTCTGAGAAAGGAACTGGGGAATGTGTCCTCAGTCCCTTTGTCTGTCTCAAAGGGGAGATGTCAGGGGTCTGTTTAGAGCCCTGACATCTCATCAAAGCCCCCCAAAAATATTTAAAAAATACTGTAAAAAAATTCTAAAAAATTAAAAAGTGTAAAAAAATGTTATAAACTACCGACACCATTCACCGCTGCTCTACCAACACTGTCCACTGTCCCAACCCCCTCCCCCCAAAAAGCATTGTGAAAAAAAATTAAAAACAAGTGTAAAGGCTAGCCGGAGGCTAGCCTGTATTTGTGGGAGGAATCTGAGAGGGCTATTCAAGCCTCCTCCTCTGTCAGGCCAGGGCTCGTCGGCGTTTCTGGGTTCAGTAGGGGGTGGGGCCTACACGCCACTTCTGGGTCCTTGCCAAGCCACGGTCAACTGCAACATGGTGGAGTTTGCCTGGCCACCCACCTGGTCCCCACTTGGCACCCACATTTATGGGTCCCCACTTCTACCGGTGTTCAGCGGGGGGATGATCGGCCGCCTGCCCGCCATTGACTTCTCTCCCCATGTAATCCAGCTCCATGAGGGAGCCGCTCGCCAGCCAGCTCCTCTCTCCCCTTACCAGCTTGCTCCAGGGGGGAGCCGCCCGCTTCTCCCTTCAACTTTCATCCAGGTGCCTGCCGGAGCTGTGGGGCTGCCCGCTTCTCCCGGCACTCATGCAGGGGGGCGTCCGTCCATTAACATAGCTGCCGCCCGCTTCTCCCTTTCATCCAGGTGCCTGCCAGAGCTGTGGGGGCCGCCCGCTTCTCCCGGCGCTCATGCCGGGGGGAGCGGGGGGCGTCCATCCATCATCCACGGCTCCATCTGGTCAACGTGCTGCCTGCCCGCCTGCTTCTCCCGGCTCCCATGCGGGGGGCGTCTTTCCATCCATCCATCTCCGTAGCTGGGCACAATCCCGCATAGTCGGGGGGCCACCGCCCCCTTCTTCCTTTTATCCCTCTGTTCCTGACAGCGCCATGGGGGCCACCCGCCCGCTTCTCCCGGCACTCACGCCGGGGGGAGGGGGGGCCGTCTGTTCGGTCATCCATCCTCCAACCACCCACTTTTCCCACAGCCCCATCTGTCCGGGGTGCTGCCTGCCCACTTCTCCCAGCTCTCATGCCGGGGGGAAGGGGGCATCCATCCATACATCCATCCTCCACCCACCCACTTGCCACTCGCCCGCCAGTTCACCTCCCTGGTACCACGCCGTGCATCATGGAGGGGATGCCCGCATGACTGCCAGTTCTCATGGGGGGTGTTCACTCGACCACTCACCTCCGTTGTATTCACGTGGGGCATCATGTAGGGGGGATCCCCACACACCTCCCGGGCATTCACCGCTTCAGTCACATGTGTTCATATTGTGGCATTACGGCCCCAGGATTTCTGTTATAGTGTTTCGGCACAGGTTTTCTGTCATAGCGTTTCTGTTTAGGCGTTTAGTCTCAGCGCTTGTTTTTCTCTCATGGCGTTTTTTCTGTCATAGCATTTTTCTGTCATAGCATTTTCTGCCTCAACATCTCTGTTGTAGCGTTCTGCCCCAGCATTTCTGTCATGGCGTTCGGCCCTATTATTTCTGTCATGGTGTTTCTGCCCCAGCAGTTCTGTCGTAGCGTTCTGCACTTCTGTCATAGCGTTCAGCATTTCTGTCATAGCGTTCAGCATTTCTGGTATAGCGTTCAGCATTTCTGTCTTAAACGTTCTGCCCAGCATTTCTGTCATAGCGTTCAGCATTTCTGTCATAGCGTTCAGCATTTTTATCATAGTGTTCAGCATTTCTGTCTTAAACGTTCTGCCCAGCATTTCTGTCATAGAGTTCAGCATTTCTGTCATAGCGTTCAGCATTTCTGTCATAGCGTTTAGCATTTCTGTTGTAGTGTTCAGCATTTCTGTCATAGCATTTAGCATTTGTGTCATAGCGTTAAGCATTTCTGTCATAGCGTTTAGCATTTCTGTCATAGCGTTCTGCCCAGCATTTCTGTCGTAGCGTTCTGCCCAGCATTGCTGTCATAAGCATTCTGCATTTCTGTGATAGCGTTCTGCCCAGCATTTCTGTCATAGCATTCAGGATTTCTGTCATAGCGTTCAGGATTTCTGTCATAGTGTTCAGGATTTCTGTCATATCGTTCAGCAGTTCTGTCATAGCGTTCAGCATTTCTGTCATAGTGTTCAGCATTTCTGTTATAGCGTTCAGCATTTCTGTCATAGCGTTCAGCATTTCTGGCTTAACGTTCTGCCCAGCATTTCTGTCATAGCGTTCAGCGTTTCTGTCTTAGAGTTCTGCCCTAACATTGCTGTCATAAGCGTTCAGCATTTCAGTTGCAGCGTTCTGCCCTAGCATTTTCGTCTCAGCGTTCTGCCCTAGCATTTCTGTCTCAGCGTTCTGCCCTAGCATTTCTGTCATAGCGTTCTGCCCCGGCATTTCTGCCATAGCCTTCTGCCCTGGCATTTCTGTCTCGGCGTACAGTCTCGGCATTTCTATCATAGTGGTTCTGCCCCAGGATTCTGTCATAGCGTTCTTCCCCAGAATTTCTGTCATAGCATTTCTGATCCACGATTTCTGTCATAGCATTTCTCGCACAGGATTTCTGTCATAGTGTTTCTGGCCCAGGATTTCTGTCATGGCATTTTCTTTATTCGGTCATGGCGTTTTCTGTCATAGTGTTCTGCCCCAGCATTTCTGGCTCAGCGTTCATTCTCAACTTTTTCTGTCTCGGTATTTCTGTCATAGCGTTTCTGCCCCAGGATTCTGTCTTTGCATTTCTGCCATCAGTATTTCAGTCTCAGCATTTCTGTCATTGCAATTTGGTCATGGCATTTCTGCCTCAGCGTTCTGTCAGAGCATTTCTACCCCAGCATTTTCTGTCATGGCTTTTCTGCCCCAGGGTTTCTGTCATGGCATTTCTGCCTCAGCGTTTCTGTCATTGCATTTCTGCCCCAAGTTTTTCTGTCATCACGTTTCTGTCTTGGCATTTAGTTCAGCATTTCTGTCATAGCATTTTCTGTCATAGCGTTGCTGTCCTTGTGTTTCTGCCCCAAGATTTCTGTCAGAACGTTTCTGACTCAGTGTTCAGCCTCAGCA
Organism: Aquarana catesbeiana; assembly: GCF_042186555.1. Classification (NCBI taxonomy): domain Eukaryota; kingdom Metazoa; phylum Chordata; class Amphibia; order Anura; family Ranidae; genus Aquarana; species Aquarana catesbeiana. Next base: position 169,830,782 of record NC_133327.1, on the reverse strand, counting down.
TTTCTCAGAGGGGCATTGTTGTTCAGTCACGGCATATACTCCGGTAGCTGTTTCATCTTCATTGTTTGTCATGTCTCATTGTTTTTTGTTCATGTTTGTACCTGCGTCAGGTAGCTAGGGCTCACATGTCAGGATCTGTCACGTCTACAGATCCATATGGGCTGAGGTTTCGTTTGTTAATGATTGTTGACCACAATCTTCTCACCCGTATAACATACGTCATACGATGCATGTTCATTCACCACACCTTTACGATTACCCACCATGGTCTGTGGGTACACCAGCCCTGAGTTTTCAGTTAATTACCTGTCTCTGCATGGCAGGTTACTCGGGCTCACTCACTACTCACACGAGGGGGGGTCTGTCATCAGGTTCATTCACGCACAATGGTCTTGACATTTCTGCTCATGTTCTCATACTTAGGTAAGCACAGAGGGGCGTTTGTTGTTCTCATGTCTTGTTGTCTGTTATTTCTCTTGTGCATGTTCTCAGGTTGGGCTGTATTGGCATTCATCATCCCCTTGTTGGTCCTTAAGTGGTAGGTTTGGGCAAATGTCGTCATGATTCTGGATTCCACTCTCGGCTCTGATCTCTTGTCTAGGATGTGGCCTGGAAGACTGCTCAGGGACGTCAGTTACTTTGGGTATGACTGTTTCATACCATGGGACTTATTTCCCTGGGGTGGAGTCTGGCCCTCCTTCCTCGGTTCAGGTTTCAGACTCGGTTGCCAGGTCACAGGCTGAAGCACAAACAATAAATTGGGGTAGATGACGCTACCTACTGATGATTAACAATAATAAACTAAAGTGCTAATTGGATTCTGATATTAAGAGATATAGTGACAAAAATAATATTATGTGTATTGCTGTTAAAACATGGTGCACTTCCACATCAAAAAAGTAATTAAGTAATTATGTATAAAGCCGCACCACTATATTAGTGTTCTGATGCCACTCAAAAGGAATTATATGTGAAATAAGATGCGCTAAATACGCTACTAATTATGTGCTAGAAATAATACTTAAAGAAAATTGCTTAAACTTATTGCTTAAACTTATTTAAGGCAGATAATAATTCACGTAGTAGTCCTAAATGGATATAGATATCAAGTCCACATACTGCATTATAGACATGAGAAGCTGGTGTGGAACACAAACAAAGCAAAAAAATCTCTGGCAAGATGATTATCTCCCTTATTAGGTTAAGTTCAACATATGTTGCGATTCCACCCTAAATTAGCTCACTGTTTCTTTTGGTGATCCGCTGGTATCTCTCTCCAGTATTTAATTCCATCCATGCAATCAAACAGAAAGAACATTCATTGCACAATGAACCTTTCACTTTTATCTTCTTGGCAAAACAAACTAAGCACGCTCACTTGTGTAAAGTATCATACATCAGTGCATAGAGCAGTCAGCCGCCCACCGCAATCTCTTCCTCGCACCGAGCTGCGAGTATCAATCAAGCACTACGGATGACGTCACTTGGCTCCTCCCAACGCGTTGCGTCACGTGACCTTATATTTATTGCTACGTCATTTCCTGGTTTACAAACTGGTGGAACGCAGAGCACCGCTGCTGTCTCCATCTTACGCCTAAGCGCTTGCTGTTGTTCTGAGGCTTGACTGCCATTTAGGAGCGTGCCATATATTATTACATTTTGCAACATATAGCTTCTGGAATGGCTATTTGAAAGTTTTTGCAGCTGAACTTACATTTTTAATTTTTGAATCTGTTTATGGCTTTTAATAAATTTACATCATTGTACTACAATATGGGAGTATACATCTCTTTTCTCCTATGAGGGACTAATTAAAGATCAGGCTCTAATCCACATTCTGTGTCTGGCATGGTTTCTCCATGTTGTCAATGCTTATTGCCATAGTGCATGGGCCTCATCCACCTACTCCATCACATCCTTCAGGTATTTAGCATTTTGAACTCCTACCAGTTGTCCTTTGGCACTCACCCTTGCACTTCCCCATACCAGTATGGCTAGGCCAGGGCTTGGGAGGGGTTTCGCTGAACACTTCACTGGTGTCCGTTTGAAGTTTCGATTTTCTCGCCTATTCATTTTGCAGGGGCTCAACGGGACAGTTATTGCTCCCCTTCCCCCACGCATCCTCATTTACAAGCAGTTCATTCTCATGTCTGGGTCGTCTCTGATTTCAGGCTCTGTCCAATTGTTCACGGGACGTTTAATTGGGTTCTGGGTAGCTTCGCAGGTTCTGTAGGGTGTTCTGTCTCATCACCAAGTCAGGAGTCGGGGGGGGTTTCTCCGGTCATAGCGGACACTTTTCAGATATATACTGTTGCCATCCGGGCACACGCTACTCCACTTGATAGATTGTTACCTTCCCTTATTCACCTAAATTTGTGTATTTTTGCCCTCTTTTCAGGCATACTGACCAGTCAGGCCAAGGCACACCTCAGGCCTTGGTGCTTAGGAGTATCACTTTCTCACTCAAAGACTCTAACTACAAGTATAAAGGCTAGCCAGAGGCTAGCCTGTATTTGTGGGAGGAGTCTGAGAGGGCTATTTAAGCCTCCTCCTCTGTCAGGCCAGGGCTCGTCTGCGTTTCTGGGTTCCCACCCACCTGTTTCCCCCAATCTTCATACATACTCATATTACTTTTTCTTACATTCAGGGTATGCCCTCTTTTCAGGCTTACTGACCAGTCAGGCCAAGGCACACCTCAGGCCTTGGTGCTTAGGAGTATCACTTTCTCACTCGAAGACTCTGACTACAAATTAAATTGTGAAAAAATAAATTATTAAAAATAAAAAACTACTGACACCGTCCACTGCCACATACCACCCACCCCCACTCCCTTTCCCAGAAGCACTGTGAAAAGACTTTAAAAAGGTGATTTAAAAAATATTTTGCCACGGAGGAGTGGGGTTGCGAGCGCAAAGTGAGACTGCAACCTCCCTGAAATTAGTTTTTGCAGGTTGGGATGTCTGCGCTGATAGCGTGAGGAGAAAAAAAAGCCAATCACCAGGCTGTCAGAGGGATATCCATCCTGATCGAAGAGAGCAGCCGCCACCTCATCTGTGCCCACCTGTGCCACCTGCCAGTGCCACCTACCAGTGCACAACAGTGCCGCCTACCAGTGCCCACCAGCGCCACCTATCAGTGCCACCTATCAGTGTCAATCAGTGCCTCATCACCAGTGCTGTGTATCACTGTTACCTACCAGTGCCCATCAGTGGCACCTATCAGTGCCCTTTAGTGCCACCCAACAGTGCCACACATCAGTGCCCCCATCAATGCCAATTAGCGCCCATCAGTGCCACCTTATCAGTGCCCATCAGTGCCATCTTACCTGTGCCCATCAGTGCAGCCTATCAGTGCCCATCAGTGCAGCCCATCAGTGCCCATCAGTACCCATCAGTGCAGCCTTATCAGTGCATATCAACGAAGGAGAAAAATTACCTGTTTGCAAAAGTTTATAACAAACTATGAAAACTTTTTTTTTTTTTTAATTTTGCCGTATTTTTTTGTTTGTTTAGCAAAACAATAAAAACCCCAGTAGTGATTAAATACCACCAAAAGAAAGCTCTATTTGTGTGAAAAAAATAATACAAATTTAATTTGGGTGCAGTGTTGCATGACCACACAATTGGCATACAAAGTGCGACAGTGCTGAAAGCTGAAAATTGGTCTGGGCAGGAGGGGGGTTTATGTGCCCAGTAAGCAAGTAGTTAAACATAAAATTGTGCACACAAATGCTCAATCCATAGACATAGTCCACAAGAAGTTTTTCAGTGTCCTTTATATAAGTACTTAGTGAAAAACAGCTATATAATTTGTCAGGTGATTCTGATTTACCATGCCAAAAAAAAATTTGCATGTAAATATACTACTGTGCATTTTAAAGTGGTTGTAAAGTATATATATTTTTATTAAAATAATAAACAGGCTCATATTTATCTGCTCTGTCCATTAAAACAGACGTATAAGAATACGTTCACCATCCGTCTTGGCGGATCGGATGAGATCTGATGAAAACAGACATGCTGTCCGTTTTCATCCAATCTCTCTATAGGAATCAGCGGCGTTCTGACAGGTCCCTCCCTACTGAGTGAGCAGAGACGGACCTGTCTTTCGCCCTGCTCAGTGGAGATCAACGGATCAATCTTCCGCTGAGCTGACGGACTCTGCTGAGCGGATCTAAGTTGGCCTAAGAAAATCCATTAAAGCGTTGCTCCACTGTTGTTGAGAACAAAATAGTTACCTCTAGGTGATCTATGTACATTGCAAGGATTATAACAAACTTTGTTGCAGATTCCTACCTTTTGTTATTCTGAAGAAATCCCTCTGTGTTTCTCTGTGCCCATGTGGAGAAAATAATCTTATGGAAGTGGTTTAATAATTATCAATCAGCTGTGGCAGCTGCAGAGCTCTAATGAAGAAATCTGCTGGGCCGGCATCCCTTTAGACGTGTTCCTATTGGGAGTATCTTACCAAAATGACATTTTCGTTGCATGGGATGCCTGAAATCTGAGTTGTATCTTAGTGCAGACTTCTGGGAAAATTGGTGAGCCAATCACACAAGCAGGAAATTATTTTTTTGGGGTGTGGTTAGTACATGTTCTGTGTACAGAACAACTTCAGGTAGCCATATTGCATTGCATTTTCAGAAATTTGCAGCGGTTTATTTGCTATTTTTTTTCCCCACGAAAGTGGAGTTACCCTTTAAGGTAAAAAAACCTATAGACTTTAAAAATACTTTAATGATGAACACTAAGCAGATTTTTTTAACCCTTCCTTCTTATCCTCTTCTTGACCCCCTAAAACTTTCCACTCAGTATAATAAAATAGGGGGAAAACATAGCATAAAATCCTTAAATCTTTTATTTATAAAATAGTTTAATAAATTCACATTATTTGTTTTATAGCAACACTGTTTACAAGAGCCTTAACACTACCTCTGAACATCAGGAGAGGATGCATCAATACTTTTGGGTAGACGGGGTAAGGCCATAGACTCCTCCCACTCAATACATTTTATCAAATTAGGACTTCCTCTGGACCAATCTGAGTTGTTGTCCTGGTTAACTTGCATACCATACTTGCCTTTTTGCCCTCCCTCAAGTTAACCTTCATTGCTTGAGGACATCCTTCCATTGACTACCACTACTAAGAGCCTATAACTATTGTCCGCAGGATCCTAAACACTGGTGCATATGCAGTTTACAATTAAACTGCATTTTGTCTAAACAAATAAAATATCCATATCTATTTATACAGTATATATATATATATATATATATATATATATATATATATTTGTTCCGGAAACCACCCTGTAATCCAAAGCACTCGTATATTGAATTTCCCCATAAGAAATAAAAGAAATAATAGAAACTCAGATGATTCATTCCAGAACCATTTGTAAGCATATTGCTACACTTAATAAAGAAAAAAGTAAAGAAAAGTGCTCCAAATAATGCAACAATGTATAACATTCAGTTGTACAAAAAAAATAATAATAATAATAAAGTGTCCATGTGCAAAATAGAACTCAATCTTAATAATGTAACACCAAAAAAAATCATAAACAGACAATAAGTGTAAAACAATCCAATGAAGGAATGATCTGAGTGAAGGTATACGTCTCCAGCAACACCCTCACACTCAGGCTTCTTACCAGATGTCCAGGATCACAAATTATAGTGGTTAAACAAGCAGCAGCAAGTTTATCCAGGAGGGTAACCGTCACATGGATCACAGTTCATATAGAGGAGACTCACAATAAAAACCAAGGAAAACTCCTATAGTGAAGCCCATCATGATGTAAAAGAGTTTAATTTAAAAAAAAAAAACAAAAATGGCTACAATTACCTTCATACAAAACATAGACAGTGATTGTTTTGTATAATAAAAGACCAGTAGGCTGTCGGCTTCGAACACTACCACTAGTTAGCGGTCGGCATGCGTGATGTTGTCACTGCTACACTTAGAGGCACAAAAAACACATGTTATTGGCACACTCCAGCTGGGGTTATTTCTGTTAAAAAGTCCTAATCATTTGACACAAAGAAAAAAAAGAACAGCTCCATCTAAGTGTACTGTAGTATGATCGCAGTTTTAATGTAAAAAAAGTGGAATGACACTCACAATTTTAAAAACAATATCAAGCACTAAGGAGTCTGGTGCGCCTTCTCATAAAGCCGCTGGTGTATACATGGCCAGAGGTCCGGGGGCGCTGGTGTCTTCCAGCGCTTCCTGTAGAACTCGTAGACACTCAAAGACACTGGGGAGCTGCTGATATCACTTCCAGGTGCCCTGAATGCATGCTTCAAAAAGGGAGTGGTGGTTGCGCTGTGATGGAAGGGGAATAGGGAAGAGGAAGAGAGGGACTATACTAAAGTGCATACACAATAGATGCCAAATAACCTAAGTACATGAGTCAGATACATAAAAAAAAGACTCACGGATGCAGATATATAAATGTAAGGGTATATGTAAAAGCATATAAAAACACTAAAACATAATAGTGCATACAGAGAATGCTGACATAAAAAAATATACAAACAGTGCATATAGGTGTATGAATCAAAATAGGGGGTGCATAAGCCCAGAAAACATCAGGTAAAAACCCTTATTGAGTGTATCAATATGCTGGCACTGTAAACAGTTAATAACATAAAAAACAGATATATGGTAATCAGAAAAAATTATATCAGTAAAAGTATATAAACAATATAAAATAAATAGTCCCAGTGGATATGTGCTAGTATCACGCCAGCACGTGGCAACTTGCAGACCTTGTAAGTGGTAAATCCAAGGAATAACAACAGTCCCACCACCAAATGTGACACTTCTAAATGCAAACCAAATGTCAGTGGTGAAAAAGGGAGGTTTCTTCAGTGAGGACACCTCTGTTGTGAATTCATAAAGAAATATATTTTATATTTACTGGCAGATACATGAGAGATGCTTAGGCCTCAAAAAGCAGATGAACTGTGATGTTACAATAATTGAACTGTTGCCCTTTTGGAGACCTTTAGGACAAAATAGACTTTCTCATGTTTTACCAAGTTTTTCTACTACTTCAAATATTGAAGACTTTTACAAGCATGTATTGTGAGGAAAACTCATGGAACAATGGCTGCTCTCGTCACAAAACAAGGAGATATTTACATGGTATTAGTGAATAAACTAAAATTATCCTTATAGCCATAGGATACAAGGTTATACAGACTATTCTCATATAGAAATAACTTCCCCTGGCCTAAACCTATTGTGTTCAAGTGAGGGACTGTTTAAATAGCTAACACCTTGGCTAACAAAACCCATTGTGTGAATTTTTAGGAACTGTTTAGACACACAAAGCATTTCTAAACATCCAGTGGGAAAGATTTGAAGTTGGTCCAAGTCAAAAATATTTTAAAAGTATCTATAAGGTTATTATAAGTCATTTCAAACTATCTATGACATTGTAGGTCACAGAGACATATTATAATTTTGGCATCTGCGGACCCAACAACTGTGGTATAAAAAAAATATATATGAAAGTGTGATTTTATAAGTAGAAGTGTTTTAAGAAACTAATTAGTATTAGGAAAAACATATAATTATGATTATAACTATATAAGACTGTAGCCTATGCTTAGGTAAATGAATATTCATTGGAGATACCAGAATTATACAGGTATCCATATAGATAATCATTTTTAGGTAGTATTGATTAGTATATATAACAACATGTGTATTTCATAGATAGACCAGTTTTTATAGACATACATTTATAGAGATACATATATATAACCAAGTTATGTAATGGTGACTAATCAAACTGATACTGAGTGTATTTTATATTAGACCGATTACCAGAATATTTAAAGGTATATACTATTCTTACCATTATACACATTATGAAAATAGAACGTATTAACTTAAAAGGATAGACTCAAGACACATGTGAGACACCTGGTGGTTGGAGATGGTATTATGCGGACTCCCTAAATTTCCAGAGAAGGTTAATAATTAAGTCTCTTAAACCAATAGAAAGAAGCCACGTCCTTTTGGGCAGAGCCATTATAATTTTTATGGTCTTATTATCTTAAATGGTATTTAGAGGCAAGTAAGATGCCAAGAGGAAAAAAAAAGAAATAAAGAGAGAGAAAGGGGAAGGAGGAGAGCTCAGGGGGAGAGCTCAGGGATCCACCCTCAGGGGGGACACTGGGAGATACACACACTCCCAGACTGACACTCATGCACCATGCATGAATACATATCTTTACATTCATGAAGATTCCTCGACACCTAATACTTAGAACTCGGAGGTCACAAGAAGTAAATCCTCTTTAAGACTATCCATTTTGAAACTACGGCAGCCATCTTAACTCTGGTAACCAGCCAAAAGGAACAGTAGCCATCCTGGAATGAGTAATTATGTCATGTTGATTTTATCTTGTATGTTCTCTCAAATATTGATATGTTCTCTCAAATATTGATGTATTGAATATTATACATTGATAATCATTCTCCCGAATCAATAACCGCCTTGTAGATTTTTCTCTAAAGATTCAAATTTTTCATTATATTTTTCTTTTTGCATAGTTGCCACATTTATTGACAAAACAAACGTCCAATTTATTTCACATTTTAACCACTTACTTACCTGCAGTATAGTAACGGTTGTACGTGTGAAATACAGACGTCCTGTTTAATTGTCAAGTTCACAATGTTATTGATTCTACCGAGAAGTTATCATGGTGGTATTATGTCAAAGGGACGGTACGCCCATTTTTGCAAGTGTTTTTATTGATTTTCAAGACGTTCATGTAACGCAATCGGTATCTTAATTTCATGTGATTATTTGTGTTTGTTAACCAATAAATTTCTATTTTGTTTGCTCACATGTCTCCGTGAATAAGTTTCACATGCATAGACTGTGTCATATAGATTGATTTTGTATCTTAAAAATATCCTCGTTAAAAATTACTCAATGATAATTATTGTGCGGGAAACCTGTCCTTAAAAAGGCACAACTTATTATTACTTATTATTCACGACATATTAAATGGAGGCACTGCGCTGAGATAACGTCCATGTTTTGTACAAGATCAATCATAGTTATGGTGGTGACATACATAATATTTTGCATGAAAATTTTAATTATTAATTTTTGGAACAAAAAGTTTTTGTTTGCCAAAAAAATGTCTGGTCAAAGTGAAATTTATGTTGATGGGGATTACCAAGAATCAGCCCTTAGTGGTAGTATGAGTACTCAGAATTGATACAGGTACAGGAAATGTTGGAAATAATTTATAAAATGGAAACAGCGAATCAAGCTGGAAAAAGTTTGTCTAATAAGACTGATCTAAAAGTATTTGTTAAAGGCCTTAAAAACCACACCAGTAATTTAGTAAAAGGCATGTGGATTATAGGATTGCAAATCCGTGGACTCACAGACAGATTCCCTGAGGCAAAGGGAATAAAAAGGCGTGATCGCCTTCTTGTGGAATTATGCCTTATCCTGATGTATCTTCATAAAGAGTTTAAATGTCAAAGTACCCAACAGGGGAGTGATTTCTTAGATCTTCTAGATAATTTTGAACAATCAAGAAAAGACGCTGAAATAATTATGGACGGACGTCACCAAATAAGTAAAAAGTGGGAACAATTAATAGAGGAGAGGGAGAGTTTTCTGCAGGAAGATGAATCTCCTGACAAAAGTTGCAGAGTAATAGGCAGTAGAAATTTAGAAAGTTGCCGAGTAATAGGCAGTGGAAATTCAGAAAGTTGGCAGGAAGCCCTAATTAAGCAATTAGAAGAATTAATAGAATAAGTGAAGTTTATGCCCCAGGGTAATACTCAGATACTTAACCCTGAAAGTGACGAGTCTGACAATACTTCAGAATCTGACTCTGAATCTGATTCTGAATCTGAAAGTTGGGAGTCAGACAATGAGGAGGAATCAGAAAAAGAACCAATATCCTACCCCAAGCCATCTGTAGAGCAAAGGGGGGTAAAAATTGAACCACCACATGAAAGGGGATCTAATCAGTTTTCTTTGGGATCAGAGAAAAAGACAGACACCCCTAAACAAGACATCTCAGAAATAATAAAATTGGTAAATGATGCTGTCCCAGTCTTTAAGGAAGAGGGATCCATGTGCGTTACTGACCACATCGAGAACTATGAAAATACCCTATCAGTTTTAGGCCTAGATGATGACCAGTCTAGGATTAATTTCTTGCCGTGGGTATTTGAAACCAAACACCGTAGATTCTGCAAATCTTTAAAAGGTCTGTATGATGCTTCATGGCAAGAAATTAAACACCGCTGTCATCTAAAATTTGGCCCATACGAAAATGTTACCACGGCTACAGCGGATATACCCAATCTCAGATGTAACAGTAATCAAAGCCCCAACGAAAATCTTACTGTGCTCAAAAGTGCTTCCCACGTAGCAGAAAAGGAGCCAGATGACAATCACCCTGAGTTTAAATCCACATTTTTCGAGGCCCTACCTAACTACATAAAAATGAGTTTAGCAAAAGACTACAAAGGGAGGTGTTCACCGGAGTCGTTGGTAAAAGAAAGTAACAATTTGTATTCTATCCAACAGACTGGTGAAAACAAAGGGGGGCCTGAACCCTCAAATAAATTTGTGGATGAAATTTATGTATCTCCTCAATCATTACATGTTGAAACCCAGAAAAAGACATGCGCTGACATAGTCAGAGGAGACATGCCAAAGAGTTTCCCCAGCAGGAGACCAGATACCCCACCAAAGACCACATCAGGAGTATCACCCATGGGATCCTGGCCCAAGGTTAGGAAGAAACTATAGGGTGTATCTCCCACGCAATCGGTATCTTAATTTCATGTGATTATTTTTGTTTGTTAACCAATAAATTTCTATTTTGTATGCTCACATGTCTCCGTGAATAAGTTTCACATGCATAGACTGTGTCATATAGATTGATTTTGTACCTTAAAAATATCCTCGTTAAAAATTACTCAATGATAATTATTGTGCGGGAAACCTGTCCTTAAAAAGGCACAACTTATTATTCACGAAACCTCCGTGTTCACAGGCCGCATACCTTACTGCTGTAAGGTATACAGCATATGTGGTGAAAGGTCAGTGAATGGAATAGTCCGGTAGTACAGTAGGTGACGATGGTTGAGTATGCAGTATGGCATATGGAGAGATAAAAAACGAACAGCATATAGTATAATTCCATGACGTCTGGTGTGAGGGGGGGGTAGCAGGACACAGAAGGGGAGGGGGAAGGGGAGGGGGGTTGCACTCACTTGTAAACAATGAGCGCAGGCCTCAACCCACGAGCGCCGAGCTCGTATGTTTCCAAATGCTGGCTACAGTCCTCAGGCTGTCCCCGCTTTCTGCTCCTCACAGCTCGTCAGGCAGAGTCAAAGTGTGCGGTATAAAAAATGGAAAGCACACTTAGCGTGATCCCATATAGAATACAATTTATTGAGTAGAAAAAGTCCCATAAACTTACATTTAAAAACTGGCTGGGGGTAATACATCCACGAGCGCTGAGCTCGTCACACTCAGCTAGTTTGTGTCAGCGTCCCATGCTCCTAACGTGTGTCATCACGTCACGTGACTTCTTCAGAGGATAGCACGGGATAGAAAGCCAATGCTTATAAATGGTCCCCGTGTAATGGGCGCACGGCGGCCATTTTCCTGAAGGACTCCATTGTAGAAATGCCCGGCGGCCATTTTCCCAGAGCTTGCCCACATATGGAATAACACATGGGGCCATATACCAGAGTCTTGAGATGAAGCCAAATGCAAATAAGGAATCATGCTGATTGGGGACACACTCAGCATGTAGCTAATGGGGAAATAAACTGAGGGCAAGGACATACTTGCAGACAGAAAGAATGGTTTAAAATGCTTGAATATGTATATATATATATATATAGAGCATCTCTCACAGGTATGGAGAGTAATAATAAAACCAGTAAAATAGCTGATGGGAAATATATTCAATATAAAAAATTAGAAAAATTTTATAAAAAAAAAATATATAAAATAAAATAAACAGAGATTGAAATGAACATGTGTTGGCGATGGGGAATATAAAATAAATGGGGAAGGGCGGGGAATGTATTGTGGAAACAAAAAAATATATTTAAAGACGTAAAAAACGAATAAAAAACAAAAAATACCTTTATATAAAAAATTATATATACAAAAAAATATGTATATAGAAGGATGAATTGTTAAAAATAAATATCTAAAATCGAAAAAACGAAAAAAAAAAAAATAAAATAAAGGGGAGGAGGAGCTCGAGAGGTGTCACATACTAACTGCACAGATACGCTCATCACAAATTGTACAGGAAAAATACAATAGTGCAATACAAATATTCACACTAGCCTGGTGAGCTATAAGTAAAGGACTACATAGGCGAGGATAGGACCGGGTCAGAGACAGAGAAAAGGTAGAGCATAAGGGGGAAGTTGTTGCACTAAAAGTCACTTATAAAACAGTTTAAGTCAAACTCTATATTGAGTCCCTTTGGCACAAGGGTGTCCATGGAAAATATCCATTTGGACTCTAATTGGCTTAAAATCCTCACTTTGTGCCCCCCTCGCCATGGTCTAGTATAGGGTTCAATACCCCAAAACTTCAAATGACTGGGGTCTCTATTATGATGTTTATCGAAATGCCTGGAGACATTATGTTTGTCAAAACCATTTTGAATGTTTTCAACATGCTCCTTAATACGAATTCTTAGTAGTCTTTTGGTGCGGCCTACGTACTGGAGGCCACAACTGCACTCCAATACATAGACCGCCCCCTCAGTATTACATCCAATGAATTCGTTAATATCGAATTTGGTACCATTGCTGTTTGATTGAAACGAGGATACTTTTTGGTTTGGGTGTTTCGTTCAAATACAGGCGTAGCAGCGTTTACAGGGATAAGATCCTTTGCCAGTAAAGAAAGAGAATAGTTTTTTGGGGGGATCAATCACGCTTTTAACCAGTCGATCTCTCAGGGTGGATGCCCTTTTATAAATAAATTTCGGTTTTTCTGGTAATACTTCTCTCAGGCCTTTGTCTGATTTGAGGATATGCCAGTGGCGGGATATGATACTTTCGATCTTCTTGTGCTGGAAGTTGTAGTCGAGGACCAGAGGAACCTGATCCTGCTGGCAGGTGGATGTCTTATCCTCAAGTAGTTCCCGTCTTTGCATCCGTCCTACTTCTGTTATTTTATCGTTTATAAACTCTTGGTCATATCTTTTATTCATAAACCTTTTGCCAATAAGCTTAGCTTGCGCATAGAAGTCTTCTTCTAGGGTACAGTTGCGTCTTAGTCACATTATCTGGCCTTTGGGGATATTAAATAGCCAGTTTCTATGATGGCAACTACTTAAAGGCAAATAGCTTTTTTGAAAAAGGTCCTGGTAATATATTGGTTGTTGATGCGTGAGATCTCTGAATCAAGGAATGGGATAGACTGTTCCTCAATTTGCCAAGTCAATACAATATTATTGGCATTATTATTTAATTTGAGAAAGAATGAGGTTAAAAGTTCCCGTTCCCCCTCTCATAAAATAAAAATATCATCGATATACCTTTTGAACATTTGCAATTCTTTGGGGGATCCAAAAACACCACTTCCTCTTCCCATTGGGACATGAAAAGTCCTGCAACGCTGGGGGCAAACTTCGCCCCCATGGCTACTCCTGTCTTCTAAAAATAGAATTGTTTACAATACCAGAAATGACTATGTTTCAAGCAAAAATCTAGGCACTTGACGAGAAATTTCCTTTGGTAATGGGGAAGCTTGGTATATTTTCTCAAACCCCACTTCGCGGCCTCACAGGCCGCGAAGTGGGGTATGATTGTATAGAGTGATGACACGTCGGCCGTAGCCATCCAAATGGTACCGGTGTCGTCTCTCTTTTCAAGAAACTGAAGCATTTGTTTCGTGTCTCGCAGATAGGCCTTAGTACTTTGTACTGCAGGTTGAAGGTACTTATCGATATACTCGCCCAGTCTTGCTGTAATTGATTCTATACCATTGACAATAGGTCTAAAAGGAGGGTCAGTTTTATCCTTATGGATTTTAGGTAATGCGTAGATTATTGGAGTTCTACAGGCCCCCGGAACCAGATATTTGGCTTCTTTTTTATTAAGTATACATTTTTTAAGTCCCAATTGGACTACTTGTTCAAGTTCCTTTTTCCATTTAAATATAGGGTTATTAGGAAGTATGGCATATGTGTTTTGATCTCCTAGTAGCCTCAGTATGCCTTTGTGATATTGTTCAGTAGTTAGGATTACAATGCCACCGCCTTTATCTGAAGGCCTAATGACAAGATTCTCTCTTTTAATGAGCTTTTGAATGCCAGTCCTAATAGTCCTTGGTTCCTCTCTTTTTTTGAACGTTAAGTTCTTAATTTCTTCTGTCACCAGGTTCTTGAACACTTCTAAATGAGTGTTATCCTTAGGTTTAGGATTATAGATAGATTTGTTTCTCAAATTACTATGTAATACTGGATCTTTTTGCACAGTGATGGTATTGATGGGTTTTTCCATCAGATATTTCTTAATATTTAGTTTTCTTATGTATTTCTGAATACTAATGTACGTTTAAAATTTATTCAAATTTTTTACAGGTGTGTATTTCAACCCTTTGTCCAGTACTACTAGTTCTTCCTGGGTTAGTGGTATGTCTGTGAGATTGAATATACCTTCTCCTATGTTTCCCTTTTTTGTTTGTTTTCTCTTCCCTGCTCTGCAGCCTCTTTTCTTGTGGGGCTTTTTTTCTTTGTTTCCTCTATTCTTCTCAGGGGGTGATGATCCATTCCTCTCTCTAAAAAATATTGATTATGACCTTGTTCATATTGATTGTCATATTGATATCTTCCATCTCTGTCTGTGTCTTGAAGATCTCTCAAAGGAGCATAGTAGCTGTACGTATGAATAGGACTACGTTCTCTAGGTCTGTGTGGTGCATTTGGTGGGCCTCTTCCTTCTCTGGGTCCGTAGTAGTGATTCGGGCCCGGGCTTCTGTCACGAGGTCTATAGTAGTCATATTGACCATATTGGTTGTCTCTTGTTTCATAGTGGGTTTGGGGATACGCTGGATGTCTCTCTTGTCTATATGGTTTTTGTGGGGGTGTTCTTGCATCTCTAGGTGCATTGGGAGGTTTTGTCCAATGGGGTCTTTTGTTATTATTCCTCCTGTTATTGGGTTTCTTCCATCCCTGTTGTGGGGTGTGTGGTGGGTAGAAGGGTTGTCTCCAGGTATTGTATGGGGTGTTTTTGCTGGGATGTCTGTATCTGGTGTTAGTATTTGGATATCTTGAGGGGTCATCCCTGGGGGTATAATTCCCCAAATTTTTTCGGGGGGGCTACCTTGCCGAGGTGATCTCGGTATAGGTGATAAGTCTACGTGGCTAGGATTAATTTTAACCATCTTTTCTGGAGTGGATGATGCAGAAATGGGTTCTACCTGCCCAATGTTGTTCTGCCAATTAAATACTAGATCCTTTTTGAATTCACCAATATCTCTAGAGAATGTTTTACTTTTTCTCTGCTGGACTTCAGCATCTTTTCTAGAAAGGTCTTTATTCAATTGTGCAGTAAGGCGTTGGAATTCATCCATATCTTTATATGCCTCAAGCTGTATCTTAAGCTCAGCTATTGTTTGATCTACCTTTCTAATTTTCTTCTGTTTTCTTTTTAGCAGAAATTCTAACAGTTCAATACCCTTCTCACTGAAAAATCTAAACCACTCGTCGATGGATTCTTGATCTATAAGGCCATCATTCAGAGGGACATCTCACCTCAGACATCTAGGCACAATATTGGCCTTGATGTATCTGTCAAAGGTGGTGACATCCCACCACATATTGACTTTTTTCTCCATATTATGGCCCAACTTTCGTACCAGACTCTCAATGGTGCTATCTGGTATTTTCTCTTCGCTATTAAATACTGCATCTAGGTCAAGTTCTCTACGTTCTATAAAAGTGAAAATATCCATAACTGCAGCAGGGGTAAAAAGGGGAGTGGATGGAAAAAGTGCGTGAAAGTGAAAACTCCTGTGCTGTCAGCGAAAACCTATTCTAAAGGGACACTGCTGCAAAACCTAAAGACTGCTCCAAACAGGCAAAAAAGACACAAAAAGGGAGTGGTGATTGCGCTGTGGTGGAAGGGGAATAGGAAAGAGGAAGAAAGGGAACTATACTAAAGTGCATACACAATAGATGCCAAATAACCTAAGTACATGAGTCAGATACATAAAAAAAAGACTCACGGATGCAGATATATAAATGTAAGGGTATATGTAAAAGCATATAAAAACACTAAATCATAATAGTGCATACAGAGAATGCTGACATCAAAAAATATACAAACAGTGCACATAGGTGTGTGAATCAAAATAGGGGATGTATAAGCCCAGAAAACATCAGGTAAAAACCCTTATTGAGTGTATCAATATGCTGGCACTGTAAACAGTTAATAACATAAAAAACAGATATATGGTAATCAGAAAAAATTATATCAGTAAAAGTATATAAACAATATAAAATAAATAGTCCCAGTGGATATGTGCTAGTATCGCGCCAGCACGTGGCAACTTGCAGACCTTGTAAGTGGTAAATCCAAGGAATAACAACAGTCCTACCACCAAATGTGACACTTCTAAATGCAAACCAAATGTCAGTGGTGAAAAAGGGGGGTTTCTTCAG
The DNA here is from genome assembly GCF_042186555.1 of Aquarana catesbeiana. Classification (NCBI taxonomy): domain Eukaryota; kingdom Metazoa; phylum Chordata; class Amphibia; order Anura; family Ranidae; genus Aquarana; species Aquarana catesbeiana. Next base: position 169,814,073 of record NC_133327.1, on the reverse strand, counting down.
TGAGGACACCTCCGTGTTCACAGGCCGCTTACCTTACTGCTGTAAGGTATACAGCATATGTGGTGAAAGGTCAGCGAATGGAATAGTCCGGTAGTACAGTAGGTGACGATGGTTGAGTATGCAGTATGGCATATGGAGAGATAAAAAATGAACAGAATATAGTATAATTCCGTGACGTCTGGTGTGAGGGGGGTAGCAGGACACAGAAGGGGAGGGGGAAGGGGAGGGAGGGTTGCACTCACTTGTAAACAATGAGCGCAGGCCTCAACCGACGAACGCCGAGCTTGTATGCCTCCAAATGCTGGCTACAGTCCTCAGTCTGTCCCCGCTTTCTGCTCCTCACAGCTCGTCAGGCAGAGTCAAAGTGTGCGGTATAAAAAATGGAAAGCACACATAGCGTGATCCCATATAGAATACAATTTATTGAGTAGAAAAAGTCCCATAAACTTACATTTAAAAACCGGCTGGGGGGTAATACATCCACGAGCGCCGAGCTCGTCACACTCAGCTAGTTTGTGGCAGCGTCCCGTGGCCTTCGGGCGGCGCTTATTTCTACAATGGCGTCCTTCAGGAAAATGGCCGCCGTGCGCCCATTACACGGGGACCATTTATAAGCATTGGCTTTCTATCCCGTGCTATCCTCTGAAGAAGTCACGTGACGTGACGACACGCGTTAGGAGCACGGGACGCTGCCACAAACTAGCTGAGTGTGATGAGCTCGGTGCTCGTGGATGTATTACCCCCCAGCCGGTTTTTAAATGTAAGTTTATGGGACTCTTTCTACTCAATAAATTGTATTCTATATGGGATCACGCTATGTGTACTTTCCATTTTTTATACCGCACACTTTGACTCTGCCTGACGAGCTGTGAGGAGCAGAAAGCGGGGACAGACTGAGGACTGTAGCCAGCATTTGGAGGCATCCGAGTTTGGCGCTCGTGGGTTGAGGCCTGCGCTCATTGTTTACAAGTGAGTGCAACCCCCCTCCCCTTCCCCCTCCCCTTCTGTGTCCTGCTACCCCCCTCACACCAGACATCACGGAATTATACTATATGCTGTTCGTTTTTTATCTCTCCATATGCCGTACTGCATACTCAACCATCGTCACCTACTGTACTACCGGACTATTCCATTCACTGACCTTTCACCACATATGCTGTATACCTTACAGCAGTAAGGTAAGCGGCCTGTGAACACGGAGGTGTCCTCACTGAAGAAACCCCCCTTTTTCACCACTGACATTTGGTTTGCATTTAGAAGTGTCACATTTGGTGGTGGGACTGTTGTTATTCCTTGGATTTACCACTTACAAGGTCTGCAAGTTGCCACGTGCTGGCGTGATACTAGCACATATCCACTGGGACTATTTATTTTATAATGTTTATATACTTTTACTGATATAATTTTTTCTGATTACCATATATCTGTTTTTTATGTTATTAACTGTTTACAGTGCCAGCATATTGATACACTCAATAAGGGTTTTTACCTGATGTTTTCTGGGCTTATGCACCCCCTATTTTGATTCACACACCTATGTGCACTGTTTCTTTGTATATTTTTTTATGTCAGCATTCTCTGTATGCACTATTATGTTTTAGTGTTTTTATATGCTTTTACATATACCCTTACATTTATATATCTGCATCCGTGAGTCTTTTTTTTTTTTTTTTGTTTACAAACAATTTTTATTGTGTAAAAGGTCAAGGTATAAAACAATTACAATGATGGCACATGTATGTATACAAATATCTATGACAGTAAATGTTGTACAGAAAATAAAAGAGTATTATGGTTAGTCTGATGGAAAAGTGCACATTGTTATAATCGGGCCAGTCAAGAGTATTGTCATGGAGGGGAGAGAGAAGGACAGTTAAGTATATGTAATAGTAATTTTTCTAACTCTGAGAGGTGGTGTCCCAGAGAGACCATTTTTTTTGATGAAGTGGCATAGAGTCATATAATGTGTGGTGAATTATTTCAGAGAGTTTGATGTTCGTCATGCGGTTGAGAATTTGTGACCAAGGTACCGTAGTGGAGCGGCAATTGAAGGCTATGGCCCAATGAATAGAGCTAAGGAATGTGTGGATGAGCCTTGTGCTAGCCATTGGAATGTCCTGTATAGGGGAGAATAAAAGACAGATCTGGGGAGTAAGAGAAATCTTCCTACCTGATATTTTTTCAATTATTAAGCTAGCCTTATGCCAAGTGTTTTTTTTATATGGGGACAATCCCAAAAGATATGTAGAAGTGTACCATGGGAGGGGAAACCTCTAAAGCAGAGTGGGGATAGTGAGGGATAGAATGAGTTAAGTTTAGCGGGGGTAAGATACCATCTATAGAGCAATTTGATGGAAGATTCTCTGATCGAGGTTGTTTTGCTACATTTATGGAGATTTGTAAAAATAATATCCCATTGATCAAGAGTAAATGAGGTATTTAAATCTGATTCCCGTGCTTGCTTCGGCAGCACATATACTAAAATTGGAACGATACAGAGAAGATTAGTATGGCCCCTGCGCAAGGATGACATGCAAATTCGTGAAGCGTTCCATAAAAAAAAAAAAAATCTGATTCCCATTGTAGCATGGGATGTGATTTCTCAGGCATGTTGGACTCGTTTAAACTTTTATATATTCTGGAGATTAAACCACTATCACGAGGGGAGGAGATACAGATATGCTCAAATTGTGTAAAGGGGGGGTGGAGTGTAAGTGAGTGATATTTTTGATAGAATTGTCTAATATTTCTATAGTTCTCTAGCTCAGTAGGTGGAAAATCAAATTTCATTTGTATACTGGAGAAAGTGAGGAATGAATTGTTGTGGGAGAGCGATTTTAGATGTGTTAGGTTATGTAATTTCCAATTTAATAGACAGTTTTGATCTTGAGCCCTATATGGGAGGGGAAAACGAGGGTCACCTAGAAAGGAAGCCGGGGGGGAATGTCAGAGGATAACTTAAATGTAGAAACTTGTCTGTTCCATAGTTGAAGGGTGTGAGTGATGATGAGGTTTAAGGGTCTTATTTTTTGTGGTGGTATAGTTTTGGACCAGAGAAGTCCTTGTAGATTGTAGGGAAGGACAGATTCTTCTTCGAACCAGAGCCAAGGGATTTGGGGTGAAGCAGCATACCATTGGGCCAATTGGGTAAATCTGGCCGATAGATAATAAAGCCAAAGGTTATGAATGCTGAGTCCTCCTTTTATTTGGGGTCTAAACATAAGGGAATAGCTAAATCTGGGTTTCTTGTTTAGCCATATGAACTTATTGATCTCTCTCTGTAGAGAATCTAATGTTTTTTTATGTAGAATAAGAGGAAGGGCTCTAAAAAAAAATAAAAGTTTGGGTAATATAATCATTTTTACAGCCACTATTCTGCCCGAGAATTAAATCTGGTATGATGACCAAAGTTTAAGTAGATTTTTTATACTGTTAAATAAGGGTGGGTAGTTTGCTTGGTAAAAAGTTTTATATGAAGGTGTAATTTGGATACCTAGATATCTAAATGAATCTACATTCCAATTGAATGAGAATTTGTCTTTAAGTATAGCTATTAAGGCTGGGGGAATATTGATTGGTAAAGCTGAACTTTTAGATAGATTTACACACAGACCTGTCAAGTCGTGGAAGATGACAAGGGTTTTAGTTAGGTTGGGTAGGGAGATTAAAGGGTCGGTTATAAACAAAAGCACGTCATCTGCGTAGAGACTTAGCTTGTATTCTTTGGAACCCTTGAGATATCCTTTAATATCTGTGTTGTTTCTTATAGCGCAGGCAAGAAGTTCTATTGCGAGGGCAAAAAGTAGGGGGGATAGGGGGCAACCCTGTCTGGTACCTTTGGTCAGGGGGAAAAAGTCAGAGTTGTTGCCTGGGAGTTTGATACGTGTTTGTGGGTTTTGATAGAGAGCCTTAAAGCCATGTAAGAATTCATTGTTGATGCCATATTTGGGGAGTAGAGTGTCAAGATATGACCAGGAAACGCTGTCAAAAGCTTTGTGTATGTCAAGGCTGAGTAATAATGTGGATTTGGAATGTATGTTTGAGTCTTGAATGATATTTGTGGTCAGTCGTATATTGTCTGTTATTTGTCTGTTAGGAATGAAACCTGTTTGGTCAGGATCTACTAATGGAGAGGTAACAGCTGATAGTCTGTCTGCCAAAATACGGCCAAATATTTTTAAGTCATTGTCAATAACAGATATTGGACGGTAGTTTTGAGGGGTGGAATGGTTTTTATTTGGTTTAGGAAGAAGGGACATGTTAGCTAAAAGCATTTCAGATGGGAATTGGCCGCCTTGTAAGATATTGTTATACAGTTTAGTAAGGTGTGGGGTAATGGTAGAGGCAAATTTTTTATAGTAGGAAGTGGAATAGCCGTCTGGGCCAGGGGCTGTTGATATCTTTAAAGTACCAATGATTTTGCTAACTTCTGTGTCTGTACAAGGGGCATTGAGAGATTCAATTTGATCCCTGGAAAGAGTGGGTAATGTAATGTTGTTGAGCCAGTCCAGGGAGGACTGTTTGGGGGATGATTGTGATGTGGAAAGAAGATTTTTACAGAAGTCTAAAAATAGTTTCATGACTTCTTTGGGATGGGATACCGTATTTCCAGATGGGTTCCTCAATTTGTATGTATGGGGTGGTTTTGTAGATTGATTAAGTTTTCTAGCGAACATGGTGGAGTATGAATTACTATTGAGTAAGAATCTGGCTTTAGACCATCTGAGGACCTTTTCGGTGTCTGATGCTAATAATGTGTCTAAAGTAGTGCATTTCTCTTGAATCTGTTTAAAAAGGTCACTAGATGGGTTTTGGTTGTTTCTGTGATATAAATGGTCTAGATCATAGGGATCTAATATCTGCCAGTTTGGATTTGTTTTTAATTGAGGCAATATTTATCAGATGGCCTCTCATTACCGCTTTATGCGCCATCCAGATATTTGTAGGCAGGGATGGACTGGCCATCGGGACTACCGGGAGATTCCCGGTGGGCCGATGGCTCAGTGGGCCAGTTTCAGAGACAGGGAAGGAGAGATACATAGCGCCAAATGTAGCATTAAAACAACTTTTAATCCACTTAAAAACGTTACTGACAAAGTAGGGTGAAAGGCATTGAAACGCTGTGTAAGAATCCAGGTTTGTCAACAATTTGAAATAGGAGCGGGCGGCCATCGGGAACTGATCGGGCCAGTAGATGCAGAGCGCATCGGTGTGTACTACTACTTCCTGGTGGTGGAGGAATGATGGCCTGAAGGATGCGTCACCTCCCACATCTTGCATCATTTCCGGATGATGACATCACGTCCGCCCCATCATGCGTTCCACCGCTACCAGGAAGTAGTAGTACACACCGATGCTCTGCATCTACTGGCCCGTTCGGTTCCCGGTGGCGGCTCCTAATTCAGATCGATGACAAGCCTCTTGCACAGTGTTTCAATGCCTTTCACCCTACAAACTTTGTCAGTAACATTCTTTAAGTGGAATACAAGTTGTTTTAATGCTACAATTGGCGCTGTGTATCTCTCTCTCCTCCCCTGTCACGCTGTGTGTTGGGGGGGTTACAGAGCTGGGTTGGAGGTGCCCATCAAGTCCTGTAGTAGCACTGCATCTGCCATCTGGTGACAAGTGACTTGGCAGGATACAGGCGACGGGGCAAGTGATATGCGGCATCTGGTGGCAGGCGACGTGGCAAGTGACAAGCTGCCTCTGCTGACAAATGACGTGGCAAGTGACGTTTTGCATCTGGTGGCAGGTAACGTGGCAAGTGACATGTGGCATCTGGTGGCAGGCGATGGTGGCAAGTGACATGCAGCACCTGGTGGCAGGCGACGTGGCAAGTGACATGCTGCATCTGGTGGCAGGCGATGGTGGCAAGTGACATGCAACACCTGGTGGCAGGCAATGTGGCAAGTGACATGCAGCATCTGGTGGCAGGCGACGTGGCAAGTGACAAGCTGCCTCTGCTGACAAGTGACGTGGCAAGTGACAAGCTGCCTCTGCTGACAAATGACGTGGCAAGTGACGTTTTGCATCTGGTGGCAGGTAACGTGGCAAGTGACATGTGGCATCTGGTGGCAGGCGATGGTGGCAAGTGACATGCAGCACCTGGTGGCAGGCGACGTGGCAAGTGACACGCTGCATCTGGTGCCAGGCGATGGTGGCAAGTGACATGCAGCACCTGGTGGCAGGCAATGTGGCAAGTGACATGCAGCATCTGGTGGCAGGCGACGTGGCAAGTGACTAGCTGCCTCTGCTGACAAGTGACGTGGCAAGTGACGTTTTGCATCTGGTGGCAGGTAACGTGGCAAGTGACATGCGGCATTTGGTGGCAGGCGATGTGGCAATTGACACGCTGCATCTGGTGGCAGGCGATGGTGGCAAGTGACAAGCTGCCTCTGCTGACAAGTGACGTGGCAAATGACATTCTGCATCTGGTGGCAGGCAACGTGGCAAATGACAAGCTGCCTCTGCTGACAAGTGACGTGGCAAGTGACATTCTGCATCTGGTGGCAGGTAACGTGGCAAATGACATGCAGCATCTGGTGGCAGGCGACGTGGCAAGTGACAAGCTGCCTCTGCTGACAAGTGACATGGCAAGTGAAACATTGCATCTGGTGGCAGGCGATGTGGCAAATGAGGTGGCAGGAGACACACTCAAGGCTCCCACTGATTCTGCATTATGGTGAGTTGAACTATTTCATGTTATATTACAATGTAATAATAGAAATAATGCGCTTCAATCATCCTGACACCATATGAACCATGGTGCCGAGAAGATTGAAGCGCCAACACCAGGTGTTTGGAGTAAAGTGGGCCGGTCTGGATGAAGTCCAGGGCCAAATTTTTGTCCCAGTCCAGCCCTGTTTGTAGGAGACATGTCTGGTGTTACATTATGTGCAAAATATTGCTCAAGGTGAGATAGTATTTGTTGGTTGTTTGATGGATCTGTGAGCAAGGAGTCGTTTATTCGCCATGTGTGTGTTGTGTTGGCTAGACCTATGCATGAAGTGTTAAAGGAGATTATATGGTGATCAGACCAAGGACATGCATGGATATCTGCCTTAGAGGAATTGGCAAGTAGGATTGGGGTGCAGAAGATATAGTCAAGTCGAGCAAAGCTGTCATGCGGGTGGGAATAGAATGTGTAGGATTTGATACCTATATTGTGAGCTCTCCAAGTATCTACTAGTTGGTGGTTATATAGTGATCTTTTCAAAGATTTGGGGAAAGCTTTAGAGGATGGGACAACTTTGCTTCTGTCCAGAGCCGAATGAGCAGCTAAATTGAAGTCACCACCCACTATTAGATGTGTGGAATGATAGTTGTCTAGTGTATCAAAAAATTTGTTGAAGAAGTTTGAGTGGGCATCATTTGGAGCGTATACTGAGGCAATGGTGACCGAACGTCCTTTAATTGAACCTTTCAAAATCAAATAACGACTGTCTGGGTCTTTAAAGACATTTTGAACCTCAAAAACCACCGAGTTCCTAATAAATATGGCAGCACCCCTGCATTTTGTGTTGAAAGTAGTGCAATAGAATTGGCTGAAACTTTTGTCAAAAAATTTAGGGTGTTTGTCTGTAGCGAAGTGAGTTTCTTGCATTAATATTATATCCGCTCCCAATCTTTTATAGTGGCGAAAAGTTTTCTTTCTCTTGTGAGGTGAATTAATGCCCTGGGCATTGTAAGAAATCACCCTAAGACCCATTGTATTGGTGTTTGAAAGCGATGATAGTCATGAGGTAATGGCAATGGATCACAAGGCCCAGGGCAGAGCATATAGCAAAGTCGGTGTGGTATTAGTAATATGGATAACAGTGATAACATTAGTAAAGAAAAATTACCTGAGATTGAGAAAAATCTAGAGATCACTGTGCTGCCATATATATTTTCAAAAATACAACATATCAAAATATACATCAAAATTTTGCATATATATTTTCTTATTGTCCTCTCTATATCAAATAATATATTATATTTATATGTGTGAACGTTGGAGATTTGGGTATCTGAACAGTAGAACCCTATAGATGATAAACTCCTAGATAATAACAGTGCTACTGTGCACAACAATGCACCATCAGAATGCCTTAAGTAAAATAAAGAGAATATGTTCAACCTTTTCAAAATTTTGTAAAAATAGAATATTTTAGTACAATTATGAGAAATATTATTTATAGCTTGGGGGTCAGGGGGAGAAGCACTACCTGACCGACAATAATATTGTTGTGGACAATACTGTCCATTACTCACAAATGGAGCATCCACCATTAAAACAATGGATAGCAGGATCAATCGTGGAAAAGTGTCCACCTTTTGAACCATGCTTTTGGAGTCCTTTGTGAGTAGGGGGACAAACTAGCAGAGGCGGAGCAGATCAGCCTCAGCAAGGATTCTATAGACAAAAATATAAGAGCATGTTGTGACCTATGTTGAAAAAATTAGTAAAAAAAAAAAAAGGGAAAAGAGATTAAATGTATATGATTGCATAATTTCGTAAAGTAGGGACTGTGATATACCTTCCCAATATTATTTAAAGATATAGAACTGTTTTTACCGAAAACAGTAAATCAAACTTCAAAACTTGTAAATTTTTAGAACTATAAAAATTGTTCTTTGAACCCTGTGAAGGAAGAAGAAGAAAAACAAAACAAAGAAAAAAAATTCCAGAAGAAGGGTGAACTTTCAGCTGCGAGTATGTTTCATCTTAGTCTTCAGGCATCTAGATTTCTGAGTGTTGGACGCCATCTTCCTTGTCCACGACGCGTGGCTGGGGTGGCCCAGATAGGTGAAGTATGAGGAGTGGTAGGAGGTCTTGCAACTGCACTTGGATCAAGGAGACCCAACTTTACCAGGAGATCTTTACCTTCCGAGATGTTGAAAACTGTATAAGTGGTGCCATTGTGTGGTACTGTTAATTTAAATGGAAAACCCCATCAGTATCTGATGTGAGCTGATTGTAATACTGAAGTTATCTCTTTCATTTTGCATCTCCTTTCCAAGGTAGCTTGAGAAATATCTTTCATGCATAGAATAATGTCACAAGAAGGTTTGTCTGGGGGTGGTTTAGGACGTAAGGCCCTATGAATTCTGTCACACACAAATGAGGATGGAGGTAAATCCGGAAGGAGATTGTGGAACAGCTTGGATACTGCTGGCATCAGTTCGGTGACAGACTCTGGAATGCCACGAATCCTCAGGTTGTTCCTACGGTTTCGATTGTCCAAATCTTCCACTTGAGATTGTAAGTATGAGTGGTTTTCAGCTAATAGTTCAAAGTCCCTTCTAAGATCGTTGTGTGCAAGTGACAGCTTATCATGTTTGGTTTCAAGAACATCTGTGCGTCCTCCCAGGGTTGCTTTTTCTTGTGAGAGTGTGTTTGTTGTTTTTTGGAGTTCACATTGTATTTTGTCTACAAGTTTTTCGTAGACTTTGGTTAAGCTAGAGTCCAAATCTGCTTTTGTGATCTGAGAGGGGAGGTCACTGCTTTGTGTTGAAGAAGACTTATGCGGAGAGCCACTGGCAGTTGTAGGGGACTGTACGGATGACGAATTAGTGCCTTTATGCGCCATTTTGTTCTGCTCCTTGTTGCGCAGTGGGTATGTGATTAAAGAGTGCTTTTGCGCACGGCGATTGAACGCCTTCTTGCCCGACGGCATGCACTAATACGAACTATATGGATGCTTATAAAAAATTGAATTATTTAGGGTAATTGATCCTTACAGTGTGTGTTAAATCCTCGCTGAATCTATAAAGTTCTTACTTACGGATGGTGAACTGCATCGCGTCTCGCATGCGCCCCCACTTAGTTATGCTTATGACTTTAGTTCATCTTAATACCCTATTGCTAGGGCAATGGCTTGTTTCAAATCTATTGTGGGGCTACATGTTGCCTGATGAGGTGTACACGTGGTCTTGTGGGGGTAAAGATCAGATACCCAGGACTCTCAAGCAAGGACCCTGGGATATTGTTTCAACTGTTGGGCAGTTCTAGCGTCACTGTAGAGAGCAAGTCTGGCCTGTCTATCTCCAGAGAGCAGTCTCCTGCAGAGTGTCTCCGGCGGCCCCCAGGACTCCCAAATACTCAACTTATGGACCACGGAGCTGCCACGGGTGTGTTTGGAATGTGCTGCCACCTATCTCACTGTGCACGGCAGCTGAGCGTGGAGAACCAGCAGGTCCCATAGGCCTCAAGATGGCAGATGAGGCTGACAGAGTGAGTGGAGGGCTGGGATTCTCCAGACAGGCAGGGGTCCATTCAGGGGATGACCAGGGACCTGGATGGAGGTTCCTTTGGGGGATTCAGTGAGCGCTAGAGCAGGATGGCTGTGAATTCTGTCCGGGACAGCTGCGCTCCAGCACAGCACGTTTCAAGATGGCGACCGGTCATCCATTCGATTGCTGTGCACACCTGCTAGTTATTAAGGGAACTACTTTAGTGGTTGTGGGGGGGATGTCAGATTGTGTGGCTCACCAGGATCTGCAGAGAGGGAGCTGGGTGTAGCAAGATGGCCGCCTTCATCCGGGAGTAGGCCAAAGCCACGGTCTTTCCTAAGTGCAGCCTCCGCACAGGTGAGCCCCGCTCCGTTTGGGCCCCAGCTACCTCCCAAGGGCCTGAGTTAAGTCACAGCCGATGTTATGAGTGGGCAGTCACTTCTAGGGGTATCAGCTTAGGCAAGGGATGGTTCAATGACCAGCTACTCACTGTGCTTCAGATGGGTGGATGCAGCCTGAACAGCAGGCCGCAAGATGATGCTGGGCCTCGGAACACCGGATCCATCAGTTGGAATTTCTCTGATGATTACTCTCGTTGCGGGTCCGTGTGAGTAACGATCGATGGGCCGGGATGGAGTGCCGCACATCCAGCAGAGATCTGCAGTCAAGTGCGGAGGATACAAGAGGCCTAGCAGGCCTCAAGATGGCGGCGGCCTCAGCAATATGATTCCAGCCAGAGTTCAAGTGCTGGAATAGCCGGCCAGAGTTCCACAATATCCACTGGGACTATTATAGGGGATGCCCAGGGACGGATGGAAGAGGTCTGGAGTAACACCACCCTGAAAGCAGTGGATGGTGGTGGATTGTCGCTGGATGAGCGGAGCTCAGTAGTAGCACATCTTCCCTGCTTCAGGTCCGGACACGCCCCCGGGACCACCCTTGAGTCTTTTTTTTGATGTACCTGACTCATGTACTTAGGTTATTTGGCATCTATTGTGTATCCACTTTAGTATAGTCCCCCTCTTCCTCTTCCCTATTCCCCTTCCATCACAGCGCAACCACCACTCCCTTTTTGTGTCTTTTTTGCCTGTTTGGAGCAGTCTTTAGGTGTTGCAGCAGTGTCCCTTTAGAATAGGTTTTCGCTGACAGCGCAGGAGTTATCACTTTCACGCACTGAATGCATGCTTGTCTCATTCCTAGACATTTCCTGTCTTAAAGTACACAACATTTAGCACCAGTGCCCCTTTAGGAGCTGCTACCTAAAGGAGACACCTGCAAACATGAAAAATGGGACAGCAGCTATGGAACTGGCCTGTAAAAGAAAAAAATATAAAGCTTCAAGGAAGCAGACTGTACAGAGTGGGGTTGATTTACTAAAAACTGGAGAGTGCAAAATCTGGTGCAGCTCTACACAGAAACCAATCAGCTTCCATTTTTTTTTTTTTTATTCAAAGTCTAATTGAACAGTATTAAACCATTTTATACTGCAGCTCCTACAGGAGTAGTGCTACATGTCTATAGTATTTGATATGTTGCCCTGTTTTCCACTTCCTGTTTAGACTCTCTAGCCTCCTCTCTTTTAGAGAGTGAAAAGGCTTATGATCCCGAAGTGATTTTTAAACTGCAAGAAATGTTCAGAAAACTTTATCTGCAACATGTCAGCCTGGAATAAACTATATTGCATTTCACTTTGAGTCTTCTGGTGCGTTAACATAGCTTCTACATCTTGTTAAGTCAGCAAGTTGTCATACTGTCCATCCAAACTAAGGTTTTATGCCCCGTACACACGATCGGACATTGATCGGACATTCCAACAACAAAATCCATGGATTTTTTCCGACGGATGTTGGCTCAAACTTGTTTTGTGTACACACGGTCGCACAAAGTTGTCGGAATTTCCAATCGCCAAGAACGCGGTGACATACACCACGTACGACGAGACTAGAAAAGGCCAGTTCAGAACCAAGCACAGCACCCTTTGGGCTCCTTTTGCTAATCTCGTGTTAGTAAAAGTTTGGTGAGAGACGATTCGCGCTTTTTCAGACTGGTGGTTTTCAGATAATTTTCTGCTGTTCAGTTTGTGCTTGTGGGTTTGTATCTGCTCTTCAGTGCGTGCAGCGAGTACCATTGACTTTTGTCATTGTGTTCTTGTTCGTTCGTTACTGTTTTTCAGGTTGCTCTTCACAGGCCTTGCTGTTCTTCAGAGCGTTCTGTTACTTCGTTCTGAGCAGCCGATCGTTTTCTAGCCATGTTCCGTATACGTACTCCTCGTAGAGTTTGTGCTGTGCGGGGGCTTGGTGTTGGGGTCCTGACCTTGACACAAGTCCAGTCCATGAACATGGTGGGGAGGAGTTCATGGACCAAGAATTGGTTGCTTCAGCATGACCAGTTCTGTCATATGCCTTTGCTCTGTGAGATCCGTGAGAATAATCCTGATGATTTCAGGAACTTTCTCCAGAAGACCACGCATTTCACAGTTTGTTGGCTTTGCTGACCCCTTATATTAGCAGGCAGGATACCTGCATGAGGCAAGCCATCACTCCGGAGCAGAGGCTAGTTGCCACCCTGTGGTACTTGGCGATGGGGAGAAGCCTGCAGGACTTGAAGTTCTCGACAGGCATCTCCCCCCAGGCTCTGGGGATCATTATCCCAGAGACCTGTTCTGCCATCATACAGGTCCTGCAGAAGGAGTATATGAAGGTAAGATTTTTTATCCTTTAATATCACATTTTATTGTATTTAATGTTAGCTAATATATTGTATTTCTTTCCTCATTCCCTAATTACCATGATTGGAATATGCTGAATGTCCCCTTTGTCCTAATGCATGTTGGATTGTTATGTATTTTTTTTTGTCCTTCATACATATTTGCCTTCACTTACCTCCCCAGCATGGTCTCCTGGCCCTATATTCACCTCGTGTAGTCACTTAACAATGTATTTTATCAGCTCCATAGTAGTGCTTTACCCCAAACACCCCCTAAAATGTTTTTAAATGTGATTTGTGCTTTAAATTCAGGCAGAGTGCCAGAGGCTTTTTTTGGGGGTCCCCAAATCATTTGGAACCCTCCCTCCCCCAACTGCTAAGTCAGCTGATACCAATTATCTGTCTATCCTCAATCATCTATCTGCTGACTTTGCCAAACCCATACACACTATACCCATCTCTTTTGTGGTCAGATTTATGGATGAATTCCCCAAAGCATGTGCAAGGACCTGCCTGTATACGTTCAAATGGTACTGTTTAAAGTTTTTGTATGCTATTATTATCTTGATAGATAATAGCAGAATGCCCAAATGTGCTCAAATGTGTACAATGTGTATTTATATCTTTAGTATTATGACACTTCTTACCTGTCCAGTGGGCTGCCAATAGTGTAACTAAGGAGGGGCTGGCCAAAGTAATACCCATTATTTAGGCATTCATCTCTCAATGAAGTGGAGAGGGTTACCTGTCCAAGAGCTCCCCCCCTAAAAAGTTAGAAATGGCCCATGAGAGGGGGGAATCTGATAGATGTACTTTATACTTTGGTCTTTAAAAACTCCCTCAAATAAATGTTATCTTGATGTTGGCCAAGAATGTTTGTGTCTAATCTGCTTTCCCTGTTTATGTGCAAAATTACTAATTTGTTTTTCTTGTTTGACTCCACAGTTTCCTTCCACGCCACAGGAATGGCAGACTGTGGCCTCCCACTTTGCCCAGCAGTGGGACTTTCCTAACTGCGGAGGGGCAATTGATGGGAAACACGTCCACATCGTCCCACCACCCAACTCGGGGTCATACTATTTCAACTATAAGGGGTTCAATAGTATTGTGATGTTGGCGGTAGTGTCGGCTACTTACGAGTTCCTGTATGTGGACGTGGGGAAGAATGGCTGGATGTCCGATGGTGGAGTCATCACCCAGACGGAGTTCTACAGGTGTCTCCAGAATGGCAGCTTGGACTTGCCACCTCCAGAAGACAGTGTGGAAGGACTCCCATTCGTCTTCATTGCAGATGAAGCTTTTGCGCTGGGGGACCATCTTATGCAGCCATTCCCGATGAGGACCCTCACCCCGGACCAAAGGGTTTTTAACTACTGGCTGGCCAGAGCCAGAAGAGTGGTGTAGAACACGTTTGGAATCATAGCCAGCCGATTCTGCCTATTTCTTACACCCATACACATGGCGGAGTATAAACTGAATCATATTATCCTGATGTGCTGTGTTCTACACAACTTTTTATGGAAACATTCTGCCAACTATGCTGGCAGATTGGGCCTGAGGCTGGAATTCAAAATGAACCAACCCTGACGGCGCTTGAAAGTGGCCGTCCTGGCTTGCACCCCCTGAGTGCCCGTGATGTCCGTCTAAGATACCTTGAATACTTTGCGGGTAGGGGGGCTATCAATATGCCAGACAATGTCTGAAATCTTTTTCAAATAAAAAAAATGTAACTACTAAAATCTTTGGTGACATTTACTGCTTGTGTTTCTTTTAGCTGACCCTGACAGAAATGTGGTGAGTCCTGAAAATGGCGTGATTGTGTAACATTACAAAGCACTGTTGGGTGTTATTTACTAAAGACAAAGACACTTTGCACTACAAGTGCACTTAAAACTGCACTTGTAGTGCAAAGTGGATTTTCCCTTAGGAAATAACCCCCATTGTCACAGAAAACACCAATTAGAGCACAACAAAAGTTTTGGAGCGTTGAAACAATAATCTTTTTAATACCAGCACAATCACATGTGCATTTAGAAAAGGTTTTTAAAACAAACCAACATGTTTGTTGTATAAAAATTTTTGGGGTCACATTAGAAAAAGTAGAAATGTCCATTTAAGATAAAACAGGCATGTTTAAAACAAACAAGAAAGACACAAATCTTGAACTTACAAAGTTCACATTTGGTAGAACTTGAAGGCAATATCAGACATGAGTATTTACAAACTGTGTTTGATATTGCGTTCAGATGGGGTGAAGTCACCCCTAGAAAAGCCAAATTTTGAAGGTGCACACTAGGGATGAGCCGAACACCCCCCGGTTCGGTTCGCACCAGAACCTGCGAACGGACCGAAAGTTCGCACGAACGTTAGAACCCCATTGACGTCTATGGGACTCGAACGTTCGAAATCAAAAGTGCTCATTTTAAAGGCTAATTTGCATGGTATTGTCCTAAAAAGGGTTTGGGGACCCGGGTCCTACCCCAGGGGACATGTATCAATGCAAAAAAAACTTTTGAAAACGGCCGTTTTTTCGGGAGCAGTGATTTTAATGATGCTTAAAGTAAAAAAAAAAAAGTGAAATATTCCTTTAAATATCGTACCTGAGGGGTGTCTATAGTATGCCTGTAAAGTGACGCGTGTTTCCCGTGTTTAGAACAGTCCCTGCACCAAATGTCATTTTTAAAGGAAAAAATCTCATTTAAAACTGCTTGCGGGTTTAATGTAATGTCGGGTCCTGGCAATATGGATGAAAATCAGTGAGACAAACGGCATGGGTACCCCCCAGTCCATTACCAGGCTCTTTGGGTCTTGTATGGATATTAAGGGGAACCCCGCACCCAAATTAAAATAAGGAAAGGTGTGGGGCCACCAGGCCCTATATACTCTGAACAGCAGTATACAGGCTGTAGGTTTGTTGTTAAGTAGAATCTCTTTGTAATTTTGAACGGGTACATTTTTAACGTGTTTAGCTCCAGCCAAAAAATCTTTTTTAAGCTTTTTGGAAAACATAGGGAAGGGTTATCACCCCTGTGACATTTGTTTTGCTGTCTTTCCTCCTCTTCAGAAGATTTCACCTCACTTTTTGTCCCAATGGATTGGAAGGCATCAGTGGAAAGGAGAAATGTTTTTCCCATATTAACTCTTACAGGAGAGAATTTCCCTTCCTAGGGGTAGATTTATTCTCACTTCCTGTTGTCTCCTTCCGTTTGCAAGTAGGAGTCGTTTGTAAGTTAGTTGTTTGAAAGTAGGGTCCTGCCCTATATACTCAGCAGAAATTTGGGCCTTAGGTGTTGCTGTGGCCACAACACTGTAAGCCCTCACAGGGCTCTGCTGTGAAATATTAGATCAAGAATTGTAATTACATGCCCCTGTTGAACAGGAGCTGAAAAATTAGGCCTTAGGCACTGGTGCTGGTGCCACAACACTGCAACCCCTCACAGACACTCTAGTTGGAATGCAGGAACGAGCCCTGCTGCAAAGTATTGCATCAAAAATTGTAATTACACGCCCCTGTTAAACAAGGGCTGAAAAATTGAGCCTTAGGCACTGGTGCTGGTGCCACAACACTGCAACCCCTCACAGACACTCTAGTTGGAATGCAGGAACGAGCCCTGCTGCAAAGTATTACATCAAAAATCGTAATTACACGCCCCTGGTAAACAGGGGCTGAAAAATTGTGCCTTAGGCACTGGTGGTGGCACCCAGAACCAAAAATGTTCTTACAAGCTATCAGCGTGATGATTGAGGAGGAAGAGGATAATTACTCAGGGATAGTCACTCAGCATCAGCATAGATTACAGATGCTGTGTGTGTGAATGCGCTGCTCCCATCTAAATACGCTTATATCCTATCTATAAAGTGCAAACTTATTCCATATACAACATGAATCCATATAAGATCATTACATTAGAAAAATAAATTATATCAAAAATTATATCAAAGAAATCCAAAAATTCAATAGTTCAATGATGTGTATCACATGTGTGGCAAAGTCTCCCAGTGATGTATTCAAATCTTCTGTCAATTGCCGTGATTGGCGTGCTCTTGTGCTAATTCAATGTACTAGTGACTTAGTGCTCCACCACCACCTGTGAGATTGGCCACTCACCAGATGTTCCTTTAAAACTACACCTTTGGTTCATTCATAGGGATAACCACTCCACTCAAAGGGAACTTCTTCAACAGTTATGATTGGACCTTAATGTTCCTCATAAAACATGAATAAAACGATCATCGCGCAATACCGTTTAAACTGTTTATTGTAAAAAACAAATAAAAACTGTGCACTCACATTTATATGTGCCCTCGAGCCGGCACAAAGCTATTCCAACAGTTAGGGACGGGTAGGTATAGCAGTCTAATTTGCCTATTGTGTGCTGTGCGACCTCCGTTCCTCCCCTCGTACCCGTTCGCGTCCTCACCAACCACGTTCGTACTTGATCACGTGGGTGTATACCTCCCAGCAGCCTCTACGCGTTTCGCAATTTGCGTCATCTGATGACGCAAATTGCGTCCTCACCAACCACGTTCGTACTTGATCACGTGGGTGTATACCTCCCAGCAGCCTCTACGCGTTTCGCAATTTGCGTCATCTGATGACGCAAATTGCGAAACGCGTAGAGGCTGCTGGGAGGTATACACCCACGTGATCAAGTACGAACGTGGTTGGTGAGGACGCGAACGGGTACGAGGGGAGGAACAGAGGTCGCACAGCACACAATAGGCAAATTAGACTGCTATACCTACCCGTCCCTAACTGTTGGAATAGCTTTGTGCCGGCTCGAGGGCACATATAAATGTGAGTGCACAGTTTTTATTTGTTTTTTACAATAAACAGTTTAAACGGTATTGCGCGATGATCGTTTTATTCATGTTTTATGAGGAACATTAAGGTCCAATCATAACTGTTGAAGAAGTTCCCTTTGAGTGGAGTGGTTATCCCTATGAATGAACCAAAGGTGTAGTTTTAAAGGAACATCTGGTGAGTGGCCAATCTCACAGGTGGTGATGGAGCACTAAGTCACTAGTACATTGAATTAGCACAAGAGCACGCCAATCACGGCAATTGACAGAAGATTTGAATACATCACTGGGAGACTTTGCCACACATGTGATACACATCATTGAACTATTGAATTTTTGGATTTCTTTGATATAATTTTTGATATAATTTATTTTTCTAATGTAATGATCTTATATGGATTCATGTTGTATATGGAATAAGTTTGCACTTTATAGATAGGATATAAGCGTATTTAGATGGGAGCAGCGCATTCACACACACAGCATCTGTAATCTATTTCTATGAGAAGTTTTTTGGATGCAGCAGCTAAGGCAATTACTATTAAAGTAATTAGTAGATATTGGTTTTGCGCCGGTGACACACACATACCAGCATCAGCATAGGCAGTCTTTGAAGGGATCTGAGATTTCAAAAAAAATTATTCGGTTACATCAGCATCAGGTGCTTGGTAGCAGGTGGTGATCCAAGACTCATTCATTTTTATGAAGGTCAGTCGATCGACCGAGTCAGTGGACAGACGCACCCTGTGATCGGTTACCACGCCTCCAGCAGCACTGAATGTGCGTTCCAAAAGAACGCTGGATGCAGGACAGGCCAGTAGCTCAATTGCATACTGTGCAAGCTCTGGCCAGTGATCCATCCTCAAGACCCAGTAACCCAGAGGATTTTCGGTGGGAAAGGTGTCCAAGTCTGATCTTGCCCCTAGGTATTCCTGCACCATGTAAAACAGACGCTGGCGATGGTTGCTGGAACCGATCATACCTTGGGGCTGCGGACCAAAAAATTGTCTGAACGCATCGGTCAGACGGCCACCTTCTCCACCGCTCCTTCTTTGACTGACCGAAGCCTCAGCAACACGTTGTCCAGAAACAGGAGTTTGTAACCTCCCAGTCTCTGGGAACGCGTTGCACAGACCTTTCTGCAAGGCCTCCCGAAGATGTTTCATCCTCTGCTCCCTCTGCGATGGCAAGATAAGGTCCGCAACCTTACCCTTGTAACGTGGATCAAGGAGGGTTGCCAGCCAGTATTGGTCCTTCTCCTTGATACCACGAATACGAGGATCCTTACGCAGGCTTTGCAGGATCAGGGAGGCCATGCAGTGTAGGTTTGCTGAGGCATTCGGTCCGGAGTCCTCTGGGTCACTAAGGACGACATGGTCCGCAGCCACCTCCTCCCAGCCACGTACAAGTCCATGTGTTTCTTGGGACTGATCCCTTAAAGACTGCTGCTGATGCTGAGTGCCAGGCTCCACCTCCATACTGACACAATCTTCCTCCTCCTCCTCCTCCTCTTCCTCCTCGTCCTCTTCCTGTGTGATCGGCGGGCACGCAGGAACACTGTCTGGATAAAGGGGGCCTTGAGAGCTAAGGAAGTCCTCCTCTTCCTGCCTCTGTTCTGCCTCAAGTGCCCTGTCCATTATTCCACGCAGCGTGTGCTCCAACAGGTGGACAAGGGGGACAGTGTCACTGATGCATGCACTGTCACTGCTCACCATCCTCGTGGCCTCCTCAAATGGTGACAGGACAGCGCATGCATCCCTGATCATGGCCCACTGGCGTGGGGAAAAAAAACCAAGCTCCCCTGACCCTGTCCTGGTGCCATAGTCGCACAGGTACTCATTGATGGCCCTCTGCTGCGTGTGCAGCCGCTGCAGCATGGCCAACGTTGAGTTCCACCTGGTGGGCATGTCACAGATTAGGCGGTTCTTGGGCAGGTTAAACTCCTTTTGGAGGTCCGTCAGCCGAGCACTGGCATTATATGACCGGCGGAAATGCACACAGACTTTCCTGGCCTGCCTCAGGACATCCTGTAAGCCCGGGTACCTGCCCAAGAACCGCTGCCCCACCAAGTTAAGGACGTGAGCCAAACAGGGCACATGGGTCATTTGTCCCTGTCGGAGGGCAGAGAGGAGGTTGGTGCCATTGTCGCAAACCACCATTCCTGCCTTAAGTTGGCGTGGCATCAACCACCTCTGAACCTGCCCCTGCAGAGCTGACAGAACCTCTGCCCCAGTGTGGCTCCTGTCCCCCAAGCACACCAGCTCAAGCACCGCATGGCATCTTTTGGCCTGCGTACTTGCGTAGCCCCTTGAACGACTACGGAGCACCGCTGGTTCCGAGGAAGAGGCCATGGAGGAAGAAGAAGAGGAGGGGGTGGAGGAGAGAGGTGTGTCACAATCATTAGCATTTTGGAGGCGTGGTGGCGGAACAACCTCCAACACTACTGCACCTTGTCCTGCATCCTTCCCAGCTGCCAGCAGAGTCACCCAATGCACCGTGAAACTTAGGTAACGTCCCTGTCCATGCCTGCTGGACCATGAGTCAGCGGTAATATGCACCTTACCGCTGACCGCCCTGTCCAGCGAGGCATGGACATTGCCTTCCACATGCTGGTAGAGAGCCGGAATCGCCTTCCGTGAGAAAAAGTGGCGTTTGGGTACCTGCCACTGAGGAACCGCACATTCCACAAACTCACGGAAGGGGGCAGAGTCTACCAACTGAAAAGGCAGCAGTTGAAGTGCTAGCAATTTTGCCAAGCTAGCATTCAACCGTTGGGCATGTGGATGGCTGGGAGCAAACTTCTTTCGGCGGTGCAGCAGCTGGGGCAGGGAAATTTTCCTGGTACAATCTGACGTCGGTGTACCAAAATCAGATTGCCCACAAGTACGTGGCTGTGACACACCTAATACTACACCTTCATTCCTCTCAGTGCAGGTCTCAGAGAGGACTGAAGGTCTAGTGGGGTTGGAAATCTCAGCTGATGAGGAGCAAGCAGAGGTCGTCTTTGTTCTTTGGTGTGGGTCTTTTAGATACGCTTGCCAACGAACTGCATGGCAGGTCAACATATGTCTGGTCAAGCATGTGGTACCCAAGCGGGAGATGTTTTGGCCACACGAGATACGCTTGAGACATATGTTGCAAATAGCAGCGGTGCGATCTGATGCACTCGTCTCAAAAAAGGCCCACACCAAAGAACTTTTTGAATAACGCGCAGAGACTGCAGTGCCCTGCACATGTGGAGCTTTGGGGTGTGATGCAGTCAATGTGCTGCCCTTAGGCTGGCCCCTGGAGGGCATCCTGCCTCATTGGTGATGTGCCGCCTCCTCCTCCTCCTCCTTCTCCTCTCTCCTATCAGGCACCCACGTTGAGTCACTGACCTCATCATCCCCTCCCTCCTCATCACTGGAGCAAACCTGGCAGTATGCTGCAGCAGGGGGAGCATGACTGCCAGATTGCTGTCCTTCTTGGGCACCCCCTCTGTCCGTGCTCGTGTTACTGCCTTCATCGAGCTCAGTATCATCATCAGAGCCTTCCAAACGCTGGGCATCCTCCTGGAGCATGTACCCAACACTGTGGTCAAACAGTTTGAGGGACTCCTCAGGAGGACATGGTGGGGCTAGGGAAGGAGTCACTGATGGCATTGAGCCGAGGGAAGAGGCCGCTGCTTTGCCAGACAAAGTACCCTGGGCATGGGTGAGAGAGGATGAGGAGGATGAGGACGGCTTGGTCATCCACTCGACCAAGTCTTCCGCATGTTGCGGCTCAACATGGCCAGCTGCCGAAAAAAAGGCCAAGCGTGTCCCATGGCCACGTGCTGATGAGGATGCACCGTCTCCACGACCAGCACTAGACACAGAGCCTGCTTGCCCTCTCTTATTGGCTTGTGACTGTCTGCCTCTCCTTCTTGGCCTTCCAGACATACTAATGGCCTGTAGCTGCACTAAGCTGGGATATATATATATATATATATATATATATATGTACTGATACTGCAGCTAGCAAAATCAACTGCCTGCCTGTAGTATGAGAACACCACCAACCTTCTACAGGTAGCTTTAGCTGAACACTGTGAGGTGGACGCACCCCACTAACTTGTAGGTTTAGCAGAACACTGTGAGCAGGACGCACTGCACTAACTGTAAATAGTCTAGCTGCCTGACTGTGGTACTAATAGGATCAAAAGAACACCAGCAATTTTCTTCAGGTAGCTGTATTTACTGTAACAAGACAAGCCTGCCTGTCAGTAAGAAGATAACAGAAACGGATCTAGCTGAACACTGTGAGCAGGACGCACCCCACTAGCTTGTAGGTTTAGCTGAACACTGTGAGGTGGACGCACCCCACTAACATGTAGGTTTAGCTGAACACTGTGAGCAGGACGCACCCCACTAACTTGTAGGTTTAGCAGAACACTGTGAGCAGGACGCACTGCACTAACTGTAAATAGTCTAGCTGTCTGACTGTGGTACTAATAGGATCAAAAGAACATCAGTAATTTTCTTTAAAATACTGTAACAAGACAAGCCTGCCTGTCAGTAAGAAGATAACAGGAACGGATCTAGCTGAACACTGTGAGCAGGACGCACCCCACTATCTTGTAGGTTTAGCTGAACACTGTGAGTAGGGATGAGCCGAACACCCCCCTGTTCGGTTCGCACCAGAACATGCGAACAGGAAAAAAGTTCGTTCGAACATGCGAACACCGTTAAAGTCTATGGGACACGAACATGAATAATCAAAAGTGCTAATTTTCAAGGCTTATATGCAAGTTATTGTCATAAAAAGTGTTTGGGGACCTGGGTCCTGCCCCAGGGGACATGGATCAATGCAAAAAAAAGTTTTAAAAACGGCCGTTTTTTCAGGAGCAGTGATTTTAATAATGCTTAAAGTCAAACAATAAAAGTGTAATATCCCTTTAAATTTCGTACCTGGGGGGTGTCTATAGTGTGCCTGTAAAGGGGCGCATGTTTCCTGTGTTTAGAACAGTCTGACAGCAAAATGACATTTTGAAGGAAAAAACTCATTTAAAACTACCCGCGGCTATTGCATTGCCGACAATACACATAGAAGTTCATTGATAAAAAACGGCATGGGAATTCCCCAAAGGGGAACCCCGAACCAAAATTAAAAAAAAAAAATGACGTGGGGGTCCCCCTAAATTCCATACCAGGCCCTTCAGGTCTGGTATGGATATTAAGGGGAACCCCAGCCAAAATTAAAAAAAAAATGACGTGGGGTTCCCCCTAAATTCCATACCAGACCCTTCAGGTCTGGTATGGATTTTAAGGGGAACCCCGCGCCAAAAAAAAAAAAAAAAACGGCGTGGGGTCCCCCCAAAAATCCATACCAGACCCTTATCCGAGCACGCAACCTGGCAGGCCGCAGGAAAAGAGGGGGGGACGAGAGTGCGGCCCCCCCTCCCTCCTGAACCGTACCAGGCCACATGCCCTCAACATTGGGAGGGTGCTTTGGGGTAGCCCCCCAAAACACCTTGTCCCCATGTTGATGAGGACAAGGGCCTCATCCCCACAACCCTGGCCGGTGGTTGTGGGGGTCTGCGGGCGGGGGGCTTATCGGAATCTGGAAGCCCCCTTTAACAAGGTGACCCCCAGATCCCGGCCCCCCCCCTGTGTGAAATGGTAAGGGGGTACATAAGTACCCCTACCATTTCACGAAAAAAGTGTCAAAAATGTTAAAAATGACAAGAGACAGTTTTTGACAATTCCTTTATTTAAATGCTTCTTCTTTCTTCTATCTTGCTTCATCTTCTGGTTCTTCTGGCTCTTCTGGTTCTTCTGGTTCTTCCTCCGGCGTTCTCGTCCAGCATCTCCTCCGCGGCGTCTTCTGTCTTCTTCTCCTCGGGCCGCTCCGCACCCATGGCATGGGGGAGAGGCTCCCGCTCTTCTCTTCTTCTCTTCTTCTTTTCTTCTTTTCTTCTTTTCTTCTCTTCTTCTTCATTTTCTTCTCCGGGCCGCTCCGCAATCCATGCTGGCATGGAGGGAGGCTCCCGCTGTGTGACGGCGCTCCTCGTCTGACAGTTCTTAAATAACAGAGGGGGGCGGGGCCACCCGGTGACCCCGCCCCCCTCTGACGCACGGTGACTTGACGGGACTTCCCTGTGACGTCACGGGGAATGCCACAGGGAAGTCCCGTCAAGTCACCGTGCGTCACCGGGTGGCCCCGCCCCCCTCTGTTATTTAAGAACTGTCAGACGAGGAGCGCCGTCACACAGCGGGAGCCTCCCTCCATGCCAGCATGGATTGCGGAGCGGCCCGGAGAAGAAAATGAATAGGAAGAAGAGAAGAAGAGAAGAAAAGAAGAAAAGAAGAAAAGAAGAGAAGAAGAGAAGAGCGGGAGCCTCCCCCCCATGCCATGGGTGCGGAGCGGCCCGAGGAGAAGAAGACAGAAGACGCCGCGGAGGAGATGCTGGACGAGAACGCCGGAGGAAGAACCAGAAGAACCAGAAGAGCCAGAAGAACCAGAAGATGAAGCAAGATAGAAGAAAGAAGAAGCATTTAAATAAAGGAATTGTCAAAAACTGTCTCTTGTCATTTTTAACATTTTTGACACTTTTTTCGTGAAATGGTAGGGGTACTTATGTACCCCCTTACCATTTCACACAGGGGGGGGGCCGGGATCTGGGGGTCACCTTGTTAAAGGGGGCTTCCAGATTCCGATAAGCCCCCCGCCCGCAGACCCCCACAACCACCGGCCAGGGTTGTGGGGATGAGGCCCTTGTCCTCATCAACATGGGGACAAGGTGTTTTGGGGGGCTACCCCAAAGCACCCTCCCAATGTTGAGGGCATGTGGCCTGGTACGGTTCAGGAGGGAGGGGGGGCCGCACTCTTGTCCCCCCCTCTTTTCCTGCGGCCTGCCAGGTTGCGTGCTCGGATAAGGGTCTGGTATGGATTTTTGGGGGGACCCCACGCCGTTTTTTTTTTTTTTTTTTGGCGCGGGGTTCCCCTTAAAATCCATACCAGACCTGAAGGGTCTGGTATGGAATTTAGGGGGAACCCCACGTCATTTTTTTTTTTAAATTTTGGCCGGGGTTCCCCTTAATATCCATACCAGACCTGAAGGGCCTGGTATGGAATTTAGGGGGACCCCCACGTCATTTTTTTTTTTTAATTTTGGTTCGGGGTTCCCCTTTGGGGAATTCCCATGCCGTTTTTATCAATGAACTTCTATGTGTATTGTCGGCAATGCAATAGCCGCGGGTAGTTTTAAATGAGTTTTTTCCTTCAAAATGTCATTTTGCTGTCAGACTGTTCTAAACACAGGAAACATGCGCCCCTTTACAGGCACACTATAGACACCCCCCAGGTACGAAATTTAAAGGGATATTACACTTTTATTGATTGACTTTAAGTATTATTAAAATCACTGCTCCTGAAAAAACGGCCGTTTTTAAAACTTTTTTTTGCATTGATCCATGTCCCCTGGGGCAGGACCCAGGTCCCCAAACACTTTTTATGACAATAACTTGCATATTAGCCTTTAAAATTAGCACTTTTGATTTCTCCCATAGACTTTTAAAGGGTGTTCCGCGGCATTCGAATTTGCCGCGAACACCCCAAATTGTTCGCTGTTCGGTGAACTTGCGAACAGCCAACGTTCGAGTCGAACATGAGTTCCACTCGAACTCGAAGCTCATCCCTAACTGTGAGGTGGACGCACCCCACTAACTTGTAGGTTTAGCTGAACACTGTGAGCAGGACGCACCCCACTAACTTGTAGGTTTAGCAGAACACTGTGAGCAGGACGCACTGCACTAACTGTAAATAGTCTAGCTGCCTGACTGTGGTACTAATAGGATCAAAAGAACACCAGCAATTTTCTTCAGGTAGCTGTATTTACTGTAACAAGACAAGCCTGCCTGTCAGTAAGAAGATAACAGGAACGGATCTAGCTGAACACTGTGAGCAGGACGCACCCCACTAGCTTGTAGGTTTAGCTGAACACTGTGAGGTGGAGGCACCCCACTAACTTATAGGTTTAGCTGAACACTGTGAGCAGGACGCACCCCACTAACTTGTAGGTTTAGCAGAACACTGTGAGCAGGACGCACTGCACTAACTGTAAATAGTCTAGCTGCCTGACTGTGGTACTAATAGGATCAAAAGAACACCAGCAATTTTCTTCAGGTAGCTGTATTTACTGTAACAAGACAAGCCTGCCTGTCAGTAAGAAGATAACAGAAACGGATCTAGCTGAACACTGTGAGCAGGACGCACCCCACTAGCTTGTAGGTTTAGCTGAACACTGTGAGGTGGACGCACCCCACTAACTTGTAGGTTTAGCTGAACACTGTGAGCAGGACGCACCCCACTTACTTGTAGGTTTAGCAGAACACTGTGGGCAGGATGCACTGCACTAACTGTAAATAGTCTAGCTGCCTGACTGTGGTACTAATAGGATCAAAAGAACACCAGTAATTTTCTTTAAAATACTGTAACAAGACAAGCCTGCCTGTCAGTAAGAAGATAACAGGAACGGATCTAGCTGAACACTGTGAGCAGGACGCACTGCACTAAATGTAAATAGTCTAGCTGCCTGACTGTGGTACTAATAGGATCAAAAGAACACAGTAATTTTCTTCAAAATACTGTAACAAGACAAGCCTGCCTGTCAGTAGGAATATAACAGGAACGGATCTAGCTGAACACTGTGAGCAGGACGCACTGCACTAAATGTAAATAGTCTAGAAGATAACAGGAACGGATCTAGCTAAACTGAATACAGTGTATATATATATATATATATATGCAACACCTGGGATGCATATATATACACAATACACTTTAAGTGCAGCTAACTGACTGACTGTCCTGCCTAATCTAGCTAACTCAAATGAAATGACACTGTCTCTCTCTCTCTCTAAGCACACCGGAACACACTGCACAGGGCCGCCGTGTAGGCGGCCTTATATAGTGTGGGGTGTGTACTAAATCCCCTGAGCCATAATTGGCCAAAGCCTCCTTGGCTTTGGCCAATTATGGCTCTCTGTTAAGGCGGCGCTGTGATTGGCCAAGCATGCGGGTCATAGTGCATGCTTGGCCAATCATCAGCAAGCAATGCACTGCGATGCCGCAGTGAATTATGGGCCGTGACGCGCCACACAAATTTGGCGCGAACGGCCCATATCGTTCGCAATTTGGCGAACGATCGAACAGCCGATGTTCGAGTCGAACATGGGTTCGACTCAAACACGAAGCTCATCCCTAGTGCACACCAATTGCCGAATGTCAACATGTGCTAGCTGCCATTATGGGGGGATCAAGGGACGTGTTTTGTGGGTGCAACCACTTCCTCACAGCTACTTTATTATTGAGGAAGGAGTTGCACCCCAAAACACGTCCATTGATCTCCCGTGATGGCAGATAGCACATGTTGACATACTGTGTGCCTTTTTAAAATTTGGCTTTTTGCAAATATGTCAAAAAATGGTAAAAATTTTTAGCTCACAAAAAGCGCAAAAAAAAGGGATTTTGAGGGGTTTTAAACTCTCCCTAAAACATCAATGATGTTCTTCATTTTTTTGAACATCATTGATGCTTTTCTGGATGTTTTCCAAGTCCCTATTACACCCCATGATCTCCCCGATCAGGATCTGTGCACTTTCCGAGGTGAAATGCCCTGGATCCACAACATCGCGATCACCTAAAAAGATAGAAACAAAAACACACCATGTATTATAAATATGCCGGAATCCATCTCTTACCTGAGCCTGTGGTCGCAGACACTCACCTGTTGTGGTGCCAATTTCCACGACATCTTCCTCCTCCTGCTCTGCTTGGCTTGTGTGGATTTCCCCTTCTTCCAGAGGCGGGGGGTCTGTGGTCTCCTGGGATGAAGGGTGTGCTCCGAGTCTTTTATCCCCTATGTAAAAAAAAAATAAGTATACTTAGCACACAGATATTTGATGGCAGAAATAGAAATATGAAACATTGCTTGGAAGTGGGGTACAATTGTCTGTTTGGTCAGAGTTACAAGATGAATAAATATTTTTTTCCTTTGTCAAGCTTGAATACTTACCTGTTTTGTACAAGCTTCACAGATAGAGACACCCCTATAGTATACGCTGGAGCACCTGTGTGGGCCCCCTAATAAAAAGGGTGTTCTTGTGTCCCACACTAGAGCTCCTGCATCCAGATGTGTAAACAGCTACTGAGTGTCCTCTCCTTACACAGAATCTAGTTTGCATTTCATTCTAGTTACAAACCCATCTACACAACCAAATTATTTGCAGACAAGTAGGCCATACAAAATGTGGGCAAATGCATATGGCCAAAACAATGGTGTTTTCTAGGCCGAACGAACAATGTTTTATACGAATGAATAATGTGCCCATGAACATGAAAGTTGCCATTTTAAACTGGATAACAGTTAAGAAAAGCACATGGAGCAGCACGAACATAATAAACATAAAGAATAGAAACACAGCACAACTACTTACTTTTTTGCAGCACTCTCCGGATCCTTCTGTACTGCTCGTGCTCTCTTAATTTGAGGTCCGACCACTGCTTCCTGAGCTGATCTTTCGATCGTCGTACCCCGAAATTCCGGTGCAGACTCTTGACCACTTTCGCCATTATCTTGGCCTTTCTGACATTGGGGTTGGGATAAGGTCAATACTTCCCGTCATAGTCGGCCCTCTTCAGCATGTCGACCATGTCCACCATCTCCACAAAGGACATATTTGAGGCCTTAAATCGTCTCCTTCTGGATCGGGAAGTTTCTGCCTCCGGGCTTTCCTCCTCCTCCTCCATGTGCTCTTCCCCCACTGCGCCGAACGAGAAGGAGAAGGGGAATAGACTAGAAAGAACGTCAGGGGCGGGCGTAGTTTCACGCATGCGCGGTGTCTATAAAGGGTAACACGCGTGCGTAGTACGTACGATCTGTGAGCGGAGGAAGGAGTAACGGAGGTGCCGATCGTGATTGCGAAGGTAAGATTTAACATTGGGCCTATACTGCTTCTAGATTGAGGCCTGTAGTTAGAAGACTTTAGGCTGACATTAGGGTCTGTCTTGTGTTGTGTCTTGCAGTAAAAATGGATATCTTGAAAGATAAGGACTTTATTCCAATCTTCATTGATATGTTCAGGGAGCTGCCCTGTCTATGGCAGATAAACCACCCCAAATATAAGAACCAAACAAAGAAGAAGGCAGCGCTGGATAATTTGTTGGAATTTGTGAAGACGGTGATCCCCACGGCAGACATCACCTATTTGAAGACTCTAATTGGTGGCCTGAGGAGCACTTATCTAAGGGAGTACAAGAAGGTCCAGGATTCCCAGAGATCAGGAGCTGCAGATGACATTTATGTCCCCAGGCTGTGGTACTATGACAGGCTGCATTTTCTGTCAGGTCAGACTGAACCCAGGCCAGCACTCTCCACTCTTCCTTACACACTTCCTTCCCCCCCAGCTGAGGCTTCTGACACCCAACCTGGGCTTTCCAGGCAGCAACATGTGGAGGAGCCCAGATTGAGCCAGGTATAGCATTCTTCTAAATATTTCTGGTTGTCCAATCAATGATGTTAAATAGATGTTAGTTTGGATTGCTAATTTATGATTGCGATTGATGAAGCAAAAACTAAAACCATGTCCCTTTTTCATACACAGGGAAGTCTCAGCCAGGAGGTGGCCGAGCCAAGCAGGCTGCCTGATACCCAGGTCTCTACCCTCCGCCTTCAAAGACAAAGCGGCAGCAAGAGGAGTAACCTGGAGGAGGCTGCCATAGGCCTCTTTTGGAAGGCTACAGAGGCCCTGAGAACCCCCCACAATGTGGAGGAGAACTTTTCTGGCATAACTGCCTGCAAAATAATGCAGATGGGGGAGGGCCAAGGACTCCTGTGTGAGTTCTTAATTTTGGAAGCTCTCAATAAGGGGTTGAGGGGCCAAATAACATGTGCTACCCACATTTGTGACCTCACACATAGTCATCCTCTTCCTCCTCCTTCAGGTCCTACTCCTCCTTCTCCTCCTCCAGGTTCTACTCCTCCTCCTCCTCCAGGTCCTACTCCTCCTCCTGCCACATCTCCAACACCAGAGCCACAACCGGGAAGGAAGCGTGGAAGGAAGACCAGAGAGTGATGGCCCTGGGTTCAGTCTGGTCTGGCAAAAGATGCAGGCTCTTGTAGTACCACAGCCTGGGGAGACAGATGTCATCTGCTGCTTTCCAGATCTCTGGGACTTCTGGATCCAGATATGGGCCTTAGATATGGACTCCTCAGGCCACCAATTTTGCTGGAAAAGAATTGATGTGTGCCCTGGGGGTCCAAGACTTCACCAATTTATGATGTTTATCCAGCACTGCCTCCCTCTTTGTTTTGTTCTGAGCCCTTAATAAAGGAATTTTTGGTTCAATTATA
Source organism: Aquarana catesbeiana (assembly GCF_042186555.1). Lineage (NCBI taxonomy): Eukaryota > Metazoa > Chordata > Amphibia > Anura > Ranidae > Aquarana > Aquarana catesbeiana. The sequence goes on along the minus strand of NC_133327.1, from coordinate 169,783,976 downwards.
CTCGCCTATGTGTGTTTTCCTTCAAAAAGGACAATTTGTTTGTGAGGAGGCAAGTACATTTCAAAAATACAATGTGAAATTAACAAGGGACACCAACACCAAGCAATCTCCTTGAGATTAAATAATACAAGATACCAATGGTGTTGTGGTAACTTGACACACAAAACACACACAAAAATATTATGGAGTAAAACCAATTAAAAAAAAACCAAAACATCAGCCTTGAAAAAAATACAAAACCAAAAAAAAAAAAAAAACAGCCTTGAAAAAAATACAAAACAAAAATAAAACAACAAAAAACAAATTTGGTCAGATGTGACAAATCAAAATATATTGAGGGAATCACAATAAATAATAAAGAAAGAAGTTTGTGAGAATATGAGCAGCAAAACTACTTCATTCTTCTCACATTATAAAGAACAAGAGAGTGCGCTGTATTAAACAATTTTTTACATTGTAGCGTGACGAAAGTGCTCTATCCATTCCAACGCTAATTTTACCAGACCGAGCTGTTCTGTCTCGGAATTTCTTCGGAGCATGCATGGCACTTTGTGCGTCGGAATTGTCCACACACGGTCGGAATTGACGCGATCGGATTTTGTTGTCTGCTCTCAAACTTTGTGTGTCAGAGAATCCGAGGGAAAATGTCAGATGGAGCCCACACATGGTCGGAATTTCCGACAACACGCTCCGATCGCACATTTTCCGTCGGAAAATCCGACTGTGTGTACGGGGCATTAGAGTTATGTATTTTGCATAAAATTAGATTGGAAACAAAACACAGAATACTTTCTATTGTGTAACAAATGATAACACCATGACATGGGAATTGTAGGTTTCATCTGTAACAGCATAACTGTGACTTTGGAAAAGTTAATAGGATTATCAGGAGGTACAGTAAAAACAAAAATACATTTCAGGATTAACTACTTCAGCCCCGGAAGGATTTACCCCCTTCCTGACCGGGCCATTTTTTGCAATACAACACTGCATCACTTTAACTGACAATTGTGTGGTCATGCAACGCTTTACCCAAACAAAATTGACTTCCTTTTTTTCCCACAAATAGAGCTTTCTTTTGGTGGTATTTGATCACCTCTTTTTAATGTTTTGCGTTATAAACAAAAAAAGAGCAACAATTTTGAAAAACGCACAATATTTTTTCTTTTTGCTATAATAAATATCCTCAAATGTAAAAAAACTTTTTATATTCTTCTATATATTTTTGGTTGAAATAATTGCCATAAGCGTATATTGATTCGTTTGTGCAACAGTTATAGCATCTACAAAATTAGGGGATAGTTTTATGACATTTTTATTATTATTTTTTTTTATTAGTAATGGTGGCGCTCTGTGATTTTTATCATGACTGTGACATTATAGCGGACACATTGGACACACTTTTGACACTTTTTTTGGACCACTGACATTTATACAGTGTTCTGAGCTATAAACTGTATAAATGTCACTGGCAGGGAAGGGGTTAACACTAGAGGGCAATTAAGGGGTTAAATGTGTTCCCTCAGTGTGTTCTAACTGTGAGTAGGACGGGACTGCCAAGGGGAGGAGACTGATCAGTGTTCATATATACTAGGAACATACAATCTGTCTACTCTCCCCTGTCAGAATGTCGATTTGTGTGTTTACACACACAGATCCTCATTCTGGCTCTGTCAGGAGCGATCGCGCGCGCCCGGCAAACATCGTGGCCGCCAGGCACGTGCATCGGCTCCTCAGTACCGCGGCGGCATGCGCGCGCCCCTTATATCAATATAAGCACCCGCGGTACAGCTACAGTGATTCGCACAGGGGAGCCCTTCTGCCACTGTCAAATGGCGGCGGGCAAAAAAATACTAGTTAAGAAAAAAACGCACTAGAAAACCTGGATAGAAAACAGGATGATAGCTGCACCAATAAAACACCAATATCTGTGTAAAATGTTCAATTAATTTCGTGAAAGGTGCGCGCTACGCATCGTAAGTCTTCACATTGTCCACCCCATGACCTGCACGGGTGTTTGTTTATTTTATGCAGGCTTACTTTTATGACTTTTATGAGTGTCTTCACGGAGTGTGTCTTTGCCGTTTTTGTTGCATTTTTTAAGAAACCCAATAATTACTTATTACACCATTGGAGCTCCTTTTGTTTTTCTATCCACCACCTTGGGAGCAAGCGAGCGCCTTTGCCCCCTTCAGGCACAGGACTTGGATCAGTCCAGATTGGAGACGCTGGACGTGTCAGCTGCTGCAAACGCTATCATCACACTGTCCCTGCAGAGGGCGAAATCTGCGTGCTCGTAATACCTCGCTAATAGGGGGTTCCACCATCGAGGGTAAGGGTCCACCTTTATCATTTTTCCTTTGGATTTACTGCAATTGGAAGTCACATCTATTTATCCTTCTTTTCCTTCTTCAACCATATGGATGATGGTTTGATGGAAGGTGGATGGGTTTTCCTATGCTCATGAACTTTTTCTTGCTGTTTCACTTTACGGACTATGCTCACAATTTTTGGATTATATGATTTTATTTCATTATATTTTTTTCACAATTTACAGATATTTTCATGTGTCACATTTATCTTTATTTGATGTTTTATTGCTGTGACCATCATCCATATTTGTGTTTCCCACGTGTGTGTTTGGCACATCAGTGCACACTCCACACACCATTTTATAGAGGATTTTTTATTCTTATTTTTATTTCAATTTTAATTTTATAATTTGCTTCATGCAAGTTTTTTTATGTTCACACATTTTTTCACTTAATTATGTCACTTGTGCATACAGATTGTAAGCGCACCTTTCACGAAATTAAATGACGGCGGGCGTTCGGCAAGCGGGTAGCCTCCCTGGCGGTATGATTATGTCAGATTTTTGCGTCTCAAAGCGGTACAATTATTTTGCATAGAAATTTGGCATTTTATATTGTAGGCCTGTAATACTTAAATCTGTCCACTAAGAGTCTAGTAGATATCCCGGGTATGATAAAGTTTGAAACACAAAATCATAAATTATAATATAATAAATAAATATAAATAATTATAAAAAATAATATAATAATAATAATAAAATTAATTTCCCCACAATTCACTATACCTCAATTCTGCAAGTGTTCTAATTTACTATCACTGTTTTCTAGCTGGTCTAAAGCCACTTTTGATGTAAAGGGATACTTTTTGGTTGCTATGTACAATCTCAAGTTTCCAGGCAGAAAGAACAGTATATATAATATAAAACTGCATGCGGGGCACTGGACAAAGCACTGGGGACAAAGGGATGTGAAATAATTTCATACAGTAATGTAATCTGTAAGATTACAGTGTACTGTATGTGTTATGATTATTCACTTTTTTGAATTTGCCGCCAGTCTCCGCCCCCATGCGTTGCGATGCTCGCAGGGAATGGAGCCCGGCACAGAGAGGCTTCGGGTGGAGGACAGAGCCCGCAGACATCGCAGGATCCTGGGGGACAAGGTAAGTACACCGCACCAGGATCCTGCAATGCAATCCCGAGTGTGGATCAGGGTTACCGCTAATGGTGCTGAAATTTAACCCCGAGCCACACTTGGGAAAACCACCAGGGAGGTTAATGCAGTATTAAACCCAAAATGTAATATATTGCATTTTACCAATCCTTAGATGTGGTGGTTGCATTTGTTTTCTTATAATTTTTCCCTCTGTTTTCACCCATTGATCTGGCCAGTAACACACCTCCTGAATTAGAGTGCCCCACTCTGGATGAAGGAGTACGTGGGTACCTTGGACAGCACCATTGTCAATCTGGGGGGAGGGAGTGTTGGATGTACTAGCAAATTTAGATACACTAACAAATTGAAACAGAATTCCAAGTCACACTGCAGTTACAGCAAATGTTTCTTTTTTCCTTTTACTACAAAGGTATAAATAAAACTGACCATTATAAGCACCCCTGTAAGTGCTAAATGATGATTTTCTCAACATCCTAACTGCTACATTTGTAAGATAATTTGTTCTGAGCCACTATTGTAAGCTAAGTGTCAGCTAACACTTAAAAAAAACACAATTGTTGTAAAAAGGGCTAAAGGTATGGCTCTCGGGCCATATTCACACTTGTGCATGCACATTGTAGTGCCCATCAATATAGACTTAACTTACAAAGATAACCCACCAAGATATAGATACTTATTTTTAAAGGAAAGTGGCAGTCATTTTCATTTGAGTCTAATGACATTTGAAAATTACAGTTACATGGCTAAAATAAAAATACTTATCCTTACATTAAAAGTGTAATAATTGAGCCTAATGCATGTTAACGTCCGGTACAACAACATGCAGTGTCTACATGGTTAATATACAGTATGTGGTCAGGGCCAAGAGCTATGGTACCCAAGGCAGAAAGACAGCGCACACAGATACCAAGAAGAACTTAACGTTCTTGTATTGGCAAGTGTGGTAAGACAGAAAAGTACTTGCAGCACTAGGGATGGGTTTTCTGTTCGAGTCGAACATTGGCTGTTTGCCTGTTCGCCAAACAGCGAACAATTTGGGGTGTTTGCGGCAAATTCGAAAAGCCAAATTCGAAAAGCCGCAGAACCCCCCTTAAAAATCTATGGGAGAAATCTAAAGTGCTAATGTTAAAGGTTAATATGCAAGTTATTGTCATAAAAAGTGTTTGGGGACCCGGGTCCTGCCCCAGGGGACATGTATCAATGCAAAAAAAAGTTTTAAAAATGGCAGGTTTTTCAGGAGCAGTGATTTTAATAATGCCTAACGTGAAACAATAAAAGTGAAATATTCCTTTAAATTTCGTACCTGGGGGTGTCTATAGTATGCCTGTAAGGTAGCGCATGTTTCCTGTGTTTATAATAGTCCGAGAGCAAAATAACATTTCTAAAGGAAAAAAAAGTACTAGCGCTAGTGCCGGCTATTAATGAATGCCGGCTATTAATGAATGACAATACACATAAAAGTAATTGAAAGTCATTGAAAAAAAAATGCGTGGGGGTCCCCCAAAATTCCATTACCAGGCCCTTCAGGTCTGGTATGGATATTAAGGGGAGCTCCGCACCAGAATTAAATGAAAACATGGAGTGGGGTTCCCCCCAAAAATCCATACCAGACCCTTATCCGAGCTTGCAACCTGGCAGGCCGCAGGAAAAGAGGGGGGGATGAGAAAGCGCCCCCCTGAACTGTACCAGGCCACATGCCCTCAACATGGGGAGGATGTTCCCATGTTGATGGGAACAAGGGCCAAATCCCCACAATCCTTGCCTGGTGGTTGTGGGGGTCTGCGAGCGGGGGGCTTATCGGAATCTGGAAGCCCCCTTTAACAAAGGGGACACCCAGATCCCGGCCTCCCCTATGTGAATTGGTAAGGGGTACATTGTACCCCTACCATTTCCCAAAAAGAAAATGTCAAAATGTTAAAAAACCACAGGAGATGGCTCACGACAAGTCCTTTATTAAAAAAAAAAAAAAAAAAAAAAAGATTCCAGCAATGTAATCCAATAAATCCAGGATTCCCGTTGCATCAGAGGGGGGCGGGGTCACCCTTAAACGTCCCTGGGAATCCTCAGCGTTTCCCCTTGTCAGAGGGGGAAGGGGTCACGTGACGGGTGGCCCCGCCCTCAGCTACATAAGAGCTGTCAAGCTGGCGCCGCATCATTGGCTAGGTGCCTCCGGTGGAGGAAGGATCCTGTGTGTGCTCCTCGCTGGAGTCGCTGCTGATCATCCATCCCTGGAGATCAAGAATTGGATTACATCGCTGGAGTAGGAGCATGGATTTGTTGAATTACATCGCTGGAATCTCTTTTTTATTTTTTTATTTTTAATAAAGGACTTGTCCCAAGCCGTCTCCTGTGGTTTTTTAACATTTTGACATTTTCTTTTTTGAAATGGTAGGGGTAGGGGTTTGTTAAAGGGGGCTTCCAGATTCCGATAAGCCCCCTGCCCACAGACCCCCACAACCACCGGGCAAGGGTTGTGGGTATGAATCCCTTGACCCCATCAACATGGGGACATCCTCCCCATGTTGAGGGCATGTGGCCTGGTATGGTTCAGGAGGGGGGCTCTCTCTTGTCCCCCCTCTTTTCCTGTGGCCTGCCAGGTTGTGTGCTCGGATAAGGGTCTGGTGTGGATTTTTGGGGGAACCCCACACCATTTTTTTTTTAATTTTGGCGCGGAGTTCCCCTTCGGGTCTGGTATGGATTTTTGGGGGGAACCCCACGCCATTTTTTTTTTAAATTTTGGCGCTGAGTTCCCCTTAATATCCATACCAGACATGAAGGGCCTGGTAATGGAATTTTGGGGGACCCCCACGCATTTTTTTTTCCAATGACTTTCAATAACTTTTATGTGTATTGTTGGGACTGACAATTCATTAATAGCCAGCACTAGCGCTAGTACTTTTAAATGACTTTTTTTCATTTAGAAATGTCATTTTGCTCTTGGACTGTTATAAACACGGGAAACATGCGCTACTTTACAGGCATACTATAGACACCCCCCAGGTATGAAATTCAAAGGAATATGTCACTTTTATTATTTCACTTTAAGCATTATTAAAATCGCTGCTCCCAAAAAAACGGCCATTTTTAAAACTTTTTTTTGCATTGATACATGTCCCCTGGGGCAGGACCCGGGTCCCCAAACACTTTTTATGACAACTTGCATATCAACCTTTAAAATTAGCACGTTTGATTTTTCATGTTCGTGTCCCATAGACTTTAACGGTGTTCGCATTTTTGCCTGTTCGCGTGTTCCAAATGCGAACCAAACAGGGGGGTGTTCGGCCCATCCCTATGCAGCACCACAATTGGTTTTAGCACTAGTGGTACAGTGTGCAGTAAGACTTGAGGTAACAGGTTCAATAACATTTGCGGTAACATATGCAGTAACACTTTTAGTAACTAGTAGGTGGAACATCTCCTCCAGCCACAGAACAGTCCCTAACAGTTGCAGGCACTTTTGGTACCAGGGTAGTGTTGGCGATAGCGGTCTTACCAAATCCCAACACACAGCATCAACACATAAGCAGAGGAATTTCAGGCACTGTAATAGGGCGTACACACGGTCGGACTTTGTTCGGACATTCCGACAACAAAATCCTAGGATTTTTTCCAACGGATGTTGGCTCAAACTTGTCTTGCATACACACGGTCACACAAAGTTGTCGGAAAATCCGATCGTTCTGAACGCGGTGACGTAAAACACGTACGTCGGGACTATAAACGGGGCAGTGGCCAATAGCTTTCATCTCTTTATTTATTCTGAGCATGTGTGGCACTTTGTCCGTTGGATTTGTGTACACACGATCGGAATTTCCGACAACGGATTTTGTTGTCAGAAAATTTTATCTCCTGCTCTCCAACTTTGTGTGTCGGAAAATCCAATGGAAAATGTCCGATGGAGCCCACACACGGTCGGAATTTCCGACAACACGCTCCGATCGGACATTTTCCATCGGAAAATCCGACCGTGTGTACGGGGCATTAGGTGTAATGTCAGTAAGGCCCACTTGACCTAGACAGCATGCAGGTGGGGTGGCTGACTGTCAGGGTGCAGACTCAGCTGTAAATTCAGGGATGCTATAGAGAAGGTGGCAGCAACAGCTCTGGTGACTGGTGCTTGAGGGATGTCCTGTGGCATTCCTATACTTTCTCTCCTCAAACTGGAACCTTTCTTTGACACTAAATCACTGACCCTAACAAGTGGGTTAAATTCCCTACTTTATCGACTCTCAAATGCATGCCAAATCCTGGTAGGGCCCATTATTTATTAGGGCTGCCCCATCCAAGATGGCCATGGAAGGTCAGACAGCTGCCCTCCATGTGATGTCTATAGAGGTTGCAAAAGAACATTATTCCTCTGAGTATCCACACAGTGACAAGACGCTAACCTGCTGAATAGAGTGAGAACTACACCTGCCAACATAAAGAAGACACATGCACAGGTTGAACTGGATGTGTTTATGTCACAGTTATGCATTTCCTGTTCACAATTTAACTTGTAAGCAGTGGCATAGCTAGCATATCTGGCACACCTGGTCATTTTTTTGAACCCCCCCAAAAAAGTGGTATATGGCAATATAGTGGAGCTGCACCAAAACTGTGGGTGTGGTCAGATTGTATCAACAGTGGGAGGGCCTTAAAGGGCCATATGATTTAACGACTGTGCCACAAGCGAGTATGAAGCAGACAGTACAACCTCAGTATACTAATTTTAATAAAATAGAACTGTTCTATTGCATATCCTTTACTACACACAGCTAACCTTAAAGTGATATTAAAGTCTTTTTTTTTTTTTTCTAAATAATAAACATGTAGTGTAGTGGTTTTGCACAGCACAGTTTGGATCCTCCTCTTCTTGGGTCCCTCGCCAGCACCCCTGGCTACCCCCCTTTCTGGGTGCCCCCACAGCAAGCAGCTTGCTATGGGGGCACCCAAGCAGGTATGCTCCCGAGCCACAGCTCTGTTTGTTCATTCACACACATGGCTCGACTCCACTCCCTTCTTCTTCTGATTGGCTGACTGGTTGTGATTGACTGCCAAAAGCCAATCAGGAGTGCGAGTCCCCAGACAGCCAAGGCTCTCGTAGACATTAATGGATCGAGAGGGGGCTCAGCTAAGTATCAGGTGGGACAGGGGGGAGCTGCTGCACACAGAATGTCTTTTACCTTACTTTGTCTTTTACCTTTTATACCTTGTTTGTAACCTTTACCTTACCATTCGTAGAGTAAAAATCTTGTGCTTTTACACAAGGGGAATTTAAAACTGGTGCAGTCATAATCTGGAACAGCTGCGCATAGCAACCAATCAGCTTTTATCTTCAGCTTGTTCAGCTTTAATAATGAAAGCTATGAGCTTATTGGTTTCCATGCACAGCTGTTTCAAATTCTATCTGCTCTAGTTTTGATAAATTCTCCTAAGGGCTCATTCAGACAGGTGCTGAGACAGGTCCTGTATGCTGTGCCACTTTTTGCTGAATCTGCATCCACCAGAGAGCTACACCTATAGAAGTGGGTGCACAGATCTGAATGCAGACACTATGTGTTTGAATACATGCATTCTTTCCTGTCTGCATGTCAAATTTTGACATTCGACTATGTCCATGCAGCTGTTGCATCCCAATTGACTTTGACTGGACTGCCTGCACAGAACACCATGCATCCCCACGCGGTACATGACCATCAGACTGGGCATGGACGCATATGCGCCATGTGAATAAGGCCTAATTGTCATGTGGGCCAGACAGCAGGAAATAGGAGATGTTGGGTAATTAAAAGAGAAGTATGGGAATATTATTTATGAATCATACTTGCCTACTGTAGGTAGATGCTGCATCTGTCCTCTGCCCGCTCTAAGGCTGAGAACTGAGTAATTGAACAGCTGTTCACTCAGTTCTCAGTGCTCCCTGAGCAGAGAGCTGGTGGCTGTCAGTCTCTCCCTCTGCTCTGCCCCCCCAGGTGCTCACTGAAACACTGGGCTGTGGAAGGGGCGGGATTGGCCAGCTCAGGCTTAGGCTCAGGCTCTCAGCGGCTCCCAACCATACGTGAGCGGATTCCAACTAGATGGTTGCGATCTTTCCCCAGCATGAACCAACTCTGTGACATCAGCCGAGAGCAGGCTTAAGCCCGCTGTCAGCTGAAAATGGGTCACAGGAGTGCAAAACAATCTGCACTGCTGTGATCAACAGGAGAAGTACAACCAAACAGGCTTTGGCTGTCTGTCTCCTTTAATAAATCTATCGCACGACCTGTTTCTCTGCTCCTGTTTGGCATTACTTGCAACAATTGATAAATGTCCCCATTTATGTTGTGAACTCACCCTCCACGGCCCAGGCAGGCTCTTCCTCAGCCCAGGCTTTAGATACAGGCTTTTGTCCCTGAAGCTGGAAGGTCCTTCAGGCACCCTTTTTTCAAGTCATAGGGCCTCCACGATCCCCCTCTCATAGTCCAGGGCCTCCAGACACCCCCTCTCCTAATCTGGGACCTCCAGGCACCCCTTCACCTAGGCCAATATCTCCCTTGTACCCCCTATCCAGGGGCCTTTGCCACATCAACCACCATTTCCTAGTCAGTGGTCTTCTCTGCACCCACCCCCCCTAGTCCAGGGCCTCCTCTGCACTCCTCTCCTAGTCCAAGGCCTCCTCTACAGCCCACCCCAAGTTTATAGTCTCCTCTGTACCCTGATCTCCGAATCAAGGTCCTTTACCACATCAATCTCACTTTTCAAGTGCACGGCCTCTGATGTACTCCCCTCCTAGTCCAGGGCCTCCTCTGCATCCCCCAGTCCAGGACCTCCTCTGCATCCCCCAGTCCAGGGCCTCCTCTGCACCCCCCAGTCCAGGGCTTCCTCTGCAACCCCCCCACTCCAGCACCTCCTCTGCACCTCTGCACCCCCAGTCCAGGGCTTCCTCTGCACACCCCCCTCAGCCCAGGGCCTTCACTGCACCCCCCAGTCCAGAGCCTCCTCTGCATCCCCCCAGCCCAGGGCCTCCACCGCACCCACCCACTCTAGGGCCTCCTCTGCATTCCCCTCCCAGGCAAGGGCCTTCTTTGAAGCCTCCACTTCTCTGGGATGCCTCACGCAGAAAAGATATAGGCTGTTTGGGCACTGGGCAGGACTAGGAGGGAGACCTTACAGCACTCTGCCGGAGGTGCCACTCACATCGGGTGTCTCTGCTTTAAGGTATCACTGCCGCCGGTTCAAGTGTAATAGACAGGCTGCGCCCGCTGCATAGTTTGCCAAATACTGGAGAATCAAATAGGAGATAGACCACACAGACGCACTAGTGCTGAATCACTCCTCTCCTCCCGCTCGTCCATCCTATAGAAAAGCATTCCAGAGCAATGCTGCAGCTACTGTTGCTTAGCAACATAGCAATAGTAGCTGAAGCATCACTCTGGAATGCCTTTCTATAGGGTGGGTTGGTGGGAGGAGCAGAGTTACTCAGCTCTAGTGCACCTGTGCAGTCTCCCTCCTGTTTTATTCTCCGGTATTTGGCATCACTGCCTATCCATTACACTTAATCAGGTGGCAGTGACACCCTTAGAGCAGCGGTTCCCTGTACAGGTGGAGTGGCATGCCCCAATAGATGAATCCCCCGGGGCAGGCACCCCCCTGCCCCCCTCTAGTTTTGGCCCTGCTTGTAAGGTGCTGCAATAAATAAGTCAGCAGCTTATTGATGAAGCATTGAATATAAATGGGCTCGCTCAACACAATTCATGATGATAAACTGATATAATGACCATGAAAGCACACTAGTGAAAACACCAAATGGGCACATAAGGAAACATATGTAGAGAGAAATGCAAAAGTAGCTATAACAAACCTCTTATTAAAAATGACAGTTGCTGGTTTCTAAGTTCACCCTCTAACTTTAATGCTTTACAAATTATTATCTCACCAGAATCAAAACAATCAGATTAGTATGACAGGCAACTAACATTTTTGGGACAGGTCTTTAGTGGCTTGCTAGATTTTAATGCACAGGATTTTAAAAAAACTTGATGCAATTCAAAACATTAATACCATGTCCACTAAATTCCCGGTACAGAAATCCTGATAAAACGTTGCACCCTAATATCAATGAAAATGAGGAATTTCAGCAGCACATCATAGGTCTCTAAAAAAAATAAGTGCAAAGCTTTATTAAGTGATCACATAATTATAGCAGACAGCAATGTTTTGGAGCCTCGCAGGACCCCTTCACTAGGCATGTGACCAAAACAGCTTTTTCTGTGGCCTCAGAATCTTCAAGGTGCATTTAAGGTGGTCAGATGAGACTAAAATTGAATTATTTGCACTCAATACCAAACAATATGTCTGGTGGAAATCCAATACAGCTCATCATTCAAAAAACACCATTCCTACAGTAAAGCATGGAAGTGGTAATTTCCTGTTATGGGGGTGTTTCTCTGCAGCAGGGACTGGAGCACTTGTCAGGATAGAAGGAAAATGGATGAGGGAAAATCATCAAATTATTGAGGAAAATCTGCTGCCCTTTGCCTGAAAGTTGTCAATGGGAAGAAGGTTTACCTTCCAACATGACAATGACCCAAAGCACAGCAAGGAGAAAAAGTTGAATGTACTTGCATGGCCTAGACAGAGCCCAGACTTAAATCCAATTGAAAATCTATCGAATGGCTGTAGTTAAAGCAAAAGGTGGTCCAACAAAATACTCACATTCCAACTTAATGATTCTGTTTTTTTTTTTTTTTTCTGACATGTTGGTGTTATATCTTTCACTTGGATGTTATAAGTTGCACTACTAAATACAGCTGGATAAAGCAAAAACTGTGTCTGTCTTCATTTCAGGCTGCAAAGCAACAAAATGTGATTATTTTAAAGGAGGGTGATTCTTTTCTATACCCACTGTAAACTGATTCATCATAACTTTATGACCACTGACAGGTAAAGTGAATAACAATGATTATCTGCTTACAAGGGCATCTGAAAGCAGGGTGAAGTTTATGTTGATAAAAGCATAAAAAATGGTCAACACAGTTTATTGTGTAGGCTATATAACCACAGACCAGTCTGGGTTCCCATGTTGAACTGTTTCACCAGCCAAAAGACACTGGCCATGACCAGGACAGTATTTAAGATTTTAGATATTTGAACATAATTAAGTGGCTGAGAATTAGCAAATGAATCCCATTCATGGCAATACCCAATGGCAGCCCATGCACTATGGGCACACGGGTGCCGCCCCCCCATCCATGTCCCCAGCCCCTTTCAGGACGCCAGACGCATGGATTCATATGGCGGGGGTGGGTAGGGGTGGTACTTTTTGAAGCACCTGATTAGAGCCAGAGGCTCTAATAGGCTTCAAAATAGGGTGGGCTTGGGATGCAGACAGTGCGCCCTGATCCCACCCAATTGTGTGACGATAGCAAATTAATTTTTGCTATTTTCACATCACCTTCCTCCCTGCCAATCAGGAAGCAGGGCGGCAGACCTGTTTCCTGATTGACCAAAGCACCAGGCCACCCTATTGGATGCCTGGTGCTTAGGAAGAGAAGTGGAGGAGACAACACACTGGAGGAGCTGCTGCGGTAAGTCCCCTCTGCCAGAGGCGCGCGGGGGGGTCGGTGCTGCCAGAGCCACGTGCGCAGAGGGGGTTTGGTGCAGCCCGAGCCGTGCACGCGGGAGGGTTCAGTGCTGCCAGAGCCGCGCGTGCGGGGGGGTGTGCTGCCAGAGACGCACGGGGGTGGTGGTTGGGTGCTGCCAGAGCTGTGAGTGGGGGGTTGGTGGGCACAGTGGCTGAATATGATGGGCACAGGTGGCTGCATTTGATGGGCACAAGTGGCTGCATATGTTGCGCACAAGTGGCTGCATTTGATTGGCAGAACTGGCTGCATATGATTGGCACAAGTGGCTGCATTTGATGGGCACAAGTGGCTGCATATGATGGGCACAGTGGCTGCATTTGATGGGCTCAAGTGGCTGCATTTGATGGGCACAAGTGGCTGCATATGATGGGCACAGTGGCTGCATTTGATGGGCGAAAGTGGCTGCATTTGATGGGCACAAGTGGCTGCATAGACGGAGAAAACCTATTATCCAAACCCATGGATAGAGAATTCCTATTAGCCTGACCGGCGTGCATGCGCATGTGTGCGTGTACACCTCTTGTGCACTAGGACTTTGCCTTATGGTCTACAGCATTCTACTACCTGCTACCTGTTTCCTGTGTTTGATCCTGTTGCCGTTCTGATTCCTCTGACCACGCTTGTACTTTACCTGAACCGACCCCTGGCTTGCACTTAGACCACGTCTCTGCTTGAGCCCTCTGTTTGTCTGTTAGTCTGCCTATTCCAGCCTGAACCCGACTACTCTGCTCTAGTTAAGAAGGCGATCTGACTTTGATCTGACTTCAGTGATAATCAATGGGCTGAAGTAGGATCAAAGTCAGACTAAAGTAGTGCAGGGAGCATTTTCAAAGTCGGACCGACTTGTGTTGGACCAGTTAAGACGGCTCCCACAGGGAAACATTGATTTTCACATGTCATGCGACATGAGCTCCCAATGTCGGAGCGTTTGTTGTACCAGTGTGAACCCGGCCTTAGTGGTGTTATCACTACTGCAACTAATTGAATGACTTCCCACATCTTGGTTGTTAGAATGCTGGGAGCTGCCTGCATTCTAACTACTAAGGATGCAATGCGGGCCATCCACCTGTGGACTAGCAACTGATAATGTCATTGGTTGCCAGGATATTGGTGGGCACACAGCTATTGGTTGTTGTGGTGCACCACAAAAACCACAAAGGCTGTGCAAAAAAAAAAAAATCCATACCAGACCGTTCCCCTAGATGGTATGTTTTTTATGGGGGTTCCCCACACAGCCCTGTACACTGAGAATAACTGATTAGTATGTATATGGCATGTATTATGCATTTCTGTATTATCTGGAAAATTCTTCTATTGGTTGTTGTTAGATACATATGTGACAAAAAGGTGACAGTTTTTTTCAGGTCCCTGCTTTACAGACAAAAAAATATTGCCAAATAACCACTTAGAGAGTACAAGAAACTGCACAGTGCACATGCTCTTTCTCTGTTTTAAAATCTTCTCAATAGTGAAACATTCTGTCAGGTGGTGTTATACAATGTCTGGGCTGCTATGGTGAACTTCTGCAGAGTTCTGCTTGATGTTACTATTCTGCTTTTGACATGCTCAGCACAATAGAATGAGATTTATGTTTGATGTCCAAATAGGTATTGGATAGAAGCACATCAGCTACTGGAAATAGCATTTGTTGAATGATATTTTTGGAGAAACCTTTATTTTATTTGACTCATTTAAGATTTCTTCTTTGGTAGGTGGAACTGAGAAGCTTTTTAGGAACAAAAAATCTCAACAGATGACACTGCAGATTTTTATAACCCAGAGAATAGAAAATACTATTCTGCCTTTTGCACATTATGTTCAAATATTCAGCTTTTCAAAGGTTTTCAAAGTATTAAATCATGAAAAAAAAACATAAAGTCTATGTATACACAGCCCACAATGGCTATGGTAAAGCTTAATGGCTAATTGTGCCATTGTAACACGAAGGATATGATGTATTCCTATGTTTAGCTCAAGGCAAGCAGCAAAATATACAATTGTGTGACATGGCTGCTCAATGGACAATAAATAAACAACATTACACTGCATCACTATTCTGAACGCATTTTTTTTCTGGAATTCATTTATTGGCTCACTAATGAAAAAAACTTGCTTTAAAGCACATTATATTTCTTTGTCAGGCATGATACACCTAATGAGAAAACCTAATCGGTTTTGAAATCCTGAGCTTTCGATATACTGAGCCAACTGGCCACTAAATGGTGTCACTTAAAAAAAAACATGGTACAATATTCTGCTATTTCTGTTTCTATGACAAACCACCACAGAACCCTGGCCAAAAGAGCTTACCTCAAGTTACCTCAAGGTGGATTATTAGGCACAGTATGCAATTATTAAAGTGGTTATAAACCTCAGTCATGGAATCAGAGCAAAGCACATACAGTATAACTGTAGTGTTTACTTATCTCTCCCCAAAGCTCTAATGCCGTGTACACACGACTGGACTTTTGGTCAGACGGAACGCCGAGGGACTTTTCGACGGAGTTCCGACCGAGTTCCAACGAATCGGACTTGCCTACACACGATCACACCAAAGTCCTATCGTTTCAAATGTGATGACATATGACCAGACTAAAATAAGGAAGTTCATAGCCAGTAGCCAATAGCTACCCTAGCTTTGGTTTTAGTCCGTCGGACTAGCATACAGACGAACAGATTTTTCGACCGGACTCAAGTCAGTCGGAAAGATTTGAAACATGTTCCAAATCTAAAGTCTGTCTGATTTTTTCGACAGCAATGAAGCCCACACACGATCACATTGTCCAGCGGATTCGTTCTGTCGGACCTTTGCTGTTGAAAAGTCTGGTCATGTGTACATGGCATTAGTGTCACTCTGGTGCTTCATTCCTCTGTTATCAGCATGAGTCTCTTCTGAGAAGTTGTCCCAACACCTGAGCTAAAATTTATATCGGCAAGGGAGATAAGCACAGAGCTTGTCTATTCACAACACATTTCTTCTGCTGTGTGGAGGGGGGTGTTCCTTTTCTCCAATCAGCTCTCACACACTGTAACTGCAGTCTCTCCACCCTCTCCTCTGTGCTCTTAACAGATGAACAAAGATTTTAACACGTTTCTGCCCTTTTGAAAGGGTGTAGGGAAGAGAAGACCACAGATAAACAAGTAAAACCTACTGTACGTAGGTGGTTTTGTTTCATCTCTGTGTATCATCTGTTCACTTCAGTGGGTATATGTAAGGGGCACTTTATGGTAATCAGAAATGAAGAGGAAAGCCTTTTCTGTTTAGTGGCCTTAACATTTTTATTTTATTTTATTTTTTCCATATATATTAATTACATAAAAAGACAATCGGCTTCTTAGAAAGGAAAAAGCAGCAGTTCCCTAATGAGACAAAACATTTGTAAGTTAGTGTCCAGATTAAAGTTACAAAGTACAAAAAACTATGATAAAATTATTTTTTCAATTTTGAATGATTGAAATATTGTTAATTGCACCCAATTTAAAGAAGCTGAAAGTTGCCAAATCCTTTGATTTTCTATTGCTGATTACTTGGCAGCAAATGTAATCATATAAAAAGGTTTCAGTTTTCTCTATAGAATTTTTATTAATGTTATTATTCAGGATTTATATAGCACCAATAGTTTGCACAGCGCTTTACAATATAAACCATGACACATTTTCTCTAAAGTACACCTGTTACTTTGTAGAATATTCTGCCAACATGCTTAAAATATGATTGACAGGAAAAAAAAAAACACAACACACTAAATGAGTGCTAGCATGCACACCAAAATCCATATATAGCCAAAGTCTTGAAGTGAAAAAGCAACAAACAAACCACCAGGACTCTCTCGTAGGTGATACATGCCAAGAATAATAAATAGTGTGACGACTTACCAAGCAACTGCTATTGTGCAATGTAAACATGTCACAGGCTAAATAGCCCAAGTAATGGCTGGATCCCGCCCCTCCAGTATCACAATGGCAGGAAATGCCAGGGGGCTCATGCACAGAGAACTGCCGCCGCCATTAGTGCATGGTTGTGTGGATCAGGGCTGCATGTAACCTGGAAGCGGCACACAGCCTGAACATCATCACATTGTGGCCGCCAGTGGGAGAAGAAGTGGCGCTTGTGGAGGTTCATAGTATGACTCCTATGATCTATAAGTCACACTTTTGTCTTCTTTTCTCTTTTTGCCTCTCCCCCTCTCCTTTTTTTTCTTTACCAGTCTTGTCTCTATTGTTAGATATCCATATGTAGTATATAGTAACTGAACGGATCAATATCTGATCTGATAAGATCTATACTAGCGTCCCCAGCAGTTTAGGGTTCCCAAAAAAGCAGTGTTAGCGGGATCAGCCCAGATACCTGCTAGCACCTGCATTTTGCCCCTCCTCCCGGCCCAGCCCGGCCCACCCAAGTGCAGTATCGATCGATCACTGTCACTTACAAAACACTAAACGCATAACTGCAGCGTTCGCAGAGTCAGGCCTGATCCCTGCAATCGCTAACAGTTTTTATGGTAGCGTTTTAGTGAACTGGCAAGCACCAGCCCCAGGCAGCATCAGGTTAGTGCCAGTAGTGCTAACACCTACGCACGCACCGTACACCTCCCTTAGTGGCATAGTACCTGAACGGATCAATATCTGATCCGATCAGATCTATACTAGTGTCCCCAGCAGCTTAGGGTTCCCAAAAACACAGTGTTAGCGGGATCAGCCCAGGTACCTGCTAGCACCTGCGTTTTGCCCCTGCGCCCGGCCCAGCTCAGCCCACCCAAGTGCAGTATCGATCGATCACTGTCACTTACAAAACACTAAACGCATAACTGCAGCGTTCACAGAGTCAGGCCTGATCCCTGCGATTGCTAACAGTTTTTTGGTAGCATTTTGGTGAACTGGCAAGCACCAGCGGCCAAGTACACCCCGGTCATAGTCAAACCAGCACTGCAGTAACACTTGGTGACGTGGCGAGTCCCATACGTGCAGTTCAAGCTGGTGAGGTGGCAAGCACAAGTAGTGTCCCGCTGCCACCAAGAAGAAGACAAACACAGGCCCGTCATGCCCATAATGCCCTACCTGCTGCATTCGCCATTCCTAATAATTGGGAACCCACCACTTGCAGCGCCCGTACTTCCCCCATTCACATCCCCAACCAAATGCAGTCAGCTGCATGAGAGGCATTTTCTTTATGTCCTCCCGAGTACTCCTAACCAACGAACCCCCCAAAAAAGATGTCGTGTCTGCAGCAAGCGCGGATAAAGGCATGACACCCGCTATTATTTTCCCTCCTGTCCTGACAATCCTGGTCTTTGCATTGGTGAATGTTTTGAACGCTACCATTCACTAGTTGAGTATTAGCATAGGGTAAAGCATTGCACAGACTAGGCACACTTTCACAGGGTCTCCCAAGATGCCATCGCATTTTGAGAGCCCCGAACCTGGAACCGGTTACAGTTATAAAAGTTACAGTTACAAAAAAAAGTGTAAGAAAAAAAAAACACAAAAAAATATATGAAATTTAAAAAAGTTGTCGTTTTATTGTTTTCTCTCTCTCTCTCTCTCTCTCTCTCTCTCTCTCTCTCTCTCTCTCTCTCTCTCGCTCTCTCTCTCTCTCTCTCTATTGTTCTACTCTTTTTTACTGTATTCTATTCTCTATTCTGCAATGTTTTATTGTTATTATGTTTTATCATGTTTGCTTTTCAGGTATGCAATTTTTTATGCTTTACCGTTTACTGTGTTTTAATGTTAACCATTTTTTTGTCTTCAGGTACGCCATTCACGACTTTGAGTGGTTATACCAAAAAGATGCCTGCAGGTTTAGGTATCATCTTGGTATAATTCTTTTCAGCCAGCAGTTGGCTTTCATGTAAAAGCAATCCTAGCAGCTAATTAGCCTCTAGACTGCTTTTACAAGCAGTGGGAGGGAATGCTCCCCCACCGTCTTCCGTGTTTTTCTCTGGCTCTCCTGTCTCAACAGGGATCCTGAGAATGCAGCCGGTGATTCAGCCAGCTGACCATAGAGCTGATCAGAGACCAGAGTGGCTCCAAACATCTCTATGGCCTAATGCCGCGTACACACAAGCGGACTTTATGGCAGACTTTGCTCAGCGGACTTTTCGCCGGACTTTGTCGGCTCCTTGCGCCGGACTTAAAAAGGGACGGACTTGGACACACACGATCACTGCAAAAGTCCGCTGATTTGGAACGCGGTGACATACAGCACATATGACGGGACTATAAAAAGGAAGTTCAAGCCCCACTACGGCACCCTTTGGGCTCCTACTGCTAATCTCGTGTTTATCTCGTGTTAGTAGAAGTTTGGTTAGAGATGATTCACGCTTTTCACACTTCAGCTTATTTAGATCATTTTCTTCAGTTTGTGCTTGTGAGGTTTGTATCTGCTTTTCAGTGCGTGTTGGTCAGTTTGTAACCTGCCTTGCAGGCCGTTCTGTTCCGCTCGTTCCTGATTTTCAGGTCGTTCTTCATAGGCCTTGCTGTTCTTCAGTGCGTTTGTTATAAGTTTTTTGTTTGACCAGCCGACCGTTTTGAAGCCATGTCGCATGGACGTACTCGTTCTCGAGTTTGTGCTGCGTGGGGACTTGGTGTTGGGGTTAATACTTTGACCCAAGTCCAGTCCATGAACAGAGCGAGAAGGAGTTCATGGATGAAGAATTGGTTGCGCCAGCGTGACCAATTCTCGCATATGCCTTTGCTCCGTGAGCTCTGTGAGAATAATCCTGAGGATTTCAGGAATTATCTCCGGATGACGGACCCCGTTTTTGAGTGTCTACTGGCTATGCTGACCCCCTATATCAGCAGGCAGGATACCTGCATGAGGCAAGCCATCAGTGCAGAGCAGAGGCTAGTTGCCACTTTACATTACTTAGCAACTGGGAGAAGTCTTCAGGACTTGAAGTTCTCGACAGGCTTATCCCCCCAGGCTCTGGGGATAATAATCGCAGAGACTTGTTCTGCCATCATTCAGGTCCTGCAGAAGGACTATATGAAGGTAAGTTTTATCCTTTAACATTACATGATATGTATTAAATGTTTGCTAATGTATAGTCTAAATGTCCTCCTTACCTAATTACCATGCTTGGAATATGCTGTGAATGTCCTCTTTATCTTCATGCATGCCTGTTTTTGGACATTAATCATTTATTGCCCTACATGCATATTTACATTCAATAACCTCCCCACCATGCAATCCTGGGTCCATTTATATCTCTAGCCTATCATCCCTTGAACAATGTATATTGTCAGCTCCATTGTACTGTTTGACCCTCCCCCACCCCTCAAATGTTTTAAAATGTCAGGTGTGTTTTTCACCCTAATTAGAACCCCTCCCCCACACCTCAAATGTTTTAAAATGTCAGGTGTGTTTTTCACCCTAATTAGAACCCCTCCTCCACCCCTCAAATGTTTTAAAATGTCAGGTGTGTTTTTCACCCTAATTAGAACCCCTCCCCCACCCCTCAAATGTTTTAAAATGTCAGGTGTGTTTTTCACCCTAATTAGAACCCCTCCTCCACCCCTCAAATGTTTTAAAATGTAAGGTGTGTTTTTCACCCTAATTATAACCCCTCCCCCACCCCTCAAATGTTTTAAAATGTCAGGTGTGTTTCTTAACCTAATTAGAACCCCTCCCCCCACATATAAATTGATCAATGGGCCATCGGAGGGGGTGATTAATCTTATAAGTGGGCCTTATGTTTTTTCTAATTTAAATAACAAACACACATATTAATAATGTTTGACTGCTGTTGTTCACTAATGTTTTTGTGTAATCTGATATCCAAGTTATGTTTTAAACTCCTTATATTAATTTTTTTTGTTTTTTCACTCCACAGTTTCCTTCCAGTACAAGGGAATGGCAGACTGTGGCCTCCCAGTTTGCTGACCATTGGGACTTTCCCAATTGTGTCGGGGCGATTGACAGGAAGCATGTCCGCATTGTGCCACCACCGCATTCGGAGTCTTATTTCTATAACTACAAGGGGTTCCATAGTGTAGTTTTGATGGCGGTGGTCTCGGCACATTTGAACTTTCTGTTTGTGGATGTGGGGAAGAACGGCCGGATGTCTGACGGAGGAGTGTTTGCACAGACCGAGCTGTGCCAGCGTCTCCAGACTGGTGGCCTGGGATTGCCACCTGATGACCAGAATATGGATGGACTCCCCTCAGTTTTTATTGCTGATGAAGCATTTACTCTCGGTGAGCACTTGATGAGGCTGTTCCCCCAAAGAACACTCACCCCTGAGAGGAGGGTATTTAATTACCGGCTGGCCAGAGCAAGAAGAGTTGTGGAGAATGCCTTTGGGATTCTGGCCAGCCGGTTCCATTTGTTCCTTTCAGCCATAAATCTGGCATACTATAAAATTAATCACGTCATACTTGCTTGCTGTATACTACATAACTTTTTACGTAGACATTCTGCTACATATCTAACCTCTGTTGGACCTGAGGCCGGACTTGTACAAGATCCAACAATGACAGGCCTGGAAATTGGCCGTATTGGCTTGGCCCCCTGAACCGCACGTCAAGTGCGTGAGCGATATGTGAATTATTTTAATGGTTGGGGGCCATTGCTATTCAAGAAGAGCTTTAATTTTACAAAGTAAAAATAAATTTTTTTAGAAAAAATATCTTGTTTTTATTCTTGTTTGCATTTAGTTTGGTCTGTCTCCTAGTGCACTTGTAATAGTGGCAAGTGCATTTACCTTTAGTTAATAAGGCCCTTTGTCACTGTAACCACACAAAAATTTACTAAACATATTATTGAGAAATAATCAGCCACACACATTGTAGTGGTAAAAACATTTTACTGTGTGCACATTGAAAGGTGCATTTTTTGAAACATTTTTTGTTTTTTTGGTTATTTTTTTTATTTTTTTAAATTTTTTTTAAATAATTTATTTTTTAGAAAATGTTATTAAAGGCATATTTAAACAAAAATACACCTTGTTTAAAATCTTAAAATTCACAACAGTGTTTTGAAAAACATACAAAAAATCAAAGAACTTACAAAGTTCAACATTTTAAGAACGGTGCTGGTGATGTCACCCTTGTAAATAGAAACTTTTTAATATGCTCAAAATTGAGCATTACAAAAGGGTCAAGTCAACATGTGCTATCTCCCATCATGGGAGAGCAATGTACGTGTTTTGTGTGTGCAATCCCTTTGTTCCTCTCACCACTCAATAATTTTGAGGATGAAGGGGTTGCAAACACAAAACAAGTACATTGATATCCCATGATGGAAGATAGCACATGATGACACACCGTGTGCATCATAAAAATTTCTTGGTAACGAAAAAAACTTGTAACCAAAATTTCAAGAAGAAAGAAACTTCACAAGGAAATGAAGAACATGATTGATGTTTTTAGGCAAAACGTTATTATATTCTGCCCAAAACATCAATCATGTTCTTCATTTCCTGTTGCATGGAGTCCAGGCAAAGTTGCATGCTGTGAATTTGGTCACGCATTTTATCAATTTGGCCATTCCACAGCATTATCTGGCCAATCAGTCTTTGGGCACTGTCTGTGGTGAATGGCTCTGCCGCTTGGCCTTCCACAACCAGAAGCTCACCTAAAATGTGTTAAAAAAACAAGGGTTAAAATATGCACGCCTAAATACATTACCTTACGCTGGGGTGTTAGTCACTCACTTGGTGGGGTTGAAAGGTCACACACTTCCTCCACCTCTCCTTCCTCCAGCTCGTTGGGTGGGCGTGGTCTTGGGCAGGGGCTTGGGCTATCTTCAGCCTCAGGCTGGTGACTTGGGGGGGTCCTGGGATCCTTGGACTGTTGTCTGAGTCTTTTCTCCCCTATGATAAGTCAACAAAAGGTATAGTTAAAACACAGTGATATTTAATATTAAAAAAAAAATAAACTATGTGGCATGTTCACCAATGCCAGGAGCATGGCGGACAAGATGGGTGAACTAGAGATACTGTTGTACAATTAGGATTTGGATTTTGTGGGAATTTCAGAGACCTGGTTCAACAGCTCTCATGATTGGCTGGCAAATATTCAAGGGTATACCCTATACCGCAAGGATAGAGAGGGTAAAAAAGGGGGAGGGGTATGCCTATATATCAAGAATAATGTACAAGCGAATGTGAGAGATGACATCACTGAGGGAGCTAGTGAGGAGGTGGAATCCTTATGGGTAGAGCTCCAAAGGGATGAAGCTAAGGGGAAAATAATACTGGGAGTATGCTATAGGCCCCCTAACCTGAGGGAGGAAGTGGAGACGGATCTCCTATCACAAATTGGATTAGCAGCAAGGATGGGAAGTGTTATCATAATGGGGGATTTTAATTATCCAGACATAGACTGGGCGGAGGGAACCGCGCATTCATTTAAGGCTCGCCAGTTCCTTAATGTCTTGCAGGACAATTTTATGGGTCAGATGGTAAACGCACCAACTAGAAATAAAACATTACTGGATCTACTGATTACCAACAATACAGACCTGATCACGGATGTGGAAATACAGGGCAATTTAGGTAACAGGGATCACAGGTCAATTAGTTTCAGTATAAATCACACAAATAGGAAACATAAAGGGAACACAAAGACAATGAATTTCAAAAGAGCCAACTTCCCTAAACTACAAACCTTGCTAAAAGGCATAAATTGGGATAAAATATTAGGAACAAAGAATACGGAGGAGAGATGGGTTTGCTTTAAGAGCATATTAAATAAGGGCATTAGCCAATGTATCCCATTGGGTAATAAATTTAAAAGAGCGAACAAAAATCCTGGATGGCTTAACTCCAATGTAAAAATGCATATAAAAGCAAAGGAGAAGGCCTTCAAAAAATACAAGGTTGAGGGATCATCCTCAGCATTCAGACTTTATAAAGAATGCAACAAGAAATGTAAGGGTGCAATTAGGACGGCTACGATAGAACATGAAAGACACATATCGGAGGAGAGCAAAAAAAATCCCAAGAAATTCTTTAAGTATGTAAACAGTAAAAAAGGGAGGACAGACCATATTGGCCCCATAAAGAATGAGGAAGGACATCTGGTTACAAAGGATGGGGAGATGGCTAAGGTATTGAATTTATTCTTCTCCTCAGTCTTCACGAGTGAATCGGGGGGCTTCAGTAACCAAAACTGCAGTGTTTATCCTCATGACACAACACAGGATGCACCTCCATGGTTAACAGAGGACAGAATTAAAATTAGACTTGAGAAACTTAACATTACTAAATCACCGGGACCAGATGGCTTGCATCCGAGGGTACTTAGGGAACTCAGTAAAGTGATTGCCAGACCGTTGTTCCTAATTTTTACAGACAGTCTATTGACTGGAATGGTACCAGCTGATTGGAGAAAAGCCAATGTTAGCCTAACATCAATAGTATGTAAACTCTTGGAGGGGATGGTAAGGGACTATATACAAGATTTTAGTAATAAGAACGATATCATTAGCAGTAATCAGCATGGATTCATGAAGAATCGTTCTTGCCAAACCAATCTATTAACCTTCTATAAGGAGGTGAGTTGCCATCTAGATAAAGGAAGGCCCATAGACGTGGTGTATCTGGGTTTTGCAAAAGCATTTGACACAGTTCCCCATAAACGTTTACTGTACAAAATCAGGTCCATTGGCATGGACCATAGGGTGAGTACATTGATTGAAAACCGGCTACAAGGGCGAGTTCAGAGGGTGGTGATAAATGGGGAGTACTCAGAATGGTCAGGGGTGGGTAGTGGGGTCCCCCAGGGTTCTGTGCTGGGACCAATCCTGTTTAATTTGTTCATAAACGACCTGGAGGATGGGGTAAACAGTTCAATCTCTGTATTCGCAGATGATACTAAGCTAAGCAGGGCAATAACTTCTCCGCAGGATGTGGAAACCTTGCAAAAAGATCTGAACAAGTTAATGGGGTGGGCGACTACATGGCAAATGAGGTTCGATGTAGAAAAATGTAAAATAATGCATTTGGGTGGCAAAAATATGAATGCGATCTATACAATGGGGGGAGAACCTCTGGGGGAATTTGGATGGAAAAGGACCTGGGGGTCCTAGTAGATGATAAGCTCAGCAATGGCATGCAATGCCAAGCTGTTGCTAACAAAGCAAACAGAATATTGGCATGCATTAAAAAGGGATTAATTCCAGAGATAAAACGATAATTCTCCCGCTCTACAAGACCCTGGTCTAGCCGCACCTAGAGTATGCTGTCAAGTTCTGGGCACCAGTCCTCAGGAAGGATGTACTGGAAATGGAGCGAGTACAAAGAAGGGCAACAAAGCTAATAAAGGGTCTGGAGGATCTTAGTTATGAGGAAAGGTTGCAAGCACTGAACTTATTCTCTCTGGAGAAGAGACGCTTGAGAGGGGATATGATTTCAATTAACAAATACTGTACTGGTGACCCCACAATAGGGATAAAACTTTTTTGCAGAAGAGAGTTTAATAAGACTCGTGGCCACTCATTACAATTAGAAGAAAAGAGGTTTAACCTTAAACTACGTAGAGGGTTCTTTACTGTAAGAGCGGCAAGGATGTGGAATTTCCTTCCACAGGTGGTGGTCTCAGTGGGGAGCATTGATAGCTTCAAGAAACTATTAGATAATCACCTGAATGACCGCAACATACAGGGATATACAATATAATACTGACACATAATCACACACATAGGTTGGACTTGATGGACTTGTGTCTTTTTTCAACCTCACCTACTATGTAACTATGTAACTATGTAAAAATAATCTGAAACGTTGGTTAGGAGTTATGGACAATTGCCTTTTTTTGTCCTCAAAAAATTAGAAGACAGGATGAACATTCCCTCTGAACAACAATTCTAAACAATATACATTTTCATGCAAGTTTCACAGATGCAGATACCTCAATGATCTCCTATGTGTATTACCCCTCTAAAATTTCTTTATGGTCACATAATACACTAGTGCTCGTGAGTCCAGATGTGGAAGCAGCTGCTGTGTCCTGTCCTTACATTACACTGAATCATTTTTGAAGAAGCATTATATTTTCCAACACATCTACACCACATCCACATAGTTAGTCAGGTTGAAAAAAGACACAAGTCCATCCAGTCCAACCATAAAAAAAAAAAAAAAAACGTACAATCCAATATACCCAATACTATACCCACAGTTGATCCAGAGGAAGGCAAAAAACCCCAGCAGAGCATGCTCCAATTTGCTACAGCAGGGGAAAAAATTCCTTCCTGATCCCAGAGAGGCAATCGGATTTTCCCTGGATCAACTTTACCTATAAATGTCAGTACCCAGTTATATTATGTACATTTAGGAAAGTATCCAGGCCTTTCTTAAAGCAATCTACTGAGCTGGCCAGAACCACCTCTGGAGGGAGTCTATTCCACATTTTCACAGCTCTTACTGTGAAGAAACCTTTCCGTATTTGGAGATGAAATCTCTTTTCCTCCAGTCGTAAAGAGTGCCCCCTTGTCCTCTGTGTTGACCGTAAAGTGAATAACTCAACACCAAGTTCACTATATGGACCCCTTATATATTTAAACATGTTGATCATATCCCCCCTTATTCTCCTCTTCTCAAGAGTGAACAAATTCAGTTCCTCTAATCTTTCCTCATAGCTGAGCTCCCCCATGCCTCTTATCAGTTTGGTTGCCCTTCTCTGCACTTTCTCCAGTTCCCCGATATCCTTTTTGAGAACTGGTGTCCAAAACTGAACTGCATATTCCAGATGAGGTCTTACTAATGATTTGAACAGGGGCAAAATGATATCTCTCTCTCTGGAGTCCATACCTCTCTTAATACAAGAAAGAACTTTGCTCGCTTTGGAAACCGCAGCTTGGCATTGCATGCTATTATTGAGCTTATGATCTACCAAAACCCCCAGATCCTTCTCCACTACAGATTCCCCCAGTTGTACTCCCCCTAGCATGTATGATGCATGCATATTCTTAGCCCCCAAGTGCATAACTTTACATTTCTCAACATTAAACCTCATCTGCCACATAGTCGCCCAATTAGACAGAGCATTGAGGTCATCTTGTAAATTGGAGACATCCTGTAAGGACGTTATTCCACTGCATAGCTTGGTGTCATCTGCAAAGACAGAAATGTTACTTTTGATCCCAGATCCAATATCATTTATAAAGATATTAAAGAGTAAGGGTCCCAGCACTGAACCTTGGGGTACACCACTGATAACCTTAGACCATTCAGAGTAAGAATCATTAACCACTACTCTCTGAATTCTGTCTTTTAGCCAGTTTTCTATCCATTTACAAACTGATATTTCCAAGCCTGTAGACTTTAACTTACACATGAGCCGTGTGTGCGGAACTGTATCAAACGCTTTTGCAAAATCCAAATAAACCACGTCCACAGCCACCCCTCTGTCCAAGGTTTTACTTACCTCTTCATAAAAAGAAATCAGGTTTGTCTGACAACTTCTGTCTTTCATGAACCCATGCTGTCTGTTGCTTAAAATGTTTTTTTCCAGCAAGAACTCGTCTATGTGGTCTTTTATTAAACGCTCCAGTATCTTCCCAACTATAGAAGTTAAACTAACAGGTCTATAGTTACTTGGTAAAGACTTTGATCCCTTTTTAAATATAGGCACCACGTTTGCCCTGCGCCAATCCAGCGGTACTATTCCCGTCATTAATGAGTCCCTAAAAATTAGATACAATGGCTTTGAAATTACAGAGCTCAATTCTTTTAGGATCCGTGGGTGGATGCCATCAGGTCCAGGTGCTTTATCCACCTTTATTCTGTCTAAATATTTCTGGACCATATCCCTTTTGAGCCATTGTGGATCATTGGGGGCTGTGTCAATACCACCCCCCTTATGGACATGAGCTTCCCCATGCTCTTTTGTATATACAGAGCTGAAGAAAGTATTTAATAAATTAGCCTTCTCCTTGTCCCCAGTCACCCACTCTAGATTATTTTGTAAAGGGCCTACATGCTCAGACCTGACCTTTTTACTATTAATATATTTGAAGAATTTTTTGGGGTTTGTCCTACTATTTTTTGCGATCTCTCGTTCATTTTGAATTTTTGCACCCTTGATTTCCTTTTTACATATTCTGTTAAATTCTTTGTAGCATTTAAATGACACTAGTGTTCCTTCATTTTTATATTTTTTAAAAGCTCTTTTCTTATTGTTTATAGCTTTTCTAACTTTGACCGTGAGCCACATAGGTTTTCTTTTTAGCCTTTTAAACTTATTGCCCATGGGAATATACTTTGCAGTGAGGTCCCAAACAGTCTTTTTGAAGAATTCCCATTTCTGTTCTATGTTTATCGCTGCCAATATTCCCTCCCAGTCTAAGTCCTCGAGAGCAGCCCTCATCCTTGGAAAATTTGCTCTCTTGAAGTTAAGTGTTTTTATCTTTCCCTTATGTATTTCTTGTTTACAGCTAACATCAAATGAAATCATGTTATGGTCACTGCTACCCAGGTGTTCCTTTATCTGCACATTAGTAATAAGCTCTGCATGGTTTGAGATTACCAGGTCCAACAGAGCTTCATTCCTAGTTGGGGCCTCAATAAACTGGACCATAAAATTGTCCTGTACTAGGTTTATAAATTTTTGCCCTTTAACTGTCCCAGCAGTGCCATTACTCCAGTCAATTTCTGGGTAGTTAAAATCTCCCATTATTATCACTGTCCCAGCCCTTGCAGCCCTTTCCATCTGTGCAAGGAGCTGAGTCTCCACCTCCTCGTTAACATTGGGTGGTCTATAACAAACTCCAATGATTAACTTTGAACTACGCCCATCTATATGTAGTTCCACCCATAATGCTTCAGACTCATCACACTCTCCATCAATCAGGTCCTCTTTCACACTTGCTTTGAGATCACTTCTCACATAGAGACAGACCCCGCCACCTTTCCTTTTTACCCTGTCTCTCCGAAAGAGTGCATAGCCAGGAATATTAATAGCCCAGTCATGTGAGGATTGAAGCCAAGTTTCAGTAATACCGATTACATCATAGTTCACTTCATGCACCAGAGCTTCCAACTCACCTATTTTGCTTGGCAGACTTCTGGCATTGGTGAACAAACACTTTAATGCATTATTACATTTTGGTCTGGTGTTTTTCATACATTTTTTAGTAGTACAAATGGCACTACAGTTTCCAATGGCTGTTTGCAACATGGGAATTTTCTTGACACCTGCCATAACCCTCCCCCCATCTGTCCCCATTCCACCCTCCATTAATGTCTGACAAATTATTGGAATACGAAAAATTATCAAGACATAAATGTATATGTCCAACCCTGTACCACTGTATTTGGCGAAAAAAACCCCATCATTTTCTTTAGTATCATATGTCTTTTACAAAGAACGGTCTTTACGAACGATGCTGTATAAACGAAAAAAATATGGATGAGCATGCAAGTTAAGTATCTCAATAGGAAAACACAACAAGTACTTACTTTTTTTAAGCAGCTTCTTTATTCGCCAATATTGTTCTGGCTCCCGACTTTTGATGTCAGTCCACCGCTTCCTCAATTGTTCTTTAGACCGTTTTGTGCCAAATTTAGCTTCTAGAGCGGTGACAACTGAGGACATTATTTTATCCTTACGCATATTCAGTCGTGTGTACGGTCCTTTTTTGCCATCGTAGTCCTCCCTTCTCAATATGGACACCATCTCCACCATCTCTTCAAAAGCCATGTTGGTGGCCTTATATCTCCTCCTGGATGTGGATGGTTGTGGCTCCAGGCTTTCCTCCGCGCTACTTCCACTGATTCTCTCCACCATCTTTCTCTATCTACTCCCACTGCGCAATGAAGATTGAAGGGGCGGGGACAAATCGTACTAAAGAACGTCAGGGGCGGGCGGGCGACGCGGGGCGGGAGAATGACACATGCGCAGTGTATCTAAAGCTATTACGATGGCCTACGTACGTCCGTGCGGAAGTAGCGAGCGTCAGAAACTAAGGTAAGATTAAACGTGGGGTTGCGTGTGTGTATATGTGTCCCCTGGATTCTTCCCAAATAATCCTGGGAGTTCTGACTGATATTACAGTTTTGATCGTGTGTCTTGTCTTTCAGCAACAATGAATCCCTTTAAAGAGGCAGATTTTTTGTCGCGATTTATTGACCTATATCAGGAAAAGAAAAACCCGTGGGAGGTCAAACACCCACTATATTACAATAGAGATGTAAGGAAGGCAACACTGGGCACACTTTTAGAATTTGTGAAGACTCGAGTCCCCCAGGCAGACCTCAAGTTTGTGGACAAGAAAATTGGTATCTTGCGAAACATGTACAAGCGGGAACATAATGAAATCCAGGAGTCGCTCAGATCCGGTGCAGCAGCCGACCAAGTTTATGTACCCAGGTTGTGGTACTACCACAAAATGCGATTCCTGGATGACCAGACAGAAGCCAGGCAATCACTTTCGACCCTTCCCCTCACCCTTCTCCCCACCCTTCCCTCCAGCCTTCCCCCACTTTTCCCTCCAGCCTTCCATCCACCTCCACCCCAGCTGAGGAGTCCCAGGAAGAACTGGGCCTTTTCATCCCTGATGAAGTGGATGCACCCAGCTTCAGCCAGGTATCCTTTTTTGTGGAATTTGTGATTGTGTAAATGTTATTAATGATGTTAACGTGTTAAATTTTTAAGTGCTTCATAAAAAATGACTTCATCACAAATATTAATATGTAGACATATCACTAGACAGTAGTGGCCAAAAATATACTTCTGCATAGGTGTGCGCAGCCTCTTGCATTAGGGTGTGCACCCCAAAGCTCAAATACATATGCATGTGTATATGTACTGATGGTGTCAGTAGGGCAGTGGACAGTGTAATTTTGTTTATTTTCTTTTCCAAAAAATTATTTTCTTTTGTAACATTTTTTTGGGGGATGAAATATCAGTGGTCTAAACAGGGGGGAATATGCACCACACAAGGTGATTAGGGTGTGCCCAGGCACACCTGGCACACCCTGTGGGCACGCCTATGTACTTCAGATATTGTTGATCACCTGAAATAATGGTGGTGTCAAATAGATAGCCTTTACTATTTGTGGAGAATTATATTTGCAAGTCATGAGCTGAAAATTGTGTGTGATTGCGTAACACAAAATTACAACTATGTACCTTTTTTTGACACAGGATGACCTCAGCCAGGAGGAGGCCTTGACCAGTGGGAGAGAGGAGGAGGCCTTGCCCAGTGGGAGAGAGGAGAAGGCTGTGGCTGGGCCGAGTAGAAGCCACACGGAGTGTCAGGTGGCTCCCCTCCGCATTCTCACCAAAAGGCCCAGGAGAATGAACCAAACTGAGTAGGAATCCCTAGCCCTCATACGTGAAGCAAGCCAAATCCTGAGTACACCACCCAATGCAGAGGAGGCATATGGGACATATATGGCCACCAGATTGCTGGAATTGGAAAAGGGGCAATGCCTCCTCTGTGAGGGTTTGATTTTTCAGGCCTATCAGAAGGGCTTGAGAGGGGAGCTTACTGCTACCACGTATCTGGCAGATGAAGCCACTCCTCCTCCTCCTCCTCCTCCTGCCCCAAGTACACCACCAGAGGCCCAGCCTCTGAGGAAGGCTGCAGAGAAGCGTGGAGGGAAGACTGCAGAGAAGCGTGCAGGGAAGGCTCCACGGAAGAGTCAAAAGTGATTGCCTGGTTTCTGTCTGGTCTGACTGTTCTCCCTGTGCTCCCTAGTCGCAAGATATCAATTTTCTTGTCCTAAAACTTGATGTGTGTCCTGGGGGACGAAAGGCTTCACAGATTCAAAAAAGTGTCTCCAGTGTTGCCTTCCTAATTTTTTTTTTCACCAAAAAAAATTGATTTTTTGGTTACCTTACATTATAGACTATGTGTTTTGATTCCAAAACGACATTTTGTTTGGGAGTAGGCAGATACAGGTCAAAAAGACTATAGGGTTGATTTAATAAAAGCAAATAGACTGTGCACTTTGCAGAGGGCAGTTGCCCTCTGCAAGTGCAATTGCTCCAGAGCTTAGGAAATGAGGTAAGGCTTGACTTTGCAAAGAGTACCCAATCCTGTGGAAGGAAAATTAAAAAAACAGCATTTTTGCTTGCACATGATTGGATAATGGAAGTCAGCAGAGCTTCTGCTCATTTACTAAGCTCTGGAGCAACTGCTCTTGCAGAGGGCAACTGCACTTTGCAAAGTGCATAGTCTTTTTCCCTTTAGTAAATCAACCCCTATGTGTGTTTTTGCCAAAAGGCTAAATCATTTCTAAAATCAAGTGAAAAGTACTAGTAAAAAGTTCACTTTAGAAATTGCACAGCAAGTGCACTTGTTGGAAGTGCAGTCGCTGTAAATCTGAGAGGAAGAGCTGAAATGAGGGGAAGCTCTGCTGATTTTATCATACAATCATGTGCAAGAAAAAGGTTTTTTTTTGGGGGGGGGGTTCCTTGCATGTGCCCCTCGGATCCACAGCGAAGGCACTTCAAAATGCTCTTTCTGTGTAATTCCAAGTAGAATTTGCACTTGTAGTGAAAAATGAATTTGCCTTTGGAAAATAAACCCCCCTATGTCTAATTAACAAGGGACACCAACCTCATTAAGGTTCATTAAAACAACACAAAATATTAAGGTTATTGTGGTAACTTGAAAATACAAAAATAAAATAAACAAAAAAAAAATGTTTGTATAATTAAGCACACATTGTACAATTGATAAGTGTTGAAATCAATAAAAAAAAAAAAAAGATGAGTCCAAAATCTAATTTAATACTTTATTTATGGAGATCTGGCTTTTTAAAAATATCATATTAGTCATGGCATGAGGATAAATCATGAAGAAAGTAGTTTGTGAGAACTCTGTGTGATTATAAAGCAAAAAAACAACTTCATTCCTCTTGCATTATAAATTAAAAAAAAGCGCTGTATTAAAAGATCAAAGAAGAGGAATGTGCTAGCTTCAATACGAAGGCTAGTTTTACCATACCAAGCGCTTCCGTCTTGTAATTGCTTCAGAGCATGCGTCAGTTTGAGTTCGTCGGACTAGCACACAGATGACCGGTTTGTCTGCTAGAAAGAAGAGTCTGTCGGATAGATTTAAAACATGTTTCAAATCTAAGTCTGTCCAACTTTTGAGCAAAGTCTGCTGGAGCCCACACACGATCAAATTGTCCGACGAAATCCAGTACGCCGGACCAAGTCTGCCGTAAAATCCGCTCGTGTGTACGCGGCATAAGAAACCGGAAGCTACGAGCATTTCATGACTTAGATTTTGCCGGATGTAAACAGCGCCATTGGGAAAGCATTTTATCACACCAATCTTGGAGTGGTCAGATGCTTTGAGGGCAGAGGAGAGATCTAGGGTACCTGTCACTACCTATTGCAGACCTCACTTTTTGTCACAAAGTTTTGAAAATTGAAAAAAGAAAAAAAACATTTTTTTTTCTTGTCTTTCTTCATTTTCAAAAACAAATGAGAGCTGCAAAATACTCACCATGCCTCTCAGCAAATAGCTTGGGGTGTCTACTTTCCAAAATGGGGTTATTTGGGGGGGTTTGTGCCATATGGGCATTTTATGGCCTTCAAAACTGTGATAGGTAGTGAGGAGTGAAATCAAAAATTTACGCCCTTAGAAATCCTGAAGGCAGTGATTGGTTTTCGGGGCCCAGTACGCGGCTAGGCTCCCAAAAAGTTCCACACATGTGGTATCCCCATACTCAGGAGAAGCAGCTAAATGTATTTTGGGGTGCAATTCCACATATGCCCATGGCCTGTGTGAGCAATATATCATTTAGTGACAACTTTTTGTATATTTTTTTGTCATTATTCAATCACTTGGGACAAAAAAAATTAATATTCAATGGGCTCAACATGCATCTCAGCAATTTCCTTGGGGTGTCTACTTTCCAAAATGGGGTCATTTGGGGGGGGGTTGTACTTCCCTGCCATTTTAGCACCTCAAGAATAGGGATGAGCTTTGAGTTCGAGTCAAACTCATGTTCGACTCGAACATCGGCTGTTCGCAAGTTCGCAGAATAGCGAACAATTTGGGGTGTTCGCGGCAAATTCGAATGCCGTGGAGCACCCTTCAAAAGTCTATGGGAGAAATCAAAAGTGCTAATTTTAAAGGCTTATATGCAAGTTATTGTCATAAAAAGTGTTTGGGGACCTGGGTCCTGCCCCAGGGGACATGGATCAATGCAAAAAAAGTTTTAAAAACGGACGTTTTTTCAGGAGCAGTGATTTTAATAATGCTTAAAGTCAAACAATAAAAGTGTAATATCCCTTTAAATTTCATAGCTGGGGGGTGTCTATTCCCTAGAAAACGGCATGGGGTCCCCCCAAACCGCATGGGGTCCCCCCAAAAATCGGCATGGGGTCCCCCCAAAAATCCATACCAGACCCTTATCCGAGCACACAACCTGGCAGGCTGCAGGAAAAGAGGGGGGACGAGAGAGCACCCCCCCTCCTGAACCGTACCGGGCCACATGCCCTCAACATTGGGAGGGTGCTTTGGGGTAGCCCCCCAAAACACCTTGTCCCCATGTTGATGAGGACAAGGGCCTCATCCCCACAACCCTGGCCGGTGGTTGTGGGGGTCTGCGGGTGGGGGGCTTATCAGCATCTGGAAGCCCCCTTTAACAAGGGGACCCCCAGATCCCGGTCCTCCCCCCTGTGTGAAATGGTAAGAGGGTACAAAAGTACCTCTACCATTTCACTAAAAAACTGTCAAAAATGTTAAAAATGACAAGAGACAGTTTTTGACAATTCCTTTATTTAAATGCTTCTTCTTTCTTCTTTCTTCTATCTTCCTTCATCTTCTTCTTCTGGTTCTTCTGGCTCTTCTGTTTCTTCCTCCGGTGTTCTCGTCCAGCATCTCCTCCGCGGCATCTTCTATATTCTTCTCCTTGGGCCGCTCTGCACCCATGGCATGGGGGGAGGCTCCCGCTCTTCTCTTCTTCTTCTTCTCTTCTTCTCTTCTTCATCTTCTTTTCCGGGCCACTCCGCATCCATGGAGGGAGGCTCCCGCTGTGTGATACGTCTCCTCTTCTGATGGTTCTTAAATAACGGGGGCGGGGCCACCTGGTGACCCCGCCCCCTCTGATGCACGGTGACTTGACGGGACTTCCCTGTGACATCACGGGGAATGCCACAGGGAAGTCCCGTCATGTCCCGTGCATCAGAGGGGGCGGGGTCACCGGGTGGCCCCACCCCCCGTTATTTAAGAACCATCAGAAGAGGAGACACATCACACAGCGGGAGCCTCCCTCCATGCCAGCATGGATGCGGAGCGGCCCGGAGAAGAAGATGAAGAAGATGAAGAAGAGAAGAAGAGAAGAAGAGAAGAAGATGAAGAGAAGAGCTGGAGCCTCCCCCCATGTCATGGGTGCGGAACGGCCCGAGGAGAAGAAGATAGAAGACACCATGGAGGAGATGCTGGACGAGAACACCGGAGGAAGAACCAGAAGAGCCAGAAGAACCAGAAGAAGATGAAGGAAGATAGAAGAAAGAAGAAGCATTTAAATAAAGGAATTGTCAAAAACTGTCTCTTGTCATTTTTAACATTTTTGACAGTGTTTTAGTGAAATGGTAGGGGTACAAGTACCCCCTTACCATTTCACACAGGGGGGTGCCGGGATCTGGGGGTCCCCTTGTTAAAGGGGGCTTCCAGATTCCGATAAGCCCCCCGCCCGCAGACCCCTACAACCACCGGCCAGGGTTGTGGGGATGAGGCCCTTGTCCTCATCAACATGGGGACAAGGTGTTTTGGGGAGCTACCCCAAAGCACCCTCCCAATGTTGAGGGCATGTGGTCTGGTATGGTTCAGGAGGGGGGGGCTCTCTCGTCCCCCCCTCTTTTCCTGCGGCCTGCCAGGTTGCGTGCTCGGATAAGGGTCTGGTATGGATTTTTGGGGGGACCCCCACGCCGTTTTTTTTTTTTATTTTGGTGCGGGGTTCCCCTTAATATCCATACCAGACCTGAAGGGTCTGGTATGGAATTTAGGGGGACCCCCACATCATTTTTTTTTTAATTTTGGTTTGGGGTTCCCCTGTGGGGAATTCCCATGCCGTTTTTATTAATGAACTTTTATGTGTATTGTCGGACCAGCAATGCAATAGCCGCGAGTAGTTTTAAATGACTTTTTTCTTTTGAAATGTCATTTTGCTGTCAGACTGTTCTAAACATGGGAAACATGCGCCCCTTTACAGGCATACTATAGACACCCCCATCTACAAAATTTAAAGGGATATTACTCTTTTATTGTGTGACTTTAAGCATTATTAAAATCACTGCTCCTGAAAAAACGTCCGTTTTTAAAACTTTTTTTTGCATTGATTCATGTCCCCTGGGCAGGACCCAGGTCCCCAAACACTTTTTATGACAATAACTTGCATATAAGCCTTTAAAATTAGCACTTTTGATTATTCATGTTTGTGTCCCATAGACTTTAACGGTGTTCGCGTGTTTGAACGAACTTTTTTCCTGTTCGCATGTTCTGTTGCGAACCGAACAGGGGGGTGTTCGGCTCATCCCTACTCAAGAAATTACATAGGCAGTCATAAACTAAAAGCTGTGTAAATTCCAGAAAATGTACCCTAGTTTGTAGACGCTATAACTTTTGCACAAACCAATAAATATACACTTATTGACAATTTTTTTACCAAAGACATGTGACCGAATACATTTTGGTCTAAATGTATGACTAAAATTGAGTTTATTGGATTTTTTTTATAACAAAAAGTAGAAAATATCATTTTTTAAAAAAAATTTGGTCTTTTTCTGTTTATAGCGCTAAAAATAAAAACCGCAGAGGTGATCAAATACCATCAAAAGAAAGCTCTATTTGTGGGAAGAAAAGGACGCAAATTTTGTTTGGGTACAGCATTGCATGACCGCGCAATTAGCAGTTAAAGCGACGCAGTGCCAAATTGTAAAAAGTGCTCTGGTCAGGAAGGGGGTAAATCCTTCCGGGGCTGAAGTGGTTAATACATTTTTTGTAAATTTTATCTGTTGGTTGTGCTTTGTTAAAGTCCCGTGGCTAATTTTTTCTGTGTGTATGTACATTTTTGGATTGACACATGTTCATGCCCTATGTGTGACAGCTTATTTGTTGTATAAAATATACTAATTGCATGTTATGTTGAGAAGTCTGCAAATACAGTACCTTTAACCGGTCACTGTCATGTTACGTCGCCTCCTTTTTTTGCCACTAGGGGCACGCGCACACCTCCTGCTTGCCCACGGAGCCGATGTGAGTGCCTGGTGGTCGCGATCACCGCCGGGCTCCCGCGATCGCTCGGGGTACACCGAGAACCGGAATCTGTGTGTGTAAACACACTGTCTCCGGTTCTCTGAGGGGAGAAGAGACAGATCGTCTGTTCATACAGAGTATGAACAGCGATCTGTCATCTCCCCTACACAGTCCCCTCCCCCCTTCAATTAGAACACACACTAGGGAATACAATTAACACCTTGATCGCGATCAATGCATTTTTATAGCATTGATCACTGTCTAAATGCCAATGGTCCCAAAAATGTGTCAAAATTGTCCGACGTGTCTGCCATAATGTTGCAGTCCTGATAAAAATTGCAGATCACCACCATTACTAGTAAAACAAAAAATTTATAATAACAATCCCATAAAACTATCCCCTATTTTGTAGACACTATAACTTTTGCGCAAACCAATCAATATACGCTTATTGTGATTTTTTTTTTTTACCAAAAATATGTAGAAGAATACATCTCGGCCTAAACTGAGGAAAAAAAAAGTTTTTTATATATTTTTGGGGGGGATATTTATTATAGCAAAAAGGAAAAATTATTACATTTTTTTCAAAATGGTCACTCTTTTTTTGTTTATAGCGCAAAATATAAAAAACGCAGAGGTGATCAAATACCACCAAAAGAAAGCTCTATTTGTGGGAAAAAAGGACGTCAATTTTGTGTGCAACGTCGCACGACCACACAATTGTCAGTTAAAGTGACGCAGTGCCAAAGTGCCGAATCGCAAAAAGTGCTCTGGTCAGGAAGGGGGTAAAAGCTTCCGGGGCTGAAGCAGTTAAAAATCTATTTGTTTGTGTCTTAAAATGCCAAGTCTAACAGGTCCTACTAATGTTGCAGGATGATCACCCATTTTACGAGCTCTGACTCCATTCAATGGGCCAGTAATGTTGCCCATCGCATAAGGTCCTATAAAAAGTGTTACTCTTCTGCATCATAGCAGGACAAACAAAGCAATAAAATATTATGTTTAACTGCACTGTACCTAATAAATGGGAGAGCACTTAAGATAGGAATTTGTTCCTAGAGGCAGTTGTTCAAATCTAGCCCTTTTATAACCTAAAATACCTTTTTGTACTAATCCAGTTAGCAATAAAAGTCACATTAGCAAAATGGGCTATTAACTTTTTTCCTTGTCTTTTTAGCTGTTATAAAATGCTAAAAATCATTTTATATGTGTTCTCCTTATCCTATAGAGGATAATCATTTTTTTAACAACACCAGGTTTAGCTGCAATTCTTTCTTTTACCTTTGTGTAGCATTGATGCAGCTATTACATTAGGGCACATTTTCAATGGCGGTGCAAAGTGATTTATGTCATTGAACAGTGCTAATCATTTCATTGGTATAAACATTTCCCCAGAGGGCAGTAATTGTCTTCCTTTTGTATATTTATTGTATGTTTATGGGAAAAATTGCACTCACAATGAAATAGAGCATCTCGCAGTAAACAATGCACTCATCCCCATAGATCCCGCTATGAACAATGTACCTTCTGCCAGGGCACACTGTAATTATTTATTTTTTTTCCAATAAAATGTTAAAAGGGCTTAAGAGTGGTTTAGTCTTCATAGGAACACACTTAATAAGCATTTTCTCTCCTGCAGTCAGTATTGACAAGGAGCAGAATGCAGTTTCTAAATAATAGTAAGTATGCTCTCAGAAATGCTTCTAAAAGGTTTGGTGTACTTCGACTTGTGAAAAGAAAGTGCTCAAAAGAAAAAAATGGAGCATATCATTGTTGACCTTTCATTCTTAAAATGCCAGTTGCTTGGCTGCTATGCTGGTCTTCTCACCACAAATTTATTAAGTCACTGATATGAAAAATTATGCAGATAAGTACTACTAACTTTTATCTGACTATTCTGATATGCATACTTATCCTAGCTCATTTTCCATTTTGGAAGTTTGCTCTCTGTCCTTAGCAACTGGGGAAAAACACAACAAACAGAATCAGATTGCACAAATTATTTTCTGAAAGACATTTCCCTTTTATTTCCAGGTTAATGGACAGTCAAATGTTTTCAGGTCAAGCCTGGACTACAGGCATGCAATACAAGAGAAAAGAATATTCATTAGTTAGGTTGCAGGGATGTTAGACAAGTTTCGTCCTTTTTGGCTGTAATCTGTGGAGCAGTGATTCATTTTTTTTGGCTGTTCTGGGTTTTACGGGCTGCAGGTTTGTTTGCTTTCCTCTACCTTCTGGAAAGTTCTTGAACATAGGGAGTGGACTAAGGCAAATGGACAGCATGAATATTTATGATGCTGCAGTTAATATCTGGGGAGTTGGGCCCAGAAGGTGGCTGAGATGCACATACATAGTCCATGAGCTTTAGAACCACAAGTGTCTTTCTGTTAAAGAGTAGGGATGAGCTTCGAGTTCAAGTCAAACTCATGTTCATGGCCCTTCAGGTCTGGTATGGATATTAAGAGGAACCCCGCACCAAAATTAAAAAAAATAATGATGTGGGGGTCCCCCTCAAAATCCATACCAGACCCTTAAGGTCTGGTATGGATTTTAAGGGGAACCCCGTGCCAAAATTTTAAAAAATTACGTGGGGTCCCCCCAAAACTCCATACCAGACCCTTATCTGAGCGCGCAACATGGCAGGCAGCAGGAAAAGAGTGGGACGAGAGAGTGCCCCCCCCCTCCTGAACTGTATCAGGCCACATGCCCTCAACATTGGGAGGGTGCTTTGAGGTAGCCCCCCAAAGCACCTTGTCCCCATGTTGATGATGACAAGGGCCACATCCCCACAACCCTTGGCCGGTGGTTGTGGGAGTCTGCGGGCGGGGGGCTTATCGGAATCTGGAAGCCCCCTTTAACAAGGGGACCCCCAGATCCCGCCCCCCCTGTGTGAAATGGTAATGGGGTACAAAAGTACCATTTCACAAAAAAAGTGTCAAAAATGTTAAAAATGACAAGAGACAGTTTTTGACAATTCCTTAAAGTCTTCTTCTTTCCATCTTCTTCAGGTCTTCTTCCTTCTTCCTTCCTTCTTCCTTCGGTTTCTTCCTCCATCTTCTTCTTCCTCCGATCCTCTGCTTCTTGCTCTGGTGTTCTTGTCTGGCATCTTCCTCCGCGGCGTCTTCTTCCCCGCTTCGTTCTAGGGCTCCGCATCCATGGGAGGCTCCCGCTGTGTGACTCTTCTCTCCTGAAACTTCTTAAATAACGGAGGGCGGGGCCAGCCAGTGACCCCACCCCCCTCTGACACACAGGGACTTGACGGGGACTTCCCCTATGGCTTTCCCCGTGATGTCAGAGGGGGTGAGGTCACCTGGTTATGTACCGGGTGACCCCGCCCCCTCTGTCATCACAGGGAAGAAGACGCCGCAGGGGAAGATGCCAGACGAAAACACCAGAGCAAGAAGCAGAGGATCGGAGAAACCGAAGGAAGAAGGAAGGAAGAAGACCCACAGAAGATGGAAAGAAGAAGACTTTAAATAAAGGAATTGTCAAAAACTGTCTCTTGTCATTTTTAACATTTTTGACACTTTTTTGTGAAATGGTAGGGGTACTCCATTACAATTTCACACAGGGGGGGGCTGGGATCTGGGGGTCCCCTTGTTAAAGGGGGCTTCCAGATTCATATAAGCCCCCCCGCCCACAGGCCCCCACAATCACCGGCCAAGGGTTGTGGGGATGAGGCCCTTGTCCTCATCAACATGGGGACAAGGTGCTTTGGGGGCTACCTCAAAGCACCCTCCCAATGTTGAGGGCATGTGGCCTGGTACAGTTCAGGAGGAGGTTCCGCTCTCTCATCCCCCCCCTCTTTTCCTGCGGCCTGCTAGGTTGCGTGCTCTGATAAGGGTCTGGTATGGATTTTTGGAGGGCCCCACGCCATTTTTTTTTAAATTTTGGCATGGGGTTCCCCTTAATATCCATACCAGACCTGAAGGGCCTGGTATGGAATTTAGGAGGACCCCCACGCCATTTTTTAAAAAATTTTGGTTTGTGGTTCCCCTGTGGAGAAATCCCATGCTGTTTTTATCAATGAACTTTTATGTGTATTTCATTAATTTCATTAATTCATTAATAGCCGTGAGTAGTTTTGAATGACTTTTTTTCCTTTGAAATGTCATTTTTTGTCAGACTGTTCTAAACATCACTTTTATTGTTTCACTTTAAGCATGATTAAAATCACTGCTCCCGAAAAAAACCAGCCGTTTTTAAAACTTTCTTTTACATTGATACATGTCCCCTGGGGCAGGACCCAGGTCCCTAAACACTTTTTATGACAATAACTTGCATATAAGCTCTTAAAATTAGCACTTTTGATTATTCATGTTCAAGTTCTTTAGCCTTTAACGGTGTTCGTGTGTTCGAACAAATTTTTTGCCTGTTCGCATGTTCTGGTGCGAACCAAACAGGGGGGTGTTCGGCTCATCCCTATTCAAGAAATTCCACCTGTCAGGAGGGGGTGACTACCCCTCAAGCCATTCTACTGATTCAGGCTGTTGTTCATCAAGGTCCTAGCTGTGGCAGAGCCGAGGGGCCTACTTGAAATTTTCTCTGACTTCCTGAGACTGCAACTAAGGATCAAGTCCACAGAACCTCAATGTAAGGCACCTGGAGGAAGCTGAATGGGCACAGCTGCTCTCCTGGCTTTGGGAATACTACTCTACAACAAGATCCTGGTGACTGTGTACCATTGGAATAGCTTGGCCTGGTAACTCCCCCCCTGAAGTCTCCATATCTCTAGCCTCCCTTAGTCTCTCCTGGGAAGACTGTACTCTGACCTTGGGCTAAGTAGTTCCTTTCCTGAGGGGTTCATACCTATGGCCTTCCCTAGTCTCTTGTGGAAGATCCATATTCTGAACTTGGGCCATGTAGTTCCTCTCCCTATGGGTTCATACATCTGACCTCTGGTCTCTCATTGGAGGATTGTACTCTGAGCTTAGCAGAAGATCTGTTTCTGTAGTTTGCAACATAGAAAAGTGCATACTTCTGCTACTGTTAGAGTTTCTGGAGTACACCATACTACCCTGTACCTCCATCTAAGTTATTTAACAATAAAATCACAAAAATACATCCCCCAGTCTGCTTTCTGTGTCAGTGTGCCTGGACTGTGCTAGCATCCTCTGCAATAGCGAGGGAGAATTTTAGTCATCATCGTTTTTGATTAGTGCTTTGCAAACAGTTTGGCCTGAGCATGAGTTCAGGCCGAACATTGCCTGTTTGCTCCGTTCGGGGAACAGCCAAATTTGCAGAGTGTTCGGCGGGTGTTTGTAATGCACTGTGCAATTCTGTGCCATGATTGGGCAAAATTTTGCCCAGTCAGAGCACAGTAAAAACTGGTTGGAAAGGAGCAGGGCTGAAAAGCTCTGCACCCCCCACCCCCACCCCAAAGCACCTTGTCCCCATGTTGATGGGGACAAGGGTCTCTTCCCCACAACCCTGGGCTGTGGTTGTGGGGGTCTGCAGGCGGGGGGGCTTTTTGGAATCTAGACCCATCATGCACTGGTCCGTGATGTCACAAGGGGGGGCAGTGGCACCAGGTGATGTTGCCAGGTGGCCCCACACTTGCCTATACAAGAATTGTCAAACAGCAGAGGATGCATTTTGGTGGTCGTCCGTCAATGAAGGTGGATCTTTTTTTGTTCTTTTTCAGGTGTGGCAGGTGGCATGATTGCTGATGGATTTACACTGATGGGGTTTTTTTAATTTTTTTTTGACACTTTTTTGGTGAATGGATAGGGGTATATAGTACTTCATGCTCATTCACATAGGGGGGCAGCACCTGGGGGCCCCCTTCCAGATTCCATCAACATGAGGACAAGGTGCTTTAGGATGGGTTCACCGCTCCCTTTCCTGACCTTCCAGGCTCCGTGCTCGGATAAGGTTCTGGTATAGATTTTGATAGGGAAGTCCCCCCGAAGTCCCCGTGCATCAAGGAAGGGCGGGGTCACCAGGTGGCCCCGCCCTCCGTTATATAAGAAGTGTCAGAAGAACTAAAGCGTCACACGGCGGAAGACTCCCCCTGAGGCGGATCGTGTGGAGGAAGTGGAGAAGAAGCAGGAGGAAGATGCGGGACGAGAAAAGTGGAGGAAGAAGAAGATGGAGAAGAAGAAGATGGAGGAAAAAGAAGAACACTGAAGGAAGATCAGAAGGAAGAAGTTGAAAGAAGAATGAATTAATAAAGGACTTGTCAAAAACCGTCTCTTGTGTTTTTTAACCTTTTTGACACTTTTTTTGTGAAATGGTAGGGGTACTTTCGGGGGGGCGGGATCTGGGGGTCCCTTTGTTAAAGGGAGCTTCCAGATTCCGATAAGCCCCCCGCCGGCAGACCCCCACAACCACCGGGCAAGGGTTGTGGGGATGAGGCCCTTATCCCCATCAACATGAGGCCCTTATCTCCATCAACATCCCCATCAACCCTCCCAATGTTGAGGACATGTGGCCTGGTACAGTTCAGGGGGGGTGCTCTCTCGTCCCCCCCTATTTTCCTGTGGCCTGCCAGGTTGCGTGCTCAGATA
Organism: Aquarana catesbeiana; assembly: GCF_042186555.1. Taxonomy (NCBI): domain Eukaryota; kingdom Metazoa; phylum Chordata; class Amphibia; order Anura; family Ranidae; genus Aquarana; species Aquarana catesbeiana. Next base: position 169,740,208 of record NC_133327.1, on the reverse strand, counting down.
AGAGTCTTGTATGGATATTTTTTTTTTTAATTTTGGCGCGGGGTTCCCCTTAAAATCCATACCAGACCTGTCTGGTATTTATTTTGAGGGGGACCCCCACGCCATTTTTAAAAAAATTTTGGTGAGGGGTTCCCCTTAATATCCATATCTTCGGGTCTGATATGGAATTTAGGGGGAACCCCATGCATTTTTTTTTTTTTATTTTGGTTCGGGGTTCCCCTGTGGGGAAATCCCATGCTGTTTTTGTTAATGAACTTTTATGTGTATTGTCAGACCGAGAATTCATTATAGCCGCGAGTAGTTTTAAATGACTTTTTTCCTTTACAAATGTCATTTTGCTGTCAGACTGTTCTAAATACAGGAAACATATGCCACTTTACAGGCATACTATAGACACCCCCAGGTATGAAATTTAAAGGAATATTACACTTTTATTGTTTCACTTTAAGCATTATTAAAATCGCTGCTCCCAAAAAAACATCAGTTTTTAAAACTTTTTTCACATTGATACATGTCCCCTGGGGCAGGACCCAGGTCCCCAAACACTTTTTATGACAATAACTTGCATATTAACCTATTAACCCTTAAAATTAGCACTTTTGATTTCTCCCATAGACAATTCACTATAGCCGACACAGCTATTACTTCATGACTTTTTTTTGCCCTTTAGAAATGTAATTTTGCTCCCGAAAAAACGGCAGTTTTTAAAACTTTTTTTGCATTGATACATGTCCCCTGGGGCGGGACCCAGGTCCCCAAACACTTTTTGTGACAATACCATGCATATAAGCCTTTAAAATTAGCACTTCTGATTTCTCCCATAGACTTTTAAAGGGTGTTGCGCGGCATTTGAATTTGCAGCGAACACCCCAAATTGTTCACTGTTCAGCGAACTGTAGAACTCATGTTCGACCCAAACATAAAGCCCATCCCTACTCAACAGTGAACAAAAACCCTGCATAATAAACCGAAGATCTCAAATTTTGTTTCATTGGTCTGTAAGACCTTCTTCCAGCCCTTAGTAGTCCAATGATGGTGCTTCATGGCCCAGGCAAGCCTCTTTTTCTTCTTTTGCCATCTTAGCAATAGCTTTCTTACAGCCACTTGACCTGTCAAACCTGCAGCTCAAAGTTTTCTCTTCACAGTTGAAACTAAGACTTGCTTACTTCGATCAGTGTTAAGCTGTACTTGAAGCTGAAACTTATTTTCTGATTCTGCTGTGACTTTGGGTCTGTCAGACCTCCTGTCAGAGTTTCCTCCAGTTTCCAAGTGCGTTTTGATGGTGTAGGAATCTGTGCTCACTGACTTGGCTTTCTTTGCAATTTTTCTAATGAAAAGACCTGCACTTTTAAGAGTTTTAATGGTCTGTCCATCTTCCTTTGTTATTTGCTTTTCTCTCACCATTTTGAGAGCAATGTACTACTTCCTGCAGTACAATACTGCTCAAATACAAAAAAATGCTTAAAAGGGTGTAGTTTAGGTTGTAGGGTCTGTTTCAACACTGCTTTTATATAGATAGAGAGCTTGTAAGTAATCAACAAAAGTTGGAATGCCCGTAGGAATTGTTAGCATTAACCTTCAAGGCTTGCCCTATTTTGCTGCAGAACAACTGCGAGTTGTTAACCCAATACTTCTTTCCTGAAAGGGCCTTTTTGTATAACTCTGAAATGTTGTTATTTTTCAGTTTTTGTTACTCTAAACTTTTTTCTTTCATCTCTTACCTTTGTACCATTTTATGTTATCTACTGGACTTGCAAAAAAAACTGGAAAAAGGGGGGTGTTCAAAAACATTTGACCAGTAGTGCATATGTCCCTGGCCAATCACTCAGAGAACTGTTGTGATTAATGCGTGATGTGGAAGGATATAAATAATCCTGGAAACTCTCTTGATATGGCCGGTGTGGGGGTGTGGATGGATGTGCCTCTACTTTTAACCTCCCAGGCCATGTGCTTGAAGAAAGGACAGCCTACTAAGTGAGGGGTATTCCCTGGTGGGTTACGTTTTAGATCCAGTACATGTAAATTGGTGAAGGAGTGAATTTTAATAGACTTGTTCATTAGTTCGCCAGAGGATTTTCTGGGAAGAGTGAGATTGGAACATGAACAGGAATACCAGGGATGAATTTTCAGCTGCAGGAAGATTGTCCAAGGAAGCTGGGTACAAGCTTAAACATAATAGGAGGTCTAGTGGCTCATCCAGGATGTTTGTGTCCTGCTACTGCATTAATGTCAGAGAATACAGAGGCTGGTCTGGTTTAAAGAAGAGATGTATGTTTTTATTTATTTTTTTGGATATTAATACTTACCTAGGTGGATGCAGCATCAGATTGATACTGCAGCTGTCCCCTGGTGTCTCTGCACTGAGAACTGAGCCACTAAACACCGCCAATGGCTTGGTTCTCTCACCTCCCCAAGCAGAGAGCAGCTCTACTGCTCTGCTCCTCCACGGAGCGTGGGCGCTCCGTGGAGGGGCGGGGAGCGCTGAGCTGTGGAGGGGTGGGGAGCGGGCATCTCAGGGTCTCAGTGACTCGCTGAGCCACTGAGACTGTCTTCAGTCAAGGCAGCTGGTGGATCCAGACTTTGGAAGTTGGGATGACATGGTGCCTGGACTGATGTTGGTGACGTCAATGGAGAGCGGACTTCAGACCGCTCTCTGCTGAAAACAGGTCACAGGAGTGCAAAACAAATTGCACTCCTGTGACCCATAGGAGAAGCAACAAAATGTGTATGGTTACTTGGCTATCCTGTGCCCTACTCCCTCTCTTCCCTTGTGTCAGGACCTGGATTACCTGCTGGTTGCAATGTGTGGCTTTGAGAGGTGAAGAATGTAGTTCCAGTATTCACCAGCAGGTGCTTAGCCAGAATATCCCAGTCAGTGGTGTATTTAGGTTTTGTGCTGCCCTAGGCCTGCCTAAACTTGTGCACCCCCTAATTTAAATATGACCCGCCCTTTCCTGTCAATGCCATGGCCCTTCCTGTTTAAGACCCGCCCTGTCATCTGTAAACCACACCCTTTCCTCTTTAGGCCCCACCTTTTCTTCTTAGCGCTCCACCTCTTTCTCTCTGTACATTAACCACCTCCCACCCGGCCACTGCACATAAACGGCCAGGTGGTCATTTCCTTGTCCTGAGTGGACATCCTTCAGAGCGAGTGCTCACAGCACGGCCACAAGGCACACTGCGGCTTGATCCTGTGATCATTATGATCACAGAAACCAGCTGAGCAGAGATTGGGATATGGGCGCTGTGATCGGCCCTCCCGATCACGTGACGGCTGTGTCCAATCACAGCCATCACAATGTAAACAGAGAAGCATGTCTCTGTGAAAGTTCTCCCCGCCGAGCTCAGTGCAGGGAGGGGGAACTGTAGATCTGTGACAGCTCTCTGTGCGAGAATGATTTTACACAGAGAGCTGTTACAGATCACCCTACAAACAGTACACCAAGCACCACTGTCACCTCTGTCCCCATACACATGTCAGTGTCCCCATAAAACATCTGTCTGTCCCCCATCACTGCCAACACCAAATAAACACTGATTTGGGTTATGTTTACCAAAGAAATCTAGCAGCATCATTTTTGGTCAAAATTTATCAAAAGAAATTACTTATTTGCAAAATTTTATAACAGAAACTAAGAAAAATGCTTTTTTTCTTGAAAATTTTCGGTCTTTTTTTATTTGTAGCGTAAAAAATAAAAACTCCAGCAGTGATTAAATACCACCAAAGAAAAGCTCTATTTGTGTGAAAAAAATGATAAAAATGTAATTTGGGTACAGTGTGACCGCGCAATTGTCATTCAAAATGTGACAGCGCTGAAAGCTAAAAATTGGTCTGGGAAGGAGGGGGGGTGAAAGTGCCCAGTATTGAAGTGGTTAAAAGTGGGTACCAAGTGCAGCCTCGTCAGTGCCCATCAGTGAAGCCTCATCAGTGCCCATCAATGCAGCCTCATCAGTGCCCATCAAAGCAGCCCCATCAGTGCCCATCAGCGCAGCATCATTAGTGCCCATCAGTGTAGCCTCATTAGTGCCCATCAGTGTAGCCTCATTAGAGCCCATGAAAGCAGCCTCATCAGTGACCATCAAAGCAGCCTCATCATTGCCCATCAATGCAGCCTCACCAACATTACCAGTGCCCATAAGCGCAGCCTTGTCAGTGCCCATCAATGCAGTCTGATCAGTGCCCATCAATGCAGATTTACCGGTGCCCATCAGCACAGCACCGACTTTGCGGCATCGCACCGATTCCCAAAAGTAGTTTCTGTATTACTTTTGCTGATTTCAGGTGCGACTTCAATAGACATCTGTGAATGAAGCCACACAAATGTCTATCAAGTAGCACCTGAAATCACGCTGACCTCGCTACTTTGAAATCGCGCTACTTCAAGTGAAATAGCGTGATTTCAAAGTAGCATCAATGTGAACCGGGGCTTAGAGATACAAGTAGCTATGAAAGGTTAACCACATATACAAGCAGACACAAAGGTGTTAAATGCCATTGATTCCAGAAGCACCAGTCTGCAGATATTGAGCTGTAAAGAGTTAACCATATATGTAAGCAGCAGTGTACATGTGTCCATAACAGGGAGATAGGAGAAACAAAGTCAGAGCACAGATAAGCCCTGTGTGAGGTTTTCAAGGAGAGACAGTGAAGAGGATCGGGATTTTATTCTCACCCTCCAGGATATGCAGACTGTAGCTGAGTCTGCCCACTGAAGACACAATCGGAGCTGCCCTGGAATCACAACACTGTAGAAGACGCTGACAAGTTCTCTCTCTCTCCTGTCTGTGCAGAGGGGAAGAGGGAGGGGGGAACTGTGAGCACACATTGTGTGTGCTCCATGTGAGAGACGCTGCTGCAGCCAGCAACCTCCGGCAATGAATTGACTGACTTGGGAGGCAGAGGGGGGGGCTTTTTTTGTGTGGGGGGGTGGCGTCGGCCGCCGCCCATACCCCCCCAAAAAATGCCGCCCTAGGCCTGGGCCTTGTTGGCCTAGGCCAAAATACAGCACTGATCCCAGTACAGTAGTACCTTGGATTACGATCATAATTTGTTCCAGAAGCATGTTTGAAATCAAAAGCACTCTTATATCAAAGCGAGTTTCCCCATAAGAACCAATGGAAACTCAGATAATTCGTTCCACAGTAACTGCTGGTGTATGTAGTACTGTATATGGCCAGAGGTGTGGGGGTGCCGGGGTATGCAGGGGGTATGCAGTACCACATGTGGCCAGAAATGCAGAGGCACCGGAGACACTTGGAGACACTCGGAGATGCTGGGGAACTGAGTGTCTCCGAGCATCTCCAAGTGTCTCTGAGCATCTCCGAGTGTTAACATTTCCCCCGCAACTCTGGACACATGGGGTACTGCCCACCCCGGCATCTTGAATCCTGCTCATCTTGCGAGACAACGCTCGTAAATTGAGTCAGAATTTTTTTTTAAATAGCTAGTATTGCGAAACATGTTACTCGCAATCCAAGGTTTTACTGTAATTAGTATTCAATTAATACTGGCTTCTGGGAAGCTATTCAACCACACTAGCCTCCCTCTCCACCTCAGTGTTTTGCATGTGTGCCATATATATTTGTATTGATACTCTGCCCCTGACCTTGATTCTGATACTTATAGTGATCCTGTTCCTGTATCTGCATCCTGTACCCTGCTACCTCATCAGCTGTCCTTTTTTCTGATCCCAGCTCTGGTCCCCTTCCTGAGCTACCTCCCTGGTTGTTCCTTACATCTTGCGTCCTACCCAGCTGATCTGTGTTCTCCCTTTTGTTGTATATTTTATTATAGTTAGGTTGCTGGTTAGGTATTCTGTCACTTACAGTAGTTCAGTGTTCACATATATTATCCATTTTGCCTTGTATTCTGTTTGCTGGTGTTGCATGGGGGTTTTCTTTAGTATTAATAAATCTTATTTTAATCATACAAAGTCTGGTTCCAGTTTTCTTAAAGTGGTTGTAAACCCTCTCCTACACCCAGTGAAGTGAATAGCCTCAGATGATACAGAGAGATGAAACAAATCTCCCTACATAAGTTTACTTGTATATCTGCTGTCTTTCCCTTTCTACACTCTTTGGAAAGTGCAGATCTTGTCAGAATCGTTCTTCATCATTCAGCAGTGGGTGTAGAGTCTGGCTCTTAGTGAGAGCTAAGGAAAGGCACCCACCCCCACTCCACATAGGCAGAGGAAGGAAGAAACATACAGAGCGGTTATCTGAATAGACAAGCTCTTTGCTTATCTACCTCTAAGCTCCCTCCCCGACACACATTTTAAGCTGCTGTTATTTCGTGTGTCAGAGAACTTGTCAGAAGTGACTCTGCTGATAACAGAGGAACGGAGCAGCAGAAAGACACAGCACTTAGAGCTTTGGAGAGATATAAGTAAACACTACATATATATGTGTCTAGGTCAAATTTCACGAATGGGGTTTACAAGCACTTTAAGTATCCTAACACCTTGTTTGCAATTGTGCATGATGCACAAAGCTTTAGCAAACTAAATGGTATTACATTGGGTGTGCATCTATTTTAATATGATTAATTACCATAGTTACCAACATACAGAATGAGAATAATTAGTAAAGACTAGGGATGAGCTTCGTGTTCGAGTCGAACCCATGTTCGACTCGAAAATCGGCTGTTCGCCCGTTCGCCGAATTGCGAACGATATGGGCCGTTCGCGCTAAATTCGTGTGGCGCGTCACGGCCCATAATTCACTGCGGCATCGCAGTGCATTGCTGGCTGATGATTGGCCAAGCATGCACTATGACCCGCATGCTTGGCCAATCACAGCGCCGTCAGTAGAGAGAGCTGTAATTGGCCAAAGCCAGGGTGGCTTTGGCCAATTATGGCTCAGGGGATTTAGTACACACCCCACACTATATAAGGCCGCCTGCACGGCGGCCCTGTGTAGTGTGTGTTCCGGTGTGCTGAGAGATAGAGAGAGAGAGAGACAGTGTCATTTGATTTGAGTTAGATAGATTAGGCAGAACAGTCAGTCAGTTAGCTGCACTTACAGTGTATTGTGTATATATATGCATCCCAGGTGTTGCATATATATATATACACTGTATTCAGTTTAGCTAGATCCGTTCCTGTTATCTTCTATCTAGACTATTTACATTTAATGCAGTGCGTCCTGCTCACAGTGTTCAGCTAGATCCGTTCCTGCTATTTACATTTAGTGCAGTGCGTCCTGCTCACAGTGTTCAGCTAGATCCGTTCCTGTTATCTTCTAGACTATTTACATTTAGTGCAGTGCATCCTGCTCACAGTGTTCAGCTAGATCCGTTCCTGCAATTTACATTTAGTGCAGTGCGTCCTGCTCACAGTGTTCAGCTAGATCCGTTCCTGCTATTTACATTTAGTGCAGTGCGTCCTGCTCACAGTGTTCAGCTAGATCCGTTCCTGCTATTTACATTTAGTGCAGTGCATCCTGCTCACAGTGTTCAGCTAGATCCGTTCCTGTTATTTACATTTAGTGCAGTGCGTCCTGCTCACAGTGTTCAGCTAGATCCGTTCCTGCTATTTACATTTAGTGCAGTGTGTCCTGCTCACAGTGTTCAGCTAGATCCGTTCCTGCTATTTACATTTAGTGCAGTGCGTCCTGCTTACAGTGTTCAGCTAGATCCGTTCCTGCTCTTTACATTTAGTGCAGTGCGTCCTGCTCACAGTGTTCAGCTAGATCCGTTCCTGCTATTTACATTTAGTGCAGTGCGTCCTGCTCACAGTGTTCAGCTAGATCCGTTCCTGTTATCTTCTAGACTATTTACATTTAGTGCAGTGTGTCCTGCTCACAGTGTTCAGCTAGATCCGTTCCTGTTATTTACATTTAGTGCAGTGCGTCCTGCTCACAGTGTTCAGCTAGATCCGTTCCTGCTATTTACATTTAGTGCAGTGCGTCCTGCTCACAGTGTTCAGCTAGAGCCGTTCCTGCTAATTGCATTTAGTGCAGTGCGTCCTGCTCACAGTGTTCAGCTAGATCCGTTCCTGTTATCTTCTAGACTATTTACATTTAGTGCAGTGCGTCCTGCTCACAGTGTTCAGCTAGATCCGTTCCTGCTATTTACATTTAGTGCAGTGCGTCCTGCTCACAGTGTTCAGCTAGATCCGTTCCTGTTATCTTCTAGACTATTTACATTTAGTGCAGTGCGTCCTGCTCACAGTGTTCAGCTAGATCCGTTCCTGTTATCTTCTAGACTATTTACATTTAGTGCAGTGCGTCCTGCTCACAGTGTTCAGCTAGATCCGTTCCTGTTATCTTCTAGACTATTTACATTTAGTGCAGTGCGTCCTGCTCACAGTGTTCAGCTAGATCCGTTCCTGTTATCTTCTAGACTATTTACATTTAGTGCAGTGCATCCTGCTCACAGTGTTCAGCTAGATCCGTTCCTGTTATCTTCCTACTGACAGGCAGGCTTGTCTGGTTACAGTATATAAAGCTACCTGAAGAAAATTACAGGTGTTCTATTTGATCCTATTAGTACCACGGTCAGGCAGCTAGACTATTTACATTTAGTACAGTGCGTCCTGCTCACAGTGTACAGCTAGATCCGTTCCTGTTATCTTCCTACTGACAGGCAGGCTTGTCTGGTTACAGTATATAAAGCTCCTGAAGAAAATTACAGGTGTTCTATTTGATCCTATTAGTACCACGGTCAGGCAGCTAGACTATTTACATTTAGTACAGTGCGTCCTGCTCACAGTGTTCAGCTAGATCCGTTCCTGTTATCTTCCTACTGACAGGCAGGCTTGTCTGGTTACAGTATATAAAGCTACCTGAAGAAAATTACAGGTGTTCTATCCCAGCTTAGTGCAGCTACAGGCCATTAGTATGTCTGGAAGGCCAAGAAGGAGAGGCAGACAGTCACAAGCCAATAAGAGAGGGCAAGCAGGCTCTGTGTCTAGTGCTGGTCGTGGAGACGGTGCATCCTCATCAGCACGTGGCCATGGGACACGCTTGGCCTTTTTTTCGGCAGCTGGCCGTGTTGAGCCGCAACATGCAGAAGACTTGGTCGAGTGGATGACCAAGCCGTCCTCATCCTCCTCATCCTCTCTCACCCATGCCCAGGGTGCTTTGTCTGGCAAAGCAGCGGCCTCTTCCCTCAGCTCAATGTCATCAGTGACTCCTTCCCTAGCTCCACCATGTCCTCATGAGGATTCCCTCGAACTGTTTGACCACAGTGTTGGGTACATGCTCCAGGAGGATGCCCAGCGTTTGGAAGGCTCTGATGACGATACTGAGCTCGATGAAGGCAGTAACATGAGCACGGACAGAGGGGGTGCCCAAGAAGGACAGCAATCTGGCAGTCATGCTCCCCCTGCTGCAGCATACTGCCAGGTTTGCTCCAGTGATGAGGAGGGAGGGGATGATGAGGTCACTGACTCAACGTGGGTGCCTGATAGGAGAGAGGAGGAGGAGGAGGAGGAGGAGGAGGCGACGGCACATCACCAACGAGGCAGGATGCCCTCCAGGGGCCAGCCTAAGGGCAGCACATTGACTGCATCACACCCCAAAGCTCCACATGTGCAGGGCGCTGCAGTCTCTGCGCGTTATTCAAAAAGTTCTTTGGTGTGGGCCTTTTTTGAGACGAGTGCATCAGATCGCACCGCTGCTATTTGCAACATATGTCTCAAGCGTATCTCGCGTGGCCAAAACATCTCCCGCTTGGGTACCACATGCTTGACCAGACATATGTTGACCTGCCATGCAGTTCGTTGGCAAGCGTATCTAAAAGACCCACACCAAAGAACAAAGAGGATCTCTCCTTGCTCCTCATCAGCTGAGATTTCCAACCCCACTAGACCTTCAGTCCTCTCTGAGACCTGCAGTGAGAGGAATGAAGGTGTAGAATTAGGTGTGTCACAGCCAAGTACTTGTGGGCAATCTGCTTTTGGTACACCGACGTCAGATTGTACCAGGCAAATTTCCCTGCCCCAGCTGCTGCACCGCCGAAAGAAGTTTGCTCCCAGCCATCCACATGCCCAGCGGTTGAATGCTAGCTTGGCAAAATTGCTAGCACTTCAACTGCTGCCTTTTCAGTTGGTAGACTCTGCCCCCTTCCGTGAGTTTGTGGAATGTGCGGTTCCTCAGTGGCAGGTACCCAAACGCCACTTTTTCTCACGGAAGGCGATTCCGGCTCTCTACCGGCATGTGGAAGGCAATGTCCATGCCTCGCTGGACAGGGCGGTCAGCGGTAAGGTGCATATTACCGCTGACTCATGGTCCAGCAGGCATGGACAGGGACGTTACCTAAGTTTCACGGCGCATTGGGTGACTCTGCTGGCAGCTGGGAAGGATGCAGGACAAGGTGCAGTAGTGTTGGAGGTTGTTCCGCCACCACGCCTCCAAAATGCTGATTGTGACACACCTCTCTCCTCCACCCCCTCCTCTTCTTCTTCCTCCATGGCCTCTTCCTCGGAACCAGCGGTGCTCCGTAGGCGTTCAAGGGGCTACGCAAGTACGCAGGCCAAAAGATGCCATGCGGTGCTTGAGCTGGTGTGCTTGGGGGACAGGAGCCACACTGGGGCAGAGGTTCTGTCAGCTCTGCAGGGGCAGGTTCAGAGGTGGTTGACGCCACACCAACTTAAGGCAGGAATGGTGGTTTGCGACAATGGCACCAACCTCCTCTCTGCCCTCCGACAGGGACAAATGACCCATGTGCCCTGTTTGGCTCACGTCCTTAACTTGGTGGTGCAGCGGTTCTTGGGCAGGTACCCGGGCTTACAGGATGTCCTGAGGCAGGCCAGGAAAGTCTGTGTGCATTTCCGCCGGTCATATAATGCCAGTGCTCGGCTGACGGACCTCCAAAAGGAGTTTAACCTGCCCAAGAACCGCCTAATCTGTGACATGCCCACCAGGTGGAACTCAACGTTGGCCATGCTGCAGCGGCTGCACACGCAGCAGAGGGCCATCAATGAGTACCTGTGCGACTATGGCACCAGGACAGGGTCAGGGGAGCTTGGTTTTTTTTCCCCACGCCAGTGGGCCATGATCAGGGATGCATGCACTGTCCTGTCACCATTCGAGGAGGCCACGAGGATGGTGAGCACTGACAGTGCATGCATCAGTGACACTGTCCCCCTTGTCCACCTGTTGGAGCACACGCTGCGTGGAATAATGGACAGGGCACTTGAGGCAGAACAGAGGCAGGAAGAGGAGGACTTCCTTAGCTCTCAAGGCCCCCTTTATCCAAACAGTGTTCCTGCGTGCCCGCCGATCACACAGGAAGAGGACGAGGAGGAGGAGGAGGAGGAGGAAGATTGTGTCAGTATGGAGGTGGAGCCTGGCACTCAGCATCAGCAGCAGTCTTTAAGGGATCAGTCCCAAGGAACACATGGACTTGTACGTGGCTGGGAGGAGGTGGCTGCGGACGTTGTTGTCCTTAGTGACCCAGAGGACTCCGGACCGAATGCCTCAGCAAACCTACGCTGCATGGCCTCCCTGATCCTGCAAAGCCTGCGTAAGGATCCTCGTATTCGTGGTATCAAGGAGAAGGACCAATACTGGCTGGCAACCCTCCTTGATCCACGTTACAAGGGTAAGGTTGCGGACCTTATCTTGCCATCGCAGAGGGAGCAGAGGATGAAACATCTTCGGGAGGCCTTGCAGAAAGGTCTGTGCAACGCGTTCCCAGAGACTGGGAGGTTACAAACTCCTGTTTCTGGACAACGTGTTGCTGAGGCTTCGGTCAGTCAAAGAAGGAGCGGTGGAGAAGGTGGCCGTCTGACCGATGCGTTCAGACAATTTTTTGGTCCGCAGCCCCAAGGTATGATCGGTTCCAGCAACCATCGCCAGCGTCTGTTTTACATGGTGCAGGAATACCTAGGGGCAAGATCAGACTTGGACACCTTTCCCACCGAAAATCCTCTGGGTTACTGGGTCTTGAGGATGGATCACTGGCCAGAGCTTGCACAGTATGCAATTGAGCTACTGGCCTGTCCTGCATCCAGCGTTCTTTCGGAACGCACATTCAGTGCTGCTGGAGGCGTGGTAACCGATCACAGGGTGCGTCTGTCCACCGACTCAGTCGATCGGCTGACCTTCATAAAAATGAATGAGTCTTGGATCACCACCAGCTACCAAGCACCTGATGCTGATGTAACCGAATAATTTTTTTTGAAATCTCAGATCCCTTCAAAGACTGCCTATGCTGATGCTGAGTGACTATCCCTGAGTAATTATCCTCTTCCTCCTCAATCATCACGCTGATAGCTTGTAAGAACATTTTTGGTTCTGGGCGCCACCACCAGTGCCTAAGGCACAATTTTTCAGCCCCTGTTTAACAGGGGCGTGTAATTACAATTTTTGATGTAATACTTTGCAGCAGGGCTCGTTCCTGCATTCCAACTAGAGTGTCTGTGAGGGGTTGCAGTGTTGTGGCACCAGCACCAGTGCCTAAGGCCCAATTTTTCTGCCCCTGTCTAACAGGGGCGTGTAATTACAATTTTTGATGCAATACTTTGCAGCAGGGCTCGTTCCTGCGTTCCAACTAGAGTGTCTGTGAGGGGTTGCAGTGTTGTGGCACCAGCACCAGTGCCTAAGGCCCAATTTTTCTGCCCCTGTCTAACAGGGGCGTGTAATTACAATTTTTGATGCAATACTTTGCAGCAGGGCTCGTTCCTGCGTTCCAACTAGAGTGTCTGTGAGGGGTTGCAGTGTTGTGGCACCAGCACCAGTGCCTAAGGCCCAATTTTTCTGCCCCTGTCTAACAGGGGCGTGTAATTACAATTTTTGAAGCAATACTTTGCAGCAGGGCTCGTTCCTGCGTTCCAACTAGAGTGTCTGTGAGGGGTTGCAGTGTTGTGGCACCAGCACCAGTGCCTAAGGCCTAATTTTTCAGCTCCTGTTCAACAGGGGCATGTAATTACAATTCTTGATCTAATATTTCACAGCAGGGCCCTGTGAGGGCTTACAGTGTTGTGGCCACAGCAACACCTAAGGCCCAAATTTCTGCTGAGTATATAGGGCAGGACCCTACTTTCAAACATCTAACTTACAACAGGAAGTGAGATGAAATCTACCCCTAGGAAGGGAAATTCTCTCCTGTAAGAGTTATTATGGGAAAACAATTTCTCCTTTCCACTGATGCTTTCCAATCCTTGTTCCACAAAAAAACCCAAATTTTCAAAAAACATTTTTCATTGGGACAAAAAAGTGAGGTGAAATCTTCTGAAGAGGAGGAAAGACAGCAAAACAAATGTCACAGGGGTGATAACCCTTCCCTATGTTTTCCAAAAAGCTTAGAAAAGATTTTTTGGCTGGAGCTAAACACGTTAAAAATGTTCAAAATTACAAACAGATTCTACTTAACAACAAACCTACAGTCCCTGTCTTGTTTGCACCGCCTGTATACTGCTGTTCAGAGTATATAGGGCCTGGTGGCCCCACACCTTTCCTTATTTTAATTTGGGTGCGGGGTTCCCCTTAATATCCATACAAGACCCAAAGGGCCTGGTAATGGACTGGGGGGTACCCATGCCGTTTGTCTCACTGATTTTCATCCATATTGCCATGACCCGACATGACATTAAACCCGCAAGCAGTTTTAAATGAGATTTTTTCCTTTAAAAATGACATTTGGTGCAGGGACTGTTCTAAACATGGGAAACACGCGTCACTTTACAGGCATACTATAGACACCCCCCAGGTACGATATTTAAAGGAATATTTCACTTTTTTTTTTTTACTTTAAGCATCATTAAAATCACTGCTCCCGAAAAAACGGCCGTTTTTAAAAGTTTTTTTTGCATTGATACATGTCCCCTGGGGTAGGACCCGGGACCCAAACCCTTTTTAGGACAATACCATGCAAATTAGCCTTTAAAATGAGCACTTTTGATTTCGAACGTTCGAGTCCCATAGACGTCAATGGGGTTCTAACGTTCGTGCGAACTTTCGGTCCGTTCGCGGGTTCTGGTGCGAACCGAACCGGGGGGTGTTCGGCTCATCCCTAGTAAAGACACTTGGAAGAGAACGAGAAGAGAAATGCAGCACACATAGTACAGCACATGCTGACTGCTGGTAGGATTGGTCAAAAGATAGGCTTGGTCAATAAGGTGTTTGCTACACTGTGTGGCTTGTAGATTGGCACCTTTCCCTCTTTGTGTGCAATATTTCAGACAAAAAAGGGCCTGGGGGGGTACACTGAGGAAACATGGATGCAAAATAAGCCTCATCGCTGGTGTTAGTGGAAATAGTGGTTAACCCCAACATTGGTGTAAATAGAAGCAATAATACACCCCAGCAATGGTGGTCAGTGGCAGTATTATTAAAGCCCCCCCCCCCTTAATTGGTCAGTGACAGTGATAATTAACCACCCCTCAGTACTGGTGGCCAGTGGCAGTAATATTAATGCCCCCTTTCATTAGTGGTCAGTGGCAGTAGTAATTGACTTTCAGTTTTATTTGTGGGTAGTGTCAGTGATAATTAAACCCACTTTAAAGTCATTGGCAGTTGAAATTAATCCCCCCATCCCTTTCACCTGTCATCTGTGGCACAGATCATTTATCCTCCTATCCCTTGAATTGGTGGTAGTGTTTTTCTTACCTCATTACCTCACACATTACTGCCTCGCTCCTCAGGATGTTGGGTCTGGACTATATAGTTTGTCAGGTGAAGAACGTTCCAGCACCTGGCACCTTGCTGCCACTCTGTACCAATTCTGAGTGCCCTGGGTCCTGTGAGACATGGACACTGCGGGAAAATGTCTCAAATACCAGGACTGTCCCTGAAAGATCCTGCACACTTGGCAACTGTTTATTACTTTAGCATCACAATTTTCATTTAAAGACACGTCCATTTTTTGCAGTAAAATTATTTATTGAGATTTTGCACATAGTATGGGTCAAGTTAAGGGAATACATTGCATAGGGATGAAAAGGTGCTGCACTAATGTTAGTCAGGGTATACAATGAGGTAAATTCACAAATATCAGTCTACATTTTCCCAAATATTACAGTCTCTTATTTTGGACCTGGTAATGTGAACTACTGCAGTAAGTGTACACTCCTCTTTGTGTGCTTAAAATGGGTCAACAATCTTGACTGAAAACCTCTTCACGGTAACCTAATATATTTTCATAAATCAATGTGATCGGCTTGTTCTAAGTACCCAGCAAACAAAGGGAGTGTAGTGAATTAATGCTCCCTCTGGAGAGGAGCTAATGTCAGCAGCATGTTGTCCATAAACATAAAATAAAATACACAGTATATTGCACACAAGGATGTCTCTGGACTCCCAATGATTTTAAACTAGATAACTCTTTCCAACATAAAATTGTGCAGGATATTTGCTGCATGATACAGGCAGCTTTACAGATTCACTACCGAGTACTCACTTTTATACGTCAGAATGAAGGTCCATGTCTTAAATTAAACCTGCCACAAAAAAAGATGGTGATTCAGAGGCTTCAATACTTTATAAAACAGTGCCCCCAAATAGGTTGTCATTAAAGGACTTTTCTCTGTTTTTTCTGCTCTGCATATTTGTTGTCAGTGTACTGTAGGGGGGTGCCGCTGGCTGTGTGTTCCACCTGCTCACTTCCCATCTGCCACTGTGCTGTTGGCTATATTAGACAGAGCAGGCTGCAGTTGTTTGTGCCGGCTCTCCTCTCTTCACTGCTACCGGCTGTTATGTACCCATAAAGTGACTGATAAACACATAAATAGTCTGAGCTTTAAAACAGCAATGTCTTTCTGCTCAAGGGATTCAACCTGTCAGGGTGGGGGTGGCTACCCACTTCCAAGCCATTCTATTGATGCAAGCTGCTTTTTTGAGGTCCTAGTTGTGGCAGGGCCACGGGGTCTACACTGAAAAGTCTCTCTGACACCTAACAATCTAATTCACATAGCCTCACTAGCAGGCATCAGAAAGAAGTTGACCTGAGGCTGGAGGCCATGCCTCCAAAACGCATTGTCATACGTTGTGTGACATCCTCACTCTCTTCCACCCTGTATCCTGCTTGTTTGGGTTTGTGTGTCCTTGAAGAGTAGCGCCGACTGGACCGGGCACATGTGCATTAGGATCTGCATGTTGAGCATGGTGGTGGATAGCCTCGGATGTGCTGCCAGTATCCGGGCAGCTAGGTTGAACGTCCACGGCTCCCCTTTCCCCTGTCAGGATCTTGAGGTGGTTATAGGAGTGCGGACACATTAGAATCCTTATGCTGTATCTATCTTCACACAATGTGAGTTTGAGCATTGTAGTTTTTTTTTACTTTACCATATTAAAGTTGAGTTACAAGAGGGCAGCTTTGGAATCTCTTCTTTTGTGTTTTGTCTAGATGTGTTCCTGCCACCTAGAGATTCCATAGCGTGCAGCAGCACCCTTTGACTTGTCTTATTATCACCAATAGCCAGCTGGAGGGCTATACTAAGCTGTTGATCAGCACACCTGCTAGTTTTTTCTTTTGTGTGTATTTTTTATCAGAAAGAAGTTGAATGGGCATAGCTGCTCCCCTAGGCTTGTGAGTAATGTTTTACTGCACGATCCTGGTGATGCTGTACTACTGGGATTGCTGAGCCAAGTAGTTCCTCTCCTGAGAGGTACATACCGACCAGTTCGCTTAAGTTTCATAAAAAGACTTTACGCTAATATTGGGCTAAGTAGTTCCTGTCTTGAGAGGTTCCTACAATTATCTCCTCTAGGTCTCATGGGAGAACCATCTTATGAACCTGGGTTAAGTAGTTCCCTTCCTGAGGAATACATACCTTTGACCTCAACTAGTTTCTCATGGGAAGATTGTACTCTGTGCTAAGCAGAAGAACTGTTCCCAAAGTTTGCAAAGTAGAGAAGTATGTCTTTCGGTTTCTGTTAGTGGTCCTGGAGTATCCCATACTACCCTGCACCCTCTCCAAGCAATAAAATAAAAATAAAAAAAAAGACATCCCTAAACTGATCTTTGTGTCAGTCTACCTGAACTATACTGAGTGTGCTGGCAGCCGCTGAACTAGCAAAGGGAAAACTGGTCATCATTATCACCTGTGATGTTGTGTGTGCAGTGACTGTGTTTTTGACCATCTTCAGCCAGCAGCCCTTTCGGGGGTCCACTATACTATCTTTCTGTGACAGACTAGTATAAATGGGTAAAAAAAGTGTTACCAGTTAAGTGTTAGTTATTTAGAACTTATCAGTACACATGTAAAGGTAAAACTTTTTAAAACATTTTTGGGATAGTATCGAGTGGGATTTACTGCTGTCTGGTACCCCCAGTAGGGAGATTTGCTCTTTCTATTTTTCCTTTTTTCCATTATCGTCAGGATTAAAAGTTAAAGAAAATAAAATGTTTTTGGTTGTCAGTTCCTGTTTTGGGTATGGGACAGGAAGTGAAGGAAAATATCCCTAATGGAACATAGATGACAAAACAACTGATAGGGGTTGTAATCCTTCCTTACTCCACAAAGATAAAAAAAAACAAAAAACGTTTTGCCTTTAGTTTTACTTTAATAAAGTGTTTAATGCCTTGTTCTCTCTTATTACAAAGAAGTTGGCAGGCATTGCCTTTGTTGCACCATCTTTTTTTATCAGCAACTCCCCTGAGCAAGGCTAATGCTTGGGAAAGTAATCAATTGGAAGCTGGCTTGAAAAATGTAAATGCACTGTGCAACATGTTTGTGCAATTCCTCTAAAATTGCTGCATTTACTACACAGCAACTGCACATCTGAGATGAGAGATTGTTTGGTATTAGCAAATCGATCTGCACAGAGTTCACAGTGAATAAGGCTGCTTTGTTTGAGACTGAGATTTTCATTGGTAATTATAAATATGGTTTATACCATGTTTCTGGTATGTGTGTGTGTTTGCTGCATAGTGGGTCTCCTATCATCCTCAGCATCCTCATCTGATCTAGGAAATACCATTCCAACTTCCTACAGGAGGCAATCATCAAGGGTGTTGAGCATGGGTGATCCCTTGTATAACAAAATCAACAAACTGGGTACCATTTTATATGTTGTGAACTAAGGAAAAGGATCTTTAGTTCAAATGTGTCTTTCATCAAGTAGATGGGTTAGAAAAATGTACAGTGCCAGAGAAAATGCTGTTGTACTGTCAAAGTGCTTCTTGTCATTCTCGTCATGTTGACAGAAAGGCTCACATCATTTTACAGTTACAAATGTAAAAAAAAAAAAAACATGTACTGAAACATCCCACACTCCTTCTGAGTGATTTTGTCATATACCACTTCCTCCCAGTCTGAATATAGATATGAGATATTCCAACCGCTCACAAGCACAAAACAAGACAATACTTTAGTTTAGTTGCTGAACATGGACTCTTTTATTAGAACCAAAATACAAGCCTTAAATACAGTAGAAGAGGAGGTTCCTACCTCCTGCTCATTTTACTCTAACAATACAACTGTAACCAGAAACCTAATTAACATGAGCTAATTAACTAATCCCTTAAAGCAGCCGATGTGACTCAGTGCCCTCCTGAGCATTGTTATGATTGATCAGGATTTCACTACAGGTCAGACTTGTTGTCACTGAGCTTCACACAGTACATTATCATAAGTATAAACACAGTACATCTTCACACAATAGCAGGAGCTCCAGCAGGAGTCGGCCTGTCTCCTACATTGTACAGAGGCCAATGTGATCAACTCTCTTAACTAACATGTTGAGTTCAGAATCAAACAATCCAAGAATACTCTTTACATATATCCTGGGAGATATTGTGGATAAATATTACTGTCCCATATCCAATATTTATTTTCTCAGTCACTATTTCTAATATGGCATATACAGGGTTCCCAGAGTCCGTGTGTCTTGGGGGACATGGGCCTGAATCTAAAGTAACACCACCTAAAGGGTCCCCAGGCATACAGCTCACAAAAAGCACTGTTCCCCCAAATGCCAGGGCCCATAATTGGTAGGCAAGAGGCCAGCATTTAGTTCCCTCCAAAAGCCTCTGTCCTGGGTGAGTCTGTCACACCAGAGCGTTGTTTCAGACAAGTTTAAAGTTTTGTCTTTGTTCTATTTGTGTTCTGCAAGCACCTTTTAAATAAGTTGAGTAGTATATTTCCACCACACACCATACTGGAAATCCCAGTATGGAACCCTGTAGTTAACAGGTTGCTCTAATGACTTCCACCTGGTCACGGTACAGAACATAGATAAGATATTTCTTCAGCACCCCCACAAGCTTGTGATGAAGTGCAAAGCTTCTATTATTGCATGATAACATAGATTAGCTATGCTATCATACATTTAAAGAAGTATGCCGTGTATGACAGACTCATGGGTGTACTGACAACATAATTCATGCTTTTCAAAATTTGGACACTTAGCATGTGATAAACACACATGCATGCTTAATTTCAAGCGTCCACAGCACCAAGTTTCTGCATAGGAGAAAAAAATTGGGTCTAAATGAAAAAAGGAAACCAATAGGTGAGGGGACATCCCCTTAGAGACACCACATACAGTAGACAACGTATCAGATGGGATGCAGGTTTCCTATGAATGGTTGGATGATGCACTTATTGAATGGATCTAAAGGTGAACTAGTAGGTATATTTGTGTTATGCCATGTTATTGTATGTTACATACTCCTGACTAGGGATGAGCTTCAGATTGACGTTCAACTGGCCAAATTTGACCAATTCACCAGTAAAAATTCCTGGCTGCTGTTTGTAAACAAACCCTGCTTGGGATCTGTCATTTAGTGGTGGTAAAGTGGTTACTCCTGAACACTGTGCTGTATATTACATAATGCTGACCAACACTTTGTAGGTGGCGCTGTACCTTACTTGGTCCTGACTGCTGTTCTCTGTATGCTTAGCTGTATGTAGCACCCCCTGGGCACAGTAGGTACATTTAATAGGGCTCCATTGTAGCCAGAGGAGCCAGGGTTAATTTGTTTAGGGTTAGTTTGGCAGAGCTCCAAGGACTGAGTCTCTATCACCTTCCCCTGGCTTCTAGAACTACTGGAGAGTTCCAGAACTTAGAGGGAGGAGGAGCAGAGATGAGGCCTTAATATTTACGAAGTCTTCTGAAATCCCTGGGTGAAGATGGCACAGAGGGTAGAGTATTAGTATATTATAAATATTCTGGAGCCTGGCCATGTGGGAGCAGAGTTCAGGGTCCTGTCGCCTGGAGGGGACCCCTATGCTGGGGGGCTCTTCCCCTGGGCAGATGGAAGGAGCCAGAGTGATAGAGAGAAAGAGAGCAGCAGAGGAAGCCGCACACCCTTTCAGCCTCAGCTAAGCTTAGCTGAGCCACCCTGGGGCCATTGGGTCCTGTCCAGCAGTAGGCCTGTTCAGCAGTCACCACATTAGCTACAGGATCTTTCCAAGGGACTGAGTGAGTAGCTTCAACCACTACACCCCAGAGCCTATAGAGGAGAAGCTGCCCCAGTAGCAATACAAAAGGGACAGCTTAGAGACATTTTAAGCCAGCACAGCTACCCTACACCTCTTGCCTGGGGACCTACAGAGAAGCCAGGTTCCTTGACTTTTTTTTTTCTACCCGCATTCAGTGTTTGAAATCCTTTCTTTAATTAGTGGAGCTGATCAGTTTATCCTATGGGAGGACAGCCATGTGATTTTTGGTAGCAGAGACAGTTTAAACTAAAAATAAAACAAAGTACCCTGGACTGGTTTTTGACTACCAAGTGAATGCTGAAAAATCCTGTTTCCTGGCTGTGTCTGCAAAGGGTAACCCAAAAATCCATGGGGGGTAAGGCTACATGTACATTACATACTCCTGACCACTGCACTCTGTATATTGGGCTGTATGAACATACTCTTGACCACTGCATTCTATACACTAGGCAGTACATTTCATACCTCTTACCTTTTCCATTTGTATGTTGCATTCTGCGTTATATAAGTCTTGACCCCCTTTAGAAACATCATAGTGTACATTGCATACTTCTGACTCATGCA
This sequence comes from Aquarana catesbeiana, assembly GCF_042186555.1. Classification (NCBI taxonomy): domain Eukaryota; kingdom Metazoa; phylum Chordata; class Amphibia; order Anura; family Ranidae; genus Aquarana; species Aquarana catesbeiana. The sequence continues at coordinate 169,719,314 of NC_133327.1, read as the reverse complement.
CTCTGTACAATATACTGCTGACCCCTACACTCTATATGCTATATTGTACTTTACATACTCCTGACCAAACTGTTCATTGTCTCAATAGCTCAGGGTAGAATTGTTTTGGGCAGCAGCAGGGAACATTTTAATTAACAATTTTCCTAAGCGACTCTGTGGCTTCTGAAAATAACTGCACAAAAAGACAGTTTACAGTAACCTATTCCATTCCCCCTTCCTGAAATCCTGGGCCCATAAATTGAAAACAGTCCAATACACTTCACCCCCCACTGCTCCCATAAAAATTAATTTTGCTTATTTATCAATTACCTGGGTGTAATTTTACCAGCAGAGTGATTATTGAGTCAAAATATCATGAACTAGCAGTATAGACAAAGTTAAATGCTTTGCTTATCTCAAGTGCCTGCCAAACTCATTGATAACCAAAATAATTATTTATGTTGCTGTTTGATGCTGTTTTATGGTTCTGTTGTGTGTGGTTACCTCTTGATGACTGCAGACACATTCTGGCACAAGAAAAATAGTGATATAATAGGATAAATAAAATAGGATAGTGTAGGGGGGTCAATAAAGAAATTACTGTATATTAAGTACTTGTATAAAAAAAAAGTCCCCAACAATCAGTTAAAGGAATCTTCAAGAATATATGAAAATACAATTCAGAAAAGATATTGAAACTGGTATTTTAAATTGCAGCCCTAGAGACCTTCTGAGAACAGGCTGACATTAATTCATTAGCTACTCCATGTTGGGCCTCCAGCATTAGTTTGTAAATTGCTATAAAGCACTTGGACTAAACTAAAATCCACTGTACAGCACTATATTAATATTCCCTTTCTTTACTATCAAATAATGGTTATGCCATATGCTTGATCAGCTGGGGTATTTAGTTTTTGCAATAATATATGTTCAAGAATCAACTCTTGTCCTCTTTTCACCAAACAAGTTCTCAAGGCTGACTTCCACTTTTCTCTTTGACAATGATTATAAACTACATAAGGATACAGTTAGGTGAGTCACTGTCTCATTATCTTCTACAAATTCATGTTCAGCATGTCTATTTTCAGACTCAGATCTATAGAATTTTCTGCAGTATATGAAATCCTTTGCTGAACTTCAGAAATGTTTTACGAAGCATACAAAAGATAAGATACGCTTCAACATTGTGTATAGCTATTTCATAAGCATAATGATTTCTTGGAAGCTACAAGTTGCCCTTTTATATAAGCAAATCTTTGTTCAAATATACTGCACCTTGCATGGGTTGTATATGACTTTGCCTGGGGCTTAGTCTCATAGAGGTTCCTTTAAACTATTACGTACATAAAGTATTCATATGAAGTATGCATTAAAAATGGATATACATTAAATGCTATGTTATAAATTTCCAAGATCATTATTCAAATGTCATGGCATGATGAAGTGAATTCTCTGGGCATACATATTGGCTTTAATTCTGTAACCCTGTACACATCTCTGCTGTTTGTTATTGGATTGGCTGAAGGTCTTTTCCTGCTAATTAGTTTACATTATCTTGACTTTTAGAGAAGAAACTAAAATTAATATTCTACTGCCCTCTGCTATTTGCAGTATTTAGGATTGAACAGCATAGCTCCTCCCATTAATTTAGTAAAAACTTAAAAGAATCCTAAAGGCTGCCTCTGCTATCCTCTCCTGAAAATGCAATTTGCCTGGCAGCCATTATAATCTAATGTTCTCATTTCAGAATGTGTTCAAGTGGGAGAATCAGAATTACTGCTGTAGAAGTAGCATTTTTTATAAGAAAGTCAGTATAACTCACTCAGGTCCGGCAACCTCTCCTGGAACTTTCTATTCCTCAGCTATTCCTCATCACAGGCTAACTCCTAACCTGGTATATGGCAGTCAGCACAGATTTCCTTTTAAGCATTCTTGAACAGTTTTAGATGAATATATAGACTAATAAGTTATTATATTCAATATGTGTAAAGGTTCACACAGGTATAACTTGATTAAACTGCATAGAGTTGATGAATAAATAGTGTGTATGTCCTTTGCAACCTGTTAGGTATTCCCTGGCTGACCCCTCTTAGGGAAGAATTAATCAACTGGGTTTGTTTTTCCAATCCCTGAGGTATTCCCCTAGGCCAAGCTGGGGCTTGAGATGTATTTCTGCTCTCTCTCTTCCAGGAGTAAAACATACATGCTTGAGACTGGCCTTTATAGACTATATACTTTGTAGTCCTTAGATATGATATATTTCATCTGATAGTCCTAGGAATAAAACACTTTCTGTCCTTGGGTGGCTAAACACACTCACTCCCCTGGATCTATGGCGAGAGCCACGATTGTCACCCAAGTTGCCCTCTTGATTTAGACTACCAACACGTCTTCCTCTCTTCATCTCCATAACATGGGAGTCATGGGATTTGGTAGTTTACAGAAGATGGCTTGGGAGACATATAAACTTGTGCTTTAAGTTCAAATCACAGGAACCTACAAGGGCAGTGCAGTTGTAACAAGATCAACAGATATTTTATATAGGTGAATAATAGGTATACAGTATATGGCCCTAACTCAATAGCTAGACAATATGTGCAAAAAGTAAGAAGAGCAGTAATCCAGTGCAGGAAAAGGCATCAAATCTTAAAGGGGTTGTAAACCCTCTTTTTTTTTTTTTTTTTAAATAACAAACATGTCATACTTACCTCCACTGTGCAGTTCATCCACTTGTTCTGGGCCCCCCCCCATGGGCAGCGCTATCAGTTCCTCCCTGCATTGGTAAACCCCCTAGGAGAGGCACCCCCGACACCCGGGGCATTGGATTTGATTGACAGCAGCGAGAGCCAATGGCTGCGCTGCTATCAATCTATCCAAACAAGAGCCAAGACAACGGGCAGAGAGGTAGAGCGCGTCTTCGCTGAGGGAAAAAATGGGCTCAGGTGAGTAAAATGGGGGGGGGGGGCTGGGGGGCTGGTCAGTGTCAGGAGTTTTTTCATCCTAATGCATAGGATGCAGTAAGGCAAAAAACACGAGGGTTTACAACCCCTTTAATGTGTAGTCACATTCTCCACCATCCGTAATCCACCACAAGTGTGCCCCAGCCTCTCACCTCAGATAAAGACCCCAACGGGTTTAATGATGCTTCAGGTAAGTTTAAATTACAAGGGTCCTCTCCAATTCACAATCTTCCTTGGAATAACAAACACGGATGAGGAATGCAGTAATGGCAGGGGATATGAATAATCAGTGTTCTCCCTCTGTGTTACATACACCCTTATTAAACTTCTCCACTCTCCTCCATTTACAACTCAAAGGAGATCTCCTAAGTGTAGTAATTCAATAAATAAAAGTATTATTTAAGATCATCCATGATATATATGCTTTCCTAATTAGTCACCACTAGGTGTCGCTAGGGAGCGTATTTAATTCCGGCTATGTCTACCCGACTTCAGCCCTTGAGAAAGTCATGTGATCTGTGACGCAATGCGTCAGGAGGAGTCGGGTGATGATTTACTTCCGGTCGCAGCCAAGACCGGAATCCCTTGATTAAATCGATGCTGTATAATCCAATTTTAAATTCCAAAAAGTTGCTGCTGTCAAATAAATGTTATTTATTGAATTACTACACTATGAAGATCTCCTTTCTCTTCTATGAGTTGTAAATGGAGGAGAGTGGAGAAGTTTAAGAAGGATGTATGTAACACAGAGGGAGAACACTGATTATGTATATGCCCTGCCATTACCGCATTCCTTAGCCCTATTTGTTATTCCAAGGAGAAGATTGTGAATTGGAGAGGACCCTTGTGATTTAAACTTACCTGAAGCGTCATTAGACTCATTGGGGTCTTTATCTGAGGTGAGAGGCTGGGGAACACTTGTGGTGGATTATGGATGGTGGAGGAGAATGTGACTACACATTAAGATTCGATGCCTTTTCCTGCACTGGATTACTGCACTTCTTACTTATTGCACGTCTTGTTGAGATTGAAGATTTCACTATATATTCATCTGCACATGCACTTTTCTACACTTATATGAATTTTGTATTTTTGGATTTATGGACTTGAATATATATTTTTAATACTTTGAGAATTATGTTAATTATGCACTTTTGCACTTTATGAATATTTTTTACACTTAGCTATTGAGTTAGCGCCACATATACCTATTATTCACCTATTTTTTGTGGGGACACATTTCTTTTATGTTGGCTGCCACTCTGAAGCATCTTGAGTATTTTGTTTTGGTTTATGCATCAGTTATTTATTTATTCAGATATTTTATGTAGCACTAACCCCCGAAGGAGCTGCTGATTTAAATTGGGTCTTTGCCATCAACCCTTACCCACAGTTCACCATATCAGAGACTTAGAGTCTATATTGGGCCTTGCGCCCATCAATGTATGCACCAGTCACTTAGTTCTTTTTCTTCAATGCTTTAATGAAAAAAAACTTGAAAGAAGTGTCAGTAAAGAGGTTGAAGGGGGCAGATACCTTTTTTTTCTCTCTTGTAGCAGATCACTTACAGACTCTTCAGAATAAAGGACAAAACACAGTTTCCTCTCTGTAAATCTTGTATGGCTGGGTAGATCTCTGCCACAGATATAGCAACCTGCAAGATGTCTGGACAAGCCTCTCTCACAGGCTTAGCAGCTAGTATATGCATGGATAAGTCTCTCTCACAAACTTAGCAGCCAGACAGTTAGTTACCTTGTTTGAATTGTAGAGCAGCTTCTTCACAGTACCAGAACCTTTAAGCCGACCCGGCAATACTGGAATGCCCTGTACACACGGTCAGATTTTCTGACGGAAAATGTGCGATCGGAGCTTGTTGTTGAAAATTCTGACCATGTGTGGGCTCCATCGGACTTTTTGCATTGGATTTTCTGACACACAAAGTTTGAGAGCAGGCTATAAAATTCAGAGACAGAACTGCTCGGTCTGGTAAAATTAGCGTTCGGAATGGATATAGCACTTTCGTCACGCTGCAATGTTTTAAATTGTTTAACCCCCCTGGCGGTATTCCCGAGTCTGGCTCGGGGTGGATTTTCAATACCAAAAGTGGTATCAGAATCGCATCACAGGATCCATGTAGAGGATACTTACTTTGTCCCCTGGATCCTGCGATGTCTCCCCGCTGTGATCTGCGAGCCGCCATGTCTCGCTCAATTCACAGTGCCGAGCTCCGTTCCTTGCTAGCGTTGCGACGCACGGGGACGGAGTTCGGTGCCAAATTCAAAAAGTGAAACACACAGTACAGATACAGTATACTGTAATCTTACAGATTACAGTACTGTATCAAATAATTACACATCCCCTTTGTCCCTAGTGGTCTGCCCAGTGTAATGCATGCAGTTTTATATTATAAAAACTGTTCTTTCTGCCTGGAAACTGGAGATTGTCCATAGCAATCAAAACTGTCCCTTTACATCAAAAGTGGCTTTAGACCAGCTAGAAAATAGCGATAATAAATTATAATCACTTGCAGAATTGAGTGATAGCGATTTGTGGGGAAATCCATCACCAAACACTAAAAGTAACGAAAGCGACAATTCTGCAACTGAGCAAATTTCAGTGTTTTTGATTTGATTACATTATTGAATAATTTTTATTATTATTATATTATTATTTGGTATAATTATTTATAGTTATTTATTATACTATAATTTTGTATTTGTTTTTCAAACTTTATCATACCCGGGATGTCTACTAGACTCTTGTTTGGACAGATTTAAGTGAATTATTCCTAAGAATTACAGGCCTATAATATATAGAACGCCAAATTTGTGTGCAAAATAATTGTACCGCTTTCAGCACCTAAAATCTGAAATAATCATACCGCCAGGGAGGTTAATGCAGCGCACTCTCTTCTTCTTTATAATGCTAGAAGAATGACGTTTTTTTGCTGCTCATATTCACACAGACTTCTCACAAACTTCTTTCTTTATTATTTATCGTGATTTCTTCAATATATTTTGATTTGACACATCTGACTAAAAAATGTTAATTTTTTTTGTATTTTTTTCAAGCCTGATTTTGTTTTTTTTTGTTTTTTTATTTATTTTTTTTTCACTCCAGAATAGTTTTGGGTGTCAAGTTACCACAACACGATTATTATCTTGTATTATTTATTAATCTCAAGGAGATTGCTTGGTGTTGGTGTCTCTTGTTAATTTCACATTGTATTTTTGAAATGTACCTGCCTCCTCACAAACAAACTGTCCTTTTATAAGGAAAACACACATAGGCGAGTATAATTGAAACAAAAATTCCTTTATTAAGGGCTCATAACCAAACAAAGAGGGAGGCAACACTGGAGAAACTGCAAAAATTGGCGAAGCCTTTGGCCCCCAGGGCACACATCAATTATTTTATAGCAAAATTGGTGGCCTGAGGAGTCCTTATCTAAGGGAGTACAATCTGGTCCAGAAGTCCAAGAGATCATGAACAGCAGTAGATGACATGTATGTCCCCAGGCTGTGGTCATACAAGAGCCTGCATCTTTTGCCAGACCAGACTGAACCCAGGGCCATCACGCTCTGGTCTTCCTTACATGCTTCCTTCCCGGCTGTGGCTCTGGTGTTGGAGGTGTGGCAGGAGGAGGAGTAGGACCTGGAGGAGGAGGACCATGGGTGAGCTCACAAATGTGGCTTTCGCATGTGAGTTGGCCCCTCAACCCCTTATTTAAAGCTTCTAAAATGAGAAACTCACATAAGAGGCGTTGGCCCTCCTCCATTTGCAGCATTTTGCATGCTGTTAGGTCAGCAAAATCCTCTTCCACACTGTGGGGGGGTTCTGAGGGCCTCAGCAGCCTTCCAAAATAGGCCAATTGCAGCCTCCTCCAGGTTACTCATCTTCCTGCCACTTTTTTTTATGAAGGCGGAGGGGAAGGACCTGGGTATCGGGCAGCCTACTTGGCCCGGCCACCTCCTGGCTGAGACTTTCCTGTGTATGAAAAAGGGACATCGTTTTAATTTTTGGTTCATCAATCACAATCAGAAATTAGTACTCCAAAATAACATAGATTTAACATCATTCATTTTACAACCAGAAATATTTAGAACAATGTTATACCTGGCTCAAGCTGGGCTCCTCCACATGTTGCTGCCTAGAAGGCCCAGGTTGGACGTCAGAAGCCTCAGCTGAGGGGGAAGGAAGCGTGGAAGGAAGATTGGAGAGTGCTGGCCTGGGTTCAGTCTGACCTGCCAGAAAATGCAGTCTGTCATAGTACCACAGCCTGGGGAGATAAATGTCATCTGCAGCTCCTGATCTCTGGGAATCCTGGACCTTCTTGTTCTCCCTTAGATAAGTGCTCCTCATGCCACCAATTAGGATCTTCAAATAGGTGATGTCTGCCGCGGGGATCACCGGCTTCATAAAATCCAACAATTGATCCAACGCTGCCTTCCTCTTTGTTTGATTCTTATAATGTGGGTGGTTTACCTGCCACAGACAGGGCAGCTCCCTGAACATACCTATGAATATGCTGATAAACTCCTGATCCTTCAAGATATCCATTTTCTCTGCAAGACACAACACAAACTCTAATGTCAGGCTAAAGTCTCCTAATCTTGTCACAATATAGGCCTCAATCTAGAAGCAGTACAGGCCCAAGTTTAAATCTTACCTTCGTTATCACGATCGGCGCCTCCTATACTCCTTCCTCCACTCACAGAACATACATACTACGCACGCGTGTTACGCTTTATATACACTGCAGGTGCGTGAAACTCCGCCCCCCTGACGTTCTTTCTAGTCTATTCCCCGCCCCTTCTCATCCGGCGCAGTGGGGGAAGAGCACATGGCGGAGACACAGCAGGTGCGTGCTAATTACAGCAACGAGGAGGAGGAAAGCCCGGAGCCAGAAACGTCCCGATCCCGGAGGAGACGATTTAAGGCCTCAAATATGTCCTTTGGGGAGATGTTGGAGATGGTCGACATACTGAAGAGGGCAGACTATGATGGGAAGTAGGGATGAGCCGAACACCCCCCTGTTCGGTTCGCACCAGAACATGCTAACAGGAAAAAAGTTTGTTCGAACACGTGAACACCGTTAAAGTCTATGGGACACGAACATGAATAATCAAAAGTGCTAATTTTAAAGGCTTATATGCAAGTTATTCTCATAAAAAGTGTTTGGGGACCTGGGTCCTGCCCCAGGGGACATGGATCAATGTAAAAAAAGTTTTAAAAACGGCCGTTTTTTCAGGAGCAGTGATTTTAATAATGCTTAAAGTCAAACAATAAAAGTGTAATATCCCTTTAAATTTCATAGCTGGGGGGTGTCTATAGTATGCCTGTAAAGGGGCGCATGTTTCCCGTGTTTAGAACAGTCTGACAGCAAAATTACATTTCGAAGGAAAAAACCCATTTAAAACTACTCGCGGCTATTGCATTGCCAACAATACACATAGAAGTTCATTGATAAAAACGGAATGGGAATTCCCCACAGGGGAACCCCGAACCAAAATTTAAAAAAAAAATGACGTGGGGAGTCCCCCTAAATTCCATACCAGGCCCTTCAGGTCTGGTATGGATATTAAGGGGAACCCCGGCCAAAATTTAAAAACAAAATGACGTGGGGTTCCCCCTAAATTCCATACCAGACCCTTCAGGTCTGGTATGGATTTTAAGGGGAACCCCGTGCCAAAAAAAAAAAAAAAAAACGGTGTGGGGTCCCCCCAAAAATCCATACCAGACCCTTATCCGAGCACGCAACCTGGCAGGCCGCAGGAAAAGAGGGGGGGACGAGAGTGCGGCCCCCCCTCCTGAACCGTACAAGGCCACATGCCCTCAACATTGGGAGGGTGCTTTGGGGTAGCCCCCAAAACACCTTGTCCCCATGTTGATGAGGACAAGGGCCTCATCCCCACAACCCTGGCCGGTGGTTGTGGGGGTCTGCGGGCGGGGGGCTTATCGGAATCTGGAAGCCCCCTTTAACAAGGGGACCCGCAGATCCCGCCCCCCGTGTGAAATGGTAAGGGGGTACTTACCCCTACCATTTCACTAAAAAACTGTCAAAAATGTTAAAAATGACAGGAGACAGTTTTTGTCAATTCCTTTATTTAAATGCTTCTTCTTTCTTCTATCTTCCTTCATCTTCTTCTTCTGGTTCTTCTGGCTCTTCTGGTTCTTCCTCCGGCGTTCTCATCCAGCATCTCCTCCGCGGCGTCTTCTATCTTCTTCTCCTCGGGCCGCTCCGCACCCATGGCATGGGGGAGGCTCCCACTCTTCTCTTCGTTTTCTTCTCTTTTTCCTTCTTCTCTTCTTCATTTTCTTCTCCGGGCCGCTCCGCATCCATGCTTGCATGGAGGGAGGCTCCCGCTGTGTGACGGCGTCTCCTCGTCTGACGGTTCTTAAATAACGGGGGGCGACGGGACTTCCCTGTGACATCACGGGGAATGCCACAGGGAAGTCCTGTTATGTCCCGTGCATCAGAGGGGGGCGGGGTCACCGGGTGGCCCCGCCCCTGTTTTTTAAGAACCGTCAGACGAGGAGATGCCGTCACACAGCAGGAGCCTCCCTCCATGCCAGCATGGGTGCGGAGCGGCCCGGAGAAGAAAATGAAGAAGAGAAGAAGGAAGAAGAGAAGAAAATGAAGAGAAGAGCGGGAGCCTCCCCCCATGCCATGGGTGCGGAGCGGCCCGAGGAGAAGAAGATAGAAGATACCGCGGAGGAGATGCTGTATGAGAACGTCGGAGGAAGAACCAGAAGAAGAAGAAGAAGATGAAGGAAGATAGAAGAAAGAAGAAGCATTTAAATAAAGGAATTGTAAAAAACTGTCTCTTGTCATTTTTAACATTTTTGACAATTTTTTAGTGAAATGGTAGGGGTAAGTACCCCCTTACCATTTCACACGGGGGGCGGGATCTGGGGGTCCCCTTGTTAAAGGGGGCTTCCAGATTCCGATAAGCCCCCTGCCCGCAGACCCCCACAACCACCGGCCAGGGTTGTGGGGATGAGGCCCTTGTCCTCATCAACATGGGGACAAGGTGTTTTGGGGGGCTACCCCAAAGCACCCTCCCAATGTTGAGGGCATGTGGCCTGGTACGGTTCAGGAGGGGGGGTGCACTCTCATCCCCCCCTCTTTTCCTGCGGCCTGCCAGGTTGCGTGCTCGGATAAGGGTCTGGTATGGATTTTTGGGGGGACCCCACGCCGTTTTTTTTTTTTGTTTTGGCACGGGTTTCCCCTTAAAATCCATACCAGACCTGAAGGGTCTGATATGGAATTTAGGGGGAACCCCCCGTCATTTTTTTTTTAAATTTTGGCCGGGGTTCCCCTTAATATCCATACCAGACCTGAAGGGCCTGGTATGGAACTTAGGGGGACTCCCATGTCTTTTTTTTTTTTAATTTTGGTTTGGGGTTCCCCTGTGGGGAATTCCCATGCTGTTTTTATCAATGAACTTCTATGTGTATTGTCGGCAATGCAATAGCCGCGAGTAGTTTTAAATGGGTTTTTTCCTTCGAAATGTCATTTTGCTGTCAGACTGTTCTAAACACGGGAAACATGCGCCCCTTTACAGGCATACTATAGACACCCCCAGCTACGAAATTTAAAGGAATATTACACTTTTATTGTTTGACTTTAAGCATTATTAAAATCACTGCTCCTGAAAAAACGGCCGTTTTTAAAACTTTTTTTTGCATTGATCCATGTCCCCTGGGGCAGGACCCAGGTCCCCAAACACTTTTTATGACAATAACTTGCATATAAGCCTTTAAAATTAGCACTTTTGATTTCTCCCATAGACTTTTAAAGGGTGTTCCGCGGCATTCGAATTTGCCGCGAACACCCCAAATTGTTCGCTGTTCGGGGAACTTGCGAACAGCCAATGTTCGAGTCGAACATCGACTTGAACTCGAAGCTCATCCCTAATGGGAAGTATGGACCTTACCCAAACCCCAATGTCAGAAAGGCCAAGATCATGGCGAAAGTTGTGAAGAGTCTGCAGAAGAATTTTGGGGTACGACGATCCAAGGATCAACTCTGTAAACAGTGGTCGGACCTCAAATTAAGGGAGCACGATCAGTATAGAAGGATCAGGAGAGTGCTGCTAAAAAGTAAGTAGTTGTCCTGTGTTCCTATTCTTTATTTTTATTAAGTTCATGCTGCTCTATGTTCTTTTCTTAACTGTTGTACAGTTTAAAATGGCAACTTTCATGTTCATGGGCACATTATTTGTTCGTATGAAACATTGTTCGTTCGGCCTAGAAAACACCATGTTTTGTCCAGATGCAGTTCAATACATTTTTTCAGGCATACTTCTGTTAAATAAATTTTGGTGTCTAGATGGGTTTGGAACTAGAATGTAATGCAAACTAGATTCTGTGTAAGGAGAGGACACTCAGCAGCTGTTTACACATCTGGATGCTGGAGCACTAGTGTGGGACACCAGAACACCCTTTTTTTTAGGGGGCCCACACAGGTGCTCCAGTGTATATTATAGGCTCCATCTGTGAAGCTTGTACAAAACAGGTAAGTATTCAAGCTTGACAAAGGAAAACAATATTTCTTCATCTTGGAACTCTTCCAAAACAGACAATTGTACCCCACTTCCAAGCAATGTTTCATATTCCTATTTCTGCCATCAAATATCTGTGTGCTAAGTATACCTATTTTTTTTTTACATAGGGGAGAAAAGACTCGGAAGACACCACTCATCCGAGGAGACAACAAACCCCCCACCTCATGAAGAAGTGGAAATCCCCTAAAGCCAAGCAGAGGAGGAGGAAGGAGACGTGGTGGAAATTGTCACCACAACAGGTGAGTGTCTACGACCACGGGCTCAGGTAAGAGATGAATGCCTGCATATTTATAATACATGGTGTGTCTTTGTTTCTATATTTTTAGGTGATCGTGATGTTGTGGATGAAGCTCATTTCACCAGTGAAAGTGCCCAGATCCTGATCTGGGAGATCATGGGGTGTAATAGGGACTTGGAAAACATCAAGCAAAACATCAATGATGTTCAAAACAAAATGAAGAACATCATTGATGTTTTAGAGAGAGTTTAAAACCCCTCCAAATCCCTTACTTAGTTGTGCTTTTTTTGAAAAATGTTTCTAATATTTTGACATATTCATGAAAAGCCAAATTTTGAAGATGCACACAGTGTGTCAACATGTGCTATATGCCATCACGGGAGATCAATGTATGCGTTTTGTGGGTGCAACCCCTTCCTCAATAATAAAGTAGCTGAGAGGAAGGGGTTGCACCCACAAAACACGTCCCTTGATCCCCCATGATAGCAGCTAGCACATGTTGACATTCAGCAATTTGTGTGCATCTTCAAAATTTGGCTTTTCCAGGGGTGACTTCACTCCATCTGAATGCAATATCATACACAGTCTATAAATACTCATGTCTGATATTAATAGATAAATCCACACTTAGGACAATGTAAGAGCTGCTGCCTATCCCTAATTAGTTCCCCAAAGGGTCTAATTACATAGATATAATAGATAATTTGGGAGTACAAATGGCGCTGCCCTATCTTAAATTAATCCATAGTGGGTAAGAATGTCATAAGCTGCAAGCTGTGTTCCCAAAAAAAAGCCTCTGGCACTCTGCCTGAATTTAAAGCACACATCACAATTTTACACATTTTAGGGGGTATTTAGGGTAAAGCACTACTATAGAGCTGACAAAATACATTGTTAAGTGAGTACACGAGGTGAATATAGGCCCAGGAGAGCATGCTGGGGAGGTAAGTGAAGGCAAATATGTATGAAGGATAAAAAAAATACATAAAAATCCAGCATGCAAAAATCTGATCGTTCTAAACGCGGTGACGTAAAACACGTACGTCGGGACTATAAACGTGGCAGTGGCCAATAGCTTTCATCTCTTTATTTATTCTGAGCATGCGTGGCACTTTGTCCGTCGGATTTGTGTACACACGATCGGAATTTCCGACAACGGATTTTGTTGTCGGAAAATTTTATATCCTGCTCTCAAACTTTGTGTGTCGGAAAATCTGATGGAAAATGTGTGATGGAGCCTACACACGGTCGGAATTTCCGACAACAAGGTCCTATCACACATTTTCGTCGGAAAATCCGACCGTGTTGTAATGGAAATTTGTAAGTTCTGTATATAATTGTACTGTATTTTGTATGTATTGCACATTGCCCTCACTGTGCAACAGCACTAATAATGTTTTCAGTAAATGTTTACATTCTTTCGAGTCCTGATTAGAATAAGCCTGCCTATGTAACGCCCCTTGTTACGATAAACCTACAATTGTAATATTAATATGATACCTACGTAATCATGTGCATAAAAACCTTCAATTGCATCATAATAAAGCAGAACAGTAATTTGGAAAGATGCTGAGCGTATCTTTTGTGTCTGTTCCCTACTGCAGTAGTTATTATTAATTTGGAACCACTAATCAATATGAGGATAGGAGTTGCCTATCATCAATTTAACCGAGTCAGCATGGCGAGCCAGCCAGGAGGGGATTCCAGGTGACCCTGAGTATCCGAAACGAGGAGCTTGAGACGATCCGGGAATTTCTGATAATCAGCCGGCTGAGGTAAGCCTTTTGCTTACATTTGAGTTATCAGACTTCCTTGATCGGTAAGGCATTTTCGGGACAAAGGGTACCTATTTTACTCCCCTTAATCGAACTGTATTGATTGGTGGTTATATGTTATGTTGTCCCTGTCTATTGTCCATTGGAGTGTTATAGATAAGAAAGGGAAGAATAGTGCTGTTCACAGGTATATGTAGTACATCTGCTAGATAAAGTAGTTTAGAGGCAAGAGAGTATAGGCACAAGTAGAGAAGAGAGAAGACTGGCCAGTCATTATGGGCATTGAATTAAGTAAGGGAATGAAGGGTAAGAGACCCTCAAAAATGCCCAGCGCAAGAGGAGCGCTATATATGAACCAAAGGTGCGGTTCCGCCTATACTGAGCCCCTACATTAATGGTTAGAATGGACATGGATCCACAATGGGTAACTGGGTTACCAAGGTCCACAGGGACTAAGAATCATGCAGAGTAAACAGCTAGAGAAACAGCTATCTATGTGAGCAGGATGGTACAAAGGTGACATTAACACTAGACAGAAAGGGACATTTTCATGTTAAGTTTTGGGATGAATTTGGGGTCAGGCACTACAACTAGTAAAAGTCAGAAACAGAGAAATGAGAATTAAAACAGAATACTTTATATGTTGTCAGAGAGGGAAGATGGGATGAGCACTCTGGCTGCCCATCTGATCATAGAAGCTAGATATAAAAGATATCTAAACAAAATAAGGAATGCAGAATTTAGGCAGGAAAATATTAATGAGAGTTAAAAGAAAGTGAGAGAGAGATATTGGCATGTGTGCGAATGCTGGGACCTTTAGTTCTATTGCTTGTGTGTGTCATGTACGCAGATGTGACCCCCTCCTTTGTGCTCTCCTGAAAGAATGTGGTCAGTGATAAACTGGCAGGACACCATGCCAATTCCAGTTTTTTAGACAAAACATGTGCCGGGTTAACTAATCTAATGATAAACAATGTGATCACAATTATTTTGAATCTGTTTTCCAAACATGGTAAAATGAAGGTTACATTTAACTGTGTATTACACAAATTGAATATCCTTTGATAGTGGAAACACTGCATGTAAAAAAAAGGGAAATTAAGTAAAATGAAGTAATAATGAGTATTCATTTCTAATATGAGTTTAACAATTTTATTAATAATATAGATATATTGAAACTGGTTTAGACAACCTTTGGTTGGAAATGAAATTCAGGTTAATGGGGAAATTTGTGATGAATGAGATTAGTTTAGATTAAGATAACAATTTTGTAATTTTACATTTATACAATAAGCCCTTATTGAGAGAAAAAAAAAAGATTAAGATGAGGTTGTTATTTTGAATAAAGCTGCCATAATATTTAACAAAGCCAAGATGGATGGGATACATAAGAAGTTCTTCTACAAAAATGAAATTTTAAGGTTTTTGATAATAACTTGATGTGCTGTCCATGATGTGAGGGCAATGTGCAATACATACAAAATACAGTACAATTATATACAGAACTTACAAATTTCCACTACAGTCTCCCCTCTTTTGATCAATATTTTGATCACTAACCATACCTGCTATCACCTTTAACCTGGAACCTCCAAACGCTTAGGTGGAGGTAGTCCTGGCCAAAGAGGCAAAAACTCCATTGTGGAGAAAATAATAGCTGAGCAACTTTTTCATTACCAAAATGACTTTTCATTGTGAAAAACAAATGATTGATAAGACATATTTACAGAGTACTGGCTGTACACTCCTGTGGCCAGAATGGCCTTCTAGCTGAATTGTTGGCATGCTGACTTATCAGCATATGTAAACACAGACAATTCTTTTTTTTTTTTTTTCTTTTTCTTTCCTTTGAAAGAGGGGACCAGTAAGGAGAAAGAAAAAGGACAAAGACACCAACAAAAAATACAAGAAGAGAGGTTTGTAAAAATGAACTTGTGGGCTCCCCGTGCCCATCTTCTACTGACCCAGCCTGTATTGTGTACCAACTTACCTATGCCCTAATACCCCGATCCCTCCCCCCCAACTACTCCCTATATATTTATCCTGTGCCCTACTAAAATATATATTTAACTAAAAATGTTCATATCCAGAAACACTTTATTATAGCATCCTTTGCCTGCAAGGATACCAGTTGCCTATATACCTAAATTAAGCCCATCCCTCAGTCTATTCCGTGTCTATGCCGATCCCACTATTAATGACTCTTCACTTTCTCTATCCACATCTTCCACATGCTTTCAAATTCCTGAAGATTGCCCCTTTTTATGTACTCCATTCTTTCCCTACCCAAGGTTTCATTCATTGTAGAGATCCAGTCTTTCACGGTGGGGGGCTCCTTTACCTGCCATCCAGGGGCGGATCCAGGGGGGGGGGCAACGGGGCAATTGCCCCCTCCGAGAAATGCGGGTGAGTGACTGTGAGAGAGAGCCGCTGTGCGGCTCCGGGAGTGAGAAAGCCGCTGGGCGGCTCCAGGAGTGACAGAGCCGCTGGGTGGCTCCGGGAGTGACAGAGCCACTATGCGGCTCCGGAAGTGAGAGAGCCGCTGTGCAGCTCCGGGAATGAGAGAGCCGCTGGGCGGCTCCGGGAGTGAGATAGCCGCTGGGCGACTCCGGGAATGAGAGAGCCGCTGGGCGGCTCCGGGAGTGAGAGAGCCGCTGGGCGGCTCCGGGAGTGACAGAGCCGCTGGGCGGCTCCGGGAGTGACAGAGCCGCTGTGCGGCTCCGGGAATGAGAGAGCCGCTGTGCGGCTCCGGGAGTGAGAGAGCCACTATGCGGCTCCGGAAGTGAGAGAGCCGCTGTGCGGCTCCGGGAATGAGAGAGCCGCTGTGCGGCTCCGGGAGTGAGATAGCCGCCGCTGACATGTGCCGCTCCTCATAGTGTTGAATCCAAAAGAGGTCGCGTAGCGGTAACTTTCATACAAAGCAGCGCGATTTTCAAACACTCAGGTCTGATGATTCTCAATGGTTTGTACAGTCCATGTGTTTGTGGGCGGGCTGCTGGGCCAATCAGGGAGCCGGCGGGCGGGGGAGCAGAGAGATGACATCATCTCTCACCGCCCGGCGCCCGCCCTGCATCCCTGCAGTTCCCCCCTCATCATGCAGGCAGCTGCGGCAGCAGAGAGATTACATCATCTCTCTGCTGCCTGTCTCTGGGACACAAGAGACCACCTTAGCAGGTGGCAAGTGACAAGCTTCATCTGGTGACAGGTGACGTGGCAAGTGACAATCCGCAACGTGGCAGGCGACGTGGCAAGTGACAATCTGCATCTGGTGACAGGCGACGTGGCAAGTGACAATCCGCAACGTGGCAGGCGACGTGGCAAGTGACAATCTGCATCTGGTGACAGGCGACGTGGCAAGTGACAATCCGCAACATGTGGCAGGCGACAATCTGCATCTGGTGACAGGTGACGTGGCAAGTGACAATCCGCAACATGTGGCAGGCGACGTGGCAAGTGACAATCCGCAACGTGGCAGGCGACGTGGCAAGTGACAATCTGCATCTGGTGACAGGCGACGTGGCAAGTGACAATCCGCAACATGTGGCAGGCGACGTGGCAAGTGACAATCTGCATCTGGTGACAGGTGACGTGGCAAGTGACACACTCGGGGCTCCCACTGATTCTGCATTATGGTGAGTTAAACTATTTAATTTTTTATAACAATGTAATAATAGTAATAATGCGCTTCAATCATCCTGACACCATAACAACCATGGTGCCGTGATGATTGAAGCGCCAACACCAGCCATTTCCCCGATAGATGTACCCCAAAAAAATATATTTTCTGGCAGTGCCCCTCCCGAGACTAGACTCTGGATCCGCCCCTGCTGCCATCTAAGTGCTATCAACTTTCTAGCCTGAAACAGGGCCCGCGTGACAGCTAAGGTAGTACTCAACCTTTCTCCCATCACTCTTCTATGCCCCAGAATACAAGTCAGGGCCTCGTTTGCCACAGTCGTACCGAAAATATTTCCCAAGTTCCCAGTCACCTCCTCCCAGTATCTAAACAGCTTGGGACACCTCCACACCATGTGAATGAGATCTCCCGTCCTTCGACACCTGGGGCAGTTGTCATTGGGCCTTCTCCCAAATTTAAAAAGTCTTTTAGGAGTATAATAGGCTCTGTTTAACAGCATTAGGTGTGAGAGTCTCTGTGAAGAGGTCACAGAAACCTGCGCTCCCAACTCCAAAATTCTCGCCCATTGTTCCTGGGTCATTCCTCCCACCTCCTCTTCCCATTTAGCCTTTACCCCAAGGAGTATTTCCCTGCTATTAACCAATTTGCTTAATTGGTCATAAATTCTTGAAATTACCCCTCTAGTGGGGGTTATTTGAGTTATGCACTGAAATAGAGGCATCTCTTCCCATCTCGGAGTCTGGGCTTTAAATTGTGCTTTAAGGGCATGTTCCAACCGGACATATAGGAAGAAAGACCCCCGGGGAAGCTTAAACTCCCTAACCAGATCTGAAAATTTCTTTAACCCAGAGTCGTTGTATAATTGACTTAGCTTACTGATACCAAGCTTCTCCCACTCTCTAAATATGCCTATCTTAAGAACTTCCTGCAAATTATGGTTGTTCCAAATAGGAGAGTAGGCTGTTAAGGCTCCATACCCCATCTTTTTCTTAACTGTTTTCCAAAGTTTGATTATCAATTTAATTGTTGGAAATTTATCATGGAACGCGTCCGCCTCTAGGGCTTCAATAATTGTATTATGTGTGGAGCTCAACAACAGTAACTTGCCATTAGGGGTGCCTCCTTTCGGTATCCCACAGCCCAATAATTGCTGCAACTGAGTTGAGTAAAAATAACTCTCGGGATGTGGGAGGGGAAAGCCACCCTCCTGGGTAGGGAGCTGGAGCACTCCAAGACGGATCCTGGCTTGTTTCCCCTTCCAAATCAATTCCCTAAAGAGACTGTCAATTTTTTTAAACCACTTCTTACCTATCCAGACAGGGGAATTATGCAAGACATATAGCAGTTGTGGCATCCATATCATTTTTATTAAGCTACATCTTCCTGCAACTGTTAGAGGCAGGCGTCTCCAAATTCCTATTTTTCGTTTAAATTTTGTTAATAGAGGAACAAGGTTTTTACTAATATATAGAACAGTGTCCTTCGTCAGGACAATCCCTAGTTACTTCAGAGCTTCCACTATTACCACCTGAGGCATACCACGTGCTATTGTCTCATTTATGGAGTCTATCGGTAGAAACTCTGATTTCTCCCAGTTTATCTCTAAGCCAGAAAAACTGCCGAAGTCCTCCACTATCCTCATTGCTCCCGGTAGCGATTTCCTCGAGTCTCCCAAAAATAACAGAATGTCATCCGCATACAATGCGATTCTTTCCTCGCCTGTTTTTCTCTGGAAGCCGGTTATCGCTCGACTTCCCCTTATGGAAATGGCCAGGGGTTCCATCGCTAGTGCAAACAACAGAGGGGAGAGTGGGCACCCCTGCCTCGTCCCCCTCTCCAGCTCAAACCAATTCGACAATTCGTTGTTAATTTTTAATCTTGCCTTGGGTCGAGTATATAGCATTCTAATCCACCCTATAAAGGCAGGGCCAAATCCAAAGTTCTCCAGCACGCGCCACATATAGCCCCACTCCACGCTATCAAAAGCCTTGGATACATCAAGGGTCATCAACGCTCTCGAACCCTCGTTCACCATTGGGGTCTGTACATTCAAAAACGCCCTTCTAATATTCAGGCTCGTGGATCTATTGGCTATGAAGCCCGCCTGGTCCTCGTGGATCAGCTTATGGATAACCCCATTCAATCTTGCTGCCAGCACTTTGGCCAGAATTTTTACGTCCGTGCATAAGAGAGAAATTGGTCTCTAGGCGGCCATATCCAAGGGATCTTTCCCTTCTTTCTGTAATACAATGATAGTTGCTTCTAGCATTGAGGCAGGTAATTGGCCCCCCTCAAGCGCCCCCCCCCCAAAACTTTCAGCAGTTCGGGGATCAACATTTCACCATAGTGTTTGTAGGTCTCAATTGGAAGACCATCTGCCCGGGCGACTTATGGGTTGCCATGCCTGCTACTGCTTGGTGTAATTCTGCTATAGATATTGGGGCATCTAATATATCTCTTTCTTCTTGTGATATGGTGGGGATGTCCAACCCCCTTAGGAAGTCCTCCATCTTGGCCTCCTTACCCCTCTTCTGGGAGGAATACAGTTTTTTATAGTAATCCCTGAAGGCTTGTACTATTTTTAAGGTGCTTGATACTACCTCACCGCTCTGGGATCTAATCGCGAGGACCGTGGATGGAGCTGCATTGGATTTTGCTAGCATAGCCAATGTCCTTCCCATTCTCTCGCCCTCCACCATAGATTCCTGTCTTTGGAGTAACCGCCTGGTTTCTGCTTTCTGTATAACCACTGATTTATATGCTTGTTGTTTCTCTTGCCAGATACTTTCCGTCTCCGGGGTTGGGTTGCAAGTATAGTTATTTTCTGCTTCAAGAGCGTCTCTCAACAAGCTCTCCTCCTCCCTTCTAGCCTCTTTGTTGAATGTAGCTATCTGCTGTATCAGGACCCCCCTAAAAAAAGCCTTAAGGGCGTCCCATAGCATAGAAGGGGGCACCATTCCCTGATTGATCTCAACAAACTCCCTTAAGGAGGAAAGTATCCCATCCGTCTTTTTAATAATTTCAAACCAGTACGGGCTTATACTCCAGTTCTTCCGGGGCCTAGGCTCCCCAAGATTTAAAATGACTACCATAGGTGAGTGGTCTGAGATGCCTCTTGGCCAGTATGTTATTTTTTCTACCATCTGGAGAGCCCTATCATTTCCTAGGGCTAGGTCTATCCTTGAAAGCACGGAGTAAGATGCAGAACAGCAAGTATATTGCAGCACGCCTGGGTTCCGTGCCCTCCACAAATCCATTAATCCCACTTCTTCCAGAAAAAAGCTTAACCGACTCCTTACTGAGTCCTCCGAGCTTTTTCGTAGTGGGAATCTATCCAGCCCTTTATCTAGAACCTCGTTGAAGTACCCCATTGCTACAATCGGCACCTCTTTTTTATCTAGCAAAAATTCATACAGTTTAAGCAAGACATCCAGATTAAAGGGCGGAGGGATATATATATTTGCCACCACATACCTGGCGTTTTCAATAGAACATAATAAAAAGATGTATCTACCCAACTCGTCTAACCTGACCTGGCTGCAGGAGAACTTCACCCCAGACTTTACCAAAACACTCACTCCCCTACTGTAGGAGGAGTGAACCGCATGAAATTGGGTTTGAAATGTTTTCATCTGTAGGTGATGAATAGTTTCCTTGGTTAGGTGAGTTTCCTGCAGACAGACCAGATCAGCCCCACATCTCTCCATCATAGAGAACACTGCTAATCTTTTAAGTGGTGTACCTAGGCCCCTGACATTCCAGGATCCTATTTTCAGAGTCTTAGCTAACATCTAAAGACTGAAGAATATCCTTTACCCCAACACATACAAACGTATATAACAGAAAGATATAAGAGAAATTTAATATATATAACCCTAACCCAAAACTAATTTTTCTCCTCCTAGTGACTATTATAACAGTTCCGTGTGTGTGCATACTTGGCCTCTAAACCACATATTCATTTTGGCTATATTAGCCTTACTTTGGACATAAATTTGCCATAGACAGTGCTTGCATGTGCATGTAGAACAACTAAAAGCCTATTTACTACAAAAAGTGCCTGTATGTGCAAAAATAATCTTAAGGAAGGTCTGGATACCTCGGTTATAAATTCTAGTGGTATAAGTGTTCGTAAGGAATGATTTACCCACCCTATTTCCCCTCCCTCCCATCTTCCCACCCCTTCCCTTCCCTCCCCACCTAACCTCCCCTACCCTCCCACCCCATCCCCCCCCCCCCCCCCCCACCTATCTAGGTGTACCCCCTGGGGGTTTACCATGACCGTTACCTCTTACACTAACACCAGCCTTTTACGCCAAATCTTCCACTCACAACCCCACACCACCCTACCCACAAATAGCTGTATGCACCCATCCCTTCCCGTCCCATTTTAACAAAAAGCATAAACAGATGGCAAGAAGGGGTGGAAACTTGAGGGACACCCCCCACCGGGACAAAAAAAAAAAAAAGAAAAGCAAGAACAAGAAGAAAACAAAAACAAAGACAATTCTACATAAAATGGAAAACATACAAAAGACAAATATGACTTCAACATGGCTGAACTACTTTTCAAATATATATATATATCCCTTACAATTAAAGTAATTGAATAAAAAAAGTACCCTAGACTGTGATCACAAGAGGGAAACAAATCAAACTCAGAGATTTCTTTAATTGTAAGGGATATATACATATATTTGAAAAGTAGTTCAGCCATGTTGAAGTCATATTTGTCTTTTGCATTTTTTCCATTTTATGTAGAATTGTCTGTGTTTACATATGCTGATAAGTCAGCATGCCAACAATTCAGCTAGAATCATTTCACAATCCACACATTCTGCTTTGGATTTCAAAAATAAAAATAAATAAAACAAAAGGATCAACAATAAGTATAACAGACCCATCACATCAAGTCCACACACCCTGATAGGATAGATGCCACCTGCAGACAGTTGTTTTATAGTTTTTGATGCTTTCTGGTCCATCATACAGATTGTTGATCCTTTTGTTTTATTTATTTTTTATTTTTGAAATCCAAAGCAGAATGTGTGGATTGTGAAATGATGTGCCCCTTTTCCTTGTAAATACAGTGGTATAAGCAGAAGAATATTTTGGATTTATGGGCATCTCTGCATGACCGCAGGGTATTGTTATCATTTGTTATAATATTGCCAGGAAAAAGTTGTCTTTTGAAACATGAAACTGGAGTTCTTACACAAATAGCGTGATAGAAAACAAGCTATTGTAATATATTTATGCAAGCTGGACCCAGTAATAAAGGGTTCACCCCAATATATCAGAGCTGTAGCTTTTATGCAAAGGTGCTATTAGACAAAGTTAGATATTGTTTTGGTCAAACATTTAATTTTTAATGGTCCGACATTCTGCGCAGCAAATATACAGCTAACTAAATGTCTGTCTAATGAAAGGTTTAAAATATGAGTTTGTTTATGTACAAATCTAACAATGAAAAATGCATACATTTATTCAAAAGAAAGGAAAAGACACATGTGTTAAATTGATGGTGTAGAAATCAGCTGCTGTGAGCCCAGTGCAGGACACACTCCCTGAAGACCCAGATATTAAATTTTTTGTAGATTTGAGTATGCAGTTTACCACCCAGAAGGATACTCTGTATTCAAAGTCATTGGATCCTTTTTGCCCAGCTCAAGAAGCAGAGCTCCATGTTTTAGCAAAGCCTGTGAGCTATAAAAAGAATGTATATTTATATAGATAGTTGAGATATAGAGAGCTTTTGGTTCCATTTAAAGGGCCAGAAGTTTGTTTTTACTTCGGCAGGTAAACCAACCAAGCATGCCAAGTTAATTTGATCGGCTGTTTTCAGCCTTCCAGGTTCTTGCTGAGGTAGCCATATTAACTTTCACACATGGAAGCAGACCAGGTGACTAAGGATGCTGCATTTTCAGCCCCGGACACTTGATGGGTCTGTGCAACTCACAGATTCCACCCTAGTTCTGGCCCAGTATAGCTGGGATTAATAATTCAACTTTAAGGACCCCAGAACGAGAAGAACAAGTGGTCCACAGGGGGCAACTTCTTATGAAACAGGACTTTGGAAAAGGTGATCATTTATGTCTGCCAGCCACTCTTTTCCCTCCAGCTTGACACATGGACCGTGTCATCAGTCACAAGAATTTATGGCTGCCTTAGTAAATGAGCGTGGGATAGAACCATGGTTCTCCACAGTTGTTTTTATAACATACCACTTCTTGTTTTACCTGTTACCAAAGGTGTTACCAAAAGCTGAACATCCCTTCCAGAGATTACAAAAACATATATCCAGATGCCCAAGTCAGGATCTTACGAGTATGCATTTTGTCTGTATGGACATGTTTTTTGGATGTCCAGTGGCAAATGCTACTGCAAAGGCCACAGTAAAAAGTGTTATCAGAAGTAGTTTGTAAGTACAGAGTGCAGAAAGTACAGAGAGTAACAGAGGAAATCATTTTTTATAGGAGAGTCCTTAATAGAAGTTTTAAAGGTTTTATTTTTACACCCTTTACTGTCTACAATGTAGCGGACAAAGTAGAGTAAGAAACTAGAAAACTTTTGCATGAACGTTTTCTTTTATTTTATCAAGCCCCTAAGGGGGATGTTGGACTCTCTCCCTATGGGATTTGGTTTGGGAGTGTGTTACTCACTTGCTTATATTTTGTCTCAGCAGCTGAAGTCCTCCATTTGGATCTCACAGAGAAAGTTGCTGATCTTTTAAGGTTTTTTGACAAACTCATTTATGTGTTTTCTCCCCAATTCCAGATCCTAAAAGTTTGGAAGGATCTAAAACTAAAGCCAGGTGACTTGTGGATTGTTAAGAGACATTTATATATAAGGAAATGTTTGGAGACTCAATACAGCATCTATTTCATGTACAGCTTTTGCAAAACTTGAAGGAAAAGTCACCTGGATCCACACCAGACACTGCAAAAATGACTAAATTAAAGAAATCTCTGAGTTTGATTTGTTTCCCTCTTGTGATCACAGTCTAGGGTACTTTTTTATTCAATTACTTTAATTGTAAGGGATATATATATATATTTGAAAAGTAGTTCAGCCATGTTGAAGTCATATTTGTCTTTTGTATGTTTTCCATTTTATGTAGAATTGTCTGTGTTTACATATGCTGATAAGTCAGCATGCCAACAATTCAGCTAGAAGGCCATTCTGGCCACAGGAGTGTACAGCCAGTACTCTGTAAATATGTCTTATCAATCATTTGTTTTTCACAATGAAAAGTCATTTTGGTAATGAAAAAGTTGCTCAGCTATTATTTTCTCCACAATGGAGTTTTTGCCTCTTTGGCCAGGACTACCTCCACCTAAGCGTTTGGAGGTTCCAGGTTAAAGGTGATAGCAGGTATGGTTAGTGATCAAAATATTGATCAAAAGAGGGGAGACTGTAATGGAAATTTGTAAGTTCTGTATATAATTGTACTGTATTTTGTATGTATTGCACATTGCCCTCACTGTGCAACAGCACTAATAATGTTTTCAGTAAATGTTTACATTCTTTCGAGTCCTGATTAGAATAAGCCTGCCTATGTAACGCCCCTTGTTACGATAAACCTACAATTGTAATATTAATGTGATACCTACGTAATCATGTGCATAAAAACCTTCAATTGCGTCATAATAAAGCAGAACAGTAATTTGGAAAGATGCTGAGCGTATCTTTTGTGTCTGTTCCCTACTGCAGTAGTTATTATTAATTTGGAACCACTAATCAATATGAGGATAGGAGTTGCCTATCATCAATTTAACCGAGTCAGTGTGTATGGGGCATAACGCTCATCCATGACAGACAAATAGCCAGCTTTTCTGAAAGGCTTTGGTACAGACAGGTAGTCCCAGATAGCATCACTGCACCATTCCTCTCGCTTTAGTTCAATTTCCTCTGCAGAAACATATGGAAATTCCAAACCATATTCTGTGGCAACTATTTTGTTAAGCACTCTTTGCAAATGAGCAAGCCTAGGCAAAGCTCTGGTACGTCCCAATCCAGGAAGCACACATGGATTCAACGATTTCTGCACCATAGCTTTAGCAGACAACTTTTTAGGTTCAACTGAACTGATGACTTTAGGCAGGGACTTACTAGTAGGGATGAGCTTTGAGTTTGAGTCGAACTCATGTTCGACTTGAACATCGGCTGTTCGCAAGTTCGCCGAACAGCGAACAATTTGGGGTGTTCGCGGCAAATTCGAATGCCACGGAACACCCTTTAAAAGTCTATGGGAGAAATCAAAAGTGCTAATTTTAAAGGCTTATATGCAAGTTATTGTCATAAAAAGTGTTTGGGGCCTGGGTCCTGCCCCAGGGGACATGGATCAATGCAAAAAAAAGTTTTAAAAACGGACGTTTTTTCAGGAGCAGTGATTTTAATAATGTTTAGTGACAAACAATAAAAGTGTAATATCCCTTTAAATTTCGTAGCTGGGGGTGTGTTTAGTATGCCTGTAAAGGGGCGCATGTTTCCCATGTTTAGAACAGTCTGACAGCAAAATGACATTTCAAAGGAAAAAAGTCATTTAAAACTACTCGTGGCTATTGCATTGCCGGTCCGACAATACACATAAAAGTTCATTGATAAAAACGGCATGGGAATTCCCCACAGGGGAACCCCAAACCAAAATTTAAAAAAAAAATGATGTGGGGGTACCCCTAAATTCCATACCAGGACCTTCAGGTCTGGTATGGATTTTAAGGGGAACCCCATGCCAAAATTAAAAAAAAAAAACGGTGTGGGGTCCCCCCAAAAATTCATACCAGACCCTTATCCGAGCATGCAACGTGGCAGGCCACAGGAAAAGAGGGGGGGACGAGAGAGCACCCCCCCTCCTGAACCGTACCAGGCCACATGCCCTCAACATTGGGAGGGTGCTTTGGGGTAGCCTCCCAAAACACCTTGTCCCCATGTTGATGAGGAAAAGGGCCTCATCCCCACAACCCTGGCCGGTGGTTGTGGGGGTCTGCGGGCAGGGGGCTTATCGGAATCTGGAAGCCCCCTTTAACAAGGGGACCCCCAGATCCTGGCCCCCCCGTGTGAAATGGTAAGGGGGTACCATTTCACTAAAAAACTGTCAAAAATGTTAAAAATGACAAGAGACAGTTTTTGACAATTCCTTTATGTAAATGCTTCTTCTTTCTTCTTTCTTCTATCTTCCTTCATCTTCTTCTTCTTGCTCTTCTTCTGGTTCTTCTGGCTCTTCTGGTTCTTCCTCCGGTGTTCTCGTCCAAAATCTCCTCCGCGGCGTCTTCTATCTTCTTCTCCTCGGGTCGCTCGGCTCCCATGGCATGGGGGGAGGCTCCCGCTCTTCTCTTCATCTTCTTCTCTTCTTCTCTTCTTCTCTTCTTTATCTTCTTCTCCAGGCCGCTCCGCATCCATGCTGGCATGGAGGGAGGCTTCCGCTGTGTGACGCGTCTCCTCTTCTGACGGTTCTTAAATAACGGGGGCGGGGTCACCCGCACGGTGACTTGACGGGACTTCCCTGTGACGTCACGGGGAATGCCACAGGGAAGTCCCGTCATGTCCCATGCGTCAGAGGGGGCGGGGTCACCGGGTGGCCCCGCCCCCCGTTATTTAAGAACCGTCAGAAAAGGAGACACGTCACACAGCGGGAGCCTTCCTCCATGCCAGCATGGATGCGGAGCGGCCTGGAGAAGAAGATGAAGAAGAGAAGAAGAGAAGAAGATGAAGAGAAGAGTGGGAGCCTCCCCCATGCCATGGGAGCGGAGCGGCCCGAGGAGAAGAAGATAGAAGATGCCGCGGAGGAGATGCTGGACAAGAACACCGGATTAAGAACCAGAAGAGCCAGAAGAACTAGAAGAAGAAGATGAAGGAAGATAGAAGAAAGAAGAAGCATTTAAATAAAGGAATTGTCAAAAACTGTCTCTTGTCATTTTTAACATTTTTGACAGTTTTTTAGTGAAATGGTAGGGGTACAAGTACCCCCTTACCATTTCACACAGGAGGGGCGGGATCTGGGGGTCCCCTTGTTAAAGGGGGCTTCCAGATCCTGATAAGTCCCCCGCCCGCAGACCCCCACAACCACCGGCCAGGGTTGTGGGGATGAGGCCCTTGTCCTCATCAACCTGGGGACAAGGTGTTTTGGGGGCTACCCCAAAGCACCCTGCCAATGTTGAGGGCATGTGGCCTGGGACGGTTCAGGAGAGGGGGCGCTCTCTCATCCCCCCCTCTTTTCCTGTGGCCTGCCAGGTTACGTGCTCGGATAAGGGTCTGGTATGGATTTTTGGGGGGACTTCACGCCATTTTCTTTTTAATTTTGGCGCGGGGTTCCCCTTAAAATCCATACCAGACCTGAAGGGCCTGGTATGGAATTTAGGGGGACCCCACGTCATTTTTCTTTTTTTTAAATTCTGGTTCGGGGTTCCCCTGTGGGGAATTCCCATGCCGTTTTTATCAATTAACTTTTATGTGTACTGTCGGACCGGCAATGCAATAGCCACGAGTAGTTTTAAATTACTTTTTTCCTTTGAAATGTCATTTTGCTGTCAGACTGTTCTAAACATGGGAAACATGCGCCCCTTTACAGGCATACTATAGACACCCCCATCTACGAAATTTAAAGGGATATTACACTTTTATTGTTTGACTTTAAGCATTATTAAAATCACTGCTCCTGAAAAAAACGGCCGTTTTTAAAACTTTTTTTTTGCATTGATCCATGTCCCCTGGGGCCAGACCCAGGTCCCCAAACACTTTTTATGACAATAACTTGCATATAAGCCTTTAAAATTAGCACTTTTTATTATACATGTTCGTGTCCCGTAGACTTTAACGGTGTTCGCGTGTCCGAACGAACTTTTTTCCTGTTCGTATGTTCTGGTGCGAACCGAACAGGGGGGTGTTCAGCTCATCCCTACTCACTAGCAACACTTGGCGTTTCGACACTAGATGATGTTTCCCCAAAGTCTAGAGCTGCCCATTCAGGGAAAGTGAAGGCAGAAGCAACATCCTTACTATTAGCCCATAATAGTTCTTGTGACATAGATTCAAACAGTTCATCATCACCAGATAAATCAGATAAAGAATCCAACTCAGAATCCCTTAATTCTTCAGCAGGCATATATTTACACATTGACCCCACTGAAATATTTGTCCCAGATCTCTCACCAGTTCCTGATGTGGATTTTCCAGGAGTGACGCCTTCCTTGGTCTCTGGTCTTGGTGGTCTCTGGGGTAGGCCTCGACCGCCGCCGCGGGATACCTTTACATAGCCCACCTTCTTCTGTACAGGTATAGCGAGCACAGTAGCAATGGCGATGTCTGCTGATGGCACTTTAGAAACAGTAGCAGCGACATCATCAAATGGAACACTCACAGTAGCAGGCACGGTAAATGTAGATTTTCCTGCAGGAGTAAAGGCAACAGGCTCCGCGGTAGCAGCACCTGTGGCCCAATCAACTCTGTAGACCCGGGGCGGCATGGTAGGGTGTTCCACAGCAAACAGGTACTCCTCGCAGTGCAAATAACGAACAAACAGACGGGGGTGTATGGCCAGTCCTTCACACTTGTGGCATAACATCCCCAGCGCTTCATGGTCCCCGACAGTATACAGCACAAACAGGCCATATGGCTTCAGGCGGATGCCGGTTTCTGTTATCAGGGTTCTGGAAAACATAGTACATGCAGCGGTGCTGGCAGGAAACATCTTGGACCCCACGGCAGTTTGCACAAGAGAAAATTCAGCCATAGCTGGGCTCTGATCTTCCTTGTAGTAGCAGCAAACTTTCTCTCTCTTCAGCGCCAGACACACACACAGTGTCTCACGCAGCAGCAAGCAGGTATAGCTCCTCCCACTTGCTCCTCTGATCATGTAGCTCCTGGGCTTTTACTTCTCTACCTGCAGCCTACGCAGTCAGAAATGTGATCTTGCAATTTAACCCCTCTTTTTCCTGGAGAAAGTGACAAAGTCCAGGAACCCCTCTATTAGCATAGACTCTCGGTGAAATACTTCTCAGAGTTGCTCAGGGCAATGGCAAACAATCCCGGATGAGCACCCACATGTAGCATTAACCCCCGAAGGAGCTGCTGATTTAAATTGGGTCTTTGCCGTCAACCTTTACCCACAGTTCACCATATCAGAGACTTAGAGTCTATATTGGGCCTTGCGCCCATCAATGCATGCACCAGTCACTTAGTTCTTTTTCTTCAATGCTTTAATGACAAAAACTTAAAAGAAGTGGCAGTAAATAGGTTGAAGGGGAGTTGCAGGTACCTTTTTTTTTCTCTCTTGTAGCAGATCACTTACAGACTCTTCAGAATAAAAGACAAAACACAGTTTCCTCTCTGTAAATCTTGTATGGCTGGGTAGATCTCTGCCACAGATCTAGCAACCTGCAAGATATCTGAACAAGCCTCTAGACTTAGACTATAGACTTAGCAGCCAGTATACGCCTGGATAAGTCTCTCTCACAAACTTAGCAGCCAGACAGTTAGTTACCTTGATTGAATTGTAGAGCAGTTTCTTCAAAGTACCAGAACCTTTACCCGGCAGTACTGTGAGGATAGGTTAGAGATAGGTGCATCCTCCAAGTAAGTTACCAGACCCCTCTGAGAGACCAGCCTTCATCCTGGCTCTCTCCAGCAAGGGTCCTCCCCTGGATTTCCTCAGCTTGGCTCAGCTTCTTCCTAGCAGGCAAGACAGCCTAATGACCACCTCTGTGGTAGTAGGCCCCAGACAGGCTTCTGGGCCTACTTGCACAGCTGCAGTGACGTAGCCTCCAGGCCTAGAGGGCCACGAGGTCAGGACTGACAAAGCACATGGCATCTGTCCCATAAATACTCTCTCCCAGAATTCACAGCGGCAGGAACCTCCTACTAGGCTGTTTTTGGAAAAAGAATATTCATTACAGTTTCACTAAGTTGTTATTCGCACACTGTCCTGTGGTACCAGTGACACCTACTGGCAACAGTGGGAACTGCACAACCAAGTCAATTCCAGAACAGATCCAGTAAACTATATACATTCAATATGAGCTGGTTACAGCTCAGCCAAAAACTATATTTACATGCGAGTGCCTGGTCAACAGGATCAGGGCGCTACATTTATATACATCTTAAAATTTTTCTTAGCTTAGAAGCATGAAAAATAATGCAGCTACCACATATAAGGAATTGTAAGCTTAAAAATATATTACTTTTTTGTTCTTTAGTTTGCATATCATTTAAGGGCATCCGCAGACTGACAAGTCTTACAGAGAGCAGCAGAAATGTCTTAGTCTTCTGTTTGACTGTGCCAATGTGGTACTTGTGCAGTCAACACTTTCTTCTCTTTTCTCCATAGAAAAGGGATTGATTGCTTAATTGTAGCCGCTGCTAGAAACTCTTGTTTGATAAAGAGAGCAAACAACATTAGCTGGCAAGCTATTTGTTAGTTATAGTTGTCTTAATTAATAGCAAATTTGAGGTAGTACAAAATACGTTTGATTAATGGATACCTTAGATGCTGTAGTATGAAGAGACGTGACATTTCCCAGTAAGTGAAAGTAATATGAATTAAATTTTAGCACTCTTCTCAAAGATCAGTTATGCAGTTCCTGTCCTATTTGTTGCAGGCATCATGTTTTTTCAGCTCATTATTTAACATATAAAGTCAATGCTGGGCCAAGGGTATCCAGCTGTACAACTCACTTTCCCAGCTAACCTAAATAAATGTAGCTGTTCTACCAAATGAGAACTAGGATGTGCATTTTATAACCTTATCCATTATAAGTGGAGCATGCTGTGCACTTACTCTGATACACTATGCTATTATTACATAATATATTGTGTTGTGCATCTTATAATTCAAGGAAAGTCTGTAACCTGGTCATAAAACTATTCTTAAGGGCAAAACTGAAAGATAAGGCGTTAAGCCCATTGTTTAGTATAACTATACCTGCTATCTGTCAAATTGAGGGAGGCTGGGGAATAAAGCAATTCATGTAAATGGGCAATTTTGAGATAAAAAGGGAGCTACATGTAATTTTTTTTAGTTAGAACAGACAAAAAGCAGTGCTCATTAGGTATATTGAAGATATCGCTCTTGTCACCTTAGTGTAAGGATTTTTATAGTCTGCTTTATACTTTCTGAACATAAGCTAAATGTTGGCGGCAACTTAATATTTAGAGATAACGGTACCCATACATGACAGCTTTCCATCATTTTCCCTATCACCCAACATTTACATTCCAAAAATACATTTCTTTGGACTGTTGAGATTTTAATGGAGGACTGTGTGGAACTAGCCGGTGTTTATTCAGCAAAGATGAAAGGAAGATTGAATTTCCCTGTCTGTCAGATCAGCACAGACACTCAGGTTGGGTTACTGGCCTCTCTAACACATGTTATGTTGTTGTTACATATAGTTACATAGCTAGTCAGGTTGAAGAAAGACACAACTCCATCTAGTTCAACCATAAAAATAAATAAATAAAAATAATATCATACAATCCCATATACCCAATCCTATACCCAGAGTTGTTCCAGAGGAAGGCGAAAAACCCCAGCAAAGCATGATCCAATTTGCTACAGCAGGGGAAAAAATTCCTTCCTGACCCCCTGAGAGGCAATCATATTTTCCCTGGATAAACTTTACCTATCAATATCAGTACCCAGTTATATTATGTACATTTAGGAAAGAATCCAGGTCTCTCCAGGCAATCTACTGAGCTGGCCATGTTCTGTTGTGTAATGCAATCATTTGGATAATGTGTGTTTGGATAACTTAACTCTGAGTATAATTTACATGGATATTGTCTAATGCAGATATACAAGAAAATAATGTATAATCATCATTTACTCATCACCAGTGTATGTATGCATATGTCATACCTTGAAAATCCCAGTGGAAAATAGAAATCACTTTAGTAGTCACCATTACTACAGTGATTGCTGCTGACTTCCGGGTCCCATGCCAAGTTGCTGCCCTTCTGATTAGTGAACATAGAAGCTTGCTCACTTGGTAAAGGCACCAATTACAAAACACTTTGCATTCTTTTAGTGAATGCAAAGCATTCTCTGATTGGATGAAGTGGATAAGCAGGGAGGTCACAATGCAATCTCTACCTCATTCAATCAGAGAAAACTTTGCATTCCTTGAAAAAATGTGAGTGAGTTCCTCTGTTTTCTAAGCAGAAGGGGACCCAGTGGGTATAGGACCTGGAAGCTAGCAACAATCACTGTAGTGGGCGTGTGTACCAAAGTGATTTCCAGCCTCTACTAGAATCTTCCTGGTATGGCACATTCATAGTTACATTGGTCTAATTTCATTGGTTACTTATCTTACATTGGACCAATGTAACCATGGAAAAATAGCTATACCTGGAATGCAGCTTTAATTATGACATCTTATCCATCACACTAAACATGTTAGATGTACAAAATTATTTCTTCATCTGCTGTTTTATTATCTAAAGAAGACAGTCGTGGATTATGGAAAAACTCATTAACCAAAACCTACCATTGCATAAATTAACTTATGAGGCAAGGGATGTCCTAAAAAGTTCTACAACATTTCGGGCCCTTGGCTTGATACGCAGCATACTAAGAGACTCCATGTTATCCTTAATCTCTGACCCGTTTAGAGATATTACAGTTTCTTTTTTTTTCTTTTTTCAATAACATTTTTATTATAAGATCAAAAAAAAGAACCTTTGTACAATCATAATAACATTTGTACGTATAGCTTGTATATAGTAATTTTAACAATAAGTGTATTATGTTGTAACGTTAGAGCTCTCTTTAGTAGTAATCAATCAAACCATAGCTGGATTCTTGTCTTCACCAGTATCAATATGAATTCAGTATGCGGTATCCATTTTTAAAGTAGAAAAATAGTATGATATGATCGGCCGATCATTACTCCAGTATGTGTATTTGGCGTAAGCTCTATTTACATGTATGTTGCACGAAGAATTGAGTTGGATAAGAAAAGATATCAGACCCAAGAGAGGGTACAGTTTTTTTTTGTTTATTTGATAACTCATTCTATTGTTGTGTCTAAGGGAAAATGTATCATAGATCATTGCCTTGCTTAGGCCTTATGTACACTGCTGCTGGTAAACAGACGTTTAGGAGCAGTTGGGCATTTTTTTCAGCTGCTCCTGAACTCCCCTCTATGTTATCTTATCAGTACATGTACACAGGGTCGTTTATAGTAATTTCTAGGCAGTTGAGTTTAGAAGTATTTTTTGGAACGCAAAAAAAATGGGTTCAGATGGATGTTCAGGCTCCATGCACACTGGTGTAAAAAACGTTGCTTCTACAGGAGTTTTGTGTTCTGCCTGTAGAAGCAACTCAATGTTATCCTATGTGTCCATGCACATTAGGACTTTTACAGGCATATTTTGAGATCAACGTTTAGAGGCAGGAAAAAAACCCTTCTCATTTGCGTTTCTGATTGGAACTCACTGGCAGAAAAAACATAAAACTCTTCTAAACTCGTCTAAACTTTGTACAAAAAATGCTCTATGTGAGCGTTTTTTACTCCAAAGAGAACAGACTTTTTTTTAAGCCCAGTGTAAACGGAGCCTAATGCCGTGTACATACGACTTTTCATCCGTACTGGTCCGACAGGACGAATCTGTCAGACAATCCGACCATGTGTGGGCTTCATCAGAGACCTGCAGCGGACTTTTTTCGGTCGAAAATCAGACGGACTTTAGATTTGGAACATGTTTATAATCTTTCCGACGGACTTGAGTCTGGTCAAAAAATCCGCTCGTCTGTATGCTAGTCCGATGGATGAAAACCGACGCTAGGGCAGCTATTGGCTACTGGCTATCAACTTCCTTATTTTAGTCCGGTCATACGTCATCACGTACGAATCTGTCGGACTTTGGTGTGATCGTGTGTAGTCAAGTCCGTTCATTCGAAAGTCCATCGGAAGCCTGTCAAAAGTCCGTCGAAATTCCATCGGAAAGACCGCCGGACCTTTGATGCCGAAAAGTCCGCCCGTGTGTACACGGTATTTGAAACGCCTAATGCCTGTAACAGCTTGTAAGCGCTGCTAAATGCGGTAACTCGCACTTAGCAGCGTTTCGTTTACAGATGTAACCACTTACCCACTGGGCACTTAGACCTCTTTCTAACCAGACCAATTTTCAGCTTTTGGTGCTCTCACATTTAAAATGACAATAACTCAGTCATGCAACACTGTACCCATATGAGATTTTTGGCCTTTTTTTCACACATAAAGCTTTCTTTTGGTGGTATTTAACCACTTCAGCCCTGAAAGAATTGGCTGCTCAATGACCAGGCCATTTTTTGCGATACGGCACTGCGTCGCTTTAACTGAAAATTGCGCGGTCATGCGATGCTGTACCCAAACAAAATTGAGGTCCTTTTTTTCCCACAAATAGAGCTTTCTTTTGGGGGTATTCGATCACCTCTGTGGTTTTTATTGTTTGCGCTATAAACAAAAAAAGAGCGCCAATTTTGAAAAAAAAAAACACAATATTTTGTACTTTTTGCTGTAATAAATAGCCCCAAATTTTTTTTAAACAAGCTAATTTTTTCATCAGTTTAGGCCGATATTTATTCTTCTACATATTTTTGGTAATAAAAATCGCAAAAAGTGTATATTGATTGGTTTGTGCAAAAGTTATAGTGTCTACAAAATAGGGGATAGATTTATGGCATTTTTATTATTATTTTTTTTACTAGTAATAGCGGTGATCTGCGATTTTTATCGAGAATGCAACATTATGGCGGACACATCGGACACTTTTGACACATTTTTGGGTCGATTGACAACTATACAGCGAAAGTTGTCTATTTATACAATATTTCTAACACATAGCATGTATATACCAAATTTGACACCCCAGAATAGATTCTCCTACTCCTCCTGAGTATGGCCACACCACATCTGGGAGACTTTTCTACAGCCTGGCCACATACAGAGGCCCAACATGCAGGGAGCAGAATCAGGTGTTCTAGGGGCATACATTTCAAATCTAATTTGACTACCTATTACACTTTTGTAAGGCACTGTAGTGGCATGAATGTAGCATGGATTAGAACTGATGTGGCATGGATGAGCATGAATGGGGATGGCTGAGCATGGTTGAGCCATAAATGTGGATGGCTGAGTATGGCTGAGTATGGATGACATGACTGAGTATGAATGGGATGGCTGGGTATGGCTGAGTACAGCTGAGTATGGCTGATTATGGCTGGGTACAGCTGAGTATGGCTGAGTATGGCTGGGTATGGCTGGGTATGGCTGAGTATGGCTAGGTATGGCTGAGTATGGCTGGGTATGACTGAGTATGGCTGGGTATGGCGTATGGCTGGGTATGACCGGGTATGGCTGGGTATGGCTGAGTATGGCTGGGTATGGCTGGGTATTGCTGAGTATTGCTGAGTATAGCTGGGTATGGCTAAGTATGGCTGGGTATGGCTGAGTATGGCTGAGTATGGCTGAGTATGGCTGGGTATGACTGGGTATGGCTGAGTATGGCTGGGTATGACTGAGTATGACTGAGTATGGCTGGGTATGGCTGAGTATGGCTGGGGGTGGATGGGATTGCTCAGCATGGATGGATGGATGAGTATTGCTGAGTATGGATGGCTGAGCATGGATGGATGGATGGATGAGTATTGCTGAGTATGGATGGCTAAGCATGGATGGATGGATGAGTATTGCTGAGTATGGATGGCTGGATGAGTATGACAGAGGGATGGCTGAGCATGGATGGATGTATGATCCAGCCAACAGCGCTGCTGCACCTGATCTCTCCCCTCTCTGCTCACACTGTACCGATAGGTACAGACAGGAACCAGGCATGACGCTGTTTGGGCTGACTTTGTTTACAAATGATCATTCTGTCATTTGATGGATCGATCACATGGTAAACAGCCACTGTCAGCGGCCATTTACTGTGATCTGTGATGTACCAGGAGCACGATTCTGGAAGAACATCAATGTAAGCCCTCCCAGAGTTATCAAGCCGCACTGTAGCCATCATTCGGCTATAGCGCGGTTGTTAAGTGGTTTCAAAAAAAAAATTTAGACGCCGGTTTCTAGCTGTCAAGTTAAATCGTTCAGGAGAGGTTAAACAATGTCCCGTGTACGAAGCCTTGCTTAACCTCTTTCTCACTCAGGTCAGGCCTTCTTTTGTATTAGTTTACAAACAGTGTATTCAGTCTAATATATCTGGTCATGTCCCCTTTACTATTTGATTTCTTATTCTGTGCATTTAACATGACTAATGGGACCTGTTTTTATGCCTCTTCTAATATTGTCATACTGACTTTGACTTTACTCTGCACTTATCTCTGTTTACAATGCATATTTTCAATAAAAAACAGTTTACAAAAAAAAGCATGTTGGATGTGAAGGAAATTGTATTGATGCCACCCCATTGTTTCCCAAAAAATCAATGCAAGAGAAAAAGTATTATCCTTACCTCTTCGATGGCCCTTATCTCCTACCTTTCCTTTGTTTTAACTGCTGCAGCCTCTGTCAAACTTTTCAGCATTCAACACTTCTGGGAGTATTGGATACCCGTGTCCTCCATGGAATGCTGAGGTTCCAACTTCTGTCCCCTGTGGTGGGGGCTACATGCTTTATGTGTTTAAAAAGTTAAAAATTCCACCATTTTTCTCTCAACCTTTTTCTGCAAAGAATTTTTATCACCCCAGCTAACACATAATAAGGATCCAGGTTTTCAAGATTTATATTCAAAAAGTGATCATATAAGATTGGAAAATTACAGACCCATGAACAAAAATAAAGATCCCCATCCTTGTGTCAACCTTTGTGAATTGCGCCTCATAGACAATTTTAATAAAAGGGCCTTTTTGAGACACTGAACCATAAAAGGCCTTGCCACTCTTGTCATCTTAGGACTGACTTAAAGTGTAGTTCCACCGAAAAAAAAAAAATTAAAAGTCAGCAGCTACAAATACTGCAACTGCTGACTTTTAAAATAAGTACACTTACCTGGCCTGGGCGCCTGCGAAGTCCTCACCCGAAGCCGACCCATCCTTCGGCTCCCGGGTGCAGGCGCCGGCATTTTACGCAAGGGAATCAGCAATTTAAGTCTTGCGGCTTTACAGCCAGGTTCCCTACTGCGCATGCGCGAGTCATGCTGTGCATTATGACTGGTCACTGCTGTCTTCTGGGTCCTGTGTGTCTCCCAGAAGACAGCGGAGGGGACGGAGGAGGGGCCAAACATGGCTTAGATCGATGTGGATTCTGCAGCGATCTATCGCCAGAAGTGGGAGCAAATACCTGTAATAGATAGGTATCTGCTCCCCCCTCCCCCCCTGAAAGGTGCCAAATGTGACACTGGAGGGGGGGAAAACCGGATAAGGGGAAGTTCCATTTTTGAGTGGAACTCCACTTTAACATGTTAAATCCAACCTTTTGAATGTTATGGTTTTCTCAGGTAAACCTTTTTGAGTATTACCCCCACTCTCTCCTCAGTTTGGTCTGTTTTTTTTCTTTTCGAGTTGGGTCTCTGGCTCAGTGAGGACCTTATCTTCATAAAGTTTGCCTGTAAAGAATGGGTTTGGGGTTAACATTACCTGGATAGTCAAATGTATATATATATATTTTTTGCTACACATAAACATACCTTTTTTATCCCTGTATACTGTGAGAGTAACTAATTTTTATCTTTTAAAAAATATACCAGATCTGTTTATATAGAAAACGACCATATTTGTAAAATACATACAAAACACTCAATAAACAACACAATTGTTTTTCTGTGAAATTCTAAAATCATATTTATTGGCCAGTCCACAGAAAGTGTCATTGTACCACAAAAGGTGCCTTTTTATACATTGAAAAGCCAAGGCTTGCCATAGCAGGTCCATCTTGAATAGTTATTGTAAGACTCTAGTTCTCAAATTCTTGTGGAAACTGTCAGAACCTTTACAACTCATAACATGGTACAAAAACATGGAACTGAACACTGCTTAACACATCATAAATAAAAAAACACATAAGACATTGTAGCAGTTAACACACAGTTTCAGTTTTGTTAGTATACAGTTTTATGTTCTCTATAGGTCTAAAATAATTTTTGAATTAAGCCTAAAATTAATTAACAAACAATATTAAAAACTAAAGACATGACAGTGCACAGAATGCTTAGTTGTTTAATTTAATATATGAAATGTGTGCCAAAGACTCTTACTAGGCTACCTACTAGGCTATATGTGTAAATAAGCTGTCCCATATTTCCCATTCAAAGAAGCTATGCAGTTAGATGTAGAACTTCACATAACATCAAATGCTAAGCCTTTTTTTAAATCTTGTAATTTAATAAAAGCCTGATTCAATTGGCTGCAAAAAACACTAGGTTCTCTCTTCAGGATCAGCTTCTTCCAGGACTTTTTAAAATGTTTTTAGAGTGTTTTTACACTTTTTTCTTTTACATGTTTTCAGGTGTATATGTTTTTGTTTAGGCAAAAGGAAATTTGGTTACTATGAGGATAAGACTGGCTTTGTGGAATGAAAACATGCAAAAACGTGTGCTCTGAGCATTTTTTAGGTGCTGTCATTGAAACCTATGGGGCCAAAAAATAGATAGAACATTGCATAAGTGTGAACGAACCCCAAAAATAAAATGGAAATCCCACTGAGCGCTGTTCCTCTTATAGAAACACGCAAACAATTGTTAAGGAATTTCTAACCTCCAAATGAATGTGTAAAATGTAAATAAAATACATCATCTAAAATGTACTGCACCTGTCACACAGAGGTGCAAAATGTTTCTAATGGTGTGCTCAAGAGCCTCTCTCAACCAATAGTATACTAATTTTTTAATAACAAATTCTGTTGCCTGAGAGACCACCTAGACACACCTTATGTCCTATAACATTGTTTAAGAACCCTTGCAGTGAGAACCCCCTCACAAATGTCTTACCAGCCATTTTCTCATTATGGCTATAACAAAAAGGGAGCCTAAACACTTCCTACTTTATTCTCAAGAATGTACAATGAAGCATACAGAGGCAAGAGCAAGATCTCCTTATAATATCAATGGTAGGTGGGCACTTAGAAAATATTGTATATTGT
Source organism: Aquarana catesbeiana (assembly GCF_042186555.1). NCBI lineage: Eukaryota > Metazoa > Chordata > Amphibia > Anura > Ranidae > Aquarana > Aquarana catesbeiana. The sequence goes on along the minus strand of NC_133327.1, from coordinate 169,680,097 downwards.
TAGACAGTTGTTCAGATATCATCTACAAAGAACAGGATGCAAAGAAATTGACAATTATGTTGATAGCTAAAAGGAATCTAAAAGTTTTTCCACAGTTGTCATTGGGACAAGTTTTTTTTTTTTCTGGATGCACTATTCAAGAGTTGTTTTACATTTATTTTTGGGGAATTTTCTACAGTAAAACTTGACTATTTATGAACTCTTTGATGTTCATATGATTGAGAATGGTTAGAACAATTCCTTGTCAGGTTAATATATTGTTCAATTTTCTTTAGTGACACATGCAACCCATTCCAGCACTATTTTTAACAGTTGGGCTGTGTGTGCTAAATTGAAAAAGTACAGAGATTTTTTTTCCTATAAGCACATACAGAATCAATATGTTGAGGCAGTGTCAGTAGCAGAGCGTGAACATTTTAAAGATGGGCATATTTTGATCTACAAGTGATGTTTACATGTCCTTAAAATATTAGTGCACTGCTAATATTTTGTCTATTGTGTAAACTACATGTTGGCAATTTATGAATTTTCTATTATTACAAAATCACAAGGCTCCCTACAGCCTTGATGTTTAACCCTAACAACAAACTTCTTCTATTAGCTGCTGTTTGTATCATTAAAAATATTTTATTATACCTGTTTGATAAGTGCAAAAAATAACTGATGATCATGTAAAGAAATTCAGGGACTTTTCTTAGACTACAGATAAATTGGTGTATAGGGATGAGCTTAAGGTTCAGTCTGAATGCAAGTTCAGACCACACTTTGGTAGTTCAGGCATCCAGACAAACATTATTCTGTCGGCGGGTTGCCAGTCTTTAGGCATCATGATTGATGTAGATTTGTATCAATGGATGATCTGATTGATCAACAACAGCTTTACAACAAAGGACATTTTTTGGGGATTCTTATTACGTTTTTTTTTTATCAAAGGACTTCAAATGTTTGGTTATTTATTTCTACGGTTACCATTACTCATTCACATGGATTGGCAGTATCTGGCTGACCCTTTATTGTTAAAGCCCACACCCGCAGACTCCCACTCCTACCGGGCAAGGTTTGTGGTTAAGAGATCCTTGTCCTCATCAACATAGGGGTATAGTACTTTGCCAGGGGGTCCCCCGGCAAGGTACCAACCCTCATGCTGGGGGCATGTGTGTGACCTGGTATGGTTCAGAAGGGGTGGTCTTTTTTTTTTTGCATTGGTCCATGTTCCCCGGGGGAGTGATGCCCCCACTCCCATGCTATTTTTTACACCCCCTTCCTTATTAGCCCAGAAAATGTGCAATTTTATTTGAATGGGGTTTGGTTTCAGCATCAGAACTTTTTTGAAGTTTGCCGAACATCTGCCATACCAAGTCCAAGGCAGTTTGGCTCATCACTTTTAGAGTATATGTTATAAAATTGAAGATTGTATGAGGGTTTGAGTAGTTTATCAAAAGAAAATGGCCAAGGCTAAATAAAAAATGTTCTTTATTGTCAACTCTCAACAGGACTTAGGAGATTAGTAAATTGTGGCAGATCAGCAGGTATTCTTCTGTACTTGCAAGGCCTGTAAAATGGTAGAAAGTGCATGTAGCCGTCATGAGCTGCATATGTTTTTTTTTTTTTTTTCTACTCAGACATAAGCTTTAAGTAATTTTTGGACAAAAACATTACCTCTCATTATTCCTTTTAAACCTATACTCATATTTAGAAAGATAAATGTACCTAGAAAAGGTGGAAGTCCCTCCATGAATCACTTATTAGATTCTCAAAGGCATCATCCCGTATATATATATATGACAGTCTGCATTCAATCTAAACCACAAATGGAACTTTAAATATGCCTCTGAGAGCCACACCAACACAGTATTATATAATAAAAGCAGACTTTATTACAAATATTTATCTCTAAAAAGGCAAACAAATGACCAACATGAAAGTTAAAACAATATATATGGGTAGAACTCTGTGAGGTACAATGACATGGGCCAATCCCACTGATGTCACAAGTTGAATAGGTCGTAGGTCTATGTGTTTCATGGGATCCCTCACTTCATCAGGACCATGTGTTATTACAAAAGATTTACAGTTGAAAACAAATGTTAATAGAACAATATATGCATATCTGGTATTGCATACATCCACCACATGCACCGTCTTGCTACTCCCTTGACTGGCAGAGGAGGAGGAGAGGCCCACTACTACTCCAAGGACTTATGCACTCAGTCTTGGGATCCGCCCTTGGCATGGGGGAAGGGGCTCGGAATGCTTGGTCACCATATTTAACCCCCAAAATGTAGCCTAGCTTTTAATGTCATTTTTGTGGAGACATACTTCTGAAGTGGGAAGACACACATTTTGTTGAAGGGGTAAATGGTGCTGAATTTGTGAGGAAAATACCCTTATTCCTTGCATAAAGATTTTCAATACTTTATATTGATTTGTGGGCGCTTCATTTTTTCCCCTTGTATGGCCTCATTTTTAAGGAATCTATTTGAGGATTTTACTCGAGTATTTTCCATATAGAAGTTTCCTTCCCTTTACTTGAATCATACAGTATATGCTCATCCTCTGTTGTCGAACAACTGTATGGAGTAAGATTAACTTCTTTACTATTTAGTGCTACTGCTCTTATTTTAACTATATATAACATATGTTTACATTTATGTTTATCTTTTTATAGTTTCTACTTTGGGGTCTTATGGATCCAAGTACTTCCCATAGGCCGCATACTTAGATACACACCCCTTGTTCATCCTCCTAGAATAGCATTGTTTTTTTTCATGTAAGCTATTATTGTCCTCTGTGGATTGTTGTCATGTAACACAGTTTTGTTTTTTTGTTTTTTAATATAGATAACTTCATTAACATTTGTTTTCAACTATAAATCTTATTTAATATCATACAGTCCTGATGAAGTGGGGGGCATTAATGCATTAAGATAAAAAAACTTCTGCCTTTATAATCACTTTAATGTTTATGTCCATCTTTAGAATGAATCTGTGTCACTCTTAAAATCTGCCAAATGACCCAGTCACCTTCTGATTGGCAAACAATCCACATGGCTCATCAGTACAGTTGAAAACTACTGGACTCACATGTTACTTGTAGTTGGTAGTATGGTTTAGGTAAAGCTGAGCATTTTCTATGTATGATGCTTGCTTGGTGTCACACACAACATTTTCAGCAAGGTCATAACCAGATTAATTAGTCGCTGGCATGTAATATTTTCATCTCATTGCATTCTAATTGTATTGTCTGTCCTTTGTATTAATATCAGTTAGTTATTTCTCCTTGATGTGGCTGAATAAAGTAGGTTTGTTTTTCTACTCGAGTAAATAATAACCAGGGGAATTTTGTTTAATTACGCTTCAAGTTATCTGCAGCCTGGAAGCGCCTATCTCTGCTTATCAGCTGCCTGGAACATCCACCTCATAGGCAGATACCACACAAAGACAATTTGTCACAGCTGCTTTCCTCCTGTCCTAGTCTGCTGGAAGTTGGGTAACAAATGTATAAGCCTATGGCAAGTTAGACCCAGCTGAAATGCATTCATTAACACAGCAATAACCCCATGCTTCTACTGATTAATTATTAAGCAGGAGAAAAATGCTGAGCACCTAGTTTCATCACAATATTATCCCACAGCTGTGATTTTACATATTTTAGCATTTGCTTATGAATCTCAAAACGAAATTTTCAGTGCCTTAATGCAGCTGTTTATGAGTAACAGATATACATCTTTAACATTTATTCTGTACTAATCCTTATACGAGTAGGATGACAATGTGCAGAAAGGAGGTAGAATTGCTTTAACAATGATCTGCCAGTGTATTTACAGACTGTTACATTTTAAATGAAACAGCACTACTATACTGAAATATTTTACTGTTTATCTTCAGCTCCCCTTGGCCATTAGGATAGCTGTGATGTAATCAAAGTGGCTACAGCACTTTATTCATTCCCACAGCAAGGAGAATGGAAGAAAGGAGCTACCCTGCATCACTCCTGCCAATTTTCTCCCTAGAGCATGTGAACACAGTTATTCTGTCATTGACATTGTCTGGACAGGAGATAGGCATGACCAGAGCTTATTGGTACTGAGGAGGAGTGTTCTCAGCCATGACAATCCCGAGAACACTCCAACTCTGCCTGTGTGGTGGCACAGTCCTGTTGAAGGAGATATCTTGCACTTGCAGGATCCCAAGGTTTTTTTTTTATACTTATAGGAAAGACACATTGAATTAAAAATGATGTAGCATGCCTTATGACATTAAGGCATTGGTACATTTTTAAGAATTAGAACACAAGAGAAATATTTTCATCCTTTGGCTTGTTTCAGTGATACTTCTGTTTTCTAAGGACTTTGAAATAAATAGAGCCGTCCTTTGACGAAAATTAAAACTTTGAAGGAGTTTGTGCATCTGCTTTACCTACATTTTTGTTTTTCTGGTTTCTCCTTTTATTGTCTTCAAAAAGAAAAAAGTTTCCAATATAAAACTTTTCATTCTACCAGACAAAAAGGGGAGATGTGCAGCTTATGGTGCAGGTAGACATTAATACAGGCAGACCCTGTACAAACATCCAACCTACAAACTTGTCATATCTCCTAAACTCATCATTTAGTTAACAATATACCGTATATACATATTATTATTATACGGGATGTATATAGCGTCGACAATTTACGCAGCGCTTTACAACATTAGGGCAGACAGTACAAGTGCAATACAATTCAATACAGGAGGAATCAGAGGGCCCTGCTGGTTAGAGCTTACATATATATATATATATATATATATATATATATATATATATATATATATATATATATATATACACATTGCAACAAATAGATTAGCCACCGTATTTTGCCTAGTTCCCCTCTACCAAGAGCAGGGCTATTCTATACAGTATGTCACAATTGCAGGAGATTTGGAGTTGTAATGGTGATAAAGGTGGCAAGAACAATGACCAGCACTGGAAGAGGTAATTATTACCTTCATCACAAATAGCCCATTCCTTGCACAAAAATGTGATTTCGGATCATCAAATCAGGGCTGTTACAGTTAAGAAGACAAGAAATTATTACTTCAATTTTACCATTAGTGCTCAAGGGTTTAATGACAGAGCATAGACCATGTCTATTGGTTTATGTTTTGTTAGTATAGCCTACAAGTTTTAATGAATGAAAATATTTATCTTGGCTTCATCATTAGGGCTCTAGCATAAACATATTGGGGTTGATTTACTAAGGCAAATAAGCTATTCACTTTGCAGGGAAGTTACACTTTGTAAGGGGAATTGCTCCAGAGCTCATTGAATGTGTTGAAGCTTCCCTTTGCAAAGAGTAACCAGTCATGTGCAAGGAAAATAATAAAAAAAACCTTAATTTTTGCTAGCACATGATTGGTGATGGAAGCCAGCCAAACTTCACTTCCTGGACCTGATGTGTCCCTCTTATTGCTTCCCTGCAGCCTTGGACAAGTTCAAGAACCTAATCTAAATTCTTGTACTTTGAAGTCATAACAGTTACACTTCCTTATACTAATTTATACAGTTCAATCAGTACACATTTACTAGACATGTGCATTCGTTATCGTCTGAATGCATTTTCATCCGAATTTCGGGGATTTTCGTGTTCGTTTTAACAAAACAAACCGAAATCTGAAAGATCTGAAATAAAAAAATGCTTTATTTTCATATCCATTATATTTTCGTATAGTTGCGACAACAGTTCGATATAGATAGAAGATTTGACATGATGGTGACAATAGCGATCTGTGTCTATCGAACCTGCTGTCAAATGTGCCTAACCTAACTCTGTTAGTCCAAGATTATCGATACGATCAAAAGTATGTATAATACTGTTCAAGATGAAGATTCGACGAAGCAGCTAAAAAACATGCAATCACCGCAAGAGAACATTTACGGTCAAATGCTTCGCCCATAGGCTATAGAAGAATTCTAATGTTGTTTGACTACTAGTAATAATAATTAATAATTATAATTATTACTAGTCAAACAACATTAGAATTCTACTATAGCTTGTGGGTGGAGCATTTGACCGTAAATGTACGACCGTGGTGTCGTACAGTTTAGCTGCTTCTTCGAATATTCTTAGAACATCCGACAGATACCATAAGCCTTCAATTGGCAGACTCGACCTTAATTAATTCTGATTTTCATACAAATGCATTTTTAACAAAATAAAAGAGAATTTCAGTAGTAACTAAATAAATTTATTTTTCAGACGAAACTGAAATTCCGAAACTAAATATTTCAGTGTGCACTTGTCTAACATTTACTCGTGTATGTCAAAGTTAATAAATTAAACCATACTGTTGCTAAATTTTTCACATATTCTTCCTCTAACTTATTATGGTATGTTATATTTAAGTCATACTATGAAATTCTCTAGTGCTTCACTGAAATACGACTTGAATATATCAAATTAGCATCAGTGTGTAAGGACAATTTCCAGAATGTTTATGATAGACTGCTAAACTGTATGTAGTAACAATTCTACAGCAAGTAACCATTTATAATACTAATAATAAATAAAAAATGTACAACTTGTTTACCTGAGCCTTTGTCAGTGCCTCTTATTTCCAAAATCTAAATAACTTTTTTGAAGGCTCAGTTTTTTTTTTCTACAATCTTCTCACATCGAGGAGTTTGGTAGGTAAGGTTTCATTTTATGCTACATTACATACCATATTGGTGATTTATTGCACTTCACAGACAGGAATCACTTTGGAGCATTTTGGATTGTGCATTAGTCCAATCCACAGAAAAAAAAAAATCTTTACTGATAAGTATTATGGTGGCAGATAATAAATAAATGAACAGTAATTGGACCCTAATAATGAAAAATTATCTTTCCGTGTGGTAAGATTATGTGTAATAATTTCGCACGCAATTGCACTTAAGAGTCTTTGTGACTGACACATGTGCCGTAAGCAATTGCTTAATGAATGATGTCTTTGGAGTTTGCATTTCAACAAGCGTGGCTTCTGTTGAAATAAAACTCAGACACTTACTACTTGAACACAAAGTAATGGGCCATAATCGATGTAAAAGCTATTGTCAGAGTCATTTTAGTAAAATATTTCTCCAGTTCTTTTTGAAGTTTGATATAATTTATAGTTATTTTCCTGAGTATTGAACACAATCAGAGAACAGCTCATCATGCAGTGGCACTGACACCACTGCTTATGCTTCTTATATAAAGGGTATTGATTTTAATGGCATGGTGCTTAAATGACCTTTGCAGTGTTGCCTAAAGGCAGAAATGAAGAAATATTGGTTGTTGAAAATGTAAAGTTTTTGGAAATGCCTACATATTCCTCAAACTCATAACATATACTATACAAGCATCAGCTCCATATCTCTTAGAAGTCGTATTTTGTATGTGTCCAGGGCTGAACAACCATAGGTCCAAGGGATCAACCTGTACTTGGCAGTGAAGGACTGGAACTTAAACAACATGCTAATAACATGGACTAAATGTAATATGATTTAAGGATGCAGTATGGTTTCTATTACATAGAGCAGTTCAGTCTACCAAAGCTCATTACTTGTCAGACAATATATCATAAATATCATCATTAAAAATTGCCATCCAAGGCTAGTTCCCCAGACTGATGCCTGATGGGGCCAGAGCTGCTAGCATTGTTATTAAGCATTATCACAGTAAATGAGCAAGGCATTTTAGTAATTCACCATGGCAGTGTTTCCAAATGCCTGCAGCATGTTTGTACCTTTACTTTAATGAAGTTCGGGTTTAAAAGAGAATTCCATACTAAGGTATAGACCTTTAACTATGGTGCTGAAAGATGTATCAATGGACTACAAGTGCAGTGATGTCAGCACACTTGTGCTCCACTGAGAACCACAGTACTCTACAACAATTACAGAAGAGACTTGTAGTATTTTCATTCTCAACTTCCTATGAATGAACATTGTGGCTGTGCAAGCAGAGCCATGTACAGCCACACAGATTTTAAATTTGACAGGATGCTAGTGGGAGAAGAACCCTTTAATGCTGTAAATGTTAGCCCCTTTAATCCTGTAAATGTTACCCCCTAAGTATGGATGAAACATGGAACATTGCAAGAAAGGTGGTGTCATCTTTAAAGTGCCTACAGATTCACAAATGTTTGACTGATCTGGCTGTTATGGATCGATTGGCAAAAGACTGAATGTGCTGTGGGGCCCAATGGGACCAACCCTGCTCAGATGAAAGCTGCTTGATCATGATGGATTCTCTCAGCTGATCAATATCATTTCATTTCAGGCTGGCATCTATAGCACTCTTTCATTCCCTCCTGCTTTGCCCTAAACCTTCAGGTTCACCTAATGCAAATTGGCATATTGTAGGTCTTTCCTAGAGAATCTGTCACCAAGTGGTGGGTATATATATGCAGCACTGTTAGTGTAAGTTATGAATTGGAAGATGACTATAAAGGAGCTGGCCTCTTATACTGTATGTTACAACCCCATTATCAACTACTACACCTACACAATACATGCATCATTCTCGTGACTTTTTGCATGCAATACTATAGAATCTCTGTGCTGAGGCTGAAGACATTTATCACATCTCAGCTTCTCCTTGTTTCCTAGCTCATATGATGACAGTTTATCAACAGAGCTGCTCTGGTTACAGATATTGTTAGCAAAAATAAGGTATTACTATGATTGTAAACAGGGAACCACATAAACTATGGCATTGTTTAGGGTCTAGTTCAGCCTTATTCCAACTCTGCACACTGCTCAACCGATACATATTTATATCAAAATTGGTAAACATGTTATCTAGATGATCTCATGCAGTGGAATAGAAGAGTAATAATTAGCTCAGGTGTGAGTAGAATCCAAACCCATGTATGCGAGTCTGCCAGGAAGCTGTCACCTGTATGGGCCAATCATCTGTGGCTGGGGCATTCCCCACCCTGCAGCCACATGTACACAAGCTGCATGTATACATGAGAATGCCTTGATAGCAGAGGAATGACAGCTACCCGGTAGGCTTGCACATGTGGGTTCAGATCTTATTCCAATATGCCCAAGATTATCACTGTAGAGGAGGCAATCTGGCAGGCTGAAGTAAGACAATAAAGGTCATGTTTAGTTAAAAAAAAAGCTCTGGAAGCTCCCAAATAGAGTTCAAGATGGATTAAAAAAGATACTGGATGATTAACCCCTTGGCACCGGCTCCCGTTGGCCTTTTAAGGGTTTTGGTGTTTCGGGAGGTGGGGCAGGGCTTGTGACCATGTCACCGCCATGATTGGCTGCTACATAATCGGAAAACTCCAAATTGTAAAAAGCGACTGGGAGCTTTTTCGTGCCAGTCACAGTGATGGGAGCGTGCAGGGCGCGCACTTTCGGCACAGCTCTATCGGCGATATGCATGCAAATATGTGGCCCCACTGCGCCAAGGCCCGGCCACCAAGACCACACACATATTTTCGTGTAGTTGGCGCCTAGGGGTTAAACCAAAATAGAGATATCATTTATGGAAAGATTTTGCCTTTAAAACATATGTAAGCTGCATGTTTTCTCTTTAAAACAAGCATAGTTTATTGTTTGCAGGCAAAGGTTTTTTTAAATACAATGATTATTGCCTACACAACTAGGTTTCTTGACTTTTTTTGTCATGATCTTCAACTAATCAAATCATTTCTGCTTTATATCGATCCACACAACTAGTTCCATATAAATTTATTGTCAGTACAAGATGTGGATTGTTATAAATGTGTTCTGCCAATATTTGCCAAAAATGCATAGTACATAGAGTGTAAGCTGGCGTAGCCAGCCACAGGAAAGTGACTTATGTCTAGGTGTTGCTGCTTCAGGTTATTTCAAATTAATGAGAGCTTCAAAGCAAACATTGAATTTTTTGTTTTACTAAATAGAAAGATGTGTGGGTCCCTGCAGGCCAAATAGAACTGTAACTGATGTTTGCGTTTCCCTACATTGATCTTTTCTAGGCAGACATCTTTACCAGAACCTAAAGGGTATGCAAAGATTCACTGAGTGCTCACTTAAGCTGTGCATGGTAGAATAAAACACATCTGAAACAAACAGAACTTAAATTACAGGCAAAGAGACACCCACAACAACTGAGTACAGATGATTTTTCACTAATGTGATCATTTGCTGTTGTTTTTTAATTTTCCCCAGTACGTCAAGCAGCAATTTAAAGGTTCCGATCAGTCACCACATAATAGAACTGTAATGATCAGAAGATAATGATTCCACTTCTATTGTATTGTGCCAACTGGAGTAGCCATAGGAAAAGCACATACACACTGGCATTACATACAAATTCAGGACAGATAAAGGTCCAGGTCTCCAGAACTATCCATGGATCTATGCTTTGCTAAAAGCTTAGCTTACATTGGTTAATGGTGGTTACTGCATACCTTTTTTTTTTTTTTTTTTTTCAAATAATATTAAAAGTGAAAGAGCTAGAAAGAATCTATAACTTTTTCAAATATTTTATTTTTAGATTTATTATGTTCATATCCATGTTCATGATATTAAACTCTCAGTTTTTTAAGCACTTTCCAGTTAAAAATTATATTAAAATTATATTAAACCCAAAACCAAAAATGTATATATTGTACCTTACCAATCAATAGATGTGGTGGCTGCATTGTTTTAATAATTTTTGTTCCCCCACGTTTTGACATGGTGATCTGGCCAATAACATTCCTCCTGTATTAAAGTGCCCCCACTCTGGATGAAGGAACACAGGAGGCACAGCGGACAGAAGCATTGTCATTCTGGGGGGAGGGGAGTGTTACATTTATTAGCAGAATAAAATACACTAACTAATTGAAGACAAACATCAGTTCCCACTTTAGAGAGAATTACAGCAAACTGTTTTTTTTTTTCTTTTGGGATAAAGGTTTTGCATGAATAAATAAAAGCTGATCATATTAAACACTTCTGCCAGTGTTAAGTGGTTTGTTCTCATCCATCATACTGTTTAAGCTGGTGCCATGACCACTGTCCCAGGATTCCTGTTTCAGGGTGGCTCTTTTATCAACATCCTATGAAGCCACCCTTGTATGCAGGGACTAGAGTTCCATCAAGAGAAACACACAGCTGGCTATTAAAGGAAACCACTATATGGGGAGAGGACAGCAATAGAGGTAAATCCTTAAAATGGACAACACCTGTTTGGAAGATCTTTGGCATTAATACAAGCTGTGTTTGCCTAATCTTGTAGTGAGATAGGCATGCACTTCCGGGAACATGTTTTGCTGTATTTAGAAAAAAAGTATGGCCTCTATGGTGGGTACCAAAATATGGATTGATAGGGACTTGTACCATCATCCAGGAATCATTCCTCTGGACCTGGGAACCCAGGATTGTTCTGCCTCAGTCAGCTCCCAGCGACTTTGGCATGGGTGGATTAGCCCTACCATGCCTCCACCCTAGGCCTGCGGTTCACCAGTGCCACAGACTGAGGTCACACACTGGTTTAAATATTCATGTTACCAAGCGTTGTTATGAATATGTGTCTGCCAATGTATGTTCAGCTTATTTAATTTAATCTCATTTTAAGTACCCCCCACTGGAGCTCATTGTTTTAGCTTTCATGGTATACTACTCAATAAATTTGTTATACTTTTTGATACATAATTTGACTCCTTTTTTGTCATTGTGCTGCCTAAAAACCCCACTCTGGGGAAACTTTCTCTTTTGTTTTCCACACTGGCATCAATCCCCCTAGTGGGTTTGCCTCTCCCGGGACCCCCACATATATTTTTTTACATCACTACCAGATTCTGGTCGTTATTATTTGTGGCTGCCCAGAGTCACCGTGGGAGACCCCTTTTGGTGGTGGCGCTCTGCGCTTAGTGGCTGCTGGGACATGGATACCCTCCCGATGAAGTGGCCCTGCCCGTGAAACTAGTTGAGGAAAATGACATCTGTGATCCATTGTCCTAATGTGATTCTCCCCTTTTGGGGTTAATCTTTTCACTGGTGATATATTTGTACCACTACGATGTTTTTTATTATGTAAATTATGTAAACGATGATTTGTTTTTTGGCATCAATAAAATCCTTTGTAATTTTTATATTCCGTTATATTATTCAAAATTGTATTGCCTTACTGTACTGTGATAGTCCAATTGCCCCCTTGTTCTGGTGGCAGCCTTGTTGGGGACCAGGCTACCAATTTTGCTTTGCTGTATTAGTGGTGGTCACTTTGGATCAAAGATTTTTCTACACTTAGAAGAGTAATATTGGTGATGGGAACATATTTGGGATTACACTGTTGGATTGTTTTATTTGAACTTATTTCATTTGAAATTAATTTTGATTAAAAATATGTTCCATGTATTGTTTGGAGGACTTTACATAAATATTGTGATCAAATAATGATTTATTGTGCATGGATTTTCATAAAGAATAATTTATATTATTGAATCAGTGCTGTAAATAATTATTATTTTGTTATAGCACAGTCCCATAGCCTAGGACACTAGGACAGCAAGGCACTTCCCAGCTTTTCCCTCTTCTTAACCCTCCCTTCTCCAAGCAAACCGACTGGCTGGAAACTGCACTACCTACTGGAATTTTAGGGAAGCAGCACTGAAAGGAAAAGAGCCAGCAGCACTGAAATTTTGAAATGTTTGTTTTATTGTGCCCAACGTGTTAAGCTAAAAAATGCTAAGGGTTTAATATTACTTTAAGCTGAACAACTACAGTGCCTGGCACAGCAGGGGTAGTTGGAACACAATAGAAAGTGCATTATTTTACAAATCTTTTGGCAGATATAACAGTTTTTATGTATGTGCTCCTCTGTTTGTTGTTTGAAGTTGTCATTAAAATAGCCTCTCATGCATCTATTTTTTATCTTTCCTCCCCAACAAGCATCCTTTCCAATATGTGACTGTTAGCTTAAACAATTCCAACTATGAATATATTTCCCTTTTTCTCAATATATATATCTTAAACAACACTGCACAATCTGTAAGGGTTCTTCATATTTCTGTACATGCTAAAGTCGGATTTCTGCAGCTGAGGCAAATAGAATTTCTCACATAAATGTGTGTTTAAACCTGAGCATCTATAATGGTAATCTATAATTTTTCTCTCATAAATATAATAATGCATTAATTCTAAAAATATTCCTTCTATAAAACTTCTGTTCTCTATTTATGCCTAATGTCGGACTGTAGACGTAATCAAACATGCACATACTGTTATTCTGAGCTAATGTCCCCCCTAGTGGCTGCATTTCACTACTGAAGTCAATTAAGAAATAAAATAAGGATAGCAGGTATAGTTAAATGTAGAGCAATGGTGTTATAGAAATCTACACTAGACATTTTTTTTAATTGGCAGCTTATACTAGTTACCACAGTGTATTTTTATAAAAATCTGCAAAACGATTGCTATTGGCTTTTCCACTCTTTGCTCACTTTGTCATTGATTTAAGTTAAAAAAGTAAAAGTTGCAAAAAAAAATGTATAGTAAAATAAGAAAAACAACATGCCACCTGTCCCCTTTTTTACATCTTTAAAACCCATGCTTAACATGATGGGTATACGAAAAACAACAATGCCACCTGTCCCCTTTTTTACATCTTTAAAAACCATGCCTAACATGATGGGTATACTTGTTGTTACTTTTATTATCCAGAAAAAATTCATATGTGGTGTCCTCTTATGTTGGTTTCACTTTCTGGCTTCCTTTTTATATAAGCTGCTATGCCACTCTTTGTAAAACCCTATAAATAGGCCTCTATATATATACTTTCTATATATATACTTTGTGAATCTAGGAGGAAAATAGCTAATTAATATTAATAAATAAAAATGTTGCCTTAGGTTGAATAACACATGACCCAGGAACTGACTAAGTCCCATTTATTAATGCCTAATATTTATTTGGTAACCAAATTTGGTGACCAAAATGGACCTATACTCAATTATTAATTTAAAATGAACTGTAGTTTTCCATTCTAAAAAAAATATATTGATCATTAGCTTTTATATTCACACTAGTGCATGCATTCATTCACAAACACTGAGGCACCCTGCATTAAGACAGGCCTTTCATTTTGATTTGACTGAAAGAGCACCTAAATGTACAAAAAAGACTGTAGCGCAGGCATATTAGCAGTTACTATTTGCATTGTAGTGCTTTTATAATTGGATGGCATTATAAGGCAATGCAAAATGTACCATGTGTTACCGTGCTTTGCGGTATTACATAGTAAATATGCATTTTACTGTGTATTATGGCAGCACGCAAGCACTTATGCCTTGCATCACTAGGGTCCTCAGTTAAAATCCCTGTCAAGATGCTGCTTGCATGAAGTTTGCATGGCCTGCATGTGCTTTCATCAGTTTTCTCTGGGTACTCTGGTTGCCTCCCACATTCTAAAGACATGCTGGTAGGTTAATTGCCTTCCGTCCAAAATGGGTCTAGAATGTGTACAGATGCATGTGAGATAGGGACTATAGATTGTTAGCTCCCTGAGGGCAGAGACTGATGTGAATGTACAATAAGTAAAGCACTGTTGTTGGCATTATATAAATACCTGTAATAAATAAAATAGTAGTAGTGACAAACAGTGCCACTAGAAGCAGACATATGACTTTACCACCATGGGTGCCGTGACTATTGAGGGACTCATCCTAACCCCAAACACACAAGCCGATAATAAAAAATAGCCGCATTGCTACCCTTTATTCCTTTTTCAATAAACTTTGTGCATTGTTCAGTCTGGAAGTTTATTGTAGAAGAAATAAAGGATTTGAAAGTGATGCAGCTTTTTCTATGATCTATACAGGCTCTCTAGTTTGATCTAAACTTGTAGACAAGTTTTATGGCCTACCTACTTTTTCCATAATTCTTCTGGCATCTCTACTATCTATAATACTACATCTCCAGGGAGAAAGATGCAGCAGTTTGTTGACATGGTCACTCATAAGTCCGGCAGATTTCCTCCGCACGGGTCACCTCACAATGCGGCACTTTCCCATCACTGACAGGGTGAAGTGCTTCAATATAACAGTGGATTGCAGTGTCATTGAAGAGAATCTAGAACATGCCATTACACATGGTGGATGCTAATTTACTGAAATTTCTGTTGTCAACCGCCTAACTTCACCCAGTGCTCCCAGCAATTAAGAGGGCAAAAAATTGTCAAATAACTCAGCTCTGTAGTTAAGAGGAATTTACACAACTAGTTAGGATCAGAAAGGCTAAATATGGGGGCAAATATAATTCTTTCATTAGTAAGGCTACACAGGAATAATATAATGAATAAATATGCAGATTCTTGCTTAACCTAGTTGTGATTGGTTCTTTTGAAAACTCAGTTTTAACTGGGGAAAAATACATTTGCATTTGATGTACTAAACAATATTTGGCATCAATACACATATTTCCTTGTTTCCTTCAATCATCAAAAAAATTATTTTGCAAAATTACAATTGCTTTGCCAAATTGAATATAACATTTTGTCACTGCTCTTCATGGTAGAAAAACTGCTATTTTACATAGAAGTGAGACATAATTGCTTAGAACAAAACTCCAGCCAACACACACACAAAATGATAAATAAAAATGTTAAATATATATTGCGTGGATAACTATTTGTCTGTTCATATGCGATTCAGTGCGATGCAATTTTCAACTCATTAATTTGAATAGGCTGAAATTGCACTGGATCACACCAAAGTAGTGCATGCACTACTTTTAAAAACATACTGCAACCAGATTGCATGGTACCATGCAATCCAGTGCAGGCAAAAGCACTGTGTTTGGAATCTGCATTTGGGATGTCATTAGGAATCTATTGACACCCACAGCAGATCATACACCCAGTGCAATTGGAACACTGTTCAGGAAATTAGCACAGATCATGGGTTTACTGTTATGTACTATTAGTAATTGGAAGACAGTGTGCATGTGATCAGACAGTAAGTTCAGCTAGAAACTGCAAATATACAATAATTCATTCATACATAAGTTGCCACCCTTATAATAATGAAGTCTGAGCTCACATTTGTCCAGCATGGTACTGTATGCATGTTTATGCTTGAGTTGTGTGTTAACGTGTTTTGCATTAAGGTAGTCCATTTATTTTGAGTGGGCTGTCAATGCATCTGAACACAGCCAAAACAGCACCTGACTCATATATAGGAACACAATGCAATGCACACTAGTGTGTTGCAGTGCACTACAGTAGTGGCATGCTGCCTTAGTTAGTTGAGTTCCATTTAAAACAAATGGCACAAGCTCACCAATGCATGTAACGCACATTACTTCAAAGCAGTGTGAACCTGATTTTAAGCACTGAATAATCAGATTTTTGCATAAGGCCAGTTGCTGCTGGCTGTT
This sequence comes from Aquarana catesbeiana, assembly GCF_042186555.1. Taxonomy (NCBI): domain Eukaryota; kingdom Metazoa; phylum Chordata; class Amphibia; order Anura; family Ranidae; genus Aquarana; species Aquarana catesbeiana. The sequence continues at coordinate 169,663,732 of NC_133327.1, read as the reverse complement.
TATATGTAAAAGTTGTTCTAAGCTCTCCCAAACTCAATAATCAGATTCAAACCAAGACTGAAAATTACAGTTGTAAAATAAAACTCAATTGGTAACTACAAGGCAGCCTAGAATAGTTTTTGTCTAATGTGCAAAAATTAGAAACGGACACTTGCTAAAATAGAGAGCATGGCATCAATGACATATTTGCTTCCCTGCAGAGCAAGCACCCCTAAGATCTGGTACTATTAGTTAGTGGGCCAACAGTAGGGCAGGAGGGTACGAGGCAGAGCCAGAGATCACAGAATCTGATTGTTTGCTGCATTACAGCTTAGGCCGGGTTTTATAGGTGCCCAGGTGCTCTACAGAAAAGAAATGCTGGCATGCAGACATCTAGAGGTAGCTACTCTTTGGGATGAATGACCATTAAAATTTCTGTGAGCAAAAGCTTTGCTTTTAGAGAAAAGTTAAACAAAGTAAATTATGTCAAAATGTGAATGAATGCATAGTTAAGATTTTTTGTTTTATGAAGAGACTCAGAATGTCTTTGTAAATAAATGTGTTGTTCAGTAAGTTTATTATTGTACAGAATTGTCTACTTAGATATATTAGTGTTAGAAAATATATATGTAAAACATAATGGCAAAGGTACAAAATAATTGGTCACTGATATTATAAATAGTTTATAATGTTTGCTTTTAAGTTTCTTAAGCCGGTCATACCAACAGATTTATTTAATCTAAGGATAATTGATAATTCTGTTAATAAATAAATGTGACGAAAGTATGAGATCTTGCATGTTTTATATAAGATCATAAAATCCGCAGGATTTATGTTTTTGGGCCTGCTTCACATGGCAAGACTAGTTTATGAAAGATAATTATCCATAGCAATCAAATGTGTTATTTTTCTAATTTGCCTTATCAGATAACATGCCTTCTAAGAATAACATATCCACATTTTCAGTACATTTTCTTTTGTAAATCACAGATAAAAACATGGTTTTATGGGCACCTTGTATCATGTACATCTTTTTTTGTAGTTTGCAACTAGTATACAGTATGTGTGTACATTATCCATAAGTACAGCTGATCGGTGAATAGAACATTTTTCTAAAGTTCTTTAGAGATAGTTCTTTAAAGATATAATATACTGTATTATTGCAATTTCTTTAGCTGATGCTGGCAAGGGAATACTAGCTTTGCTAAACAAAAATAAACAGCAATAATTCATCTGACTTTTCCACACAATTTGTAAATGGCACCAGATGGTCCCTTTCACCAGCTTAGCAGACATAAGCAGACAGACAATGAGAATTTTTACTAAAACTAGAACTTGTTAACAATTCTACATGCTGAAATGCATAAACAGAGTTTGGAAAAATTCTTAACAATCCTTCCCAAGAAACTGATATTCAAGTAGGGTTTAAAACTCACAAATGGTCCCACCTCAAACTGGAACCACATTTTTTAAACTAAAGCCAAGGGGATAACTAAGACTATTTAGGTACAATTTCATAACCAAAATCTCTCCTGTATGAAAAAATAGCATTGACAAAAATTTTAGTGGATTGACTGACAGGACATGGTTTTTATTCCTATTTTCTTGCATGTAGATCAGGCATATTTTTAATCAGTACACTTTGACATGCTGGTGGTTTGCACCTTTTCAATACTCAGTCCACTCCCACATGATGGAGGAGAGTGTTCCTCTTTACAAGTCAGCATAGGCAGACAAAAAAGATTACATTAAGTTTCACCATCATATAGTACATCAACCCAAGTACTCTGAGGAATTTGCATTGGTATCTTAAGGACAGTATCATTTAGCAAGATCTCTGTTTTAGCTATTTTAAATTAGCCATATATAACAGTTTAAAAAAAAAAATTGGATATTCATGTCTTAAATAATTATTTTTATTTAGCTTTGCTGGTGATAACACGCTGGTATGACTAGAATCAGATACATAGGACTTACAGGTCTTGCAACTTGGACATTCATTATTTAGAGTAGATTTAACATTACTGTGTTGCCCTACACTTCAATCCCATTTATGCTTTTCAATTTCTGTGAAAGACTGTCATAGCAGATATTCACTACTCTGGGTTCCTGAAATGTCATTTGAATCAATCTATATTGAATAATCTGGTGGTTCTACAAAGATCTGTCACCTTTATCCAAAAGACCATGCCATGATATACATGTAGGATGTTTAACAACTTGGATTTCTTCTGAAGACAGCTAGAAAGGCCAGAGTGTCTCAGAATTTTTATTAGGTTGCATATTTTAGAAGTTTGATATTCTCTAATGAAGCCTGATTGCTTTATATCCCTTGTTTTTCACCATGTTTTTCCAACTTTGACAAAATGCAATATCCCAGGAATAAAACATTCCCTTTTATGGCAGAGCTGGGGGTTGCAGCTTGGGTCATACTGAGCTGATAATAATCCCTTGCATGTGCATCAGATAATGGCAGTGCCATGCATTCCAAAACCTAGGAATAACAAACAAAGGTCCCCCTAATTACTATTATGGCATAGCTGGAGGTTTATATTGGGGCCATAGTGTACTGAGCCTTGAGGAGATGACCGTGACTATATCCCTTGCATGTGTATCAGATAACACTAGTGCCACCTGGGAAAACCACATGGAGGCCTGCAGATCACTTATCATGGCATAGCTGAAGGTTTACAACTCTGGTTTTTTGAAACTTACTGACCTGACAGTAACTACTCCCTTTGTATTTGCGTCAGGTAACACCAGTGCTGATATCTAAGGACCTGTACAGTATAACCTGTGTACACTACGCTGAACCGTTTAGCCAGTAAATGGAGAGCAAGAAAAAAGGAAGTATCACAATTCTTTATACAAATACTATCTACCTGTTTTAATGTTTCCCAAGGCAAGGAGCCGCTCATACGACTTACAAGCCCAAAACACAATATAAACCTTTTCATGACAATAATATGGGGCTTTCAATAATGACTTCCATCTTAAAATGTTTGTTGCCTTGCTATTTTGCAGAACGACCTGCTCCAATACATACATGTCAAATACCTAGAACAAGTATGAAGAACAAGCTACATAAGCAATACAGATAATCTTTATCCACATTTTTTTTCTAAGTAAAAGATTGAAAGCAAAAAAAGTTGATGTGTTTATTTGTTGTATTATTTGAAGTGCTGCTTATTATTTTTTCTTCATAAAAGACTGAAAGTATTAAAGCCAATTTTAAGAAAGGGAGGTCAGCATTAGCCTCCTACGTATTTTTTTGTGAGGAGTTTCCTTTAAACATTTTCATTTTCTCCAACATGATTAATGATATGCAATACAATTTCATCTAGGGCAAATGGGTTGACAGTGATGGCAAACACAAAGTCAGCTGTGTGAAAACTATTAACCACTTGCACCTAAAATATCCCAGAGTGTTATAGCCAGAGCTAGACTTATACAACATCCCTTCATTCATTACAGAACTTAGCGTATGGTAAACCCATTGTTTTGTGTAGGCTGTTGTAGGAAATGGACAACATCCCATAAGTAGTTCATAATCCTGTCACTGAATCCTGGGTCTTTAGAGCAAACCTGTCACCTACATGCAGTCATACAATGAAGGCTGCCACTATGTTGCATCAGCCTTTAGTGATATCGCTAGTTCCTAGTGAATTGATAGGCTGAAAATATGTTGAGCTTACAAAATGGTGGCCTCCAGCATATGTAGATGACAGGTCCACTTTAAATAAGTTGCCTCTGAAATAAATAATATTTGTGTTTACAAAAGGAAGAATAGGAAGAAGAAAGTATTAGTATGTAAGTGTTAACTGATTCCATTCCAAGTGCCCTCTTCGTGCCGCGCTGTGCTGCTTTAAATTTGCCTGGTTGTCCACATCCTCCTCATCACTCTCCTCAGATTCACCGCCACTTGTGCTCTCTTCTTCCTCCTCTTCATCTTCGTCTTCATCTTCTAACTCTTCCTCCTCTTCACTTTCACCCTCGCCTGCAACATTTGTCTCATATTTCTACAAGGAGCAAACACAGAATTAACTCAGACTGCTATATGCATAAACAATCAGCTCTGAGAAAACAATCACATTATCTACATTTCATACAGATATGTAATTTGAATAAAAGAAAATAGTTTATTAGAAAAAAGCTAAAGAATGATAGAATTGCATGAATTATATTGTTGAATTTACTTAACGTATCACCTTTTTATTGTTTAATAATTTAATTGCACTTTTATATAGTGTTGATTAGGGATGAGCCGAACACCCCCCTGTTTGGTTTGCACCAGAACATGCGAACAGGAAAAAAATTTGTTCGAACACGCGAACACCGTTAAAGTCTATGGGACACGAACATGAATAATCAAAAGTGCTAATTTTAAAGGCTTATATGCAAGTTATTGTCATAAAAACACGGGAAACATGTGCCCCTTTACAGGCATACTATAGACACCCCCAGGTATGAAATTTAAAGGGATATTACACTTTTATTGTTTGACTTTAAGCATTATTAAAATCACTGCTCCTGAAAAAACGTCCGTTTTTAAAACTTTTTTTTGCATTGATCCATGTCCCCTGGGGCAGGACCCAGGTCCCCAAACACTTTTTATGACAATAACTTGCATATAAGCCTTTAAAATTAGCACTTTTGTTTTCTCCCATAGACTTTTAAAGGGTGTTCCGCGGCATTCGAATTTGCCACGAACACAACAAATTGTTCGCTGTTCGGCGAACTTGCGAACAGCCGATGTTCGAGTCGAACATGAGTTTGACTCGAACTCGAAGCTCATCCCTAGTGTTGATATATCATATGTTGATTTATGAGTGCATAAAAGACCACTAACGCAAAAAAAGACTGTATTATGGTAACTATATGTGGGTAATACCTGTATAAACAGTAATCATATTCATATAAACATAGAGATTTCTTTCAACCTTTTCTCTTCTACCAGGCTTTAACCAGTTACCGACCGCCACACACCGATGTATGTCGGCAGAAGGGCACGGGCAGACAAATGGGCGTACCTGTATGTCCCTGCCTCCCAGAGGGTGGGGGGCCCGATTGGGCCCCCCCCCCTGCCTGCGGTGGTCGGAATCATTCCAGGAGTGATCCGTGCTCAGGGGGAAGCCACCGATTCATGGCCACCCCCTCGCGATCGCTTCCGTTGAATGAGAAGCTTCCTCTGCTTCTGTAATACAAACAGAAGCAGAGGAAGTGATGTAATCTCGCTTCGTGAAGCCTTTTCATTCTGGCTTCCGAGGAGAAAAGACATCAAGTAAGTCTGCACCAACACTACACTAACAGTAGAACACGTAGGCACACAAATAACCCCCAATCACCCACGATCACCCCCCTGAACCCTTTGTCACAGTGAAACCAATAGCAGTTTTTATTTTTTTACTGATTATTGCATTGGTGTAATTTGTGACTGTTATAAGTGTTAGGGCAGTTAGTGGTAGGCCCCTTTATGTCTAGGGTACCCCCCAACAACCAATAAAGGTTTAACCCCTTGATCACCCCCAGTTAACCCCTTCTTCGCTTGTCGCCAGTGTCACTAAGCAATCTTTTTTCTGATCGCCGTATTAGTGTCACAGGTGATGCTAGTGAGCCAGGTAAGTATTTAGGTTCACTGTCAGCTTTTTATAGCGTCAGGTACCCCCATATACTACCTAATAAAGGTTTCAACTCCCTGATTGCCCCCTAGTTAACCCTTTCACCGGTGATCACCGTGTTATGGGTGACGCTGGTTAGTTTGTTTTTTATACCCGCCGTTTATTACCCAATAAAGGTTTAACCCCCTGATCGCCCGGCAGGTGATATCAGTTAGGTTTTAGTGTCAGATAGGGTTTGCATCACCCCAGGCAGCGTCAGATTAGTGCCAGTACCGCTAACACCCACGCGCGCAGCATACACCTCCCTTAGTGGTATAGTATCTGAACGGATCAATATCTGAGCTGATCAGATCTATACTAGCGTCCCCAGCAGTTTAGGGTTCACAAAAATGCAGTGTCAGCGGGATCAGCCCAGATACCTGCTAGCACCTGCATTTTGCCCCTCCGCCCAGCCCAGCCCAGCCCAGCCCAGTCCAGCCCACCCAAGTGCAGTATCGATCGATCACTGTCACTTACAAAACACTAAACACACATAACTGCAGCGTTTGCAGAGTCAGGTCTGATCCCTGCGATCACTAACAGTTTTTTGGTAGCGTTTGATACAGTTGCTGACAGCCTAGGAGCTTTTTTACCTGTGAGGCTCGCTACTGTACCAGTAAATTTAGAGCCCAAAATGACAAATCGAAGGTACAGTAGTGAAGAGGCCTACACATTTCTGAGCATGACAGATAGTGAAGAGGAAGTCACTGATCTGTCAGATTCAGGCTCAGAATACGATCTTGTAGATGACAGAGGCTCCATGACAGATAGCTCTGATGACGGAGTTGTGGTCCCTGCCAAGGTCAGGCGTACCAGACCCCGATCTTCTTCTGCTGTTGGGGTGCAAGAACCACAGGGCTCTTATATGGAGCAGAGAAGTACTAGTGCTGCTATTCCTTCTGGCAAGCACCAGCGGCCTAGTACACCCTGGTCATAGTCAAACCAGCACTGCAGTAACATGTGGTGACGTGGCGAGTCCCATAAGTGCAGTTCAAGCTGGCGAGGTGGCAAGCACAAGTAGTGTCCCGCTGCCACCAGGAAGACAAAGACAGGCCCGTCGTGCCCATAGTGTCCTTCCTGCAGAATTTGCCAATCCTAATTGGGAGCCCACCACTTCTGCATTCGGCATTCGGGTGGAAACAGTTGATTTTACGTCACTTGATTTTTATTCGCTGTTTTTCACCAAAGATCTCTATAGATCTATTGTGGACCAAAGCAATTTGTATGCTGGTCAATACATCACCGCTAATCCCCATTCCTCCCTTGCCAGAGATTGGAAACCAATTATGTTTTCCGAATTTAAGACCTTTCTGGGCCTATCCCTCGACATGGGCATAACTAAAAACAGTGAGTTGTGGTCATATTGGTCCACTGACCCAATTCACCATATGCCCGTGTTGTCTGCTTCTATGGCCAGGGCATGATATGAGCAGATTTTGTGGTTCATGCATTTCAACAACAATGAACTCTGTCGTCCTCGTGGAGACCCTGGATACGATCGGCTCTACAAAATTCGGCCCCTTGTAAACCACTTCAACCAACGTTTTGCAGACTTGTTTACTCCCCATCAAGTTGTCATTCAAACAGTATCTTCCCAGCAAGCGTGCCAGATACAGGGTCAAGGTGTATAAGCTCTGTGACAGGGCCACAGGCTATACATAGTTTTATGGTTTACGAGGGAAGAGATAGTCATGTAGAGCCAAAAAACTGCCCTGACTACATAGGGAGCGCTGGCAAGATTGTGTGGGACTTGGTGTCACCCTTATTCAGAAAGGGGTACCATTTGTATCTGGACAATTATTACATGAGCGTGCCACTTTTTAGTCCCTTGTTTGATCATCAGATTGGAGCATGTGGCACCGTGTGATCTAATCGCTGGGGCTTTCCCCAGCGGCTTGTAGATTCCAGTCTTAGGCTGGGGGAGAGAGCCTGCTTGAAGTGTAATAACTTCCTCGCTGTGAAGTGGAGGGATAATAAGAAAATTTTCGTTCTTTCCTCCCTTCATGCAGACATGACAGGCCAAATTCCTACGGCGACTGGTGTTGTGGAGAAACCCCTTTGTGTCCACGAATATAATCAAAATATGGGGTGGACCTCAATGACCAGTTACATAGTTACATAGTAGGTGAGGTTGAAAAAAGACACAAGTCCATCAAGTCCAACCTATGTGTGTGATTATGTGTCAGTATTACATTGTATATCCCTGTATGTTGCGGTCATTCAGGTGCTTATCTAATAGTTTCTTGAAGCTATCAATGCTCCCCGCTGAGACCACCGCCTGTGGAAGGGAATTCCACATCCTTGCCGCTCTTACAGTAAAGAACCCTCTACGTAGTTTAAGGTTAAACCTCTTTTCTTCTAATTTTAATGAGTGGCCACGAGTCTTGTTAAACTCTCTTCTGCGAAAAAGTTTTAACCCTATTGTGGGGTCACCAGTCCGGTATTTGTAAATTGAAATCATATCCCCTCTCAAGCGTCTCTTCTCCAGAGAGAATAAGTTCAGTGCTTGCAACCTTTCCTCATAACTAAGATCCTCCAGACCCTTTATTAGCTTTGTTGCCCTTCTTTGTACTCGCTCCATTTCCAGTACATCCTTCTTGAGGACTGGTGCCCAGAACTGGACCGCATACTCTAGGTGCGGCCGGACCAGAGTCTTGTAGAGCGGGAGAATTATCGTTTTATCTCTGGAGTTGATCCCCCTTTTAATGCATGCCAATATTCTGTTTGCTTTGTTAGCAGCAGCTTGGCATTGCATGCCATTGCTGAGCCGATCATCTACTAGGACCCCCAGGTCCTTTTCCATCCTAGATTCCCCCAGAGGTTCTCCCCCCAGTGTATAGATTGCATTCATATTTTTGCCACCCAAATGCATTATTTTACATTTTTCTACATTGAACCTCATTTGCCATGTAGTCGCCCACCCCATTAATTTGTTCAGGTCTTTTTGCAAGGTTTCTACATCCTGCGGAGAAGTTATTGCCCTGCTTAGTTTAGTATTGTCTGCAAATACAGAGATTGAACTGTTTATCCCATCCTCTAGATCGTTTATGAACAAATTAAATAGGATTGGTCCCAGCACAGAACCCTGGGGAACCCCACTACCCACCCCTGACCATTCCGAGTACTCCCCATTTATCACCACCCTCTGAACTCGCCCTTGTAGCCAGTTTTCAATCCATGTACTCACCCTATAGTCCATGCCAATGGACCTTATCTTGTACAGTAAACGTTTATGGGGAACTGTGTCAAATGCTTTTGCAAAATCCAGATACACCACGTCTACGGGCCTTCCTTTATCTAGATGGCAACTCACCTCCTCATAGAAGGTTAATAGATTGGTTTGGCAAGAACGATTCTTCATGAATCCATGCTGATTACTGCTAATGATACCGTTCTTATTACTAAAATCTTGTATATAGTCCCTTATCATCCCCTCCAAGAGTTTACATACTATTGATGTTAGGCTAACTGGTCTGTAATTCCCAGGGATGTATTTTGGGCCCTTTTTAAATATTGGTGCTACATTGGCTTTTCTCCAATCAGCTGGTACCATTCCAGTCAGTAGACTATCTGTAAAAATTATGAACAACGGTCTGGCAATCACTTGACTGAGTTCCCTAAGTACCCTTGGATGCAAGCCATCTGGTCCCGGTGATTTATTAATGTTAAGTTTCTCAAGTCTAATTTTAATTCCGTCCTCTGTTAACCATGGAGGTGCTTCCTGTGTTGTGTCATGAGGATAAACACTGCAGTTTTGGTTACTGAAGCCCCCTGATTCACTCGTGAAGACTGAGGAGAAGAATAAATTCAATACCTTTGCCATCTCCCCATCCTTTGTAACCAGATGTCCTTCCTTATTCTTTATGGGGCCAATATGGTCTGTCCTCCCTTTTGTTGTTGACGCCATACTTAATTGCCGGTAAGGCCAGACGCTGGTACAAGAAAGTGTCTGTATACTTATTTCAATTGGCTTTGCTGAACGCTTATGTGCTCATACAGAGCTTCAGGACGGACTGGATCCTTCCTTAAATTCCAGGAAGAGATCGTCAGAGCCCTTCTGTTTCTAGATGGTGCTCCACTCCACTTTCCCAATCCAAATGCAGTAAGCCGGCTGCATGAGAGGCATTTTCCGTATGTCCTCCCGAGTACCCCTACCCAAACGAGCCCCCCAAAGCAAATGTCATGTCTGTAGAAAGCACGGATATAGGCGTGACATCCGCTATTTTTGTCCCTCCTGTCCTGACAATCCTGGTCTTTGCATTGGTGAATCTTTTGAATGCTACCATATACACTAGTTGAGTATGAGCGTAGGGTACAGCATTGCACAGACTAGGCACACTTTCACAGGGTCTCCCAAGATGCCATTGCATTTTGGGAGACCCGAACCTGGAACCAAACCATTACAGTTACAGTAACAGTTACAAATAAAAGTGTAAAAAAAACTAAAAAATAAAAAAACACAAAAAAAAATAAAACAAAAAAAAACAAAAATAGTTGTCATTTTATTGTTCTCTCTCTCTCTATTCTTTCTCTATTGTTCTGCTCTTTTTTACTGTATTCTATTCTGCAATTTTTTTTTTTATTGTTTTTTATTGTTAACCTTTTTTTGTTTTCAGGTACACCATTCAGCTGCAGCGCGGATTTATTTATCTTGACAGCAACAGCGTTTGCTCCCATGATACATAAAGCCGTGACTCCGTGCTTTCTGCTGTCGGAGGTGATTTCACCACCACAGTTAAAAAAAAGAGCATATATCTTGAAGCATGGGGGCAGCAGGGGTGGAGGAGCGATTTGCTCCTAACTTTTGGGGCGGATGCATATATATATTTTAGGCACAGGTTGCGTTAAAAAATGTTTTATTTTTTACTATGTTTTTTTTGTATTTGCTTTGCAGGTATGGTAAGTCTTATGCCCTGTACACATGATCAGACATTGAACGGACATTCCAACAACAAAATCCATCCAACTTGTCTTGCATACACACGGTCGTTCTGAACATGGTGACATAAAACACGTATGTCAAGACTATAAACGGGGCAAAAGCCAATAGCTTTCATCTCTTAATTTATTCTGAGCATGCGTGGCACTTTGTGCGCAGATTTGTCTACACACGATCGGAAATTTAAAGGATTGGATTTTGTTGTTGGAAAATTTTATATCCTGCTCTCAAACTTTGTGTGTTGGAAATTCCGATGGAAAAAGTCTGATAGAGCCCACACACGATTGGAATTTCCGACAACACAATATGATCGCACTTTCTCCGTCAGAAAATTTGACCGTGTGTACAGGGCATTACTGTTATACTGTAATGTTACTTTGTTGTATTGTTAGCCATCATTTGCTTAGCAGGTACGCCATTCGGCTGCAGCGCAGATTTATTTATCTTGACAGCAACAGCGTTTGCTCCCACGATACATAAAGCCATGACTCCAGCGTTGTAGGAGGTGATTTCACCACTACAGTTAAAAGCAAAATGGTGCATGTATGCCCATCATTAGAAGTGGGTGCATGAAGGGAGGTATTCTAATGGTGGGCATACATCTTTTTTTCATTCAGCCCACAGGCTGCATGAAAAAAAAGATTACAATATATGTCCAACAAGGACCAGCAATGTACTGGTATGTTGCTGGACTTTGAGTGGTTATACCAGAATGATGCCTGTGGGTTTAGGTATCATCAGGTATAATTCTTTTCAGCCAGCGGTCGGCTTTCATGTAAAAGCAATCCTAGTGGCTAATTAGCCTCTAGACTGCTTTTACAAGCAGTGGAAGGGAATGTCCCGCCCCTCCCACCATCTTTCACGGTTTCCTCTGGCTCTCCTGTCCCAACAGGGAACCTGAGAATGCAGCTGGTGGTTCCACCAGCTGACCATAGAGCTGATCAGAGACCAGAATGGCTCCAATCATCTCTATGGCCTAAGAAACCGGAAGCTATAAGCAATTTATGACTTAGATTTCGCCAGATATAAACAGCGCCATTGGGAAATTGGGAAAGCATTTTATCACACGGATCTTGGTGTGGTCAGATGCTTTGAGGGCAGAGGAGAGATCTAGGGTCTAATAGACCCCATTTTTTTCAAAAAAGACTACCTGTCTCTACCTATTGCTATCATAGGGGATATTTACATTCCCTGAGATAACAATAAAAATGTTTAAAAAAAATGAAAGGAACAGTTCAAAAATAAAATAAAAAGCAAAATAAATAATTGAAAAAAAATGCAAGCGTCGGTCTGGCGTCATATGTAAACAGCAATTGCACCATGCATGTGAGGTATCATCGCGAAGGTCAGATCGAGGGCAATAATTTTAGCAGTAGACCTCCTCCGTAAATCTAAAGTGGTAACCTGTAAGAGCTTTTAAAGGCTTTTAAAAACGTATGTAGTTTGTCGCCGCTGCACGCTTGTGCGCAATTTGAAATCATGTCGTGTTTAGTATCCATGTACTCGGCCTAAGATCATCTTTTTTATTCCATTAAACATTTGGTCAATACAGTGTGTTTTAGTGCATTAAAATTTTAAAAAGTGTGTTTTCTCCCAAAAAAAGCATTTGAAAAATTGCTGCGCAAATACTGTGTGAAAAAAAAAATTAAACACCCACCATTTTAATCCGTAGGGCCTTTGCTTTAAAAAATATATAATGTTTGGTGGTTCAAAGTAATTTTCTTGCAAAAAAATATTTTTTCATGTAAACAAAAAGTATCAGAAAGGGCTTTGTCTTCAAGTGGTTAAAAGAGTGGGTGATGTTTGACATAAGCTTCTAAATGTTGTGCATAAAATGCCAGGACAGTTCAACCCCCCCCATGACCCCATTTTGTAAAGTAGACACCTCAAGCTATTTGCTGAAAGGCATGTCAAGTCCATGGTATATTTTATATTTTGACACAAGTTGCGGTAAAAAGACATTTTTTTTTTGCACAAAGTTGCCACTAAATTACCGTATTTATCGGCGTATAACACGCGACGGCGTATAACACGCACCCCAAGTTTAGGAGGGAATTTTAAGGAAAATCTGTCCATCTGCAGCCTTTTCAGTGTCAGTGCAGCCTTGCCCCAGTGCAGTCTTGTCAGTGCAGCTTTGTTAGTGCAGCCTTGTCAGTGCAGCCTTGTCAGTGCAGCTTTGCCCCAGTACAGGTGCAGCCTTGTCAGTGCAGCTTTGCCTCAGTACAGGTGCAGCCTTGTCAGTGCAGCTTTGCCCCAGTACAGGTGCAGCCTTGTCAGTGCTGCTTTGCCCCAGTGCAGGTGCAGCCTTGCCCCAGTGCAACGTTGTTAGTGCAGGTTTGCCCCATGTACAGGTGCAGCCATGTCAATGCAGCTTTGTGCACTCAGTGTAGATTTAAATATGGCGCCGAGACTGCAGGGAGCCGAGATACACATACCCGAGTGTTCTCGGCTTTTTTTGGTGCCGCTGTCACGCCCAGTCCCGCCCCTGGACCTGTGTTATGTCCATCATAGGGCGGGACTGGGCGTGACTGTGAGTGGCGCCGAAAAAAGCCGAGAACACTCGGGTATGTGTATCTCGGCTCTTGTCGATACGGTATATATTGCTCAAACATGCCATGGGCATTTGTGAAATTACACCCAAATACATTCTGTTGCTTCTCCTGAGTATGTGGATACCACATCTGTGAGACTTTTTATGACCCCGAAAACCAAGCACCGCCTTCAGGCTTTCTAAGGGTGTAAATTTTTGATTTCACTCCTCACTGCCTATCAGAGCACAAACCCCCCAAAATTACCCCATTTTGGAAAGTAGACACCCCAAGCTATTTGCTTAGAGGTATGGTGAGTATTTTGCAGATCTCAATTTTTGTCACAAAGTTTTGAAATTTGAAAAAAGAAAAAAAAATACATTTTTTTTTACTTTCTTCATTTTCAAAAACAAATGAGAGCTGCAAAATACTCAACATGCCTCTCAGCAAATAGCTAGGGGTGTCTACTTTCCAAAATGGGGTCATGGGAGGGGTTTGTGCCATCTTGGCATTTTATGGTCTTCAAAACTGTGATAGGTAGTGAGGAGTGAAATCAAAAATGTACACCCTTAGAAATCCTGAAGGCGGTGATTGGTTTTCGGGGCCCCGTATGTGGCTAGGCTCCCAAAAAGTCCCACACTGTACTCAGGAGAAGCATACCCAATGTATTTTGGGGTGTAATTCCATATATGCCCATGGCATGTTTGAGCAATATATCATTTAGTAACAACTTTGTGAAAAAAAAAGTTTGTCATTTTCTCGCAACTTGTGGCAAAATATAAAATATTCCATGGACTCAACATGCCTCTCAGCAAATAGCTTGGGGTGTCTACTTTCCAAAATGGGGTAATTTGGCTGAGTTTTGTGCCATCTTGGCATTTTATGGCCTTCAAAACTGTGATAGGTAGTTAGGAGTGAAATCAAAAATTTACGCCCTTAGAAATCCTGAAGGCGGTGATTGGTTCGGGGCCCCGTACGTGGCTAGGCTCCCAAAAAGTCCCACACATGTGGTTTACCCGTTCTCAGGAGAAGCAGCAGAATGTATTTTGGGGTGCAATTCCACATACAACCATGGAATGTGTGAGCAATATATCATTTAGTGACAATTTTTTGTAGGGTGTCATAAACTAAAAGCTGCGTAAATTTCAGAAAATGTACCCTAGTTTTTAGACGCTATAACTTTTGCGCAAACCAATAAATATATGCTTATTGACATTTTTTTACCAAAGACATGTGGCTGAATACATTTTGGCCTGAATGTATGACTAAAATTGAGTTTATTGAATTTTTCTTATAACAAAAAGTAGAAAATATAATTTTTCTTCAAAATTGTTGGTCTGTTTCCATTTATATCACAAAAATAAAAATCCCAATCAAATACCATCAAAAGAAATTTCTATTTGTGTGAACAAAAGGATGCAAATTTTGTTTGGGTACAACATTTCATGACCGCTCAATTACCAGTTAAAGCAGTGCAGTGCCAAATTGTAAAAAGTCCTCCGGTCATTGAGCTGCCAAATGGTCTGGGGCTGAAGTGGTTAAACTTAATTTAACCAAAACCGAAGCACTACCTATAAACATACCATAGCACAAACTATCTGCTCTGCAATCCACATTCTCTTTGACTGGTACCATACACCAGAATGTCTCCACATAACTAATCCAGCAATACCCTCTACCTGCTGGAGATGTAATAACTCCATAGCTAACCTATATCATATATACTGGGAATGCCCTAAAATATGCCCCTTTTGGGAAAATACCAAATCTGCCCTTGAATTACTACTCATTCAATCATTTTCTTTAGACCCAGCTCACTTTTTACTGGACTTACCAATACCGACCATGAAAAACCTCTACAATCTACACCATATTCTACACTCTACACCATGTCCTAACCACAGCCAGCTGTCTGATAGATTGAAATGGTGTCAATTTTCGTGGGCATGAGCATTAGATTTATATAAACGTATAAATGAGGTTCATAATGTGGACATTTTTGACTGCCAGGTAAATAACAATCTAAAAGTATTTAATAGAAAATGATGTCCATAGACTCTTGTGACTATCCTCCCCATCCTTCCCCTCTTTTTACCTATACCTTTACACTAATTCCTACTCCCTTCTTCCTTACTTCCTTCCTTCTACCTATACCCATATCCTTAGATGGTATTTTTACTCCTGTTATATCAGTGGAATAATCTTCTATCTTTATATTGTTTATAAAATACTTTGAGACATATTATGAGGCATAATGAAAACCATATAATGTTTTTCGTAAACTGTAGTTACTATTTGTTGTAACAAAGATTGTCATTAATTCTTCAAGCTAATATGCCTTTTTTTTTAAATATCACAACCTCATATGTGTATTTTGTTATGTATCAATGCAATGTTTTTATACATAATGCACAGTATAAAACTTTATTAAACAAAGAATTTTTAAAAAATGTTGTGATTTTCTTTTCATTTCATGCTTCTGTTTGTACTTTTCTCCACATTTACATGCAGACAAAGCTGTTCAGTAAAATGATAGTTACACGGGCTGGATGACTTTTATTTATAGTTTTTTTCCCAAAAGAAAACTAAAAGAAAACTAACTGCCTAAAAGGTGTTTGTTGGATTTATGTTTTAATTTGTTTGTCACTTACTAAAAATAAGTGTTTTTATCTATCTATCTATCTATCTATCTATCTATCTATCTATCTATCTATCTATCTATCTATCTATCTATCTATCTATCTATCTATCTATCTATCTATCTATCTATCTATCTATCTATCTATCTATCTATCTATCTATCTATCTATCTATCTTATCTATATGGGGTGGCAATGTTGCTGCAAATTCATTGCTAAATAGCCAGCATAGTCACTCTCTTAAAGCGGAAATTAAGACAGTTAACAAAAGAAATGCCAGTAGGTAGGCGATTATCAAGCAATGTCTCTTCTGCAATAAACCTACCTGCTAGCTCACAGTCTTCAGTGCCATTTAATCTAAACAGAACATGTGCAGCTCAGCTTAAATTATGGTTCCTATGTGTCTGGATATCTGGCGTCATTCTGTGTCAGCCAATGGAAATTCCCGAAGACCAACACCTAGACAGAATATGCCGATGCTGGTGAGGGACCCGGACTTTTAGGGAGGAAGTACATTTTGTTCCACTTTAAAGGAAGTGATAAATCAATAGTTCTACTAACAAGATTAACAGATAATGTAAATGTATTTTACGGGGGGGCTATTGTGTTAATGCTATTGACAGGCTGCAGCATATATGTGATTTTGCCCATGGTTCTACTTTACCAGGTACATTTTCAAGAGAAAGAGAAAACACTGTAAAAATAATAAAAATAATAATAATAATAATAATAATAATAATAATAACTGAAACAAATATCCTCCACAAGTATACCTCCATTGGATTAACTGTGATAGTTAAAGCAGAGTCATCCCAGTCCATTTCAGTGTCTTTCGTTGTCTCTTTTTCTGGAAAGTCCTGTTGGTGAACTGCTCGCAATCTGAAGATTCCCAGTACAACAATAATCACCAAAATACTGATACAAGCCACAAGGACAATTGTTGTAGCACCTGGGGAGACTAAACAATAATTTGACATATTATCATTTCTTACACATTTAAATTGTAAACACTAAGAAAGCAATGCAATAATATAATTCCTCAATAATTTGAAGCTAATTTTTTTTTTTTTTTTACTAAAAGCTGAGGTCTAGGTTTTGCCATTGCCATCATATTAAATCATCCACTTATCAACTTTATGACCCAAAGTATAAAAGCTCTAGTATTAATACCAAAAGGACTGGAGATTCAGATTAAAACTTAGTTTAAGTTCTACCACTTTTTTAAAAGACCTACTGTCACAGTGTCACCATGCGCTTCAATGACAGAAGAGAGAAGACTTGCCTAGAGGAGCCTTGCAGTAGAATATGTGCTACAGAGTCGAGGCAGATCAATAATGCAGCATAAATTCAATGAGCAGTTATAAAACTTAAAGTGAACCTTGAAAATTGCAAATTTTTAAATCTAAGCATCAAGTGTAGACACCTCAAGATCATTTCTTTTTACTATAAGATAGAATGGCCTCTTTAATGTCCCACTCAGATTTAATTTACTTTGTTGCTTGGACATGACTTTTTGGCTACGCATCATCCCTCTGTCTAATAAGAGTGCTTTTACTAGCCATTGACACAGTCTTATTGGACAGTAAAATGGCAGCCAAAATTTAAGGAAAATCCAGGTTCATGTGACAAAATGACAATGAATTAGAAGTCCAGTCAAAAGCTAACTAAGCTTAAATCCACTCACACTCATATTTTAAGCCCTATGCTAACTACCCATGCAAAAAAAAAGATGTGTATACTTACCTAATATAAGGGCACTCCAGTCCAGTCATGTAATTTCCCCAGTTACTGGCTTCAGAGGAGAGGAGAGGAGAGAGCAGCAACAATGTCTACAGAGACTGGGTGGGGACATCACCTGTAGACTTACTATGGGGCATATATTATTCGCTGTCCCATCCAACGTATCCATCTATTGTCTACTGCCCTCCTCTCCCCTGAAACTTTATATAATATAATTGGATACTCTATTTATAGGTAAAGTTGATCCGGGGAATATCTGATTGCATCTTGGGGGATCAGGAAATGGAGCAAATTGGATCAAGCTTTATTTGTTTTTTTTTTCTCTGGATCAACTGCGGGTATAGGATTGTATATATAGTATTAAATACAGTATCTCACAAAAGTGAGTACACCCCTCACATTTGTGTAAATATTTTATTCTATCTTTTCATATGACAACACTGAAGAAATGACAGTTTGCTACAATGTAAAGTAGTGAGTGCACAGCTTGTTTAACAGTGCAAATTTGCTGTCCCCTCAAAATAACTCAACACACTGCCATTAATGTCTAAGCCACTGGCAACAAAAGTGAGTACACCTCTAAGTGAAAATGTCCAAATTGGGCCCAATTAGCCATTTTCCCTCCCCGTTGTCATGTGACTCATTAGTGTTACAAGGTCTCAGGTGTGAATAGGGAGCAGGTGTGTTAAATTTGGTGTTATTGCTCTCACCCATACTGGTCACTGGAAGTTCAACATGGCACCTCATGGCAAAAGACTCTCTGAGGATCTGAAAAAAAGAATTGTGGCTCTACATAAAGATGGCCTAGGCTATAATAAGTTTGCCAAGACCCTGAAACTGAGCTGCAGCATGGTGGCCAAGACCATACAGTGGTTTAACAGGATAGGTTCCACTCAGAACAGGCCTCGCCATGATCGACCAAAGAGGTTGAGAGCAAGTGCTCAGTGTCATATCCAGAGGTTGTCTTTGGGAAAAAAACGTATGAGTACTGCCAGCATTGCTGCAGAGGTTGAAGGGGTGGGGGGTCAGCCTTTCAGTACACAGACTATACACTGCACACTGCATCAAATTGGTCTGCATGGCTGTCATCCCAGAAGGAAGTTTCTTCTAAAGATGATGCACAAGAAAGCCTGCAAACAGTTTGCTGAAGACAAGCAGACTAAGGACATGGATTATTGGAACCATGTCTTGTGGTCTGATGAGACCAAGATAAACTTATTTGGTTCAGATGGTGTCAAGTGTGTCTGGTGTCAACCAGGTGATGAGTACAAAGACAAGTGTGTCCTGCCTACAGTCAAGCATGGTGGTGGGAGTGTAATGTTCTGGGGCTGCATGAGTGCTGCCGGCACTGGGGAGCTACAGTTCACTGAGGGAACCATGAATGCCAACATGTACTGTGACATACTGAAGCAGAGCATGATCCCCTCCCTTTGGAGACTGGACTGCAGGGCAGTATACCAACATGATAATGACCTCAAACACACCTCCAAGATGACCACTGCCTTGCTAAATTAGCTGAGGGTAAATGTGTAGGACTGGCCAAGCATTTCTTCAGACCTAAACCTTATTGGGCATTCTAAAATGGAAGGAGGAGCGCAAAGTCTCTAACATCCACCAGCTCCCTGATGTTGTCATGGAGGAATGGAAGAGGACTCCAGTGGCAACCTGTGAAGTTCTGTTGAACTCCATGCCCAAGAGGGTTAATGCAGTGCTGGAAAATAATGGTGGCCACACAAAATATTGTGCAAGCAGACAGATCCCCATTCTGACAGGGGAGTAGAGAGAGATCTGCTGTTCCTAGTGATCAGGAACAGCTATCTCTCTCTACTCCCTGTCAGTACACTGCCCCCGCAATTAGAAACACCTACCTAGGAAAAACTTAACCCTTTGATCACCCCTAATGTTAACCCCCTCCCTGCCAGTGACATTTATACAGTAATCAGTGGATATTTTTAGCTCTGATCTCTGTAGAAATGTCAATGGTCCCAAAAAAAGTGTCAAAAGTGTCTGATCTGTCCGCCGCAATGTGGCAGTCCTGCTAAAATCACAGATCACCGCCATTACTAGTAAAAAATAAATAATAAAAATAAAAATGCCATAAATCTCTCCTCTATTTTGTAGACGCTATAACTTTTGCGCAAACCAATCAATATACGCTTATTGTGATTTTTTTTATTTTTTTTACCAAAAATATAAAGAAGAATACATATTGATAAAATGATAAAAAGATAAAAATCGAAACAGTAATTCTAGCACTTACAGTGCTAATAGAATAATAGAAATATTCAGTGCAAACCGTGGCAATCAGAAGCCACTTAAAGTCAGTCAGTGTGCGGTAAAAAAAGAAAAGTCCATATAAAATTTTTATAGTATAAGTGGTGCTCCGTATCCCCTTAGCAGAAAGAAGCAAACTTGCTCATCTGAATACCATCACCAGCACCTTATGCATGGATAATCCCTGTTGATAATAAACTGACCACAAATAAGTGATATATGGGCCTTGTATCACCATACACTCTTCCTTATGCCCTGTACACATGGGCGGACTTTTTCGGCAACAAAAGTCCGACAGTCTTTCCGACGGACTTTCAACGGACTTTTGAAGGACTTCTCACGAACTTTCGAATGAACGGACTTGCCTACACACGATCACACCAAAGTCCAATGGATTCGCACATGATGACCTTCGACCGGACTAAAATAAGGAAGTTCATAGCCAGTAGCCAATAGCTGCCCTAGCATCGGTTTTCGTCCATCGGACTAGCATACAGACGAGCGGATTTCTCGATAGGAACTGGGTTTGGCGGAGTTCCGACATAAAGATTTGAAACATGTTTCAAATCTAAAGTCCATTAGATTTTCAGCAGAAACAGTCCGCTGAAGGTCCAATGAAGTCCACACATGGTCGGATTGTCCGCCGGATTCGGTGTATAGGGCATAAGATTCCTTCAAGAACGATGCAATTGCAAATGGCACTAGAGCCTGTAATCATCTGAGCCTTAAAACTACTCCAGTCCCTGGATTAGAAAAGTTTTTTCAAAGGGCAATTCATGCCCTATGGAAAAATTAAAATTGAAAATTCCATTGACTTCTGATTAAAATATAAAGGAGAATTCTTAAATTACAAAATGGCTTGTGTAGCATTTTTTATCAACATTTTTTTTAAAGAAAGTGGAGTTAATCTTTGAAGAAAACAATGATATTATAGACAGGTCTTTGACTTCAGAAGTGATCTACACACAGTTCAAGCACACATCTTGATGTTCGTTTGTATGATCAGTATGAGTGTTGGCAGATTTGAACAAACATTACAAGGTCTGGGTGCTCTCCAGTTTTTTTCAAAGTTCTTTCTAAAAAAGTGATGTTAATCACTGAGTATTTCTCTACTTCTAGACACCCACCAAACAGTTTACGTACTGTTAAAATAAATTAAAGCTAAACTATAAAATGCTCTGGATTATCAGGGGTTAAAGCGGGGTTCCACCCAAATTTTGAACAATATCTGTATGTATTCTCTTCCTTGCCTAGATGCTGACATGCCGTTTAAAAAAATTTAAATTGCCGTAATTACCTTTTATTTTTCTATTCTTCTTTGCACTTCCTGGTTCTCCTCCCGTGGGAGTAGGGGTGTTTCTAGCCTCTCCCAGACTCCTGGGAGCTAGTCTCAGGCTTCCCAGGATGCCACTGAGCATGTGCGGGAACGAGCAGTGAATGCTGGGAGCACAGCATTCACCACATCCAGGAAATAAATGCTTGTGGGCTTCAAATGCCCACAATGAAGATGGAAACTGCCTGCAGTGAATAATATAAGTTATTCTTTCCGACGAAATCTGACACAGGCGGACATATTACACACAATATGTGAGTATGTAATGCTGAGAAGAAAAGTTTGTGAATGAACTAAAAAAAAAAAACACTAGATAGGTGGACCCCCACTTTAAGTCAATGTGGTGCATGCCACCTTGTGAACATATCCCTTTAATTTACACTTTTTATTTTTACTAAGCGCTGGAAAAGTACCGTTATCACTATACTTCTGATGATCTTGAAGCCGCAGAGTTGTGCCCAATCAGAATATTAAGTGAACCAATGCACAAAATACAAAGCCTTCTGTGAATGAGATAAAAAGTGAAGGGGTGGGCAGAGGTGCTGCTGTATGAGACAGCAACATCTCTCCTATCAAAGCACAAGGAGTACAGTGATAGCTGCATTCCCAATGCTCAGAAAAACAGTGAGTTGGGCCTCATCCCAACAACTCTTGCCTGGTGGTTGTGGGGGTCTGCGGGCAGGGGGCTTATTGGAATCTGGAAGCCCCCTTTAACAAGGGGATTCCCAGATCCCACCCCCTGTGTGAATTGGTAATGGGGTACAAATGTACCCCTACCATTTCACAAAAAAAGTGTCAAAAATGTTTAAAAAAATACAATAGACGGTTTTTGACAATTCCAATTGATGTCTTCTTCTTTCCCCGCTTCTTCTTCCATCTTCTGGTCTTCCTTTGGTGTTCTTCTTCTTCCTCCATCTTGTTCTTCCCCGCTTCTTCCTCTATCTTCAGAAGAAGAAGATGGAAGAAGAAGCGGGAAAAGAAGAAGACATTAATAGAGGAATTGTCAAAAACCATCTATTTTCTTTTTTTAACATTTTTGATACTTTTTTTGTGAAATGGTAGGGGTACGTTTGTACCCCCTTACCATTTCACACAGGGGGAGCGGGATCTGGGGGTCCCCTTGTTAAAGGGGGCTTCCAGATTCCGATAAGACCCCCGCCCACAGACTCCCACAACCACCGGGCAAGGGTTGTGGGGATGAGGCCCTTCTCCCCATCAACATGGGGACAAGTTGCTTTGGGGGGCTACTCCAAAGCACCCTCCCAATGTTGAGGGCATGTGGCCTGGTACGGTTCAGGAGGGGGGGCACTCTCTCGTCCCCCCTCTTTTTCTGTGGGCTGCCAGGTTTCGTGCTTGGATAAGGGTCTGGTATGGATTTTTGGGGGGACCCCATGCCATTTTTTTTATTTTGGCGCGGGGTTCCCCTTAAAATCCATACCAAACCTGAAGGGCCTGGTATGGAATTTGGGGGGACCCCCATGCATTTTTTTACATTTTGGTTAGGGGTTCCCCTGTGGGGGAATAACATGTCATTTTTATCAATCAACTTTCATGTGCACTGCTGGACCGACAATTCATTAATAGCCGCGAGTAGTTTTAAATGACTTTTTTTCCTTTAGAAATGTCATTTTGCTGTCAGACTGTTCTAAACACGGCAAACATGCGCCACTTTACAGGCATACTATAGACACCCCCCAGGTACGAAATTTAAAGGAATATTACACTTTTATTGTTTTACTTTAAGCAGTATTAAAATCACTGCTCCCGAAAAAAGTCAGTTTTTAAAACTTTTTTTGCATTGATACATGTCCCCTGGGGCAGGACCCAGGTCCCCAAACATTTTTTAAGACAATACCAAGCATATAAGCCTTTAAAATTAGCACTTTTGATTTTTCATGTTCGTGTCCCATAGACTTTAATGCTGTTTGCGTGTTCGAATTTTTTGCCTGTTCGCATGTTCTGGTGCGAACCGAACAGGGGGGTGTTCGGCTCATCCCTATTCACAATAGGGCTATAGTATTAGTATAATTCCCCTGTTTCCTTAACATAAAGAAAACATTACCTACACTTTAAAGAACAAGTAAAAAGTCAGATAGAACACAATTTAAGTGCAATGCAAGATTATTTGCATGTTCTCTTTCAATCGTTTTATTGAATTTTTATACCGTACAGTGAAAAGGATAAAAAAAAAGGGAATAACAAATAAGAAATGAAACATCACATACAAATACATGGCATACATAAACTGAGGCCTCAGGAGAAAAAAAAAATAATAATAATTTTTGGGAAACCTTTGTACATTATTGAGTTTCCTCAACTAGGCAGAGACTAGGGATGAGCTTTGAGTTTGAGTCGAACTCATGGCGGAGCGGCCCGGAGAAGAAGATGAAGAAGAGAAGAGGATGAAGAAGATGAAGAAGATGAAGAAGAGAAGAAGATGAAGAAGAGAAGAAGATGAAGAGAAGAGCGGGAGCCTCCCTCCATGCCATGGATGCGGAGCGGCCCGAGGAGAAGAAGTGAAGAAGACGCCGGTAGGAGATGCCGGACGAGAACACCGGAGGAAGAACCAGAAGAGCCAGAAGAACCAGAAGAAGAAGAAGATGGAGGAAGAAACCGAAGGAAGATAGAAGATAGAAGAAAGAAGAAAAAAGAAAGAAGAAGCATTTAAATAAAGGAATTGTCAAAAACTGTCTCTTGTCTTTTTAACATTTTTGACAGTTTTTTAGTGAAATGGTAGGGGTACTTTTGCACCCCCTTACCATTACACACAGGGGGGAGGGCCAGGATCTGGGGGTTCCCTTGTTAAAGGAGGCTTCCAGATTCCGATAAGCCCCCCGCCCACAGACCCCCACAACCACCGGCCAGGGTTGTGGGGATGAGGCCCTTGTTCTCATCAACATGGAGACAAGGTGTTTTGGGGGCTACCCCAAAGCACCCTCCCAATGTTGAGGGCATGTGGCCTGGTATGGTTCAGGAGGGGGGCGCTCTCTCATCCCCCCCTCTTTTCCTGCGGCCTGCCAGGTTGCATGCTCGGATAAGGGTCTGGTATGGATTTTTGGGGGGACCCCACGCCATTTTTTTAAAACATTTTGGCGCGGGGTTCCCCTTAAAATCCACACCAGACCTGAAAGGCCTGGTATGAATTTAAGGGGACCCCCCACATCATTTTTTTTTTAAATTTTGGTTCGGGGTTTCCCTGTGGGGAATTCCCATGCCGTTTTTATCAATGAACTTCTATGTGTATTGTCGGACCAGCAATGCATTAATAGCCGAGAGTAGTTTTAAATGACTTTTTTTCCTTTGAAATGTAATTTTGCTGTCAGACTGTTCTAAACACGGGAAACATGCGCCCCTTAACAGGCATACTATAGACACCCCCCAGGTATGAAATTTAAAGGGATATTACACTTTTATTGTTTCACTTTAAGCATTATTAAAATCACTGCTCCCGAAAAAAATGCAGTTTTTAAAACTTTTTTTGCATTGATCCATGTCCCCTGGGGCAGGACCCAGGTCCCCAAACACTTTTTATGACAACAACTTGCATATAAGCCTTTAAAATTAGCACTTTTGATTATTCATGTTCATGTCCCATAGACTTTAACAGTGTTCACGTGTTCGAACGAACTTTTTTCCTGTTCGCATGTTCTGGTGCGAACTGAACAGGGGGGTGTTCCGCTCATCCCTAGCAGAGACAAAGGAACTGACATATAAACTGTATAACAACTAACACATGAGATATTAGATAAGGTCTGGTATAGAAGGGGAAACGAGAAGATCTCATCTACCCAAGATTATTTGCATTTTATATAGAATTTTATTTTATGTGTTCCTTCAATTATGAGTATAATGCCAGCCTATTTAAGCAGATCATCTTCTGTGGTACATGCCATTCTTTGTTTGCTAAGTAACAGGGATAAGCCTTGTTTTATCTACATTCAGAACTGATAATAGTCTCAGAACTTTCTTTTTCCCATCTGTATTTAACAACCAGCTGTTGCATTTAAAATTCCCATTGCTCAAGCATTTAAACGATACGGTATAGCTTATAAAATATTTTGTTTTTTTTTTGTTTTGTTTTGTTTCATAAATGTTTTATTCGGGAAAAATAGAATACAATATTACTATTCATAAGCTGTTCATTGGACAGAAATGGGTAAGCCCACATGAATTTGAAATAGATAACGCACACTAAACTGTCTGCAAATCAATTTAAAACAGAAGAACTTATATATCATCTTAAACATGTAACTTATCCTTAAAACCTTCAATAAAAATTATTATACCGCAAAACAAAAGAACCAGAAAGATAATGAATGCTTTACTCAGCCAATCACTGAACCTGCAGATATATCATGGGTTTAGGTACATTATGAATGAACTTGCTTGTGTTGGAGTGGAAAAATTTGGAAATAAGAGGGAAAAAAGAAAAAGT
Organism: Aquarana catesbeiana; assembly: GCF_042186555.1. Taxonomy (NCBI): domain Eukaryota; kingdom Metazoa; phylum Chordata; class Amphibia; order Anura; family Ranidae; genus Aquarana; species Aquarana catesbeiana. Next base: position 169,638,208 of record NC_133327.1, on the reverse strand, counting down.
GTGTGTGTGCGGGGGTGATTTGGTGGTGGGGAAAAGAGTGGGTGGGGGGAGAGGAAGGAGGGGAAAGGGTACCTGCTTTCTCAATACTTTTCAATACTTCATCCCCCACTTGTTCTCCAACATCCCCCACTGCCCGAAGCAAAGCCAGCTCACAACTGCTTGCAGTTGATCTTCTCAGTCAGCCTTCATTTGACATTAAAAGTCCAACTAGCTGCCATAACTAAGATAAGCAGCAGTAATTTTTTAAGTGAATCCAGCAGTAGACATGGGCCAAACACCCCCCCTATTCACTTCACAGCAGAACTCCCAACAGGGGAAGTGTTCTAACTTGAACGGCAAACCCCACTGAAGTCTATGGGAGCCAAAAAGAAAAAAATCAAAAGTGCCCATTTTTAAGGTTTATATGCAAGTAATTGACCTATAAATGAGGTATGGGGGTCAATGTAGTATCAAATGCAAACATGTTTTATATAGGTAAGGGGCAGGGTAACCTGGCTACGTCACCCGGTGGCACCACCCCTTCTGACATCACAGACAGGTGCATGCTGGGCCTGTGACGTCGCAAGGGGTAGGGCCACCAGGTGACATTGCCAGATGGCCCTGCCTCTTACCTATATAAGAACGGTCAAAGCACAGAGGAGGCATTTGGCAGGAGGCTGTCCTAGAAAGCGGAGCGCTTTTTTTTTTTCAGGTTGGCGGGCTGCGTGATTGACAATGGATTTACATCCAGGGATACTATTTTTTTATTTTTTAACCACTTCAATACCAGGCACTTAGACACCTTCACGCCCAGGCCAATTTTCAGCTTTCAGCGCTGTCGCAATTTGAATGACAATTGTGCGGTCATGCAACACTGTACCCAAACACATTTTTTATCATTTTGTTCCCACAAATAGAGCTTTCTTTTGGTGGTATTTGATCACCTCTGCGGTTTTTATTTTTTGCGCAACAAATTAAAAAAGACCGAAAATTTTGAAAAAAAACAAGTTTTTCTTTGTTTCTGTTAAAAATTTTTGGAAATAAGTATGTTTTCTTCTTCAATGACGGGCACTGATATGGCTGCACTGATGGGCACTGATACGGCGGCACTGATGGGCACTGATGAGGTGGCACTGACGGGCACTGATGATAGGCACTGATAGGCGGCACTGATGGGCACTGATTGGTGGCACTGATGGGCACTGATAGGTGGCACTGGTATGCAGCACTGATGGGAACTCATAGGTGGCACCGATGGGCACTCATAGGTGGCACTGATGGGCATTTGTAGGTGGCATTGATGGGTACTTATGGGTGGCACTGATGGGTACTTATTGGTGGCACTGATAGTTGGCACAGATGTGCATGGATGGGCACTGATAGATGGGCACTGATGGGCACGGATGGGCACTGACAGGTGGCATGAATGGACACTGATGGGTGGCACTGATGGCACTGCTTGTTTGCAGTGATGCCCCTAAGGGTGGCATTGCTGGGAATCACTGCAACATAATGGTGCCAATAAGTGCCCATTTGTGGGCACTGATTGGCACAGATTTGGCACACTGGGCACATGTGGATGGCCATGGGGTACATACCTGGCCATCCACATGTTGCCCCTTCCCTGGTGGTCCTAGTAGCGATCCCTGGTGGTCCAGTGTGGTGATCTGAGGGGGGGCTGCTCTGATAAACAATTAGCGCAGACCCCCCTGTCAGGAGAGCCGCCGATCGGCTCTCCTCTACTAGCGTCTGTCAGACGCGAGTGAGGAAAAGCCGATCAACGGCTCTTCCTATTGACATCGTGATCAGCCGTGATTGGACACGGCTGATCACGTGGTAAAGAGCCTCTGCCGGAGGCTCTTTACCAAGATCGGTGTAGCGGTGTGTCAGACTGACACACTGATCCACCGATCACTGCGATGCGCGCCCCCCGTGGGCGCGCAGCGGTATGTTATCCTGTTGGACGTCATATGACGCCCAGTCAGGATAACTGAACCACCGCCTGGCCGTCATCTGCTATGGGCCGGGCCAGAAGTGGTTAATAAAGGACTTGTCAAAAAAAAGTCTCTTGTTTTTATTACTTTTTGACACTTTTTTAGTGAATGGGTAGGGCTACTACGCACCCGATACTCATTCACATAGGGGGGGCACGGGATCTGGGGCCCCCTTGTTAAAGGGGGCTTCCAGATTTTGATAAGCCCCCTGCCTGCAGACCCCCAAAACCACCATCCGCGGTTGTGGGGATGAGGCACTTGTCTCCATCAACATGAGGAGAAAAGCACCCACCCCCCCATGTTGATGGCGTGTGGCCTGGTATGGTTCAAAAGGGGGGGCACTCACTTGTTTTGCCCAATCAGGGTGCAGAATGCACTGTACTCATCTGGGCAAACACTGGGTGAACACACTGCAAATTCGGGTGTTTGGCGAATGGCCAAACAGGCAAATGTTCGGCCCTAACTCATGCTTGGGCCGAACCGTTCGCCCATCCCTATTCAGCATTACTATGTGGAAGTTAATTTTGTGGTCAGTTTTGTAAGTCTATCTTCAGTGATATAGATCAATTCCTCAATCTCTTCCATTTTGCTGAGTCTATGAAGCCATTCTCTTATCATCGGAACCTGATCCGAATGCCAATGGTAAGGGATACACTGTTTAGTGGTGTTAACAATAAACATTGCAAGAAATGTAAAGCATGCTTTTTGGGGTAAAGACATATAGTATAGTAGATATTGCGCTGGGGAATAGTCAAGTGTGTCAGTAGTGACAACTGTAATCATTTCATGTACCTTCCTCCAAAAATGTTGGAGCTTGGAACACACCAACAAGATATGTAGCATTATTCCTTCTTCCCTTTCACAACTCCAGCATACATTGGGGATCAAAGGGGAGAACTTGTACAAAAGAAAAGGGGTTCTATACCAGAGGGTATAAATGTTGTACCCGTTTTCCTAGGTGGGTACTTTTAAGGAGCCCTCATGGATATAAGTGCAAAGTGCAATGGATTCCCATTCTTCTGCAGAGAATTCCAGTCCCTTTCCTTGACGGGTTGGAGTTTGCAGAGAGTTCCCAAAGCAATGATACGTAAAGGGTTAAGATCATGTACCATTGTGGGACTTTCCTGGTATATAATGTCTCCAGCAGAGTGGGGGTTTAGTCCAGAGGAAGGAGGTGCCTTGTGCATTTAAAAAGTGTTTTATCTGTAGATTGTCCATATTGTAACTGTATGTGGTGTAGTAAGGGCATTAACAGCCTCATATGTAAAAAAATTAGCATGTTGAAAAAGGGACGAGTCTAATGTGCCCGTACACACGGTCGGACATTGATCGGACATTCCGACAACAAAATCCTAGGATTTTTTCTGACTGATGTTGGCTCAAACTTGTCTTGCATACACACGGTCACACAAAGTTGTCGGAAAATCCCATGGTTCTGAACGCGGTGACATAAAACACGCACGTTGGGACTATAAACGGAGCAGTAGCCAATAGCTTTCATCTCTTTATTTATTCTGAGCATGCGTGGCACTTTGTGTGTCGGATTTGTGTACACACGATCCGAAATTCCGACAACAGATTTTGTGGTCGGAAAATTTTATAGTCTGCTCTCAAACTTTGTGTGTCGGAAAATCCGATGGAAAATGTGTGATGGAGCCTACACACGGTCGGAATTTCCGACAACAAGGTCCTATCACACATTTTCCGTTGGAAAATCCGACCGTGTGTACGGGGCATTAGACATTTTAATGCCACTGTATAGATTATAGAAACACTGGTGTGAATGCTGGATTCAGGCATAAAGGCATAAAGGCATCAAGGGGCCTGGTGTGAGAATGTCCGAGATAGTTGACTTGATCCAGTAGAAAGTGTTAGGAGAGGGACCTATCAGTAGATTTTTTTTGCTATCTTGGAAACATGTTGTGGTGAGAGCCACAACAATGCCTTCAAGAGTTGAAGGATTAAGGACTTTTCAAGAGAGACCTGTTCTTTGACTTTCTTGTGAAAATTCCAATCTATTATTCGAGTGAGCTGACATGCCCAATAATATTTGTGAAGATCAGGTAGACCAATGCCCCCTTTTTTGCTTTGGCAAGGTAAGGTGCAAGTATTTAATTTTGGGTGTTTGTCTTGCCAGAGAAAGACCATGCATTTTTAACTGAAGGCTGGAAATTAAGGCAAAGGAAGTTGTATCAGGATTGTTTGCATAATGTAGAGCAACCTTGGAAGTATTAGCATGTTTACAAGGGCTGCCTTACTAAACCATGGCATGCTGAATCCTGCCCGACTCTTTAGGTCACGATGTATGGCTACCAGTTCAGGAAGGTCGTTTCTTTGATATAGTTGGATATCAACTGAAATAGCTCAAGATCTTAAATCAGGTGAATAAGGTAGTGTACAAAGAAATGACAACCACCCCAACCACTAACTAGCTATTTAGAGGTTGGGGTGGTTGCCATTTGTTTGTATTCAGTAGTTGGTGAGCTGGTGAGGGGATGCACTGGATACCTTCAGCTGCCATTGATCCCTTGGGTGTTCAGTGCATCACTATACCTTTAAGGAGGGGTGGGCTTCCTTCAGGCATACCTACACTTAATCTATTATCCATTATTATATATGTGCTCCAACTTGGGGGACTCTCAAAATGATTGAGTTAGGACTGCAGTACACTGGGGTGCCATGATATGGCCACTGCAGCCTATGCATTTATTTGCAAATGTGTGCAAACTTAACCCCTTATTTTTAACGTGAACTGTTAGACAGGGTCAATATGTTTTTTTGCAGACTGGCAAGCGAGTTGGGAATTTTTGTTTGTTTTTTGACATGCGCTGCTCTGCCATGTGCTCCTTTCTGCAAAGGCTAGTTATAGGTAGGGATGTTGCCATCTATTTGTATAGTTGGAGAATTGGTGAGGGGATGCACTGAATTCCTTTCGATGCCATTGTGCCCTTGCTGGGTGTTCAGTGCATTCCTATACCTTTAAGGAGGGGAGGGCTTCCTCCAGGCACACCTGACCTAAATCTATCCATTATTATATGTGCTCCAGCTTTGGAGACTCTCAAAATTATAGAGTTAGGACTGCAGTAAACTGGGGTGCCATGATGTGGCTGCTGCAGCTTAAATATTCATTTGCAAACGTGTGAAAACTAAACCTCTTGTTTTTAACGTGAATTGTTAGACAGGGTCAATTCAGATTGTTGCAGGCTGGCTGGTAAGTGAGCTGGGAAGGGGTCCAGACATAGAGTCGAGAATCCACCTAGGAGAGGGTCCAACCTGGCAATGTTTCCAAATACAAGATCTTTACCCAAGAGAGAATGAGCGGAAATAATGTGGAAAGCCACTTACAAGAAGCATACTTCGGTTTGTTTGTTGATTGGATTTGGCCCTTTGGTATGCTTTCTTGAGGACTTTTTTACTGTAGCCCCTCTGACTCAATCGTCCAAAAAGCGCTTTAGCTTCCAGCTCAAAATCCTCCTCCCTGGCGCAGTTTAAATCCAGGGCTCTTAGTAATGATTCCACCACCAAACTCATTACACCCTTTAGTGCTCATCAGGATCAGTTTCGTAATTTGATTGCTCACAATCGGCAATTTCTTGTGGAAGATCCAATACTCTCAAAATATGTCTAATGCCCCGTACACACGGTCGGACTTTGTTCGGACATTCCGACAACAAAATCCTAGGATTTTTTCCGACGGATGTTGGCTCAAACTTGTTTTGCCTACACACGGTCGCACAAAGTTGTCGGAATTTCCGATCGCCAACAATGCGGTGACGTACACCACGTACGACGAGACTAGAAAAGGCCGGTTCAGAACCAAGCGCGGCACCCTTTGGGCTTCTTTTGCTAATCTCGTGTTAGTAAAAGTTTGGTGAGAGACGATTCGCGCTTTTTCAGACTCGTGGCTTTCAGATCGTTTTCTGACGTTCAGTTTGTGCTTGTGGGTTTGTATCTGCTCTTCAGTGCGTGCAGTCAGTTCGTATCGGAGTTTTCTGTGTGATCTTGCCTGCTCGTTGCTGTTTTTCAGGTCGCTCTTCACAGGCCTTGCTGTTCTTCAGTGCGTTCTGTTACTTCGTTCTGAGCAGCCGACCGTTTTCTAGCCATGTTTCATATGCGTACTCCTCGTACAGTTCGTGCTGTGCGGGGGCTTGGTGTTGGGGTCCTGACCTTGACACAAGTCCAACCCATGAACAGGGTGGGGAGGAGTTCATGGACCAAGAATTGGTTGCTTCAGCGTGACCAGTTCTCTCATATGCCTTTGCTCCGTGAGAATAATCCTGATGATTTCAAGAACTTTCTCAGGATGACGGACCCCGTGTTTCACCGTTTGTTGGCTTCGCTGACCCCCTATATCAGCAGGCAGGATACCTGCATGAGGCAAGCCATCACTCCGGAGCAGAGGTTGGTCGCTACCTTGCGGTATTTGGCCGCAGGGAGAAGCCTGCAGGACCTCAAGTTCTCGACAGGCATCTCCCCCCAGGCTCTTCTTTGTGGACATTTACTGCTTGTGTTTGTTTTAGCTGACCCTGACAGAAATGTGTGGAGTCCAGAAAATGTCGTGATTGTGTAACCTTATACAAAGCACTGTTGGCTGTTATTTACTAAATGCAAAGACACTTTTCACTACAAGTGCACTTGCAACTGCACTGAAACAGCACTTGTAGTGCAAAGTGGATTTCCCCTTAGGAAATAACCCCCATTTTCTCATAAAACAACAATTACATCACCCCAAAAGTGTTGTAGTGTTGAGACAATAATCCACACATTCTTGATGAACAATCTTTTTAATACCTGCACAATCACATGTGCATTTACCAAAGGTTTTCCTGACAAACCAACATGTTTGTTGTATACCAATTTTTGTGGTGTCATTATCCAAAATCAAAATGTGCATTTTATAGAAAACAGGCCTGTGTAAAACCAACAAGAAAGACACAAATCTTGATCTTACAAAGTTCACATTTGGTAGAACTGGAAGGCAATATCAGACATGAGTATTTAGGAACTGTGTTTGATATAGCGTTCAGATGGGGGGAAATCACCCCTGGAAAAGCCAAATTTGGAAGATGCACACAAATTTCCCAATGTCAACATGTGCTATCTGCCATCAGGGGGGATCAAGGAATGTGTTTTGGGGGAGAAAGCCCTTCCTCACCGCTACTTTATTATTGAGGAAGGGGTTGCACCCCCAAAACACGTCCATTGATCTCCCGTGATGGCAGATAGCACATGTTGACACACTGTGTGCATCCTCCAAATTTGGCTTTGGGAAAAATCACAAAAACATTTCGCACATTGTAGCACACAAAAGAAGAAAGTGATTTGTCGGGGTTTTAAACTCGCCCCAAAACATCAATGATGTTTTTATATTTTGGAATAACATCATTGATGTTTTGCTTGATGTTTTCCAATTGTAAATTACACCCCATGATCTCCCCGATCAGGATCTGGGCACTTTCGGATGTGAAAGGATCTGGATCCACAACCTCACGATCACCTAAAAAGAGAGGAAACCCAAAATAAATTAGGTTTGCAAAAAAATGCCGCCATCCATCTCTTATCTGAGCCTGTGGTCGCAGACACTCACCTGTTGTGGTAACTACTTCCACCACGTCTTCATCCTCCTGCTCAGCTTGTGTTGGGTGGATTTCCCCTTCTTCCAGAGGGGGGGGGGTCTCTGGTCTCCTCGGATGAGGGGTGTCCTCCGAGTCTTTTCTCCCCTATGTAAAACAAAAATGGTATAATTAGCACACAGATATTTGAGGTCAGAACTATAAAGATGAAACATTGCTTGGAAGTGGGGTACAATTGTCTATTTTAGCCGAGTTCCAAGATGTAGCTTTTTTAGTGTCCTTTGTCAAGCTGCAATACTTTACCTGTTTGGTAAAAGCTTCACAGATGTAGCCCCCCCTATAGTATACAGTGGGGCACCTGTGTGGCCCCCCTAATAAAAATGGTGTTCTTGTGTCCCACACTAGTGCTCCAGTGTCAAGATGTGAAAACAGCTGCTGAGTGTCTTCTCCTTACACACAATCTAGTTTGCATTTCATTCTAGTAACAAAGCCATCTACACAACCCAATTCTTTGAAGACAAGTATAGGGCGTCAAAATGGTGGCCAAATGCATATGGCCTAAACAATGGTATTTTATCGTCCGAAATAACAATGTGTGATCCGAACGAATAATGTGCCCATGAACATGAAAGTTGCCATTTTAAACTGTACAACAGTTCCTAAAAGCACATGGAGCAGCACGAACGTAATAAACACAAAAAGAATAGGAACACAGCACAACTACTTACTTTTTTGCAGCACTCTCCGGATCTTTCTGTACTGCTCATGTTCTCGTAATTTCAGGTCCAACCACCGCTTCCTGAGCTGATCTTTCGATCGTCGTACCCCGAATTTCCGGTGCAGACTCCTGACCACTTTCGCCATGATCTTGGCCTTTCTGACATTGGGGTTGGGGTAAGGCCCATACTTTCCATCATAGTCGGCCTTCTTCAGGATGTCCACCATCTCCAACATCTCCCCAAAGGACATATTTGAGTCCTTTAATCTCCTTCTGGATCGGGACGTTTCAGGCTCCAGCCTTTCCTCCTCCTCCTCCTCCTCGTTGCTGTACTTAGCACTATCCTGCTGTCTCTCCGCCATGTGCTCTTCCTCCACTGCGCCGAATGAAAAGGGGCGGGGACTAGACTAGAAAGAACGTCAGGGGCGGGCGGAGTTATACGCATGCGCAGTGTGTATAAATCGTAATGCGCGCGTCTTACGTACGATCTGTGAGCGGAGGAAGGAGCATTGGAGACGCCGATCGTGCTAACGAAGGTAGGATCTAAACTTGGGCCTATACTGCTTCGAAATGGAAGCCTATATTGTAACAAGATTAGGGGAGTTTGGCCTGACATTAGGGTTTGTCTTGTGTTGTGTCTTGCAGAGAAAATGGATGGGTTCAACGACCACAATTTCCTGCCCCTGTTCATAGACAAGTACAGGGAGCTGCCCTGTCTGTGGCAAGTGAGACACCCCCACTATAATCACAAACAGAAGAGGCAGGCAGCGCTGGAGAAACTGCTGGAGTTGGTGAAGCCGGTGGTCCCCACAGCAACCATCCCCTATTTAAAAGCTAAAATTAGTGGCCTGAGGAGCACTTATCTTAGGGAGCGCAAGAAGGTCACGGATTCCCAGAGGTCCGGAGCTGCAGCAGATGACATTTATGTCCCCAGGCTGTGGAACTATGAGAGACTGCGATTTCTGTCAGACCACACTGAAGTCAGGGAATCCCTCTCCACTCTTCCTTCCACTCTTCCTTCCACCCCAGCCGAGGCTTCCGATGTCCAACCTGGGCCTTCCAGCCAGGAAGAAGTGGAGGAGCCCAGCTGGAGTCAGGTATAGCATTCTTCTACAGATTTCTGGTCAATAAATAAATGATGTTTATTAGATGTTATTATTGATCACTAATTGCTGATTAAAAAAAGTGCTTTACATATCAATAGACAGTAGTGGGCACCCAAAATTGGGACAAGAATGAAAAATGCTGGGCTCAGAAGGATAGTCTGTTATATTTGTTAACATTCAATTTGCAGCAGTCAGGAGGTGAAAATTGTGTGTGATTGATGAATAAAAAACTAAAACTGTGTCCCTTTTTCATACACAGGAAGACCTCAGCCAGGAGGAGGCTGTGGAATGTGGCAGCCAGGAGGAGGCGGGGATTATTAGTGTCAGCCAGGAGGAGACGGGGATTAGTGGCAGCCAGGAGGAGGCGGGGCTAAGTGTCAGCCAAGAGAAGCCTGGGACCAGTCGCAGCCTGACTGAGTCTCAGGTCCCTCCCCTCCGCCTGCCATATAAACGAGCCAGGAAGGCCACTCCGAGTCCCGTGCAGGATTCAGCATACAGGCTGATCCAGGAGGCTTCGGCGTCCCTCAGAGCCTTCCCCAGTCCTGAAGAGGCCTTTGCCTGCATGGCTGCCACAAAATTGCAGTGCATGCAGGAGGGCCAACGCAAGATCTCTGAGGACCTGATTTATAAAGTCCTTCGTAAGGGGTTGAGTGGGGAACTGACACACAAGACGGATGTCATTGAGAGGGACGATCCTCCTCCTCCTCCTCCTCCTGCTGCCACAACTCCACCACCACAGCCAAAGCCTGTAAGGAAGCGTGGAAAGAAGACCAAAGAGTGATGACCCTGGGTTCAGTCTGGTCTGACAGAAGATGCAGTCTCTTGTATGACCACAGCCTGGGGACACAGATGTCATCTGCTGCTTTCCGGATCTCTGGGACTTCTGGACCAGACTGCCCTCCCTTAGATAAGGACTCCTCAGGCCACCAATTTTGCTTTTAAATAATTGATGTGTGCCCTGGGGGTCCAAGGCTTCACCCACTTCTGCAGTTTCTCCAGCGTTGCCTCCCTCTTTGTTTAGTTGTGAGCCCTTAATAAAAATTTTTTAGGGAAATTCTACTCTCCTGTGTGTGTTTTCATCCAAAAAGGACAGTTTGTTGGTGACGATTCAGGTACATTTCTAAAGTACAATGTGAAATTAACAAGGGACAACAACACCAAATAATCTCCTACAGATTAAATAGAACAACATATTAGTGGTGTTGTGGGAACTTGTCACCAAAAACACACACAAACATTTTCGGGAGTACAAATAAAAATCACCAAAAAAAAAAAAAAAAATAAAAAAGAGAAACACAAAAAAAGAATCTACATTAAAGTCCAAAAATAACAAAAAATTTTGTTGTCAGATGTGAGAAATCTAAATATATTGAGGGAATCCCGATAAATAGTAACGAAATAAGTTTGTGAGAAGTGTGTGTGAATATGAGCATCAAAACTACTTAATTCTTGTCACATTATAAAGAAGAAGAGAGTGCGCTGTATTAAACCATTTTGAACATTGCAGCGTGACGAAAGTGCTGTATCCATTCCGAATGCTACGTTTACCAGAACGAGCTGTCCCGTGTCGGAATTTCTTCTGAGCATGCGTGGCACTTTGTGCGTTGGAACAGGCCACACGTGGTCGGAATTGACGCGATCGGATTTTGTTGTCGGAAAATTTTATCTCCTGCTGTCCAACTTTGTGTGTCGGAAAATCCGATGGAAAATGTCCAATGGAGCCCACACACGGTCGGAATTTCCGACAACACACTCCGATCGGACAATGTCCATCGGAAAATCCGACCGTGTGTACGGGGCATAAGACTGCCCCAAAATTGTTTATAGGAAATCATGCTCTGTCAGGGATAGTGTGGTACATAGTCATTATCTGTCACCAGATCCCTTAGAAGGAGCAGTGGGTGGCAAGGCACATATAGATGTGGAAATTGTGATCAATGTCCCTGGGTCACGGAGTGTGAAGGTTGTTCATTACCGAGGCGAGGATACCATAAGTCTAGGACATATGCTGACTGTTGCACCATAGGTGTAGTATACTTAGCTACCTGCACCTGTGGTGCGTTTTATATTGGTAAGACCAAACACACATTTGCGAGATGCACTAAGGACCATCTATATTATCTCGATGCAGGCCTACTATACACACCCATTTGTAAACATGTAGGTTTAAATCATAGCTATGACCCTACATTTATTTCATTTTTTGTGCTGAAAGTAATTCCTGAAATGGAAAGGGGAGGTGATTTTGATAAGAAAATCTTTCAACAAGAAGCTAAATGGATGTATAATCAAAGAGCAACTAGTCCGCCTGGTATGAATACTCTCCTTTAAACCGTTCCTCTAAATAATGTAATGCTCACTGATATCTGGACCATGTATTTTTTCCTTCAAAAAATGTACTCTATAACACCAAGGTGAATGCGTGTTTGTTGTTTCTAAAAATAATATTCTCCATACATCCAATTCATTACACTTGAAGACTGTTGGTACTGTCTTAGTATGTTTTTATATCACTATTGCAAATATGTCAATTATGTATTGGTAGATATGCTGTGATCGTATCACCATTGGGAGCGAGCTGATCCCCTGGCGCTTTAGGTTATTGTTTGGACGTTCAGGGCCCCTGGTGGATGGGGAGGTTTTTCTCTCTCCTCGGTTACTATCCACTGTTAACATCTAGTGGGTGGCTGCGCCTGCACTCTGTGTCCTGGATTAATTGTCATATGACTGGGGGACCAGAGCATGCACACTGGCAGGGGCACCCGCACCAGAAGTGAGGTCATCACTCCGTTTTTGGCTCATTCACTTCCTGTTGGGATCACATTTTTAAGCAGAGCGTTTGTATGGTGGTAATGTGGGGATGCATACCATCATTACAGCGTGAGGAGTGTGGCTATATCAAGGTGCTTTTGTACCCAATCTTTTGGCCTCTTTTGGGGTCCTTTCCTGCCTGGTTACCTTGAGGTATTGTCATATTTATTCTGCCTAATAATCTTAACCACTTCACGACTGGCCACTGTATATATACGTCATTTTTTTAAAGATGGATATCTCGGTAACGGCAGCAGCTGCTGCCACAACCGAGGTATCCATCTTTAGGGCCGGCGTTTCTGTACACGATAATGGTGGTCTCTGCGGCAGGTTCGCCGCAAGATCACCGTTATCGGCGGCGGGAGAGGTGCCACCCCCCTCCCGCCGCTCTCCCGCGCCCTCCGCCGCTTACCGGAGCCGTCGGTAGCGGCGGAGGAGATCGGGACCTGTCACCGCTGAGGTACTGAGACGAGTGAGGCCAAGATGGCCCCCACCCGTCTCTATACCATGTGACGGCCGGAGCGACGTCATTACGTCGGCTCCGCCTACTTCTCTTAAAGGCACAATTTTTTTTGTGTCATTTTTTAAACGACTTTTTTTTTTTTTTTTTTTTTTTTTAGTCTAAATATGAGATCTGAGGACTTTTTCACCCCAGATCTCATATTTAAGAGGACCTGTCATGCTTTTTTCTATTACAAGGGATGTTTACATTCCTTGTAATAGGAATAAAAGTGATCCAAATTTTTTTTTTTTTTAAAACAGTGAAAAAATAAATAAAATAAAGTAAAATAAATAATAAAAAAAAAAAAAATTTAAAGCGCCCTGTCCCGACGAGCTCGCGCGCAGAAGCGAACGCATACGTGAGTAGCGCTCGCATATGAAAACGGTGGTCAAACCACACATGTGAGGTATCGCCGCGACCGGTAGAGCAAGAGCAATAATTCTAGCCCTAGACCTCCTCTGTAACACAAAACATGCAACCTGTAGAATTTTTTTAAACGTCGCCTATGGAGATTTTTAAGGGTAAAAGTTTGACGCTATTCCACGAGCGGGCGCAATTTTGAAGCGTGACATGTTGGGTATCAATTTACTTGGCGTAACATTATCTTTCACAATATAAAAAAAAATTGGGCTAACTTTACTATTGTCTTATTTTTTTATTCAAAAAAGTGAATTTTTTCCAAAAAAAGTGCGCTTATAAGACCGCTGCGCAAATACGGTGCAAAAAAAAGTATTGCAATGACCGCCATTTTATTCTCTAGGGTGTTAGAAAAAAAACAATATATAATGTTTGGGGGTTCTAAGTAATTTTCTAGCAAAAAAACCTGTTTTAAACATGTAAACACCTAAAATCCAAAACGAGGCTGGTCTTTAAGTGGGTACCTAGATGTTTCTTTTATTTTATCTGGCAATATATATTTAATGGGCTTATCTTTCCCTTGAGCCCCTATATCAATGCTATAGGTGTCATTTGTTACTCTAATGAGGATTATTATGTTTTTTCATCCTAAGATATATAGTGTATTTATTTTTCTATTCTTGCCCTAAGCCCCTTTTTTCATCTAATTAAGTGATGGGATTGTGACCCTTCTGGGTAAGAGGGTATTTTTAAGATATGGGCTAGTGGGGTGGCTTTATTCATACCCCACACCATAATCTATATTGTTAATTGCCGCATTCTGCTCCTCATTTGTTTACCATTGTGGTCATGAATATATAAATATATGTGTATATATATATATACATATTTCCCTAAACGATATTATGTGTTTTTTTTAGACCAACGCTGGTTTTGTTTATTTCAAGCCCTTTATGCGGTCCAATGTCCATCAGACCAAGCGGTTGAATCTGGATTTACCGCCTTTCTATTGCGGGGGGTGTCATCCTCGCTCCTTCTTTGGTGTTACGCTCATTAGAGTATCAATACTACAAATTTTGGTGAGCACTTATATTTATATGCATATAATTTTTCTATAAATGTGAATACAATAATAAAAATTGTTGTTGGTACTAATGTTATTTCTTTATAATTTACACAATGTTATAGATGTATGCGGAGCTGCCTTGAAGAAGCAGATAACAAGTCTGCTAAATGCGTCAGCTTTCTGCATATACAAGCATCTATTTGTATCCTGTGTATTAAGTATCAACTATGATTTGACTAATTATGACTAAATGTCTTTGCTGTACTGATTACTGGTCTCTTTTATGACCAAAATGTCATTACTGTGAACTTTTAATTGATTAATTTTTGTAATAAATATAATATTTTTTATGAACATTGTTTTGTTGTTGTGTTTACCTTGGTGACAGTTCCATACACATCCTTAAAAATCCCATCACCTGTTGAGGGAGTGGTGTATTCTCTCTAATTTTCTTCCATATTAATCTAGGATGTGGATGTGTCCGACTGTCTCTAGAAACTGTCCAACATACTGTGTATATATATATATATATATATATATATATATATATATATATATATATAGAGCCCCCTTTAAAGGTGGATCTAAATCATGGCTTTGGGGCATCCAGGCCCTGTGTACGCTTTTGAAATCGATCGTGGAGCTCAGTGGCCACACTAAGTGATAGTTAAAAATAGAGAAAACTGTTTGTTCCAGTGCAGGTGGTTCCCTCTTTTCTAGGATACCTCTGACTTGCACGTTTGCAAGTTCTCCAAGTGGCGGTGCATCTCCAGGAGTTGCATGAGATGTATATCAGATGAACATTGTACTTGTTTAATTGCTACCCCATGCAAGGAGATTGCCTTTTCCACAACACCCAGTTATGCCTCCACCACCTGTATATCGGTGCAAAGCTTGGATATTGCAGCCGAGATTGTTGATTTAACAGCCACCACTTTATGTGGATCCAACAGGATAGGCAACTTGGCAGAGTGTAGGTTATCTCACCTTCTCCCACAATGTGTTCTGAATCACTGCTCAGTGAACATATAGTTGTGTCTGGGAGGCCATGAGGCCATGTGACTGTCAGGGTGCTGTGTCCTGACCAGCACCAGAGTATTTCTACAAAGTTAAATAGCCAAATCTTGAGACACCTGAGTTGCTGACATACTCCTGCTAATTTTCCCCACTCTGACAATCATAGAAAGCCCCAATGTAGCCGTTGCAGGACCTCAGTGTGCAGGAGCTCCAAGACTTAGTGGCCATCTTAGACCAGAGCCAGACCACGCCACATTGTTATTTAAAATATTATTAATGTCACATCATTGTGGGATAACACTTTATATTGATCTAAACAGACTCTGTAATCACATGAATTTACAAGCAGAAATGGAATTTACATACCTCGACTTTCATGTCCCAACACTTCAGTGTTTGGATGCTGAAGAGATGGCATGAACTGCGGCTGAACCACCATGTGGTTTACGTGCTCCATGTAATTGGAATTATGCAAAATATTAACCTACATAAGAAAAAATACCAATATTATTTTGCTGTATTTGGAATGCTGTTAAAATGTTATGTTTCACATATATATGACATCCTTTCTGTTATATGGATATATACTGGCTTTTTAAGGTTTTGAGAATATGTAATACATCCAGTATGTTTTCTAGGCAGTTAGGTTTTTGATTTCTTTTTCTTTCTTTTACTTGCAATGCCAGTGCATATAAAAGAAGTATTTGTTTCCTAGCTAACAGCATCTCTTCCAAAAAATGTTAAGGTCATATTGCAGATCTCTTAGATTGTAAGCTCTAAGGAGCAGGGCCCTCTGATTCCTACTGTATTAAAGTGTATTGTATTTGTACTGTCTACCCTCAAGTTGTAAAGCGCTATGTAAACTGTTGGCGCTATATAAATCCTGTATAATAATAATAATAATAATTTTTTTACTCCATGGTGCCATAAAAAATTGATGGGTTAGCAATTCACCTCAGGGTGTAGTCCTCGTAAATAGTTTAGCAATGTGCACAGGTGGGTGCCAGTCCCTTTTAGATGCGAAAAAAAAGTAATTTATTAACTCTCACTCAAAACGCCAGAGAGAGAGAGTAAGAGCACAAAACACCCATGGACTAGCAAACTCAAGAAGTGGGGTACTTACAGACTTCACAGACGGAGAACCTTTAAGCTGACCTGGTCCAAGTTTCCTATCCAAGCTTCTCTGGCCTCTCAAAGCATCTGAAGTTTCTTCATGGCTCCTCAATGCCCAGGTTACCCAAGCTAGGCCTGAAACTTAGGCATTTGTCCAGCCACATGGTCATGTTCTCAGGCAGCAGGCCTAAGAGGATTCAAAAGGCAAACACATCCCTCATATAGGCAGGAGGTCCAGCAGGAAAACTTATTTCCCAAGGTCACTCCCAGAATATTTATACCCTCCTGCAGCCTACACCACTGGCAATAAACCTCCTAATGGATGGCGAGTGAGAGATAGGTATTCCTAGCTCTGATTAGTGCAACCTCTCACACTTTAGCCAGAGGTACCAGTGTCCCCTACTGGCAGCAGGTGGGAATTACAAGTAACCAGAGCCAATGAGAAACCTACAGAAGCTGAACTATCAATTCAACTAAGCTGACCGCAGGTTATCACCACTAAATTTAAATAGACACATCTGCTTAAGACAGGGTGACACACAAAAACATCACTGAGTGAAAATATGCAGACTATACACAATGCAAAATGTGCAGTGTGTCCACAAAATCCCCATGGATTCAGCTCAACGATTGGAGTAGGAAAACATTTCAGGGCTTCTTTACTCACTTTTATTTAAATGTAAAGGTTCCGTATATCAGAATTCCCACAAAGGGGACTTCTGGCTACATAGCAGCTCACCTCAAGATTCATAGCTCTGAGCCTAGAATACAGATTCTCAACCCAGAACACTATGGTGTTCACACAGTGCTCCTGCAGTCACCTGTCAGTGCAGACAGACAGACAGACTTCCTTCATGTGTCCATACTGGTTTCTATCACCAGAACCTACTCTTCAGAAGAGTGGATTCCTTAAACATAGTCGGCCCCTGTACAAAAGGGCTGTGCACACTCGCAAAATCAGGATTTTGGTTGCTAGTAAAATGTTGATGCAAAGTTTAAAGTCTCATCCTGTCCAATACTCTGCAAAGCTTCCAGACTCTAGGACCTTGACCAAGTTTTACCAAAGCTGGAGACAACTGCCAAACCAGTTTTCTTCTGTCAAACTACATACCCTGGAGCATATATCCAGGGCTTCTTTTTCATCAGAAACACAAGGGAATGCAGTCCTAACACCTCTAGCACTGAAATAATGTAATGGAAATGGGGGTTGGGGTTGCTGAAGGGTTTATTGATGATTGATGCTGGCAGCTGGGAGATCTATTGCCATTGGGGGGGAATTTATTGTTGTGGGGGGGTCTTTTGGTGCTGGGAAGGTCAATTGTTGTGTGTGTGTGTGTGTGTGTGTGTGAGGGGGTATTATGTTGCTAGGGGGCAATTGCTACTGGAAGGGATCCACTGTTGATGGAGGGAGGGGTCTGTTGTTGCTGGCTGCTGGAGGGTCTGTTGATGTTGATGCTGACAGCTGGAAGATTTATTGTTGCTGACAGAGGTCTATTGCTGGAGTGGATCTATTGTTGCTGGGGGTTGTTGTGGGGGGCTATTGTTGTGGGGGAATCTATTGTTCCTGATTGCAAGGGATCTATTTTCCTGCTTGTTAGCATTAACATATTCCAAATTCCATATACATTTCTTAACACTACAAAATGATACTTGGTTCTGTATTCTCTAAAATGGGCAGTACTGAGAGGTGTGAAGGGGGTAGGAATGGGCCGAACTTCCCCCTGTTCGGTTCACAGTAGAACTCCGGAACAGGGGAAATGTTCTAACTCAAACAGCGAGCCCCATTGAAGTCTATGGGAGCCGAACAGGAAAAATCAGAAGGGCCCATTTTGCAGGCTTATATGCAAGTAATTGGCCATAAAAAAGGGTATGGGGGTATGGGTACTGCCCTGGGGGACATGTATTAATATTTATCTATTTTTTTAAACAATCTGTTTTTCAGGAGCAGTGATTTTAATGATGCTTAAAGTGCAATGAAAATTAAAAATTCCTTTAAATATCATGCCTGGGGGCCCCTCTTAATGTGCTTGTAAAGTGGCACATTTGTATATACAGAACATGCTACAGCAAAACTGACATTTCTAATGAAAAAAATACCATTTAAAATGACTCGCAGTTACAATTGACGGCACCCGGCTATTAAAACATAAAGAAAAAAATGGCGTAGGGTCACCCTCCCCAGTCCATACCAGACCCTTATCCAAGCATGCAGCTTGGCAGGTCAGGAAAAGGCACCTGCTCACCCACCCTCCTGAACCATACCAGGCCACATGCCCTCAACATGGGGCTGGGTGCTTTGGGGCAGGTGGTAAATGCATCCCCCACCCCAAAGCACTTTGTCCCCATGTTGATGGGGACAAGGGTCTCTTCCCAACAACCCTGGGCTGTGGTTGTCAGGGTCTGTGGGTGGGGGGCTTATCAGAATCTGGAAGCCCCATTTAACAAGGGGGCCCCCAGTTCCCACCTCCCTCCCATGTGAATGGATATTGGGTACATCGTCCCTCTACCCATTCACCAAAAAAGTGTCAAAAAGTACAAAAAACAGGAGACAGTTTTTAACAAATCCTTTATAAAAAAAGAAAAAAAAAAGGTCCCTCAATGTAAATCCACTGTCAGTCATGACGGAACCGAAAAATAGGTGCTTCTGCCTTCTGGGGGGCCTCCCAGCCGACTGCTCTCCCTGCACTTTGACAGCTCCTACATAAGCAGGGAAGGGGGAACCCAGTTACGTCATACCCATTCACGTGGGGGGGGCGGCATCTGGGAGCCCCCTTGTTAAAGGGGGCTTCCAGATTCCAATAAGCCCCCCACCCCCACCCACAGACCCCGTCAACCACAGCCCAGGGTTGTCGGGAAGAGGCCCTTATCCCCATCAACATGGGGACAAGGTGCTTTGGGGTGGGGGCGCAGAGCCCAAAAGCAACCACCCCCCATGTTGAGGGCATATGGCCTTGTATGGTTCAGGAAGAGGGGAGCGCTCACTCACCCCCCCTTTTCCTGACCTGCCAGGCTGCATGCTTGGATAAG
This sequence comes from Aquarana catesbeiana, assembly GCF_042186555.1. Classification (NCBI taxonomy): domain Eukaryota; kingdom Metazoa; phylum Chordata; class Amphibia; order Anura; family Ranidae; genus Aquarana; species Aquarana catesbeiana. The sequence continues at coordinate 169,618,945 of NC_133327.1, read as the reverse complement.
GGTCTGGTATGGATTTTGGGGGAGACACCACACTGATTTTTTAAAAATTTTGGCATGGGTTTCCCCTTAAAATTCATACTAGACTCGAAGGGCCTGATATGGACTTTCTTCATTTTTAAATAGCCCAGTGTCGGCAATTGTAAAGTCATTTTAAATGGGATTTTTTTCTTTAGAAAAGTCAGTTTAGCTGCAGCATGTTCTGTGCATGCTACAAATGCACCAATATACAGGCACATTAAGGGGGACCCCCAGGCACGATATTTAAATTAATTTTTCATTTTCATTGTTGCACTTTAAGCATCATCAAAATGAAAAAACAATAGTTTAAAAGAAAAAAATCAAATCAAATAAATATATATATATATATATATATATATATATATATATATATATATATATATAGATATAGATATAGATATAGATATAGATACATGTCCCCCCGGGCAGTACCCAGACCCCCATACCCCTTTTATGGCCAATTACTTGCAAATAATGTTGTGGTTTTTTAGGCACTTTTTTTTATTCAGTTGTCAGCGGGGAAACCCATTGACAGTTGATGACTCCCAGCCCCATTCCTTAACAACCACCTTACACTGTGCTCTGATTGGGCAACGCTTTGCCCAATCAGGGCACAGAATGCACTGTGTGGTGCCTAGTGCATTGCAGGTTGTTCGTTGGGGCGAACACCCTGCAAATTCGGGTGTTCGGTAAATGACCGAACAGGCAAATGTTCGACCCGAACTCATGCTAGGGCCGAACCATTCGCCCATCCCTAGTACGGGGTAGAACCAAGTGACAGTGCCCATGGTGGGTAAGGGGTGGAGAGAAGGGGTGACTCAGAAGGGGGGAGTACCTGCACCTATTCTCTGAGAAAAAGCCTTGCACTTATCACTTAATTAATATTTCTATAGCATCTGTCTCTCTGGGCACTCAAAGAGCTTTAATCTTCTGCTGGGGCAGATGGTGAGACCATTTTGGGCATGATTAGTAGAATATCATATTCTGCCAACATTGCAATATGTATTGTATATGGGTAAATAAATAAATGCCATGCTAAAATATCAATAATAACAAATGCATAGATTATAAATGCATAATAAACACAGGGTCCCAAAAAAAAGGAACAGAAGTCCTCCAAAAAAATAGCTGTGATGAAAATTGTTCCAAGAAAAGTGAAGCTTGCGAAGAAAATCTTGGTGCACATCTGTTTTTACAGGCGCCTAATAATACTTGTGGCTTTGTAAGTAGTTTGTACATGTTTAATTAAAAAATGCTCATACGGTTTTACACTATGTGACTCTTCCGGCTTTTTTTTCATGTTTGCACTGGTTAAATCCATTTGCGGAGGAGGTGTTTATAAGGATTTGACGGTGATCCCTAAGATGCCTTTTCCCTTCAACAGGGACCATTGAAATTCATATGCTCTTTTTGACTCTTGTTATTATCAGAGTCCATCAACTCTGGTAATGCCGCGTACACACACGGTTGGACATTCCAACACAAAGTCCGATGGGAGCTTTTCATCGTATATTCCGACCATTTGTATGCCCCATTGGACTTTCTCTGTCGAAAATTCAGACGGACTTAGATAGAGAACATGTTTTATATTTTTCCGACGGAACAAATTCCTATCAGGAAAACCGCTCGTCTGTATGCTGTTCCGACGTACCAAAAATTACGCATGCTCTGAAGCAAGTACAATACGTCGTATGCGTTGTCCTGTCATATGTGTTGTACGTCACCGCATTCTTGACGGTCAGAATTTGGTGTGACCGTGTGTATGCAAGACAGCTTGAGCGTAATTCCTTCGGAATTCTGTCGGAATTCAGTCGGAAAAACCTTCAGAGTTTAGTTCCTATTGCACACTGAGATGGTGGAGCACTTGGAAGTTTTATGGTGTACACCAATTTTCATCACAGATATTTTTGGGGGGACTTCTGATCCTTTTTTGGGATTATCTCTTTGTTTATTCTGCATTTATCATATGCATTTGTTATCACTGATATTTAATGCAGAATTTATTTACTATTTGTACACAATTTATATTGATTGTTATGCCGGCTGCTTGTATGCTTTTCGGTGCGATTTCAATTTTTTTTTATTTATTAATATGTGCTGTAAATGGGTGTTTAACAGGAAATAGAAAAATATTGAAATTAGCTAAAAAAAATTTAAATAATTGAAATAAAAAAAAAATGCATCTGGTTGCTAGATTGGAGATTCAATAGTTTGGGGGCAGACAGTGGCTCTATGCAATACATCTAATTTTCTCAAAGGCACACACAGCTGTCTTTTCCTTTATCCATATCATCTTTAAATATGGCTCCTACCAGGTAGATGCCACCACACTGTATAGTGAAATCAGAAGTGTTTTAGCCTCTACTTCAAGTTTTGCCTGCAAGGTGTATTTTGACCATTGGGGGGGTGGTGATCATAATGTTTTTATGTGTATGTGTTCCTGTTTTGTGTACATTTACAAATGTGCTACATAAAGGTTACATTCATACCTATTTTTTAACAGTATATGGTCTGTCTTAGCTATGTGTTGCCATTATAAGGTGATTTCTATTTATTATATTTGTATTAATTTCTATGTTTTCATATATTACCTATAGATATACATTACCTCAAGATTAAATTCATTACTTGTATAACGCCCATTTAATTCAGAGCATTTGACTTTAAACTTTCGGCCAAAGATAGCAGCAGAATCCCAGTGACGATAGCGGATTTGCTGCAGGGCCTCTTCATAGTTTTTCATTGTGTCTACACCTGAAAAATTAAGGAATTCCAAAGTCATGATTGATAAAATAAACACTGTAAAACAAACTTACAAACAGCCTTATAAAAAATAAATAACTAAATATGTTACAGTGGTTCTGAAGCCTAAATAGTTTTTACTTTGCTTTCTCTGCAGTAAGAGAAAAACTGTTTAGATAACTGTATTGCCTCCTCACCCCCCCCCCCCTTTATATTTACCTGAACCCTCACTTGATCCAGTGTTTTGCCCATTTGTAGGGCCCTTCCCCTGTACTCACAGGCTTTGCTGAATCAGTGGGAGCCATTGGCTCCCGCTGCTGTAAGTAAAATATGATGACGAGGGAGCGGGGCATAGACTTGGTGTATCACAATAGGAAGTGGCTTCCTGTGATGGCACACTGAGAGGAGGAGGAACCAGGAACTTGGGGGTCCCAAGAAGAGAAGGATCAGGACCTCTTTGTGCAATTCCATAAGTTTTTTTTTTTATTACTTTACAATCCCTTTAAGTGTTGCTCATTTATGGTGCTTTATATTCTTAATCACAAAATAAAATAAGTAAGGAGCCTCTTATAGAACCAACCATGGTGGCTATTAGAAGACTGCACATAAGAAGGTCTTGCTTTGCAGGTTTTCTGTAGCAGATAAAACCTGTTACTAATATATGTTTCACATCATTCTTTACATACCATAGATTGAATAGCCCTTGGTTGAATTGGTGGCATCAAGATGTTTCCCTTGCAGTATACTGTGATCCAGCTCCAGACATTCCTGTTTGGTGTTCAGCTCATCTCCCATAACCAAGACATCACAGAAATCCAAATGATGTAGAGTTTCCTCCACTACCACTGAACCTGCACCTGGGGACAAGAACATACAAAAATACAATTAGGATAAAATGTCAATGCTTGCCGTACAAAATATACAAAACAATATTAAGCTGATAAGAAAACTATACAGAGCTATGATTGATATAATCTTTATTCACTGGTTACATTATATTTTAAAAGACTGGCTCAACCAAATTGATACTGTAGTTTTAGTGAGGCTGGAAAGTTAAACTGTCTATTTTTTTTTTTTATTTCTAAGGACATAAATCTGTGCTTTCACAGTTCAGTACACTTGCTATGGCCATTCTTCCTATTGGATTCCTATTAGGTTTATGCTTTTGAGAATTGAAATGCTGAATAGGATGCTGAAACATGCTAAGGTGGATGAGAACACACAAAATCCCCAGTTAAAGTTGGTAATTATGGCAGGAAGATCTCACTGTTGGAGCATCCAAGACAAATAAGTAGCCAGAAGAAGCTGGCTCAGTCCACCAGACTCCAACTAAAATATTGATTTTGGGTGGACTGGTCCTTTAAGATATCTTGCATTAAGGGAGTCTTTCTCAACGTTTTTACCAACAAGAAACCCTAATAAATAGTTTTCAGGTCTTTACAAAATGATTATACTTATAGCTCAAATAACATAGTGTGATCAAATGTTGTAGAACATTGCAAGTAAAATAGTAAGGAATGTAGTGTCCTAGAGTATTTGACTTGAACAGTATATTGTCCACTTGTATAAGGGGTATCACAGTTTTAACTGTCTGCCTTTTTCTCTTGGCATTATTTTCAATAATAATGTTGGAACGCAAACAGTTAAAACTGTGGTTTCACCTTATATTAGCGCACAATATACAAGTGATCCCTTACATTGTTGGCTATTGGAAAATTGCCCCCTTGCATTGATGGTCAGTATAGGTGGAGGTTCCATTTTCTACTGCTCAAGGAACCTGGCAACCTTTAGGAGAAACCTTGAGGAAGGCTACATTACAGTTTCTTGCATATTGTAATAATAATAATAATAATAATAATAATAGAAGATCAACTGCTCCACGAGTCCCTGCGCCCTATGACCCATCTGCCGTTTGTCCAATATAAACAAAAGTTTCAGAAAAACTGTACCTGTGACACACTATTGTGAACTATTCTCTTGTCCATAAGCATGCATCTTAAATTTGTACTTTGCCCAAACCAAGAAAAGTAACAGGTATACTGAATAGCAGAAATGTTAAGGAGCCTGCACTTACCTTTCAAGCACTTCCCTTTCACCCCAACTAGGGCCACAAATAATAACATGGGGACAGGCAAAAAGTACTGCTTTGTGGGAGGCACAGGATAGAGTCTTGTGCCCCCAACCCCCCCCCCATACCCTTCACATGCAAAGTGCAGCTCCAGACAGAGTGATACGGTAAGTAAGTATTTTCCACATCGGTCACTGGGCACACTTTATGCATGTGTGCTATGGTGCTATGCAGCAAAAAAACACAATTACTTCTGCCATAGTCACAGGGACAGCATTAGGCTCATCAGTTTGAGTTCCAACCATGACATGACCTATGTGAAGTTTGCATGTTTTCTCCTTGTTTCCTTTCACATTCCAACAGATATGCTGGTAGGGTACTTGGCTCTAATATGTGTATATATGCATTAGGGGTGCGCATCTTCACTGGTCTCACGATTCGATTTGATTATGATTATCTGGTCAATTATTCGATTCGATTCTGCGATGTATCACAATGCATCACAATTACTGACGCGCTCCCACTTCCGCTTGGGCTGCCTAGGCGGCCCTTCCTCCCTGCAATCTTCTGGGACACATCACAGTTCCCAGAAGATTGCCTGGCTGTGCAGGGCAGCGCAGTGAGACATGCACACCCGGCTGTGAAGTTGCAAGCTGTCACAGCCGGATGCCCACAGTAATATTGCCAGTGCTGTGGACAGGCAGGGGAGAGAATGGAGGGTTTGGGTCGCAACGCCGCTGGATTGTGGGACAGGTGAGTGTCTTTTTATTAAAAGTCAGAAGATAAACTTTTTTGTAGCTGCTGACTTTTAATAAACAAAAAATTTGCTAGGCGACCCCTCCCTGCCAGCGATCTTCTGGGTCCCAGAAGATTGGCTGGCCAATGGCAGAGCGCAGTGCGGCTCGTGCAGTCTGCGCCCGGCTGTGAAGCCATAAGCTGTCATGGGCGGGTGTCACTGCCCACAGTAGATATGACGGCGCCGAGGAGAGGAGGGGGAGAGGAGCGAGGCTCCGTGCGGCCGCATCGATGGACCATGGGACAGGTGAATGTCTGATTATTAAAAGTCAGCAGCTACACTTTTTGTAGCTGCTGACTTTTAATAAACTAAAAAACGGGTGGAACTCCATTTTGGGGAGTGCACTAATCCGGTGCACTACAAGGTACAGGAATTCACACACACGGCTGCTGGGAGGTCAGGAGGGATTACAATCCACAACTGACAAACAGCCCTGTGAAGTTCCTGTACTGTCTCTGTGATGGCATTTCTCTGGGCTCCCTCATTTGCACCTTCCAGCACACTAGGAGTTAACACAGTGGAATGTGCAAACTGGGGGGGGGGGGCGGAGAAATAATGTCAGCACAGAGCACATGTAGGAGACAGTGTAAGTAGAATACAAACACATTTGTACTCTACATACTGCTGTTAAAATACCTGTGTGGTAAAAAATGCAGTTATAATCCATTAAATGCCCACTGCTGTACGTGCATTTTAAAATTTATGCAGCTTCATATCTTATTTTTTAGTCTGTGTATATAACTGTGTTTTTGTCAAAATGGCTTTTGTTAATGAATGCAATTGTAATCCATTAAGTGCAAGCACCCCGAAAAATTGTCGTCATCCCGACTTGCCCCGCCCCTCCCCGAAGTGAGCTCCGAGCGGTTTTGTCAAAATGGCTTTTGCTATTAAATGCAATTGTAATCCATTAAGTGGTAATCGCTGTATGTGTATTTTTTTTAAATATATGCAGCTTCATACCTCATTTTTTTAGTCTGTGTATAAAACTGTATAAGCCACTCATATGACTGCTCGGTCCGGCCCGCATCTCTCTCCTCTCAGTATCATGTCTCTCTATCTCTTCTGACATCAGTGGGAGTTCTCAGCCCCGCCCACCAACTGTAGCTATCAGATCAGAAGAGAGGAGGGCGGGGCTGACGTCAGGAGATACTGAAAGGAGAGGGGCGGGCCGGACCGAGTAGTCACATGAGCGCCGGGATATACAGTTATATGCACAGACTAAAAACGAGGTATGAAGCTACATATATTTAAAAAAAACACATACAGCGATCATCACTTAATGGATTACAATTGCATTTAATAGCAAAAGCCATTTTGACAAAACCGCTCGGAGCTCCCTTTTGGCGAGGGCCGGGGCAAGTCGGGATGATGTCACACCTGACATCGATTTTTCGGGGGGCTTGCATCGATGCCGCATCGGGGACCCCCGAATCGCGATGCATCGATGCAGCGATTAAAATCCACACCCCTAATATGCATGAGATAGAGAAATTAGATTGTTAGCTCCTTGAGGGCAGGGGTTGATGTAAATGTATAATATATGTAAAACCCTGTGTAAATTATCGACACTATATAAATACCTGTAATAAATAATAAACTGACATTTACTGGCACCAACGTGTGTATATGTTCCATCTCCCGGTCATAGACCACCCAGTACATACCTGCAAGCTCTCAGTTTAAATCAGCTAAATGCATTCCAGGTGCATCAAAACAAAGGCATTCAGTGTTTTACAATTTTTTTTTCTAAAGCAGGCACAGCCTAAGTCAAAAAGCTTGTCCCCTGCCAGAATGCTACAGAGCAGAACCCTTTCTCTCTATGGGTCATCCAGAGGTCCAACATGTTCAGCAGGAAGCATTAGCTTTGCTGACCTACTGTAGAAATTTAAAGTCGAACTCAGTAAGGAGCATGTTGGCCCCCTGCAGAGAAACCACACTGCCTTCTAACAGGAAGCAAGTGTCCCACTCTGCAACTGCTAGCATGAGACATGCTCTTAGAAACATAGAAACAGAAAAAGTAATGGCAAAAAAAGACTTATGCCTCATACACACGAGCGGACTTTGCAGCAGACTTGGTCCGACGGTCTTTCCGCCGGACTTTCCAGCGGACTACCTGAACGGATGGACTTGCCTACACACGACCAGACTTTCCGGCAGGCTAGGTCCGCCCGTCTTTCCGACGGACTTTCGCCAGAGTTACGGCGGACTTTCAGAATGAACAGACTTGCCCACACACGGACAAGTCCGTTCATTTTGAACATGACTAGGGTACGACGGGACTAGAAAAGGAAGTCAATCTTGCCGTTTTTGTCAGCGAGATTGACACCTTGCGAGCCCCATCATGGGTCATACCAGGCCCTTAGGTCTGGTATGGATTATAAAGGGAACCCCCTACGCCGAAAAAATGGCGTGGGGTCCCCCCTAAAATCCATACCAGCCCCCGATCCAAGCATGCAGCCCGGCCGGTCAGGAAAGGGGGTGGGGACGAACGAGCAGCCCCCCCTCCTGAACCATACCAAGCCGCATGCCCTCAACATGGGGAGTGGGTGCTTTGGGGGAGGGGGCACCCTGCGGGGCCCCCCACCCCAAAGTACCTTGTCCCCATGTTGATGAGGACAAGGGCCTCTTCCCGACAACCCTGGCCGTTGGTTTTCGGGGTCTGCGGGTGGGGGTCTTATCAGAATCTGGGAGCCCCCTATAATAAGAGGGCCCCCAGATCCCGGCCCCCCACCCTATGTGAATGAGTATGGGGTACATGGTACCCCTACCCATTTACCTAGGGAAAAAGTGTCAATAAAAAAACACTACACAGGTTTTTAAAATAATTTATTAAACAGCTCGAGGGGGTCTTCCTCTGGCTTCGGGGGTCTTCCTCCGGCTTCAGGGGTCTTCTTCCGGCTTCGGGGGTCTTCTTCCGGCTTCGGGGGTCCCTCCGGTTCCTCTTCTCCCGGCGTCCGGTTGGTTCTTCTCCGCTCTCTCTGGCCTCTTCTCCCGGTGTTCCAGTTCTTCTGCCAGCTCCTCCACTGTCTTCATGCCGCTCTTTTGCCAGCGGAGGTCCGAACTTCTGGGCTTCTTGTCTTCTTCCCTCTTCTCTTCTCCAGATGTTCACTGGGTGATGTTGACCATGCCCCCTAAAACGTCACAGTCCCAGCATGCCCAGGGACTTTGACAGCATAAGGGGGTGGGGTTTCTGCCTATATAAGTCACAGCGGAGCGCTCAGAGAGCAGTCCAGATGGAGAGACCGTCGTGTCAACATCTGGAGAAGAGAAGAGGGAAGAAGACAAGAAGCCCAGAACTCCGGACCTCCGCTGGCAAAAGAGCGGCATGAAGACAGCGGAGGAGCTGGCAGAAGAACTGGAACACCGGGAGAAGAGGCCAGAGAGAGCGGAGAAGAACCAACCGGACGCCGGGAGAAGAGGAACCGGAGGGACCCCCGAAGCCGGAGGAAGACCACCGAAGCCAGAGGAAGACCCCCCGGAGCTGTTTAATAAATTATTTTAAAAACCTGTGTAGTGTATTTTTTTATTGACACTTTTTCCCTAGGTAAATGGGTAGGGGTACCATGTACCCCATACTCATTCACATAGGGTGGGGGGCTGGGATCTGGGGACCCTCTTATTATAGGGGCTCCCAGATTCTGAAAAGCCCCCCACCCGTAGACCCTGAAAACCAACGGCCAGGGTTGTCGGGAAGAGGCCCTTGTCCTCATCAACATGGGGACAAGGTGCTTTGGGGGAGGGGGGGCCCTGCAGGGCCCTCCTCCCCCAAAGCACCCACCCCCCATGTTGAGGGCATGTGGCCTGGTACGGTTCAGGAGGGGGGGTGGCGCTCGCTCGTCCCCACCCCCTTTCCTGACTGGACTGGCTGCGTGCTCGGATCGGGGTCTGGTATGGATTTTAGGGGGGACCCCACGTCGTTTTTTTCAGCATGGGGGTTCCCTTTATAATCCATACCAGACCTAAGGGCCTGGTATGACCCGTGCTCGCTGCAATAGGAAAATTTGTTTTTCCTATTGCAGCGAGCGCGAGATGCAATACCATGCCCTTGCATCGTATCTGATGCGTCGGACCAGCATACAGACAATCGGGCTTTCCGTCGGACCAGCATACAGATGAACGGACTTTCCATCAGGAACTGAGTCTGACGGAAAGATTTAAAACATGTTTCAAATCTAGGTCCGGCGGACTTTTGGGGAAAAAAAAGTCCGCCGAAGCCTACACAAGGTCGGATTGTATGGCGGACCAAGTATGCCGGAAAGTCCGCTCGTGTGTACGCGGCATTAGTGGTCCATTAAGTCTGCCCCATTTTCTGCTCAGCTGTGGCTTCTTTAGAAAGACATTAACCACTTGACGCCCGCCCACCGTCAGTGGAACGTTGTGGCTTTCGTTCTGGGTGAACATCATATGACGGCACACCCGAACTCCCGGGGCAACCCCAATCTCTATAAAGAGCCGCTGAAGTGGCTCTTTAACCATGTGATCGGCTGTGTCCAATCACAGCCGGTCACATATAAACACAGAAGTGAAGGGTATTCAGCACTCAACGTCTCACTCTGACAGTGTGACAGCAAGTAATCACAATAAAGTGCAAGAAGCGCCAGCAATCAGTGCCCAGTAGTGCCAGCAATAAGTGACCACCGGTATAAATAGGGGGGTGGTAGTTGCGCTGCGATAGAAGGGGAATAGGGAAAAGGGAAAAGGAAAAAGGGGAGGGGGGGCTAAACTATAGTGAATACAAGGAAAATAACAGATGACCTGAATACATGAGTGAAATATGTGAAGGAGGACTCACGGATGCAAATATATAAATAAAAAATATAAATACAAACACAAAGATTTTACACTTAGTAGTGCATACCAAAAGTGCTAACATCAAACATTAAAATAAAAATAACTACCAGCAAGTAGTGCACAAGGGTATGTGAATCAGCTTCAAAAGTGCATAAATCCAAAAAATATCAAATATAAAAAAAAAAAAAAAATCCCTTTGGAAGTGTATAAATATGCTGACATTATGGTCGACTGATGGCATAAGAAACGGGTAGGTAATTAGTATCAACAAAATAAATAGATGAATAAAAATATATAGAATATATTTATAAAAGTATATTAAAGAGTCCCAGTGGTAGATGTTAGTGGAACGCCAACACTTGGCGACTTGCAAATATAATCCAAAAAAAAAGTGTGACAACAGTCCCACCACCAAATGTGACACTTCTAAATGCAGACCGAATGCCAATGGTGGACAAGGAGGGGAAGTGTTCTTCTGTGGGGGCACCTCCGTGTTCACAGGCCCCTTACCTTACAGCTGTAAGGTATACAGCATATGTAGTGGAAACCCAGCAAATGGGGAAATCCAAAGGTACAGCGGATGGCGTTGGTTGAGGATGCGGTATGACATATGCAGAGACAAAAGGAACAGCATATAGTATAATTCCGTTTGGTGTGAAGGACACAGAAGGGGGGAGGAGGAGTGGGGGGGTTGCACTCACTTGTGAGCAATGAGCGCACTCCTCAACCCACGAGCGCAGAGCTCGTATGATCCCAAATGCTGGCTCTGAATCCTCCAAACTGTCTTCGCTTCCTGCTCCTCACCGCCCGTCATGCAGAGTTAGAATGAGCGGTATAGAAAACAAAACCGCACATAGCGTGATCCCGTATAGCATATAATTTATTGAATAGGAAAAAATATCATGCACTTACATTTAAAAACAGCTGGGGGGTAAAACATCCACGAGCGCCGAGCTAGTTACATTCAGCTAGTGTGTGGCAGCGTGCCGTGCTCCTAACGCGTGTCGTCACGTCACATCACTTCTTCAGAGAAGTCACGTGCCCACCAGTGCCACCAATAAATGCCCATCAGTGCTGGTTTTCAGTGACCATCAGTGCCGCCTATCAGTGCTGCCCATCAATGCCCATCAGTGCCGCCCATCTGTACCACCCATCAATGCCCATCAATGTCGCCTACCCGTGCTGCCTATCAGTGCTCACCAGTGCCACCTATCAGTGCCCACCAGTGCCACCCATCAATGCCACCTATCAGCGCTCATCAGTGCCACCTATCAGTGCCCTTAAAGAGGAAGTAAACCCTGGTGGGTTTTACTCCCTCTTTATTTCCATGCAAAAGTAAAGCATAATGGGCTGCTATTATGCATCGCATAGTAGCCCATTATGTGTCACTTACCTGAAACAGAAACCCGCAATGTCACTGTTGTCCCCACTAGCAGGGAGAGTCCATCTTCATCCCTCTTCCTTCCGGGGCCACGAACTCCGGCTCTATGACTGGCCGGAGTCGCGTGACATCACTCCTGCGCATGCGCGCAGGAGCCGCCAGTCACAGAATGACCCTTATTAGAAACGGCACGCCATGCCCTTTCTAAAGTGCAGATGCACCGATGACATCGGCACATGCACCGTAGTCATTGGTGCTCGGGTCTTTCGTTAATCTCTCCTAAACCGTGGAGGTTTAGGAGAAATTTTTAAGCACCTACAGGTAAGCCTTAATTTAGGCTTACCTGTAGGTAAAAGTGGTTGTACAGGGTGTACAACCACTTAAGTGCAGCATATTAGGGCCTCCTCATCAGTGCCACCTAATCAATGCCCATACATTCGGCCTTATCAGTGCCCATAAGTGCCACCTGATCAGTACCCATCAATGCAGCCTATTAGTGCCCATTAGTGCAGCCTCATCAGCGCACATCAGTGAAGGAGAAAAAATACTTATTTACAAAATTTACTGACAGAATCTAGCAAAACACACCAAACTGAGCATGGGCAGAGTGCCTCCTAGGGCTCTGTTCTATCAGGAGATGGATTGGAGATGCAAAGGATTAACCCCTTTGGTTCCACAGTGAGTATAACAATCATACTTTCCTGCATATACAGACTGATTTTACTGTTGTGAGTTTACTAACACGTTAAGATTCCCTGGGAGGCTGCTCACACATGGGCATTTTGTTAAGCTATGGTGTCCAATTTATTTTTATTATTATTATTATTATTATTATTGTTATTATATGGTGTACTAGTGTATTAAAGCATACCCAAAATATCTCTTTTAATTTTGAATAGCGTAGGGAAGGATTAGAAAGATTCCTGTCATCTAGATTGGAAGTGAAGGAAATTGTCCTCAATAAGAAATAGATTTAGCTGAAAATTTTTTCAAGATATGCTGATGCTGCTGAATCTAGACACAGACCACTGTCATATGAATAACACAATACATCTTCATCGCCTGAAGGATCACAGAATATTTTATGATATATCAAAACAAGTAAACAGTGATTTCCTAATTTGAAGCAGCACTCTGATGTGCTGTCAGTAAACGATATATGTACTTTGTGAATGTGATTGTACAGTGTCATGTGAGGCACGTTTTCACATACATTCCTACACTGTGCTAATAGACTGAGGCAATATTGTAAACGTAAATGAATGGTAATTTATTCACAGCATGCATGAATGATATTAGTTCGTTATTGGTTAGCAGTGAGGCAAATATAGTGCTGTAACCAGGGTTAGCAATGCCTCTGCGAATAATCACCGTTTAAAGCTGAACTCCAAGCAGACATGAAAAAAATGACTATTAAATAATTGTTTATCCAAAAAAAAAAAAAAAATGAAAATGTTTTACGGTTCACACATCTAACATATGTACACAAATTTGTGTTAATATCAGCTCCCTGTAATCTCCTCTACAACAGCACTAAGGCTCGATTCACACCTATGCATGTTGCTTTTGAGCGTTTTTGGAGGTTTTTTTTTCATGCTTGCCGCGTTTTTGAGCCGCGTTTTTGCCGCGTTTTTGCCGCGATTTTGCCGCGATTTGCGTTTTGCGTTTTTTTTTTTTTTTTTTTTTCATTTTTTTTTACAGTCTTACAAAAAAATTACAAAAAAAAAAAATTACAAAAAAAAAAAAAAAAAAAGTCAAAAACGCACCAAAAACGCATCAAAAACGCTGCAAAAAAGGTGCACTTGCGTTTTTGATGCTTGTCCATTGAAAACCATTACATGCAAAACGCTGCATTTTGCATGAGAAAAAGTCCCCGACCCTTTCCAAAAACGCGGAGATACAAAAAAGCATTGATGTGAACATGTTCCATAGGAACCCATGTTAAAAAATTCCCGTGCATTTCTGCAAAATGCAAAATGCATCAAAAAACGCGCTAGTGTGAATGGGGCCTAAGACTGGGAGAAAGAGGGGCAACACTCTGAGTCAATCATAGCTGCTTTGCACAATCCTGAACATGCTTAGAGGAAAGGAGAGCACAGGGAAAACCTCATCAATGTGATGATACAACTTCATTGCCTAATAAAAGCCTAAAGTAGGCCAGGCTTTATTGCTTAAAAGGGCACCATTAAAGCAACAGTGTCTCTGCAAAGGGCACCCCCAACTCTCATAGACTCACTTTACCTGTGCTCCCTCAAAGCTTCTCTGCAGCCTGGATGCAAATTATGAAAAGGGTCAGATACGAATTCCAGGCTCATTGCCTTCTATGGGACCCCATCTGAATCACAAATCTCATCAGTTTTGAGCACAAATTTGATCAGAAAAAAAACAACCTGAGGGTCAACCCCCAATCCATACTAGGCCCTTTCAGGTCTAGTATGAATGTTAAGGGGAACCCCACTCCAAAATAAAAAAAAAAGTTGTGCCCCCCCAACACCCTCAAATCCATACTAGACCCTAAGGTCTGGTATGGATCTTGAGGGGAACCCCCACTCCAAAATGTTTTTAAAAATGGCGTGGGGTCCCCCCAAATCCATACCAGACCCTTATCTGAACATGGAGCCTGGCAGGCCAAGAAGGGGGGTGAGCGAGTGCCCCCTGAACTATACCAGGCCACATGCATGGGGTTGTTTGGGGCGGGGGCCTCTGCTGTGACCCCGTCCCCTTGTGATGTCACCGACTGGGGTGTGTTGGGTCAGTGATGTCACAAGAGGCAGGATCACCCGCTGACGTCATCGGGTGACTTCACCCCTTAGCTATTTAAGAAATGTTAGACAGAGGAGCAGGCATTCGGTGGGAGCGTTCAACGAGGATGTAGGGTTTTTTTTGGGTCTGACAGTGAGGCGGGTGTCATGATTGAAGATGATTCTACACTGGGGAGGGGGGATGACATTTTTTTTATTTTTTAATAAAGGAATTGGCAAAAACTTGTGTTGTGTCTTTATTCACTTTTTACATTTTTATGGTGAATGGGTAGAGGTACCCCCCACTCATTCACATGGGTGGGGCGGGATCTGGTGGTTTCCAGATTCCGATAAGCCCCCTGCCCGCAGACGCCCACAACCATTGCCCAGGGTTGTGAGGAAAAGGCCCTTGTCCCTATCAACATGTGGCGTGGTATGTGGGAATGTAGCCTGGTTTGGTTCAGGGGGGGCGCTCGCCAGACCCAAAGGCATTGGTATGAGTTGAAGGGAACCCCATGCTTTTTTTTTTCTGAATTTTCTATTGCCGTGATTCTTTTGTTTACATGTTAGCTCTCAGTGGGAAAGCCAGCTGACAGCTGATGAGTCATCGGTTGTTAAGGAGGTGGCAGTTGGCTTCTTGGCCCACTCCTAAAGAACCAGCTATTCTTCACACAGAATTCAAATCGGTCGATCGTTTTTTGACCCATTTGAATCGTTCCGAAAATTTGGAGTTCATTAGAAAATAATAAACAAAACCAAATTAGTAACATAACAAATCTATTCCAAACAAAAGAAATGTTTCTGTTCTGCACATGTCTGATTGATAGGGTTTTCCACAAGCCAGTCATACAAAGCCAGTTCATCTGTAAGTACACTTCAGCAAAATGCAGTATTATACAACATACAGTATATGCAGTATGATATGTAGAACAGGCACTCAAACTATTTGTTTTTCCTTTATAGCCCTATTCTCTGTTGATCCCATACTAACACTCACTGGCAGATAATGTTATAGTTAAAGTAGATTTAAACTGTAACTGCATATATTTATAAAGCAGTGACTGTGACATTCACCAAACATTCAGGGCAGATAAACGTACTTGTGCATATGTGTCAACGACTTTTGTACCACGCTATAGCTAAAAGATGGCTACAGCGTGGTACTATAGTTCTGGGAGGGCATCCATGAATGTGCTCCCAGAACCCCGCCATCTGCACGCCTCCTGCAGTGTACATTGGGCGCGCTCTGTGACTGCTGTGTTCTTCAGACACAGCTAATCACAGATTGGGGTAAAGGGCCAATCACAGCTTTTCACATGTAAACAGACTTGCCGGCAGTCCTTTCCGCACTCTCTGTGGTTGATTTACTAAAATCAAATAGACTGTGCACTTTGCAAAGTGCAGCTGCACTATGCAAGCACAGTTGCTCCAGAGCATAGTAAATGAGCAGAACTGCACTTGCAGAGGGCAACTGCTTATTTAGCAAAAAAAAAAAAATGGTGAATAAATATCACCAAAAAGAAAGCTTTATGTGTCATATGGGTACAGTGTTGCATGATCACGCAACTGTCATTCACAGTGTGACAGTGCTGAAAGCTGAAAATTGGCCTGGACAGGAAGGTAGTGAAGTGGTTAAAATAAAGTGATTTATTATTTTGCAAAGCATGTCTAGAAAATATAATATTCGCTGCACTAAAATATTCCCCTTAGTTTGCTAAAACACTGTTTATCATAAGCACATGTTTTCACAAAATACTTTTTTTCACATATTTTTATCCTTGCATATCCTCCTGTGTTGACCACAAATCATCGCTCTGGCTTCTTATAATTGCAATGGTGGGACATACACGTGTAATGTATGTCAATATGGCCACTTGTAAACTGCCTCAGGGGCACATGTGACAAGGTGACAACACAGGAGAAAGCTGTAAGACAGCTGTCACCCCATAACTGGAAGTGCTTGTACAAGAACCTCCAAAGCAGGATCATCACATATTATAGACAGCTGCGTTTTTCAAAAAATTTAAAAGCCTTACAGGTTTTGGAACCTTTAGGATTGGGTTCCAGGATATCACACCATAGAAAAAACACAGTTCATCATGCAATAAAGTTCAGCAATCTCAGTGTCTAACTAATATTATGGATTTCAACTAGCTTGTATCAGACTTGCATCATCTGTGCTCTTCAGAAAAAGCAGAATGAGTCATGTGGAACAAACTTACTTTTGCCAGAGTTCTTATCCAGACGTTTTTCCATCTTAGTGACTGTGCTGATGATTCTGATGTCTGGAAGCAAAATCACACCGTTTGCATTCTCAAATTCTGAAGCTGGACGAGCAAAGTGATCCATTCCATTGACTGTAATCTTGGGTTCATTAGCCTGGAGAACCACAACATATGCTTCGATGTCTGGAATGGTGATACAGATATCTTCTCCAAAGCATCTGGAAGGCATAGTCATTATTACTGACAGAACTCATAAATAACTCATAACTAGCTTAGCACTATTAAATATTAGAACAAAAATGTACTTTTTCTTTTCTGTGTTTGGAGGGTTTGCAACATGACTGTTACAGACTGAATATTAGTTCCAAAGATGCAGTGGGGTTGATTTACTAAAACTGGAGAGTGTACGATTTGGTGCAACTGCATGGTAGCCAATCAGCTTCTAACTTTTGCTGTTCAATTAAAATTTGACAAAAAACCGGGAGCTATTTGGTTTCTATGCAGAACTGCACTGGATTTTGAATGCTACAGTTGTAGTAAATCAAGATATAGGTGCTGCAGCCATCGAATACCTATGCAAACCTTAACCACTTCCCGGCTGGCATATTGTAAAATGACAACCTAAAAAAAATTGCCATGCCTCTTACTAAATACCTTGGACTATCTACTATCCATAAGGGGTCATTTGGGGGATATTTGTACTGTCCTGACATTTTTGGGCCTCAAGAAATGAGAGGCTGTCAGCACTAGGGATGAGCCGAATACCCTCCTGTTCGGTTAGCAGCAGAACATGCTAACAGGCAAAATATTTGGCAGAACACACAAACACCGTTAAAATCTATGGGACACGAACATGAATAATAAAAAGTGCTCATTTTAAAGGCTTATATGCAAGTTATTGTCATAAAAAGTGTTTGGGGACCTGGGTCCTGCCCCAGGGGACATTTATCAATGCAAATTTTTTTAAAAGAAACGGCTGTTTTTTCGGGAGCAGTGATTTTTTTAATGCTTAAAGTGAAACAATAAAAATTAAATATTCCTTTAAATATTGTGCCTGGGGGGTGTCTATAGTATGCCTGTAAAGTGGCGCATTTTTCCTGTGTTTAGAACAGTACCACAGCAAAATGACATTTCTAAAGGATAAATTGTCATTCAAAACCGATCGCGGCTGTAATGAATTGTTGGGTCTCTGCAATATAGATTAAGCTCATTGAAAAAAGAGCATGGGATCCCCAAGTCCATTACCAGGCCCTTTGGGTCTGGTATGAATATAAAGGGGAACCCCGAACCAAAATTTAAAAAAAAAATGCGTGGGGGTCCCCCTAAAATCCATACCATGCCCTTTGGGTCTGATATGGAAATTGAGGGGAACCCTGCACCAGATTTTTTTTTAAATGGTGTAGGGGTCCCCCCAAAATCCATACCAGACCCTTCAGGTCTGGTATGGATTTTAAGGGGAACCCTGCGCCAAAATAAAAAAAAGGCACAGGTGTCCCTCCCAAAATCCATACCAGACCCTTATCCGAGCACACAACCTGGCAGGCCGCAGGAAAACAGGGGGGACAAATGAGCGCCCCCCTCCTGAACCATACCAGGCCCCATGCCCTCAACATGGGGAAGGTGCTTTGGGGTAGCCCCCCAAAGCACCTTGTCCCCATGTTGATAGGGACAAGGGCCTCATCCCCACAACCCTTGCTTGGTGGTTGTGGGGGTCTGCATGCGGGGGGCTTATCAGAATATGGAAGCCCCCTTTTACAAGGTGACCCCCAGATCCCGCCCTCCCTCCTGTGTGAAATGGTAATGGGGTACAAATGTACCCCTACCATGTCACAAAAAAGTGTCAAACTGTTAAGACAAGACACAGCTTGGGACAAGCCCTTTATTAAAAAAGAAAAATGTCCCATGATGTCCATTCATCTTCTATCACGCCACCCGACGGACCGAAAAAAAAAACCCGCGACCGACCCGCCTCCATGGGAGGCTCCCGCCATGTGACGCTTCTTTGCTTGTGACAGTTCATATATAACTGAGGGCGGGGCCACTCGGTGACGTACCCAGGTGACCCCGCCCCCTCTGTCATCATGGGGACTTCCCCATGGCTTCCCCGTGGCGTCAGAGGGGTGCGGGCTCATCCCTAGTCAGCACATCAGAACTGATACATTTTCAGAAATTTACCATAGATTGTGGACTCTATAACTTTTCTACAGACTAAATAATAAACACTAATTTGGGTAATTTTCACCAAAGAATTGTAGCAGAATACATTTGGCCTAAATTTATGAAGTAAGGCTATTTATTTGCAAAATGCTATTAAAGAAACAAAGAAAAACATATTTTTTAAAAATATTAAGTATTTTTTTCATTTATTTACCAAAAAATAAAAACCCCAGTGATGATTAAATACCACCAAAGCTCTACTTGTGTAAAAAAAAATTTATATGGGTACATGCGTGACTGCGTAATTGTCATTCAACTTTAGACAGTGCTGAAAGCTGAAAATTGGCCTGGGCAATAAAGGGAGTAATGGGGCGTACACACGGTCGGACTTTTCGTCTACAAAAGTCCAACGGACGCCGACGGACTAAAGCTGGCTGGTAATCCGATCGTGTGTGTGCTTCTCCTGACTTTCAGCGGACTTTTTCAGCCTCAAATCCGACGGACTTTAGATTTGAAACATGCTTCAAATCTTTACGTCATAACTACGACGGACCCCGAAATCCGCTCGTCTGTGTGCTAGTCCGACGGACAAAAACCCACGCTAGGGCAGCTATTGGCTACTGGCTATGAACTTCCTTATTTTAGTCCGGTGTACGTCATCACGTACGAATCCGTCGGACTTTTGTGTGGTTGTGTGTAGGCAAGTCCGTTCATTAGAAAGTCTGCCGCAAGTCCGCCGAAAGTCCGCCGGAAGTCTGTCGGACAGGCTGTCGGACTTTTGTAGACGAAAAGTCCGACCGTGTGTACGCCCCATTAAAGTATCTGGTACTGAAGTGGTTAAAATGTATCTTTAACCAGAATCTGTCATTGACACAAAGAAAGTGATAGGAAATCCAAAATATTTACAGTTGTCACTAGAACAGGAGGTAAAGGTAAATCTTCCAATAAGGATGCTTGTTCCAGTAACAAATATCTGAGAGTATTGCATTAGGGTTTGCATCCCAGAGCTCAAATACAAATGTATGTATATATATATATATACTGGTAGATCTATCTATCTATCTATCTATCTATCTATCTATCTATCTATCTATCTATCTATCTATCTATCTATCTATCTATCTATCTATCTATCGATCGATAGATAGATAGATACAGTGGGGCAAAAAAGTATTTAGTCAGCCACCAATTGTGTAAGTTCTCCCACTTAAAAAGATGAGAGAGGCCTGTAATTGTCATCATAGGTATATCTCAACTATGAGAGACAAAATGTGGAAACAAATCCAGACAATCACATTGTCTGATTTTTGAAAGAATTTATTTGCAAATTATGATGGAAAATAAGTATTTGGTCACCTATAAACAAGCAAGATTTTTTACTCTCACAGACCTGTATCTTCTTCTTTAAGAGGCTCCTCTGTCCTCCACTCATTGCCTGTATTAATGGCACCTGTTTGAACTGGTTATCAGTATAAAAGACACCTGTCCACAACCTCAAACAGTCACACTCAAAACTCCACTATGGTGAAAACCAAAGAGCTGTCGAAGGACACCAGAAACAAAATTGTAGACCTGCACCAGGCTGGGAAGACTGAATCTGCAATAG
Source organism: Aquarana catesbeiana (assembly GCF_042186555.1). NCBI lineage: Eukaryota > Metazoa > Chordata > Amphibia > Anura > Ranidae > Aquarana > Aquarana catesbeiana. The sequence goes on along the minus strand of NC_133327.1, from coordinate 169,598,420 downwards.
GCAAGAAGAAATCAACTGTGGGAGCAATAATTAAAAAATGGAAGACATACAAGACCACTGATAATCTCCCTCGATCTGGGGCTCAACGCAAGATCTCACCCCGTGGGGTCAAAATGATCACAAGAACAGTGAGCAAAAATTCCAGAACCACACAAGGGGACCTAGTGAATGACCTGCAGAGAGCTGGGATCAACGTAACAAAGGCTACCATCAGTAACACACTATGCTGCCAGGGACTCAGATACTGTAGTGCCAGACGTGTCCCCCTGCTTAAGCCAGTACATGTCTGAGGTTTGCTAGAGCTTTTGGATGATCCAGAAGAGGATTGGGAGAATGTCATATGGTCAGATGAAACCAAAGTAGAACTGTTTCGTAGAAATGCAACTCGTCATGTTTTGAGGAGAGAATGCTTAATTGCAACCAAAGAACACCATACCTACTGTGAAGCATGGGGGTGGCAACATTATGCTTTGGGTCTGTTTCTCTGCAAAGGGAACAGGACGACTAATCTGTGTACATGAAAGAATGAATGGGGCCATGTATCATGAGATTTTGAGTGCAAAACTCCTCCCATCAGCAAGGTCATTGAAGATGAAACGTGGCTGGGTCTTTTAGCATGACAATGATCCCAAACACACTGCCCGGGCAACTAAGGAGTGGCTTCGTAAGAAGCATTTCAAGGTCCTGGAGTGGCCTAGCCAGTCTCCAGATCTCAACCCCATAGAAAACCTTTGGAGGGAGTTGAAAGTCTGTGTTGCCCAGCAAAAGCCCCAAAACATCACTGCTCTAGAGGAGATCTGCATGGAGGAATGGGCCAACATACCACCAACAGTGTGTGACAACCTTGTGAAGACTTACAGAAAACGTTTCACCTCTGTCATTGCCAACAAAGGATATATAACAAAGTATTGAGATGAACTTTTGATATTGACCAAATACTTATTTTTCACCATAATTTGCAAATAAATTCTTTCAAAAATCAGACAATGTGATTGTCTGGATTTGTTTCAACATTTTGTTGCTCATAGTTGAGGTATACCTATGATGACAATTACAGGCCTCTCTCATTTTTTTAAGTGGGAGAACTTGCACAATTGGTGGCTGACTAAATACTAATTTACCCCACTGTAGATAGATAGATAGATAGATAGATAGATAGATAGATAGATAGATAGATAGATAGATAGATAGATAGATAGATAGATAGATAGACTGTACATATACACACAGACACACACTCTCTTATAAATACATGTGAACAAACATTTTAAAATGTATTAAAACATAAACAATGTCAGTAGGGCAGTGGGCCGTGTCAGTAGAGCCGTGGATGGTGTCAGTAGAGCAGTGGAGATAAGAGAGTAGGATAATACTGCGCAAATATACAACAAATTGTGACAGCTGCTACACAAAATGTGACAAAATGTAAGCGGAAAATGCAAAAAAAGTAACGCTAACATACTATATGCTCTGTGGTGCAGTGCAAGGAAAAAGTCAATAAAACCCAAAACATATGGGAAAAAAACAAAATGTGACAGTCAATCACCAAGTAAAAAGTCCAAAAATGGAATAAATAAATCAACAAAGTCCAAAGGAAAAGCATGACAATGAAGTGTCAATCTTCTTATTCTTATCGTGAAAATGACCTTATAAGACTTCAACAGTGGTGAATCCAATAGATGGAATAAGATGAGGTACTCTTACCGGATAGGGTGGACCCAGATGTCAGTGACATTGGGTCAGATAGGCTTAGGTAATCGAATCGGTGGCTCCCTCTGATGGATATGCAAGTCCAGGATATCCACAGATGTAACCAAAACGACCTCATGGAACTCAGCAAGACTGGAGGAACAATGTGTCTGGGGAAACACACCACTGCCACTCTCCTCTGCTGCCAGTTCCAACAGGAGACATTGTTGAGGAGACATGAGGAAACATTGTTGGAACTGGCAGCAGAGGAGAGTGGCAGTGGTGTGTTTCCCTGGACACATTGTTCCTCCAGTCTTGCTGAGTATAAGAATAAGAAGATTGACACTTCATTGTCACTTTTCCTTTGGACTTTGTTGATTTATTTATTCCATTTTTGGACTTTTTACTTGGTGATTGACTGTCACATTTTATTTTTTTCCCATATGTTTTGGGTTTTACTGATTACCTTTTTCCTTGCACTGCACCACAGAGCATATAGTATGTTAGCGCTACATTTTTTTGCACAGAGCAGTGGAGATGTCAGTATGGCAGAGGTTGGTGTCCATAGAAAAGTGGATGGTGTTAATCAGTAGACCAGTGGACACTGTCAGAAGGGCAGTGGACTTTGTTATTAGGGCAGAGGACGGTGTCAGTAGAGCAGTGAACAGTGTCAAAAGGGCAGAGATTGGTGTCACTAGGGCAGTTTACGGTGCCAGTATTTTTTTTAAATATTGTTTTACAATTTATTATTTCAATGAATGTTTACAATATTATTTCTTATTATTTTTTTTACAATTGTTTTACTAGTCAGAGGCACTGGTGAAATATCAGGGGTCTAAACAGACCCCAGATGTCTCACTTCTGAGATGTAGAAATTCACTGACCACAGAGATTTCCCAGTCTCTTTCTCTGCAGCCTCAGCTGCACTAGACAGTAAATGAATGTGAAGTGATCTGTGCTGAGTGGCTTCCTGTTCATTCATAAACTGAAGCATAGTTACATATTTAACTCAACTTCCCCTGCTCTCTGTCCTGAGGGGGGCAATGGGAGGCCATGGGGGTGGTTAGGCAGAAAGGGGAATTGGTGTTACGTGGGGTGATTAGGGTGCACACGGCACATTCTGTGTACACGCCTATAGGAGATTCCCCCTTGCTTCTTCTTGCATCTTCAAAAAAAGTAAAATAGAATATCTGTGCAATGAACACAGACATTAAAAAATAAACTGCCTTGGGTTTTAACCATGTTCTACTTTTTGTTAATATACAGATACTTTAGGAATTGTCAACCTATTTCAAAGTATACATGAGAACTTTAGTGCAGGACAAACACTTCCAGTATTTATTAACTGGGCTTACAAATCGTACAATCTTCTTACTTGAGTTTATTTAATAATGAAGTGCAATAAGCAATAGGGGATTATAACTAGATATACAACATGTATACCAATAAATCCACAATACTTGGCAACCAAGGGGTGAAATATTTACTGGATCTGAAGACACACATATAATGACATCTGAAATAACTGGATATGAGCTGAATGTGTGAATCACTGAACTCACAGCCAAAGAGCATGTAGAGCTAGATGAACATTTTCTCATACAGGAATCCAATATTTGTTTAGATATTAATTATCAGTAAAGGATTTATTCCACCCATATCCAGGGTTATTATAACAGATGATGTTTAAAACTCCTTAACTAGGCTTTGTAATCATCCAATATGTGGGCTCATTTAAAGACGAGAAATTGCATATATTATCCGTTTGCAGAAATTACAACTAAGGCATACATATCACACCTATTATCTGGGAGAACACAGCAATTAAATGATTTTCCTGTCATCATAACTAGTGGCTTCTACTTCCAAATCAGATTTACACAAGCCCGGGTTAAATATATGTTAGCACAATAGCCACTGATCTTTGTCAGCGTGAGTCAAATAAATGAAACAAGAGATAATGAGCTCCAAAAATAAAATTGAAATAACCTTTATTAATTTTGTTAAATGTTTTAATCAAATGATATTGATTAGGAAACATCTGCTTGACTTTCAAGTTATGTTATAGCTATAACAGAAGAATCAGAGAGCACCTGTAAAGAAGTCTCTGCAAGAGCTAAAGTCTACAAGTGGCTTATAAAGCACTGGTAGGAAACCACTGGATTATCATACCTTCTTTTGTTATATTCTAATAAATTAATTAAAAATTAACTAAAAATTTTGTTTTTTGAATGGCTAAAAATAAGAGCATATATAAGAGCAAAAGTCATAGTTCAAGCTACCATTTCTTTGCAAATGTTCAAATATAAAGCTGAATTCCAGGAACTCAGCTACTCTCTAGCATCTGTCTTATTATGGATTAAGTCCATCGAGGTGCATGCCAACTCATGGATTTAACTCTTTACAGTAATTTATATCTAACAGTGATCGATCCAGGTATGACTTGCAGTGCCGCTCCAAGCTGAGACATCTCCCCGCCAGTTGCAGGGGAGGGAGCAGGCGCCTATGCACCATTCAGGGGTGTGGAAGCATCAACAGAGAAAGGAAGGAACACCACCCACCGAACCAGTGTATGAATATGTGCATGAATGTGGCCTCAGCCAGCGCTGTTCCAGCCATGCCCTCGGCAGTGCGGGTGTGTGATGGTTATGTTGCAATTGCAGTCACATTGATGCCTTCTATGAGAGTGAATGGTATGAGGAATGAAAGAAAGGAGCCACCACATATTCAAACCTGAACAGCACTCAGTTCCAAAAATGTCTGCACAAAACACAAAAAACTTTGCTCATGGGACTTTAACAGAGTCATGCTTATTAACAGGTACAACAGGGTTATATAAAAAGTATATAGTGTGTGTGCCACCGGCACAATCCTATATGTGCTTCAATATAAAACGTAATAAACTAGATTGAAAACCCTGGTTGCTGCAGTCAAAAAAAACAATTCCTCCAACAAGTGAGAAAATAAAAATATGTATGAAAATAAGTGAGAAACACCAGGTATATAAAAAGTAAACATTTTATTAGGGTTAACAAACAAAAAAATACACAACATTTTCATTTCCACATAAATATGGAACTAAATAAAATCCAATTATTCACTAATGTACATTCTGAATACCAGCATAATTAATAAATAATTGTTGAATTACTGAAGCTGTAATCTCTATGCATTTTGTGGAACAACGCCCACTTCATCAGGAGACCAAAGTTGGTTAAAGCCCTGGTTCACATTGATACTACTTTGAAGTAACGCGATTTCAAAGTAGCAAGGTCAGCGCGATTTCAGGTCCTACTTGATAGAAATCTGTATGGCTTCATACACAGATGTCTATTGATGCCGCAACCTGAAATCGTCATAAGTAGTGCAGGAACTACTTTTGCAAATCGGTGGGGTGATGCAAAATTGGTGTTGCAACGTTTAGAACAGTGCCATTGCCGTCAATAGGCTGCGAATTGTCATGCGATTTGATCTCTCAAATCACATGACAAATCGCTCCAATATGAATAGGGGCTTGTGGAAGAACCATGTTATATAGAATAAAATAAACACACGATTTACAAATTGCATACATTTTCAAAAAGTTAAATCTGCCAAATCTGCAGAATCGAGGCCATATATCTCGGGTGAGTGGACAGCCAGGCGGCGGGGTACATATGGAGGGCCCCCCACTGCAGACCACCTGGGAAAAAGCGTGAGAAGCACCGTGAAAAATATTTAAAATATATATATTTTCTTTTTTTTGTTTTTTTAATTTTAAAAAAAATATTTTTTTATATTTTTCACGTCCCTTCTCACTCTTTTTCTCAGGGGGTCTGCAGTGGGGGGCCTTCCATATGTGGCCCTCTGCCTGGCTGTCCACCCACCCACAGCTCCCTGGGGGAACCTCTGCTGTGCTGGTCCACAGCATTAGGATCCAGATAATATTATTCTACATAGCCATCGATATATGGTCTTGATTCTGCAAATTTGGCAGATTTTACTTTTGATTTCACCGCTATGTGAGTATATTTTGCATAGAACATTGGATGCTGTTTACTTTTTGAAAACGTATGCGCTTTGTAATCCGTGTGTTTATTTTATTCTATATGACATGGTTCTTCCACAGATTTACACTTAAACCAACTTTGGCTGCCTCCTGATGAAGTGGGTGTTGTCCCCTGAAATGCATAGAGATTACAGGTTCAGTAATTCAACAATGATCTACTAATTATGCTGGTATTCAGAATGTACATTGGATTTTATTCAGTTCGATATTTATGTAGAAATGTAAATGTTACGTGTATTTTTTGTTTTTTTGTTAACATAATAAAATTTGTACTTTTTATATAACCCTGTTGTACATGTTAACAAGCACCACTTAGCTAAAGTCCCATGGGCAAACGGTTTTTGTGTTTTGATGGTCTGGGGAAGTGTTGCCTTGCCCTGTAGACTTTGCTATCATAGAACCCGGTGTGTCCTTTACCTTTTCCACAAGCAGACTTCAGTGGAGAGTGGTTGATAGCGGTTTCCTTACAGACTCAAGAAAAATAAACATTTTCCCTGCCAGCAGAGGGATAATTTGCAGCGAGAATGTCGGTTTGTATATGAGGTTATCTTAAAGGGACCATTTGTTATCTGGATGAGTCCTATAGGAGATTGAGGTATCCTAGTAGATAGGAGAAGTGAGCCACTTGGTATAACATCTACAGGAACCACCAGGAGATCTGAGAGACACCCTGTAGGAGCATTATACGTGTTTTCTGACCTTACATGTTGTGTTGGTTAGATGAATGTGAACACAATAGGGATGGGGAAAAGGTGCAGACATGCACAAAGGTCACATGGAGAAACTAAATCAACCATCTAAGGACTGCCCCATGTACATATATTGCGGCAGGGCGGGCCTTAGGTGCACAATCACGTACCTGTCAGTGATTCCTTTCTTCTGCTCTGGGGCGCACACGGGACTGGGCACAGCAGCACACTGATTGGGCAAAGCAGGAGCAAATCAGCGGGTCTGGCGGACCCCATGTCCGCCGGAAACCCGGCGATCGTTCTGAGTATACAAGGCAAATTGCCATTCTGCTAGTAAGAAGGACAGATATCTTGTGTTTCTGCTAAGCAGGAACATGCATGCATACATGCATCTTCAGTTAAACCATCCCCCACACAGTAAGAAAGCACTCCCAGGAAACACAGTTAACCCTTTGATCACCCCTGACGTTAACCCCTTCCTTTCCATGGTCATTAGTGCAGTGACAATGCATTTTTTTTAGCACTGATCACTATATTGGTGTCACTGGTTCCCAAAAAGTGTCACTTAGTGTTAGATTTGTCCACTGCAATGTCGCAGTCCCGCTAAAAATTGCTGATCGCCGCCATCACTAGTAAAAAAATAAAAATAAATAAAAAGTCCATAAATCTATCTCATAGTTTGTAGATGCTATAACTTTTGCGCAAATCATCAATATACACTTATTTGGATTTTTTTTTACCAAAAACATGTAGCAGAATATATATTGGCCTAAAAAATGAAGAAATTTGATTTTAAATTTTTAATTGGATGTGTTTTTATAGCAGAAAATAAAAAATGCAGGGTTTTTTTTTTCAAAATTGTCGGTCTTTTGTTGTTTATAGCGCGAAAAACAAAAACCGCAGAGGTGATCCAATATCGCCAAAAGAAAGCTCTGTTTGTGGGAAAAAAGGACATAAATTATATTTGGGTACAGCATCATATTGACTGCGCAATTGTCAGTTAAATCAATGCAGTGCAGTATCACAAAATATGGCCTGGTCAGGAAAGAGGTTAAACCTTCCAGTGGTTAAAGAAGTTAGCTGGTACATTTTTCACAGATAACTCATGAACTGCTTTATTAACTTTTGTTAATTATAGACAATGTTAAGGTCACTCATTTGTTTGGAGTTTAAGCACTATTTATGTTATACATATATTCACTATATGTGATTTTTAGTTTCCATATTGGTTGATAACACAGCTACATTGAATATAGGCAGTGCAGCACTTTTTCACATTTGCACTAATAGGTTGTGGAAACACAGGACAGCATTTGCAGATAACATTGTGATATTTAGTGGAGGTTAGCACTGTTTTACTTTATTTATTTAGTCACACATTTTTCTGTGGGGGTGAGCTAACATATATACAGGTGTGTGGGGGAGGCTGACATATATACAGGCGTGTGTGGGCGGCTGACATATATACAGGTGTGTGTGGGGGCTAACATATATATACAGGTCTGGGGGGTGCCCTGACATATATACAGCTGTGAGGGGGCTGACATATATACAGGTGTGTGGGGGGCTGACATATAAACAGGTGTGTGTGTGGGGGGCTGACATATATACAGGTGTGAGGGGGCTGATATATACAGGTGTGTGTTGGGGGGTTGGCATATATACAGGTGTGTGTGGGGGGTGCTGACATATATACAGGTGTGTGTGTGGGGGGCACTGACATATATACAGGTGTGTGAGGGGGGCTGACATAAAAACAGGTGTGTGGGGGGGCTGACATATATACAGGTGTGAGGGGGCTGACATATATACAGGATTGGGGAGGGGGCTGAGTCCATACAAGTAAGGTGGCAGATGTACGATGTAGAATGGCCCGTGGGCAAGCCCTGGGGAATGTTTGTAGTCAGGCTGGGGGGGGGGGGGGGCCTAGGCCTAGGCCTAAACCTGGGTCAGGGGCCCAAAAATTTCTGATGGCTGCCCTGCCTGGTAATCCAGGACATTTTAGAAAGTCGCTGAATTCCTGGAGTTCAGGTTTAAATTGCATGCAAACCCTAATAATGAACTTGGCTATTTCAGTACCTTTTGATCTGTGCAATATACCATTGAAATAATTTTATCTGTTTTATAAATGCAAAAAACATCCACGGATCCCACCAGAAATCAAGTGAGATTGTAACTGCTTGTGTTGCAATTAAACCTTAATCAGTGTCATCAGCCCTTCTTCCTATAGAAATAAGGGAAGGAGAATTATTATTTATTAGGCCTCACTTTTTGTTCTAGGGTGACAATGTTACTCCTTCATAGATACAGTAAAGTGAATAAAAACTGTCCAGGTGAAAATAAAGAAAAAAATTACTGTAAAAAAATGTATGGCACCACCACATTTTATGACTGGTAAACTGCAATATTTTACATTTTTACTAAAAATACTTGAATGACACAAGTTGTCAGTGGCTGCTCTTGAACTGTATTCAAACTAAACCAAGTCATAAAATGTTATCATTACCCGCAATTATCTCTCTAAAACCACACTGATGTCTGGCCACTCTGTATATGTCAGTTTCTGGCTTGGTTAGTTCAAAAGACAATTTCTGCCAGGGTTAATCTTTAGCTGAATCAATATATAAATAGCTAACGGGCATTTAATTAATATTTCAGCAGAAAGCTTACTGCAAGTTAATTAGATGGCTCTCCATTTAATTGTTATCACCACCAACATATGGTTCTTTGCAGTAATAGATATCTACAATAACCAGTTTACAGTGATAGAGATATCTTGTTAAAAAGTCAATCAAGCACACTTAGAACATGAGATGCATGTGAGTGCTGTTGGAGCCTTGCTCACTTATATCTTTATTATAAGTGTTCAATATTTAAACTGTATAATCCTGAGAACATGAGACCTAAAACAAAAATGCTCATATTAGCAAACTTTTAAAATAATAAAGCAAAGTCAATCTTCTGAACCTTGTAGACTGGTCTTTACCTACATTTGTGGGGTTAACATTAACATTGTGCTATTCATAGATATACATTATATTACCAAGAGTATTGGGACACTTGCTGTCTACAAGATTTAGGAATGTGTCTATGGAAATGTTTGTGAGGTCAGGCACTGTTGTGGATGAGGAGGCCTGGCTCGCAGTCTCCGCTCTAATTCATCCCAAAGGTGTTCTATCGGGTTGAGGTCAGGACTCCATCCATGTTCATCCATGTCTTTATGGACCTTGCTTTGTGGACTGGTCCAAATCCTATGGTGGAGGGGGATTATGGTGTGGGGTTGTTTTCCAGGGATTGGGCTTGGCCCCTTCGTTCCAGTGAAGGGAATTCTTAAGGCGTCAGCATACCAAGACATTTTGGACAATTTCATGCTCCCAACTTTGTGAGAACAGTTTGGGGATGGCTTCTTCCTGTTCCATCATGACTGTGCACCAGTGCACAAAGCAAGGTCCATAAAGACATGGATAAGCGAGTTTGGGGTGGAGGAACTTGACTGGCCTGCACAGAGTCCTGACCTCAACATGATAGAAAACCTTTGGGATCAATTAGAGTGGAGGCTGCGAGTCAGGCCTTCTCATCTAAAATCAGTGCCTGACCTCACAAATGCACTTCTGTAAGAATGGTTAAACATTTCCATAGAAACACTCCTAAAACTTGTGCAAAGGGTGGGCCAACTCAATATTGAACCCTACGGTCTAAGACTTGGGTGCCAATAAAGTTCATGTGTATGTAAAGGCAGATGTCCCAATACTTTTGTTAATATAGTGTGTATGGAAACTGACACAATGAGGTTGATTTACTAAAACTGGAGAGCGCAAAATCTGGCGCAGCTATGCATAGAAACAAATCAGCATCCAGGTTTATTTGTCAAAGCTTAATTGAACAAGTAAGAAGCTGATTGGATACCATTTACAGCTGCAGCAGATATTGCACTCTCCGGTTTTAGTAAATCAACCCCAAAGTCACAATGTACAATAAACATAAGTGAAAACCAGCATATGCTAATGATTATATTTACAGTATGTAAAATAAAATATAACTGCAATAGGGATGAGCCGAACACCCCCCTGTTCGGTTCGCACCAGAACATGCGAACAGGCAAAAAATCCCTCGAAAAAGCGAACACCGTTAAAGTCTATGGGATACGAACATGAATAATCAAAAGTACTAATTTTAAAGGCTTCTATGCAAGTTATTGTCATAAAAAGTGTTTGGGGACCTGGGTCCTGCCCCAGGGGACATGGATCAATGCAAAAAAAGTTTTAAAAACGGCTGTTTTTTCGGGAGCAGTGATTTTAATAATGCTTAAAGTGAAACAATAAAAGTGTAATATCCCTTTAAATTTCGTACCTGGGGGGTGTCTATAGTATGCCTGTAAAGGGGCGCATGTTTCCCGTGTTTAGAACAGTCTGACAACAAAATGACATTTCAAAGGAAAAAAAGTAATTTAAAACTACTCGCGGCTAGTAATGCATTGCCGATCCGACAATACACATAGAAGAAGAGAAGAAGATGAAGAGAAGAGCACATGGGGACAAGGTGTTTTGGGGGGCTACCCAAAAGCACCCTCCCAATGTTGAGGGCATGTGGCCTGGTACGGTTCAGGAGGGGGGCTGCTCTCTCATCCCCCCTCTTTTCCTGCGGTCTGCCAGGTTGCATGCTTGGATAAGGGTCTGGTATGGATTTTTGGGGGACCCCACACCGTTTTTTTTTTTTTAATTTTGGCGTGGGGTTCCCCTTAAAATCCATACCAGACCTGAAGGGTCTGGTATGGAATTTAGGGGGACCCCCACGTCATTTTTTTTTTAAATTTTGGCCGGGGTTCCCCTTAATATCCATACCAGTTCAGGGTTCCCCTGTGGGGAATTCCCATGCCGTTTTTATCAATGAACTTCTATGTATATTGTCGGACCGGCATTTCATTAATAGCCGCGAGTAGTTTTAAATGACTTTTTTTCCTTTGAAATGTCATTTTGCTGTCAGACTGTTCTAAACACGGGAAACATGCGCCCCTTTACAGGCATACTATAGACACCCCCCAGGTACGAAATTTAAAGGGATATTACACTTTTATTGTTTCACTTTAAGCATTATTAAAATCACTGCTCCCGAAAAAACAGCCGTTTTTGCATTGATCCATGTCCCCTGGGGCAGGACCCAGGTCCCCAAACACTTTTTATGACAATACCATGAATATAAGCCTTTAAAATTAGCACTTTTGATTTCTCCCATAGACTTTTAAAGGGTATTCAGCGGCATTCGAATTTGCCGCGAACACCCCAAATTGTTCGCTGTTCGGCGAACCTGCGAACAGCCGATGTTCGAGTCGAAAAATGAGTTCGACTCGAACTCGAAGCTCATCCCTAAACTGCAATTATGCAGTGGTAATATATAGTACATGTTCAGTCAGTTTCATGGCCAAAAAAATCTATCTTTGCAGATCTTTTTTGTTGCTTTGTCTAGAATCCAGCTATATGGATCTTTAGCTATTTAGCCACACAGGGGGCTTAACTGGGACCTTTTTTGCCTCCCAGCATATACACGGAGTTGAAGTAGAACCATTTTGTTTGACTGTGGGTAGACAGAAACAGACTTTAAACTCTTATTGAGACTTGTTGCTGTCAATAAACCTGGTCTAATACATTCACTTTTACTTCCCTTTCATTAAATAAATATATCAATTCATTAAAAAAGCTCTTAGATTTTGAAATCAGAAGCAAAACTTCAGTTGACGCTACTTCAATCAAATCTGTTACTTCAATCAAAAATCTGTTACTTCAATCAAATATCTGCTACACGTTAATCAATCCTGCACATTGACTTCAAAGTATTTTTGTTTAATCCTCTTTAGAGATTTCAGGTCATGCAGCAACATTTCAGTCAAGGTAAACTTGGGACTTAAAAATGGCTGCTCCAGCTCATGAAACTAATTTGGCTTCAGACACACTGGTAGATTTACAGGCACACCAAGGACCAATATTCTGCACATAAATCAGAGCTAACCTCATTTATTTCAGTGCACAAATGAGAATGAGCTTGAATAAAAGTTATATATTTAAAATATGTTCATGTCAAAGCTTTCAAAGTTCGGTTGAAAGCTCCCTTATGAGATATCCCTCTTTAGCATCTATTGGTACTATGTAAAATGCATTTGTCTCCATGTCTGCAAGCCATTTTAACTGAAACCATGGAAGATATCTTAGCGAGCACTTGAATGTAGCACGGTAGCTCTATCCTCAAATTTGATGACAGATTTTTTTTTTTGGCCACGATACTAAACCCACTTTTCCATGTCACAGCATGTACAAAGAAAGTAGAATTCAATTTCTGTAGGAGTATGCAAACAATCCTTAATCCCTTGCAGAAATGTGCTAACATTGTTTTCTGTTCAAAAGTGTTCTCAAAAGTGTTTCATCATTCACTCATCACTTCATTTTGATTTTGTAAAAATGATAAATGATAAACTAGGGCTATAGTAATGTTAAAATATTGGTAAACATCTACTGGCTCAATTGATGCATTTAATCCAAAATTCACATCATCATTGCAGTTGGCATCTCTCTGTTGGAAGTGCAAAGGTGAGCAAGCCAACACGTCCACAAAGTCATCATGGTAAAGATGATCCTCAAAGCTTATAAAATCATAAGGAAACAGCCTGCTTGTTTCTATTGTCAAACTATTTTCAGCTGCTTCTCTCACACATATCTTTGCTATTTTGGACAGTTGGAAGCAATCATAGTATCTGCATCATGCGAACCTTCTCCACTCTTCTTTCCTGCTGACATCTTAATATTCAACCATTGCTCTTTGTAGTATCCCAAGTCAAACCAGACCTTGGTACAGTATTTATAATAGATTCAGTATAACTACTAGCTGAGTTGGCATAAATGTATACACCGATATTTTGGCAGCAATACATTAAAAGAAAAGTTCACCATTTGTAACAGGTTACATGTTACACCCACATTCAGGGTAACATGTTACAGATGCACCCCCTCCCCATTCCCGTTTTGACAGTGAGTGAAAGATCTTCCCCCCCCCCTACTGTCACAATTTAAAAAAAAATCAGCCCACTAAGCCACATCATTTATTCACAGAGTTCCATGAATGTAAAAACTACAAGTACCGACAACCTTTGTGGTTGTTGACTTGTAGTTCTCAATGAACTACCAGCGCACTGTTGAGCATTCTAGGTAGTTCATTGAGTCTTCCTGTCAGTGTGTAACTGCCTGTTCGTATGAAGTAGGAGCAGACATCTTACATACACTATCTGCAAGAGCCCTGCATTGCACCCGCTATCTGCTGACCGCTTTGATGTTTTGCAGGCTCATAGCAAAATAAAACAAAAAAAACAAAAAAAAAAACAAATGCACATTTTTTTACCTGCAAAAAGATGTGCATTTTTTTAACCATTTCAATACAGGGCACTTTCACCCCCTTCCTGCCCAGACCAATTTTCAGCTTTCAGTGCTCTCACACTTTGAATGACAATTACTCGGTCATGCAACACTGTACCCAAACAACATTTTTATCATTTTTTCACACAAATAGAGCTTTTAGTACTATTTAATCATCACTTTTTTTTTATGTGATATAAGTGAAAAAAAAGCGAAAATTAAAAAAAAAAAAAAAACTACTATTTTTTTTTAGTTTCTATTATACAATTTTGCAAACTATGTATATGCTATGTAAATGTATACTGCTACATATCCTTGGTAAAAATAACACAAATTAGTGGATATTATTTAGTCTGTGTGAGAATTATAGTCTACAAGCTATTGTACCAATCACTGAAAATTGATCACACCTGACATGTCAGGACAGTGCAAATATCCCCCAAATGACCCCTTTTTGGAAAGTAGACAGTCCAATGTATTTAGTAAGAGGCATGGTGAGTTTTGAAGCTGTAATTTCTTCCCACAATTTTTAGGATTTTTTTTTTTTTAACATAAAATTGTCAAATTAACATGTTATTTCTCACACACAGTATGGGCATACTTACAATGACACCCCAAATCACATTCTGCTACTTGTCCTGAGTATGGTGATACCACATGTGTGAAACTTTTACACAGCCTGGCCATATACAGAGGCCCAACATCTAACTAGCACCTCCAGGCGTTCTAGGTGCACATCTAATTTCATGATGACCTATCACACTTGTGAAGGCCCTGGAGCACCAGGACAATGGAATTACCCACAAAATGACCCAATTTTGGAAAGCACCCCAACGTACCCCAAAGATATCTTTAACACATAGCATGTACATAGTAAAAATGACACCCAAAAACACATTCTGCTACTCCTTCTGAGTATAGCAATACCACATGTGTGAGGCTTTTACCCAGCTTGGCCACATAGATAGGTCCGACATTCTAGTAGCACGTTCTGGGAGCATAAATTGCACATCTAATTTCATGACTGCCTATCACACCTGAAGGCCCTGGAGCACCAGGACAATGGAAATGGCAACAAAATTACCCCACAAGACAGGTACTTGGGTACTCTGATAGGCTGCAGAAAGGTATTCAGGTACTTCCATTGGCTGGTGAAAGGTACTCAGTTACTTTGATGGGCTGGAGACAGGTGTTTGGTTACTTAGATGGGCTGGAGACAGGTACTTAGTTACTCTGATGGGCTTGAGACAGGTACTTGGGTACTCTGATGGGCTGGAGACAGGTTGTCGGGTACTCTGATGGGCTGGAGACAGGTTGTCGGGTACTCTGATGGGCTGGAGACAGGTACTTGGGTACTTTGATGTAATGCAGATAGGTACTTGGGTACTCTGATGGGCTGCAGATAGGTACTTGGGTTCTCTGTGATGCAAATAGGTACTCGGGTACTCTGGGCTGCAAATAGGTACTTGGGTACTCTGATGGGCTGGAGACAGGTACCCGGGTACTCTGATGGGCCAGAGACAGGTACTCGGGTGCTCTAATGGGCTGGTGAAAGATACTCGGTTACTCTGATGGGCTGGAGACAGGTATTTGGTTACTTAGATGGGCTGGAGACAAGTACTTAGTTACTCTGATGGGCTAGAGACAGGTTGTCGGATACTTTGATGGGCTGGAGACAGGTACTAGGGTACTTTGATGGGATGCAGATAGGTACTTGGGTACTCTGATGGGCTGCAGATAGGTACTCGGGTACTCTGATGGGCCGAAGATAAGTACTCGGGTACTCTGATGAGCTGGAGACAGGTGCTCGGGTACTCTAATGGGATGCAGATAGGTACTTGGGTACTCTGATGGACTGTAGATAGGTACTTGGGCACTCTGAGCTGCAGATAGATACTCTGGTACTCTGTGTTGCAGATAGGTACTCTGGGCTGCAAATAGGTACTCTGGTACTCTGGGCTGCACATAGGTACTCAGGTACTCTGATGGGCTGAAGACAGGTACTCTAGTACTCTGATAAGCTGGAGACCGGTACTCGGGTACTCTGATGGGCTGGAGACAGGTACTCAGTTACTCTGATGGGATGGAGATAGGTACTTGGATACTCTGATGGGCTTGAGACAGGTACTCGGGTACTCTGATGAGTTGGAGACAGGTTGTCGGGTACTCTGATGGGCCGGAGACAGGTACTTGGGTACTTTGATGGGATGCAGATAGGTACTTGGGTACTCTGATGGGCTGCAGATAGGTACTCTGGTTCTCTGGGCTGCAAATAGGTTCTCGGGTGCTCTGGGCTGCAGATATGTACTCGGGCACTCTGGGCTGCAGATAGGTACTTGGGTACTCTGGGCTGAAGATAGGTACTCGGGTACTCTGATGGGCTGGAGACAGGTACCCGGGTACTCTGGCTGGAGACAGGTACTCAGGTACTCTGATGGGCTGGAGACAGGTACTTGGGTATTCTGATGGGCTGGAGACAGGTACTCTGGTACTCTGGGCTGCAGATAGGTACTTTAGGTATGCTGGGCTGGATACAGGTACTTGGGTACTCTGATGGGCTGGAGGCAGGTACTTGGGTACTCTGGGTTGCAGATAGGTACTCGGGTACACTAATGGGCTGGGGACTGGTACTCAGTTACTCTGATGGGCTGGATAGAGGTACTCGTCGTACTTTGATGGGTTGTAGACAGGTACTCTGATGGGTTTAGAGGCAGGTACTCTGATGGGCTTATAGACAGGTCCTCTTTATTTTGGGGGCAATCTGGGGACTGTGTTGTACTACTGTAATTGGTAACTCTCTGATACCGCATCAGTCTGTTACTGGATCAGTGTGTGAGGAGGAGAACCCGGCAACGGTGATTTACCGCTGTTTGTTGACATTTGTGACCGGCTGTGATTGGACACAACCGGTCACATGGTAAAGAGCCAATTTAATTGTGTCTGAGGGACAGGCTCATCCCCTATCGCCACGCTGCGCACCCTGGGGGGCGCGCACGAGTGGCGAGATCAAGTGCAACACATGTGACTGGCTGTGTTTGGACATAGCCAGTCACGTGGTAAAGAGCTTTTTCATTGGCTCTTTACCCTGATCAGGGATGGGCTGTGTCCCGAGGGCGCAGAGACGAAAATGGGCGGACATCGCATGATGCCCACCCGGAGGGATGAAAGGTTCCGGCCAGCGTCATTTTACTATACACTGGTAGGGAAATGGTTAAAGATGAACTTATACTTTTAAAGAGAAGTTTAGCAATTAAAAAAAAAACATACATACTCACCTAGGTGAATGCAGCATTGGTCCGATGCTGCTTCTCTCCCCTGTTGCCTCTAAGACCATGAACTGAATGATCAAGGACCACTGGTCGCTCGGTTCTTAGTCTTCAGTGAGCAGAGAGCCAGTGACTGTCAGTTACTGAGTCTCTGCCCTGGCACGCCAGCTCTCACTGGAGCACTTGGCTCTAGAGGGGATAGAAGCAGCTTGCTCAGGCTCTCAGCGGTGTGCTTACAGCCTGAGCCAACTTCCGGTCAGTCATCTGGGTGGATCCCAATATTACAGTCGGGATTGATCCAGAGCCTGGACAGGCTGAGTGGCATCAGCAGATAACAGCAGGTTTTAGCCCGCTGTCAGCTAAATACGGACCACAGGAGTGCAGAACAAGGTGCACTCCTGTGACCCACAGGAATAGTAGGGCCAAATGAGCTTTGGTCCTACATCTTTAAAACAATATCTCTCATTCAGATCAAGAGTTCTGCCTTTACTCTCATTTTACTTTCCAGGTTAGTATCTTTAAAAAAAATGAAGTAATCTGATGCTTTAACATGAGGAAATGCCCATTCACTTGGGTCAGTAGTAATACTAAGGATGATGGAGAAGAGTGCAATAGCACAAATTGCAACTTGATTTGGAAAACTGTGATTGTCCACTTCAAGAATATTGTTCCACTCCACTATTGACACTGCTTCGATCTAATCAAATCCCTTACCCCTAACTAGTACTTTTACCACCTATATTGCTGTACCTAGGTAATAGCTTGTCTATTGATTATGGTAGATTGGAAGTAAATGTCTTTGGTGATACTCTACGAAACTATCACAAAGCAGAATGCTTGTGTGGGAAACCTGAGATGAACACTGCTGTTTTCTGATTTCCAAGTGACTTACTAGTTGCTGAACATTGATACTAAACTCATAAGAAAACAAGAGATTGGCTGTTTTTATCAAAAGCTTTTAATGTATGGTTTATTTTATGACAATTTTCTTAAAGTGGAACTTTACTCAGAAAATGAAGTTCTTATAGATTACATCATGCTGGCCTATTGGAAAGGTATATGTATAAGGTATATAATGTAAAACATTAAAAATAAGTGCCTAGGGGTGTGACCGGAAGTCGACCTGCATGGACGCCTGTGCTCCTAGCTCTCTCATAGCCTACAGCTCCATGGCCTTTTAAAGGGACTTTCTGCACCCGTACATGGGTAGATCCAGGAGAACCCACTCCTCTAAAGCACGAGGATCATCCCAACCTCCTCCCGGGTCCTCCATGCCCTTCCGAGGCTATTTTTTCACCACCTACCATGCCGCCCGGCGAGACGGATAAGATCGCGCCGGCGGCCTCCACCTCTTACACGTGGACTCCACCACATCCAGCCTCTCAAATTCCAGCTCACCAGCAGGGCTCACCCGAGTCTGCACCAATGGCATACAGGATCCAACCTCCCAGATGGCGGCACCACACGGGACACAGCCCGCTGCACTGGGCCTAACCCCTGCCTTGTACACACAGTTAACAGATCCCCCGGCTGCTGCACACAGCATTTGACCCCGGCCTGACCATTGGGGGCCCAAGCTCTCCTTCTCCTTCAGTGGAATCAGAGAACTTCCCACCCCTACCAGGCCCCATGCACACACAGGACTCACATGCCGAGCCCCAGGGGAGACTCACGCCATGCCAGGCCTACTCCTCTGCTCCTGCCTCCTCCAAATCACAGAGACAATCCTGCTCCAGGGACCCTGGTTCCTCTGGGAGGGGGCTGACCTCATTTCTACCTATGCCCAAGCTGTCAGATCTCCAGTCCCTGTTCCTACAAGGGAACCCGATAATGCAGGCCTCATCTCCGTCCCAGCCCATGGTGTGGAGTGACCCATGGGACCCCCAAATGAGGCCTAACATGCAGGCCCAGAACACCACCACTCTCCGACCTCAATTGCCATCCTCTCTTCCTCACCTCTTACCACCACAGGTGGCGGTGGACCCCTAACACCAGGTACACCCCTCCTGGCAATCATATCTCCAAGCCATACTGACCAAAGAAGACTTTAAACAACTTATTGAGGATGTTAAATCCACTTGCCGCACAGAGATTCAAACACTACATGCTCATTTTAAACACTTAACAGACAGAGTAGAGAT
The DNA here is from genome assembly GCF_042186555.1 of Aquarana catesbeiana. Classification (NCBI taxonomy): domain Eukaryota; kingdom Metazoa; phylum Chordata; class Amphibia; order Anura; family Ranidae; genus Aquarana; species Aquarana catesbeiana. The sequence goes on along the minus strand of NC_133327.1, from coordinate 169,579,190 downwards.
GGAGGAGGAGGTAATACAAAAAACAAACTGGCAGTACATTGCACTCAACTACAAGGAGCAGATCATCGCATACTGCTGAGAGACATGCAGCGCCACGTTGAAGACCTGGACAACCAGGGATGCAGGAACAATATCCGAGTCAGGGGCCTACCTGAATCGGAGGGCCCCAAAAGACCTGCAAACCACCTTGAAAACCCTATTTAATGATCTTCTGGGAGACCCCCAGATAAACACATTGAAATGGATAGAGCACACCGTGCCCTGTGTCCTAAAGGTCTTGCCTCTAAACCCCACAATGTCATTTTCAGAGTTTACTCTTACCCCCTGAAAGAAGATATCATGCACAAGGTAGTGTTTGACAACGCACCAGTACAGCTATACCCGGACCTCTCTTGGATTACCCTGCAAAAGCACAGGCTCCTCCAACCCCTTCTCCACTCGCTATAGGAAGAGAACATTGTATACCTTTGGGGATTCCCCTGCAGCCTCACAGCAAGACGACAAGGGCAATATGCCATACTATGCTATCGGGAAGACCTAGAAGCTTTCTGTGGTGTTCTGGGGATCCCTGTCCCCCAACTCCAGGAATTGGACTTGGTGGCTACCCCAACACCCCCGCTCACAGTCTGGCAGAAGGTCCCCCCAGCTAAATGTTCCCATGGTCCGGACACCCCCTGTAAAGCTGCCAAACCAAAATATGTCTGACTGAAGCAGGGCTTCCCCCTTTGTCATACCCACCTATGATCCGAACTTTCTCCTGGCTGACATTCCTGGATCACCCTACAGCCTTACGCAAGGTCCCTTTAGGCCCCTGATTCACCCTTGTTTAGTTTACTGGGCATATCTCGAAAGAGATTTGAGAGTTGTTACCCTTCCGATCACTAGAACCCCCATTGGTTTACCCCCTAGAGTTCCTTTAAAGTTCTATTGTTGATTTTTGATAATTATCACTGCGGTTCTCTGTGTCCCCCTGGCCTGTTTCCTATCTTTGGCCAGGTTGACATATAGGAACTTAGTTGGCCCTATATCCCACAGGCCTCACAGAACTTACTCACAATGTTTGTTTTGCCTACTGTATGTAGTATTAATCTATCTTTTTCTTTCCTCCTAGTTTCTGCTTTTCTCCTTATTTGTCCTCAACTGGCTCACTCCACACTCCACTCCATAGCAACCATCTGGATCCTCTCCTGGAGATGGCACACTCCCGGCCTCTGCACCACGGCATTCCTCCAGATGGACCAGATAAGTGTTCTTATGTTTGCATACATGCACCACCATGGCTAAGGTTATGTCATTAAATGTCCACGGCCTAAACTCCAATAGGAAAAGACACCTGGCACTTAGAGAATTCAGGCAGTCGGGGGCAGATATCATCCTGATTCAGGAGACCCACTTTAATAGGAGGGACTCCTTCGCATTTGCTTCCAGACACTACCCTCAGGTTTATCAGGCGTTTAACCCCTGCAAGCGGGCCTGTGTAGCTATTCTTTTTAAATGTGGATCCCCATTCATGTGCTCTGAGTCTTTCATTCACCCACGAGGACACTATATTATTCTGCGCGGGCAATGGAAGTTGCAGGCAGTCACTTTTTGCACCCTCTATGCCCCGAATGTTCACCAGAATAACTTACTAACGAAAGTGTTTGGGCGCCTCTTTCGAACACCCAATGAATTCTTAATAGTAGGTGGGGACTTCAACCTATCCCATTCCTCGGTGCTTGATCACCACGTGGTGAACCCTGGGGACTCGCAAACCCATGCCGCTAGAGACTCGAAACTCTTCCACCACATCACTAGGCTATATGCCCTTTTTGACTCCTGGTGGATTCTCCACCCCGGGGATCGACAGTACATGTTTTATTCTGCCCCCACTGTATTCATTCCCGTATTGACTATCTCTTTGTTAATAATGGCATGCTGTTCTCCCGATCTCCTGGTCTGACAGTGCCCCTATCCTGATTAAACTGGACTTAGGTGTCCTTAACCATAAACCATGTCAATGGCAGCACCTTCCTCTTACAACACATCCCCTCCAAAATAAAACTAGAATCCACACTGAAACTCTACTTCACCGAGAACACTCCTGATGTATCCTCTTCCACACTCTGGGAAGCCCATAAGGCAGTTCTCTGAGGTTGCTGCATTGTGTTTGCTTCGGCTATGAAAAAAGATGTGAGGGCCACCAAATCACAGACTGAGAGGAAACTTAGGGCCCTGGAACTCCGACTACAATCCTCCCCATCCCTACCCCTACTCAAAAAAAATAATCCGTCCCAGTATGGCTCTTAAGGACCTGGCACTAGGCCAAGTAGAAAAGGCCTTGACTAGGCTAAGACAACTGTACTATGATAAGGGTAACAAGGCCCACTTTCTATGAGCTCGGAAGTTGGCTGAACGCTCTCACACGACTACTCCACACCAAATTAAAAACAGAATGGGCTGCCTACTATCTCATCCCCTGGACATTGTCCACTCCTTTGAGGAGATCTATACAACAACCCTGAGATCCCTCATGACTCCCCTCCACCCGAACTAACTGACCGCATGAACCACTATCTAGAATGGAGTGGAATCTCCCGACTTCAGGCCTTGGACCTCCTTTCCCTCAACGCACCCATCACGGAGGAGGAACTCATGTCAACCATCAAAACTCTCCCTACGCATAAATCCCCCGGTCTGGACAGCCTCCCCTATGAGTATAATAAATCCTTTCTTCCCCTCCTACTGCTGCATATGTGTAAACTCTTTAGCGCCTTCTTCCAGCAAACTCCCTTTCCCTCAGACATGCAAAGATCGTTCCTCACTTTAATACCGAAACCAGATAAAGACCAGATAAATAACTTCTGTCAAAATGCCTGAACGTGATATTACCCTCTTTAATACGCAAAGATCAGGTGGGCTTTGTCCCTCTTCGTCAGGCAGAGGACAACACGAGAAGGGTAATAGACTTAATTGATGTGGCAAACAGGGATGACCTGGAGTCCTTAGTCCTTGGTCTGGATGAGGAAAAGGCCTTTGACTGCCTTGGCTGGCCCTTCCTGTTTGCCACATTATGCCACATGGGATTCCATGGACCCTTTCTGCGGGCTATTCTACATCTATATACCAACCCTACATCTCAAGTGAAAACTTCTTTTGCTCTATCTTCCTCTTTCCCGATTGCTAATGGTACCCGCCAGGGGTGCCCACTCTCACCTCTATTGTTTGCACTATGTGTTAAACCCCTGGCGGCATCCATTCGCAGAAACCCGTGTACTAGTGTGGCTCCTTGTAAGCCCCTTGGCGTTGGCTCTTCCTTCCTGGGGAGGTGGGGGCTGCCTGCGCACCCTTTGAATTCTCCAATGGCTCCGACCATCTTGGAATATGGAACACTTATTCCATTTATTAACAGTAAAACCCACCACCATGATCTATTTAATGTGATAAATGACAATAAATTGTATAATTCTGAATAAATGTATTTATATATTTTTTAAATCTAAATGTGCCCCCTGAAGAGACCGTATCTAGGTCAAAATGCGTCGGACTTGCTAACCATACAACACTATGTAATGTAATGATGTGCCGAACGTGTTTTTTACCGCATTATGGAATATGAACTATGTCATTGGACCAGATTTTTTATTTGTACATACTGTATTCAATCATGTGATTTCATTGGACATTTTGTAAATAAATTGTTTCTCCTATACCAACAAGTAATATCCCTTTTATGTTGTGCATTGCTGTTTTAAAGCCCCACTAGGGAACAAACTTTTTTAGAGAAACCCAGACATTTGGGTATCCCAGTCAGAAAGAAAGAGTTTAAACTATCACTGTTTGCGGATGATGTCATACTCACCTTGACCCTTGACCCAGCCTAGAATCTCCCTTCCCAACTTGCACACTGAACTTGGACATCTATAGGTCCCTCGGGTTTTAAATTAAATGCGACCAAATCAGAGGCACTTCCAATTAACATCCGGCAGTAGGGATGAGCTTTATGTTCGGGTCGAACACGAGTTTGACTCGAACATTGGCTGTTCGCCCGTTCACCGAATAGCGAACAATTTGGGGTGTTTGCGGCAAATTCGAAAGCCGCGGAACACCCATTAAAAGTCTATGGGAGAAATCAAAAGTGACAATTTTAAAGGTTATTATGCAAGTTATTGTCATAAAAAGTGTTTGGGGACCTGGGTCCTGCCCCAGGAGACATGTATCAATACAAAATTTTTTTTTAAAAACTGCCATTTTTCGGGAGCAGTAATTTTAATAACGCTTAAAGTGAAACAATAAAAGTGAAATATTTCTTTAAATTTCATACCTGGGGAGTGTCTATAGTATGCCGGTAAAGTAGCGCATGTTTCCGGTGTTTAGAACAGTCCCTGCACAAAATGACATTTCTAAAGGAAAAAAAGTCATTCAAAAGTACTTGCGCCTATAGTAAATTGTTGGGTCTCGGCAATACAGATAAAAGTCATTGATAAAAACGGCATGGGATTCCCCCACAGTCCATTACCAGGCCCTTTGGGTCTGGTATGAATATTAGGGGAACCCCGAACCAAAATAAAAAAAAATAGTGTGGGGGTCCCCCCAAATTCTATACCAGACCCTTCAGGTCTGGTATGGATATTAAGCGGAACCCCATGACAAAATTTTTTAAAAAATGGCGTGGGGGTCCCCCCAAAAATCCATACCAGACCCCAAAGCACCTTGTCCCCATGTTGATGGGGACAAGGGCCTCATCCCCACAACCCTTGACCGGTGGTTGTGGGGGTCTGGGCTTATCAGAATCTGGAAGCCCCCTTTAACAAGGGGACCCCAAAATCCTGGCCTCCCCCTGTGTGAAATGGTAACGGGGTACAAATGTACCCCGTTACCATTTCACAAAAAAAGTGTCAAAATGGTAAAAATGACAAGACACGGCTTGGGACAAGTCCTTTATTAAAAAATAAAAAAATAAAAATCTCCCACGTAATCCATTCTTCTTCTTCTCTTGCTCCACCAACGGACCGAAAAAAAAAAGCCGCACCTACCAGCCTCCATGGGAGGCACCCGCCGTATGACACATCCTCGCAGGTGACCGTTCTTTTATAACTGAGGGCGGGGCCACATGGTGACGTCCCTGGGTGATACCACCCCCTCTGATGCATGGGGACATCCCTATGGCTTCCCCGTAGCTTTAGAGGAGGATGGGGTCAGGTCATCAGCGGGTGGCCCTGCCCCCCTGTGACACTACAGGGAAGCCATAGGGATGTCCCCATGCATCAGAGGGGGCGGGGTCACACGGGGACGTCATCATGTGGCCCCACCCTCAGTTATAAAACAACTGTCACCTGCGAGAATGCGTCATATGGTGAGTGCCTCCCATGGAGGTGGGCCGGTGCGGCTTTTTTTTTTTCCCGGTCCGTCGGCAGAGCAAGAGAAGAAGAACAATGGACTACATAGGACATTTTTATTTTTTTATTTTTTAATAAAGGACTTGTCCCAAGCCGTGTCTTGACATTTTTACCATTTTGACACTTTGTGAAATGGTAGGGGTACATTTGTACCCCGTTACCATTTCACACGGGGGAAGGCCAGGATCTGGGGGTCCCCTTATAAAGGGGACTTTCAGATTCCAATAATACCCCCACCCGCAGACCCCCACAACCATCGGGCAAGGGTTGTGGGGATGAGGCCCTTCTCCTCATCAACATGAGGACAAGGTGCTTTGGGGGGCTACCCCAAAGCACCCTCCTCATGTTAAGGGCATGTGGCCTTGTATAGTTCAGGAGGGGGCCGCTATCTTGTCCCCCCTCTTTTCTGCGGCCTGCCAGGTTGCGTGCTTGGATAAGGGTCTGGTATGGATTTTTGGGGGGACCCACGCAATTTTTTTTTTTAATTTTGGTTCGGGTTCCCCCTAATATTCATACCAGACCCAAATGGCCTGGTAATGGACTGTGGGGGAATCCCATGCCGTTTTTTTTTAATTACTTTTATCTGTAGTGCCGAGACCCGACAATTCATTATAGCCGCGAGTAGTTTTAAATGACTTATTTTCCTTTAGAAATGTCATTTTATGCGATACTTTACAGGCATACTATAGACACCCTCCAGGTATGAAATTTAAAGGAATATTTCACTTTTATTGTTTCACTTTAAGCATTATTAAAATCACTGCTCCTGAAAAAACAGCCGTTTTTAAAACTTTTTTTTGCATTGATACATGTCCCCTGGGGCAGGACCCAGGTCCCCAAACATGTTTTATGACAATAACTTGCATACATATAAGCCTTTAAAATTAGCACTTTTGATTATTCATGTTTGTGTCCCATAGACTTTAACGGTGTTCGAACAAATTTTTTGCCTGTTCGCATGTTCTGCTGCGAACCGAACCGAGGGGTGTTTGGCTCATCCCTACCCGGCAGCCGAAGTGCACCACCTGCAGAAGTGTTTCCCCTACAACTGGAATTCCTCAACCCTGAAATATCTAGGGGTTCATATATCCCCGACCTTTTCCACCCTATATCAAGAAAACTTTCTCCCCCTGTTTTGCTCCATAAGAGATTTTCCATTTCCCTTCTGGGACGAGTGGCCTGTGTGAAGGTGACCATTCTCCCTAAACTCCTGTATCTATTCCACACACTGCCTATCCCTGTCACCTATGCACATTTAAGAATCTTCAAGCAGATCTGTAACGCTTTGTCTGGAACTACAGGAGGCACAAGATACCCAGCTTGGTCTTAATGGCGTCCCGATCCGATGGGGGCTATACATGTGTGATTCGTTTTGTACAAATCAAAAATTCATACGAATTTCCGTAAATTCGTACATTCGGGTGGATCCGAAATACAAATTGCTATGCTTCCGAATTTTGTACGAAATACGAAATTTCGTTTACGAATTTCGGATTCAAATTCCTAACGAACATTCATAATTGTTACGAAAAGTTAACGAACCTAAAAGTTAAAAACCCAGGAAGTCAGCACAGCACAGGGATGGTGGGAGCCCCTCATAATGATAAATTCATCATAACGAACATTCGTAATTGTTACGAAAAGTTAACGAACCTAAAAATTAAAAACCCAGGAAGTCAGCACAGCACAGGGATGGTGGGAGCCCCTCATAATGATAAATTCATCATAACGAACATTTGTAATTGTTACAAAAAGTTAACGAACCTAAAAGTTAAAAACCCAGGAAGTCAGCACAGCACAGGGATGGTGGGAGCCACTCATATTGATAAATTAATCATAACGAACATTTGTAATTGTTGTGAAATGTTAAAAAACCTAAAAGTTAAAAACCCAGGAAGTCAGCACAGGGATGGTGGGAGCACCTCATAATGATAAACTCATCATAACAAACATTCGTAATTGTTACGAAAATTCATATTTCATACGAAATTTTGGACACGAATTACGAAATATGAATTAATTCTAATACGAAATGGAACGGAACGAAACATAATGAATTTATTGACGGCGCACATGTCTAATGGGGGCTAGCGTTCGATAAGCTGGTAAAATACTATCAAGTGACCCAATTGTGTGCCTTGACCTCCTGGTTCCCTCAACGATATTATAATAAATGGACAGAGATTGAAAAGATATGGCTCTTGCCCATATACCCAAATAGCTTACTCTGGAATGCGAATGCGGAGGTGGACCCTGGTAGGCTTTTGGGGTCTATGTCTCAACTTAGGTTGCTCTGGCACAAAATGTCACGCGCACATGAGCTTAGGTCAGAAAAGTCGCTGTCAACCTCTTTCCTCTGCAACCCCAAGATGCTTGCTAGTCACACTCACCAGATGTCTTCGCCATGGACAACGCGGGAACTTATTCCACTTTGGCCACTTGGTGGACCCAAGATCACATTACTGATGTTTACTGAACTCCAGGAAAAATATGACTTACCTCACCAGGTGTTTTTTGGATATCTGCAAATATTCTACTACGCTCAATCTTTTGCCCCAAACCTACAATTTTCAGCGTCATACCCCTTCAAGAGTTTAATATTAGAGGGATCCACATGCCGGGGTCTGATCTCTGACATACAGTATACCGGCTACTTAATTCCTACTCTGTACTAGTTACAAATCAAAGAACCAACATGACGGATTATCACGTACCATTGAGGAATTCATACACATAAAACTTTCTAAGAAGTTTATTTTACAAAATTAAAAACATAGAAAACATTGTAAAATCCCTAGGATGTTCTCTTGAGGTTCAACAATGATAGTAACAGTATATGTCACAAAGATGGTTGACGCGTTTCACAAAATAGCTTCTTCAGAACCAATTACTTATTGACTCGTAACCAGAGAATCTTAAGTTGGAGACATGGGAGAAATAGATATCATTAAAGATGATTGTATGCCTTATATGGATCATACAAGGAATATAAACATTTATGATGATCTTCTTAGGTTAATATAGTGACACTCATAAATAGAAAGCATTATAACTTACATGTTGTGAACCCAAGATAGTTGAACCTGGAGATCAGAAATGGTGTGCCCCAAAAAAAGTAGGATGTAAAGAGTGAATGGTACCCATGGAATGCAGGACTTGGACCAGTATAAGCCCTATATAGAGTGGGGACGGAAAGTATTCGGACCCCCTTAAATTTTATACTCTGTTATATTGCAGCCATTTGCTAAAATCATTTAAGTTCATTTTTTTTCTCATTAATGTACACACAGCACCCCATATTGACAGAAAAACACAGAATTGTTGACATTTTTGCAGATTTATTAAAAAAGAAAAAATGAAATGTCACATGGTCCTAAGTATTCAGACTCTTTGCTCAGTATTTAGTAGAAGCACCCTTTTCATCTAATACAGCCATGAGTCTTTTTGGGAAAGATGCAACAAGTTTTTCACACCTGGATTTGGGGATCCTCTGCCATTCCTCCTTGCAGATCCTCTCCACTTGTTAGGTTGGATAGTAAACGTTGGTGGACAGCCATTTTTAGGTCTCTCCAGAGATGCTCAATTAGGTTTAAGTCAGAGCTCTGGCTGGGCCATTCAAGAACATTCACAGAGTTGTTGTGAAGCCACTCCTTCGTTATTTTAGCTGTGTGCCTAGGGTCATTGTCGTAAACTTTAAGCCCAGTCTGAGGTCCTGAGCACTCTGGAGAAGGTTTTTGTCCAGGATATCCCTGTACTTGGCTGCATTCATCTTTCCCTCAATTGCAACCAGTTGTCCTGTCCCTGCAGCTGAAAAACACCCCCACAGCATGATGCTGCCACCACCATGCTTCACTGTTGGGACTGTATTGGACAGGTGATGAGCAGTGCCTGGTTTTCTCCACACATACCGCTTAAAATTAGGGTTAAAAAAGTTCTATCTTGGTCTCATCAGACCAGAGAATCTTATTTCTCACCATCTTGGAGTCCTTCAGGTGTTTTTTTTTTTTAGCAAACTCCATGCGGGTTTTCATGTGTCTTGCACTGAGGAGAGGCTTCCGTCGGGCCACTCTGCCATAAAGCCTTGACTGGTGGAGGGTTGCAGTGATGGTTGACTTTCTACAACTTTCTCCCATCTCCCGACTGCATCTCTGGATCTCAGCCACAGTGATCTTTGGGTTCTTCTTTACCTCTCTCACCAAGGCTCTTCTCCCCCGATAGCTCAGTTTGGCCAGACGGCCAGCTCTAGGAAGGGTTCTGGTCGTCTCAAACGTCTTCCATTTAAGGATTATGGAGGCTATTGTGCTCTTAGGAACCTTAAGTGCAGCAGAATTTTTTTGTAACCTTGGCCAGATCTGTGCCTTGCCACAATTCTATCTCTGAGCTCTTCAGGCAGTTCCTTTGACCTCATGATTCTCATTTGCTTTGACATGCACTGTGAGCTGTAAGGTCTTATATAGACAGGTGTGTGGCTTTCCTAATCAAGTCCAATCAGTATAATCAAACACAGCTAGACTCAAATGAAGGTGTAGAACCATCTCAAGGATGATCAGAAGAAATGGACAGCACCTGAGTTAAATATATGAGTGTCACAGCAAAGGGTCTGAATCCTTAGGACCATGTGATATTTCAGTTGTTCTCTTTTAATAAATCTGCAAAAATGTCAACAATTCTGTGTTTTTCTGTCAATATGGGGTGCTGTGTGTACATTAATGAGGAAAAAAATGAACTTAAATTATTGTAGCAAATGGTTGCAATATAACAAAGAGTGAAAAATTTAAGGGGGTCTGAATACTTTCCGTCCCCACTGTATATGTATCAATCAAAAAATTCCCTAATTAAAATATTGCCCGAAACATATAGAGTCAGTAATAACATCTCTCAAAATAAAAATAAAAAAATATATAGTAGAAAATAAAAAATAAAAAAACAAAAAATAATAAAAGAGGGAAAAATAAGAATAATAACTGGGTATACTCACTATAGACACATAACCAATGCTATCAGAGTGATAGTCAGTAATAGATTTTTGGGGCACACCGGTTCTGATCTCCAGGTTCAACTATCTTGGGTTCACAACATGTAAGGTTTAATGCTCCCTTTTTATGAGTGTCACTATATTAACCTAAGAAGATCAGCATAAATGTTTATATTCCTTGTTTGATCCATATAAGGCATACATTCATCTTTAATGATTTTTCCAACTTAAAGTTCTCTGGTTACAAGTCAATCAGTAATTGGTTCTGAAGAAGATATTTTGTGAAACGCGTCAACCATCTTTGTGACATATACTGTAACTATCATTGTTGAACCTCCAGAGAACATCCTAGTGATTTTACAATGTTTTCTATGTATTTAATTTTGTAAAATAAACTTATTAGAAAGTATTATGTGTATGAATTCCTCAATGGTACCGTTATAATCCGTCATGTTGGTTCTCTGTTCTGTAAATTCTATCTAGGATGAGGTACCACCATAGCCTTTCAGTTCACATTTTTTTATCCTACTCTATACTAAATCAGGGTATACATGCTCTGCTGGGAAAAGTTATTGGAAAAAGAAATCCTCGAAATGACATGGCAGACAATTTGGTCCCAGGCAGCTAAAAGCTCCTTGTGAACGCTCTACAAGAAGAATGCTTTTAAAATCCTTTTCTTTTGGTAGTTGACACCAGACGTACTCCATAGTATCTATCCCTTTAGCTGTGATCGGTGCTGGCGCTGTCAGTGGGACAAAGGTACCCTCTATCATATTTACTGGAGCTGCCTGCCCCATGATAGTGCCTTTCTGCACTGAGATACAGAGCCTGTTGCCCCGCCTCTTTGAGGTGCAGGTCCCCATGATGCCAAAATTCTTCCTGCTTGGTGTGTCACCATTACAAATTCCCAAACCATCCAAGAAGGTACTCCCTCAACTGAAAGTGATGCTCCCCACCCTCCCAAGACGTTCTGTACACTAGAATAAAGGATGTGGAGCTAATGGAAAAAATGACAGCTAGATTACAGGATAGGCTGGATTTGCACGATAAGATCTGGGAAGAGTGGTATCACAAAGAGGACCCGCCCTGAGCCGATGGCTGAGACACTACTTCACTTTTACATCTCTCCTTTCTTATCTTACTCCTTCAACTCTCTCTATCCCCTCTCTCTTTTCTACGTCTTCTTTTATGTTATTTCTCATATCCGATAGGCTCTCATCTAGCCTATGGCAAACCTTAATTATTATTTTACAGTTCATAGTATGACTTAGCAATGATCATGCACCACTTACTGATACAATGCTTTTACTTGCTATATCCCTGTTCTAGAGCTACCTGGAACTTACTGTGCTCTGTCTTTGTTCTTTTACTTGCGGAGATAACTAATAAACTGTTATTTGAAAAAAAAATAAGTGCCTATACTGTTTACAAATCTAGTAATGCATGGTCTGCACAGCCTCAGATGTTCTCTATTCTCTGCACTGTGCCAAACACAGAGCCAATAGAGACCAATCTGCTGATAACCTAAATATTTACTGCTGCTCAGGGGCTCTGGGATTCAGAAAACTGGCAGCCTCCAGCAAGAGGAAACAGAAGCAAGCTAGAGGCAGTTTGTACCATACACCAATTTTGGTAGCATAATTAATCATGTGGAATATATGTTCTTTGCTAAAGAGCATTTTTCTCAAGTTGTTATGGGTAAAGTTTCATTTTAACTTCAAAACCAGTAAGCTGACAGTGGAGACTGTCCATTGTAGGGTCTGAGACCTCTAGAAGCTCACCAACTCTAAACCAAAGGCTTAGCAAACCTAAGACAATTACCCCATAACATTGTAAACCAGACAGTGTCTACAATCACACATTTCTTCTCAAAGCTGTTATATGTGGGTTTTTTTGCCACTTACTGGACTTTAGATGACACCCTCAGTCGTCTTTTGCCAGTGTTTGGAAACTGCCGTGAGTTGATATATGAAACTTTCCGAAGAGCTTGGTTGATGCTGTCAATATCTTCACCTTCCATTATCAGTATGGACTGAAAAGGGTTGAAATGGTACTAAGAGAAGACAAGGACATTTTCTTAATCCAATTGAACAGATAAAAGCTGGGAAATTCATAACAATTATGATATTTGTTATTTATTAAATGCACTGACATGGCAAAATAAGTCAATACATTCTAGAACGGTTGTATATTGTAGTTCCACTGAGCTGTATGACAATATTTAGATTCCATGTATGTTAATGATTTTTCAACATGGACAAATATAAACAGCACATGAAATAGAAACTGTAAAATCTATTTGTTAATTTTTAAATTTTTTTTTATATTTCCAATACCTATGTGCATAGTGTAAAAATGTACAGCCGTGGCCAAAAGTTTTAAGAATGATACAAATATTAATTTTCACAAAGTCTGCTGCCTCAGTTTTTATGATGGCAATTTGCATATACTCCAGAATGGTGTGAAGAGTGATCAGATGAATTGCAATTAATTGCAAAGTCCCTCTTTGCCTTGAAAATTACCTTGATCAGAACATGTCCACTGAATTTGTGAAGAAGGCTTCAGGGCACCCAAGAAAGTCTAGCAAGTGCCAGGACCGTCTCCTACAGTTGATTCAGCTGCGGGATCAGGGCATCAGTGCAGAGCTTGCTCAGGAATGGCAGCAGGCAGGTGTGAGTGCATCTGCACGCACAGTAAGGCAAAGACTTTTGGAGGATGGTCTGGTGTCAAGAAGGGCAGCAAAGAAGCCACTTCTAACCAGGAAAAAACATCAGGGTCAAACTGATATTCTGCAAAAGGTACAGGGATTGGACTGCTGAGGACTGGGGTAAAGTCATTTTCTTTGATGAATCCCCTTTTTGATTGCTTGTGGCATCCGAAAAAAAACCTTGTCCAGAGAAAAAATGTGAGTGCAACCATCAGTCCTGTGTCATGCCAACAGTAAAGCATCCTGTGACTATTTATGTGTGGGTTGCATCTCAGCCAAGGGAGTGGGCTCACTCACAATTTTGCCTAATAACACAGTAATGAATTAAGAATGGTACAAAAACATCCTCCAAGAGCAACGTCTCCCAACTATCCAAGAACAATTTGGTGATGAACAGTACCTTTTTCAGCATGATGGAGCACTTTGCCATAAGGCAAAATTGATAACCAAGTAGTTTGGGGAACAAAACATTAAAATTTGGGGTTCATGGCCAGGAAACTCTCCAGACCTTAATCCAATTGAGAACTTGTGGTCAATCCTCGAGAGACGGGTTAACAAAAAAACCCCTCAAATTCTGACAAACTCTGATTATGCAAGAAAGGGCTACCATCAGTCAGGATGTGGCCCAAAAGTTGATTGACAGCATGCATGGGCGAATTGCAGATGTCTTGAAAAAGAAGGGTCAACACTGCAAATATTGACTCTTTGCATAAACTTAATGTAATTGTTAATAAAAGCCTTTGACATATTATGAATAGGGATGAGCTTCGAGTTCGAGTTGAACTCATGTTCGACTCGAATATTGGCTGTTCGCCGAACAGAGAACAATTTGGGGTGTTCGCGGCAAATTCGAAAGCCACAGAACACCCTTTAAAAGTCTATGGGAGAAATCAAAAGTGCTAATTTTAAAGGCTTATATGCAAGTTATTGTCATAAAAAGTGTTTGGGGACCCGGGTCCTGCCCCAGGGGACAAGGATCAATGCAAAAAAAAAGTTTTAAAAAACGGCCATTTTTTCGGGAGCAGTGATTTTAATAATGCTTAAAGTGAAACATAATAAGAGTGTAATATTCCTTTAAATTTCGTACCTGGGGGGTGTCTATAGTATGCCTGTAAAGGGGCGCATGTTTCCCGTGTTTAGAACAGCCTGACAGCAAAATGACATTTCAAAGGAAAAAAAGTCATTTAAAACTACTCGCGGCTATTAATGAATTGTCGGTCCAACAATACACATAAAAGTTCATTGATAAAAACGGCATGGGAATTCCCCACAGGGGAACCCCGAACCAAAATTTACAAAAAAAAATGACGTGGGGTCCCCCTCAAAATCTATACCAGACCCTTCAGGTCTGGTATGGATTTTAAGGGGAACCCCTCGCCAAAATTTAAAAAAAAGGCGTGGGGTCCCCCTAAAAATCCATACCAGACCCTTATCCGAGCACGCATCCCCACAACCCTTGCCCGGTGGTTGTGGGGGTCTGTGGGCGGGGGGCTTATCGGAATCTGGAAGCCCCCTTTAACAAGGGGACCCCCAGATCCCGTCCCCCCCGTGTGAAATGGTAAGGGGGTATAAAAGTACCCCTACCATTTCACAAAAAAAATATCAAAAATGTTAAAAATGACAAGAGACAGTTTTTGACAATTCCTTTATTTAAATGCTTCTTCTTTCTTCTATCTTCTCTCTTCCTTCGGTTTCTTCCTCCATCTTCTTCTTCTGGTTCTTCTGGTTCTTCCTCCGGTGTTCTCGTCCTGCATCTCCATCCACGGCGTCTTCTTATCTTCTTCTCCTCGGGCCGCTCCGCATCCATGATGTCATTGAGGGAGGCTCCTGCTGTGTGACGCTGCCACAGGGAAGTCCCCGTCAAGTCCTTGTGCATCAGAGGGGGGCGGGGTCACCGGGTGGCCCACCCCCCCTTATTTAAGAACCGTCAGAAGAGGAGAAGCGTCACACAGTGGGAGCCTCCCTCCATGCCATCATGGATGCGGAGCGGCCCGAGGAGAAGAAGATAAGAAGACGCCAACGCCACGGATGAAGATGCAGGACAAGAACACCAGAGGAAGAACCAGAAGAACCAGAAGAAGAAGATGGAGGAAGAAACCGAAGGAAGAGAGAAGATAAAAGAAAGAAGAGAGAAAAAAGAAGAAAGAATAAGTATTTAAAAAAAGGAGTTGTCAAAAACTGTCTCTTGTCATTTTTAACATTTTTGACAGTCTTTTTGTGAAATGGTAGGGGTACTTTTGTACCCCCTTACCATTTCACACGGAGGGAGGGCCAGGATCTAGGGGGACCCCACGCCATTTTTTTTTTAAATTTTGGCCGGGGTTCTCCATAATATCCATACCAGACCTGAAGGGCCTGTTATGGAATTTAGGGGGCCCCCCCACGTCATTTTTTTAAATTTTGGTTCGGGGTTCCCCTGTGGGGAATTCCCATGCTGTTTTTATCAATGAACTTTTATATGTATTGTCGGACCGACAATTCATTAATAGCCGCGAGTAGTTTTAAATGACTTTTTTTCCTTTGAAATGTCATTTTGCTGTCAGACTGTTCTAAATACGGGAAACATGCGCCCCTTTACAGGCATGCTATAGACACCCCCAGGTACGAAATTTAAAGGAATATTACACTTTTATTGTTTCACTTTAAGCATTATTAAAATCACTGCTCCCGAAAAAACGGCCGTTTTAAAAACTTTTTTTTGCATTGATCCATGTCCCCTGGGGCAGGACCCAGGTCCCCAAACACTTTTTATGACAATAACTTGCATATAAGCCTTTAAAATTAGCACTTTTGATTATTCATGTTAGTGTCCCATAGACTTTAACGGTGTTTGCGTGTTCAAACAAATTTTTTGCCTGTTCACAAGTTCTGGTGCGAACCGAACAGGGGGGTGTTCGGCTCATCCCTGATTATGAAATGCTTGCAATTATACTTCAGTATACCACAGTAACGTCTGACAAAAAGATCTAAAAACACTGAAGCAGCAGACTTTGTGAAAATTAATATTTGTGTCATTCTCAAAACTTTTGGCCACGGCTGTACACATATTCTACTTTAAATATTTGGCCACAAAATATAATTAGTTCAGTCTGGAAAATCCACTGAATTGTAACATTGTAAAAGAAAAATTATTATGTGGTAAAAAACAGATCATCACACTCTTGGGCACACAGAAACAGGGCTAAATGACCTTGGAGCCTTTTCACTCAAGCTAGCAGGACCTGCTCCTTTCATTACCTTCATCTCTACCTTTCCCCATTGTCCATTTAGGTTATTAAAGGTCAGCCATTAAAATGTGAAGGCAGATGTCTGCTCATCTTCAAATGACCTATAGGACAGTTTAAATGCAAGCTTATCAGCAGTAGAATACTGACTACTATATTCCTGTGTAAAATCAGAACAGGGTTGCATCCAAGTACACAGGGCAAGAAAATAAGTAGGTAGTTTGGGTGACGTTTTAGCTCTATTCTCCTGAAAGGCCTTTCCTTAAAAGGTCTGTCTACCCACTTATTAATATCTGTATTACTATTAAAACATTATCATTTCACTTGAATTAGTTCTTTTAATTTTATGTGTACCTCTCTGTACCCACCACATCTAATGTTTAGACCAGAGAACTCACCTAGGGAAGTAGTTAGTCTCCCCAAAAAAAAACCTTGAAACATGTGTGATATGTTTAAAATAAATGTTTACTTTTGGCGAATTTCTAAGTGTGGGAAACACTTATGAAAGTCCTTACAGCATTTCAGTACTGTCCCCTCCCCTCTTAGCCAATTCTCCCCTCCCTATCTGGAAAAAAATCCACAAATAAACTATTCTGTCTTCTGTCTTCTATTCTGTGTAGAAGAAGTTAACTCTGACTTGACATTCCTACATAAAACCATGTAGCTCATGCATGGACTATTTAAATTAGCTTCTTGAATCATGGTTTAATTGTCCATTATCTACTAATGTACCAGACAGTCATAAATTAGTCTGTAATTGAGTTACCCCTGCTTTTACTTAGAACAGAAGTGGCTAAAAAGTCTACACTTCAGGCAAAAAAGGAATGGATAGAGTATGTATTATTGAGTTTGGCACATTGAGATAACAGCTCCACTTTAGCTCTTGCAACTACAGTATGTAGCACCTTGGTGTCTGCACTCATATTCTATATCAAAGATTTCTTTTTGTATGTGAAAAGTATAAAAGTCAGCTTGATCTAACTAACACAATCTGTGCAAATACCCCAAACCTGTTCCATATGATTAATGAGATAAGAGAACTCCGATAAAACGATTTTAAAGATTCAATAGCTTCAAGCAGAGTTCTTATATAGTAAGTATGTTTATTCTGAAGTCCTGCTGGCCTCTCTGAAGCTAGAAGGTACATAAGTATGCCTTTGTAAAAGTTTTTATAAGCTTTACTGCTTAAAGTGACCCTGTCTCCAACAGTTCTAACCTGATTCTCACTTCCTACGTTAAAGAAGGAGTGCAGGATGTAAAAAAAAACAAGCATGCATACTCACCTATGTGGTTGCAGCATAGGACTGATGCTGCAGCTGTCCCCTGCTGGCTCTAAGATTGAGAACGGAGAAATTGCATGACCACTGATTGCTTAGTTCTTGGTCTTCACTGAGCAAAGAGCAATGACTGTCAGTCACTAACTCTCTGCACTGCCCCTTCAGCGCTCACTAGAATGCCTGGCTGGGAAGGGGTGGAAGTGGCTAGCTCAGGTTCTCAGCGGTGCACTGAGAAGCTGAGCCAGATACTGGTCAGGCATTTGGGTGGATCTTAACATTATTGTTAGGATAAATCCAGAAACTGGAGCAGCCCTATGACATTTGCCAACAGTGGGCGCGTGCAGAAATATCAAAATCAATTCTAATAACAGGATTGCAATGCTCAACATTCCCACTGTGGGTGCACATTATCACACCATGCCAAACGTCATTGTGCCATGTGCACAATAATAGCATACCCAACTGCGCACTTCCGCAGCTGAGAACTGGCGCTCATGTAGTGCCACCGTGGGGTTTATTTACTAAAGGCAAATCCACTTTGCACTACAAGCGCACTTGGAAGTGTAGTCGCTGAAGATCTGAGGGGGACATACAAGGAAAATAAAAAACTGTATTTATGCTTGTACATGATCGGATGATAAAATCAGCAGAGCTTCCCCTCATTTCAGATCTTCCCCTCAGATCTAAAGTGACTGCACTTCCAAGTGCACTTGCAGTGCACTTGTAGTGCAAAGGGGATTTGCCTTTAGTAAATCAAACCCCTTGTGTTCATTATACTTACTTATTGTTGCTTTTGCACTTGCCACTTTTCAGAACAAATACCAATGTTATCCTACACTACATTTTACATACTATCTCACTGAGGAGACTGTCACCTTGTGCAAAACATGCTTTATACTCTTTAATGGCTGATTTATTTCTTTAATAACAACAGGTGGAGGAATTTGAGCTATGTCCAGCTATATTATACCGATCTCAAAAGGAAATCTAGAAGGATATTAATCGTGCACAAATGGCAAATATGTAAAATCTTAATTTAGGTCATAAGGTACTCTTGAGCCCAATTTAAAGATCCATTTTGCCTCTGCTGTTAACAACTTTTTGTCTAGATCTCCTTTTCTTGAGCCCATGTTTACATCTTGCACTAAACAAAATTTGAGGAATTTTTCCATCATGTATGGACCAAATATGCCTTACTATGGGTCTTTCTTTATTTCAAAATCACAGCATTACCATGTTCTAAGACCCACTGCTGGAACTAGGGATTGTCTTACCTATATATATAGCAGAGGACAGAAACAGCTGGCAATATAAATTATTCCATCAGAACTACAATTGTAAATGAATCAAATTGTCACATTTCCCCCCACTGTAGGGCCCAGAAATGTCTTAATAGTTGGTTTAAATGTGCAGGCCATGCAATGACCACAGCAATGTCACCCCTTATGTTTGTCTGGCAGCCAGGTTTGATTACGTGTCATTGTAGGAATTTTGTTCAAATGACTTTGGACTAAAACATCCATCAGGTTCTTAGCCTGCTTGTAAGTTACTAAGGAACTTGTCTTCCTTAGTTCTTTTCTGTCCTAACATTCACTCTATCAAATGATTTCAATAGATTCCTCCTAGGATATTTCCCTTTTGTGTAAATCTATTGAAAAGATGTCCACATTCCTGTTCAAATTCTTCTTGTGTCAAACAATTTAACTTAGCCACCATAAACTGGCTCATAGGAATCCCCCTCTTTAAAAATTTGGAGTGATGGTTTTCCCAATGCAAAAGGCTATTTGTGGATGTGGGTTTCCGATAGATTGCTGTTTGAATTACACCATAGTCCTCCCTAAAGCTTTTGAGGTCTAGGAAGTATGCCCCAGTCTATCTCTCTAGTAAAGAATATACTATTCTCATTGAGATGTGCCATAAACTGCTGGAAGGTTTCTCTGGTTCCATTCCAAAGAATGAATATATAATTTAGCCTAAAAAAAAAGTTGGTGTAGGTAGATACACATGCAGTGCCCATTGCTGCACCTTCTAGCTGTCTGTAAATGTTCCCATTAAACAGGAAATAATTATGTTCAAGAATACATTTTAGAAGTTTCAGTACAAATTGCGTATGTCCTCAAAAGGCTTCCCCCCTCATATTTAAAAAATACTCACACATGTGTAAGCTTAAAGAGTGCTCTATATTGCATTCTCAGCTTATGGACATTTAATACAATAAGAAAGTCCACAAAAATCAGATCTCAGTTGTAGTCTCTCTACACTTGTACCTAATATACTGTATGAGTTGATACTCCATAAAAATCCATTGTAAGTTTTGTGAACTAGCATTTAACTTTAATGGGTCACAATGCTCTCTCTATTAGTAAATGAGTCACGCAGTTGTGTCTTTCAACCTACATGTGGAGGAAAAGATTACAGCGCACACATACTAAAATTACATTTAAATCCTACAAGGCTATTTAAAACACCTGAACATATTCAGCAAATAGGCAAAAAATATGAGGATTTGGTCACACTATATGGCCACATAGTGCTTAAGCCCACTACTGTGTCAAAGTACCCCATTTGTTTGTCAACCTACATATGGTCTTTCTTTGTATCCTCTTTTGTGATATCACTCGACTGTTGCAGTGACTCAACTGTTTGTCTTATTACTGTTAATAATTCTTCAATAAAGATTAATAGTTAAACAAATACATAAAATAAAGATATGTTTTAATGTATTAAATAAAAGTTGTGTTTTAGGCTCTAGTGGGTAGTAGAGCTCATCACCCTAATATTTTTTATTTGTAATTAGTACCCTTCAGTGGCCAAATTTTTTTTTATAATTCAGGCTTTTTTTTGGTATACATTGCCAAATTGTCCATACAGACTGAGTCTCAGGAGGTATGTCTTTTGCACAAAGCAATATTAGAGCCTAAGCACTTTCTTTAAAAAAATAAATAATTTTGGGTCAATAGCCCTATGTCAGTTTAGTTTACAAAATGTCTTTCCTCAGTGAGTTTAGGTGACTGAAATTCTGTTATAAGCCTTTGAAGCAACTATGTTTTATCACTTCTAAAGGTTTATCTTACCTTAACACCTTGTCCTATGTTTTCAAGAGAAGTGATGTCCAGTCCTTCTCTGCATGCCTGCCAGCAGGAAATTACTGTTTGGCTCTCTACTTTGCCAGGGCGTAGAGTGAGTCCAGCTATACTGCCACGAAAATACTGGGTAAATTTGGGTTTCGTGATTTCACCCCCTGCAAATTAAGAAAAGACAGTGTTACCTAAATGAAAATCTAAAGAACAAGCTTATTTTCAAAAGTGTACAAAGTATTACAAAAGTGAAAGTGGCCACAGGAAGTCTTGTTTTTTTGCATACAATTGTCCTTTTGATTAGCCTCAGCCAATCAGAGGAAGCCTTGTACTCATGGATAGAAATACAGTGGGGACAGAAAGTATTCAGACCCCCTTAAATTTTTCACTCTTTGTTATACTGCAGCCATTTGCTAAAATCATTTAAGGTCATTTTTTTTCCCTCATTAATGTACACACAGCACCCCATATTGACAGAAAAACACAGAATTGTTGACATTTTTGCAGATTTATTAAAAAAGAAAAACTGAAATATCACATGGTCCTAAGTATTCAGACCCTTTGCTGTGACACTCATATTTAACGCAGGTGCTTTCCATTTCTTCTGATCATCCTTGAGATGGTTCTACACCTTCATTTGAGTCCAGCTGTGTTTGATTATACTGATTGGACTTGATTAGGAAAGCCACACACCTGTCTATATAAGACCTTACAGCTCTCATGAGGTCAAAGGAACTGCCTGAAGAGCTCAGAGACAGAATTGTGGTAAGGCAAAGTTCTGGCCAAGGTTACAAAAAAAATTTCTGCTGCACTTAAGGTTCCTAAGAGCACAGTGGCCTCCATAATCCTTAAATGGAAGACATTTGGGATGACCAGAACCCTTCCTAGAGCTGGCCATCCGGCCAAACTGAGCTATCAGGGGAGAAGAGCCTTGGTGAGAGAGGTAAAGAAGAACCCAAAAATCGATGCAGTCGGGAGATGGGAGAAAGTTGTAGAAAGTCAATCATCACTGCAACCCTCCACCAGCCGGGGCTTTATGGCAGAGTGGCCCGACGGAAGCCTCTCCTCAGTGCAAGACACATGAAAGCCCGCATGGAGTTTGCTAAAAAACACCTGAAGGACTCCAAGATGGTGAGAAATAAGATTCTTTGATCTTATGAGACCAAGATAGAACTTTTTGGCCTTAATTCTAAGCAGTATGTGTGGAGAAAACCAGGCACTGCTCATCACCTGTCCAATACAGTCCAAACAGTGAAGTATGGTGGTGGCAGCATCATGCAGTGGGGGTGTTTTTCAGCTGCAGGGACAGGACGACTGGTTGCAATCGAGTGAAAGATGAATGCGGCCAAGTACAGGGATATCCTGGACGAAAACCTTCTCCAGAGTGCTTAGGACCTCAGACTGGGCTGAAGGTTTACCTTCCAACAAGACAATGACCCTAAGCACAGAGCTAAAATAACGAAGGAGTGGCTTCACAACAACTCCGTGACTGTTCTTGAATGGCCCAGCCAGAGCACTGACTTAAACCCAATTGAGCATGTCTGGAGAGACTTAAAAATGGCTGTCCACCAACATTTACCATCCAACCTGACAGAACTGGAGAGGATCTGCAAGGAGGAATGGTAGAGGATCCCTAAATCCAGGTGTGAAAAACTTGTTGCATCTTTCCCTCATGGCTGCATTCGATCAAAAGGGTGCTTCTACTAAATACTGAGCAAAGGGTCTGAATACTTAGGACCATATGATATTTCAGTTTTTCTTTTTTTAATAAATCTGCAAAAATGTCAACAGTTCTGTGTTTTTCTGTCAATATGGGGTGCTGTGTGTACATTAATGAGAAAAAAAATGAACTTAAATGATTTTAGCAAATGGCTGCAATATAACAAAGGGTGAAACATTTAAGGGGGTCTGAATACTTTCCGTCCCCACTGTACAAGGCTTTCTGTGAATGGCTGGGAAGTGCTCAGTCTGACTTAATTTTGTTTTGGCAGCAGGCAGGACGTCTCCATACTGCTCTACACTGTATTGTAGCTGAAGCAGTGACAGCTGCCACAGCAATTGGTAAAGCAAATAGTTTGTTTGGGCCAGCTTGGCCCAAACAAACTATTTAGAGTGAAAGAAAACCCGGAGTTAGGCTTCAACCTCTTCAGTACAAGCCTGTATATAGCCCTTCACTACCATTTTTCGGTTTTCACTGCTGTGATATTTTGACTAACAACAACTTCCATCATGCAATGCTGTACTCAAATTGTATACCATTTATTTAAACAGAGTTTTCTTTTGGTAATACATAATAATCACAGAATTTTTACTGTTAACTGAATAAAGAGCAAAAGACAAAACA
Source organism: Aquarana catesbeiana (assembly GCF_042186555.1). Lineage (NCBI taxonomy): Eukaryota > Metazoa > Chordata > Amphibia > Anura > Ranidae > Aquarana > Aquarana catesbeiana. The sequence goes on along the minus strand of NC_133327.1, from coordinate 169,556,208 downwards.
TTAACAGAAAATCCCTTTTTAGAAAGCATGCACCCCAAGGTAATCTTTTTTTGCCATCTTTTTTTTGGAAATTAAAATACAGTGCCTTGAAAAAGTATCCATACCCCTTGCAATTTTCCACATTTTGTCTTGTTACAACCAAAAATGTAAATGTATTTTATTGGGATTTTATGTCATAGACCAACACAAAGTGGAATGTAATTATGAAGTGGAAGGGAAATGATAAATGGTTTTCAACATTTTTTACAAATAAATATGTGAAAAGTGTGGTGTACATTTGTATTCAGCCCTCCAATACTTTGTAGAATCACCTTTTGCTGCAATTACAGCTGCAAGTCTTTTTGGGGGTGTCTCTACCAGCTTTGCACATCTAGAGAGTGACAGTTCTGCCCATTATTCTTTGCAAAATAGCTCAAGCTCTGTCAGATTGGATGGAGAGCCTCTGTGAACAGCAATTTTCAAGTTTTGCCACAGATTCTCAAGTGGATTTAGGTCTGGACTTTCACTGGGCCATTTTAACATATGAATATGCTTTGATCTAAACCATTCCATTGTAGCCCTGGCTGTATGTTTAGGGTCATTGTCCTGCTGGAAGGTGAACCTCTGCCCCAGTCTCAAGTTTTTTGCAGACTCTAATAGGTTTTCTTCTAATGCCCTGTACACACGACTGGTTTTGCCGTCGGAATAAACTCCGAAGGTTTCTTCGACGGAACTCTGATGGAATTCCATTCAAGCGGTCTTGCCTACACACATCAAACCAAAGTCTGACCAAAGTCCGACCGTCACGTACGACACGTACGAAGGGACTAGAAAAAGGAAGTTCAATAGCCAGTAGCCAAAAGCTTCCATCTAGTACTTGCTTCAGAGCATGCGTCGTTTTTGGTCCGTCGGAACAGCATACAGACGAGCGGTTTTCCCGATAGGAATTGGTTCCGTCGGAAATATTTAGACCATGTTCTATTTCTTGGTCCATCAGAAATTTCTAAAAAAAAAGTCAGATGAGGCATACACACAATCGTAATATACAATGAAAAGCTTCCGCCATATAGCAGAATGACAGTGGCAAAGTGGTTGTGATATCCCATCCGTATGTCATATGACACGCCCAGGATAACACCGCCGGTGTGCGCCCCAGTCTGAAACACCGCAACTCTGATTGTGGTATGAAGCCTCTGACAGAGGCTTCTTACCACGTGATCAGCTGTGACCAATCACAGCTGATCATCGCGTGAACCAAGAAGTGCTGGTAAATGTCTTTCCTCGGTTCACACTGACAGGGAGAGCCGACCGGCAGCTCTCCCTGTCAGGGGGGGTATGTCTTGATAATCAGCACATTGATTATTAGCACAGCCCCCATCAAAAGGTGACCATCAGCTGCCAATTAGTGCCCAACACCTGCCAGCCTGTCCCCATAATAAATGCCTGTCAGTGCCAATAACAGTGACGATCAGTGCCCACAACAGTGCAAATCAGTGCCCAAAAAAGTGAAAATCAGTGCCCCATCAGTAATGCCTGTCAGTGCCCCATCAAAGTGCCAATCAGTGACACTCAGTAATGCCTGTCAGTAGCTCCTCATCAGTGCTGCCTATCCAGTGCCACCTATCAGTGCCCATCAGTGCTGCCTATCAGTGCCCATCAGTGCCGCCTATCAGTGCCGTCAGTGCCGCCATTGCTGCCTATCAGTGCCGTCATTGCTGCCTATCAGTGCCCGTCAGTTTTTTTTTTTAAATTGTTGGTATTTTTTCGTTTATAGTGCAAAAATTTAAAACCGCAGAGGTGAACAAATACCACCAAAAGAAAGCTCTATTTGTAGGAAGAAAATTATAAAAATTTAGTATGGGTACAGTGTTGCATGACCTCGCAAATTGTCATTCAAAGGGCGACAGCGCTGAAAGCTAAAAATTGTCCTGGGCAGGAAGGGTGGAAAGTGCCTGGTGTTGACGTGGTTAAACTTCTCCTCAACGTTATCTCTGACTTGTCTGGTGTGTTCCTTGGTCTTCATGATGTGGTTTGTTCACTAAGGTTCTCTAACAAACCTCTGAGGGTGTTACAGAACAGCTGTATTTATACTTAGATTAAATTAGACACATGGACACATGTAGACTTTATTTACTAATTAGGTGACTTCTGAAGGCAATTGATTCCACTAGATTTTAGTTAGGGGTATCAGAGTAAAGGGGGCTGAAAACAAATGCATGCCACACTTTTCACAGATTTATTTGGAACAAATTTTGAAAACCATTTATTATTTTCCTTCCACTTCACAATTATGTGCCACTTTGTGTTAGTCTATCCCATAAAATCTTCAGCTAGCTTCTTAACTTTACATTGGATATCATTAATGTCAAGTACTACTTTATCCTTTTACTATTCCCCAAGGAATTAAAGCCCCATCTTTGAATGGTTCAGGATCGGTTTCCATCAGTCCCTTACAGGAGCATAGCCATTTACTTGGCTTTTGTGTAAAAACACACATACATGTATCCCTCTGTGTTGGTTCAGCACTTTGAGGGTGTAATATACAAGGTCAATGAATATGGTTATGCAAGGCTGAAATTGAGTCTTACCTGTATTAATGCCACGTTTGAATTATTTGAATTTTCAAATGTTGGCTTTTCTATGCATTTGACTCAATTAAATAAAATATTTTTTGCATTTCCAATATGTACAGTGGGCTGTGTGCTTTTTAGGTATACATTGGGTTGGTAGAGCTCATACAGGTTTTTTTATTTTGAGTTATACCTTATGTGCTTACCGAGAGCTCCTATCCCATTCATCCTCCCCCTTTTTATCAATTATTTCAATTTTTTTTCTACTTTTGGAGAGTCATACATTTTGTAGTTTACTATTACATTTATAAGGGGCAGTACCTAGAGGGATCCTTGATCTTTGTTTGCTTATCCCATAAGATCCTAATAAAATACATTTACATTTTTGGTTGTAACATGACAAAATGTGGAACATTTCAAGGGGTATATTTTTCAAGGCACTGTATATGCTGATACTGAACTTTAATAACCTTGAATCTGCTCCTCATTCAGAACAAATAATTTTTCATTTGTTATTTCTCCTTTCTTTTGCTATAAGAGGAAAGGGAGGACTCATGGATGTAAACACTACAATGTTTATAATTGTGAGTGCTGTGATTGGTCAATAACAGTGTTCAAATTGTACAGAGCCACGTGGATAGGCTCTGTACACTGTGTCCTAAACCGAGCAATCAGATGAAGGCTCAATTTGCAGCCATTAGTGAAGTCACTGGCTGCCCAAGTGTTATTTCTGAAGTGATGTTTATAAACATGTAACAAAGTATACTCTCTTAGGAGAAGAAAGTATTAACAGCGCTTGTTGTGAATACAGACATTCATCAGCATGATTGCTCATATAGTGCTATAATCGTTGTAATGAAAACCCATTAGAATCTGCAGTTCTTAATACAAAGATGTTCCTCAAATCCTGGGTTCAATAGTAGTATGTGACAAACATATGACATTGCTTGCATGAACTATTAAATCAAATAAAAAGTTCCTTAAAGGTCGACACTAAAAGTCCAAAAAAGGACTATATGCAAAAATGATAAATCAAAAATCAAATGTTCTTGTGATCTATTCCATACATGCAACACAATAACATTCCAGGGAGGGATCCTAATCCATGCGGGGTGTACTATCCGTGGGCTGCTATACCTTTACCAAAACACCACGTGATCACCCCTTTTGGATGTATGCTTACCAAAGGTAAGAGTCAGGAAGGCCTGTGATATCCTTCCCCGCATTAGTCTGCTCCTCAGCCGTTATATGCCTTAGTCCTCCATTGACAGAATGTTTCAATGCGATGGATGTATCATGTAGAAATACAAGGGGAGGCTTTCCATAGTGTTAAACCGTTTAATTAAAAAACACCATCCCTCCTAACCATCCCCCCTGACCACGCAACCTACCAGCTCCACACAGGCAGCGTCATCCTGGGACTCATGGCGGTGGGAGGAACGTTCGGAACTCCGGCCAGCGGTGAGCCGACACTGTTTCTGTGACAGGCTGTCTTTTTAATCTTTGATCTTGTAAGCATAATCTGTATTAGGGGGTATGGTGGGTTTTCATTCCAACGAATATAGCACTATATGAGCAATCATGCTGATGAATGTCTGTATTCACAACAAGCGCTGTTAATACTTTCTTCTCCTAAGAGAGTACACTTTGTTACATGTTTTCTTGGTTTTATAATAGCGGCTAGTAGTGCACAAAACAGTCATTTTCCTTTATTCCATTTTGAGTGCTAGGATCAGAGTCCCCTACTACCTCTGACAATTTGTTTTTACTTGATGTTTATAAACAGAGGTTCCAAAATGGGAGACCACCTCCCGGCTGTTTTTTTACAATGGTAGGTAGGTAATGAAGCAATGCTTTGGATTAGCATTGGATAAGCATTGGGAAAGGGTTGGAACCCCTCACTCACTTATACTCACCTTCACCACACTCTCCCACTAAAGGCGGTCCCCTAGTTACAAACTTACTGACTTACAAATGACTCCTACTTACAAACGAAGGGAGACAACAGGAAGTGACAACAGGAAATGAGAGGAAATCTACCCCTGTAAGAGTTATTATGGGAAAAAGGTACCTCCACTGATGCTTTATCACCAAGGCTTGTTTCCACAACAAGCCAAAATTTTAAAAATTGTCATAGGAACAGAAAGTGAGGTGAAATCTTCTGAACAGAGGCACAGACAGAAAAACAAATGTTACAGGGGTGTTAACCCTTCCCTATGCTATCTAAAAAGCTTAAAAATTGTTTTTTTTGGCTAGAGCTACAATTTAAAAATGTACCTGTTCCAACTTACAAACAGATTCAACTTAAGAACAAACCTACAGACCCTATCTTGTTTGTAACCCGGGGACTGCCTGTATTCCATTTATTTGCGTAAGTGGGTGAGCATGTGACAGACTTTTTTTCCTCCCAGGATGCTGTGCTTGGACCTAAGCAGCCAATCACCTAGCATAAACAATGTGATATTGAGGGGAGACGGTCATTAGCTCTGTTATTAGCCTAAATTGGGCAAAGCGATGGATTCTGTTTAGGTGCTGTCACAGGTCCAGAGTTCCTTTAACTGATCTCACAGTACACTTAAATCTGATTCATTACTATCGGCCCCATGCATTTCATACACCATGATTGTTTTTTGCACCACCCTACTGAATATGCACTTGCTGTGTGAACTTGCTATATATTGTGTTGTTTTGCGGCCTACACATAAAAAGCAGGGGCACCTAGAGCTTGTAGTAATATCGCATACACACAGTAATAGTAAATAATCTGTCCCCATCGACTCGATATAGCAACACTGTCATAGGCGACTGGAAGCGCTTGAAATAATGAGATCTTCTAAAAGCTGTAATTTCCTAATCTTGTATGGCTCACAGTTCAACGCGTAGCACCTGCGCTCGATTTGGGGATTTACATTTCTAAACTACTTTAATGTAAACAACTGCCAGTCTTAGCGAGTATTTGTTTAAGAATTACAGGTACTTTGTCATCAAGAACAGAAGACATCATGTTCACAAAGCTATGAATATGGGAAAATTACAGTATCTGTTTAATTTGTACAATCATTGTCAACATGATATGATAACAGTGCACTGAGGATTATCTACATGTTTCTGTTTATCACGAAATGTACAAATTCAGCTTCTGTAATAGATAAAGCTTCACTTGCTATAAATATTTCAACAGCTCAAACTTTGATCATTTAGCAATCTGCTGAGTGCAATGACAAGCAGACAGTCAATCCATTTTATTAGAAGCATCCAGAGCTGATGTATGTAGCTGGTGAAAATAATGCACAGCTGCAAATATATGATTATTGTAACAGTTAATTACTAGACCAGGCAATTGTAAAGTAACCTTGTAGTCCATCTGTGCACCCAGCCACTAGTAACATGTTTCCTGACACAGATGTAGCCTGTGAAAAACTTTATTATTCAGAGATTTACGATGATGGCAGGAAAAGTTCCATTCATCATTTGTTACACTGTTATAGATGCATGCTCATACCATACATTAAAATTGGTACCTTGTGCCCTAAAAAAGATGTATCTCTTTTAAAATATGATGATACTTTACAAGAGAGCCTACTTAGAAAAGAGGAGTGAGCAGCTATTTGGCAGGTTAGGTTTATTAGGTATATTGAAAAATGTAAAGTAATGATCTTGAAAGCTGAGATTATGCATGCAAGTTGCACACTAGGACAGTGGCATAGCATACCAAGCACATCTGGCATCTGGGAATGACAATTTTTTTTTTTGCACCCACCAAAAAAAAAAAAAAAAAAAGTCTGAACAAATAAAGCATGCCAAATTGTGAGTGTTGTCAAATTGCACTACCAGATGAGCTTAAATTAAACCCCTATACTTAACACACACTGCATATGCCACAGTCCTTTTACCCACAAAATATGCTTTAAATTGGAACTTTAGTCAGAAAATGAAGTCCTGCTAGATCACTTCAGACTGGCCCCTTATGCAGGTATAGCTATGTAAAACATTAAAAAGAAGTGCCTATATTGTTTAAAATCCAGTAAAACACTGCATCTGCACATTCTCAGTTGCTTTCTATTTTTAGGCACTGTGCTGAATTTGTAGAGGCCTATCTGGTGACAGCCTAAAGATTTATCGCTGTTCAGTGGCTTTGGATTTAAGCAAGATGGCAGCCTCCCACATGAGAAAACAGGAACAATGCTGAAGGCAATTTACAGCACACATTATTTTGGTAGCATAATTATTAATATGCAATGTATATTTTCTTGCTAAAGAACATTATATTTATCAAGTTGTTATGAGTAAAGTTCCACTTTAATGACAAAGTGCAGATTGGTCATATTGGACCACAAGAGTGTAACAGACAAATACAAGCCTTGGCACACTCATTTTAATTAAAAAAAAATAAAATAAAACAGTTTCATATACTTTTCTGCACATGACTGACCTTAACAAAGAATGTAATATGTGTAATTATATGCAGGAGATCAAATCTGGGGCAGCTGTGTATGACAACCAATCATCTTCTATCTTTGGCTAGTTCAGTTAAGCTTTAAAAATTAAATCTAGAAGCTGATTGGTTTTGTCATGCACAGCTGCTTCAAATTCTGTCTTCTCCAGTTTTGACAAATATAGTGCAAGGATCAGAAGTACATAACACACACGTCACTTTAAAAAGTATAACCAAAATGACCCCCTCCTCACAGTACAAATAACCCCCTCCCAACCCATTTTCCCCACAGTACAGATATTCTTTCCCCTATAATACAAGTCTTCCCTAAATACCCCCTCCCAGGCTCCCGTTTCAGTGCAGTTCCCCCAGAACAAACCCTTCAGTAGAGATTCTCTTCTTTGATCGACCCTCCAACACAGACCCCTAAGTATAGACTCCACTCCCAGCACAGACTTACTTCTCCAACACAGACCCCTCAGTACAGATCCCCCCCCAGCACAAACCCCTCAGTGTAGACACCCCCCACCCCCAGCACAGATCCCCTCTGCACAGTCTGACCACAGACCTACCCCAGATGGACCCCCCAGCACAGATCCCTTAGCACAGATGGACCTCCCAGCACAGACTGACCATTGACCCTCCCCTGCCCCACAGCACAGACACCTCAGTACAGATAGATCCCCACAGCACAAACCCCTCAGTACAAACTCCACCCCAGCACAGGCCGAGCCGCTTAGCTCATACTTCTTTCCTAAATCTCCCCTTCCAGCCCAGTGCCTCAGTATGGTCACCCAAGCAAAGAAAACCCCCAAGACAGACCCTTCAATAAAGACAACACCCCCTCCTCGCCAGTAGAGATCTCTCAGTACAGACATCCCCATTCACCCACCCACCCCAGTACAGCCACCCTCAGAAATAGAAACATTACTTTCCCCTCAGTACAGACCCCTCAACACAGACAATCCCCACTTCCCAGTACAGATTTCTCAGTATAACCCCCCACACACATACACACAGTACAGATCCCTCCGTGTAGAAGGCCCCCTTCCTCAATACAGACAACACCCCTTTCCTTAACAATACAGAATCTCCCAGTACAAATACCTTCTATCCCTCCCCCCGGCAAAGGCACAGATCAACATCCCCTCTTCCTCAACTCACAAGACAACCGGTAGGAGCCAGAGTGAGAGGACATCCTAATCTTCACAGCATGCAATCCCAAGCTGCAGCAAGCAAGGCCAGCAGACTATTAGCAAGCATTAAAAAGGTATTTGCTCAAGAGATAAAACTATAACCACTTTACACAACTCTGGTCCAGCCACATCTTGAGTGTGTTATCCAGTTCTGGTTACCAACCCTCAGGAAGAATGTGCTTGAACTGGCAAGAGTCTAGAGAAGGGCAAAAAAGCTAATTGGGGGCTGGGGTACCTCAGTTATGGGAATGACTATGAACATTAAACACATTCTCCCAGGAGAAGAGATACTTAAGAGGGGATGTGTACATGGTATACATATCTTTGAATAGTGACTCCAGCATTGGGAGGTAACTATTTAATCTTAGGTCTCTAAAAAAGATACACAGCCACATAATGAAGTTAGATGAGAAACAGCCTCAAACTGTGCAAGGGGTTCTTTACTGTAATGTCCTGTACACACAACCAGTTTTGCCGTCAGAATAAAACTCTGAAGGTTTTTACGACAGAGTTCTGACAGAATTCCGCTCAAGCTGTCTTGCACATGTGGTGACGTACAACACGTACGACGGAGCTAGAAAATGGAAGTTCAATAGCCAGTAGCCAATAGCTTCTGTCTTGTACTTGCTTCAGAGCATGCGTCCTTTTTGATGCATCGGAGCAGCATACAGATCAGCAGTTTTTCCGATAGTAATTTGTTCCGTCGGAAAAATATAGAACATGTTCTCTATATGTTCTCTATCTAAGTCCGTCTGAATTTTCGACAGAAAAAGTCTGATGGTCGGAATATACGATGAAAAGATCCCATCAGACTCTTTCTGTCAGAAATTCCGCTCGTGTGTACGCGGCATTAGAGCGCTAAGGATGTGGAACTCCTTTCCAGAGTTGGTGCTGTCAGCAGGGAGTGTAGATAAATTTAAAAAAATTTTAGATGTGTTTCTTAGTAATCACAATGTACAGGCATATAGAAAATAGTGACACACACACACACACTCAGGTCGAACTGGATAAATGGATGTATTTATTCAAACTATGTAAATATTTAACACTCCACTGTGGTACCAGCTTTAGTGCATATGAATTAATCTGTGTTAGTAAACAAATCCATTCAAAGTACTCTTCTATTTAGACCCCTTTTACACTGGGGCAGTTTTTTAAAGCGCCTGAAAACTGCCACCCCAGTGTGAAAGCCCAGGTTCTTTCACACTGGGGCGGTGCACTTGCAGGACGTTAGAAAAGGTCCTGCAAGCAGCATCTTTGGGGCGGTTTAGGAGCAGTGTATACACTGCTTCCGGACTGCCCCTGCCCATTGGAATGAATGGGCAGCATTTCTGAAGCGGCTGAAAACCAATTCGGAGCGCTGCCAGTTCATTGCAATGGGACACGGGCATTTTTAACCCCTTTTTAACCCCTTCTTGGGGGTTAAAAGCGCCCCGCTACCACCCAAATAGTGGCACCAAAGCGTATAACAGCGGTACAGCGCCACTTAAATTACCAGTGCTTTACCATTAACGCTCGGGTGGCTGCAGTGTGAAAGCAGCCTAAGTGGGGTTTTTCTGAGGGATAACTTTCCAGTTCCAGTGGGTTCTTGCTAATGTCATTTGCTGATGTCACTGAAGTGCTTTTTCAAATGCAATGATTGTTACAGCTACTGTTTGAATGACTGTGAACATAATTTAACAGCAAGACATAATGATTAATATGAAACAGCAGGAAGGGATTAACATAACATAATTTATACAACCAAAACACAAGATTTAAATAGTTCTTTGCTTTTAGCGCTAACATAGATGATTTAATGCCTCAATAAAAAAAAAAATATAATGAAGACTAATTTTAGACACCTGCAATGCACCTAGTATAGAAATAAAACTGGAGTTATATGATGTCGTATGCACTCTGTAACCTAATAAGCTGGCCACAGATATCACAGGACATGATCTGTTGGAAGTGTATTGAGGGTTGTAGTTAAAAATCATTTCTGCCCACATTCATAAACCTGCACTTAGCTAAACTTTTTAAATACATCATAAGGAGATGCATAATCAAATCTGAGTTATGCACAAATAATTTTTCTAATGTCATTTCTAACCTTAAATCATAGTATTATGCTTTGGCCATGCATAAAACCAGTGCCCCTGTATTATTACAGTGGTTATAAAGGCAGAAAGTTTTTTTTATCATAATGCATTTTCTATATTAAGGTAAAAAACCTTCTGCAAACAGCTCCCTTCAGATCCCCCAAATACTTACCTGAGCTTGTTCTCAATCCAGTGATGTTTACATGAGCAGAAGCTCTCTTGGCTCTCTCTCTCCTTATTGGCTCAGACACAGCAGTGGGAGCCATTGACTCCCACTGCTATCAATTACAGCCAGTAAAGAGGGAGTGGGGGTTTGGCGAGCCATACGCTATGTGTTTCATGGATACACAGAGCCAGCTTGGGAGTGAGCACACATGAGTGCACACAGGGAGTTTTCTGCAAGCAGTGGGACTGTATCCAGGATCATAAGTTGGGCCCTCCTGATAAAGAAAAAGTAAGAGTGGCATGCACAGCGCACCATGGCAAAAATTGGGTGTTGCTTTTATTGTGTCATGGCTTAAAGGGAAGCAAAGTGCTGGGGTTAATTAGTAAGTGACACAGAGTTCACAGGTCAGCAGTAAGTAAAGCAGAGTTCAGAGGTCAGGAGTAAGTGAAGCAAAGTTCAAAAATCAGTAGTAAGTGACACAGAGTTCAGAAATCAGTAGTAAGTGACACAGAGTTAAAGTGGGGTTCCACCCCCAAAAAAAAACTACATGAAAAATCCTAAAAAAAATACAAAAAACATTTGGATATTTTTTTTACTCACCTCTAAATGCCTGTTGCTAGAGGGTCCCTCGGAGTCTGCCTCTTCCAGTGCCTGGGCTGGTGACATCACTTCCCCCTCGGCACAGGAAGGGCTCAGCTCTGCTCCCTCCCTCCTGTCAATCATCTGGGACCCATTACAGGTCCCAGGTGACTCAGCGGCCAATCATGGCACGCGGCGCCGCTCGCGCATGTGCAGTGGGTGCCAGGCTGTGAAGCCACAGCCCGGCACCCACAGTTGTAATGCCGGCACCGCTGAACGGAGGGGGAGACAAGTGGGGCTTCGATCCTCCGCATCGCTGGACCCAGGGACAGGTAAGTGTCCAATTAAAAGTCAGCAGCTGCAGTATTTGTAGCTGCTGACTTTTATTTTTTTTTTTTTTGACTGGCCCTCCTCTTTAAGAAATCAGTAGTACGTGAGACAAAGTTCAGGGGTCAGGATTAAGTGAGGCAGAGTTTAGGGGTCAAGAGTAAGTGACATAGAGTTCAGTGGTCAGTAGTGACAGAGTTCAGAGGTCAGTAATAAGTGACACAGAGTTCAGAGGTCAGAAATAAGTGATGCAGAGTTCAGAAGTCTGAAGTGACAAGCATTCAGAGATCAATAGTAAGTGACCCTTAATCCCAAATTCTGCATCAAGTGAAATTCTTGACCCCGTGCCTATTGCACATGCGGCAATTCAGCAAGTTACACTGAAATAATCTGTGACATTGCTGAGAAAGGAGCCGCACAACGGGCCGTTCAGCTGTGGTAAGGATCCATCTATCGCTTGTAATGTGTAGGAGATAGGGTGCCGGAGAGCAGCAAAGGGAGAGGAATGGATGAAACATCCCTTCCTTTTCCCGTGAGATGACAGCTGTCAGATAACCAGTGGGCATTTTAGTAGCACCTGCTGGTTACATAGTAAAGATGCTCAGCAGCTGTGTGCAGTCCGCTTTCCTCCCCAGACAAAGATATAGAACTGGTAACTGGCAACAGGGGCAAGGCGCAGACATCATGGCTCTGTCCTGAGTGGCTCTGTTACGAGTGATGCGCAGTTTCACCACCGCAGTTATCAATTCTGATCATGTCTTCTCTGCTCTTTTACAGGTAAATGTATTTTATCCATCTGTACATCTCTACTGAGCTGACATTGCTGTAACATTTTTAGTGAATGTCTTCTAGGGATGAGCCGAACACCTCCCTGTTCGGTTCGCACCAGAACTTGCGAACAGGCAAAAAATTTGTTGGAACACACGAACACCGTTAAAGTCTATGGGACACGAACATGAATAATCAAAAGTGCTAATTTTAAAGGCTTATATGCAAGTTATTGTCATAAAAAGTGTTTGGGGACCTGGGTCCTGCCCCAGGGGACATGGATCAATGCAAAAAAAAAGTTTTAAAAATGGAAGTTTTTTCAGGAGCAGTGATTTTAATAATGCTTAAAGTGAAACAATAAAAGTGTAATATCCCTTTAAATTTCGTACCTGGGGGGTGTCTATAGTATGCCTGTAAAAGGGCGCATGTTTCCCATGTTTAGAACAGTCTGACAGCAAAATGACATTTCAAAGGAAAAAAAGTCATTTAAAACTACTCGCTGCTATTAATGCATTGCTGGTACGACAATACACATAGAAGATCATTGATAAAAGCGGCATGGGAATTTCCCACAGGGGAACCCCGAACCAAAATTAAAAAAAAAAAAATGACGTGAGGGGCCCCCCTAAATTCCATACCAGGCCCTTCAGGTCTGGTATGGATATTAAGGGGAACCCCGGCCAAAATTTACAAAAAAAAATTATGTGGGGGGTCCCCCTAAATTCCATATCAGGCCCTTCAGGTCTGGTATGGATATTAAGGGGAACCCCGGCCAAAATCTTCTATCTTCCTTCAGTTTCTTCCTCCATCTTCTTCTTCTTCTGGTTCTTCTAGTTCTTCTGGGTCTTCCTCGGGTGTTCTCGTCCAGCATCTCCTCTGCAGCATTGGCGTCTTCTTCCCTTCTTCTCCTCAGGCCGCTCCGCATCCATGATGGCATGGAGAGAGGCTCCCGCTCTTCTCTTCATCTTCTTCTCTTCATCTTCTTCACTTCTTCATCTTCTTCTCTTCATCTTCTTCTCCGGGCTGCTCTGCATCCCTGGTGGCATGGAGGGAGGCTCCCGCTGTGTGACGCTTCTCCTCTTCTGACGGTTCTTAAATAACGGGGGGGAGGGGCCACTCTGTGGCCCTGCCCCCCTCTGACGCATGGTGACTTGACGGGACTTCCTTGTGGCGTCACGGGGAATGCCACAGGGAAGTCCCGTCAAGTCACCGTGCGTCAGAGGGGGGCGGGGTCACCGAGTGCCCCCCCTTATTTAAGAACTGTCAGAAGAGGAGAAGCGTCACACAGCGGGAGCCTCCCTCCATGCCACCATGGATGCGGAGTGGCCTGGAGAAGAAGATGAAGAGAAGAAGATGAAGAGAAGAAGAGAAGAAGATAAAGAGAAGAGCAGGAGCCTCCCTCCATGCCATCATGGATGCGGAGCGGCCTGAGGAGAAGAAGGGAAGAAGACGCCGACGCTGCAGAGGAGATGCTGGACGAGAACACCGGAGGAAGAACCAGAAGAGCCAGAAGAAGCAGAAGACGAAGAAAAAGAAGAAGAACCAGAAGAAGAAGAAGATGGAGGAAGAAACTGAAGGAAGATAGAAGATAGAAGAAAGAAGAACCATTTAAATAAAGGAATTGTCAAAAACTGTCTCTTGTCATTTTTAACATTTTTGACAGTTTTTTAGTGAAATGGTAGGGGTACTTTTGTACCCCCTTACCATTTCACACAGGGGGGAGGGCCGGGATCTGGGGGTCCCCTTGTTAAAGGGTTGTGGGGATGAGGCCCTTGTCCTCATCAACATGGGGACAAGGTGTTTTAGGGGGCTACCCCAAAGCACCCTCCCAATGTTGAGGGCATGTGGCCTGGTACAGTTCAGGAGGGGGGGCGCTCTCTCATCCCCCCTCTTTTTCTGCAGCCTGCCAGGTTGCGTGCTCAGATAAGGGTCTGGTATGGATTTTTGGGGGGACCCCACGCCATTTTTTTTTATTTTGGCCGGGGGTTCCCCTTAATATCCATACCAGACCTGAGGGGCCTGGTATGAAATTTAGAGGGACCCCCCACGTAATTTTCTTTTAAAATTTTAGTTCGGGGTTCCCCTGTGGGGTATTCCCATGCCGTTTTTATCAATGAACTTCTATGTGTATTGTCAGACCGGCAATGCATTAATAGCCGCGAGTAGTTTTAAATGACTTTTTTTCCTTTGAAATGTCATTTTTCTGTCAGACTGTTCTAAACACGGGAAACATGCGCCCCTTTACAGGCAAACTATAGACACCCCCCAGGTACCAAATTAAATATTAAATATTACACTTTTATTGTTTCACTTGTTAAAACTTTTTTTGCATTGATACATGTCCCTTGGGGCAGGACCCAGGTCCCCAAACATTTTTTATGACAATACCATGAATATAAGCCTTTAAAATTAGCACTTTTGATTTCTCCCATAGACTTTTAAAGGGTGTTCCACGGCAATCGAATTTGCTGCGAACACCCCAAATTGTTCGCTGTTCAGCGAACTTGCGAACAGCCGATGTTCGAGTCAAACATGAGTTCGACTCAAACTCAAAGCTCATCCCTAATGTCTTCTATCCATCTGTACATCTCTACTGAACTGACATTGCTGTAACATTTTTGGTAAATGTCTTCTATCCATCTGTACATCTCTACTGAACTGACATTGCTGTAACATTTTTGGTAAATGTTTTCTATCCATCTGTACATCTCTACTGAACTGACATTGCTGTAACATTTTTGGTAAATGTCTTCTGCTGCGATATCTTTAAACTTCTATATTTAATGCTAGCTCTATAACAACCGCACTGCAATAGCAATATTACTGGTGATTGATTCTCAACCCCATTTGGCTTGAGTGATCAAGAGAGGTAATAAGCTTTACGACCCTAGCCTGTGTCTGTAGCTGGTCTGGTATTGGCCATCTCCTCTTCCATATTCAGATGTCTCAGATCAGACTCAATAATGACCAACTGAGAAATGCATGCTTGCTTAGTCTCCCTATAAATTTAAAGCAGCCTATGTTGTGGCGCAGACAGGGGCAAGGTGCAGACATCATGGCTTTGTCACGAGTGATGCACAGTTTCACCGACACAGTTTAACGAAAGCAGATTAACTAAAGCTGGATGAAGATACAACAAGAACTCTGCTCCATTCTGTAAAATGACAAGCAAACCAGCTTTTGACATTTATTTTATATTTTATATAAAGTCAGTTTTCCATGCTTCTTATTCTCTTCCTTCTCACACTGGTGTCTTCTATCCTCAAATTATCTTTACTCTACCCCTCCTCTCTTCCCTGCAGCATGCACATATCACCCTCACTCCTACCCTCTCCCTACTATGGCACCCATCATCTCCTGCATTTGCTGCACCCACATGCTGACATAAACACCAGGGCCACTAGACACGTGCGCTCATGCACATCCCACTCCCATCTTGCCTTCCTCGCCCTCCTCCTTCTCCTAGTCTCAGGTGACATTTCTCCTAATCCTGGTCCGCCATTTTCCAACTGCAAGCCACATATCCAATACCCCTCTGGCAACCACCGCAATCCACTCAGTTTAATTTCTATTCCCCTGCTTCCTCAAAGCAGCCCACCAATCTCATTCGCCCTTTGGAATGCCTGCTCCATCTGTAACAAGCTAACATCTGCACATGACCTCTTCATCTCCCATGGCTTTAACATACTCGCCATAACAGAAACCTGGCTTCAAAATTTTGACTCAGCTTGTCCTGCTGCCCTCTTCCATGGTGGACTTCATTGGACAGTTGTCTTCCTTCTATCCCCACAAAGCACCTTCCAAGTCCTTCCTGTCCCTCCCTCTCTATCCCTCTCTTCTTTCGAGATGCACTGTATTCGTCTGTTTTCTCCCATTTCTCTGAGCATTGCAGCAATTTATCAGTCTCCTGGACTGGTATTGCGCTTTCTTGATGACTTTGCTGCCTGGCTACCCTACTTTCTCTCCTCTGAAATACCCACTATCATTCTTGGTGACTTCAACATTCCTGTCAATGTTAACAGCCCAACTACAGCTAAACTTTTTGACTTAACCTCATCTTTTGACCTAACCCAATGGACACATACTTCCACTCACTCCAATGGTAATACCCTTGACCTTGTATTCTCCCATCTCTGCAACCCTGGCAACCTCACCAACACCACCTTTCCTCTCTCTGATCACAACCTCATTACTTTCACTGTATCCTTGCCTCCAACCACCCACCCCTCCAAGCAGCAAACAATTACTTGTAGAAACTAGGGATGAGCCGAACACCCCCTGGTTCAGTTCGCATCCAGAACATGCGAACAGGCAAAAAATTTGTTCGAACACACGAACACTGTTAAAGTCTATGGGACACGAACATGAATAATCGAAAGTGCTCATTTTAAAGGCTTATATGCAAGTTATTGTCATAGAAAGTGTTTGGGGACCTGGGTCCTGCCCCAGGGGACATGTATCAATGCAAAAAGAAGTTTTAAAAACTGAAGTTTTTTCGGGAGCAGCGATTTTAATAATGCCTAAAGTGAAAAAATAAAAGTGTAATATTCCTTTAAATTTCATACCTGGGGGGTGTCTATAGTATGCCTGTAAAGGGGCGCATGTTTCCCATGTTTAGAACCGTCTGACAGCAAAATGACATTTCTAAAGGAAAAAAAGTCATGTAAAACTACTATCTCTAGTGCCGGCTATAATGAATTGTCGGTCCGGTAATACACATAAAAGTTCATTGATAAAAATGGCATTGAATTTCCCCACAGGGGAACCCTGAACCAAATTTTTTTTTAAAAATGCGTGGGGGTCCCCCTAAATTCCATACCAGGCCTTTCAGGTCTGATATGCATATTAAAGGGAACCCCCGCCAAAATTTTTAAAAAAATGGCGTGGGGGTCCCCCTCAAAATCCATACCAGACCCGTCAGAGGGGGGCGGAGTCACCCATTTGTGTAACCGGGTGACCCTGCCCCCATCTGACAACATGGGGAAAGCTATAGGGAAGTCCCCGTGAAGTCCCCGTGTGTCAGAGGAGGGCGGGGTCACTGGGTGGCCCCACCCTCCGTTATATAAGAAGTGTCAGAAGAACCGAACCATCACACGGTGGAAGACTCCCACTGAGGCGGATCGTGCGGACGGAGCGGAGAAGAAGCTGGAAGAAGATGCGGGACGCGAAGCGTGGTGGAAGAAGATGGAGAAGAAGAAGACAAGAAGAATATGGAGAAGAAGAAGATGGAGGAAGAAGAAGAACACCGAAGGAAGACCAGAAGAAAGAAGATGGAAGAAGAAGCCAAAAGAAGAAGACATTAATAAAGAACTTGTCAAAAACCTTCTCTTGTGTTTTTAACCTTTTTGACACTTTTTTTGTGAAATGGTAGGGGTACATTTGTACCCCATTACCAATACACAAAGGGGGGCTCCCCTTGTTAAAGGGGGCTTCCAGATTCCAATAAGCCCCCCGTCCACAGACCCCTACAAACACCGGGCAAGGGTTGTGCGGATGAGGCCCTTCTTCCCATCAGCATGGGAACAAGGTGCTTTGGGGGGCTACCCCAAAGCACCCTCCCAATGTTGAGGACATGTGGCCTGGTACGGTTCAGGAGGGGGGGTGCTCTCTCGCCCCCCCTCTTTTCCTGCGGCCTGCCAGGTTGCGTGCTTGGATAAGGGTCTGGTATGGATTTTTGGGGGGACCTCACGCCATTTTTTTTTCAATTTTGGCGCGGGGTTCCCCTTAAAATCCATACCAGACCTGAAGGGTCTGGTATGGATTTTGTGGGGGACCCCCACGCCATTTTTTTTATTTTGCCGCGGGGTTCCCCTTAATATCCATACCAGACATGAAGGGCCTGGTATGGAAATTAGGGGGACCCCCACGCATTTTTAAAAAAAAATTTGGTTCAGGGTTCCCCTGTGGGGAAATTCCATGCCATTTTTATTAATGAACTTTTATGTGTATAGCCAGACCCACAATTCATTATAGCCAGCGCTAGCGATAGTAGTTTTACATTACTTTTTTTCCTTTAGAAATGTCATTTTACTGTCAGACTGTTCTAAACACGGGAAACATGCGCCCCATTTACAGGCATACTATAGACACCCCCCAGGTATGAAATTTAAAGGAATATTACACTTTTAGTGTTTCACTTTAAGCATTATTAAAATCACTGCTCCCAAAAAAACGTCCGTTTTTAAAACTTTTTTTGCATTGATACATGTCCCCTGGGGCAGGACCCAGCTCCCCAAACACTTTTTATGACAATACCATGCATATAAGACTATAAAATTAGCACTTTTGATTTCTCCCATAGACTTTTAAAGGGTGTTCCGCTGCTTTCGAATTTGCTGCGAACACCCCAAATTGTTACTGTTCTTCCAAAATGCTTGTAGATTTCTGGAGATGCTGGGAAAAAAGTCAAATACCACTCATTTGTAAGATAAAACACAAAAGGACAAGGATACCCAAATGATCAGGTGTGTAGTCTCTGATGTTGTTCACATGTGGTGGATTGCTTTCATACCTTCATTGCTTTCAATCCTTCATAGATCGATATCGCTCAAATAAAAGAAAGAGCATACCTCATTGCGCAAATAAATAAACTAAAAACGACATGTGGGTAATAAAACACAATTGCACTCACAGATGCCCTGCAAAAAGATTGCATTTAAGAAGGTCAGTTGCATATATTCAGACAGTCTCCTCACTTAGCTTTTTTCTTGCTCACACAGCACTGGGGTTACTGGCTCCTCCTACGCATTATATCACTGGCACGTGACTTTTTCAAGGTGGCAGTGATGTAACGCGTAGGAGGAGCATGTCGTTTCTAGTTTAATTATTTGTGCAATGAGGTATGTTTTTTCTTTTATTCGAGCGATATCGATCTATAAAGGATTGAAAGCAATGAAGGTATGAAAGCAATCCACCACATGTGAACAACATCAGAGACTACACACCTGATCATTTGGGTATTGTTGTCCTTTTGTGTATTATCTTACAAATGAGTGGTATTTGACTTTTTTCCCAGCATCTCCAGAAATCTACAAGCATTTTGGAAGAACAGTAATTAATTTATATCTAGTGTGGTTTACTGGACACTTATATATAATTAGTTTATTTATTCTTTATAGGATCACATCCTTTATTGGATCACATTATTTATTGGATCACTGTGCTATATTAAGGTTGATGGTAGCGCTTTATTAACTTTTTATATATTTACTTTTTTGTGATATCAGCACATAACACAATAATAGCAGTCACTATCATTTGTTCATCTGAATATAATTTTTGGTTCACAATTTGATATAATCATTCACATCAGCGCTTTAGTAATTTTTACACCACTAGAAATCTCAAGAGACATTGCCATGCTCTTGAACGACTGTGGCATAAAAACCAAATGCCTGCAAGACTTCACCCTATATAAATCTACCCTTCTAAAATACAATTCCTGCCTCCATGCTGCCAAACAAGCCTATTTTGTCTCTCTTTTTAATTCCTTGTCATCCAGTCCCCGGCTCTTCTCAACCTTTAACGCTCTGCTTCGTCCCCCACCCCCTCTACCCACTAACTCACTGCCCAAGAGATTGCCAATCACTTCAAAGACAAGATTGATGTAATTTGTGAGGACACCTCCACTGTGCATACATCTTCCCCACCCAACATACCTTGCCTAACAGCATATTCAACACTTCCCTCTTTTGAATTGGCTATTACTGAAGAGGTTACAAAACTTTTCTCAGATGCCCACCTAAGCAATTGTCCCTTGGATCCTGTTCCCTCACAACTA
The DNA here is from genome assembly GCF_042186555.1 of Aquarana catesbeiana. NCBI lineage: Eukaryota > Metazoa > Chordata > Amphibia > Anura > Ranidae > Aquarana > Aquarana catesbeiana. The sequence goes on along the minus strand of NC_133327.1, from coordinate 169,536,327 downwards.
CTACGGTCACCCTCTTCTTCTATCCTATGCTCCCACGCACTCACATTTTCAATCTCTCCCTCTCTAGTGGCACCTTCCCCTCCCCTCTAAAACATGCGCAGATCACTCCTATACTTAAAAAGCCCTCACTGGACCCTACCAACCTGAACTACTTAAGACCCATCTCATTGCTCCCATTTACCTCTAAACTTCTAGAACGCTTAGTCTACAACCATCTTAGCTCCTACCTCAGTGAAAATAACCTTCTTGACCCCTTGCAGTCTGGCTTTCGCTCGCAGCACTCCACGGAAACTGCCTTACTAAAACTCACTAGCGATTTACTAACTGCTAAAACCAACAGCCAGTACTTCATACTCCTACTACTTGACCTCTCTGCGGCCTTTGATACTGTTAACCACCGGCTCCTTCTCAATAAACTACATTCCCTTGGCCTCCGATATTCTGCTCTATCCTGGTTCTCTGCCTATTTATCACAGCGCTCCTTCAGTGTCACCTACAACTCTGTCTCCTCCTCTCCATTGCCCCTTTCTGTGGGGGTCCCTCAAGGCTCTGTTCTTGGACCCCTTCTCTTCTCTATCTACACCTTCTCCCTTGGTTACTTGATAAATGCCCACGGTTTCCAATACCACTTATACGCTAATGAGACCCAAATCTATCTGTCTACTCCTTACCTCACTCCTTCAGTCACCTCTCACATTACTAACTTACTAACTGACATATCAGCATGGATGTCGCACCACTTCCTTAAACTAAATCTCTCTCAAACTGAGCTATTAATATTCCCCTCCGCCCATGCCCCCCCCATGATTTTTCCATTGAAATCAACAATGCAACCATCAGTCCCTCCCCTCACGCCAGGGTACTAGGTGTAATCCTAGACTCTGACTTGTCATTTCAGCCTCAAATCCAATCGTTGTCAAATGTTTGTAGAATTCACCTCCGTAACATCTCTAAAATTCACCCATTTTTAACAAATGAAACCACCAAGCTCCTCATTCACTCCCTTGTTATCTCTCGCCTTGACTATTGCAACTCCCTTCTCATTGGCCTGCCTCTCCATAGGCTATCCCCTCTTCAGTCTATCTTGAATGCTTCTGCCAGACCTATACACCTTACCAACCTCTCAGTGTCTGCCAACCATCTCCTCCAATCCCTACACTGGCTCCCAATCACCCAGCAAATTAAATTCAAAATACTAACCACAACATACAAAGCCATTCACAACTCTGCCCTGAGCTATATCACCAAAATTGTCTCCAAGTATCACCCAAATCATCCTCTCTGCTCTTCTCAAGACCTCCTGCTCTTAAGCTCTCTCGTCTCCTCCTATCATGCTCGTCTCCAGGATTTCTCCAGAGCCTCTCCCATCCTCTGGAACTCGCTACCTCCACCTGTCCAGCTATCCCCTACTCTTGCTACCTTCAGGCGATCCCTGAAAACTCATCTCTTCAGGAAAGACTATCACATCTCTAACTAATCTTTTACTACTTCCATCAGCTCATTCCCCACAGTTACAACCTTTTGTACCACCTGCCCCAACCTATTAGATTGTAAGCTCTTCTAAGCGGGGCCCTCTTAATCCTCTTGTATTTTATTGTATTATAACTGTATTGTCTCCCTTGTATATTGTAAAGTGCTGCGTAAACTGTTGGCGCTATATAAATCCTGTATAATAATAATAATAACTTCCCATGTTGTGCAATATGTGAGGGCACTGTGATACACCACCGATTATGATGCCAATATGTAAACAGCTGCAACATTTACCTAACCAGTGACACTATTACTGTGTATTGTACCACTATTTAGTACATTTCATTAGTTAATATAACACAGTCCTCATCCTTACAATTAAAATTTGTGAGAAAAAGTGTTTTAATACACCAAGACATGAAAAGTAAAGAGTTTCCCCTTTTCATACAACAGGGAGAGCATTAAAGTATTTTTAAAGTGGATACCTTTTGTTTCGTTTTGATGCAGTATGGAAGAGTTAGAACCAGCTTTTTATTGCTGTCTGTGTCCCTGATGGAGAGATTCACCCTTCCTACTGTTTTTGGCAAACATTATTTCTGGGACAGAGGAGGGTTGGAAATCCCCAACTTTACCATTGTCAAAGGAACAGGAGGTCAGGGGAAAACGTCCAATAAGGACACATTATTTACTGGTGACAACTGACTAAGGGGAGATAGTACCTTCGCTTTCAAAGCTTTACTCTCTCTTCCTGTTGCGTCATTGGAACAGAAGTGAAGTGAAATCTCCCCAATAAAAAAAAAAAAAAAACAACAAAATGACAGTGGTTTGAAGCATTTTTTTTAATGATTTACCAAAGAATATCGTTTAAAGGCATTATAGCTTTACTTCTCAATGTCTAATGCTTCTCTGTAACATAAACCATATGTGCATACGCTGATATTTTTTCCATATATAATAAAATGTACTATTGAAAAGAAGATATATAGCAATAATTCACAGATTTTCTATCATTAGCATAAATATGTTGTTTGATTTAGTGGGTGTGAATAAATATTTTATAGCTGTATGATTGCACTGTTATGCCCCGTAAACCCACGGTCGGATTTTCCGATGGAAAATGTCTGATCGGAGCGTGTTGTCGGACATTCCGACCATGTGTGGGCTCCATCAGACATTTTCCATCGGATTTTCCGACACACAAAGTTTGAGAGCAGGCTATAAAATTTTCCGACAACAAAATCCGATCGCGTCAATTCCGACCGTGTGTGGGCTGTTCCGACGCACATGCCACGCATGCTCAGAAGAAATTCCGACACGGAACAGCTCGGTCTGGTAAAATTAGCGTTCGCAATGGATACAGCACTTTCGTCACGCTGCAATGTTAAAAATGGTTTAATACAGCGCACTCTCTTCTTCTTTATAATGTTAAGAGAATTAAGTATTTTTGCTGCTTATATTCACACAGACTTCTCACAAACTTATTTATTTACTATTTATCGGGATTCCCTCAATATATATTGATTTGTCACATCTGACAACATTATTTTGGTGTTGGTTTTTTTTTTTGGTTTTAAGGCCGATTATTTTTTTTTGGTTTGTATTTTTTTCAAGGCTGATTTTTTCTTGGGGGGGATTTTTTTTTATACTCCGGAAAATTATTGTGTGTGTTTTTTGTGTCAAGTTACCACAACACCATCGATATGTTGTTCTATTTAATCTGTAGGAGATTGTTTGGTGTTGTTGTCCCTTGTTAATTTCACATTTTATGTTAGAAATGTACCTGAATCGTCACCAACAAACTGTCCATTTGGATGAAAACACACAGGAGAGTATAATTTCCCAAAATAAAACTTTTATTAAGGGCTCACAACTAAACAAAGAGGGAGGCAACGCTGGAGAAACTGCAGAAATTGGCGAAGCCTTGGACCCCCAGGGCAGACATCAATTATTTTCAAGCAAAATTGGTGGCCTGAGGAGTCCTTATCTAAGGGAGTGCAGTCTGGTCCAGAAGTCCCAGAGATCCGGAAAGCAGCAGATGACATCTGTGTCCCCAGGCTGTGGTCATACGAGAGACTGCAGCTTTTTTCAGACCAGACTGAACCCAGGGTCATCACTCTCTGGTCTTTCTTCCACGCTTCCTTCCACGCGGTGGCTCTGGTGGTGGAGTTGTGGCAGCAGGAGGACGAGGAGGATGGTCCAACTCAATCACGTCGGTCTTGGGTGTTAGTTCCCCACTCACCCCCTTAGTTAGGACTTTATAAATAAGTTGTTCACACAGGAGGCGTTGACCCTCCTGCATGCCCTGCAGTTTGGTGGCAGCCATGCAGGCAAAGGCCTCTTCAGGAGTGGGTAAGGCTCGGAGGGACGCTGAAGCCTCCTGAATTAGCCTGAGCGCTGAATCCTGCATGGGAGTCGCCTTCCTCGCTCTTTTATATGGAAGGCAGGGGGGAGGAACCTGCGATTCAGTCAGGCTGCGACTGGTCCCAGGCTTCTCCTGGCTGACACTTAGCCCCACCTCCTCCTGGCTGCCACTAATCCCCGCCTCCTCCTGACTGCCACATTCCACAACCTCCTCCTGGCTGAGGTCTTTCTGTGTATGAAAAAGGGACATAGTTTTAGTTTTTTATTCATCAATCACACAGAATTTTCACCTCATGACCGTTGCAAATTAAATGTTAACAAATATAACAGACTATCATTCTGAGCCCAGCATTTTTCATTCTTGTCCCAATTTTGGGTGCCCACTACTGTCTATTGATATGTAAAACACTTTTTTCAATCAGAAATTAGTGATCAATAATAACATCTAATAAACATAATTTATTTATTGACCAGAAATCTGTAGAAGAATGCTATACCTGACTCCAGCTGGGCTCCTCCACTTCTTCCTGGCTGGAAGGCCCAGGTTGGACATCGGAAGCCTCAGCTGGGGTGGAAGGAAGAGTGGAAAGAAGAGTGGAGAGGGATTCCCTGACTTCAGTGTGGTCTGACAGAAATCGCAGTCTCTCATAGTACCACAGCCTGGGGACATAAATGTCATCTGCTGCAGCTCCGACCCTCTGGGAATCCATGACCTTCTTGCGTTCCCTAAGATAAGTGCTCCTCAGGCCACCAATTTTGGTTTTTAAATAGGGGATGGTTGCTGTGGGGCCCACCGGCTTCACCAAATCCAGCAGTTTCTCCAGCGCTGCCTGCCTCTTTTGTTTATTATTGTAATGGGGATGTCTCACCTGCCACAGACAGGGCAGCTCCCTGTATTTGTCTATGAACAGGGGGAGGAAGTTGTGGTCATTGAAGCCATCCATTTTCTCTGCAAGACCCAACACAAGACAAACCCTAAGGTCAGGCCAAACTCCCCTAATCTGGTTATAATATAGGCTTCCATTTCGAAGCAGTATAGGCCCAAGTTTAGATCTTACCTTCGTTATCACGATCAGCGCTTTTGATGCTCCTTCCTCCGCTCACGTACGTAATACGCACGCGTGTTACGCTTTATACACACTGCGCATGCGTGTAACTCCGCCCGCCCCTGACGTTCTTTCTAGTCTATTCCCCGCCCCTTTTCGTTCTGCGCAGTGGGGGAAGAGCACATGGCGGATACACAGCAGGTGCGTGCTAATTATAGCAACGAGGAGGAGGGGGAGGAAAGCCCGGAGCCTGAAACGTCACAAATATTGTCCTTTGGGGAGATGTTGTAGATGGTGGACATCCTGAAGAAGGTCGACTATGATGGAAATTATGGACCTTACCCCAACCCCAATGTCAGAAAGGCCAAGATAATTGTGAAAGTGGTCAAGAGTCTGCACCGGAAATTCGGGGTACGACGATCGAAAGATCAGCTCAGGAAACGGTGGTCGGACCTGAAATTACGAGAACATGAGCAGTACAGAAAGATCCGGAGAGTGCAGCAAAAAAGTAAGTAGTTGTCCTGTGTTCCTATTCTTTATGTTTCTTACGTTCGTGCTGCTCCATGTGCTTTTCTTACAAGTGTACATTTTTAAATGGCAACTTTCATGTTCATGGGCACATTATTCGTTCGTATCAAACATTTTTCTTTCGGCCTATAAAACACCATTGTTTAGGCCATATGCATTTGGCCACAATTTTTACGCCCTACTTGTCTGAAACTAATTTGGTTGTGTAGATGGCTTTGTTACTAGAATGAAATGCAAACTAGATTCTGTGTAAGGAGAGGACACTCAGCAGCTGTTTTCACATCTGGACCCTGGAGCACTAGTGTGGGACACAAGAACACCATTTTTATTAAGGGGCCACACAGGTGCTCCAGTGTATACTATAGGGGGGGCTACATCTGTGAAGCTTGTACCAAACAGGTAAAGTATTGAAGCTTGACAAAGGACACTGAAAATGCTCCATTTTGGAACTCTGCCAAAACAGACAATTGTACCCCACTTCCAAGCAATGTTTCCTATTTATAGTTCTGCCATCAAATCTCTGTGTGCTAAGTATAGCATTTTTGTTTTACATAGGGGAGAAAAGACTCGGAGGTCACCCCTCATCCGAGGAGACCACAGACCCCCCACCTCTGGAAGAAGGGGAAATACCACCATCCCAAGAAGAGCAGGAGGAAGAAGACATGGTGGAACTAGTCACCACAACAGGTGAGTGTCTGCGACCACAGGCTCAGGTAAGAGATGGATGGCGGCGTATTTTTGATACCTTTCTTTTTGGGTTTCTCTCTTTTTAGGTGATCGTGATGTTGTGGATCCAGATCCTTTCACATCAGAAAGTGCCCAGATCCTGATCGGGGAGATCATGGGGTGTCATTTACAATTGGAAAACCTCAAGAAAAACATTAATGATGTTGTTCAAAAAAATAAAAACATCATTGGTGTTTTGGGGTGAGTTTAAAACCCCTCCCAATGCCTTTGTTTTTTTTGTGTGCTACAATGTTCAAAATGTTTTTGCGATTTTTAGAAAAGCCTAATTTGGAGGATGCACACAGTGTGCCATCATGTGCTATCTGCCATCACGGGAGATCAATGGACGCATTTTGGGGGTGCAACCCCTTCCTCAATAATAAAGTAGCTGAGAGGAAGGGGTTTCTCCCCCAAAACACGTCCCTTGATCCCCCGTGATGGCAGCTAGCACATGTTGACATTGGGAAATTTGTGAGCATCTTCCAAATTTGGCTTTTCCTGGGGTGACTTCACCCCATCTGAACGCAATATCAAACACAGTTCCTAAATAGGGATGAGCCGAACACCCCCCGGTTCGGTTCGCACCAGAACCCGCGAACGGACCGAAAGTTCGCACGAACGTTAGAACCCCATTGACGTCTATGGGACTCGAACGTTCGAAATCAAAAGTGCTCATTTTAAAGGCTAATTTGCATGGTATTGTCCTAAAAAGGGTTTGGGGACCCGGGTCCTACCCCAGGGGACATGTATCAATGCAAAAAAAACTTTTAAAAACGGCCGTTTTTTCGGGAGCAGTGATTTTAATGATGCTTAAAGTAAAAAAAAAAAAGTGAAATATTCCTTTAAATATCGTACCTGGGGGGTGTCTATAGTATGCCTGTAAAGTGACGCGTGTTTCCCATGTTTAGAACAGTCCCTGCACCAAATGTCATTTTTAAAGGAAAAAATCTCATTTAAAACTGCTTGCGGGTTTAATGTCATGTCGGGTCATGGCAATATGGATGAAAATCAGTGAGACAAACGGCATGGGTACCCCCCAGTCCATTACCAGTCCCTTTGGGTCTTGTATGGATATTAAGGGGAACCCCGCACCCAAATTAAAATAAGGAAAGGTGTGGGGCCACCAGGCCCTATATACTCTGAACAGCAGTATACAGGCGGTGCAAACAAGACAGGGACTGTAGGTTTGTTGTTAAGTAGAATCTGTTTGTAATTTTGAACATTTTTAACGTGTTTAGCTCCAGCCAAAAAATCTTTTCTAAGCTTTTTGGAAAACATAGGGAAGGGTTATCACCCCTGTGACATTTGTTTTGCTGTCTTTCCTCCTCTTCAGAAGATTTCACCTCACTTTTTTGTCCCAATGAAAAATGTTTTTTGAAAATTTGGGTTTTTTTGTGGAACAAGGATTGGAAAGCATCAGTGGAAAGGAGAACTTGTTTTCCCATATTAACTCTTACAGGAGAGAATTTCCCTTCCTAGGGGTAGATTTCATCTCACTTCCTGTTGTCTCCTTCCGTTTGCAAGTAGGAGTCGTTTGTAAGTTAGATGTTTGAAAGTAGGGTCCTGCCCTATATACTCAGCAGAAATTTGGGCCTTAGGTGTTGCTGTGGCCACAACACTGTAAGCCCTCACAGGGCCCTGCTGTGAAATATTAGATCAAGAATTGTAATTACATGCCCCTGTTGAACAGGAGCTGAAAAATTAGGCCTTAGGCACTGGTGCTGGTGCCACAACACTGCAACCCCTCACAGACACTCTAGTTGGAACGCAGGAACGAGCCCTGCTGCAAATTATTGCTTCAAAAATTGTAATTACACGCCCCTGTTAGACAGGGGCAGAAAAATTGGGCCTTAGGCACTGGTGCTGGTGCCACAACACTGCAACCCCTCACAGACACTCTAGTTGGAACGCAGGAACGAGCCCTGCTGCAAATTATTGCTTCAAAAATTGTAATTACACGCCCCTGTTAGACAGGGGCAGAAAAATTGGGCCTTAGGCACTGGTGCTGGTGCCACAACACTGCAACCCCTCACAGACACTCTAGTTGGAACGCAGGAACGAGCCCTGCTGCAAAGTATTGCATCAAAAATTGTAATTACACGCCCCTGTTAGACAGGGGCAGAAAAATTGGGCCTTAGGCACTGGTGCTGGTGCCACAACACTGCAACAAGCTATCAGCGTGATGATTGAGGAGGAAGAGGATAATTACTCAGGGATAGTCACTCAGCATCAGCATAGGCAGTCTTTGAAGGGATCTGAGATTTCAAAAAAAATTATTCGGTTACATCAGCATCAGGTGCTTGGTAGCTGGTGGTGATCCAAGACTCATTCATTTTTATGAAGGTCAGCCGATCGACCGAGTCGGTGGACAGACGCACCCTGTGATCGGTTACCACGCCTCCAGCAGCACTGAATGTGCGTTCCGAAAGAACGCTGGATGCAGGACAGGCCAGTAGCTCAATTGCATACTGTGCAAGCTCTGGCCAGTGATCCATCCTCAAGACCCAGTAACCCAGAGGATTTTCGGTGGGAAAGGTGTCCAAGTCTGATCTTGCCCCTAGGTATTCCTGCACCATGTAAAACAGACGCTGGCGATGGTTGCTGGAACCGATCATACCTTGGGGCTGCGGACCAAAAAATTGTCTGAACGCATCGGTCAGACGGCCACCTTCTCCACCGCTCCTTCTTTGACTGACCGAAGCCTCAGCAACACGTTGTCCAGAAACAGGAGTTTGTAACCTCCCAGTCTCTGGGAACGCGTTGCACAGACCTTTCTGCAAGGCCTCCCGAAGATGTTTCATCCTCTGCTCCCTCTGCGATGGCAAGATAAGGTCCGCAACCTTACCCTTGTAACGTGGATCAAGGAGGGTTGCCAGCCAGTATTGGTCCTTCTCCTTGATACCACGAATACGAGGATCCTTACGCAGGCTTTGCAGGATCAGGGAGGCCATGCAGCGTAGGTTTGCTGAGGCATTCGGTCCGGAGTCCTCTGGGTCACTAAGAACGACATGGTCCGCAGCCACCTCCTCCCAGCCACGTACAAGTCCATGTGTTTCTTGGGACTGATCCCTTAAAGACTGCTGCTGATGCTGAGTGCCAGGCTCCACCTCCATACTGACACAATCTTCCTCCTCCTCCTCTTCCTCCTCGTCCTCTTCCTGTGTGATCGGCGGGCACGCAGGAACACTGTCTGGATAAAGGGGGCCTTGAGAGCTAAGGAAGTCCTCCTCTTCCTGCCTCTGTTCTGCCTCAAGTGCCCTGTCCATTATTCCACGCAGCGTGTGCTCCAACAGGTGGACAAGGGGGACAGTGTCACTGATGCATGCACTGTCACTGCTCACCATCCTCGTGGCCTCCTCGAATGGTGACAGGACAGTGCATGCATCCCTGATCATGGCCCACTGGCGTGGGGAAAAAAAACCAAGCTCCCCTGACCCTGTCCTGGTGCCATAGTCGCACAGGTACTCATTTATGGCCCTCTGCTGCGTGTGCAGCCGCTGCAGCATGGCCAATGTTGAGTTCCACCTGGTGGGCATGTCACAGATTAGGCGGTTCTTGGGCAGGTTAAACTCCTTTTGGAGGTCCGTCAGCCGAGCACTGGCATTATATGACCGGCGGAAATGCACACAGACTTTCCTGGCCTGCCTCAGGACATCCTGTAAGCCCGGGTACCTGCCCAAGAACCGCTGCACCACCAAGTTAAGGACGTGAGCCAAACAGGGCACATGGGTCATTTGTCCCTGTCGGAGGGCAGAGAGGAGGTTGGTGCCATTGTCGCAAACCACCATTCCTGCCTTAAGTTGGCGTGGCGTCAACCACCTCTGAACCTGCCCCTGCAGAGCTGACAGAACCTCTGCCCCAGTGTGGCTCCTGTCCCCCAAGCACACCAGCTCAAGCACCGCATGGCATCTTTTGGCCTGCGTACTTGCGTAGCCCCTTGAACGCCTACGGAGCACCGCTGGTTCCGAGGAAGAGGCCATGGAGGAAGAAGAAGAGGAGGGGGTGGAGGAGAGAGGTGTGTCACAATCAGCATTTTGGAGGCGTGGTGGCGGAACAACCTCCAACACTACTGCACCTTGTCCTGCATCCTTCCCAGCTGCCAGCAGAGTCACCCAATGCGCCGTGAAACTTAGGTAACGTCCCTGTCCATGCCTGCTGGACCATGAGTCAGCGGTAATATGCACCTTACCGCTGACCGCCCTGTCCAGCGAGGCATGGACATTGCCTTCCACATGCCGGTAGAGAGCCGGAATCGCCTTCCGTGAGAAAAAGTGGCGTTTGGGTACCTGCCACTGAGGAACCGCACATTCCACAAACTCACGGAAGGGGGCAGAGTCTACCAACTGAAAAGGCAGCAGTTGAAGTGCTAGCAATTTTGCCAAGCTAGCATTCAACCGCTGGGCATGTGGATGGCTGGGAGCAAACTTCTTTCGGCGGTGCAGCAGCTGGGGCAGGGAAATTTGCCTGGTACAATCTGACGTCGGTGTACCAAAAGCAGATTGCCCACAAGTACTTGGCTGTGACACACCTAATTCTACACCTTCATTCCTCTCACTGCAGGTCTCAGAGAGGACTGAAGGTCTAGTGGGGTTGGAAATCTCAGCTGATGAGGAGCAAGGAGAGATCCTCTTTGTTCTTTGGTGTGGGTCTTTTAGATACGCTTGCCAACGAACTGCATGGCAGGTCAACATATGTCTGGTCAAGCATGTGGTACTCAAGCGGGAGATATTTTGGCCACGCGAGATACGCTTGAGACATATGTTGCAAATAGCAGCGGTGCGATCTGATGCACTCGTCTCAAAAAAGGCCCACACCAAAGAACTTTTTGAATAACGCGCAGAGACTGCAGCGCCCTGCACATGTGGAGCTTTGGGGTGTGATGCAGTCAATGTGCTGCCCTTAGGCTGGCCCCTGGAGGGCATCCTGCCTCGTTGGTGATGTGCTGCCGCCTCCTCCTCCTCCTCCTCCTCCTCCTCCTCCTCCTCCTCTCTCCTATCAGGCACCCACGTTGAGTCAGTGACCTCATCATCCCCTCCCTCCTCATCACTGGAGCAAACCTGGCAGTATGCTGCAGCAGGGGGAGCATGACTGCCAGATTGCTGTCCTTCTTGGGCACCCCCTCTGTCCGCGCTCATGTTACTGCCTTCATCGAGCTCAGTATCGTCATCAGAGCCTTCCAAACGCTGGGCATCCTCCTGGAGCATGTACCCAACACTGTGGTCAAACAGTTCGAGGGAATCCTCATGAGGACATGGTGGAGCTAGGGAAGGAGTCACTGATGACATTGAGCTGAGGGAAGAGGCCGCTGCTTTGCCAGACAAAGCACCCTGGGCATGGGTGAGAGAGGATGAGGAGGATGAGGACGGCTTGGTCATCCACTCGACCAAGTCTTCCGCATGTTGCGGCTCAACATGGCCAGCTGCCGAAAAAAAGGCCAAGCGTGTCCCATGGCCACGTGCTGATGAGGATGCACCGTCTCCACGACCAGCACTAGACACAGAGCCTGCTTGCCCTCTCTTATTGGCTTGTGACTGTCTGCCTCTCCTTCTTGGCCTTCCAGACATACTAATGGCCTGTAGCTGCACTAAGCTGGGATAGAACACCTGTAATTTTCTTCAAGTAGCTTTATATACTGTAACCAGACAAGCCTGCCTGTCAGTAGGAAGATAAGAGGAACGGATCTAGCTGAACACTGTGAGCAGGACGCACTGTACTAAATGTAAATAGTCTAGCTGCCTGACCGTGGTACTAATAGGATCAAATAGAACACCTGTAATTTTCTTCAGGTAGCTTTATATACTGTAACCAGACAAGCCTGCCTGTCATTAGGAAGATAACAGGAACGGATCTAGCTGTACACTGTGAGCAGGACGCACTGTACTAAATGTAAATAGTCTAGCTGCCTGACCGTGGTACTAATAGGATCAAATAGAACACCTGTAATTTTCTTCAGGTAGCTTTATATACTGTAACCAGACAAGCCTGCCTGTCAGTAGGAAGATAACAGGAACGGATCTAGCTGTACACTGTGAGCAGGACGCACTGTACTAAATGTAAATAGTCTAGCTGCCTGACCGTGGTACTAATAGGATCAAATAGAACACCTGTAATTTTCTTCAGGTAGCTTTATATACTGTAACCAGACAAGCCTGCCTGTCAGTAGGAAGATAACAGGAACGGATCTAGCTGTACACTGTGAGCAGGACGCACTGTACTAAATGTAAATAGTCTAGCTGCCTGACCGTGGTACTAATAGGATCAAATAGAACACCTGTAATTTTCTTCAGGTAGCTTTATATACTGTAACCAGACAAGCCTGCCTGTCAGTAGGAAGATAACAGGAACGGATCTAGCTGAACACTGTGAGCAGGACGCACTGTACTAAATGTAAATAGTCTAGCTGCCTGACCGTGGTACTAATAGGATCAAATAGAACACCTGTAATTTTCTTCAGGTAGCTTTATATACTGTAACCAGACAAGCCTGCCGGTCAGTAGGAATTTAACAGGAACGGATCTAGCTGAACACTGTGAGCAGGACGCACTGCATTAAATGTAAATAGTCTAGATAGAAGATAACAGGAACAGATCTAGCTAAACTGAATACAGTGTATATATATATATGCAACACCTGGGATGCATATATATACACAATACACTGTAAGTGCAGCTAACTGACTGACTGTTCTGCCTAATCTATCTAACTCAAATCAAATGACACTGTCTCTCTCTCTCTCTATCTCTCAGCACACCGGAACACACACTACACAGGGCCGCCATGCAGGCGGCCTTATATAGTGTGGGGTGTGTACTAAATCCCCTGAGCCATAATTGGCCAAAGCCACCCTGGCTTTGGCCAATTACAGCTCTCTCTACTGACAGCGCTGTGATTGGCCAAGCATGCGGGTCATAGTGCATGCTTGGCCAATCATCAGCCAGCAATGCACTGCGATGCCGCAGTGAATTATGGGCCGTGACGCGCCACACGAATTTAGCGCGAACGGCCCATAACGTTCGCAATTCGGCGAACGATCGAACAGCCGATGTTCGAGTCGAACATGGGTTCGACTCGAACACGAAGCTCATCCCTATTCCTAAATACTCATGTCTGATATTGCCTTCAAGTTCTACCAAATGTAAACTTTGTAAGTTCAAGATTTGTGTCTTTCTTGTTGGTTTTACACATGCCTGTTTTATCTTAAATGGACATTTCTATTTTTTATAATGCTACCCCAAAAATTGTTATACAACAAACATGCTGGTTTGTTTGAAAAACCTTTTCTAAATGCACATGTGATTGTGCAGGTATTAAAAAGATTGTTAAGCAAGAATGTGTGGATTATTGTGTCAACGCTAAAACACTTTGGTGGTGATGTAATTGGTGTTTTCTGTGAAAATGGGGGTTATTTCCTAAGGGCAAATCCTCTTTGCACTACAAGTGCAGTTTCAGTGCAGTTTCAAGTGCACTTGTAGTGCAAAGTGTCTTTGCCTTTAGTAAATAACACCCAACAGTGCTTTGTATAAGGTTACACAATCACGCCATTTTCTGGACTCAACACATTTCTGTCAGGGTCAGCTCAAACAAACACAAGCGGTAAATGTCCACAAAGATTTAATTTTTTTTGTTTTTTATTTGATAAAGGCTTCACAAATTTGCTGGCATATTGATGGCCCCCCTACCCGCAAAGAACTCCAGGTATCGTAACCGGACATCACGGGCACTCAGGGAGGGCAAGCCAGGATGTCAGTGTTGTTTCATGTATCATTCCGGCCTCAGGCCCAACTGAGCCAGCATAGTTGGCCGAATGTTTGCGTAAAAAGTTATGGAGAATACAGCACGCCAGGATTATATGATTAAGTTTATACTCCGCCATACGGATGGGTGTCAGAAATAGGCTGGCCAGGATTCCAAATGTGTTCTCCACCACTCTTCTGGCTCTGGCCAGCCGGTAATTAAAAACCCTCTGTTCCGGGGTGAGGGTCCTCATAGGGAATGGCCGCATAAGATGGTCCCCCAGCGCAAATGCTTCATCAGCAACGAAGACGAATGGGAGTCCTTCCACATTGTCCTCTGGAGGTGGCAAGTCCAAGCTGCCATTCTGGAGATGCCTGTAAAACTCTGTCTGGGCGATGACTCCACCATCGGACATCCGGCCATTCTTCCCCACATCCACATACAAGAAGTCGTAATTAGCCGACACCACCGCCAACATCACAATACTATTGAACCCCTCATAGTTGAAATAGTACGACCCCGAGTTGGGTGATGGGACGATGTGGACGTGTTTCCCATCAATTGCCCCACCGCAGTTAGGAAAGTCCCACCGCTGGGCAAAGTGGGAGGCCACAGTCTGCCATTCCTGTGGCGCGGAAGGAAACTGTTGAGGAAAACAAAAATAAATTACTATTTTTGCACATAAACATGGCAAGCAGATTAGACATAAACATTTTTGGCCAACCTCAAGATAGCATTTATTAAGGGGAATTTAACAACACCAAAGTATAAGGTACACCTATCATATCCCCCCCCCCCCATGGGCCATTTCTAATATTATGGGGGGGGGATCTTGGACAGGTAACCCTCTCCACTTCATTGAGAGATGAATGCCTAAATAATGGGTATTACTTGGAACAGCCCCTCCTTAGTTACACTATTGGCAGCCCACTGGACAGGTAAGAAGTGTCATAATACAAAGATATAAATAGGATACAAAAACTTTAAACAGTACCATTTGAAAGTATACAGGCAGGCCCTTGCACTACATGCTTTGGGTAATCCATCCATAAATCTGAGCACAAAAGAGATGGGTATAGTGTGTATGGGTTTGGCAAAGTCAGCAGATAGATTATTGAGGATAGATAGAGAATTGGTAGCAGCTGACTTAGCAGTTGGGGGGGAGGGTTAATAAAAATGATTTGGGGACACCACAAAAAAAGCCTCTGGCACTCTGCCTGAATTTAAAGCACAAATCACATTTCTAAACATTTTAGGGGGTGTTTGGGGTAAAGCACTACTATGGAGCTGATAAAATACATTGTTAAGTGACTACATGAGGTGAATATAGGGGCAGGAGAACATGCTGGGGAGGTTATTGAAGGCCAATCTAGATGAAGGACTAAAAAATTAATTACAGAAAAATCCAGCATGCATGAGGACAAATGGGACATTCACAGCATATTCCAATCATGGTAATTAGGGAATGAGGAAAGAAATACAATGTATTAGCAAACATTCAATACGATAAAATGTGATATTAAAGGATAAAAATCTTACCTTCATATACTCCTTCTGCAGGACCTGTATGATGGCAGAACAGGTCTCTGGGATAATGATCCCCAGAGCCTGGGGGGAGATGCCTGTCGAGAACTTCAAGTCCAGCAGACTTCTCCCTGTCGCCAAGTACCGCAGGGTAGCGACGAGCCTCTGCTCCGGAGTGATGGCTTGCCTCATGCAGGTATCCTGCCTGCTAATATAAGGGGTCAGCGAAGCCAACAAATGGTGAAACACGGGGTCCGTCATCCTGAGAAAGTTCCTGAAATCATCAGGATTATTCTCACAGATCTCACGGAGCAAAGGCATATGAGATAACTGGTCACGCTGAAGCAACCAATTCTTGGTCCATGAACTCCTCCCCACCCTGTTCATGGACTGGACTTGTGTCAAGGTCAGGACCCCAACACCAAGCCCCCGCACAGCACGAACTCTACGAGGAGTACGTATACGCAACATGGCTAGAAAACGGTCGGCTGCTCAGGACGAAGTAACAGAATGCACTGAAGAACAGCAAGGCCTGTGAAGAGCGACCTGAAAAACAGTAACGAACGAACAAGAACACAATGACTAATTAAAGTCACGCGGAACTTGCTTGCATGCACTGAGGAGCAGATACAAACCCACAAGCACAAACTGAACCGCAGAAAATGATCTGAAAGCCACGAGTCTGAAAAAGCGCGAATCGTCTCTCACCAAACTTTTACTAACACGAGATTAGCAAAAGGAGCCCAAAGGGTGCCGTGCTTGGTTCTGAACTGGCCTTTTCTAGTCTCGTCGTACGTGGTTGACGTCACCGCGTTGTTGGCGATCGGAAATTCCGACAACTTTGTGTGACCGTGTGTACACAAAACAAGTTTGAGCCAACATCCGTCGGAAAAAATCCTAGGATTTTGTTGTCAGAATGTCCGAACAAAGTCCGACCGTGTGTACGGGGCATTAGACTGCAAAATGTGAATTCAAGTTCAGCCAAATGACAGTGTCACACCTTCCCAATAGATTCTCCATAATGTAGAATACCAAAGAATTTGAGCTGAGAGAGAGCATCACCTTCATCATGGTCTTGGGTTTTGTGAGAGGGGGAGACACAAACAGGACAATCTCATCAGTGCAGCCTTTAAGAGGCAAAATAAGCTGTAGTGTGATTTAACACACTTGCATTTATCCAAACATTAAAATGTCAAGTTTGGGTAGTGCTGAACTTTATTTAAAAGTTAAAATGTATACATTATAGCTACAGAAACTACTTGGACCATAAATACAATTAAGGAGAGGCTATCAGTTGGATATGAGTTTTAAAGGGGTTATAAACCCTCTTTTTTTTTTTTTTTTTAATAACAGACATGTCATACTTACCTCCACTGTGCAGCTCATTTTGCACAGAGTGGTCATGATACTTGACTTCTGGGGTCCCCTGGCAGTACTGGTAGCTCCTCCCTACATTGAGTGTCTACACTGGAGAAGGCTCTCCTAAGGTGGACACCTGTACGGGTGCAGGCGCTCTCCCGAGTCCTGCATCTGTGTACATTCACACGGAATGCAGGACTCGGACCCGCCCCCCGGCGCCCACATCATTGGATTTGATTGACAGAATTGGGAGCCAATGGCTGCGCTTCTATCAATCTATCCAATCAAGAGTATGTAAATTGAAATTACATCTAATTGCTGACAGGTTGCTACAGGCAATTCCCCAGTGCACTCAAACATCTTGTGTTATAAGAATAAAACTACAAAATTCTAACTTCCTGTGGTCAAGTAGGTAACCTTTATCATGCTCTCTGATCTTGTAAGAATCTCACAAGCTTCTGTTTGGTCTAATTTCCTCTGTTACAGGTATCTTAACTACTCCTAGCCTGGCTTCGGCCATTCAAAATCTGGAAATTGGAAACTTTCCACCTGAGTTTCGCTAATAGTTGCCCATATGCTGTTAGCATCCAGAACTGCAATAACCAGATACTGGAGGAAAGACCTCACCCTTAATTTGTCTAAAGTGGTTACCTCTATCAACCTTATTTATGAATATAAAAACTTTAGCGTTGTGAGTTGGTAGGATAGATAAGTTTGATCACTCATGGAAACCATGGTCATTCTGGGTCAAATACACAGCTATGTAGATATTTCTATCGGCATCAATTTTTGTTGAGCCTAGTACTATATTGCTTAGACCTAAGGCATTTCATGATTTATACAGACTGTTGTTGTACCTGATGTATTTTACATACTGTAATATTTCATGTTTACTTCTTTTCTCTTCTTGATACCTTATACATCATCTCTTCACTTGTATGTATGTATAAAACCTAATAAAAATTATAGAAGGAAAAATCTAACTTCCTTAAAAAATAAAAGCACTGTCTAATCCAAAAGTAAAAAGAAAATGATGTACTAAATGGGTATGAAGTAGTTTAATAAAATGCCTAAAGCATATATACCTCCATAACATTGATCCAACAAATTCTTTAAAGTCAGGTGCTAATTGGATGCCCATTGTATGTGGCTACTGCTGTAGCAGCTGACACTGCATCATTAATTCTGCTGTGAACTATAAGGCAAACACATGCGTAACCTTCATATAGGGGGTTATTTACGAATGGCAAATCCACTTTGCACTACAAGTGCAAAGTGCACTTGAAATTGCAATGAAAGTGCACTTGGAAGTGCAGTCGCTGTAAATCTGAGGGGTAGATCTGAAATGAGGGGAAGTTCTGCTGATTTTATTATCCAATCACGTGCAAGCTAAAATGCTGTTTTTTTTTTTATTTTCCTTGCGTGTCCCCCTCCGATCTACAGCGACTGCACTTCCAAGTGCACTTTCAGTGCAATTTCAAGTGCACTTTGTACTTGAAGTTTGCACTTGTAGTGCAAAGTGGATTTACCTTCAGTAAATAACCCCCTCGGTCTTGTGTTTGTAAAGTTAACACTCTCAAAATGCCTTTTAGTCTTGGAGTAGAGATAAACAAAGTTCCAATCCAGGTAACATACCTGTTCCGCCTTTTCACCAAAATATCAGACAAGGGTATATACTAGGAAGATCTTTTAGGCAAGGGTGAAGGTGATGTCATCAACAAACATCAAAAATTTCACTTGACCATGCCAAAATTGTCAGGGTTGGGAAACAATCTTCTAATGTCTATGGCTATCCTATCACTTTAATTCAATACAGCTTTTGGGAAACATTAGGTATTATTGTTACATCCCATTTCAGTATAAAACACATCTCTAGGTTTAATTAAGAGAGCCTATTATGTATCATCTCAATGAAAAGTCTAAAAGTGTTCCATGTACTGAAAAGTGGATTTATGCATAATGTTCTTCTGCAACTTAATTTATCTTATGCAATTCTCTTAAACTGAATTTTGTAATTGTTAAAATGTCCTTGGTAGGAGCTGTTGTTAAAAATAAAAACAATAGCAGGATGGATGATTGCTTTTGAACCTTCATTAACTAAGGCACCAGGAATGTGGGAATTAATTACTTTAAATAATTCCTGTTGCTAATGCTCCCGTTTGTGCATTCTGTTTTCATAGCTGCTAACACAATTCTAGCTGTAGAATGGTGACCTTAAATGCCTTTAAGATAAAAAGTAGAGCTGGATGTTGTTGTTAGGAATGTTGCTTTCCACAAGTTGATACTTTAGTACAATGTTTAGTTGGGATTCATTCAAATCGGACTGTTGAAAACAAGGATCCTGAATAGCCTTTGAGTTCTACATTGTGTCAAATGCAGCTTTTCTATTCTACTTCTTATATACGATGAGTGAATCTGATCTCTAGGTCAGTAAAATACATTGCAAAGCCTTTAGAAAACAAATAGCAAAGTCCTCTTTGGCATACTCATTCTAATTATGTCATACTTCCTGAATGCTAAGTCAAAGGGTCGGCAAGCTACAGTCACCTGATCAGTTCCAGTGTTGCACTAGAAGAAACATTTCTGAGAAAAGCAGCAAGTTAATCACATGAATGAGAGAAAATATGGAGAATAAGGGAATCTGTATAGAAACATAAGGGCTGTCTTTATCTGCATGCTTAAAGGGGAGCAATGTGATTTTGAATGTTTGGCATTTTTAGAAAAGTCAAGGTGAGCTGTAGAGTTTATTTTTAAACAAATGTTAAAGAGGGCAGCTCCCCCAGACACAGTATTAGTGTTTTAACGGGGGGGGGGGGCTTCTCCCTAGTAATTGGGCTGTTCTGTTCCCACCTACTGTATTTCCTTATAGAGGGAGAGGGAGGATTAAGTTGTCCCATTCCAGTGGGTGCCTGACCTGATAGTAGGTCTGAATTGAGTTGGGGAAGGGGAAAATTAAATACCTGCTGCATTCAATTCCAACTGCCCTTCCCCAGCCCACTGACAGCCTTCTAGCCAGTTAAAGAACCCCTACCCTTCCACAGTGTCTTCCAACCCCCCCCCACAGTAGCCCACAGTACTCCCAAGCCCCCTAACTGCCCCCAACACCCACAGTGCCCCAAGATTTCCACAGTGACGACCGCCCCCCGCAGTGCCCCAATCTCCTACATTCCCCCACCCCCAGCCTGCAGAGTTTTCAGCTCCCAATAGTGCTCCCAACCTTCAACAGTGTCTCACAGTGCCCCAAACCACTGCAGTGCCCCTGGAAAGACCCCAAGCACCTCCAGAGACTTCCTCTCCCATTATATATGAATACACATGATACAAGTTCATCCTGGTTGTATTAAAAATGTAATGTAGGAACTGCTTTCATTAACATGTACACACATACTACTCTACTCATTTAATAAATGTATACACTCAGGGCTGAGGTGTGGGGGAAGGGAGGTAACTGTGATTGAATTCTGTTTTGACTTTACCTATTTTTTTAATGGTTCAACATTTTTGGGGGGTTTTGAAGAGACATAGATTCATAAGCGATAAACCAGAGGGGGTGGGGTTGGGTGAGTGGTGGCTTGAAATCTTCACCGTAGGGACTGGGTGTCCTTATCTTGGTACTGGTAATTAGGTTAAATTCTAGTGCTCAGGTAGGAGAATAGTTAATTGTGAGGTGTCCGATTAAGGTTGGTGGTTTACAGTTATGGGAGGACACTTTTTTTTTTACAGTCTTTAGCTTTAAACCCCTCCAAGCCCAAAAATAACCAATACTGTGTTTATTGGCATTGACAGCCAACATACTGTGAGCACCATTATTTTCTGGTAATTCCAGCTTTAATAAATTAAGCCTCTTTTCCAGGCAACTTTCTGTGTGCTTTATACACCTTTGTGTTGGCTCAAATTGAAAGCACCTGTAGATTGGCCTGTTCCATTCTGTAATAAATATGGATCATTCATTATACGGTAAATGTGGATATATTCCAGCACTTCCATAACAAAGTGTAACAATAAATACTGAGTATCTGTTCAGACAGTTGTAAAAAGAAACAGTCCTGTCCTAACATCCCTAATAAAACCTCTCTCTCCAGTCTTCGATTCCATGGTAATAAAGCATGATAGACGCTGTCTTGGCATCATATAATCTGGCCCTTAGGGGCCACTAAATCTAGTTATAATTTAGATCCATTCAGTGTAGCTGGAAGCAAAAACATTAACACAGTTTTTTTGCAGAACAATGTCACCTCAGCATACCATGACCTTCATATTATAACATAACTGATACAAAGAATGGCATACTTTTCCTGAATTGTTCTTGTTTTTAATATTGTACAAGCTTTTTATAACTTTAATCCATTCATATCACAATTTACGTTATAAAAAAGTTATACTTAGTATATTATACCAACCTTTGGAATAAAATGTGCAATTTCTGTAAGAAATATTTATATCTAGGTCAGGGGTGTCCAAACTATGGCCCTCCAGTTGTTCAGGAACTACAATTCCCATCATTCCTAGTAATGTCTGTGAATTTCAGAGTTTTACCATGCTTCATGGGACGTGTAGTTCTGCAACAGTTGGAGGGTCGTAGTTTGGAGATCCCTGATCTAGGTGATCAACAATCTTCCAATATTAAGACGCAGAAGGGAAAGGTAGAAACTGCACTACTCTTGTATCATTTAATAAGCTATAGGCTTGTTGGGTGCTTGTTGACTGTTCTGGTGCATTGCATTACCCCAATGTACCACAGTGGATAGGTGTGAACAGTCCTTCAAAGATCTCAAAGTTTCTCTGATGGTCTATCTCTTATCTTCTTGGTAGACCTCCACACTAACTATTTTTCTTACTGATTCATAATGCATTAAGAACTTTTGAGCTATGATCTAATTTCCACAGATTTTGGTTTGGTTCATTGCCATAGTATCTAGTTTATAGAAAACACAAAGAGAAATTGGAAAATGAGCACATAAAAATCAGTATACAAAAATGGATATTTATAAAGTATTAATACTTTAAATTGACACACAGTTTTTCTTTAAATTCATCCAAAATAATCTGGAACACAAACTAGTCATCGACTGCTAGGGGTAATTTGTTGAAAATAGAAGAAAAACAAATGAAGAATTAAAACCAACGGACTGGAATGATTATAAAACCCAGTAAAAAGGGGGAAATGTAGTATTGTAAACCAAGGATCATTATATATTTGACATTTTAAGGCAATTATTGTGCCTCTTATGAAATACTTTCAGGTACCCCTTCCTGGAAATTGCTAAAACTTTTAACAGAAAATGAAAATGTTGATATACTGACAGTCTTTCCATGGAAAAGAATACAGATTTTTAAAAGTGGATGAATATAATGGGGTTGATTTACTAAAACTGGAGAGTGCAAAATCTGGTGCAGTTGTGTCAGCTTCTAACTTCAACTTGTTCAATTAAGCTTTGACAAAAACTGGAAGCTGGTTGGTTTCTATGCAGAGCTGCACCAGATTTTGCACTCTCCAGTTTTAGCAAATCAACCCCTATTCACCTGCTTTCTACCCTTTCCCAAAACTGCACAAAAAAAAAAAGAGGTCCTCACCTGGTTGTCCTATTGTATCAAGGGTAAATATCCCTAAGCATGGAATAAGAGAATTACAACCAATAGTCTGCAAATTTACTTTGATTACTCGAGATTCAATGTCATGGTAATTTCCAATTTATTGTTGAAGAAGTCAGGTTGAAGACCAGTATGGATTTGGAAAGTTAATCTACATCTACCTTCAATGATGTGGGTTTGGAGCCCTCTTAGAGTTCCTGAAATGTCCGTAAAGTAAAAAAATATATTTTTGCATCTTTAACTTAAATAAATCTGGCTGAACCTTGTGACCTGGATCTCTCTGTGCATTTTCTCCACTTCTGCACTATGGTCTATATCACCACAGAATTTCATATTGCTATTCTTGGCAGCCTTCTTATCTCTTTCTTGCCCCTCAGCATTTGCTCATATGCCACAGAAAACAGTTATTATCCTCACTATAGCAGCCCCTTGAACATGCCCTGTCCATTTAATTTGAGAACTGTTCATTTCTTCTGCTCACCAATGGTCAGTGTTCCAAGCCCAAGCACCAGCTATCAACCAAAGAGATCTGTTTTACATGCCTTTTCACCCACCATATCAATCATCCTCTTTAATATGATAGTTTTCCTAGAAATGTGCTGCTGCAATATATAAATTCTTCATTATTGGCACATAATAATATCACGTACAAAGGCCCCACATATAGGGGCCATTTATTTTCATAGAGTTGGGGTTCTATTCAGCTGACTTCCTAAAGATAGCTTACAATTTCCTGTTTCTCTACAACCTGGATACATTCCAAAGCAAACACGGGGTTTAAACCCAATGTCACCACTGCCCCTGCTACAAAAAAAAATGAAAGTAATTTAGAATAAAAATAAGTAGGCATGGGCATTTTAATACTTCATAGTTTTGCTGTGCCCAAAAAGGCAAGGGGAGAAGGTGCCATTTTTAAACAAAATCATGTTGACGTGAACAATAACAAAGTAAGTTTTTATAACAGAGTAGTGATGGAAGACCTGCTAAACTTTGAAAACCACACACAATGTATTTTCTTATTCTTATAACTAAAATCAAAGAAACTTGCAATGGCTTTGCAAAGCTATAAGGTGTTAATAATGGTACTAAAACGGCTGATTAGAAAGGCTGCCAGTGGTACAGTGACACACTTATGAAGAACCTCTCTTTAATGTAGGTTCTGGAAGTGACTTGCTGCCTTCATCCTCCAGTTAAGAATCTCTAACCAAGAGCAACAGAGCAAACCTGAGAGATCAGTATTACTAAGTAAAAATCTTTAGACATTCATGCCTCTTCGGGCATTTCCATGATTTGATGCATTTTCAGGAGCTTTTGTCATTTTTTACTTTGATAAGTGGAAGACACAGTACCTTGTAGAACAGCAGGTAGCATAGCACATTTCACCTTACTTTTGGACCTGGTCACTGTTGAGAACCCCCAACTAAGCCATTCCTGAATTGCATCAAGCAGATTCTTAATTCCCTTCTAGGGGTGAGCAGATCTGCTTGGGTTCAATTTTCAAACAGTTTCACAAATCTTGCTTCACTACCTTTACAACAAATCCTACTGAATCTTGTTATTCAAATCCAGTTATTTATAAAGCAAATAAGTAAGTCATTATCAAACAAAAGGCATGGCAAGTCAGGCACTGCCCTGGGGGGATTTTACCAATGCAAAAAAAAAACAATGAATCTCTCTCTACACACAATTGTCAGCTCTAAATAAAGGCTACAAAACAAAATGATGATATGGCTGATGTGAGCCAACCATTTTATAGTGAGTGAGCTGGGTAATCTATTCCTTCAGGTCGCTGACTCTTGTGACCCAGCTGACCAAAAGCAAAGCCAATGCACTGCATTATAGGTTGTTCCTTATTTTCGGCAGTGAGCCTAAAAATTCACTATGAACCCATGCTAGTGGTAAATCTGAACCTCATCTCTATTCATTTCACAGTGAGAACATCCTTAATCCCTACCAAGAAATTAGGCTGCTCTTACCTGGAGTAATGTGAAAAAAATAAAATGCCCCTTTACTAATCCAAATTCGCAGTCAACGGACATTCCAGTCCTAAGATATCTCTCTTTTTCTGTGTATAGGACAGAGGGTCCTTCATCAGGTGTCTTAGGATGTTCATTGCATGACGTGGACACTTCCTTTTGGCTGTCAAGTAGTAAGGTCCTCTCAGGATCCAGGGAGGGAGCCTCGGGGATGACAACAGCAAAAGGGTACCTCTGGGGAATGGGTCAGGGCCCAGAGATGGGCTTTATTAGTGTGATTCTGGAATGCTATGTGATCAGTAGGCTTTAAAATATTGTGTGATTGATCTTGTATTTTTGCCTTTCCATTGTAAGTGGTAATGATTTTGTGGGTGCTTAAACACAATAATTCTTTCACGGATGAGGATGAGCGGGTTTTATCTGTGTGATTGTCTAATTATAATGTGTAAAATTAGCTACTGACCGTGGGTGGATAAATAAACAAAAAAAAGTGTGACAGTAGTGCACAAATGGAGCCCGATAATTTGCTTAAAGGAAAGGTATGACCAAAGCTATTTTGGGTATACTTCTTCTGTAGGTCACAGGAGTGCAGTTCGCTCTGCACTCCTGTGACCCGTTTTCAGCGAACGATGCACTAAAGTCTGCTGTCAGCTGATGTCAGCCGGTCCAGGCTCTGGAAAGATCCCAACCATATGGTAGAGATCCACCCAGATGCCTGGACTGGCACCTGGCTCAGCTTGAGCCAGCCCATTCTGGCCCCTGTACAGTCTAGTGCTCCAGTTAGAGCTGTAAGGGCAGAGCAGAGAGCCAGTGACTGATGGCTCTCTGCTCAAAATGGAAGGGGAGAGCTGAGTGATCAGTGGTATTTAATCGCTTAGTTTTCACTTCAGAGCCAGCGGATCAATGCTGCATTCACCTAGGTGAGTATTATTGTTTGTTTTTTGTATGCTCATACTTCTCTTTTAATTTTGGACAAAGCAATCAACCAAAAGAAAAAGAAAATCCAATATAGATAAGCTCTAGAATGCTTGTGAACCATTAGCTGATACTTGTCTTACTGAGGCACATACACATGCCCGATTAAGGGTGCACTCACCCTGGCCATGGTTCACCCCCCTTCTCCGGTTCATTTGTGTAGTATGAGTGCTCAAAACCATGCCTGGAAATTGTTAAGCATACTATGCTCAAGATCACTTGCAGGTGGTGATCCTGGGCATGGTTCACTTGTGGCCTGATACAGTTCTCTTCAGTGTGAGCAAAAACCATGCATAAGCATAGAACTCTTCATTGATGGTAGAGCACAGAAGCAGGGGTAACCGTGGTTTGGTTGGCAGAGGTGAATATGTAAGTGTACCCAGTTGCATATAGTGAAAAGTGTGAGTACTGACTAGCAGAGGAGTGAGGAGGAGGGACAAATGAACTTGGGTGTTCCTAGTGTGAGTGCTCGCCTAAGCTTCCTTGGGTAATATTAATATTACACTTATGGGTACATAAAGCCCATCCTGAGGCAAGCCTTTTTTAGTTTTAGATTCAGTGGTAAACGGGAGATCTCTCCTCACTTCCTATCTCTGAGACAACAGGGCAAGAAATTAAGGTAATGGGTGTCATACAATTTGATATAGGTTTCCATTTTCAATTTTTTTTTCACTTTCTTCAGTTATGCCCCGTACACACGGTCGGATTTTCCGATGGAAAATGTCCGATCGGAGCGTGTTGTCGGAAATTCCGACCGTGTGTGGGCTCCATCGGACATTTTCCATCGGATTTTCCGACACACAAAGTTGGAGAGCAGGAGATAAAATTTTCCGACAACAAAATCCGATCGCGTCAATTCTGACCGTGTGTGGCCTGTTCCGACGCACAAAGTGCCACGCATGCTCAGAAGAAATTCCGACACAGCTCGTTCTGGTAAACTTAGCGTTCGCAATGGATACAGCACTTTCGTCACGCTGCAATGTTAAAAATGGTTTAATACAGCGCAATCTCTTTTTCTTTATAATGTGACAAGAATATAGTAGTTTTGCTGCTCATATTCACACAGACTTCTCACAAACTTATTTCGTTACTATTTATCGGGATTCCCTCAATATATTTTGATTTCTCACATCTGACAACATTTTTTTTTTTTTTTTGGCTTTAATGTAGATTCTTTTTTTGTGTTTGTATTTTTTTTGAAGGGTGTTATTTTTTTGGGGGGATTTTGATTTGTACTCCCGAAAATGTTTGTGTGTGCTTTTTGTGACAAGTTCCCACAACACCATTGATATGTTGTTATATTTAATCTGTAGGAGATTGTTTGGTGTTGTTGTCCCTTGTTAATTTCACATTTTATGTTAGAAATGTACCTGAATCGTCACCAACAAACTGTCCTTTTTGGATGAAAACACACACAGGAGAGTAGAATTTCCCTCAAAAAATTTTATTAAAAGGGGTCACAACTAAACAAAGAGGGAGGCAACGCTGGAGAAACTGCAGAAGTGGGTGAAGTCTTGGACCCCCAGGGCACACATCAACTATTTAAAAGCAAAATTGGTGGCCTGAGGAGTCCTTATCTAAGGGAGGGCAGTCTGGTCCAGAAGTCCCAGAGATCCAGAAATCAGCAGATGACATCTGTGTCCCCAGGCTGTGGTCATACAAGAGACTGCAGCTTTTGTCAGACCAGACTGAACCCAGGGTCATCACTCTCAGGTCTTCTTTCCATGCCTCCTTCCACGTGGTGGCTCTGGTGGTGGAGTTGTGGCAGCAGGAGGAGGAGGAGGATGGTCCAACTCAACCACGTCAGTCTTGGGTGTTAGTTCCCCACTCACCCTCTTACATAGGACTTTATACATAAGGTCCTCACAGAGCTTGCGTTGACCCTCCTGCATGCCCTGCAGTTTGGTGGCAGCCATGCAGGCAAAGGCCTCTTCAGGAGTGGGTAAGGCTCGTAGGGACGCCAAAGCCTCCTGAATTAGCCTGAACGCAGAATCCTGCACGGGACTCGGAGTCGTCTTCCTGGCTCTTTTATATGGAAGGCGGAGAGGAGGAACCTGCGATTCAGTCAGGCTGCGACTTGTCCCAGGCTTCTCTTGGCTGACACTTAGCCCTGCCTCCTCCTGGCTGCCACTAATCCCCGCCTCCTCCTGACTGCCACATTCCACAACCTCCTCCTGGCTGAGGTCTTCCTGTGTATGAAAAAGGGACATAGTTTTAGTATTTTAGTCATCAATCACACACAATTTTCACCTCCTGACTGTTGCAAATTGAATGTTAACAAATATAACAAACTATCCTTCTGAGCCCAGCAGTTTTCATTCTTGTCCCAAATTTGGGTGCCCACTACTGTCTATTGATATGTAAAACTCTTTTTTCAATCAGCAATTAGTGATCAATAATAACATCTAGTAAAGATCATTTCTTTATTGACCAGAAACCTGTAGAACAATGCTATACCTGACTCCAGCTGGGCTCCTCCACTTCTTCCTGGCTGGAAGGACCAGGTTGGACATCGGAAGCCTCAGCTGGGGTGGAAGGAAGAGTGGAAGGAAGAGTAGAGAGGGATTCCCTGACTTCAGTGTGGTCTGACAGAAATCGCAGTCTCTCATAGTACCAGAGCCTGGGAACATAAACGTCATCTGCTGCAGCTCCGGATCTCTGGGAATCTGTGACCTTCTTGCGCTCCCTAAGATAAGTGCTCCTCAGGCCACCAATTTTGGTTTTTAAATAGGGGATGGTTGCTGTGGGGACCACCGGCTTCACCAACTCCAGCAGTTTCTCCAGCGCTGCCTGCCTCTTTTGTTTATAGTTATAGTGGGGGTGTCTCACCTGCCACAGACAGGGTAGCTCCCTGTACTTGTCTATGAACAGGGGGAGGAAATTGTGGTCGTTGAACCCATCCATTTTCTCTGCAAGACACAACACGAGACAAACCCTAATGTCAGGCCAAACTCCCCTAATCTTGTTACAATATAGGCTTCCATTTCGAAGCAGTATAGGCCCAAGTTTAGATCCTACCTTCGTTATCACGATCTGCACCTCCGATGCTCCTTCCTCCGCTCACAGATCGTACGTAAGACGCACGCGTGTTACGCTTTATACACACCGCGCATGTGTGTAACTCCGCCCGCCCCTGACGTTCTTTCTAGTCTATTCCCCGCCCCTTTTCATTTGGCGCAGTGGGGGAAGAGCACATGGTGGAGACACAGCAGGATCGTGCTAATTGTAGCAACGACGAGGAGGAGGAAAGGCCGCATCCGGACAGGTCCCGATCCAAAAGGAGATTTAAGGACTCAAATATGTCCTTTGGGGAGATGTTGGAGATGGTGAACATCCTGAAGAGGGCCGACTATGATGGAAAGTATGGGCCTTACCCCAACCCCAATATCAGAAAGGCCAAGATCATGGCGAAAGTGGTCAAGAGTCTGCACCGGAAATTCAGGGTACGATGATCGAAAGATCAGCTCAGGAAGCGGTGGTCGGACCTCAAATTACGAGAACATGAGCAGTACAGAAAGATCCGGAGAGTGCTGCAAAAAAAAGTAAGTAGTTGTGCTGTGTTCCTATTCTTTTTGTCTTTATTACGTTCGTGCTGCTCCATGTGCTTTTAGGAACTGTTGTACAGTTTTAAATGGCAACTTTCATGTTCATGGGCACATTATTCGTTCGTATCAAACATTTTTCTTTCGGACTCAAAAATACCATTGTTTAGGCCATATGCATTTGGCCACCATTTTTACGCCCTATACTTGTCTTAAAAAAATTGGGTTGTGTAGATGGCTTTGTTACTAGAATGAAATGCAAACTAGATTCTGTGTAAGGAGAGGACACTGAGCAGCTGTTTTCACATCTGGACACTGGAGCACTAGTGTGGGACCCCAGAACACCATTTTTATTAGGGGGGCCACACAGGTGCTCCAGTGTATACTATGGGGGGGGCTACATCTGTGAAGCTTGTACCAAACAGGTAAAGTATTGCAGCTTGACAAAGGACACTGAAAATGCTACATTTTGGAACTCTGCTAAAATTGACAATTGTACCCCACCTCCAAGCAATGTTTCCTATTTCTAGTTCTGCCATCAAATATCTGTGTGCTAATTATACCATTTTGTTTGACATAGGGGATAAAAGACTCGGAGGACACCCCTCATCCGAGTAGACCACAGACCCCCCACCTCTGGAAGAAGGGGAAATCCCCCCAACCCAAGAAGAGCAGGAGGAGAAAGACTTGGTGGAACTAGTCACCACAACAGGTGAGTGTCTGCGACCACAGGCTCAGGTAAGAGATGGATGGCGGCATATTTTTGACACCTAATTTTTTGGGGGGTTCCTCTCTTTTTAGGTGATCGTGATGTTGTGGATCCAGATCCTTTCACATCCGAAAGTGCCCAGATCCTGATCGGGGAGATCATGGGGTGTAATTTACAATTGGAAAACATCAAGAAAAACATCAATGATGTTATTTAAAAAATAAAAACATCATTGATGTTTTGGGGCGAGTTTAAAACCCCTCCAAATCACGTTCTTCTTTTGTGTGCTACAATGTGCAAAATGTTTTTGTGATTTTTCACAAAGCCAAATTTGGAGGATGCACACAGTGTGTCAACATGTGCTATCTGCCATCCCCGTGATGGCAGGTCGCACATGTTGACATTGGTAAATTGCTGTGCATCTTCCAAATTTGGCTTTTCCTGGGGTGACTTCACCCCATCTGAACGCAATATCAAACACAGTTCCTAAATACTCATGTCTGATATTGCCTTCAAGTTCTACAAAATGTGACGTTTGTAAGTTCAAGATTTGTGTCTTTCTTGTTGGTTTTACACATGCCTGTTTTATCTAAAATGGACATTTCTATTTTTGATAATGCTACCCCAAAAATTGTTAGACAACAAACATGTTAGTTTGTTTGAAAAACCTTTGGTAAATGCACATGTGATTGTGCAGGTATAAAAAAGTTTGTTAAGCAAGAATGTATGGATTATTGTCTCAACGCTACAACACGTTTGGGGTGATGTCATTGGTGTTTTCAGAGAAAATGGGGGTTATTTACTAAGGGCAAATCCTCTTGGCACTACAAGTGCAGTTGCAATGCAGTTGCAACTGCACTTGTAGTGAAATTTTTTTTGCATTTAGTAAATAACAGCCAACAGTGCTTTGTATAATAAGGTTACACAATCACGACATTTTCTGGACTCAACACATTTCTGTCAGGGTCAGTTAAAACAAACACAAGCAGTAAATGTCCACAAAGAATTTCTTTTTTTTTTTATTAGAAAAAGGCTTCACAGATTTGCTGGCATATTGATAGCCCCCCCTACCCGCAAAGAACTCCAGGTAGCGTAACCGGACATCACGGGCACTCAGGGAGGGCAAGCCAGGACGGCCGCTTTCAAGCGCCGTCAGTGTGGTTTCATGTATCATTCCGGCCTCAGGCCCAACTGAGCCAGCATAGTTGGCCGAATGTTTCCTTAAAAAGTTATGGAGAATACAGCACACCAGTATAACATGGTTCAGTTTATACTCCGCCATATGGATGGGTGTCATAAATAGGCGGAACCGGCTGGCCAGGATTCCAAATGTGTTCTCCACCACTCTTCGGGCTCTGGCCAGCTGGTAATTAAAAACCCTCTGTTCCGGGGTGAGGGTCCTCATCGGGAATGGCCGCATCAGGTGGTCCCCCAGTGCAAACGCTTCATCAGCAATTAACACAAATGGAAGTCCTTCCACATTGTCCTCTGGAGGTGGCAAGTCCAAGCTGCCATTCTGGAAATGCCTGTAGAACTCCGTCTGGGCGATGACTCCACCATCGGACATCCGGCCATTCTTCCCCACGTCCACATACAAGAAGTCGTAATTAGCCGACACCACCGCCAACATCACTATACTATTGAACCCCTTATAGTTGAAATAGTACGACCCCGAGTTGGGTGGTGGGACGATGTGGACGTGTTTCCCATCAATTGCCCCTCCGCAGTTAGGAAAGTCCCACCGCTGGGCAAAGTGGGAGGCCACAGTCTGCCATTCCTGTGGCGTGGAAGGAAACTGTTGAGGGAAAAAATAAAACATTACTATTTTTGCTCAGAAACATGGCAAGCAGATTAGGCACAAACATTATATGGGTCAACCTCCAGATAGCATTTAGTAAGGGGAATTTACCAACGCCAAAGTATAAGGTACACCTATCATATTCCCCCTCCCCCCTCTCATGGGCCATTTCTAACATTATGTGGTGTGTGGAAATCTTGGACAGGTAACCCTCTTCACTTCATTGAGAGATGAATGCCTAAATAATGGGTATTACTTGGAACAGCCCCTCCTTAGTTACACTATTGGCAGCCCACTGGACAGGTAAGAAGTGTCATAATACCAAGATATAAATACACATTGTACACATTTGAGGACATTTGGACATTCTGCTATTACCTATCAAGATAATAATAGAATACAAAAACTTTAAACATTTCCATTGGAAAGTATACAGGCAGGCCCTTGCACTACATGCTTTGGGTAATTCATCCATACATCTGAGCACAAAAGAGATGGGTATAGTGTGTATGGGTTTGGCAAAGTCAGCAGATAGATGATTGAGGATAGATAGAGAATTGGGATCAGCTGAGTTAGCAGTTGGGGGAGGGAGGGTTACTAAAAATTATTTGGGGACACCACACAAAAAAAGCCTCTGGCACTCTGCCTGAATTTAAAGAAAATATAACATTTCAAAACATTTTAGGGGGTGTTTGGGGTAAAGCACTACTATGGAGCTGATAAAATACATTGTTAAGTGACTACATGAGGTGAATATAGGGCCAGGAGACACCATGCTGGAGAGGTTATTGAAGGGCAAATATGTATGAAGGACCTAAAATAATAATTACATAAAAATCCAGCATGCATGAGGAGAAAGGGGACATTCACAGCATATTCCAATCATGGTAATTAGGGAATGAGGAAAGAAATACAATATATTAGCAAACATTCAATACAATTAAATGTGATATTAAAGGATAAATCTTACCTTCATATACTCCTTCTGCAGGACCTGGATGATGGCAGAACAGGTCTCTGGGATAATGATCCCCAGAGCCTGGGGGGAGATGCCTGTCGAGAACTTCAAGTCCTGCAGGCTTCTCCCTGTCGCCAAGTACCGCAGGGTAGCGACCAACCTCTGCTCCGCAGTGATGGCTTGCCTCATGCAGGTATCCTGCCTGCTAATATAAGGGGTCAGTGAAGCCAACAGACGGTGAAACACGGGGTCCGTCATCCTGAGAAAGTTCCTGAAATCTTCAGGATTATTCTCAAGGATCTCACGGAGCAAAGGCATATGAGAGAACTGGTCACGCTGAAGCAACCAATTCTTGGTCCATGAACTCCTCCCCACCCTGTTCATGGACTGGACTTGTGTCAAGGTCAGGACCCCAACACCAAGCCCTCGCACAGCACGAACTCTATGAGGAGTACGCATACGCAACATGGCTAGAAAATGGTTGGCTGCTCAGAACGAAGTAACAGAACGCACTGAAGAACAGCAAGGCCTGTGAAGACCGACCTGAAAAACAGTAACGAACGAACAAGAATACAATGACTAATTAAAGTCACGCGGAACTTGCTGCATGCACTGAAGAGCAGATACAAACCCACAAGCACAAACTGAATGGCAGAAAACGATCTGAAAGCCACGAGTCTGAAAAAGCGCGAATCGTCTCTCACCAAACTTTTACTAACACGAGATTAGCAAAAGGAGCCCAAAGGGTGCCGCGCTTGGTTCTGAACTGGCCTTTTCTAGTCTCATCGTACGTGCTTGACGTCACCGCGTTCTTGGCGATCGGAAATTCCGACAACTTTGTGCGACCGTGTGTACACAAAACAAGTTTGAGCCAACATCCGTCAGAAAAAATCCTAGGATTTTGTTGTCGGAATGGCCGAACAAAGTCCGACCGTGTGTACGGGGCATAACTCTTTTTCCCCACTAGATTTACCATTAATCTATTTTTTGGTCATTTCCTCTCTTTAGAATAGGGTATGAGAAGAAATACTCCTACCTCAGGGAGAATGTATACAGGTTTTGACTAAAGTTAGGCTTTAGGAGCTTGCTAAAAAGCAACGCTCTGCGGTGCTGATGATGGTAAGCCATGTACTAGAACATCTATTACACTTTATCACAAGTGCATCATTGAAGTAGCTTTTAGAAAGCATTTTGTGCATATTCTCAATAGTGAAAGAAATGTTTTATCTCTGTGAAAGCTTTACAGCCCATTCAAGATCACTGTGAATTACCATATCCAGGGAGAGGCTTAAAGTGAAACCGTCAAATGTTAAATCATTGCAAGAACATACATACTGCAATTTTTTAGACTTTGTTTCATAATGAACAGTTAAGCGTACATTATTTAATACATTTTGCTTGTATTATTCTATAATTCACAGAACTGAATGCATTAATTTGTGGGCATGCATTTTTCATCTGCTCAGGCTCGTGCATGGCCCAGGACAGCTGGAACTATGAAATCCTTAATATTCCCCTTCCAGGTTCAAACTCAAAGTACTACCAAATCATGCTGGGACCTACAAATTGAAAATTAAGCCATAACATTCTGTAACTGGTTATATTGTCTTCTTCATCTTAACATCTAGTCTATAAAATATTTACAACCCAATACAAAACCACCCTTTACATTATCAGAACTGACAGTCACCTTGGCCTGTTTCCTAAACAACAGCTAAGCTGCAGCTTGGTCATAACATAGCGTGTCTGGATGGATCCAGGTAGGCTATACATTTTAATGAGACATATTTATAATGTGCTACAAACAAATCTAG
This sequence comes from Aquarana catesbeiana, assembly GCF_042186555.1. NCBI lineage: Eukaryota > Metazoa > Chordata > Amphibia > Anura > Ranidae > Aquarana > Aquarana catesbeiana. The sequence goes on along the minus strand of NC_133327.1, from coordinate 169,502,212 downwards.
TCACACTGGTACTCCTGGGAAACCATTAAAACACATTTATAGCTCTTTCATAATCCTGGCTGCAACACAACCTTCAATGTACTTTAGTCAATATTGTAATTTAGGCCCTATACATTTGTTAAAATAAGTATATGTTTAAAATGATTTCAGCAGATCAGCTGAATTGTAATGGAGTTACAGTATGAATGACTGCAATGGGTGATAAAACGAGAGAGAGAAAAGGAAGCAAAAGTGAGTAAATCTGTTAGTATTTTCCAATCTTCTGGGATTATTTACAGCAAGGCTGTACTGGTTTTAAATGAAGAAAGTAACATTTGTATCTAAATGCATGCATTTAGTTTTGTCCAAATTGTTGTGTGTGCAGTTTAGGAGCACCAGAGGCAAGCTACAACCAAGGTCTTGAATGTCTGGGAGATTTGGATGTCATAGCATGATTCAGCAGGGCACTGCTCCACTAGCCCCTGTGGCATACTGCTGGACAGTAGAATAGCAGGGAGGTGCACTAAAGATCCCCAAAATCAATGGCTCTCAATGCAGAGAAGGGCCCAGGTTCAGAATCTCTCAGACAGCACAATTTTAATAATAATGTTGTGCTTTTAACATACAAAACTTGTTCACTTTAAAACAATACTGGTACACCTAAATTTTAGGTATAGTGCACAGGCATCTACAGTGTTTAGGCAGATGTCAGGAGAGAAGGCAGGAAAAAACATAAGAACAGCAAATATGGCCTTATTCCTTAGGTGTATGTATAGTATTGGAGAAATGACTTCACAAACATACTCTACTCACCATAAAAGCTGCAAAGATGGTGCAAATCATTGGTTCAAAAAAAGCCAACCCATCTAAATATCTATGATGGCTGGAAACACAGTGGCTTGACAAAGAAGAAAAAACAATGGAGGTGTCACAGAATGTAATATCTTATAAAACGGGCAGAACCTTTCATCTTCTATTCATAAAGTCATTAAAAAGTCTTCCCAGGAACATCTACTACTCCAGACTGACACCCACTCATCACGGAATGTTTATATTTGCATATCTTCTCCCTTGAGACAGTCCAGTGTCTACATCAGGGTTGAGGGCTCTTGAGTGGAGTGCTGAGGCAAGGAGCTGTGATGTTTTCAGGAACAAGCTTAAGTTATAAGATGATTGGCTACCATACACAGCTGCACCAGATTTTGCAGGCTCCAGTTTTCATGAAGCATCCTGCTGGTTTTGTACAGCACCCTGATGGTCCTTCCACAATCTGTGGGCTACCTGCATTGCATAGAAAAACATGCCCTCGCTGGTGTAAAATGTATGTATGTGATGAAAATGGAAATGTTTTATTTAAATACTTAATTCGTTGATGGGGGCAGGAAGACAAATTATAGGCAGATTAAACTTAAGTTCTAAACCTTTTTATTTTCTGAATGAAATACAAGTATCAGACTTACCTTGCCAACAAGCACCCACAGTTAGCTGCATTGCAATGTGAGATGGGTGAATTGGCCAGTCATTGGTCACCAGATATGGCTCATATGTTGATCCATCCATGTACAATGTTACCAGAGGGAAGTCTATGTTGATGACATAGTAATGCCATTCTTTATCACAAATCTGGAAAACAAAAAAATACATACTAATAATAATAGTTATATAATATAAGACACATGAGTTAAGTCTTGAACTGGGAATAACACACTGGCTTAACAGTTAGTGTTAGTTATTTACATATATAGTTAGGTACACTATTTTATTTGTTACTACAGATTTTATAATGAACATTGTGAGTATTAGTAAATAAAGAGCCCCCTACAAAATATTGTTATAAAACTAAATTACACACACTGGGGTAAATTTGGTGCATAAAAATGAAACAATTATGAACACCACTAAACAGGAAAAAGGAGTATAGTATTTCTATTAACACCATTTTTCTCTAGTTTGCAAGGAAAAAAAAACACTGAGATTCTGCAACCTATACTAAAATAAATAGGAAGGCTACCCTTGCTGGCCTCCTTCTGAAAATGATAGTTGCCTGACATTCCATGACTTAAATCATTTCACTTAGTCACTGACTTAGTCACTTAGGGTTGATTTACTAAAAGAGTTCAAACTCTGGTGCACCTCTGCATAGAAACCAATCAGGTTCCAGGTTTTTTTTTCAAATCTTAACCACTTCCTACCCACCCATTGTTATATGACATCCGCAGATGGGATATCCCATCCTGGGCGGGTGTCATATGACATCCTCGGCTTCCCAACGGTATAGGGGGTGCCCCCCACTGCATCACAGAGGAGCCGATGCGTGTGCCCGTGTGGCCACGATGTCCACCGGGCACCCTTGATCGCTCGTTACAGAGCAGGACCATGGAGGGTCCCTTATCAGAGGAGAGGAGACAGATTGTGTGTTCATACTAAGTATGAATACCGATCTGTCTCCTCCCCTTGACAGTCCCCTCCCCCTATAGTTAGAATCACTCCCTAGACAACACATTTAACCCCTTGATCGCCCCCTAGTGTTAACCTCTTCCCTGCCAGTGACATTTATACAGTAATCAGTGCATATTTATTGCACTTATCACTGTATAACTGTCAGTGGTCCCAAAATAGTGTCAAAAGTGTCCGATATGTCCATCGCAATGTCACAGTCATGATAAAAATCGCAGACCGCCGCCATTACTAGTAAAAAAAATAATAATAAAAATGATATAAATCTATCCCCTATATTGTAGGTGCTATAACTTTTGCGCAAACCTATCAATATATGCTTATTGTGATTTTTTTTACCAAAAGTATGTAGAAGAAAACATATCAGCCTAAACTGAGGAAAAATTATTATTATTATTTTGTTTTAATTGGGATATTTATTATAGCAAAAAGTAAAAAATATTGTGTTTTTTTCAAACTTATCGCTTTTGTTTATTGCACAAAAAATAAAAAAAGCAAAGGTGATCAAATACCACCAAAAGAAAGCTCTATTTGTGGGGAAAAAGTGATAAAAGTTTTTCATATGGATACAGTGTTGCATGACCGTGCAATTGTCATTCAAAATGTGACAGCTCTGAAAACTGAAAATTGGCCTGGGCAGGAAGGGGGTTAAAATGCCATGTATTGAAGTGGGGAATTGAACAAGCTGAAGTTAGAAGCTGATTGGCTACCATGCACAGCTGCCTGAGATTTTGCACTCTCCAATTTGGTAAATCAACCCCTTATAGTCACTTACACGGAAGGAGGATGAAAGTCAGTAAAATCAGAATTTAAAGTCAGAATTCCTGATCTGCATGTATGTTCTAATTCAGTGACTGGTGACAGTGATGACAGCTAGGGAATTAGCATATTTAAGGTGCCCGTCAGTACAGGGAAGAAATTCAGCTAAACCCTGCATGCTGTGGCTAAGTCTTGTAAATCCTGTGGTTTTGAAGGAGTCAAGAGAAGAAAGCACAGCATGTGATGGAGGGAGCACGTATTTAACACACCAGCAAATGTAAAACTGGTCATAGACAGTTCAAATCTTGGCCGGTTCATAAGGAACACAATAGGTCCATGGGAAGGATTCCACCATAAACACTGAGTTGATAGGGGGAATTGAGAAATTTTCTTTCTTACAACCACAGGTTGCAGGAAAGAAAATCGTACCATCTATGGCCCACTTAAGTGCTCATGCCTACTGCAATGCTCCTTAAAGTGGAGTTCCACCCAAAAATGGAACTTCTGCTTTAAGGGAGGTGACCTCCTGACATGCCACATTTGGCATGTCATTTTTGGGGTGGTTACCCCCTTTTTAGAGGGTCTCAGCTCCCACTTCCTCCCTGCGCACCACGGCACCGGAAGGGAGATCAACTCTCCCTCTTGGAAATCATCTGGGAGTCGTCACAGGTCCCAGATGATTGACCAGCCAGTCATGGCTCACGGCGTGTGCATGCGCAGTGGGTGCCCGGCTGTGGCTTCACAGTTACAATGTCGGCACCGCAGAGAGGAAGGGGAGACAAGCGTGGCTTCATTCCCCCACATCGCTGGACCCTGGGACAGGTAAGTTTCCGATTATTAAAAGTCAGCAGCTGCAGTATTTGTAGCTGCTGACTTAATTTTAAAGCAGAACTCCGCTTTAAGGTCATTTCCATTTTAAATTAAAAGTGTCCCTCCACTGTTGTTTATATCATCTGCAGTCTATAAGACTTTAAAAATCAATGAGCTCTTCATAAGGGGCTCACGTTCATCTGAAAGTTACAGGATAACTGAAGGAGTTCAAATGCAGAACAGTTAAATCCTTTGGTCAAAGTCTTCTTCTGATTTTTTTACATATAGTTTTGGGATAACAGCAGCCACACATAAACATCAATACAATGGTATTGATATGTCTTATAGAAAGCATATTCTCCCCAAATGTTTCAGATAAAATGTACTCAACAAGTAAAGACTAGTCATATTATAGAGACAGATTGGTAAAGTTACAAAAAAACTGTAGAAAAAACAAAACAAAAACAAAGAGTTCTTGCCAGGGGGTGATGGGGCTGGAGGACAAATGGCATTTACCCCCTGGGCAATTAATATATTGTTGGGCTGTTAGACCTATGTGGAAATACTTTCCTATTCAAAACTCAATCAAAACAGAACTCATGGTCAATGACAGCTACTGGGTGTTTTATAGCTAAGGGCTCACTGTTCAGATTTGTGATCACAGCACCTGACATCATCGTCTTGTTGTTCTCATGTGGATTATTGATGAGTGCTAGAAGAATGCAAATTAAATTTGTGGTGCTCATTTGTTGAAGGAAGCTGAATGATCAGAATTATTTGTATGGATTGCATTGTATTTGTTATTTTCCTTAGATGAGAGCATATTATTTTCAAAGAGCAACAGTCATCTTGTTCAGTTCAAAAAGTACTTATTAGTTTACAATGTATCCCTCATAATCCCTCTTTTTTAGTAGATATATATATATATATATATATATATATATATATATATATATATATATACACACACACACACATTTAAAGCAAAAGCTCACCTTACACCATGGCCAAAATTCCTATGGTAAACTTTGCATGGGGGTCACATGCACGCAGCAGACCATTTCAGCTGTTTGAGCCATTCACTCCACCGAATCAAGGCTGTTTCCAGCTGATCATGGCTGCTCACAGGTCATCGGAACCTGCCGCCACCTCTATCTCCCAGGAGCTCTCCCATGGCAAAGGGGAAGTCCACGGCTCTTTCCTCGAAGCAGCTGGAGGATCAAATTCTGGAGCTGGCTGCTGATAACATGGCCTCCTTCCCGCTCAACACCACAGGAGGCTGCCCACAAGGCTGCACAGCTGGAATTCTCCCCCTCCAGATCTGGTTAGCATATTTTTCACCATTTACTTCCCCATTCCTGTGTAGGGGCAATTTTTCAGGGGGTTCTCCACAATCTACGGGCTTTATTATTCTGCTGAAGTTTTCTGCCTGTTGGAGCAAGGTCTAGAGAAAGCCAGCCGAAGCACAACATCTGAGCTTAAACAGGAGTATAAGGACTTGGGCAATCACATTAACACTATAGATGCTTAACTAGATGACTGTGTCGCCTAGACAAACCAGAACAAACCAGGCCAGATCAGTAAAACTTCTACGGGATCAAAGAACAGATCATACAAAAGGCCAGAGAGGACTCTAACATCCAAATTGGAGGTCATGACATCCAGATCTTCAACCGACCTATCTCCAGCCACGGTCCAAAAACACCACACATTCAAACCTCTGCTACAGCCCCTGCAGAATAAGGGGATTAAGAATTTTGGGCAGTTTTAATTTCACCTGCAGTTTACTTACCATGGCAAAACCCACTCCTTCTTCGCTTTCTCTTAAGGTGAATTATTGCTACATCAACTGGGCCTAATTTCAACTACTCCTTCTACGTCACCTCATTGCGCCTCACCACGTACATCTGGCAAGAATCCTCTGGAAGCCACTGCTCCCTTTTCCCCTCTATGGCACAACACTAGAACCCGCTCCAGCCAACGCTCCAGAATGCCTTGAGAAGGACTTTGGGACAAATTTTACCTACATATACCTTTTTTCAATTTTTTTCCATTGTTTAACATTTAGGGTCCCCATCCCTAAGCATTCTCAGGTAGCTTCTCTAATGTGGTTGGGCACCATGCACGTTAAGTACTCAGCTTTTCTTCTCAGTCCTTGATTTACAGTTAATGTAGATTACAGTTTTAGTTTAAGGACTAAACCTATTTAGTAAATGTATACAGTCTGTTGATATTTAGCTCAGGCCTAGTGCATGAGCATGACTCCCTACTCCGACCCATCTCTGCTGGGTTATTATTCCTGACGAAGTGGATTCAGACGACCCTCCACATACATGGAGGTTAATTTATTATACCCTGCCTAGCGGTGACATCGGGACACTCATGAGGGCACAGGATGAATGTTACATTTCCAATGCCTGTTTTTCACTGATCTGTTGTAAGTAGACTTTTAATAAATTCCTTGCTTTTAATTTGGATGTTGCGCAATGAGTTTTCCTTTTCTCCTTTACTCATTTGAACATTGGTCTGACTGACAATCTGAGAGCACTACCCTTGGCTTGTTTTCAACAACGGTTTCCACGGGAAGGTTGGAAGAGCTAAAATGACTCATACCTAATGTGAGGGATAATAAAACTCACAAATTTGATTACAGACCTTGAAAGTTCTGTGGATCTGGTAAGAGGATAATCTTGCCTTACTAGTCTGATCACTGGGTGTTGCACTGAATTGAAGGACTTTGCACATTTCATCACTAAATGGACTTTGGTTTTCTGATGTTTCATTTATAATATATTTTATATGACGGCGCAACATGTTCTCATATTTATTTTTGGATGTTGATGTGTACAATATTGTGAGTGCTGCTGTCCATCTGATTAATTTCGGTTGTCACAACTTAATTTTAAACATGTTTACACACTAAGCACATTATTTTCTTTTATACATTAATGACAATAACAGGAAATATCTCTTGCTGGTGGGGGAAATTGATGAAGCTGGAGTAACAATTGCTACCTTTTATGCTCCTAATGCTGACCAGTTGTCATTTTTCCAGTCCCAATTTCGGACTCTATCCCTGTTGGATGCGTATTTTTGGGTGGATATTCCAACACAGCTTTGGATTCTGTTCTGGACAAGTCTAGGCCCCTGGGCTCCCAGATAATATGCCCTTCAAAAATAGGCACAAATTTGCTCAATTGCTTCATTAATTAGATTCAATCGAATGTGGACATGGGGAGGGAGTTTAACCCCTCTAATGCCCTGTACACACGGTCGGACTTTGTTCGGATATTCCGACAACAAAATCCTAGGATTTTTTCCGACGGATGTTGGCTCAAACTTGTCTTGCATACACACAGTCACACAAAGTTGTCGGAAAATCCGATCGTTCTAAACGCGGTGACGTAAAACACGTACGTCGGGACTAGAAACGGGGCAGTGGCCAATAGCTTTCATCTCTTTATTTATTCTGAGCATGCGTAGCACTTTGTCCGTCGGATTTGTGTACACACAATCGGAATTTCTGACAACGGATTTAGTTGTCGAAAAATTTTATCTCCTGCTCTCCAACTTTGTGTGTCGGAAAATCCGATGGAAAATGTCCGATGGAGCCCACACACGGTCGGAATTTCCGACAACACGCTCCGATCGGACATTTTCTATCGGAAAATCCGACCGTGTATACGGGGCATTAGCGTGATTTCACCCATTACTCTCATGTACACTGTTTCTCACTTCCAAAATTTTGGATGTTCCCTGGTCTGACCACTCTCGGGTCATTGTGGCAATCTCTGCTTTACGTGTGCTTAATATTCTTCATAAATACTAAACAAATCTCTTTTGAGTAATTCCGCCATTTGATGTTGAATTACATTTACCCTAGGTTCACACCTATGCATTTTTTAGTGCATTTTGCAGTTTGCAGAAATGTACTACAGTCCATTTAACATGGTTTGCTATGGTAAAAAGTCACATCTATGTGTTTTATGGCCGGTGTGTTGTTGGAAAGGGTCAGGGACTTTTTTCCCGCATTTTTCGGGTAATATACTTCAATGGAATTGGACCAGAAATGCAAGTGTTTTGTGATGTGATTTTTGATGTGTTTTGCATTTTGCGTTTTTTACTTTAACATCACAAGGGACGGGCTCTCTGGGTGATGTCATCAGATGGCCATGCCCCATGGGTATATAAGATATGCCAGACAGTGGGCGACAACATAATGAAGGAAGACAGCCACAGAAGAAGAGCAGCTTTTTTTATAGCGGGTAAACAGCAGCGGGAGACGATAACACAAGAAGACAGCTCGGGGAGAAGACAGCAACGGGAAGTGATGGCGGCAGGAGAAGACAGCACAGAGAGAGGCGGCAGTGGGAGAAGACAGCAGAGGGAGAGACAGCAATGGGATAAGACGGCTCAAAGCTATTTTTAATAAAAGACAGTTTTTTTTTAATTTTACTGCTTTTTGAGGTGAATGGGTAGAGGTACAGTGTACCCCTACCCATTCACATAGGGGGTGGGATCTGGGGGTCCACTTCTTAAAGGGGGGCTTCCAGATTCAGATAAGCCCCCCGCCTGCAGACCCCGACAACCACCGGCCAGGGTTGTCAGAAAGAGGCCCTTGTTCCCATCAACATGGGGCAAGATGCTTTGGGGGCAGAGCCCCCCAAAGCACCCATCCCCCATGTTGAGAGCATGCAGCCTGGTATGGTTTAAGGGGGGTGCTCGCTCATCCCCTCCCTTTCCTGACCTGCTGATCTGCATGCTCGGATAAGGGTTTGGTATGGATTTTGGGGGAACATCACGCCATTTATTTTTAATTTGACGTGGGGTGGTCCACTCCGAATCCATACTAGACCCAAAGGGCAAAGGGGACCTCACACTGTTTTTTTTTTCACAATTTTTTTTTTAACCAGCAATTCTTTTTTTTACATTCAGCAGGGAAGCCTTCTTACAGCTGATGACTCATCGGTTGTTAAGGATGCAGCGGTTAGCTTCTCAGCCCCCTGCTTAGCAACCATATATATATAAAGTGTGTTAACAGTGTGTTTAAAGAGAAAAAAACGGAAAGCGCAAAATGCATGAAAACTGCACGCAAAAAATGCATAAAAAATAAGTGTTTAAAAGCGTAAAATGCACTGCAAAACATGCCTGAAAAATGCATGAAGCGCAGCCACATAGATGTGAACCTAGACTTAAAGGAATTGTTATGCATAGCGATCCATCACATACTTCCCCTCAAATAAATTGGACAGCTCAAAAGGCTTTGGTCAGAGGCATCCTCATCCAGCTTTTTTTTAGGTATACAAAGAATTCGGAAGCTCACATCTGCCAAAAAGAAACTGATTTGACAACCTTGCTCAAGGAACATAAGGCTAATCCTCCTCTTGATTTATAGAGCAAAACAGATTCTTTCCACACAGAATTCACGACTATGGTGGAAAAATACTTTAGGTGGACTAATGCTAAATTTTAACAGCACAACGATCGTCCAGGGAAATTATTAGCCCAGAAATGGACTCCTAGGCCTATTATGGCATCAGTTACTAAGTTGCGGAAAGCAGACAGTATGCTCAGCTAGAACCCTGTAGCTGTCCTGGTCTTGATGGGCTTACGGCCTTGTATTATAAGAAATTTGCTTCAATCTTACTTCCATAGTTGCAAAAATATTTTACAGTTTGGATTTTATACACCCAATAGAGGATGACAATGCCTTTTTTTGTTTAATTTATACACAGAGATTATAACCTTTATTAATTTGGTTGTTTAGTTTAGATATTACATTTGAGTGTGGTATATTGTTAGTGATAAAGCCATTTTACCTGGTAGCAAATTTTGGCTAGCAACTTCAAATCTGTCTATAATTAGCCATGTTGCTGGGCTCTTTATTGTGCTTGGGTATAAAACTAATAAAGGCTTTATTTGAGTCCACGTCAAGTGGGCCACCCCCTCTGAAGGCCGTTAAAATATTTCTGCAAATGTGGAAGTAAAATTGGAGCACATTTCTTATAATACAAGGCCTCATGGATCTATTAGCTGTATTAGCTCGCTTTCAGAAGATCTCGGGGTTGGAGGTTAATTGGACAAAATCAGAAGCTCTTAATATTAATATGGATGAGGATGCTTTATGGAGCCTAAAACATATAGTTATTCTTGGCAACCTAAATCTCTAGCATGTCTGGGGATTAAATTTACTCCCAGAGTGGCCTCTCTTTATAAACCAGTTATACAAATTTGCTTCCTAAACTGTTGCGGGATGTGGAAGTGCGGTCTGGTTATCCATTGGCCATTTATCTTGGAACCAACTTGGTGCCAACTTATGCAACTGACTCCATTATACTCCTGATTTTACAAACCGGATTGGATAGTGCTGGAGGCCCAAGCCTGTGGACTACAGCCCATCGATCTCTTGATGTGGTTTCCCTATAGAAACCGGCGGGCAATACTCTGCCCTACCCTATTCCATTCTTTATATTTGTGGGACTTAACATGTAGACTGACCTTTCTCCAGTCTCCCCACATTCCTGCCACACCTCCTTTCCACAATCCAGCCTTTCTACCAGGTCTATACCCTCAAGAGTTCCAAAGGTGGCTGAATAAAGGTCTTTATCACATTGGTCATTTTTTTTGATTATAGGGGTTTACATCCCACCTCTTATTATGCACAGCAGCTTGGAATGCTGGCCTCCAAGACTAACAGACAGCTTTTGAAAACAGATGCTATTGTGGAGAGGATCGGAGGAATGGCATTTCCAAGCTGTATAAATATTTTGTCAATACTGTGGGCACATTACCCTATATGCTGGCTTGGCAGAGGGATTTAGGGATGGAAATTGATTAGGAAAACTGGAGAGATTGGTCAGCCAGGACATACAAAGGAGTTATGAATATTTTACTGCTACAGGTGGGCTTTAAAGTCCTATCCTGTTGGTACTTGTTACCTGAACACCTCTCCAAAATGTACCTCACTCTTGCACACTCTGTTTTTGGGGCTGTGACAAAGTGGTTTTGATGTTTCACACATGGACGTGTAGTAGTCAAGTCAAAAGCTTCTAGATACGAGTTCACTCCCTGATAAACTCGGTTATCATGGTAAACATTGTTAAGGATCCCAAAGTAGCCTCACTTAAAAAAACTGTAGCAGATGTGCACAGACACACTCAAACCTTGATTTATTTTATGTTCCTTGCGGCCAAGATAGCCATTGCAACTGCTTGGAAAGAAACCCACAGTTGACTTGGCGGTGATGAGTTGTAAGCTTACCTGGATCACGACCAATTTAAAAGTGGGTTAGCATCCTACGAGATACCTCCTCGCAAATCGAAAGAGTTCGGTATACATTGATACAATAGCTATAATCCCCTTCAGGGCGATTGCTCTGGTGACAACTGGGAGGAGTGAGCAGGCGGGCTATGGGTCTCTTACCCTCTTTCCTCCCCTCTCACCCACCTTCTTTTTTCTTCACTTTCTTTTCTTCTCCTTTCTTCTCTGTTGCTGGTTTTATACATCTTCAAGATGTTAACCATCCATGTAGCTGGTGGTTACCAGGTTATTCCTACTTTCTGGGCCTTAATGGACACTTGGAAGTTTTTTTTTCTGCTTGGGACTTATTCCCCTAAACTGGAGTGCACTCGCAATTTACATTTCATATTTCTTCATTATATATTACACAGGCACTGTTCTACATATATACAGTATGCTAGGTTATGTAGAAATGTGACTACATATCATTTTTGTTGTTCTTATTTGTTTTTCAGTAGCACGCTCTGCCTGCGCTGCAGACTATTACTTGCTTTCCTGTTTGACCAATACTATTGTGCCTGTTATGGTCTGTGCCTTTTTTATGGAAACTTCCAATAAAAATATTGAAACAGAACTTTGAAAACACCTTCTTTAGCCTGCAGCCTGCAAGTTTGTTGTATTTGCTTTACAGGCTTAAAATTCCCAGTCCTCCTATGGTTGTTACCCATTGTGACCAATCAAATGTTTTTTTTCTCTATGAATATGAAACAAGCAATCCAATTTATCTTCACTTTTGACATTGAAAGTCTTAGCCCCGGTTCACACAAGGGCGGCACGACTTGCAGGTCACCTCACCGAGGCGACCTGCACACGACTTCCACGGCGACTTGCAAAATGACTTCTGTATAGAAGTCTATGCAAATCGCCTCAAGTCCCCCCAAAGTAGTACAGGAACCTTTTTCTAAGTCGGAGCGACTTGCATCGCTCCTATTAGAACGGTTCCATAGTACAGAACGGGAGGCGACTTGTCAGCAGCTAGGTCGTCTGACAAGTCGCCCCTGTGTGAACCGCAGTAACAGTCTAGTGTATGAGGGAAGAACTGTTTCAAACAATAGCAACCAATGAGACTCAAATAAAGAATTACATTTGTCAAGCTGTCAGGGTGTTTATCAGTCAGACACTTTGCTAGTTAAGGATTTGTGAGTTGGAGGAAAAGTAAAAGTAAAAGTAATTGTGTTTAAACTTCACCCAAAGCTATTGGGAACTCTTTTTTTTTTCCAGTTTTATTACCTAGATGACCTATTTAAACCTAAATGTTACAAAAATTATACTACCAGAAGACAATCTATTTAAAGTAATACAGACCTACAGGCAGACACTGCAAGACCAATTAATACTGTTATGGATTCTTTAACACCTTCTCGTCTGGTCTATAGTAGATGGCCGGGCAAGACTTTACACCTTCTGAGTGGACATCATATGCGAAGGGCCCCAATTTGCTCAGCGCACAATCTGTCACCGGCTGCCAGTACAATATGACCGCTATGACCAATCACAGCAGATTCCATGACAATTGTAAACCATTGTGTATAATTGTGTTGCTAGCTGTGATTGGTCACATAGTACAGACATACAGACAGAGCCAATCACAGCCCATTTGTGATTAGCTCTGGCCAATCGCAGCTAATCACAACCAAACAAACTGAACAAATCAGTTTCAGTCAGTAAAATGCTTGCTTAGAGCAATAAAATTCATTCCTATAAGCAATCATAAAGTGTTAAAAAAAATGACTTCCCCAGAGTAGTACAATTTTACTATGGTAACATTATAATGCTCTGGTCACAGAGTGTTAAAAAAAATATATAAAAAAAAAGTAATGAATAAAAGAACAAAATGAAAACATTTTTTTTTCGTACTGTCACCAGTCAATGTTCCTGATCACCGCCACACCAATTTTATTATGATGCTGTACTATACTGGTGACAGTATGTAAAAAAAAAAAATTGTGATTTTTTTTCTTTATTTTCCAAAAAATTATGACAAAAAATTACAATTTCAAAAAATTTGCCATGCCTCTTACTAAATACTGTACCTTGAACTGTCTACTTTCCAAAAAGGGGTCATTTGGGGTATATTTGTACTGTCCTGACATTTTGAGATAGGCCGTCAGTACATCAGGATATAATGTTCAGATATATATACCATAGTTTGTGGACTCTATAACTTTCCTACAAACTAAATAACATAACATAAACTGATTCAGGTTATTTTCACCGAAGAAATGTAGCAAAATACCACATAAAGAAAGCTCTAGTTGTGTGAACAAAGTTATAAACATTGTGTTTGGTTACAGTGTTGTATGACCATTGCATGCAATTATCATTCAAAGTGCAACAGCGCTGAAAGTTGAAAATTGGCCTGGGCAGAGAGGGGGTAAAAATGCCCAGTAATGAAGCGGCTAAAAATCTAGGTTGAATACTGCTAATGAAAGTAGCTGCATCTGACCTAATATTAGCTTGTTATTCATTAAACAGCAGGGATCACCATAAAAAGCATTTTCAAGTGAAATTAAAAAACTTAAATTCTGTGGTCCCTCCCACCAGCCACCACATTGTTACAGGGCACAATCATGATGTAGAAGCTGCTGGGAGGTAGCTTGACATGAAGCAGAGGACCAAAGATGCAACACCTGTTGTACTCCAAAAGAGCAAAGAATCTACCCCAACCCCCTAGAAAGAAGATTATTTAATGTTTTAATTTAGGGAGTTTTTGTGATTTTTTTTGCTCCACAGACAGGTTTGCTTAAAGCCTATTAGGCTGCATTTCATTGCACAGTGTTGACTCTGTAACACTGGGAACTTGTTCATAGGAGTGGAAAAAAAAGAATGGTGATCTGATTGTGGTTTCTTCAGTGTCCAAACAAATGACTAGAAGTGGGCATAAACCAAGCTGTACTAAACTGCAGTGGAAAAGTGAGGTCACTGACCATGTCTCACAGGGTTGCATGAGTCAATAAACTGCCTGAGCAAAACTATAAAACTTTGACAGTAAGATAGTTCATATATATGTATATGACCTTGTCTATGAGCCATTTGCCTAGAGTTCAACTTTAAGACGTCTAATTAGAAAAGAGGCATGTACAGTTACATTTTCTGTGCAGGAACTTTAGAAAATGCTACTAGAAAGTGACAGAAACAACTTCATCCGCTTTGTATTATTACAACAAATGGTTGGATGGAAAATAGGAAATACCAAAAAGTAATAATATAGTACATATGTAAATATAATTAGACATATTATCAGCTCTCAGCTAGGCAAGCTGAGTTCAAGAATAGGAAATCACTTCAGTTATTGAGTTCATTAATAATATATGCTCTGTAAATGGATAAAACCCCTTTCCAATTAATAATAACTAAACAGACAAATTGATTGGGGCAGCTAATATCACAGAGGAGGGAAACCATTTTAAGCGTAAATTACAGTTATTAAAACTAATCATAGATCACTTGTGCCACCATAGATATCCAGAACAAAAGGGTCAGTGCTGTTCACATCAAGATATGTTAAGTATTTTGAATAAAATATGAAAGCTTTATTTATAAAAAAATTACTCTTTTTGAATGATCAATAGACACCTAAGCACCTTCCATGCATTTTCTTCTAAAGTAAACTGTTTCCTAGCATTAAGATGCATTCACATTGTCATGTGGTTTGCCACATTTTGCAGTGAAGGCAAAATGCACATAAAAGAGAAAACCCATTTTAATTTAATAGGACCAGTTCACACCAAGGTGTTGTCTTGAAATATGTTTGAATTTTGACGTTTGAGTTAATACATTTCTTTCAAAATTCAACACATTACAATACATCTAAACAAATGCCAGGAAAATACACATTAATATGTGGGCCCACAGCTATGCAGTTAGCATTTCACCCTGCTGTGCATTCTGCAGAGCTTTAAAAACTGCTGCATGCAAAACTTTGGCAGCATGTAATGATAACCTTTCATTTTTTAATACAAAAATGTTAATAAGCCCCAACTAAACCTGAGCATTCTCTTTGATAACATCTGATTCCTGAATCTATACAAATGTTATTGAACTCATTTTGTCATTAATCATATACACACATTTTGCTGCTAACTTGGAAAATATTAATATCTTCTTACTACATTACATTTCTTAACCTACCTTGAATAAAAATAACCAACTACAAGGTTTACTTAGGTAAACATTACCAGTAAAGTGGTGATATTTGTGAACCATGAAAAAATAATAACAGCAACAGAGAGGAGAAGGAAAGAGAACACGAAATGTCCGTGAATAGGTCACGCTAAAGGAAATCTTAAATGGGACCTATTACTGGGCCCTATTTATCAAAATGTTTCCATTAGAAAGTGTCTGTTTTCCTCAACAGCAAGCAAATGCAAACCTGTTCCAGATAAACCAGGGTTGTATAATGGAAGTCCGACTAGCTGCTACAAGCTAATACATGTTCATCCACATTTCAGACATTATCAGACCAATGTTATTGCTATCAAAATCTTTGCGAAAAAAAATTGTAGCAGTAGCACAGAAAAAATACATATTTCTCAAAAACCTTAAAGAATTGGTGTACTTTCAGACAAAGTGCAATTATTCTTTTTGCCCTCCTCTTTGACCTAACAGATCCCACCCTCTCCCTCTGCAGATGCATACTTACAGAGAACCAACACCTGTAGCATTCTGTGTTTGTAGACATCCAGTGCTGCTAGTTCTGTCTCCCTGGCCATGCCTGCACAGTAGATGCATATAGAATTCTATGGAACTCATTTACCTCTATCTCCCAGCTAGGAGATGAAAGTAGGGACACGTTCCCACCACCACAAACTCTCACTATATGCAGATGAACTGCACCTATGCATATCCTCTCCATTAACCTTAGTTCCTAATATTTTAGAGTATCGTAATTCACTATATTTTAAGCCATGTATCATTTCAAAACAAACAAATCTAAATCAGATCTTCATAAAATATCTCTTTATCCTTCTACTTTTAGTCAAATAAGACATAGTTACATAGTAGATAAGGTTGAATAAAGACAATAGTCCATCCAGTTCAACCTGTGTAGGTGCATGTGTGTCAGTGTCTATAATTATTTCCCATATCCCTGTATGCTGTGTTCTTTAAGATGCACATCCACGTCTCTTAAAAATATCCATACTCCCCGCTGCCACCACCATTTGTAGAAGAACGTTCCACATCTTTATTGCCCTGACAGTGAAAAACCCCCTGCGCAGTTTAAGTTTAAATGTTTCTCCTCCAACCTCATTGTGTGGCCCCGTGTCTGTTACACTCATGTAGGCTGAATAGTTTTTTCCAATGCTGGGATCGCCATTGAGGTATTTGTAAATTGCTATCATATCTCCTCTCAAGCGTCGTTTTTCCAGTGAGAATAAATTTAGTGCTTGCAGATGTTTCTCGTAATTGAGGTCCTCCAGTCCCCTTATTCGTTTTGTTGTCCTTCTTAGGACTCTCTCCAGTTCCAGCACATCCCTTCTGAGGACTGGTGACCAGAACTGGACAGAAGAACTCCGGATGTGGCCTAATCAGAGTTTTATAAAGTGGTAGGATTATCGTTTTATCTCTGGAGTATATCCCTTTTTTATGCATGCTAATATTCCGCCGGCTTTGGTAGCTGTAGCTTGACATTGCATGCTATTGCTCAACTTGTCATGTACTAGGACCCCCAGATCTTTCTCCATCCTTGATTCCCCCAGAGGTTCTCCCCCTAGTGAGTAGTTTGCATTTATGTTTTTGCCCCCAAGTGCATTACTTTACATTTCTCCACATCAAACCTCATTTTCCATGTATTAACCCACTCCATTATTTTGTTCAGGTCTTTTTGTAAAATTTCTACATCCTGATGTGAAGTTATTGCCCTGCTTAATTTTCTGTTGTCCACAAAAACTGAGTTTGAGCTATTTATACCATCCTCTAGATCATTCATGAATAAATTGAATAGAATTGGTCCCAAGACAGAACCTTTGGGTACCCCACTTACCATTCCAGACCAGTCTGAGTACGCGTTATTTATCACCACCCTTTGGACCTGCCCCTGTAACCAGTTTTTTACTACCCAAGACCAAACTTTATGGTCAATGCCTGCAGACCTCAGCTTGTAAATTAAGTGTTTATGGGGGACTGTATCAAATGCTTTTGCAAAATCAAGGTACACTAAATCCATAGGCCTTCCCCTGTCTAGATCGCAGCCCATTTTCTCGTAGAATGTTAACAGATTGGTCTAGCAGGAACGACCTTTCGTAAACCCATGCTCATAACTACTAATGATATTTTTTCTTCATTACATTTTTGG
This sequence comes from Aquarana catesbeiana, assembly GCF_042186555.1. Classification (NCBI taxonomy): domain Eukaryota; kingdom Metazoa; phylum Chordata; class Amphibia; order Anura; family Ranidae; genus Aquarana; species Aquarana catesbeiana. Next base: position 169,484,613 of record NC_133327.1, on the reverse strand, counting down.
ATAAAGTCACTTATAATCCCCACCAATAATTTACCTAAGATTGATGTCAGGCTGACTGGCCTGTAGTTTCCAGGGATTTGTCTCTGTCCTTTTTTGAATATTGGTACCACATTGGCTTTTCCCCAATCAGCTGGTACAATTCCTGTCAGTATGCTGTCCCGCAAAGATTAGGAACAATGGACTGGCTATAACCTGACTGAGTTCTCTGAGCTCTCGAGTGTAAGCCATCTGGTCCTGGTGATTTATTTGTATTAAGTTTATCTAGTCTTTCCTTGACTCCGGCCCCTGTTAGCCATGAGGGTATGCCCTGTTATGTGTCACTAACAGTACTGCCGCGGTCGATATACCCCTCATTTTACCGTTTAAAAACTGAGGAGAAGAAGGCATTTAGTACAGTTGCCTTCTCTGTGTCATCCATAACCCTCCTACCCTCCTCCCATCCTCTTCTTTTATGTGGGCAATATGCTCTGGTCTTGCCTTTTTATTGTTAATATATCTAAAAAAACTTTTTTTTACTCTCCTCTGCTATGTGTCTCTTGTAATCTTTTTTTAGCCGCCCTAATTGTTTTATTACACGTCTTATTGCATTCCTTGTAGTATTGGAATGCTGATGGTGACCCATCCCCCTTATATTGTTTAAAGTCCCCTTTTTCTCTTTAATGAGACTTTTTACAATATGGTTTAGACATCCAGGTTTAACCTCACTGTTCTATATGTATTTCACATTGGAATGCACTGTGTGATACCTTTGTTTAATATGCTCCTAAAGCATTCCCATTTTTCTTTCGTGTTCAATGTTTCAAGGATTTGGTCCCAATTGATGTCATGTAGGAATGACCGCAGTTCATTACATGTATACCCCTTCAAAAGGCAACATAGACCAAACACCTATTCAGGCACATAGATACCAGCAGACCTGTGGAACCTATTAAATCTAAAATGTCATGACCCAACAGACCACTTTTTTCAGACTTATCTAAGTGCTACTTTTTCCAACCAACATGGCTGGGACAGTCAATATTCTTTAAAATGGACATACTTACCCATGTCTTTCTTCCTCGCCCCATAATTTGATAACCTGCTGTTGCCTCCTGACATGTATTCTACAAAAATTCTGAATCTAGAGCATTCTCCTCAACACTGAAACCTAGATAATTCCTCTTCCTCTCTTTAATACAGTTTGCACAGCTTGCATTTGAAGGAGTTATCTATTCTCTGTCTATCTTATATACATTCTAGAGAGGGAAGGCCTACCTAGTTATGCCAACAACATAAAGCAAAATACCTTCATACTTGGTGGAGTTGCAGTAAAGTGCAGGTTTATTTGTTGTTATAACAAGGTTATTTGTTGTTGTGACATAAATGCCTACATCAAGCCATCTGTTTAATTTATACAATTGTAGTCTTGGTTAATCACTCAACTCACATGCTGTTTTATACAGATTTATTGTAATTTGGTCAAAATTACCTTTATCATGCTTTTTATTCATTTGTACACCTAAAACCAAATAAACACTGTTTACCAAAAAATAGAACCTATTAATCCTGTTCTAAATGCTCTTATTCAGGCACTTCCTATAATGGGAAGGAAACTGTGACACAAACGAACTCCTGAGTTGTCACCCTATCATATGTGCCCCTGGTTGAGACTACAAGCAGTCATGCTGGCACACATTTCAAGGTCACAAGGTCATGGCCCAGTATTGTCATTATCAGGAAGTGTGTCCAGAGTTATAATGTGTAGCCAATGTTGGAGTGAATGCAAGTAGACAAAAGTGGTTGAAAGTGGCTGGGGTAGATCACCAAAGAGATGCATAAAATGATAAGAAAGGGTGAAAATTGTATTTTATTGAAACAATGGCAATTGTCCATGATTGCACAGAACTGTCATTCAGATGTAATTTAAATCTACTCTATGACTAAATAATGTTTTCTGTTTTTCAAGCTGTGGTCTTTAGCTTGTCTTCACTCTTTGTGAAATAGCAGTGGAGGTATAGCCATAGTCTGTGAAATAAATATCTCCCCATTGTTCACATCACCAGTGTTTTTTCAACAAGTCAATCAACATTCTCACAGCATAAACCCACATGTAGTTACTCACAATCACTACATTATATCGAGAACAGAAATTGCCGCTGGAGAAAAAAAAAAATAAGTGTGTCATAATTTTCTGTCCTTTGTCAAGATGTTCATCAAAATCTGCAGTAATTCACCGGTAAAAGATCTCAGCAATCACATTTATTTTTAGGGTCATCACCTCTGCAAATGACATTTTGCTCAGTTAATCGTACCTTTCCAAAACTGCTGAAACTCTATTACCTGAGCATGAAGCCATTTGTACGCACATGCCTTGATTATGCTTCATAATCAAAGCTTTTTTAGCAATGCACTAAATGTGACATTTTGTCCTTGGCCAGTTTAACATTTTTCCATATTACTAATGTTTTGTACCAGACTGCCCATCAAATGGATGTAATCACTTTCCATTTCAAACAGATATATCTATTATCACAAGCATCGTGGCCATGGAGGAGCACAGGAAAATGCTACAATATGAGCTGACCTTTAATCCATAGCAGAGAAAGGAGGAAAAGCTGTCTCTGAAGGTGAAATAGTCTGCTGAAAATTGAAAGTAAATAGATTGGAAAAATCGAAAACTTTGTTGAAATACAAAATAATATGGAGCAACCTTGTGGCCTAGGAGATATTTCTTAGCTGACCGTATCTTCGTAATTCAGAACATAGTGTCAGCTAATTCATCATCTGTCACTCCTAAAGCAGAAAAATAATCTATGAAACAACTGCTTATTGAAAAGAACACTGACTCTCATGTATAAAAAGATGAGAAAATGAAAATGGAGAGTTTAGCCAAACCAGCCAATTAGACACGGTTGCTATTTGTTGTAGTGTAGGAAAGAAAGTGAAATGTAAGATTTGCTTGCAATTAGCAATGGCTCAGCTTTTTATCTCATGCATAAAACAGGGTGGACATATACCTTTCTAAGTGCCATTTTAAGCACAATTATCATCTGCTTGGTCCAAAACACACCTTTGCAATTGCGTGCAGTGCAGAAACGGACAACATACTTTATATTCATTAGTATGATGCAGCGCCATTCGTTATGTATGGCACCCCTATCCACGAAGACAATGCAGCACCAATGCACTTCATTACAGTGCACCACAATGTATGGTAATGCACTACTGCAAGTTGTGGTGCACTGTTTCAAAGATGGAGTATGTTGATTTTTGTAAGGTTTGGTGCATTTCCATCCAATTCATTTGATTCATTTGTGTGAAAAAGCATACATGTACACATGGCCATTAACACAACACACTAGACTGCCAAGATCTGAATGGGCCCTACATTTGATTCTTATATTCAAAAGTGGTGCCATGCTCCCAAATGCTAATGTGCTAATAACCCTATAAATATGTTTGCATAACAATTTTCAAACTCAGCATATCATATCAAACCATATATAACATTAACAAAATAAAACAAAACAAAATGAACAATGCATCAGTCCATAAAGTGTCCTTTGTTATGAATTTGCTTGCATATGCTCAATCTTTCATAAAAAAACAGGCTTTTGTTCACATCTCCAAATCACTGCTTCCTTAATTAGTGTTCACCAATATATGCTCCAATCATCCATATGCGTAAGTGATATTCCCCTCTTTTGATGTGCCCTCACCTGGGGGATAAAACCAACCAATGGTCGACATGCGCTTTTGTCTCTCTCTGGGGATCTGTTTTATGTTGCTTCACTCCTTGGCAATCTTGATATTAGAATCCTCCTTCTCTTACATTTATCTCCATATGACGACAGAGGGTCCAATCTGTCATCATGCTGAGGCGCTCATTGTGAGCATACCGTGGATACACTGTCTGATTATCTTATACCCACACTGTGAGGTGTGTATAGGTCTGAGCGATCTGCTTTGTAAGTTTTGTAGTCTTATAGCACTCAATAGCACAACATAGCAGCGGGCAAGTACACAGATTTTTAACTAACATTTGATTCGCCACAGAAAAAAGTTGTCAGTCGTAAATAAAGTTTGAAAATCTTTGCTTGTGCACTATTAAAGCGGAAGTAAGCCACATTTTTTGTAACCCTATAAGACAATGGCATAATGTGCTAGTATGCTAGGATTGATGCTAATCCCCTTGACAATGTCTGTTTAGACAAAACATATGGCAGGCTAAGGTGGAGCATGTGCTGACATTATCCTCGCTCAGCTGGAGCCAACACCAGTGGTGTTTTTGTTTGGATTTAATGCATGCTAACAAGAGATTCAATTTGTAAGTATTTTTTTATCTTTCAAACAATAGATTTTAAATGATATTACACTATTGGAGGTCTTTCTCTCCTTGAACGAGTCACACAGACCAGCAAGAGGAGTATTCCATGTTCCCAGCCTGATGTGGATTACCATTGACACCCCCTGATTGGATTATCCATTGATTTATCACTGTGCCATGCCATGCCATGCCAGACCACCTAGGTACATCCAGCACTTCTGGTAAGGATGTACCTAGATGGTGGGCTCACGGATCACATTCAGATATAGTCAACACGTCTCGACAATATCCTTTGTGCACATTGGACTGGACATATTTTGAATACGTCTGTGTATTAGATGCATTGTCCCACTTCACATTTATTTATTCAATGTATGTATTTTTTGTTTATAAACTTTTCACACACCACAACTGTGTATTTTCAAGTAATACACAGTTGCACTTTAGACTGTATACATTTTGAACACATCTGTGAATTTGATACACAGTTTTTTCTCGGATTTATTTATTTTACCTACCCATGTTTTTCATTATTTATGAATTGGTCAACTACGTTTTTAAACACTCTTCACCAGCTTTTAGTATGTATTAGCTTTTGCATGCAGCTGTGTGATATACTATTGATGTTATTATTTTAAACACAGAGCACAGTTTATTAACCTTAGATTATAAAATACTTACCTTAGACCGAAGCCCTCCAGCAGCATGCTGTCACCTCTGAAAGTGCTTCCATCTTCACCCGGTCTTCCACCGGGTTTGAGTCCTCTGGCCATCTGCTTGACTGCGCCATGATGATGCCATGCCCACAGATGCCTGCAGGAGTCATGGACTGCAGCATGGAGCTCTGAAGGGATGGCACGGGTATGTCATCCCTTCAAAGCGCATGCGCTGATGACAGAACCGGCTGCATCCAGTGTTAATATCTCCTAAACCATTTAGGAGATTTTTCACTGTACCTACAGGTAAGCCTTATTATAGGCTTACCTGTAGGCACAAGATCAAAAAAGGGTTTACTTCCACTTTAACATCTGACATTTTTTTCTTGTGGTGAAAATATCTAATTAAAAAAAATTAAGTGTTAAGAGTATATCATTTTTTCTCAGAGGAAACCTTGCTAAAGCTAGAATTGCTTAGGTCTGGTACTGAACCCCATTACACACTCGCATACAGGGGTCAAAACTCAAGAACAAAAATGTAATATATTGCCCCTTATCAGTTCTTAGATATTACAGCTGCATTCATTTTCCTTTTTCTAGGCTAAGAACATTTTCAGCACGAAAATGTTCAGAAAATACCTGTTGATATTAATAGAAATGCAGTATGCTTGCCACTGCCTGTGAGCGTAACAGAAAGAACTTCTTTCCTCTGTAAACTACTGTCACAGTAGTTTACAGAGGAAAGAATGCCCAAGGAGACGATGCTCAAGGAGACGATTATACTTGTACAGCGTTGTCTTTTATCCATTGCTCATGTGAGTGTATTTCTTTTTTATAATAAATTTGGTATACATTTTCCATGCGGGATTACACTATGTGGCCTTTTTTTGTTTCTCCTTGCCCAATTTAACCATCATGTACTGCGGACATCACCCCCGAGTCTTACACCATCACACAGATTATCCTTGGATCTTCTTCCACCTTCCACGGAACTCCATTAACCATTCAGGATTCAAGCTTGTTTGACCCAATTGAACGTACGTTTTATTGGGTTCAAACGTTCCGGTAAGCCTCCTGACTGTCGGCTGTGGTGTTTCTTCAGTCCAGATGTTTTCTGTATTTTTGATATGCTTTAATATGAAGTCACATATATATTGAGGACTCTCATCCCAACTTTTTACATGATACATTTCTTGAGGACTTTGAGGACTTTATTATCTATTGATATACTTTTTATGTCCCCCTCACACATTTTGACGTGCTGATTTGAGGAACCTAATGGTCTTCACACTATATAACATATGGTTATTTGTCATATTAGCGCTACACTTATTCTGTTTTTTGTTCTATGCTTATATCCTATTTGCCGTGTTAGCTGCTTACTATTTGGGTAGCGCAGAATTACTTGTTATACTCTGTTTGCTATTCATAAACTGACAGTCTGATACATAGTAACACTCGCGGTTACTATTATCAGATGTCAGTGGGCATATAGGAGCGATCATAGTGATCGCTGCATGCACCCAGGGTGTTACACTGAGGGGGGTGGTAAACACATGTGTACCAAGCCCCCCCAAGCCTAAACATCACCACACCTGTATCACACCCCCCTCCCCCTCCGCAATCTCTAGCCTATCAGTTTGCCATAGCAGAAGCTGCAGGCTGCAGGAAGGAAGGGGAGCTGCCGCTCTCTAAGCATGGATGGATCGAGGGTGTGAGGACCAGTAAGGGGGTGATCAGAGTGATTGGGGGCACACGTCTGGACCCCCCGAGCCCTATGCAGCACTGAAGCCGGCGGGGATGCCAAAGGAGGGATGCCGGCTTATGATGGTAGCCGCAGGGGATCCAGTTTGCTGGGGGTTGGATCAGGTGGAGGGGGGTCAGTGCTGGGGGGAAGGGGGGTGAAGGGGATAGGAAAGGAGAGTGGGGGAGTAGTTTTAGGTGGAAGGGAGCGGCAGGGTGGAGAGGCTTGGGACAGGGAAGCAGCGGCCTGGAGGGGGAGGCGGTCACATTTAGGATTAATAACTCTGATCAGCGGGTTGTAATTCACTGATCAGAGTTATTGAACACTGCTGAACAATTCTACTATAAGTTTATGGTCATTGAAGTGACCATGAGCTTATAGGAGAGGGAGAAAAGAGGTCCATACGGCATAGGGACTTGGCCACCTGGGGGCAGTGTTGTAGGTCCATACGCCGTACAGACCTGGCAGCGAAAGGGTTAAAGTCAAACCCATTGGAGGCAAATTAAGTAATTGTGCTCACTGATAATCTGGAGCGAGGTGTGAATGGGCCCTAATTGGATAGTATAAGTACAGTTTTAAAGGGTTTTTTCGTAGCCCGCTGGTTTACTATAGCTATCTGACAATCAAATACAGAAAGAACTTGCACTCCTGATTAACATACACTCCTATTTTCATTTCAGTTTATTTACATGTTTCTGCTGACATGTCATATGCATCCAAAATGGCAACTTGCACTGAGTGATTGCATTGAGAACTCCTGGTGAGGAGTTGTAATTAGAGGACCTAATTTCTGCAGATGTTAATTAGCTCTCATTAGTTTAAAGCAATGCAAATTGTGATCTAGAAATACTAAACTTTAGCAAGTTTTGATATGTCCTGGTCTAAGAGGTCATTAAAGGCAGCTGGATAAAAAAGCAAGCTTAAAAAACTGTTATGCAAGTTTTAGAGAGCAAGAATGTTTATGTGCGCATTTAACAAGCTCTACAAAGAATCTTATGAAATCTCGAAATGCATAGATTTGTTCCCCATTGCTCCATACATTATGTTAATGCAGAGGATTAAAATCCATTGCCTGGATAATAGGAGTGTCAGGGGACTATATCTTCTTCTCTGCGGAATGATCAAAAAACAAAGTAGAAAATAATGAGATCATTCGTAATGAATTCAAGTCAGGCTAGTATGTTCAAATATATTTTTGCTCATATAAGAGGCGATCTAAACCTTCTGTGATATTGGAGAATTCTGGTTGACAATTCAGAGTAAGTCAAAGCTATCTTTACACAGTGATCTCTATAATGTTAAACAATCTTTTTCTGAGAGTTTACATGTCAGGATTTATTACAGAAGAACCCACAAGTTATTATAACACTCAGAATTGAAGTTCTCTTGGCCTAAATATTTAAACTACTGTATGTCATTTTTGGATTTTGGACTTCAAGCTAAAGAGACCCAAAATAACACAACAAAGCAGTACAAACCTATGAGAACATATATATGTATATATATATATATATATATATATATATATATATATATATATATATACGGTATGACTGTGTGTACAGTAACGTGAAATGGAACCCTTGCGATACAAGATTTGCTTTTATTATCTTTGCTAAAGGCAAATGTCTGAATCTGCTACTACTTTTGAATATAGTGAAAAACTCTTGAATGTGGTTTTAGCCATTATCTGGTTGGCTGTTTACAGTTTGTAGCCCTAGGCCTTATTATTTTATGTATTATCTGCTTTTAGACTCCTTTTCTGAGTCAGCACTTTTTTGTCCCAGAAAAAGAATATTGGAATATTCTGCAATATCAGTTGTAATCAGCAGGGCACACTTACAGTATATTTAAAAAAACGTTTTTGAAAAAGTATTAAAAAAAACAGCAGGGTAAGAACATAGGATATTGATGCTAGACTGGTACTTTTTTATTAGAATGGGAGAAAGGAGTATACAAAATCTACTAGGGTTGGGAAGTTTCTTTAAAGGGGTTGTAAAGGTTCGTGTTTTTTCACCTTAATGCAAAAAAGCACCTGGCAGTCACCGGCCCTCTAGCCCCCCGTTTTACTTACCTGAACCCCTTCATTCAGTCATCGGGGATGCACTGGCTCTCTCTCTCCACAGGCTCCCGGCTCTTGATTGGATAAATTGATAGCAGCGCAGCCATTGGCTCCCGCTGCTGTCAATCAAATCCAATCCACGCCGGCAGGCGGGGCCGAGTCCGACATTCTGTGTCTATAGACGCAAATGCTGGACTCGGGAGCACGCCCGCAAGGTAACCCCCTCAGGGAAGAGCTTCTCTGAGGGGGTTATCAGATGTGGGGAGGAGCCGCGAGAGCCGCCGGGGGACCCCAGAAGAGCAGGTTCGGGGCCACTCTGTGCAAAACGAGCTGCACAGTGGAGGTAAGTATGATATGTTTGTTATTTTTTTAAAAATTAAAAATTACCCTTACAATCACTTTAAATTATATTTAGGGAGGGCTCATTGGAAGCCAGTGGTAAGTGTCATAAAATGTAGGTAATTTTTTATATACTACCTATTGGCCATGTTCTTCCTATTAAGTAAACACCCTAAGCGTAACTGCTGAAGTCCTGCACTAGACAAGAAAATCAGAAACCATTAATTAATAAATGATGATAAAAGAAAACTGGTTCTGCACTTGGGCACTCTATAACAATCTGTGACAAAGAGCTAATATTGATATGTAATACAAAGTAAGCACAGTTAAAGCGATATTAAATCCAAAACCAAAACGGTAATATATTGCAGCTTGACGATCATTTAAGGTGTACCCGTTTTCTTTTCTTTGGCTTTTCTGTTTTCACCTGGTGATCTGGCAAGTAACATTACTCCTATTTTAGTGAGACACAACTCTGGCTGAATGAGCATAGGAGTCACAGCAGACAGCAGCATAGTAGGGGGGATTGTTAAAGTGAGTTTGTTTTATATAAAAAAATTAAATAAATAAAAATGCCATAAATCTAACCCATAGTTTGTAGACGCGATAACTTTTGCGCAAACCAATCAATAAACACTTATTGGGATTTTTTTTACCAAAAATATGTAGCAGAATACATATTGGCCTAAACTGATGAAGAAATTTGATTTTTTATTTTTTTTATTTATACAGAAAGTAAGGAATATTGTTTTTTATTCAAAATTGCTGCTCTTTTTTTGTTTATAATGCAAAAAATAAAAACCGCAGAGGTGGTCAAATACCATCAAAAGAAAGCTCTATTTGTGGGAAAAAAAGGACATCAGTTTTATTTGGGTACAACATTGCACAACCACGCAATTGTCAGTTTAAGCAACGTAGCACCGTATCACAAAAAAATGGCCTGGTCAGGAAGTGGGTAAAACCTTCCCGGGGCTGAAGTGGTTAAGCACTTATGAATTTGTTCACTTAATACCGAGGTTGGTCATATAATTAGGCAATCTGTTTAAAGCAGCGCAAATACACACCTTTTTTCAATTGCATCACTCGGGTTGACCTTGTATTATTTGGCAAAAAGAGGGCAAAATAAAATGTTCCTGTAGCTAGCAAAATCTTTCTTATTATGTTGCCTTTATAACACAAAGCTAGAAAACTGCCAGGTTTAGAAAAGAAGTATGAACATATATTATATAAATCATACATAGTATACTAGCGTGTGGCAGAGAAATCAGGTGCCACAAGGTCTAGCAGCTTAATTATTTCATCAATCTTTTCTTTTGTGTTATGTATATACATTATTGTAATTATATTAATTGAAGAAAACACATTAAATTGCACAAGTGGAGAATAAAGTAAAAGGTCCTTGTCCTAATGGTATATTATAATGTTCAGGTCACACCAACAGGGAGCATTACATTTTATTGTCCTTCAAGTATATACTGCTAGCTGGTGTATTATTTTATGTTCCAAAAGCCATGCCACTTCTTGCACAGGTCACTGCTTTAAAAACACAAAAAGCGTAATGACTGACAGCTAGTCAGCAAAAAATATACATTCAAATACACTTAGCATGGAGAGAACATATTGAACAAGTGGATACTGGAGGTAGTTACACAGATACTGCAATTATGGGTTTTACAGACTTTTTCCAATCTCACTTACAAGGCATTGAAAATGTACTGTGGAGTGGGTGAATGTTATAATAGGTTTATAAATGCTTTTTAAAGTATGGTCTTGAAAAAGTTGAATGCAAGCCTTAACCTCCTTTCTTCAAGGTCACATTGTAACAGAGCATGTGTTTCCATCTCAATCAATTTCATCCTGCCAGTGGCATAATTTTTTTTTTTTTTTTTTTTTTTTTTTAGTTTTTACTGCTTCACTGCATAGAAGAAGCACTAAACTCTGTTTGAGAAGAGGTGTGCACAGTGTGTGTTATGACCCAAAATGAGGTCCAGGAAATTGTTCTTAGGGGTCTTTATATGATCAGATATACAGTGATGCTGACTTATCAATACAGAAAATGGTAATAAAAAAAAAATCAGATCTGATTTTTCAGAGAATGAAAAACAAAATCTGATTGGTTGTTATAGACAACAGCTACCATTTTGTTCACTGTGTTACCAGATTTAGAGTCCAATATTAATCACCCACGGATGTACTAGTATGAGTATGATAGTGTTTGTTGTTCAGTTAAAGTATGACTAAAGGCAAAACTTTTTTTTTGTTTTGGATAGAGTGGAGAGGGATTAGAACACTTGTCAGTTTCTATTCCTGTCTGTGCCCCCCAATTAGGGAGATTCGACTTCTCCATTTGTCCTGTTTACCATTACCATTGAAAGTGAAAGTAATGCCGCATACACACACAAGCGGACTTTCCAGCAGACTTAGTAAAACATGTTTCAAATCTTTCCGATGGACACAAGTCCGGTCGAAAAATCCGCTCGTCTGTATGCTAGTCCGATGAGCTAAAACCGACGCTAGGGCAGCTATTGCGTACTGGCTATCAACTTCCTTATTTTAGTCCGGTCATACGTCATCACGTACAAATCCGTCAGACTGGTGTGATCGTGTGTGTCCAAGTCTGTTCGTTTGAAAGTCCGGCGGACGTACGCTGCAAAGTCCGTTGGAAAGACTGTCGGACCTAGTCCGTCGAAAAGTCCGCTTGTGTGTACGCGGCATAGCAGAAAATCCCAAAATTTTGGGTTGTCCCCAGAAAAGTAATAGAGGGGAAATCGTCCAATGGGGACAATAGTTTTGGCGACCTCGGGGTCCCCAAGGATTTCTCTTAATTTTCAGGGATTTTCTCTCACTTCCTGTTTGGTTATGGTGCACAAAGTGAAGGAATATCTCCACAATGGGACACAGATGGTGAAAACAAATCTAACAGGAGTTATAATCCTCCCTTGCTCTATCCAAAGTGAAAAATAAAAGTTTTGCCTATAGTTCTACTTTAATCTCTAACATTGTATAATATTTCATAAATGCGAGATTTAAGCATGTGATAAAGAAAATCAAAATGACAAACAAAAGTGACATGGAACAGAAATCCTGAGTGTTTCACTCAGTGTGAACTTGTTTCCAAGTGTGTGAAAGTGTCAATCAGCCCGGTATGCACACTAATCAGAATATGGGTATTCCATTCATACAAACATACACCTCATTGTTTGAATGTATTAACATGTTACCAACAGACATCTGAACATCATAGCAGAGAACAGAGAACTGAATTGTGAGGTTAGGAAATCCCATGACTGTGATTTGTTAAATGGAGCTGACCTTAAAGGTAAGTACCGGAAGGTGCCATTTTGCATTTCCAGAAAAGAAGGATGTTTACAAATGTCAAAATTGTAAAATGTGCAGTGCTATAATATGTGGTTTTCATTTTCTCACATCTACATACCGCCTTTGAATACTGAACTTAGGAAAAAAATTGAATTGCAAAACAAATTTTTGTGTGTATTTTTTAAAATGTCCATATTTTTTGGTCTATGTGAGGAAGTCAACAGGTACATTGGAGTTCAGAAACATTGCAAAAACATAAATGTTAACCTTGAGAATCACTGTAAATAGAAAAAAAAAATAAAAATGATCAACGGGGATGAACCTGTGGCAGTTCATTTTGTGAAGTTACAGCATCAAATCCATGAATTCCTTTGAATGAGTCAGTAGATTTTGGTACAATCTGGAAGGCATTGGGATACAAACCCGGCCTAAAATAGGCACAGGAAGCCTCCTCGTTATGAAAAAGCAGAACTGTAGTCCCAACAAATCCTGTTTTTGCATACGTATTTCAATTTAAACAATACTGATTTTATTTTCATGTAACATTGTGGTGCATAGGATATCTGTATGCTGAAACTTTTACTCAGCTGAGTTGAAATGACTCTTGTCTGTCTTTGTCTTTCTCCGCCTTACTTTAACCGCTTGCTGACCAGCCGCCGCAGTTGTACTGCGGCAACATGGCTCGGCTGCACGAATCGTCGTTATGTTATGTCACTCCCTCTGTTGGCCTCGATGACTGCCGGGCTCCCCTGATCGCTCGTAACACGACGAGAACCGGGATCTCTGTGTGTAAACACAGAGATTGCGGTTCTCTGAGGGAAGAAGTGACAGATCGTCTGTTCATACAAAGTGTGAAAATATATAAAGACATGTCTACCACCCAGTGGACTTTTGGGAGAGCTGCAACACCTTAAACGAGGAATATACATACAGACTGTTTACTGTTGGAATAGGTATAGTGGGGCCAGTGCTAAACTTGGTTTGTTGTGTGTGTTCATACAAAGTATGAACAGTGATCTGTCATCTTCCCTAATCAGTCCCCTCCCCCTTCAGTTAGAACACACACTAGGGAACACAATTAACCCCTTGATCGCCCCCTACTGTTAACCCCTTCACTGCCAGTGACATTTTTACAATAATCAATGCATTTTTATAGCATTGATTGCTGTATTAATGCCAATGGTCCCAAAAATGTGTCAAAATTGTCTGATGTGTCCACCATGGGGAATATTTATTATAGCAAAAAGTAAAAAATAATGCGTTTTTTTCAAAATTGTCACATTTTTTTGTTTATAGCGCAAAAAATAAAAACCGCAGAGGTAATCAAATACCACCAAAAGAAGGCTCTATTTGTGGGAAAAAAAGGACATCAATTTTGTTTGGGTGCAACGTCGCATGACTGCGCAATTGTCAGTTAAAGTGACGCAGTGCTGAATAGCAAAAAGTGCTCTGGTCAGGAAGGGGGTAAAATCTTCCAGTGCTGAAGCGGTTAAACAAAGAATAAAAAAAATTTAAAAAGAGAGTTCATATGGATTCATATATTATCCACTTTACCTCCGGAAGATTTACCCCCTTCATGACCAGGCCACTTTTTGCAATACAAAACTGCATTATTTAACTGACAATTGCTTGGTCATGCAATGCTGTACCCAAATAAAATTAATGTAATTTTTTTCCCACAAAGAGAGCTTTCTTTTGGTGGTATTTGATAGACATGTGCACTGCCGAAAAATCTGTTAGTTTTCATTTTTTTTTTCTTTCGGGTCATTCATTATGATTGCAATTCATAAATTAGAAAATTCGTAAATTAGAAAATCAAAAAATCCAAAAATCTGAATATAAGAAACAAAATTAGATAATTCGAAAGAATGAAACCCGAAAATTCTAAATAATAACTAACTAATCAATAATAACTATTAAATTACAGGTATTGGAATTTCCTTTCAATTTTGGCTGTTAGAGAAAGTAACGAATACGAATTTATCTGATGTTATGAATTATCCGAAATAACGAATGCTGCATCTAAACAAATGGAACAGAACAAATTAATAATAAATAATAATACATTTTTAAAATTATTATTATTATTTATTATTATTAAGGCGTTGCGTTCCATTCGTTTAGATACGGCATTCGTTATTTCGGATAATTCATCATTTTGGATAAATTCGTATTTGTTACATTCACTAACAGCCAAATTTGAAAGTACATTTTAATACGTATAATTTAATAGTTAGTTATTATTTCAGATTTTTGAATTTTCAGGTTTTTGGATTTTTGAATTTCCAATTTCCAAATTTTCCAATTTAGGAATTTTGGAATATTCAAATTTACGAATATTCAGAAAAAATTGTTAAATGGGTTTTCATTAATTTGGATGTTTCCAAATGAACTCATTTGTCGAAATTCGTTTAAAAACCGAATTCATAACGAAACAAATTGCACATGTCTAGTATTTGATCACCACTGTTTTTTTATTTTTTGCGCTATAAAAAAAGACTGACAATTTTGAAAAAAAGACAATATTTTTTGCTTTCTGCTATAAAGCACATCCACACATGTGTGCCTAGCCAGTGTTTGTGTTTACTATGTGTGCTGCTTTCACTAAGGGAAGAGATGGATTTGAGTCCCTGTATTGCAGGAACACAGAATCCATCCCTTCCTCCGTGTCAGAACAGAACTCTGCCTTGTTTACTTAGGCAGATCTCCATTCTGAGTCTCTGCCCGATGATCAGCGGGTGCTGGTGGACATCGAGTGCTCAGTACCCACAGATCAGCTTCTACTCTGAATAGTCGCAGCAGAAGCGGCACGCCCCCTGTAGGCCTACGCCCCCTGTAGGCTGAAGAGTACGGGATCAAATATATACAGTATATCACAAAAGTGAGTACACCCCTCACATTTTTGTAAATATTTTATTATATTTTTTCATGTGACAGCACTGAAGAAATTACACTTTGCTACAATGTAAAGTAGTGAGTGTACAGCTTGTATAACAGTGTAAATTTGCTGTCCCCTCAAAATAACTCAACACACAGCCATTAATGTCTAAACCACTGGCAACAAAAGTGAGTACATTCCTAAGTGAAAATGTCCAAATTGGGCCCAATTAGCCATTTTCGCTCCCCGGTGTCATGTGACTCGTTAGTGTTACAAGGTCTCAGGTGTGAGAGGGGAGCAGGTGTGTTAAATTTGGTGTTATTGCTCTTACTCTCTCATACTGGTCACTGGAAGTTCAACATGGCTCCTCATGGCAACGAACTCTCTAAGGATCTGAAAAAAAAATTGTTGCTCTACTTAAATGTGGCCTGGGCTATAAGAAGATAACCAAGACCCTGAAACTGAGCTGCAGCACGGTGGCCAATACGCCGCACACTGCATCAAATTGGTCTGCATGGCTGTCGTCCCAGAAGGAAACTTCTTCTAAAGATGATGCGCATGAAAGTCTGCAAACAGTTTGCTGAGGACAAGCAGGGGACAGCAAATTTATACTGTTATACAAGCTGTACACTCACTACTTTACATTGTAGCAAAATGTCATTTCTTCAGTGTTGTCACATGAAAAGATATAATAAAATATTTACAAAAATGTGAGGGGTGTATTCACTTTTGTGAGATACTGTGTATACGTGATCCAGCGCACAGCTGCAGCCTTGTAGCAATAAAACTCCTATAGGGTGATCAGCAAGTGGTTAAGGACAGGTCTAAACACTAATTTGTGAATGACAGTACACTAATATTGTTATACTGTACCCTACAATTCCATAATTTTATCTTTTTGGTTTTGCTTTACTGGTATTTATTATTATTTTGGTCAATTTCATTTCGTTTTTCTAGTACAATTCTGGCAGATATTTTTCTTGGCATTTGGGTTTATATAGTTTTTTTAGGTTTTCAACTGTGTTTCCATTTGTGTAACTGTTTAGACCTGCTTCCACCTGTCCATACAACAGTATGCTCAGTCTGATCATTTTGTTGTTTTATTTTTTGTTTCCATTTTTTGTGTTCTCAGTTGTATATAGCTGTCTCTCTTTAGTTATCCCCACCTACCATCAGTGTTGCCAACCTACCAGATTGAAATTTACGGACACGACATCCATAATTTCCTGGCACAGCCAAGTTTTTAATGGCATTGCCAAAAGTTACAAAATTACAGTTTTAGGAACAAATTTTAGTGTTTATGCTACAAACAAGTAGAATATACAATTATCAATGTGATTTAACCCCTTCCCGACTGGCGCACACCGATGTACGTCGGCAGAATGGCACGGCTGGGCTCCGTGAGCTCTGGGAGCCAGGTCGCGGGTCCCGTGGACTCGATTGCCGCGGGGATACCCGCAATCGTCTCATGGAGAGGACGAATGGGGAGATGCTGATGTAAACAGCATCTCCCCGTTCTGCCTAGTGACAAGTGTCACTGATCTCTGCTCCCTGTCATCAGGAGCAGTGATCAGAGTAGTGACACATCTAGCCCATCCCCCCCTATAGTTAGAAATCACTCCCTAGTACTGATTTAACCCCTCCCCGCCCCCTAGAGGTTAACCCCTTCACTGCCAGTGTCATTTATACAGGAATCAATGCATTTTTATAGCAGTAATTGCTGTATAAATGACAATGGTCCCAAAAATGTGTCAAAAATGTCCGACATGTCCGCCATAACATCGCAGTCACAATAAAAATAGCTGATCGTCACCATTACTAGTAAAAAAAAATTATTAATAAAAATGCCATAAAACGATCCCCTATTTTGTAAACACTATAACTTTTGCACAAACCAATCAATAAACGCTTATTGCAATTTTTTTTTTACCAAAAATATGTAGAAGAATACATATCGGCCTAAACTGAGGAAAAAAAATGTTTTTTTATACATTTTTGGGGAATATTTATTATAGCAAAATGTAAAAAAAAATGCGATTTTTTCAAAATTGTCCCTCTTATTTTGTTTATAGCGCAAAAAATAAAAATCACAGAGGTGATCAAATACCACCAAAAGAAAGCTATATTTGTGGGAAAAAAAGGACGTCAATTTTGTTTGGGTGCAACGTCGCACGACCGCGTAATTGTCAGTTAAGGCGATGCAGTGCCGAATCGCAAAAAGTGCTCTGGCCAGGAAGGGGGTAAATTCTTCCGGGGCTGAAGTGGTTAAAGTAGATATTAGGGCAAAAAACATATTTCTTATTTTATTTTCGATATAGTAAGTAAATAGCTCAGGGACAGGAGGGCAAAAATTTAGAATAGGAAGGCACACACACATGAAGTTGGTCCCTTCAGTCCACTCCAGTCTAAACAGCACTGACAGTCCCGCTCCCGACCTGCCCTGCTCCTGTTCTGCAGACCCGCACACTGCTTGGCTCCCTTGCACCATGACATCACACCACACTCTCGGACACTGCCTCCACCAGAGCTGCTGAAAACACTGTAGCAGGGATTCGGATGGTCTTGGCCGACTCTGGACCGAGCCGAACATCACAACCATATTTTTTACTGGCAACTTTTTCCTTTTACTGGCATTTACCGGCAGGAAAAAAATGCCTGTTTTTTACTGTCTGCCAGTAAAAATACTGACGGTTGGCAACACTGCCTACTATCAGAACTGACATGATGCACTTGTCCAATGAGCATATACTGTGGCACTTTCTTTATTTTTTTTTATTCCAGCAGCATGGTTCCACTCTGGTAGGTTGGCTTTTTAGCTCTTTTGGAGTACAGTTGACTGATTTTTTTCAGCTGTGTTACTTAATTATTCTAGAGCCTATTTCCCTGGACTCTCTCTTTTTTATATAAGGGACAATAGGCCACCCTTTAGTAGTAATTTTCCTTTATTACCCTGGAACAAGCATGTTATATACATGGACAGGTGGTATAGTTCCAGGTGGTTCTTGTTGGTCATTATTAGCTATGTACAGTATATTGCACATACAGCAGTTGTTACTGTGGGGTTGATTTACTAAAACTGGAGAGTGCAAAATCTGGTGCAGCTCTGTATAGAAACCAGTCAGCTTCCAAGTTTTTTTTTGTCAAAGCTTAACTGCTTGCAGACCAGCCACCACAGTTTTACTGCGGCAGGTTGGCTCCACTACGTGATCTCGTGAGGTCCGGATTGCAGGAGCGCGCCCGCCGTGAGTTCCGTAAGTCGGACCGCAGGTCCCATGGATTCGATCTACGTGGGGACACCCGTGATCGTCTCACGGAGAGTAGGGATGAGCTTCGAGTTCGAGTCGAACTCATGTTCGACTCAAACATCGGCTGTTCGCAAGTTCGATGTAGGATTCGATGTACGTGGGGACACCCACGATCATCTCACGGAGAGTAGGGATGAGTTTCAAGTTTGAGTCAAACTCATGTTCGACTCGAACATCGGCTGTTCGCAAGTTCGCCGAACAGCGAACAATTTGGGGTGTTCGCGGAAAATTCGAATGCCGTGGAACACCCTTTAAAAGTCTATGGGAGAAATCAAAAGTGCAAATTTTAAAGGCTTACATGCATGGTATTGTCATAAAAAGTGTTTGGGGACCTGGGTCCTGCCCCAGGGGACATGTATCAATGCAAAAAAAAGTTTTAAAAATGGACGTTTTTTCGGGAGCAGTGATTTTAATAATGTTTAAAGTGAAACAATAAAAGTGTAGCTGGGGGGTGTCTATAGTATGCCTGTAAAGGGGCGCATGTTTCCCGTGTTTAGAACAGTCTGACAGCAAAATGACATTTCAAAGGAAAAAAAGTAATTTAAAACTACTCGCGGCTATTAATGCATTGCCGGTCCGACAATTCACATAGAAGTTCATTGATAAAAACGGCATGGGAATTCCCCACAGGGGAACCCCAAACCAAAATTTAAAAAAAATGACGTGGGGGGGTCCCCCTAAATTCCATACTAGGCCCTTCAGGTCTGGTATGGATATTAAGGGGAACCCCGGCCAAAATTAAAAAAAAAATTACGTGGGGGTCCCCCTAAATTCCATATCAGGCCCTTCAGGTCTGGTATGGATATTAAGGGGAACCCCGGCCAAAATTTAAAAAAAAAAGACGTGGGGGTCCCCCTAAATTCCATACCAGGCCCTTCAGGTCTGGTATGGATATTAAGGGGAACCCCGCGCCAAAATTTTTAGAAAAACGGCGTGGGGTCCCCCCAAAAATCCATACCAGACCCTTATCCGAGCATGCAACCTGGCAGGCCGCAGGAAAAGAGGGGGGACGAGAGAGTACCCCCTTACCATTTCACACAGGGGGGAGGGCCGGGATCTGGGGGTCCCCTTGTTAAAGGGGGCTTCCAGATTCCGATAAGCCCCCCGCCTGCAGACCCCCACAACCACCGGCCAGGGTTGTGGGGATGAGGCCCTTGTCCTCATCAACATGGGGACAAGGTGTTTTGGGGGGCTACCCCAAAGCACCCTCCCAATGTTGAGGGCATGTGGCCTGGTACGGTTCAGGAGGGAGGGGCGCTCTCTCGTCCCCCCCTCTTTTCCTGCGGCCTGCCAGGTTGCGTGCTCGGATAAGGGTCTGGTATGGATTTTTAACCCCTGAAGAGCCCCCTCCTGGTTAACCCCAATCACTGCAAATCACATATACACAGTACTCATTTTTAATCGCACTGATCACTGTATAAACGTGAATGGTCCCAAAATAGCACCAAAAGTGTCCGATCTGTCTGCCATAATGTCGCCATAAAATCGATGATCACCGCCATTACTAGTTAAAAAAAAAATTATTAATAAAAATGCCATAAAACTATCCCCTATTTTGTAGATGCTATAACTTTTGCGCAAACCAATCAATAAATGCTTATAGCGATTTTTTTACCAAAAATATGTAGAAGAATATGTATCGGTCTAAACTGAGGAAAAAAAATGTTTTTTATATATTTTTTGGGGATATTTACTATAGCAAAAAGTAAAAAATATTGCTTTTTTTTTCAAAATTGTTGCTCTTTTTTTGTTTATAGCGCAAAAAATAAAAACCACAGAGGTGATCAAATACCACCAAAAGAAAGCTCTATTTTTGGGGAAAAAAGGACGCCAATTTTGTTTGGGAGCCACGTTGCACGACCACGCAATTGTCAGTTAAAGCGACGCAGTGCCGAATCGCAAAAAGTGCTCTGGTCAGGAAGGGGGCAAATCCTTCCGGTGATGAAGTGGTTAATTGAACAAGCAGAAAGTTAAAAGCTGAGCACAGGTGCACCAGATTTTGCACTCTCCAGTTTTAATAATATAATAATAATAAAAATTATTCGATAATGTAATCAAATCAAAAACACTGAAATTTGCTCAGTTGCAGAATTGTCATTACTTTTCAGTGTTTGATGACGGATCTCCCCACAAATCACTATCGCTCATTTTGCGAGTGATTCTAATTTATTATCGCTGTTTTCTAGCTGGTCTAAAACCCCTTTTGGTGTAAAGGGACGGTTTTGGTTGCTATGGACAATCTCCAGTTTCCAGGCAGAAAGAATGGTTTTTATAATATAAAACTGCATGCAGGGCACTGGGGAAACCA
Source organism: Aquarana catesbeiana (assembly GCF_042186555.1). NCBI lineage: Eukaryota > Metazoa > Chordata > Amphibia > Anura > Ranidae > Aquarana > Aquarana catesbeiana. The sequence continues at coordinate 169,463,697 of NC_133327.1, read as the reverse complement.
CTAGGGACAAAGGGGATGTGCAATTATTTGATACAGTACTGTAATCTTTAAGATTACAGTATACTGTATCTATACTGTGTGTTTTACTTTTTGATCTTGGCGCCGAACTTCATCCCAGTGCATTGCAACGCTCGCAGGGAACAGAGCTCGGCACTGTGAATTGAGCTAGACACGGCGGCTCGCAGATCACAGCGAGGAGATATCGCAGGATCCAGGGGACAAGGTAAGTAACCTCTACATGGATCCTGTGATCCCGAGTCTGGCTCGGGGATACTGCTTTTTGGTACTGAAAATCCACCCCGAGCCAAACTCGGGAATACCGCTAGGGGGTTAATACCTTTGTATCTCCAAAGTAATTGTTTATGTGGCTACAGTAAACGCACAGCTTTTTCATTATGACATACTGGGTTTTTTTTATTATGAATATCTAATTATTGTCACTGTAGACCATTGTATCTCTCTGTGCTCTGTTGGGAACACTTGCATGCTCTAATTTTCCCAGTGACCAAAATTTTACAGTGAAACAGAAATAAGTGGGAAGTCAGACAATTCTGATTTATTCATTTCCTGTTGTGTCCAGGTGACAGGAAGTGAAGGGAAACCACTGGCAAAAAAGCATGAGTTTAAACCTTCCTTGATAAATTTCAAAATAATAAAATATATGTATGCTTTGCTTTTTTCTTCACTGTTGAGAGCATACAGTTACATACTTGGTATTAGAATTTGTCTTATAATCTTTCTCTCTTTATTATGTATGGGTTGTTGTCAACTATTCATTATTAGGAGACATTTTCCTTATTTTTTTTTTTTAATATTTAGTCCTAATTTTCCCCCTAGTGCAACCTACAAATAATAAAAAATGCCAACCTTAGAAAGCATGCAAGACTGTATATATTCTTGCTGATTTTTAATTTAGTAAAGTAATTCAGATTATTTGCAACAAAGGGAACGGGGGCCCGTTTTCCTTTTTGACTTTTAATTTTAAAAAATCATTTAAAACAAACTGTTTTGTAGATATTAATACAGATTTGTTCAATACAAAAAAATGCAGCCAAAGTGAAAACAAGAGACTTTATATTATAGAGAGCAGATAAGAAAAAGCTTTGGAATTTCACTTTGATCTATAGCTTGGGGCATTAGCATTTTCTACTCAGTGTCCATGTTAAGATCAAACAGTAGATTCTGCTGTGAAGGTAACAGCTGAGCTCTAGCATCTGGCTTTAGAACTTGTCCCCCATTACTCTTGGTGGTTTCACAGGTAAGATCAATCAGTGAACTGCTAAAGCTATCCAGGAAAGAGTACAAGTGTGCTAAAGTCAGAAAGTCTTGCTTATTTACCTTATTGTTAGTTTTATGTTATATAGAATAAGTAAAACCCAAGAAGCCTCCCATATGACATCCTGTTTGTGTTTCTTACTTGCAGCTTTCTTTTCTTTGTAAAGCTCCATTCACATCTAGGCATTCTGCATCGTGGACAAAATCGTGGGATTCTGCCTGCATTTCCAGTATCGTGACAAAACGCGAAACACATTTGCGGTGCCATTATTTCTTAATGGCACCGCAAACGCAGTGCAAAAATCGCGACTGCAAACGCTCCTGGCTCTGTGCCAAGATTTGGTACGTGAGCTTCTTTTTGAGCGTTTTTGAAGCGCAGGGAGGCCCATTCAAATGAATAGTGCCGCTCCAGAAAACGCTCAAGTAAGAAACAAAAAAAAAGTTCAGAAAAACGAGTGGCTGCAGCTATTGCTGCAGATTGCTCAGGTGTGAATGAAGCCTAAGACTGGCCATACATTATACAAACTTCTTGTACAATTTTCCTTTAGATTTACCAAAACCATATAATATGAGGTCAAACCTAAAGACTTTTAATTTTTATGCAGACAAGCAGGCCCTTGCACTACATAGTTAGTAAATCTAGACGAAATTGAATAAGAAAATTGTATAATGTATGGCCATCCTAATAAGCTTAAAGGCCTGCAACTTTAAACATGCATTTTCAAAACACCATATTACTAGCAACAAGGCAAGATTACAATATACCTGTTATTAAGACCCCTTTCACACTAAGGTGGTTTTGAGACATTTTAGCGCTTGAAATAGCCTCTATGTAGTGCCTGAAAACTGGTTCCCATTCATTTCAGTGTATCTTTTCACACTGGGGTGGTGTGCTTGCGGAACGTTTAGAAAAATCCTGCAAGCAGCATCTTTTGGGTGGTTTGGGAGCGCTATATACAGCACTCCTAAAATGCCCTACCCATTGATATAAATGGGCAGCACTTCGGAATCACCGCATTACAGACGTTTTTAAACCCTTCTTTGGGGTTAAAAGCGCCCCGCTAGCAGCTATAAAACACTGCTTAAACCGTACTAAAGTGCCACTAAAATGAGTGGTGCTTTAGCACTAATGCGGCCATGGCCCCAGTGTGAAAAGGATCTAAATCTATTGAGTAGCCATTAGGAGTGGGCCGCTTGTAAGCAGGCTGGGAAGTGCTAGTTAGCTGCTGCCCAACAGGGAAGCAAAGGTTTAACTTATTTCCTGGGTCTCTGCTGGGTTCTGCCACCCCTCCCCCAAAACGTGTGTCCTGGAGCCTTTTACATGTAGGGGGGTTGCTGGGACTTGCAGTCCTCCTGAATACACCAGCCAAGGTACTCTGTGACAGAGGGAAGCACACAGTCTGAGTTAGGGATTAGGAATGTAGGGAGAATAACTATGTGGACTCGGTCATGTTTTGTACCCTTTTCTGTGTAAAGCTTCCAAGCTTTGATTTCTGTTTGGTCTGTACTTCTTAAAGGAGTGGAATGCTACTACAGGGGGTCCCCGGGTTACAAACAAGATAGGGACTGTAGGTTTGTTCTTAAGTTGAATCTGTTTGTAAGTCGGAACAGGTAAATTTTTTAAGTGTAGCTCCAGCCAAAAAATCTATTTTTAAGTTTTGTAGATAGCATAGGGAAGGGTTATCACCCCTGTAACATTTGTTTTGCTGTGTGTGCCCCTATTCAGAAGATTTCACCTCACTTTCTGTCCCAATGACAATTGGATTTTGAAAATTTGGGGTTAATAGGGAAATAAGGATAGGTGATAAAGCATCAGTGGAGACACCTTTTACCCATATTAACTCTTACAGGAGTGAATTTCCCTTCCTAGTGGTAGATTTCCTCTCACTTCCTGTTGTCTCCCTCCGTTTGTAAGTAGGAGTCGTTTGTAAGTCGGATGTTTGTAAGTAGGGGACCCCCTGTAACTTGCACACACAGTCTCCAGCTCTGGGTCACTAGGCACATTGGGGCATGAAGACAGCACTTAAGGAGATAGCCTATTGCAGTACTACATGTGGTTACCATGGGCAATGGAAGTCTACAGTCAGTTAAAGCAGCCTTTCAGTAGCATGTATCTATGTCAGGTGGGAAAGCCGCTAGCAACAAGGGAGTTGTGTTCTGTACTCCTTCCTCAAGCGGTCCGTCTCCCAAAGCAACAAGAGCAGACTTGCGCCACCAAGGTTCTCATCCTGGGCAAAGGTACTGAAAGTCAAGAGTTAAGTGAGTGCGTGCATGGAGCCAGCGTTAGGTGCACAGCAGGGCCCCATTCTGCTACCTGAGAGAGGTAGTGGCAAATGCTGGACAGATGGATGTGGACATAAGCTTGTCTTGTCCCTCCTAAGTGCACAAGTGATTGTGGCGATGCTTATTACATTGAGAAAGTTTACTAGAGATCATTCATAATAATTTACAACAACCTGCGCTTAAAATAGTCACTATGATCCTTTTTAAAATAGTCTCCTTTTGAAAGTAAAATGTTCATATAATGAAGCAGATTTCTGTGTATAAGTAAATAAAATGTTCTCCTTATGCTCTCACTAGATACATGATGAAATAAAGCCTTTCAACAACTACTCAAGTGCCTTGTCTTGATTGCAAATCTGCTCCATTGTGCTTCTCTCGCATCATGTAGAAACCAGAGATAGCATATAGTGTAGTATGTTCAAAAACGGAAATTGTGGTGGTGGGGGGGGGGCTTATTACACAAATATAATAGGAAATGGGTGATTGGATGCACTTTATTGTGGTGCACTATAAACTGTGTACAATTGGGAACTGCCACTGACACAAATTGAAAAACTAAATAAAATTGTATAGAATTTAATAAAAAAGGGGGAACACCAGCATTTTTTAACATAACTTATAACATAAAAGTTATGGCAGAAGAACAAAATGTGCATGCAGGTATCCATACTGACCTCACGTGTCTTATGTGTCAATCAAAATATATTCCTAGCTCAACAGATAGAAGGAGACTAGAATGCCAGTAAAATGCCATGTAGCCAAAGCAGGAGGGATAACTAAGCCGTGGCCCTGTATCGCACCGCTGACACAGGTGTACCCAATCCCGGTGATGCTGGGTCACGGCGCTGCCAGCAAGTTATGTCATCGCGATGAACTGACGCGAATGACATCATCACGAGCAGACGTCGGATCCGATCACATGATGGCATGGCACACTGCGCTGCCCGCCCACTGACGCATGTAGGACAAAGTCACATGAAAACAAACCATGCACCAAAGCACTGAAAGAAGCCGTCGTAACCGCCCCTCCAGGGGGGCGTCTGTGCGGCCTGGGTGCACCAGGAAAAAGAGGGCTCAGTTAGGCTAAACCATGGAGAACCATGGACAAAAGATGTATACAAATACATTAAAGAAAACAGCCATCCGAAATGGGAGTAGATTAGCCACATTGGGTGTCAATACAGAAAAAAGAATACGAAAAAAGAAAAAAGGAAAAGGCAAAAAGAAAAAGTAAATAAACTGAAAAATATTAGAAAAAAATCTAAATGTAATTATAATATAATGACAATTGACACGTATGGTCCATATGGAAACCCAACCACATTGATGAGAATATGATTGGTCAGATAACTGAGTAACTACACATCATACAACACAATTGATGGACCAGCAAGCCAATACCGTATATATTGTCAAAAATGATATAAATCATTATTACTGAAATTATACCCATGGGGGACTAGTATAGTAGCAAATAAATCTGAAACAGAACAACTAAGGGAGTTAGTCATTTTCTGGACCACCCAAGACAAATCCTTCCAAAATGAGTTGGCAGGGGGCACACATTTGCAACTGGGGCTCTTTCTCAAAGTGGGCGATTTCTATAAGTGGAAGCACTTCTGACTCTGCACTTGTCTGAGGATTTCTTCTCTGTCTCTTCGCAGGTTTGCTTGCAGCTAACTGCCATCCACCCAGAATTGAAAACTGAAAAGTATTTGTTTTCCTTGGTCTAAATTGTTATGGTATATTTGCAGCTGACTGCCATCCACCCAGAATTGAAAACTGAAAAGTATTTGTTTTCCCTAGTTTAAAGAGCTATGGTATGTTTGCAGCTGACTGCCATCCACCCAGAATTGAAAACTGAAAAGTATTTGTTTTCCCTAGTCTAAATTGCTATGGTATGTTTGCAGCTGACTGCCATCCACCCAGAATTGAAAACTGAAAAGTATTTGTTTTGCCTGTCTAAATTGCTATGGTATGTGCTAACTAACCATCTCCACCCAAAAACTGAAACACTGCTATCTGATTTGCTTATGTATCTTAATAATTGCTGGTATGTTATTTTTGCTTAACAGTCTGTAGACCTGTCCACATTACAATGCTTTATTATCTCCCTCGTATTACCCAAAATTATGGCCTGTTAACTTTAGTGCCCTCTTGCTAGTCTGTTTCTGAAGTAAGAATTTTGCCCTGTTAACCAGCCAACCTTTATTACCTCTTGATTGCTAATTGAAATCCACCCACCACCCACCCCATCAGTATAAATATAAGCTTCTTTTGGGGGAAGCATTTGCAACTGGGCTCTTTCTCAAATTGGGCAATTTCTATAAGTGGAAGCACTTCTGACTCTGCACTTCAGCGAATGCACAAAGCAAATGAACACAAGAAAAAACTTTGAAAAACACCAGGCAGATATCAGGTGACCATGTTTTACCCCATTCAGCTCCTTCTCCTTGTAACATGCACTCTCTACCACTCCTTTTGACAGCTGTGTCCTCTATCCTTAAACTATCTCTCCTTCACCCCTCTCTCCCCCCCCACAGCATATATATATATATATATATATATATATATATATATATATATATATATATCACCCTCACTTCTGTCCTCTCCTTATTACTGCACCCACCAACTCCTGCTAATTCTAAATCCACACACACTAAAAATCTCCAAGACCCTGGGCCATGTCCCTTCATATAAATCCCACTCCCATATTACCTCCCTCACTCTCCTGCTTCTCCTAACCTCTGGAGATATATCCCCAAACCCTGGGCCTCCATCATTTAACTGTACCCCATGCACCCACCACCCTGCACCCTCTGGTAGCAGCCGCAATCAACACAATTTAGTTTCCATTTATTCTTCCTAATACCAGACTCCCTGTCTCTTGTGCCCTTTGGAACTCCTGCTCTGTCTGCAACAAACTCACCTCTCTCCATGACCTCTTTATTGCCAACTCATTTAACCTACTCTCCATTACTGAAACCTGGCTCCACGAATCCGACACTGCGTCTTCTGCTGCCCTATCCCATGGTGGTTTTCTCTGGACTCACTCCCCCAGATCCAGTGGACATAAGGGAGGAGGTGTCGGAATCCTTCTAGCCCCACATAGCACCTTTCAGGTGCTACACCCACCTCCCTCTCGGTCACTCTCCTCTTTGGAAGCACACTGCATTCGTCTTTTCACTCCAGTTTCTCTAAGGATAGCTGTGATCTTCAGGCCCCCTGGACCAGTATCAACCTTTCTTGATGACTTCTCTGCCTGGCTACCCTACTTTCTTTCTTCTGAAATCCCCACAATCATTCTCAGGGACTTCAACATCCCTATTAATACTAACACTCCTGCCACTTCCAAACTTCTCAGCCTAACATCCTGCTTTGACCTGAAGCAGTGGATACATGCTCCTACTCACTCCAAAAGCTATACCCTTGACCTCGTTTTCTCTCACCTTTGCACTCCATGCAACCTCTCTAACTATCCATTCCCTCTCTCTGATCACCACCTTATCAGTTTCACTCTCTCACTCTCCTTCACCTCCTCTCCCTCCAACCGCCTAAAAGCTACCCGCAGAAACCTACGTCATCTCAACCCTTCTCTTCTCTACTCTGCTATCGACAACCTCTACGACAAAATCTCACCCCTATCCTGCACCAACTTAGCGACTTCTTTCTACAATGCCTCACTTCTAGCCTCACTGGACTCAATGTCCCCCCTCACTACACACAGAATCAGGCCCCAACTCCTTCGCCCTTGGCAAATAGATGATACTAGAATTCTGAAAAAACGTAGCCATGCTCACAAGCGCCTGTGGCGTAAGATTTAGTCTCAGAGAGATTTCAACCAATATAAATCTGCCCTCCAAAAATACAATTCCAGCCTCCTCACTGCCAAGCAGACCTATTTTATCACTCTCATTCACAACTTGTCATTCCGTCCCCATCAACTCTTCTCTGCCTTCAACTCTCTGCTTCGTCCTCCACCGCCTCCACCCGCCAACTCACTGACTGCCCAGGAGATCGCCAATCAATTCAAACAGAAGATTGATACAATTCGCGAGGAGATCTCTACTGTTCCGATACCCTCCATGCTTCACACTTCATGCCCACAGGCACAATCATTACTTCCCTATTTCTACCCCCCCACTATAGACAAGGTTGCTAAACTACTTGCTAATGTCCACCTTACCACCTGCCCTCTGGATCCTGTTTCCTCACAAATGCTACGTTCACCCTCTGGCTCTATGCTACGTTCTCTACCCCACATCTTCAATCTCTCTCTCTCTTCTGGCATGTTCCCCAACTCTCTAAAACATGCACTTGTCAGACCCATACTTAAAAAGCCCTCACTAGACCCATCCAATCTTAACAACCTACGTCCCATCTCCTTGCTCCCCTTCTTATCCAAACTCCTTGAACGTCTGGTCTACAACTGACTGAGCATCCACCTCGCTAATAATAGCCTTCTTGATCCCCTTCAGTCTGGATTTCGTCCTCAACACTCCACAGAAACTGCTCTCCTAAAACTAACAAACGATCTAATAACGGGCAAAACCAATCGACACTATTCTGTACTCCTACTCCTGGACCTCTCTGCTGTCTTTGATGCTGTTGACCACCCCATCCTCCTCAAAAAACTCCACGCCTTTGGTCTCTGTGACTGTACTCTTCACTAGTTCTCTTCCTACTTATTCAACTGCACCTTTAACGTTTCCTACAACTCTTCTTCCTCTTCTCCTCTTCCTTTCTCAGTTGGGGTCCCCCAAGGTTCTGTTCTTGGACCTCTCCTATTTTCAATCTACACCTCCTCCCTGGGTCAGCTGATAGCCTCCCATGGCTTCCAATACCATCTCTACGCTGACGACACCCAAATCTATTTCTCTACCCCTCAGCTCACTCCCTCTGTCTCCTCACGTATCACTAATTTACTATCAGATATATCAGTCTGGATGTCACACCACTTCAACAAACTCAATCTATCCAAAACCGAACTTATAATTTTTCCTCCCCCATATGCCCCTTCCCCTGATCTCTCTGTCAAAATCGATGGCACAACTATAAGCCCATCCCCACATGCCAAGGTTCTAGATGTAGTCCTGGACTATGAACTCTCCTTTAAGCACCACGTTCAATCACTGTCCAAATCCTGCCGCCTCAACCTCTGCAACATCTCCAAAATACACCCCTTTCTAACCAATGACACAACAAAGCTCTTAATTCACTCGCTGGTCATCTCTCGCCTCAACTACTGCAACTCCCTTCTCATTGGCTTACCTCTACATAGTCTATCACCTCTTCAATCCATCATGAATGCTGCTCCCAGACTCATCCACCTTACCAATCACTCTGTCTCTGCTACCCCTCTCTGTCAATCCCTCCACTGGCTTCGGCCAAAGAATTAAATTCAAAATACTAACAACTACGTACAAAGCCTTCCACAATTTAGCCCCCAGCTACATCACTAGCCTAGGCTCTAAATACCAACCTACTCATTCTCTTTGTTCCTCTCAAGACCTTCTGCTCTCTAGCTCCCTCATCACCTCCTCCCATGCTCGCATCCAGGACTTTTCCGAAGCCTCTCCAATCCTATGGAATGCCCTACCCCAATCTATCCGCTTATCTACTACTCTATTAGCTTTTAGACAATCCCCGAAAACTCTTCTCTTCAGAGAAGCCTACCCTACCCACACCTAACAACTGTATTTTCATTTTCTCCATCAGCTCACCCCCCACTGTTATTACCTTTTGTTTCCACTTGACCCTCCCTTCTAGATTGTAACCTCTAATGAGCAGGGCCCTCTAATCCCTCCTGTATTGATTTGTATTGTGTGTACTGTCTGCCTTCATGTTGTAAAGCACTGCGTAAACTGTTGGCGCTATATAAATCCTGTACAATAATAATAATAATAATAATAATTATAGGATATTGTCTCGTTTAGGCCAGGAAACATAGTGGCATTGAGTTTAAAGATCCAGTGTTGTTCACGTTGCAACAGTGTCTTATTCCAGTTCCTGCCTCTAAGGCCTGCGTGTACTCTATCAAGTATTAAAAATTGGATCCGTGGGAAGGAACCTCCATGGAATTGAGTCACATGTCGACCAAGTGGCAGATCTGGATTGCATAATTGCATGCTATGAATATGACGGTATGCTCTCTGCCAAAGTTCCATTTTGGTCTTACCCACATAGAAACAGGAACAGTCACACTGCAATAAGTAAACAATGCCTTGTGTTTGGCAATTAGCATAATGCCTGGGTGTGAATTTAACCCGATTGGGAAGATCTGGGATGCATGAAGGTGTTCATATATTGACAATACCCACACCCCCCATATCTAAAGGTACCCAGCCTTTTACATGGATCCCTACTGCCACCTTTAAACTCACTTGAGACAAGTTTGTCTCTCAAAGACCTAGCTCTCTGAAATGTGAAAGCCGGATGTTCAGAAACACAAGGTCAAGCTATCGAGTCAAGTGTTAGGATATGCCAATATTTATTAATATTTTTTTTAAATGTTCCTGCTGGTTAGAAAACTACGTGATAATTCTAAGAGGGTTGGTGTCAAGCTTCTTGGTTTTGTTTTTATAGAGCAATTCTTGTCTATTTTTTAAAGTAGCTTTTTTAAAAGCTTGCTTTAGACACTTATTAGAGTAGCCACAGGCTAGCAATCTTGCCCGCAGTTTGTCTGCTTCCTGTTTGAATGTATTTTCATTTGAACAGTTTCTTCGGATTTGAAGATACTGGCCAAAAGGGATGGATTTAACCAAACTGCTGGGATAGAAACTAGTTTTACCGGCAGTTGGTTTACGGTAATTTTACAGTAATTTTTACCGGCAATTTCCGGCAGTTGGTTTACGGTAAAGACTACTAGACAAAAAAGCTCATGTAATGTCATTAATGTCTCACGTAATGTCATTAATCTATCACAATATCTCCCTAATGACATTGGAAAATACATACTTACCAAGGGCCTCAGCTTCTGTCCAAATGAGGACATTGATAAATTTGAGGTGATAAAGGATGTTCAGCTTTTTGCAAGAAAAATAATTCCTAAACAGTTTTACTCCAAAACTATTAGAGGGAACTGAAGAGGGAACACAATTAAAAACACAAGAAATGCAAGCAATTGATAACCTTATTGTACTTCTAGAGGAAAATGATCCCAATCCTGATCGCATTGATTGTATAGATTTGGAACATTTATTGCAAAACTTGATCAAACTAGCTCTTCAACCAGCTGTAGCAGTATGCCCAATCTTAAAAAAAAAGTCAGACAAGTGACTTGGTTAAATTGATGATAGGCAACTCCTATTCTCATATTGATTAGTGGTTCCAAATTAATAATAACTACTGCAGTAGGGAACAGACACAAAAGATACACTCAGCATCTTTCCAAATAACTGTTCTGCCTTAATATGACGCAATTGAAGGTTTTTATACACATGATTACGTAGGTATCACATTAATATTACAATTGTACGTTTATGGTAACAAGGGGCGTTACATAGGCAGGCTAATTCTAATCAGGACTCGAAAGAATGAATTTACTGAAAACATTATTAGTGCTGTGTGCACAGTAAGTGGAGTGTGCAATACATATAAAATGGAATACAATTATATACAGAACTTACAAATTTCCATTACACAAGTTTCTGGCATTGGGGCTGAACTCGAATGTTTTTGCACTTGTCAAGCTCACAATCAATGAAATCAAGCATATCTAAATTAAGCATGATCAGGCCTCTAACCTTTCGGTGGAAGAACAACAGATGTTACATAATTTATCCACTAATCCTACAATCACTATAAAGCCCTCCGATAAGGGGGGTAATATAGTGGTTCTCGATAATGACCAATATACTCATATGTGTAACGAAATTCTTAAAAACAAATCCTGGTACACCAATGTCACTATATCTAAAATTGATAGGTTCCAGCAAGAATTTTACAAACTTGTAGATTCAGCTTTCTATCATACCTTAATTTCTAAAGATTAATGGGAATTCATTCACACTCCTTTGCCATGCACACCTACCTTCTATTCACTCACTAAACTGCACAAGAGTATATTGCATCCATCGGGCCGGCCCATTATATCAGGTAATGGGTCTCTAACTGAGAACCCGAGCAAGCTCATTGATGGTTATTTATGCCCCCATGTTCTAAGTATCCCCAGTTACATACAGGACACGATTCATCTTCTTCAAAACATTGATGATTTGCAGGTCCCAAGTGGTGCGATTCTCACAGCCATCGATGTGGAAGCACTATATAGTTCTATTCTGAACAACAAGGGTTTGGCTTACATTCGACGAGTGTTATCAGAGAAGAGTCGATTTGAGCGTAAGTTTAATGACTTTATTGTTGATGCACTCGAATTTATCTTATGCCACAATTATTTTACCTTTAATGGTTCCCACTTCCTCCAGGTACAGGGCGTAGCAATGGGTAATTGCTGTGCTCCATCCTATGCCAATCTGTACATGGGGGAGTGGAAACATATGATCAATAACTCTGATGACCTGGCTCTATTCCTTGATCATGTCGTTCTTTGGTTTTGTTACATCGACGATGTTTTCATGGTTTGGGGTGGCTCTGATGAGTTGCCACATACTTTTGTGCAGTGTCTGAACACTAATACTTTCAATCTGAGTTTCACCCTGTTCTGTGATCCAGCTAAAATTGAGTTTCTAGATGTGTATATTCACATTGATCAATACATTTTTTGTCTAGTAGTCTTTACTGTAAACCAACTGCCGGTAATGGCATTTTACATGCCACTAGTTTTCATCTCGGCAGTTTGGTTAAATCCATACCTTTTGGCCTGTATCTTCGAATCTGACAAAACTGTTCAAATGAAAATACATTTTATTGTTATTTATAATATTACATATTATTATTATTATACCTCTGGAGGAAGATTCCAAAGCTTAGGGCACGAGATTTAACATAACCAGCCTGAATATTTACCAGATTCCAGCCAATCTCTGGAAAGGAGTGTCCAGAAGGGGGCTGGAATGTTGATGAATAGTATGAAACACTGAAGAGCAGCGTTCCTTCTCCTCAGGAGGGTTCAAGAGCCAGAGGGGCTGCTGTCCTCAGGCATCCCATGGACTGCACAGCTGCTCTTGTCTTGTCATGGCTGAAGGCCATGATGAACTGTACTAGAAGCTGATTGCAGAATCTCACCACAGGGTATTTGGTCTGGAGAAGTGCCTTCTCACTCACTGGACCCTTTCCGGAGGAAGCTGGAAGGTGACAGCTGTCCTGGGGACTTGTGAGTAAAGACCCTAAACTGACCTCTAATTGTGTAGTGTTCTGAAAACTGCACTGGGTACCATCAGATATGCATCAGCGCAAGGTAACCAGATGCCTAAAAGACTTGCCCCATGGGCTTCAGCTGTGAGGCCCTAGACTGTTCAACACTCACTATTGCTCAATGAGAAGATCGTCCCCTAATTATCAAGTGCTGAATGTTTTGGAGTATCCAATGCCCTGGTCCTCTCTCCTGGTAAGGTCCTTTGAGCAATAAATTACCCAAAAAAAAGACAATCCCTAGACTGATTCATTAGAGCCAGAGTGATGGACTGGTGTTGGGTGACTGGCAGCCTCTGTACTATTTGAGAAGATCCAGCTGTTACCAGTGCTCCCTACAGGTGTAGCTCTACACTGGGCAGAATTGAATCCCCTTGAAAGCACCCATCTAATGCTGAAGGGTATGGCTGGCTAAAGCAGGGACAGGTGACGTGGTGTATAAATACATTTTTATCACTTTGAAAAGCATGCAGGCAAATAAAAAAATGGACAGTCCTGTTATTTAACAAGATTATCTGAAAGTATTCCCACAATGGTTCAACCAAGGATGCTACTGTACTATCAAGATTCAAGGTTTAAACCAACAATATTCACCTATCGAATGTGATATATGTAACCCTAACAGAATATGCTAGGAAAATCCCATTGAATCTTTCTTGTGTTGAATTTCACCAGTGAATTATAAATAAACTGATTCCCAAAAGTCCCCTTTAATTAGAATTACAGAACAGATTTAGCCACGTTTCGACAAAATCATGATACCTCCAAATTCTGCATTTAAAAACAATGCACCCAGTTTAGAAATATATATTTCAAATTCTCAATATCATTCTCTCATGATGCAATTTTCTTGTATAATACCTGTTAAAACCTTGCATTTCAAGTCATCTTTAATCAGACATATAAAGGGTATCAGTTTAGTTTTCTGCTCATTTATACATATTTTGCTTTTGGGCCACTGCATAATTTCAGACACAGTCTTGTACTTGCAAATATATCCTTGGATACGTTCCCATGTTTCCTTACTAACCAGATGAATAATGAATCAGACATTTTATATTAGATTCGCGTCTTGGCACCTCTTAAAATATCAGTCTACTGAAAGCGGATACAGGATTTATTAGTAGCTAGCATTTTAGATCATCTAATGGTATATACAGTTTCTTAGGATCTACAGTGTGAGATCTCTGCAGTTAAGGGTGTTCACTTTTGACATGGCTATAAGGGAGGGGGGTCCATTCTCTCTGCTGACATTACTTTCATTTAAAAAATGTGAATGTTTACTGAGCTTAGTAAATAAGTTAAGACTTTGTTCATTTCAGGGTACATTTGGTGATCTTTACCAGATTTTGAATGCTGAATGCATACCCCACTGAAATGAATAGGAGCTCAATCTTTGGAAGGTAAAGCTGTGTTCATTTCAGTCATCCAGTTCCATCTCTTTTGCACATTTCTAGCATATTATTAGGTATTCAATGTGGACACAGCTTTACATTTTTCACTAATATAGCTGTTCTATAAGCCGATAGCTGTACCACTCTAATGCCCCAATGCTCTGCAGTCATGCTCCAGCTTGGGGGGTCAATCTCTATCTGGGCCTTGTTTCGTACTCCATGTAAAAACAAAGTAATGAGGTTGCACACCACTGATCAGCAAGAGTTTAGAGTAACTTTACTGAAACAAGTAGACTGCATGCTTCTTTTGTTGACTTCCATTTATCCATTTTGTCCCTTACTGGGGCTTAGTTGTGGAGTCTAAGATAGGTGAACATTTACTTTGCAAAGTAAACGGTCTCTGCTCCTTTTTGCCCATCCCTGTGACGTAAGCTTGCTACACATTATATAATTGTCTTGTTCCATTTTCTTTTAGATTTACCTCCATCTATGTAGTGCAAGGGTCTGCCTAATTGCAAATAATTTGAAAGTGTTTAGGTTTGACCACACTTATAATTGAAATGTTACTTTTGCATGGATTGACCTTTTGAATTTTAATAAAAATGTATTTAAAAAAATATCTTTTCTTGAAGAGTAACATTTAAAATAAAAAAGGTTATGTTATTCTACTATATATTCTGATTTTACAGAGGGTAGACTTACAAAAGAAATATGCAGTACATAAAAACTTTATTTTAACTTGCAGTATCTTAATCACTATTACAGACACAGCTGTAAAAAATAAAATATCCTTATGTGTTTTTCTTATTTTGTTTACTTTGTATAGAACTCTGTGAATTCTGAAATAGAGTTATGTAAGACAATCTTCAAAAGACAGCACTTCAGCAAAGTGTCCCTAAAAATTATGGTAAAATGTATTCCACTATGCATTTTTTTTGCTTTTAGTAACCAGAAATGCCTCTTTGGAAATTTAAAAATTATATAAAATCCTGTATAAATATTTGTAATAAATTGAATCCCTATCAAATTCATATGCAAAAAAATAAATAAACACAAGGTCAATTTTTTTTCTTATAATGTTTGCAGAGCTGTAGTATAAATATCAGCGCAACTGTTTATTGTTTTTATAATGTCAACACATACAGCACACCGTACAGTAATTGTTTTATGTATATGCCAGGCCCATTAGACTAGCTATTAATTCAATTAGTTATCCAAAGGCCACGAATGACAGATACGTGAATAATTATCACCCCTGTGGAATTCATAAACAGTGTGGCTCTGATCTGAATAGAAAAGAAAATATGTATAACTACATATAAACACTAACACAAATATGATTTTATGACAAGAGCTTTTAGTAGACATGTCAGCATAATTGTAAAATACATATGTGTTGTACTATTTAAACTGGCAAAGAATTTCTTATTCAGTACAGCCATGCTGTATATACATATTTTAAACACCACCAAAAATGTGACGAATAAAGTTCCTAATTATTGTCAAATGTACCAGGGTTTGGCTCAGGGTATGTTCAGCAAACTTTACTGAAGTTCGGATACTGAACCAGAACTCAACTGAAATCAATGGGAGCCAAATTATAGAAAACAGTAATGGCTAATTAATCTAGGCTAACAGGCAGGGGATTATCAAACAAAGGGCATAGGGAGCTGTGCATTGCTCTGGGGAACATGTACCAAAGCAAAATAAAATATATATATATATATATATTTATTGGGGAGAGGGCCTTTTCAGGTGGCTCAAATGGCATTATTAAAAATACAAAATTCCTGAAAATAACATGCTTGGGTGCCTTAAAGCTGTTTTTGTTTTTTTTTAGAACATTATGATTTTCAGGGTCAGTATCAGTGACACTATACTGTGGCATCACACAAATTTCATGTGTAATAATTTAGTTTACTTTTACGTGATGTATCGGCTTACATACAGTAGCAACAACCCAATATGGTTGAATTTCATTCAAAGAAAGCCTTCATTATTTTACATTTTTTTTTTTTTTTGCAGCTGATGTAAGTACCAGAGACCATATAGATAAAGCATTTTGAATAGTATGTACTTAAAAATAAATAAACAATAAGCAAAGGCGATCATCTGCATACAAATTTCCAGTGTCAAAACAAGTCACATAGCATAGCTTGTTGAGTGCCATACTGTATTGTGTACAATGTTTATCAAAATGTCAACCCTAAAACACCTCAAAACCACAAACCCTCATTTCAAAGACGAGGTGGTTGTTATGGTCAACGAAAACAAAAATTACAGAGCCTTGTTTTTGAGCAATGTTCAGTGGCTGGAGAGTATGTGAACAATTTGACTGGGGCTCAGGGCAGCAATGTAAGAGAAAGAGATAAGTTAATAAAAAAAAAAAAATAACAATTAGACTATGATATGTCAAAGACAGCTTCTATAAATATTGTATAGACTCATTGCACATTTCTTGAGAGATCATGTAGCCCAGCAAGGATGCAACTGGTGGCATCCAGTTCCTAAGACACAGTGAGAGGAATAGATGTCATTCTTCTCACTTGTGATGTCAGAAACCAGAAAAAAAAAACAAGTATTTTTTCACTTCAGTTTTCAGTCTCATGTAAACAAGCCATTACCGGCTTGTAGAAGAATCAGATCAAACCGATCTTCATTTGGTTTGATGCCTTGGACAGCAGAGGAGAGATCAAGGGGACCTGTCATGGCCCATGCTATCACAAGGGATGTTGTTCATGCCTCGTGACAGCAAAAAAACTGATAAAAAAATAAATAAAAAGACAGTGTAAAAATAAAATAAAGTAAATCATAATTTTTTGAATCATCATCATTTAAGCCCATCTTCTGTGCTTATGTGCAAATGCGAGCGCGTATGTCAGCCCTGCATGGGATGCAAACCGCGTTTGCACCACACATTTAATGTATTGCCACGGACATCAAAGCCAGAACAATAGCTCCAGACCTCCTGTGTAACTCTAAACTGGTAACCTTTAACGGTTTTGAAAAAATCATTAAGGGGGATTTTTAGGTACCGTAGTTTGGCACCATTCCACAGGTGTATGCAGTTTTAAAGCATGACATATTTGGTATCTATTTACTCAGCGTAACATCTTACTTTATGTTTTACCAAACATTTTTTTTTATGTAGTGTTTGTGTGCACTAACATTCATTAAAGTGTATTTTTTTATATTTATTTAAATGCATTTAATGTAAGAATCCTAAGGCTGAGATAATATCAACAACTTGCATGACACCACTTACAGTTAAGGAATACAGCACTGTCTTCTCTACATAAAGAATAACCACTATCTGAAGAATCTTCATAATCAGATTCCTGGTCCCCTGCTGCCCACTTTGCTTCCTCCCACAGGCTCCTACTATGGCACACAATGGGGGTGAGCAGATGAAACCACTGATCACATTGGGGGACAAAGCATATACATGTGTTGGATTCTGAAGTGTATTCAGGTAGTGGTTACTCTTCAGTACAGTGGAGTTACATGCATTTGTAAATTACTCTTTTCCAATACTTACAACCTGACTTGCTGTTGGAGAACTCTAAGTGCAAGTTCTGAAAGTCTAAACCACTATGGGACTTACCAAACTCCTATTTGCCTCTGCGTAATAGCATAGAGGGTATATTTCTGAAGCCGCTGCATTATAAAGATGGAGGAGTGTAATACAGTATCTCACAAAAGTGAGTACACCCCTCACATTTTTGTAAATATTTTATTATATATTTTCATGTGACAATACTAAAGAAATGACACTTAGCTACAAAGTAGTGAGTGTACAGCTTGTATAACAGTGTAAATTTGCTGTCCCCTCAAAATAACTTAACACACAGCAATTAATGTCTAAACCGCTGGCAAACAAAAGTCAGTACACCCACTAAGTGAAAATGTCCAAATTGGACCCAAAGTGTCAATATTTTGTGTGGCCACCATTATTTTCCAGCACTGTCTTAACCCTCTTGGGCATGGAGTTCACCAGAGCTTCACAGGTTGCCACCGGAGTCCTCTTCCACTCCTCCGTGATGACCTCACAGAGCTGGTGGATGTTAGAGACCTTGCGCTCCTCCACCTTCTGTTTGAGGATGCCCTACAGATGCTCAATAGGGTTTAGGTCTGGAGACATGCTCGGTCAGTCAGTCAACCACCTTTACCCTCAGCTTCTTTAGCAAGGCAATGGTCATCTTGGAGGTGTATTTGGGGTCGTTATCATGTTGGAATACTGTCCTGCAGCCCAGTCTCCGAAGGGAGGGGATCATGCTCTGCTTCAGTATGTCACAGTACATGTTGGCATTCATGGTTCTCTCAGTGAACTGTAGCTCCCCAGTGCTGGCAGCACTCATGCAGCCCCAGACCATGACACTCCCACTACAATGCTTGACTGTAGGTAAGACACACTTGTCTTTGTACTCCTGACCTGGTTGCCGCCACACACACTTGACCCCTCTGAACCAAATAAGTTTTGGTCTCATCAAACCACAGGACATGGTTCTAGTAATCTATGTCCTTAGTCTGCTTGTCCTCAGCAAACTTTTTGCAGACTTTTATGCGCATCATCTTTAGAAGAAGTTTCCTTCTGGAACGATAGCCATGCAGACCAATTTGATGCAAAGTGGGGGCTTTCTTGCGCATCATCTTCATTCCTTCTGTGACGACAGCCATGCAGACTAATTTAATGCAGTGTGTGGCTTATGGTCTGAGCACTGACAGGCTGACCTCCAATTATATGGTCTTGGCCACCCTGTTGCAGCTCAGTTTCAGGGTCATTTTCACTTAGGGGTGTACTCACTTTTGTTGCCAGCCATTAAGACATTAATGGCTGTGTGTTGAGATATTTTGAGGGGACAGAAAATTTACACTGTTATACAAGCTGTACACTCATTACTTTACATTGTAGCAAATATTTACAAAAATGTAAGGGGTGTACTCACTTTTGTGAGCTACTGTATATCCCCCTATATCTGGAGGTACTAGGCATTTCTCAGAGCTCTAGTGTGATGGCGGACCCAGTACTCAAGAGGAGTATGTCTGCTGTATAAGCTTCCCTTGCTTGGTACCAGCATGATCCAAGATCCCTTAGCCCACCCAGTCACTTGTCGAGACATCAGTGTAGGGTGGTAAAAAACATAAAATTGTTTATTCAAACACAGGCACAAAGAGATATACACTCAGGGGACACTCCCCCTTTCTGCATAATGACTTGGGGGGTAAAAACTACATTCATTAACGAGAGACACGCAGACAGCCTTTAGGAAGGGCTGCAGGAGAAATCTTCCCTTCCCTCTAGCAGCTAATCCACATACACATATACATCCCACATCCCATAATAGGTTGCTCCCAAAGCAGACAGAATAGAATAATGAGATACAGCCACTTACCAATAAACACATAACAACCCCCAAGTTAAACTATCTAGCAATGGTCTATGAGACACTCCTATAATATTCTAGCAGCCTGAAAGGTGGAATTAATTATCTTCATATATTTATTGAATATGATTGTTCAGAAATATTACTGTCCCAAGTGAAAGAGCCCCTTAATTATTTCAACACAAACCACACATATAGAACCCAGGATAACAGGTGTAAAAATGAAATGCTGAGCCTGGTGCGGTTGTACGGTGAGTCTGGTTGGGACAGACCCAACTGGGCTTCTCAGTCACCCCGTGCCCCTAATAGACAATTATATATAAGGGACACTGGAAGAGCTGTAAAACGGATTTCCAGGGCTCTCTATGGTAAGCTGGGTTCCACAAGCCCCCTGCCCAAAGTAACTCCCATCACATATCTCCCCTTTCGACAGGGGGAGACCCCAAACGGGTTGACCTGGAAGTTAGTCTGTAGTTCCAGTCCCCCAATGCCTGTACCCACACAGTACCCCAAACAAATTGTCCTGAACATGCGTTACTCACCCAGCCAACCTCTGCCTCTCTCAAAGAACATACCTGCTGCTGGGGAGAAGTGCAGACTGGTCCTTCCTCCTTGAGTCCTTTCAGCTGTTGGAGAGAAGACAGGGTGGCTGGACTCACTCTGTCATGCTGTTGGGGATCTGGGCCAACTGCCCACCATCCCTGGGGCTGTAGTCCTGTCCACTTTTACTAGATGAAAATCCCCCAGTGTTTGCAGAGCACGGCTGATATTCTCCTGTCCCAATGCTGGACCCTTTTCTCGGGTTGTGTCAGTGGAAACCAGTCCCATCTTCTACCATAGGAAAGTCATCTCCTGTTAGTTGAGGCCAGAGACCAGCAGCACTCTACCCTGTTGCAAGCTTTACTGCTGGGTTGCTGTCAGGTAAGACCATAGTTCCATCCACAAACACCAGCTCAAGCTGCAGTTGTGAGGTGTCGATCGCGTTCTCTCCCTGGAACTCCTGTGGAGCCAGTAGCATTCTGGCCAGCTGCCAACTGTTCCACTGGGAAGTTACCTGAAAAGTCGGTGCCCTTGAACAAATCCTTCAGCACCATGTTCTGAAGCCAGTTCTTCTACTGGAGGCTCGTTAAGTTGTTCCTCCTCAGCAATAAAGTCTATAAAATCCCCAGTCTCTGGAACTGGTGTCTGGGGATAGAGGTTCACCATCTCCTTTCCGTGGAACCAAGAAGATGTTATCGGTGCTGGGCAGAGGTTAGCAGAGCTCTGCCCTGTTGTCAGCATTTCAGTTGAAATCTCAGTACATGTTACATCTTTTAATGAAAAGCCAATCAAATCTATGCTTTCTGTGATCTGTGGCTGGGGAGCGAGGATGGCTTCCTCTTCTCCCAAGCCCTTGTAGCACAATTGGGAAGATGAGCTGGCAGCTCCATCTCCCGTACCTTCCTCTGGCTGCTGAACAGATGCATTCCTCCATGCAAGCTTGTCCTGTGCAGAAACTGGTTTGTCAAGGTCTGTCAACACTTGCTTCATTCGCCATAAGAGCTCCGCTTCCATAGCTGGAGAAAGGCAAAGCACAGTGTTACTCTGCCCATTGCCAACACTTCAGCCAGCATTTCAGGACTATTGGCTTGTACTTCCTGATATTCCAAGGCAATGGGAGCCCAGCTCTGCTGCTGAGCAGAGTCTAGCAGCTGTCTCCAGCTCTCATTCCTGAATGGCTAGAAACTCCATATCTTCCTGTGCCCAGAGTACTACTGAGACATTCAGTCTTCGGTCTCTGTAATCCACGATTTCCTCAAAAATACCACTCCAGATCACTCCAAAAGTCAGGGTCCTTGGTCTGCCATATAAGTTTCCCTTGCCTGGTACCAGCATGGTCCAAGATCCCTTAACCCACTCAGTCACTTGTCGAGATATTAGTGTAGGATGGTAAAAAAATATAAGTGTTTATTCAAACACAGGCACAAAGAGATATACACTCAGGGGACAATCTCCCCTTCTTTGCATAATGACTCGGGGGGTAAAACTACATTCATTAACAAGAGACACACAGACAGCCTTTAGGAAGGGCTGCGGGATAAATCCCCCCCTCCAGCAGCTAATCCACATACACATATACATCCCATAATAGGTTGCTCCCAAAGCAGACAGAAACAATAGAACAACGGGATACAGCCACTTAACAATAAACACATAACAACCTCCACCCCACCTCAAACTATCTAGCAATGGTCTATGAGACACTCCTACAATATTTTAGCAGTCCAAAAAGGTGAAATTATTTATCTTCACACATTTCTTGAGGGAGATTGTTCAGAAATATTACTGTCCCAAGTGAGCCACTTCATTCTTTCAACACAAACCACACACATAAAACCCAGGATAACAGGGGTAAAATTAAATGCTGAGTCCAGTGTGATTGTATGGTGAGCCTGGTTAGGACAGACCCGACTGGGTTTCTCGGTGACCCTGTGCTCCTAATAGACACAGGGTTACTTACACATAAGGGGCACCGGGAGAGCTAGAAAATGGGTTTCCATAACTCTCTAAGGTAAGCTGGGTTCCACAACCCCCTCCCCCCGCCCAAAGTGACTCCCATCACATCTAGAAGATCTGGGTAGTAGATTTAGATAACAGAAAACAGAGTATAGAAAAAGGTAAGTAAAGCCTGTCTATGGTGCTTAATGTAATGCAAACCTGTTACTCTGCCAAGCTTTGACAAACTATATTTGCTTTAATGTAATGTTTAATTTTTAGTTTACTGGTTCTCATTTATAAACATTATACACAAACATACATAGCCGATGATATATAACTGATGTAATATATTTAGATGTATATAGCCATGTGAAAAAAATACATCAACAATAAAATTAATTGTAATTGTTCTGAATACAAATTACTCTTCTTTACTTAGACCTAAAACCAGAAGGTTGCAAAATGCAAACTAGGCATAGCAATAATGTTTCAATAAAGCTCTTTTTTCTGTGAGAAAGTTTTCTGTTTCTAGTCTCCTCCTCCTCTCTTCTAATTCACCTTTATGATTTATACCACACATTAATGTTAATTATATCCAGAATAATATTTCTTTGTGTCTCTGTAATTCATTAAAGAGAAGGAGTTAATTTCATTACCAGCTGAAGAAAAGTAATAACATTTTCTCCCCACTGTAGAATGTGTTTTGTTTTAGACCATAGGGATTTTAAGGTGTATTTTTGGCTTAAGAGATGGTGAGCAGTTTAGATTACATTATTCTATGAGAAGGAGTTTTGTTTAACACGATGCCTTGGAGCTATTCAATACCCAACAAAAATCAATCACACATGCTTTCCAAAAGATAGGCCAATACCTTCCTTCTGTCATCACCTAGGACAATGTCATGGAGTCCTTCAGAATACCAGTATACAGCACTACTTAAATATTCTGATTATTGGTGTAGAAACTGTGGTAAAGTCATTCCACAAACAGAAAAGTTATGATTGTACTGTACTAGTACAAGATATAGAATCCCCTGATATTTAATGAAAAGTGTAGTAGAATGGAAAAGGTTTAGCACTTTTTTTTTTTTGTGTCAAATTGTATCATATTTCGAAATCAGATCTGCTTTAAAAGAAACTATTTAAAAACTAAGCCGTTAAAAAAAGCCAATAAAAGTGCCACTGGCTACCTCAATCTCACTGGCATGCATGTCCAAATTTATTGGGGCAGAGTTGGCTTAGATTGGTTATTTTATAGACAAGCAAGGTTTTGGGGACTTACAGTAAGCTATCTCTTTTGTACATGTGACACCCAGATCTACCTACCACTACTTGTCCTAACTTTATTATTTCAAATTGCCCATCAACCACACTGTACAATGAAATGGAATTGGGAGAGAGGGGACTTTTAGGGTGCCAAAACAAATAAAACTATAACATGTATAATAAAAAGGTTTTATTGTACATAGGTTAAAAAGTATAATAATCCTTGTGATAAACATTAAGACCAAATTATTCAAGGCTATAATGTATTACTGTACAAAAACTTTATTCTCAACATGTTTCTTTAGAGTATATAGCTTCCTGCAATACATAAAAAATATGCATAAGACAAACAAAATAGCAGGTCCTACATAGAACCTAATAATACAAACAATATATATATATATATATATATATATATATATATATGAAAAAGAACAACAAAAAAATATAAAAAACACAAAATAGTTTCAGATCAGCCATAGCTACTCCTTACCCCAAAAATAATTTCAGGTCAGTATGCGAACACACCAGGACAACCGCACTGCCAAATACTAGGATATCAGTGTGTCATAGAAGAACCATCAGGCCCATTTGAGAATCTAGAAATGTCAAAATATAAACTATAACACATACTCATTGGAAAGAACCCCGAAATAGATGCCCACTGAAATCTACAATGTGAACAAATTAGATAAAAGGTGATTACCTAAATTGCATACAAAACTGATTTGAAAGACTTGGAAGCTGTTAATTTCCTTTCTCAACCACTAGAGGGAGCCAGGACAATCTGAAGACAACAAATCTGAGAGTATAACAAAAGAAAAGAAAACCCTTTATTAAATCTCATGGATCACCCCTGCATCCATTCTATCAGTAAAAATATGCAACACTACATACTGGCTCTTACCTTCTAGCTAAATTAAGCCAAAAGAAACCAGACAGCCCACAGAGAGAAATCATGCAGTGTTCATCATCAAAGGCATCAGAATTGAATGGCTCCAAATTCAATTCTGCAAGGCATAACAAAGTTTGCCAGAGCAGTTAGCACAAAAAATAGCTAAGAAAAATGAAATAATACAACATATAAAGCTTTAACTCATTACCTTGGAGACTGCAGAGGTTAGTTAGTACAGAGCTCCTGGATGGACACATGGAAGGTGATCTTTGTAAATTAAGCCACCCCCATGCTGGGCTATTTATAGTCATCCCACTTGTTAGCCGATGGATCTGTCAATCAGGTGCGGACATCTAAAGGTGCTGATTGATGCCTGTCTGTCATTTTGGAAAGTCTGAAATCATATCACTGAATACCGCATTGCCCACACTTGACAATTACATTGAGGCAATACAGAAAAAAGGCTGAAAACACCTGTATCCCACATCTAACTCACAAAGAAAGGGGGAAACAGAAAAAGGCAACAAACCTTTTATCCACCAAGGGCCAATACAGCCAACAATAGTATGCCAGCATAATTCATTAAAGGGCCAGTCACAAATATACTCAAAAACCAAAAGGATCAAAAAATAAATCCAAGAGATATGAGAAAATTCTAAATAAAGAGCCAATCAAAGTCAGTTTAAGCCTCCACATTCACTGTTGCAGACTATTTCACAAAAGACTAGATAGTATATAGGGGCAAATGAGCACACTGGGTTGGCGCCGCCCGAGAAGAACTAATAATGATTGCTCCCACCAGGATGCCCCAGGCGTCCTTATGACCACCCATCCAAATTGGCAATTGTAGCCATACCTGGTGGTCCCAAGCATACACAGAGCAAGCTGAAATTCTGAAAAAATGTAACAAAAAAAATCGTACATTATAGATATATACTGTACATGAAGTATATATGAAATAGCAAGCAGAACAACCTATTCAAAAGAAATTTAGTTGATAGATATATACCAACAACCTGAGTGATAATAACCACCCCTGATGATGTATATTGTATTTCCAACACCATGGCCAATAATCAGAAGAGTGAACACAAAGAAACTTGTCCATAAGACCATCAAAGGCCACTCCACAGTAGTTCTTTGTGTACATGGTGTAGTAAATTTTATCTGCCTGCAAATAACAAAACAAAATAGAACAAATTTGATACAAAAATAACTGAATACAAATATTTGTTCTGGACAATAACAAAAACGGTTAGTTTCGAAATTTTGATTCATGAAGCACTGGCTGAGGATAAATGGGTGTTTTCCACCCTGGAATGGTAGTACAATAGATAGATCAACCAGTCATAAGTGAAACAAGGCACCACATCTACAATAATAAAAAGAAAATGGACTAGGATTGTTATACTTTTTTAACCTATGTACAATGAAACCTTTTTTATTATACATGTTATAGTTATGTTTGTTTTGGCATCTTAAAAGTCCCCTCTCTCCCAATTCCATTTCTTTTTATTATTTGGGATGTGGTGCCTTGTTCCACCTATCTCTGGTTGATTTATCTATTGTACACACTGTACAATCATCTTGAATACTTCACTTACCAAACAATTCTTAATGTGTTAGTTGCAAGTGGCACCATCATCCTCTACTCCACAAATGTGCTGCTCATTCTACTCTTTGCATTTAAAATCATAGAATGTTTGCCTTCCAAACATTCTACAGCACACCCTACATGGTCTGTAAACATATGGGTCACACTGATACCAACCTATATACTATACATCTATACACCAGAAGTCTATACACCAGAAGAGTTCTTCACAAAAGGGTCAAAAGTAGACCCTATTTTAAATATACCAGCCTAATGCTGACAGGTGCTAGCCACATCTACATTTGCTGTGCTCAAATAAGGGTGAAGAAAATGCATACCCCCATACAGTCTTATAGTTACATCATTTGTCAGAAAAAGTCACAAGTCTATCTAGTTCATCCAAAAGAAAAAAAAAAACACAAATAAATAGGAAATCTTAATGTACACAATCTTATACCCACAGTTGACACATAGGAAGACAAAACAAAAGAGTAAAACATGACCCAATTTCCTGCAGCAGGGGAAAAAATTCCTTTCTGATCCCCCAGAAAGCAATCGGATATTCTCTCGATCAACTATCCCAGGCATTATTAGTATCCAGTTAATTTTGTGCATTTAGAAATGCATCCAGCTCTTTTTTAAAACAATCTACTGAGATAGCCAGAAATAGTTTTTAAAGCAAAGTTCCAGCCTATATGACAACTATGGCTGCAATGATAGATGGCCGCACCCCCATACATTTTCGGATCCTTTTTTTTCTTTTCATGTATTACCATTTTTGGTGTCCAAAGGCTGCACTTTCATCCAACCTCGCCATGCCATGGTACATCATTTCCATGTTTGCATTGGCTCCTGGGATAGCTTTATCATCAATCCCGGGAGTCAATGGGCACCCCCCCGCTGCTAGCAGCACGTTATTTCACAACCAAAAATGATGCAATGCTAGGAGGAGATAGACGCCATTTATAATTTGGTCTATGGAAACATGGCTGGCATACACTGGGTGTGCTTTTTTGCCATTGCACATGCGCAAGATTGGGAGGTGCATGTTGAGTTGCCAGCATCACCTAATACCGGAGGAAAGTCCCAGTGGGCTTCAGATACCCACAGTCAGGATGTTGGAAATTAATTAGAAGTGAGTAAACAATGCTGCACAAAGAACACAAAGGGGACACTTTTAAGGATTGCCAATTTGTAAAGCATGAGCAGTGACTGTCACAGGGGTAATTTTATAAAAAGAAAAAACTTCCATAACTTGGCTTTAAGAGAGTCTATTCCACATTTTCACAGCTCTTACTGTTAATAAGCCTTTCCATATATGGAGGTTAAATCTCTTCACTGTAAAGAGTACTGCCTTGTCCTCTCTAATGACCTAAAAGTGAATAACTCAACACCAAGGTGGTTATTTACTAAAGGAAAACCCACTTTGCACTGCAAGTGCACTTGGAAGTGAAGTCGCTGTGGATCAGTGGGGGACATGCAAGAAAAATAAAAAACAGCATTTTACCTTGCACATGATTGGATGATAAAATCAGCAGAGCTTCCACTCATTTCACATCTACCCCTTAGATTGAGAGCGACTGCACTTCTAAGTGCACTTTCAGTGCAAAGTGGATTTGCCTTTCGTAAATAACCCCTCAGGTTCACTATATGGACCGTTTATGTATCTATACATGCTGATCATATCCCTTCTTCTCAAGAGAGAAAAAATTCAGTTTGGCCAATCTTTTCACATAGCTGAGCTTCTCTGTGTTTCTTATCAATTTAGTTGTCCTTCCCTGCAGTTTATACAGTACTTCAATATCCTGTTTATGAACTGGTGCCCAAAACTGAACTGCATTTTCCATATGAGGAATTACTAATAATTTGTATAAGGGCTAAATGGTGTTTTTCTCTCTGGCGTCTATACCAGTTTTAATACATTAAATTATTTTGCAAGCTCAGATTATGCAATGCTAGCCCACATTTTTACTTAAATCTGGGGGTTCAGCAGACCTTGGGTTTCTCTTGTTTTACCCAATAAATATCCCACTGCCCTTTACTTTAAACATGAGCACCCGAATTCCGCTTACGGTACTGGGTTGAGTTGTATCTGCCCTGCATGGTTTTGGCTGCAACAGAAGAAGTTGAAGCAAGCCAGCAGTGGATAGAGAAGTCCGTAGTGGAGAGCAGTCATGCTATTGGCATTCACACACTGAGAGGTTGAGCAAACAGTAATGGTGGGTTGCCTCACTAAGATCCTAAGTTTTATCAGTGCAGAAATGCTGAAATGATCTGCTGGCCCCACTCAACACTAAGTTACAACATGCAATGTCAGATAGTGAGGTCAAGAATAATCAAATTAGATACAGCTAGGTATTGAGCCCCCACTGAGCATCAAGGCTCTATCCTCTCCCACTGAGAACCAATGCCCCTCCATCTCAGAATTGAGCACCAATTCATCAAATGAGCGCCAGTGCCTCCCCTTGACCCCTACAGTGAGGTCTAATGCCACCTGCTACTCCCACTGAACACCACTGCCCTTCTTGATCCCCACTAAGAACCAATTTTCGTCTTTATCCCTCAGAACCAATGTCCCACCCTTTCCTCCAAAAAGAACATCATTTTTTTTTTTTTAGCACTGAAAACAACACATTCTCCTTACCGCTAGCTATCAACAGCAGCACTGACCACTCGTGCCAGGGAAATTTTGCCTCCCACTTACACAGATTTAGGGCATTTTCACTGTCCACTAACCACTAAAGCTGAACATTTTTTCCTAGTACCTACGTCAGACATTTTTCCTCATGTTGACTACACACTCAAGACATTTTTCCACTAAGGCTGAACATTTTTTTCCTAGTACAGACGTCAGACATTTTTTCTCATGTTGACTACACGCTCAAGATATTCCTCTCTTGGCCATCAGTATAATGGGCACTATGACACATGACAGTTTCACTCTAAATGTGTATAATAATAAAATTGCTTAATAACCAATAAGAAGACAAAACTGTGGATACATTTTAAAAAATAACAATATGAGAAAAACTTAAAACTCATATATCAGAAAACATATAATGAAATAAGGCAAAAAATATGATAATTAAATTGCTGACACAACCAAGTGTGGTTATGTATCATTCAAATAAGGCCATAAAAAAGACAATAAATATCATATGGTAAAAAATCATGACAAAGTCGCAAAAAGTGAAAAATCTGGAATATGCAGTGATTCCACTTTTCCTTGTCAAAAAATGTTTATTGAGTATACAATATTATAAAGATACATAAAGTTAGTTTACAAGGATCTATAAAGTAAGCTCATTGTTTTACAGTAGGGTTTATATAGGTAAATATCATGAAATTTCAAATATTAAACATTGGGTTCACGTAAACCTAAATTAAAGATATATATCATTTCCTTAGTTACTTTTGTAGGTATTTAAATGATTTATACCTACTATACATATTGTTTACAGGTAGAGTGTATATAGGTCAAATAAATTCTGATAATGAGCTTTAATCGTAAGGTGAACAAAAGGAAAGAGAAAGAAGAAAAAGGGTAGAAAGGCAGAGGTATGGTCCACAAGGTTGTCCCGCTCGTCAGTTTATTATTCTTTTTAGTTCTCTTTGAAGCCTTAGAATGGGTATCTCTGTATGTCATTTAATCTGTTACCATGGCAACAGGACAGAGTCATTAAAATTTGACAGGAACTGTTGTTTTATCCAAGGATGCCAAAGTTTTTCAAATTTTGGAATTTGATTTTGATCGATGGCTACCATCTTAGCATGGGACATTGTATTATTCATTCTGTGAATTGTTTCTGCTAGTACCAATGTAGGAGATTTCCATGCCTTGGCCACTGTTTGTTTTGCAGCCGTTATTAGTTGGATCATAAGTTTGAATTGAGAGAGTGTTAACCATTCCGGTTTTAGATTAAGTAAAGTTATATATGGATCTGGTTGTATTATTTTTTTAAATATTTTAGATGCAATCACGAAGACTTCCTTCCAGAAGGTTTGGATTACTGGGCACGTCCACCATATGTGTAAATGTGTGCCTATTTCTGGGCATCCTCGAAAACAAAGAGCTGAGGTATTAGGTGAATATTTTGCCACTCTAGCGGGTACAAGGTACCAGCGAGTTAGGACTTTATAATTTGTCTCCAGTGCTAAGATGTTGGGTGAAGATGACTTAGATGTGAGCCATATGTTAGACCAGTCCGTGTCTTCTAAAGTTCGTCCCAGGTCCTCCTCCCACCTCTGAACGTAAGAGGGTCTATTAAGATTTACTACTCCATAAAATTGATTATAAAGTGATGAAATTGTACCTTTAGCAAATGGATCTTTTGTACAGATTGATTCAAAAATGGATAATTGGGATAATGGTGTATCCTCCTTTAGGAATGGTGTATAGAAATTTTTAATTTGGAGATATCTAAATATCTCAGAGTTTGGTAGATCATATTTTTCTCTAAGCAATGGGAATGAAAGGAATGATTTAGATGCTATGAAGTCATTTAGTGTCTGAATGCCTGATGTTGTCCAAGCTTTAAAAGAATTTGGGTAGATCCATGCCGGATAAAAGGCCGGATTTCTGATAAAAGAAAGGAGAGGATTGTGTGGAGATTGTAACTGATATTTGGTTTTTAGTTTATCCCAGAGAGATAAGAAGTGTTTAGTTATGGGATTATGAATTTTAAAGCGGTCTTTAGGATCAAGCCATAACAAGTTTGATATTAATAGAGGGTCATTTTCTGAAGCCTCTATAAATACCCATAATGGGATTTCCTGTTTTGCATGGTATTTGGACAGACTGGCCAAATGTGCAGCTCTGTAGTAGTTAGTAAAATTAGGGTATCCCAGGCCTCCTTTATTTTTGGGAAGATGTAGTGTGTGTATAGGTATACGTGGTTTAGAAGAGCCCCATATAAACGAAGTTGCTCTTTTTTGTACTATTCTCAAAAAATAGGAAGGAATTGGAATAGGGAGGACTCTGAATAGATAAAGCAATTTGGGTAGAATAGTCATTTTGATTGCATTAATCTTCCCTATCCAGGATAAAGGAAGTTGCGACCATTGTTTTATTAGATTTGTGATCTGTCTTAATACAGGAGGATAATTGGTTGAGAATAAGTCAAAATGAGATGCTGTTAAATGAATTCCAAGATATGGGATTGATTTTTCTGCCCATGTGAATGGGAGTGCAGCCCTAGCCGGGATCAATTCCATGTTTGTGAGCGAAATATTAAGCACTAGGCATTTCTTAGGATTAATCATAAGGCCGGATAGGGCTGCAAATCCATCAAGAGCTGGTATTAAGTTAGGACCAGAGACCTGTGGTGATGATAGAAAAAGTAATATATCGTCTGCAAATATACATAATTTGTGTGTAATACCTCCTACTTCAATGCCAGTTATAGTTTGGTTTGTTCTGATGTATTGGGCCATGGGTTCGAGTATAAGGGCAAATAATAAGGGAGATAATGGGCAACCCTGTCGGGTACCTCTTTCGATATTAAAGGCATCAGATTTGTATCCAGCATATTTTATATAGGCTTTGGGTTTATTATATAATGCTTTGATCCATGTTAAAAAGTGGGGTCCAAAACCCCATTTTTGTAATGAATATTGCATATATTGCCAGGATACTGTATCAAATGCCCTCTTAACATCGAGAGATAGAAAACATAAAGGGATTTTCCGTTTTTTAGCAATATGTGCCAATAACACTGCCCTGCGTATATTATCGCCTGCCTGTCTATTTGGCATGAAGCCTACTTGATCTCTATGTATTAATTTTCCTATAATGCTATTGAGGCGTTTTGCTATTATTTTTGCTAATAATTTAATATCAAGGTTTAACAGAGAGATAGGCCAATAATTCACACAGGAAGTATCATCAGAAAAGGGTTTTGGGATCATACAAACAATTGCCATTAATGTTTCTTGCCGAAAAGAATGTCCTCCTAGAAGTTTGTTAAAAGTTTCAGTGAGAATGGGAGAGAGTATTTCTGAGAATGTTTTATAGTATAAAGCCGAGTAGCCATCTGGGCCTGGTCTTTTGTTAAGTTTTAGGTCTTTTATGGCGTTAGCAACTTCATCTATAGTTATAGGCTCATCCAAACTGCTTTTTTGATTCTGAGACAACTCAGGTAAGGTTATTTTTGAGAAGAAGGATTCAGCCTCTGTAGGATTAAATTCATTGTTTGTCTTGTATAAAGTTGTGAGGTGTGAGTGAAATTTATGGACTATTTTAACTGGATTACAAGTATAAACATTTTTTGATAATTTCAAATGTATTGGTTTGAAAGATTTGTTAGTTGAATTTAATGCCCGTGCCAAATATGTGCCTGGTTTGTTTGTATTCATGTAGAAATTGTGTTTGGAGCGTTTGAGGGATTTATCAACTGACTCAGTGAGAAATAGATCGTATTCCAATCTAGATTTTTCCAGATGAGATTTTGTACTCTGAGATGGATTATCTTGGAATGATATGTGGGCTGCATTAAAATTGAGTTCTAGTTGTTTTGCTAGATTTTTGCGTTCCTGTTTAAATAGTGCCATTTGTCTTTGTATTGTACCACGCAAGACAGGCTTATGAGCTTCCCACAGTGTTATTGGGGAAATGTCTGTTGTATTATTAATTGTTATGTATTCCTTTAAAGCTTGTTCAATGGTCATCTGATATAGTGGGTGTTTGAGCATTATGTCCGGTAAGTACCACGTTGGGTCATGCGCTTTTGGTATGGCTGAGGCTATAGTAGTGTATACTGCATTATGGTCAGACCACGGAATCGGAATTATATCTGATGCAATAATTTCTGGTATCATTCCTATTGTTAGAAAAATATGATCTATTCTGGTGAAGGTTTGATGAGGGTGCGAGAAATAAGTGAATTTCTTTTTCATTGGGTTACTTTCTCTCCACGAATCTACCAGATTGTATTTGGAAAGAAGTTGAGGAAAAGGTAATCTAGAGGTTATTTTAGATGGTGTAGAAGGTGATTTATCTAGAAATGGGAGGAGGACCTGGTTCGAATCCCCGCACATTATCACTGTTCCTATTTTGTGTGTATTAATCACTTGTAATATATGTGAGAGGAATGGTGTAGGTTGTTTGTTAGGAGCGTAGTAGGAAATCACCGTGATTGCTGTATCCATTATATAACCCATGAGTATCAGGTATCTACCTTCTGGGTCTTTAATTTCTGATGATAAGGTGAATGGTGTGGATCGGTGAAATGCAATTAGAGTACCCCTTTGTTTGGTACAGGCAGAAGCCGTGTAAATTTGTTGATAAAAAGGAGAAATATATTTTGGAGTAGAATCTTTGGTGAAGTGTGTTTCTTGGAGGCATACTATGTGAGCCTTCTTGTTATGGAAAGTACGGAAGGCTTTGGTCCTTTTTTGAGGGACATTTATTCCCTGAACATTCAGGGAAAGTATATTCAGTGGTGCCATGGTAACAGATCAAATAGTTTTGACTTACTTTTTGTTATGCAGAGCTGACTGCGCAGATCAACCTGTGTGGACTGAAGAGATGAAAAGATAGGAAAGAAACCAGTGAATTCTGGAGTAAAGAGTAAACAAAAAACATATGAGATTAGATGATACATTGTATAAATTATTTTTTGCAAGTAATCACAATTTACCCGTGAAAGAGAATAAATATCTCTCTCAGGGGAATAAGTGCCTTCGTCACACTCCCACATAATATGGTTGGGAGAATGAGGAGGGCTAATGGGGGTACACGGATCTTCCGCTTACAGGAGAGAAGTGCTATGTCAAAAGACATCAAAATGATGATTCATTAATTGGAGTGCAGAATATAGTTTTTGTTGAAATTATTTATTCCAGGGTGGTTGTATATGGTTAGTTTTGCCCTAGGCTAAATAATTCAGTTAGAAAGGTACTGTTAATAACTTTGGTATTGATGAAGATGGTTTGAATTATTTTGGGATTTTAACCCTTTTAGAGTAAACAATTACATATTTTATTCATATGTAACTGTTTAGATATGTTAACTCATAAAATTGAGGTTGTATTGCTTCAGATTAGAATAAACAAAAACATAGTTCTAGGAACTAGTTAGGTAATAATATATTTGTTTTAAGAAAAGAAAGAAAAAGCTTCCATTACTTCTGGATTATTGAACATATTTGTCCTAAAAAGTAATAAATCTATTGTTATTACCTGAAAATATATAACTGAACAAGAATTTCCTTGTTTCACTTATATATTCTAAGGCTATATGAATCAGAAGTAATAAGAAATATAACTGGAATGTGACATGATCCCACACAGTGTGTGACTATCAGAATGCAGTCACATTCAGTTATAAATACAGGTTTTTTTATAGAGAACCATCTCTTAGTATAATAAATGAAGAGATATCAGGAAATAGGATGTCAGTCCATTGAATCTTCTTGGTCCATGGATGATGTGGCATAACAGCCTCTTTTGTGAGAATGATGATTCCCATTTTGTTCTGATATTTTCTGGGTGCTGCCTGAAGGTGAAGATGATGCCATTCTTCTGCGTGTGGGAGAGTTGCTGCTTGTGGGTTCTGTCAG
This sequence comes from Aquarana catesbeiana, assembly GCF_042186555.1. Classification (NCBI taxonomy): domain Eukaryota; kingdom Metazoa; phylum Chordata; class Amphibia; order Anura; family Ranidae; genus Aquarana; species Aquarana catesbeiana. The sequence goes on along the minus strand of NC_133327.1, from coordinate 169,429,256 downwards.
ATTTAATTTTAAATAGGTTTGTTGTAGTTCATCTGCTGATCTGCTTCTGTAAATTGTACCTTGGTAGTTAAATCTGACTGAAAAGGGGAAGCCCCATTGATACATAATGTTGTGGCGTTGCAGTTCCATTAGTTGGGGTTTCATGGATCGTCTTTTAGTAATAGTAAGTTGGGATAGGTCAGCAAAAATTTGATAATTGTGTCCTTGAAAATTAAGTTCCTTTTTTTCTCTTGCAGCAATTAGTATTTGTTCTTTCGTTCTGTAATAATGAAATTTTGTGATTATATCACGTGGGGGTCCATCTTTCTTTTTGGCTGTGAGGGCTCTGTGTACTCTGTCCAGTTCTAAACGTTCAATAGGGATATCTGGCATTAGTTCTTGTAATAGAGCAGTAATAGTAGCTTGCAGGTCTGTCACAGTTTCAGGTATTCCCCTTATGCGCAAGTTTGAACGTCTGGCTCTATTTTCGTAATCTTCAAGCTTAGTTTGAAGTATTAAATTCTCTTCTTTTAATTGTTCCAATTCTGTTATATTTTCTTGGGTTGTAATTCCAATTTTATCCATTTTTATTTCTAAGGCTGCGGTGCGGTTTCCCAGCTCTCTTATTTCTTTGGTTAGACTGTTTGTTATTTGGTCTGAGGTTTGTTTTAAAGCCTTATGAAGCATCTTTTCAAATTGTAATAATATTACTGGGGATACTGAGGAGGCTTGTGGAGAAGTTTGTGAGAGGATTTGTTCTGTATCTGACTCAAATGGAGAGTCTTGCTGTGACATTTTCTGTCTGTGAGAGCGCCCTGATGCTGTATATTGTGAGGTGACTGGAGCTGCTTTAGTTGCAGTGAGTGCCTGTGAGCTCTTTGTGAGGTGATTTTTATTTCTGCCACGGCTTCCTCCCAGTACCATTTTTCCTGCCCAAATTTTCACAGTTTGTTCCCTGGGGCAAAAAGGTTCAAATGGATACCTTTTGAGCCTGCAGGCTCCGCTTTGTCCTTCTCTTCTCTCCTCAGTGGTGTGGAGCTCTAACAATGCATGTCTGCCCTGCTAGACTCCGCGCATGCACCCCCCGTGATTCCACTTTTCAATTGTGATAAGAAGTGACCACCAGAAGAAAGCCTTAACAGACCCCAAAGGGCAAATGCTCACAGCCACTACTTACCCCCCTCCCCAAAGGTCAATCTTGCATATTAGTCAGGCACCAGGACCCAGGAGGAACTGTGACCAAAAGCCAGGGGTAGCCATCGTCACTAGATCTATAGTGCTCACTGTAATAAAATCACTTTATTAAAAAGTTAAATTGCACTCATATTTGTATGGTGCCCTGATTTGTAAACACATGTTATTTATTATATTAGCCACTTGCCTACCAAACCTTTTCTGGCAATTTTGTTTACAAGTTTAAATCAGTATTTCTTGCTAGAAAATTACTTAGAACCAAAAATTACAGAGAAGGCAGTGAAACGGATCAAATCACCTGTGCAAAATAATGGGAAGCCTGAAAACATGACCTGTTGGGGTGCCCTGAGGACTGGAGTTGAGAAACACTACCCTAGAGAAAAAAATGGCAATTGTTGCAATATTTTATGTTACACGTAGTTGCGCATTTTAAAAAAAAATACACTTTAATGAATTTTAAAAAACAAAACATAATATATATATATTTTTTTGTAAAATATGAAAGATGATGCTACGCCGAGTAAATAGATACTTAACACGTCATGCTTTAAAATTGCGCATGCTCGTGGAATGGCGGCAAACTACGATACTTAAAATAGGCGATGCTTTATTTTTTTTTTTTACAGGGTACCAGTTTAGATTTAAGAGGAGGTCTAGTGCTATTATTACTGTCGCTCTAATGTTCGCGATACATCATATGTGTGGTGTGAACACTGTTTACATATGCATGCGCGACTTATGTATGTGTTCACTTCTGTGCACAAGCATAGAGGGATGGGGGTGCTTTAAATTTTTTTGTTTTATTATTTATTTTATTTTTTTATTTTTACACGGTCCCTTTAATTTTTTATTTTTTTATAACTTTTATTCCTTTTATAAGGAATGTAAATATCCCTTGTAATAGAAATAGGGGATGATAGGTCCTCTTTATGGAGAGATCTGGGGTCAATAAGACCCCAGATCTCACCTCTAACTTTAAAAGCAAAAGATTAAAAAAAAATGTTGATCTTTTGCTAAAAAAAAAATTTTAAAAAAATTGAAAATTGTTTACTTCTGACGTCGCTCCGGCCCTCCAAGATCACCGTTAAAAATAATAAACGTGAGAAACACAGACTGCCCCCTCCCTCCACTCCTGAAGGTGATTCATTGGATAATTAGCTGCTCAGACCGCTTTCTTGAGAAAGGCAGTCGCCGACTGAAAAAAATGGCACTGGGGGGCAGGAGGCGGAGCCTAGCAGAGCAGACATGCATTGTTAGAGCTCCACACCGCTGAGGAGAGAAGAGAAGGACAAAGCGGAGCCTGCAGGCTCAAAAGGTATCCATTTGAACATTTTTGCCCCAGGGAACAAACTGTGAAAGTTTGGGCAGGAAATATGGTACTGGGAGGAAACCGTGGCAGAAATAAAAATCACCTCACAAAGAGCTCACAGGCACTCACTGCAGCTGAAGCAGCTCCAGTCACCTCACAAGATACAGCATCAGGGCGCTCTCACAGACAAAAAATATCACAGCAAGACTCTCCATTTGAGTCAGATACAGAACAAATCCTCCCACAAACTTCTCCACAAGCCTCCTCAGTATCCCCAGTAATATTATTACAATTTAAAAAGATGCTTCATAAGGCTTTAAAACAAACCTCAGACCAAATAACAAAAAGCCTAACCAAAGAAATAAGAAAGCTGGGAAACCGCACCGCAGCCTTAGAAATAAAAATGGATGAAATTGAAATTACAACCCAAGAAAATATAACAGAATTGGAACAATTAAAAAAAGAGAATTTAATACTTCAAACTAAGCTCGAAGATTACGAAAATAGAGCCAGACGTTCAAACTTGCGCATAAGGGGAATACCTGAAACTGTGACAGACCTGCAATCTACTATTACTGCTCTATTACAAGAACTAAAGCCAGATATCCCTATTGAACGTTTAGAACTGGACAGAGTACACAGAGTCCTCACAGCCAAAAAGAAAGATGGACCCCCACGTGATATAATCACAAAATTTCATTATTACAGAACGAAAGAACAAATACTAATTGCTGCAAGAGAAAAAAAAGAACTTAATTTTCAAGGACACAATTATCAAATTTTTGCTGACCTATCCCAACTTACTATTACTAAAAGACGATCCATGAAACCCCAACTAATAGAACTGCAACGCCACAACATTATGTATCAATGGGGCTTCCCCTTTTCAGTCAGATTTAACTACCAAGGTACAATTTACAGAAGCAGAACAGCAGATGAACTACAACAAACCCTTTTAAAATTAAATCTGACAGAACCCACAAGCAGCAACACTCCCACATGCAGAAGAATGGCGTCATATTCACCTTCAGGCAGCACCCAGAAAATTTCAGAACAAAATGGGAATCATCATTCTCACAAAAGAGGCCGTTATGCCACATCATCCATGGACCAAGAAGATTCAATGGACTGACATCCTAATTCCTGATATCTCTTCATTTATTATACTAAGAGATGGTTCTCTATAAAAAAACTATATTTATAACTGAATGTAACTGCATTCTGATAGTCACACACTGTATGGGATCATGTTACATTCCAGTTATATTTCTTATTACTTCTGATTCATATAGTCTTAGAATATATAAGTGAAATAAGGAAATTCTTGTTCAGTTATATATTATCAGGTAATAACAATAGATTTATTACTTTTTAGGACAAATATGTTCAATAATCCAGAAGTAATGGAAGCTTTTTCTTTCTTTTCTTAAAACAAATATATTATTACCTAACTAGTTCCTAGAATTATGTTTTTGTTTATTCTAATCTGAAGCAATACAACCTCAATTTTATGAGTTAACATATCTAAACAGTTACATATGAATAAAATATGTAATTGTTTACTCTAAAAGGGTTAAAATCCCAAAATAATTCAAACTATCTTCATCAATACCAAAGTTATTAACAGTACCTTTCTAACTGAATTATTTAGCCTAGGGCAAGACTAACCATATACAACCACCCTGGAATAAATAATTTCAACAAAAACTATATTCTGCACTCCAATTAATGAAACATCATTTTGATGTCTTTTGACATAGCACTTCTCTCCTGTAAGCAGAAGATCCGTGTACCCCCATTAGCCCTCCTCATTCTCCCAACCATATTATGTGGGAGTGTGACGAAGGCACTTATTCCCCTGAGAGAGATATTTATTCTTTTTCACGGGTAAATTGTGATTACTTGCAAAAAATAATTTATACAATGTATCATCTAATCTCATATGTTTTTTGTTTACTCTTTACTCCAGAATTCACTGGTTTCTTTTCTATCTATTCATCTCTTCAGTCCACACAGGTTGATCTGCGCAGTCAGCTCTGCATAACAAAAAGTAAGTCAAAACTATTTGATCTATTGCCATGGCACCACTGAATATACTTTCCCTGAATGTTCAGGAAATAAATGTCCCTCAAAAAAGGACCAAAGCCTTCCGTACTTTCCATAACAAGAAGGCTCACATAGTATGCCTCCAAGAAACACACTTCACCAAAGATTCTACTCCAAAATATATTTCTCCTTTTTATCAACAAATTTACACGGCTTCTGCCTGTACCAAGCAAAGGGGAACTCTAATTGCATTTCACCGATCCACACCATTCACCTTATCATCAGAAATTAAAGACCCAGAAGGTAGATACCTGATACTCATGGGTTATATAATGGATACAGCAATCACGGTGATTTCCTACTACGCTCCTAACAAACAACCTACACCATTCCTCTCACATATATTACAAGTGATTAATACACACAAAATAGGAACAGTGATAATGTGTGGGGATTCGAACCAGGTCCTCCTCCCATTTCTAGATAAATCACCTTTTACACCATCCAAAATAACCTCTAGATTACCTTTTTCTCAACTTCTTTCCAAATACAATCTAGTAGATTCATGGAGAGAAAGTAACCCAATGAAAAAGAAATTCACTTATTTCTCGCACCCTCATCAAACCTTCACCAGAATAGATCATATTTTTCTAACAATAGGAATGATACCAGAAATTATTGCATCAGATATAATTCCGATTCCGTGGTCTGACCATAATGCAGTATACACTACTATAGTCTCAGCCATACCAAAAGCGCATGACCCAACGTGGTACTTACCGGACATAATGCTCAAACACCCACTACATCAGATGGCCATTGAACAAGCTTTAAAGGAATACATATCAATTAATAATACAACAGACATCTCCCCAATAACACTGTGGGAAGCTCATAAGCCTGTCTTGCGTGGTACAATACAAAGACAAATGGCACTATTTAAACGGGAATGCAAAAATCTAGCAAAAAAACCAGAACTCAATTTTAATGCAGCCTACATATCATTTCAAGATAATCCATCTCAGAGTACAAAATCTCATCTGGAAAAATCTAGATTGGAATACGATCTATTTCTCACTGAGTCAGTTGATAAATCCCTCAAACGCTCCAAACACAATTTCTACATGAATACAAACAAACCAGGTACATATTTGGCTCGGGCATTAAATTCAACTAACAAATATTTCAAACCAATACGTTTGAAATTATCAAAAAATGTTTACACTTGTAATCCAGTTAAAATAGTCCATAAATTTCACTCACATCTCGCAACTTTATACAAGACAAACAATGAATTTAATCCTACAGAAGCTGAATCCTTCTTCTCAAAAATAACCTTACCTGAGTTATCTCAGAATCAAAAAAGCAGTTTGGATGAGCCTATAACTATAGATGAAGTTGCTAACGCCATAAAAGACCTAAAACTTAACAAAAGACCAGGCCCAGACGGCTACTCGGCTTTATACTATAAAACATTCTCAGAAATACTCTCTCTCATTCTCACTGAAACTTTTAACAAACTTCTAGATGGACATTCTTTTCGGCAAGAAACACTAATGGCAATTGTTTGTATGATCCCAAAACCCCTTTCTGATGATACTTCCTGTGTGAATTATCGGCCTATCTCTCTGTTAAACCTCAATATTAAATTATTAGCAAAAATAATAGCAAAACGCCTCAATAGCATTATAGGAAAATTAATACATAGAGATCAAGTAGGCTTCATGCCAAATAGACAGGCAGGCGATAATATACGCAGGGCAGTGTTATTGGCACATATTGCTAAAAAACGGAAAATCCCTTTATGTTTTCTATCTCTCGATATTAAGAGGGCATTTGACACAGTATCCTGGCAATATATGCAATATTCATTACAAAAATGGGGTTTTGGACCCCACTTTTTAACATGGATCAAAGCATTATATAATAAACCCAAAGCCTATATAAAATATGCTGGATACAAATCTGAAGCCTTTAATATCGAAAGAGGTACCTGACAGGGTTGCCCATTATCTCCCTTATTATTTGCCCTTATACTCGAACCCATGGCCCAATACATCAGAACAAACCAAACTATAACTGGCATTGAAGTAGGAGGTATTACACACAAATTATGTATATTTGCAGACGATATATTACTTTTTCTATCATCACCACAGGTCTCTGGTCCTAACTTAATACCAGCTCTTGATGGATTTGCAGCCCTATCCGGCCTTATGATTAATCCTAAGAAATGCCTAGTGCTTAATATTTCACTCACAAACATAGAATTGATCCCGGCTAGGGCTGCACTCCCATTCACATGGGCAGAAAAATCAATCCCATATCTTGGAATTCATTTAACAGCATCTCATTCTGACTTATTCTCAACCAGTTATCCTCCTGTATTAAGACAGATCACAAATCTAATAAAACAATGGTCGCAACTTCCTTTATCCTGGATAGGGAAGATTAATGCAATCAAAATGACTATTCTACCCAAATTGCTTTATCTATTCAGAGTCCTCCCTATTCCAATTCCTTCCTATTTTTTGAGAATAGTACAAAAAAGAGCAACTTCGTTTATATGGGGCTCTTCTAAACCACGTATACCTATACACACACTACATCTTCCCAAAAATAAAGGAGGCCTGGGATACCCTAATTTTACTAACTACTACAGAGCAGCACATTTGGCCAGTCTGTCCAAATACCATGCAAAACAGGAAATCCCATTATGGGTATTTATAGAGGCTTCAGAAAATGACCCTCTATTAATATCAAATTTATTATGGCTTGATCCTAAAGACCGCTTTAAAATTCATAATCCCATAACTAAACACTTCTTATCTCTCTGGGATAAACTAAAAACCAAATATCAGTTACAATCTCCACACAATCCTCTCTTTTCTTTTATCAGAAATCCGGCCTTTTATCCGGCATGGATCTACCCAAATTCTTTTAAAGCTTGGACAACATCAGGCATTCAGACACTAAATGACTTCATAGCATCTAAATCATTCCTTTCATTCCCATCACTTAGAGAAAAATATGATCTACCAAACTCTGAGATATTTAGATATCTCCAAATCAAAAATTTCTATACACCATTCCTAAAGGGGGATACACCATTATCCCAATTATCCATTTTTGAATCAATCTGTACAAAAGATCCATTTGCTAAAGGTACAATTTCATCACTTTATAATCAATTATATGGAGTAGCAAATCTTAATAGACCCTCTTACGTTCAGAGGTGGGAGGAGGACCTGGGACGAACTTTAGAAGACACGGACTGGTCTAATATATGGCTCACATCTAAGTCATCTTCACCCAACATCTTGGCACTAGAGACAAATTATAAAGTCCTAACTCGCTGGTACCTTGTACCCGCTAGAGTGGCAAAATATTCACCTAATACCTCAACTCTTTGTTTTCGAGGATGCCCAGAAATAGGCACATATTTACACATATGGTGGACGTGCCCAGTAATTCAAACCTTCTGGAAGGAAGTCTTCGTGATTGCATCTAAAATATTTTAAAAAATAATACAACCAGATCCATATTTAACTTTACTTAATCTAAAACCGGAATGGTTAACACTCTCTCAATTCAAACTTATGATCCAACTAATAATGGCTGCAAAACAAACAGTGGCCAAGGCATGGAAATCTCCTACATTGGTACTAGCAGAAACAATTCACAGAATGAATAATACAATGTCCCATGCTAAGATGGTAGCCATCGATCAAAATCAAATTCCAAAATTTGAAAAACTTTGGCATCCTTGGATAAAACAACAGTTCCTGTCAAATTTCAATGACTCTGTCCTGTTGCCATGGTAACAGATTAAATGACTTACAGAGACACCCATTCTAAGGCTTCAAAGAGAACTAAAAAGAATAATAAACTGACGAGCGGGACAACCTTGTGGACCATACCTCTACCTTTCAACCCTTTTTCTTCTTTCTCTTTCCTTTTCTCCACCGTACGATTAAAGCTCATTATCAGATCTTATTTGACCTATATACACTCTACTTGTAAACAATATGTATAGTAGGTATAAATCATTTAAATACCTACAAAAGTAACTAAGGAAATGATATATATCTTTAATTTAGGTTTACATGAACCCAATGTTTAATATTTGAAATTTCATGATATTTACCTATATAAACCCTACTGTAAAACAATGAGCTTACTTTATAGATCCTTGTAAACTTACTTTATGTATATTTATGTATCTTTATAACATTGTATACTCAATAAACTTATTTTGACAAGGAAAAAAACGGCACTGGGGTTATGACTGATAGCTTCAGCCATAACCCCAGTAAACCACTTGCAAACCACAACGTATAAATTCTGTATGTGTTGCCGTTGGCAAATGGTTAGTGATGTCTTTATTTGAATGATACACATACACACTTGATTGTGTCAGCATTTTAATTTTACATAATTTATTATTTAATTTTTTGATATATGGGTTTAAAGTTTTAGATAGAACAGCATGCTTCACTCTATCTATTAGGTTTTACCTTAAATTGGGCTGACAGCTCTCCTCTGTTTTGTGTTGTGCATGACAGTAGTGCTGACTGCTGTATATTGCATAGTCTTGACCAAAGTGTTTATTGCCTCAACAGTTGTTGCCAAGTTGTTCTATTTTAATGAAGTTCTTCTTTAGGGTAGGCTCAGACAAAGTTGTAGGCCTCTGCCCATAGTTTTTTTTTTTTAAGAAATGATTCTTATACATGTCTCTGAAACAGTAATTAAGGAGCATTTTATGGGTTCAAGAACAGTGGTATTTGTGTGCAGTAGATTTAGACTCTATTTAACCAGTTCCCACCTGCCGTCTAGTAAAATAGTGGTTGGGCAGGACTGTCTCGATCAGGACGGACGTCATATGACGTCCTACCACTCTTGCGCGAATGTGCGCTGATCTGTGGTCCTCGGACACAGCGCATCACTGATCAGGGTAAAGAGCCAATGGCGTGATTTCTTTACAATGGGATGAGCTGTGTCCAATCACAGCCAATCACATGTAAACAAATGCCAGTTATCGGCATTTCCTTTCTTCAGTGCTGTCAGTATCTGAGGATAGAAAAGCCAATAACTGGCTTTTCTGTGACAGGGGACATTTACACTTATAATCAGGGCACTGTTAATCAGTGCCCTGGTTATCAGTGCAGACCCATCAGTGCCAATAAGTGTCCATCAGTGCAGTATATTAGTGCCCATCAGTGCATCATATCAGTGCCCATTATTGTAGCCTCATAAGTGCCTCTTCATCAGTGCCCATCAGTGCCCATCATTGCAGCTTATCAGTGCCCATCAGTGCTGCCTCATCAGTGTCCATCAGTGCTGCCTCATCAGTGACCATCAGTGTAGTCTCATCAGTGCCCATCAGTGCAGCCCTATCAGTGCCCATCAATACAGACCCCATCAGTGCAGCCACATCAGCGCACATGAGTGAAGAAGAAAAATAACTTATTTGCTAAATTTTATAACAGAAACAAAGAAAACCTTTTTTTTTCCAATTTTTTAGTCTTTTTTTGTTCGTTATAAAATAATAATAATTTTAATAAAAAAAATCTATGGGTTATTAAATACCACCAAAAGAAGGCTCTATCTGTCTCATAAAAAATGATAACAATTTCATTTGGGTACAGTGTTGCATAATTGTCATTCAAAATGTGAGAGCACTGACAGCTGAAAACTGGCCTGGGCAGCAAGGGGGTGAAAGTGCCTCGTATTGAAGTAGTTAAATATGTCTCTTTAGGCCACACCCATTATGCAGCACAATGTAACCCTCTTTTTGTCAAAGCATGCTGCACACACCTCATTTTTTATCTTTTCCAATGTGTCCCTTTCTTCTTAACTTCTGATGTTGGGAAATACAGCATTAGAGGATATTTATTTGCAACTTTAGGAGTCCTATTTCTACTTCTGCCTATGGTGAACTGGCCAAGGTCCCCTGTAAGATGCAAACCCCTAATCAGTTCATTAAGGGTAATCATAGCAAATTACTAATCCTCAGGGCAATAGGATATCTTGCACATAAATCCCTGATGCTTGAATTTAGGGAAATACTGATTGCAAAAATATTAGTGCCTGCAGACACTAGATGGGTTTTTTGACCAGGGGAAAAAGCAACTGCACAGTTCAGAGTTGGAAGTTGAGAGCTGGTATCAAGCCCATTTGTGGCCTTCTTGCCACAGGGATACCAGCCCTCATGCCTGGGGGTGAATAAGATTTTTTTTTAATGCATGGGAATAGTATATAATACAAATTAAAACTACCAGTGGATACGTTATAGTGGATCAAATACCAGCTATATATCATCCACAAATCAGCCCAAAGGGTCAAATTCTGAAATGTAAGAATTAATTTTCTGATTTGTTTCAAGAAGATGTTTAAATTGGCCCTTATGTCAATAATTATATAATTAAAATATGTGGCAGTATGAATGATATCATAAAAATTGGGGACCTACTAGTTACTAGTAACATGCAAAAAATTATCAAAATCAATGTCCTTGGCTTTTCAACCTACAACCAATAATTTGTAAATAAAAATAGGATTTTTAAAACAGCTTACCTGTAAAATCCTTTTCTTTCGAAGGACATCACGGGACACAGAGCCACAATAATTACTGATGGGTTATATAGGGTATCACTGGTGGTTGGACACTGGCACACCCTATCAGGAAGTTCAACCCCCTATATAATCCCTCCCCTTGCAGGGATACCTCAGTTTTGTAGCCAAGCAATATAGTGTATTAGAAGAGGGGTGGGACCTCTGTGTCCCGTGATGTCCTTCGAAAGAAAAGGATTTTACAGGTAAGCTGTTTTTAAAAATCCTATTTTCTTTCTCGAACATCACGGGACACAGAGCCACAGTAATTACTGATGGGATGTCCCAGAGCAATGCTACCTGAGGGGGGGGAACCACGACCAAGTAGGGTGCAATCAGACCTGAGGACCCTGTACCGCTGCCTGCAGCACACTACGCCCAAAGGCGATATCCTCATGCCTTCTCACATCCACCTGATAGAATCTGGTGAATGTATGAACTGAAGACCAGGTTGCGGCCTTGCAGATTTGAGCCATAGAGGCCCGGTGATGCACTGCCCAAGAAGCACCAATAGCCCTTGTGGAATGTGGCCTGATCTGAAACGGAGGAATCTTCTGTTTCAAACCGTAAGCTTGAATGATCAATTGTCGAATCCATTTAGAAATGGTAGCTTTTGACGCTGCCTGTCCTCTATTGGGACCCTCTGGCAGCACAAACAAAACATCCGTCTTGCGGATCTGAGCAGTTGCCCCGAGATAGGCCTTAACTGCTCTTACTACATCCAACGAATGTAGAGATCTCTCTTCCGGAGAACAGGGATCTGGAAAAAAGGAAGGCAGAACAATGTCTTGGTTTAAATGAAAATCAGAAACCACTTTCAGTAAAAAACTAGGATGAGGGCGCAGTACCACTCTATCCTTGTGTATAATCAAATAAGGCTCCTTACAGTAAAGGGCTGCTAATTCTGAAACTCTTCTAGCAGAAGAGATGGCCACCAAAAAAAATAACTTCCTTGTCAACAAGACCAAAGGAATCTGACTTAATGGTTCAAAAGGCTGTTTCTGTAACACAGCCAGGACCAAGTTCAAGGCCCAGGGGTTTAGGGGCGCTTTAACCGGAGGATTAAGACGCATCACCCCCTGCATAAAGCTTCGGACCAAAGAATGCGAAGCAAGTGGCCGCTGAAATAATACTGATAAAGCAGAGACCTGGCCCTTGATGGTACTCAAGGCCAGCTTCATCTCTAATCCTAATTGAAGAAAATCAAGAATTCTATGACATATTTCCTGGGATGACAACCTCTGGATTCACACCAGGATACATAAGCTTTCCAGACTCTATGATAAATCATCCTGGAAGCTGGCTTCCTTGCATTAATCAAGGTAGATATGAAAGGACCTGAGAGCCCACGACTCTTCAGAACGTGGGTCTCAATAGCAAAAACCGTCAAATTTAGCATTTGTAAGGCAAGATGGAACACTGGACCTTGAGATAACAGGTCTGGGCGTACCGGTAGGGTCCATGAGGAACCCACCATCATCCTTACTATTTCTGCATACCAAGTCCTTCTGGGCCAAGCGGGGGCCACCAGAAGTACCGACTTCCTTTCCTGCCTGATCCTGCGAAGGAGTCGTGGTAGTAGCAGAATAGGCGGGAATGCGTAAATCAGTGAGAACTGATGCCACGGAATCACCAACGCATCCATCCCGCATGCAAGAGGATCTTTTGTCCTTGCCACAAATCTGTCTATCTTTTTGTTGAATCGGGATGCAAAGAGATCTACATCTGGAACCCCCCCATCTTTGGCATATGGCCCAAAAGACGTCGGGATGCAGAGACCATTCCCCTGGAAGTAACTGCTGGCGACTTAGATAGTCCGCCTGCCAGTTCTCTATTCCCGGGATGAAAACTGCCGATATGCATGGCACATGCATCTCTGCCCAGACTAAGATCTGGTTCACCTCCTTTTGAGCAGCTCGGCTCCGGGTGCCTCCCTGATGATTGACATAAGCCACAGCTGTGGCATTGTCGGACTGGATCCTGACCGGACAACCCTGTAGCCTGATAGTCCAGGCTTTTAGGGCTAGATATATCGCCCGGATCTCCAGAATGTTGATGGGTAAGGTCCTCTCGGTCTTGGACCATATCCCCTGAACTGCAGACTGTTCCAGAACTGCTCCCCAACCTGACAGACTGGCATCTGTTGTTACCACCGTCCAGGTAACCGGTAGAAAGGATTTCCCCTTCTACAGGTTTTCGGGTATGAGCCACCAATTGAGGCTCTGACGCACCGCATGCGACAGGTGCATTGGAAAGTCTAATGCCTGAACCTTCTTGTTCCAGGTCGACAGAATACTGTGTTGCAGCATTCTTGAATGAAACTGAGCATAGGGAACTGCTTCGAATGAAGCCACCATCTTCCCTAGTAGCCTCATACAAAGGCGGACAGAGGGACCCTTCTTGGTCCTGACTGCCAGAATCAGCTCTCTTAAAGCAGCGATCTTTGCCTGGGGTAGAAATATTTTCTCCTGGCTTGTATCTATAATCAGACCTAAATACTCCAGTCTTCTTACTGGTTTTAGGAAAGACTTTTCTAGGTTGAGGATCCAACCCAGGTTTTTTAGATACCTGACTGTGGTCCTCAAGTTTCCATTCAAAGAGGCTACCGACCGGTGTATCAAGAGCAGGTCGTCTAGGTATGCTATGACAGCTATACCCTGAGCCCTTAATCTGGCCAGAGGAGGAGCCAAGATCTTTGTGAACACTCGAGGTGCAGTGGCTATCCCGAAAGGCAGAGCCACAAACTGGAAATGGCGCCCTCCTACCTCGAAGCACAGAAACTTCTGATGAGCAGGAAAAATGGGCACATGCAGATATGCATCTCTGATGTCTATCGATGCCAGAAATTCTCCTCCCTGCAGGGTGGGAACTACTGTCTGAGTTGATTCCATGCGGAAGGATTGAATCCTTAGGAATCGGTTCAGATCCCTTAACCACTTGCCGACCGCCTAACGCATATATACGGCGGCAGAATGGCACGGGCAGGCAGAATCACGTACCTGTACGTGATCTGCCTCCCGCGGGTGGGGGGTCCGTTTGGACCCCCACCCCCGGTGCCATAGGCGGTCGGCTCTCGTTCGCGGGCGATGAGAGGTGAGGGGGAGGCCATCCATTGTTGGCCACCCCCTCCCGATCGCTCCCGGCGAATGAAAACGCTTCCTTTCCCTCTGTAATGTAAACAGAGGGAAAGGAAGTGATGTCATCCCTCCTCGAGCCGGTCTTTTCGTCCCGGCGCAGAGGAGAGAAGACATCCAAGTAAGTGCACCAACACTACACTTACAGTAGAACACGCAGGCACACTTTTCACCCCCCAGTCACCCCCCGATCACCCCCCGATCACTCCCCTGTACCCCCTGTCACTCTGACACCAATAGCAGTTTTTTTTTTTTGCATTGGTGTCAGTTTGTGTCAGTTACAAGTGTTAGGGCAGTTAGGTTAGCCCCCTTTAGGTCTAGTGTACCCCCCTTTAGGTCCAGGGTACCCCCTTAACCCCCCCTAATAAAAGTTAACCCCTTGATTACCCCCCGTCGCCAGTGTCGCTAAGCGATCGTTTTTCTGATCGCTGTATTAGTGACACAGGTGACGCTAGTTAGGGAGGTAAGTATATAGGTTCGCTGTCAGTGTTTTATAGCGACAGGGACCCCCATATACTACCTGCTAAAGGTTTTAACCCCTTGATTGCCCCCTAGTTAACCCTTTCACCAGCGATCACTGTATAAGTGTTACGGGTGACGCTAGTTTGTTTTTTGTAGTTTATTATAGTTTATTACAGTTTATTATAGTTTATTATAGTTTTAGGGCACCCGCCGTTTATTACCTTATAAAGGTTTAACCCCCTAATTGCCCGGCAGTGATATAAGTTAAGTTTTTAGGATCTGATAAGGTCTGCGTCGCCCCAGGCAGCGTCAGGTTAGCGCCAGTACCGCTAAAACCCACGCACGCAGCATACACCTCCCTTAGTGCTATAGTATCTGAACAGATCGATATCTGATCCGATCAGATCTATACTCCCCAGCAGTTTAGGGTTCCCTGAAACACAGTGTTAGCGGGATCAGCCCAGATACCTGCTAGCACCTGCGTTTTGCCCCTCGGCCCAGCCCAGCCCAGCCCATCCAAGTGCAGTATCGATCGATAACTGACACTTACAAAACACTAAGCACACATAACTGCAGCGTTCGCAGAGTCAGGCCTGATCCCTGCGATCGCTAACAGTTTTTTTGTAGCGTTTTGAATCAGTCGCTAACAGTCAGGAGCTTTTTTGCCTGTGAGTCTCACTAGTGTACCCCTAAATTTAGAGGCCAAAATGGCAAATCGAAGGTACACTAGTGAAGAGGCCTACACGTTTCTGAGTAGGACAGATAGTGAAGAGGAAGTCACTCATCTGTCAAGTTCAGGCTCAGAATACGAACCTGTAGAGGACAGCGGCTCCATGACAGATAGCTCTGACGACGGAGTTGTGGTCCCTGCTAGGGTCAGGCGTACCAGACCCCGAACTTCTTCTGTCCTTGAAGTGCAAGAACCGCAGGGCTCTCATATGGAGCAGAGAAGTACTAGTGCCGCTACTCCTTCTGGTGAACTGGCAAGCACCAGCGGCCTAGTACACCCTGGTCGTACATCCAGCACTGCAGTATCACGTGGTGACGTGGCGAGTCCCATAAGTGCAGTTCAAGCTGGCGAGGTGGCAAGCACAAGTAGTGTCCCGCTGCCACCAAGAAGAAGACGAACACAGGCCCGTCGTGCCCATAGTGCCCTTCCTGCTGCATTCGCCAATCCGAATTGGGAACCCACCACTTCTGCAGCACCCGTACTTCCCCCTTTCACTGGCCAACCCGGAATTCAGGTGGAAACAGTTGACTTTACGCCACTGCATTTTTATTCGCTGTTTTTTTTTTTAGATCTCTATAGATCTATTGTGGACCAAAGCAATTTGTACGCTGGTCAACACATCGCCACTATTCCCCAGTCCTCCCTTGCCAGAGATAGGAGACCAATTACGGTCTCCGAATTTAAGATCTTTCTGGGCCTTTCCCTCCTCATGGGCATAACCAAAAAGAGTGAGTTGCGGTCATATTGGTCCACTGACCCAATTCACCATATGCCCGTGTTCTCTGCCTCCATGACCAGGGCACGATACGAGCAGATTTTGCGGTTCATGCACTTCAACGACAATGAACTCTGTCGTCCTCGTGGAGACCCTGCATACGATCGGCTCTACAAAATTCGGCCTCTCGTAAACCACTTCAACCAACGTTTTGCAGACTTGTTTACTCCCCATCAAGTTGTCTGCATTGATGAGTCCCTGATTAAGTTTTCTGGCCGCTTGTCATTCAAACAGTACCTTCCCAGCAAGCGTGCCAGATACGGGGTCAAGATGTATAAGCTCTGTGACAGGGCCACAGGCTATACATGTAGATTTATGGTTTACGAGGGCAAAGATAGTCACGTAGAGCCGATAAACTGCCCTGACTACATAGGAAGCGCTGGCAAGATAGTGTGGGACTTGGTGTCACCCTTATTCGGAAAGGGGTACCACTTGTACGTGGACAATTATTATACGAGCGTGCCACTTTTTAGTCACTTGTTTGATCATCAGATTGGAGCATGTGGCACCGTGCGACCTAATCGCCGGGGCTTTCCCCAGCGGCTTGTAGAGTCCCGTCTTAGGCTGGGGGAGAGAGCCTGCTTGCAGTATAATAATTTGCTCACTATGAAGTGGAGGGACAATAAGAATGTTTTCGTTCTTACCTCCCTTCATGCAGACACGACGACCCAAATTACTACGGCGACTGGTGTTGTGGAGAAACCCCTCTGTGTCCACGAATACAACCTTAATATGGGAAGGGTGGACCTCAACGACCAGTTGTTGGCGCCGTACCTAGTTGCCCGTAAGGCCAGACGCTGGTACAAAAAAGTGTCTGTTTATTTATTTCAATTGGCTTTGCTGAATGCTCATGTGCTATACAGAGCTTCAGGACGGACTGGATCCTTCCTTAAATTCCAGGAAGAGATCGTCAGAGCCCTTCTGTATCCAGACGGTGCTCCACCTCACCTTCCCCAACCAAATGCAGTAAGCCGGCTGCATGGGAGGCATTTTCCTTATGTCCTCCAGAGTACCCCTACCCAACGAGCCCCCCAAAAAAGATGTCGTGTCTGCAGCAAGCGCGGATTTAGGCGTGACACCCGGTATTATTGTCCCTCCTGTCCTGACAATCCTGGTCTATGCATTGGTGAATGTTTTGAACGCTACCATACACTAGTGGAGTATTAGCGTAGGGTTCAGCACGGCACAGACTAGGCACACTAACACAGGGTCTCCCAAGATGCCATCGCATTTTGAGAGACCCAAACCTGGTACAGTTACAGTTAAAAGTTAAAGTTACTAAAAAAAGTGTTAAAAAAAAAAAAAAATACAAAAAAAATATAAAGTAAAAAAACCAAAAATAGTTGTCGTTTTATTGTTCTCTCTCTCTATTCTCTCTCTATTGTTCTGCTCTTTTTTATTGTATTCTATACTGCAATGTTTTATTGTTATGTTTTTATCATGTTTGCTTTATAGGTATGCAATTTTTTTATACTTTGTTTTTTTATTGTTAACCACTTTTTTGTTTTCAGGTACGCCATTCAGCTGCAGAGCGGATTTATTTATCTTGACAGCAACAGCGTTTGCTCCCACGATATATAAAGCCGTGACTCCAGCGCTGTCGGAGGTGATTTCACCACCACAGTTACATACTTCAGCATATATGCCGAAGCGTGGGGGCAGCAGTGGGTGGAGGAGCAATTTGCTCCTGCCTTTTGCGGGAGGATGCCCCCATGCTTCGGCATATATATATTTTAGGTAGGCACAGGTTGCGTTAAATGTTTTATTTTTTACTATGTTTTTTTTGTATTTGCTTTGCAGGTATGGTAAGTATTACTGTTATACTGTAATGTTACTTTGTTTTTTTGTTAACCATCATTTGCTTAGCAGGTACGCCATTCAGTTGCAGCGCGGATTTATTTATCTTGACAGCAACAGCGTTTGCTCCCACGATATATAAAGCCGTGACTCCAGCGCTGTCGGAGGTGATTTCACCACCACAGTTACATACTTCAGCATATATGCCGAAGCGTGGGGGCAGCAGTGGGTGGAGGAGCAATTTGCTCCTGCCTTTTGCGGAAGGATGCCCCCATGCTTTGGCATATATATATTTTAGGTAGGCACAGGTTGCGTTAAATGTTTTATTTTTTACTATGTTTTTTTTTGTATTTGCTTTGCAGGTATGGTAAGTATTACTGTTATACTGTAATGTTACTTTGTTTTTTTGTTAACCATCATTTGCTTAGCAGGTACGCCATTCAGTTGCAGCGCGGATTTATTTATCTTGACAGCAACAGCGTTTGCTCCCACGATATATAAAGCCGTGACTCCAGCGCTGTCGGAGGTGATTTCACCACCACAGTTACATACTTCAGCATATATGCCGAAGCGTAGGGGCAGCAGTGGGTGGAGGAGCAATTCGCTCCTGCCTTTTGCGGGAGGATGCCCCCATGCTTCGGCATATATAAATGGTGCATGCATGCCCATCATTAGAAGTGAGCGGATGAAGGGAGGTATTCTAATGGTGGGCATACCCACCGATCAATATCTTTTTTTCGTTCAGCCCACAGGCTGCATGAAAAAAAAGTTTACAATACAAGGACCAGCAACGTACTGGTATGTTGCTGGACTTTGAGTGGTTATACCAGATTGATGCCTGCAGGTTTAGGTATCATCTTGGTATCATTCTTTTCAGCCAGCGGTCGGCTTTCATGTAAAAGCAATCCTAGCGGCTAATTAGCCTCTAGACTGCTTTTACAAGCAGTGGGAGGGATTCCCCCCCCCCACCGTCTTCCATGTTTTTCTCTGGCTCTCCTGGCCCAACAGGGAACCTGAGAATGCAGCCGGTGATTCGGCCAGCTGACCATAGAGCTGATCAGAGACCAGAATGGCTCCAATCATCTCTATGGCCTAAGAAACCGGAAGCTACGAGCATTTCATGACTTAGATTTTGCCGGATGTAAACAGCGCCATTGGGAAATTGGGAAAGCATTTTATCACACCGATCTTGGTGTGGTCAGATGCTTTGAGGGCAGAGGAGAGATCTAGGGTCTAATAGACCCCAATTTTTTCAAAAAAGAGTACCTGTCACTACCTATTGCTATCATAGGGGATATTTACATTCCCTGAGATAACAATAAAAATGATAAAAAAAAAATAAAAATGAAAGGAACAGTTTAAAAATAAGATAAAAAATCAAAAAATTAATAAAGAAAAAAAAAAAAAAAAAAGCACCCCTGTCCCCCCTGCTCTCGCGCAAAGGCGAACGCAAGCGTCGGTCTGGCGTCAAATGTAAACAGCAATTGCCCCATGCATGTGAGGTATAACCGCCAAGGTCAGATCGGGGGCAGTAATTTTAGCAGTAGACCTCCTCTGTAAATCTAAAGTGGTAACCTGTAAAGGCTTTTAAAGGCTTTTAAAAATGTATGTAGTTTGTCGCCACTGCACGTTTGTGTGCAATTTTAAAGCATGTCATGTTTGGTATCCATGTACTCGGCCTAAGATCATCTTTTTTATTTCATCAAACATTTGGGCAATATAGTGTGTTTTAGTGCATTAAAATTTTAAAAAGTGTGTTTTTTCCCCAAAAAATGCGTTTGAAAAATCGCTGCGCAAATACTGTGTGAAAAAAAAAAATTAAACACCCACCATTTTAATCTGTAGGGCATTTGCTTTAAAAAAATATATAATGTTTGGGGGTTCAAAGTAATTTTCTTGCAAAAAAAAATAATTTTTTCATGTAAACAAAAAGTGTCAGAAAGGGCTTTGTCTTCAAGTGGTTAGAAGAGTGGGTTATTGCTGCTGTCTGTTGGTGTGTGTATTGCTGCTGTCTGTTGGTGTGTGTATTGCTGCTGTCTGTTGGTGTGTGTATTGCTGCTGTCTGTTGGTGTGTGTATTGCTGCTGTCTGTTGGTGTTTGCTGGGTTGCATTTTGGGGACTTTTCCTTTTAGTTTTTATCTTGCCTTTTGCTGTCACTTTTTAAATAGCTTTTTTTTTTTTTTTTTTTTTTTTTTGTTTCATCAGTCTATCAATTAAGGGTGTGGTTAATTGCTCCCAGGTGACTATTTAACTTGTTGTAGGACTCAGTTGAGCGTGCTCAGTTTGAAGCTGTGGAGCTTGGTGTAAGTGGAGCTTTTTTAAGTGGGAGTTATAAACAAGAGTTTAAAACAGGAGGTTATAACAGGGGTCATAGTACCTGTGTAGTGTGAGTATCTGAGTGTTGTCTGAGTAGTGTGTGTGGATCGTTAGTACTTGTGTATTGTGTACCTGTGTATTGTCTTGAGTATTAGTGCCAGGAAGCTAGTTGTTAGGTAATTTGGACAGGGTAAAATCCTCACTAAATTTAATAGGTACGATGCCCGGCGGGTGTGGAGAGGCGACTCTTTGTACATCTTGCCGCATGTATGCGTTCCTTGATCATCCGATCGAGGGCGAATACTGCTGTGCAAAATGTAAGCACATTGTTTCCCTGGAAGCCCAGGTTCTGAATCTGGGGAAGCAACTGTCAGCACTGAGAAGTCCCTCCATACTAAAAGTGAGCCAGGAACGTACACGGCAGGTGCCGGCAGGGGCCAGCACAGAGGCGGGTGGAGACAAAGAGGTGCAGGCACTAGCAAAGAGTAGATGGGTGACAGTCAGGAGGGGTAGAGGGGGAAGTGCCAGGGAGGCCGATCCAGGACTGGAGCATCCCAATAAGTACGCTCCATTGAGTGACATTGGTGTAACCAGTCAGGGACCAGCACTGCTGGAGTTGAGGGACTCTCCTAGCTGCCAGGGGAAGAACTCCTCCAGTGAGAGTGGGGGGGCAGCAAAGGGAAAGGAAAGACAGATTCTGGTGGTAGGGGACTCAATTCTTAGAAGGACAGAGAGGGCAATCTGTAACCAAGACCTGAAGCGCCGAACAGTATGTTGTCTACCGGGCGCTCGGGTTCGGCACATCACGGATCTTGTGGACAGATTACTGGCAGGGGCTGGGGAAGACCCGGCTGTCATGGTGCACGTTGGCACCAATGACAAAGTCAGAGGCAGATGGAGTGTCCTAAAGAACGATTTTAGGGACTTAGGAGCTAAATTGAGGAAAAGGACCTCCAAGGTAGTGTTCTCAGGAATACTACCGGTACATCGAGCCACACCAGAGAGGCAGAGGGAGATTAGGGAAGTAAACAAGTGGCTGAAGAGCTGGTGTAGTAAGGAGGGGTTTGGGTTCCTGGAGGACTGGGCCGACTTCTCAGTCGGTAACCGGTACTATAGAAGGGACGGACTGCACCTAAATGAGGAGGGTGCAGATCTGCTGGGAATGAAGATGGCCAAAAAGTTAGAGGGGTTTTTAAACTAGGCGATGGGGGGGAGGGTCCAGAGACAGTGATAGCCAGCGCGGAAGATATTCCAGAGGGTAGTATTGGGGGCATTAGTGGTAGGTTAACCAAAGCACAAAAACACAAGGTGAGTATAGTAGCAAGTCCAAGTTGCAATCTTGAAACACCCAATACGAGGACAATATGCGACCGGTCTAAACTATGTGGCATGTTCACCAATGCCAGGAGCCTGGCGGACAAGATGGGTGAACTAGAGATACTGTTGTACAAGGAGGATTTGGATTTTGTGGGAATTTCAGAGACCTGGTTCAACAGCTCTCATGATTGGCTGGCAAACATTCAAGGGTATACCCTATACCGCAAGGATAGAGAGGGTAAAAAAGGGGGAGGGGTATGCCTATATATCAAGAATAATGTACAAGTGAATGTGAGAGATGACATCACTGAGGGGGCTAGGGAGGAGGTGGAATCTTTATGGGTAGAGCTCCAAAGGGATGAAGCTAAGGGGAAAATAATACTGGGAGTATGCTATAGGCCCCCTAACCTGAGGGAGGAAGTGGAGACGGATCTCCTATCACAAATTGGATTAGCAGCAAGGATGGGAAGTGTTATCATAATGGGGGATTTTAATTATCCAGACATAGACTGGGCGGAGGGAACCGCGCATTCATTTAAGGCTCGCCAGTTCCTTAATGTCTTGCAGGACAATTTTATGGGTCAGATGGTAGACGCACCAACTAGAAATAAAACATTACTAGATCTACTGATTACCAACAATACAGACCTGATAACAGATGTGGAAATACGGGGCAATTTAGGTAACAGCGATCACAGGTCAATTAGTTTCAGTATAAATCACACAAATAGGAGACATGAAGGGAACACAAAGACACTGAATTTCAAAAGAGCCAACTTCCCTAAACTACAAACCTTGCTAAAAGGCATAAATTGGGATAAAATATTAGGAACAAAGAATACAGAGGAGAGATGGGTTTGCTTTAAGAGCATATTAAACAAGGGCATTAGCCAATGTATCCCATTGGGTAATAAATTTAAAAGAGCGAACAAACATCCTGGATGGCTTAACTCCAATGTAAAAATGCATATAAAAGCAAAGGAGAAGGCCTTCAAAAAATACAAGGTTGAGGGATCATCCACAGCATTCAGAATTTATAAAGAATGCAATAAGAAATGTAAGGGTGCAATTAGGATGGCTAAGATAGAACATGAAAGACACATAGCGGAGGAGAGCAAAAAAAATCCCAAGAAATTCTTTAAGTATGTAAACAGTAAAAAAGGGAGGACAGACCATATTGGCCCCATAAAGAATGAGGAAGGACATCTGGTTACAAAGGATGGGGAGATGGCAGAGGTATTGAATTTATTCTTCTCCTCAGTATTCACGAGTGAATCGGGGGGCTTCAGTAACCAAAACTGCAGTGTTTATCCTCATGACACAACACAGGAAGCACCTACATGGTTAACAGAGGACGGAATTAAAATTAGACTTGAGAAACTTAACATTAATAAATCACCGGGACCAGATGGCTTGCATCCGAGGGTACTTAGGGAACTCAGTCAGGTGATTGCCAGACCGTTGTTCCTAATTTTTACAGACAGTCTATTGATTGGAATGGTGCCAGCTGATTGGAGAAAAGCCAATGTAGCACCAATATTTAAAAAGGGCCCAAAAAACATCCCTGGGAATTACAGACCAGTTAGCCTAACATCAATAGTATGTAAACTCTTGGAGGGGATGATAAGGGACTATATACAAGATTTTAGTAATAAGAATGATATCATTAGCAGTAATCAGCATGGATTCATGAAGAATCGTTCTTGCCAAACCAATCTATTAACCTTCTATGAGGAGGTGAGTTGCCATCTAGATAAAGGAAGGCCCGTAGACGTGGTGTATCTGGATTTTGCAAAAGCATTTGACACAGTTCCCCATAAACGTTTACTGTACAAAATAAGGTGCGTTGGCATGGACCATAGGGTGAGTACATGGATTGAAAACTGGCTACAAGGGCGTGTTCAGAGGGTGGTGATAAATGGGGAGTACTCAGAATGGTCAGGGGTGGGTAGTGGGGTTCCCCAGGGTTCTGTGCTGGGACCAATCCTATTTAATTTGTTCATAAATGACCTGGAGGATGGGATAAACAGTTCCATCTCTGTATTTGCAGATGATACTAAGCTAAGCAGGGCAATAACTTCTCAGCAGGATGTGGAAATCTTGCAAAAAGACCTGAACAAATTAATGGGGTGGGCGACTACATGGCAAATGAGGTTCAATGTAGAAAAATGTAAAATAATGCATTTGGGTGTCAAAAATATGAATGCAATCTATACACTGGGGGGAGAACCTCTGGGGGAATCTAGGATGGAAAAGGACTTGGGGGTCCTAGTGGATGATAGGCTCAGCAACGGCATGCAATGCCAAGCTGCTGCTAATAAAGCAAACAGAATATTGGCATGCATTAAAAGGGGGATCAACTGCAGAGATAAAACGATAATTCTCCCGCTCTACAAGACTCTGGTCCGCCCGCACCTGGAGTATGCTGTCCAGTTCTGGGCACCAGTCCTCAGGAGGGACGTACTGGAAATGGAGCGAGTACAAAGAAGGGCAACAAAGCTAATAAAGGGTCTGGAGGATCTTAGTTATGAGGAAAGGTTGCGAGCACTGAACTTATTCTCTCTGGAGAAGAGACGCTTGAGAGGGGATATGATTTCAATTTACAAATACTGTACTGGTGACCCCACAATAGGGATAAAACTTTTTCGCAGAAGAGAGTTTAATAAGACTCGTGGCCACTCATTGCAATTAGAGGAAAAGAGGTTTAACCTTAAACTACGTAGAGGGTTCTTTACTGTAAGAGCGGCAAGGATGTGGAATTCCCTTCCACAGGCGGTGGTCTCAGCGGGGAGCATTGATAGCTTCAAGAAACTATTAGATAATCACCTGAATGACCGCAACATACAGGGATATACAATGTAATACTGACACATAATCACACACATAGGTTGGACTTGATGGACTTGTGTCTTTTTTCAACCTCACCTACTATGTAACTATGTAACTATGTAACTATGTAACTATGTGACATAAGCTTCTAAATGTTGCGCATAAAATGCCAGGACAGTTCAAAACCCCTCCAAATGACCCCATTTTGGAAAGTAGACACCCTAAGCTATTTGCTGAGAGGCATGTCGAGTCCATGGAATATTTTATATTGTGACACAAGTTGCGGGAAAAAGACAATTTTTTTTTTTTTTTTTGCACAAAGTTGTCACTAAATGATATATTGCTCAAACATGCAATGGGAATATGTGAAATTACACCCCAAAATGCATTCTGTTGCTTCTCCTGAGTACGGGGATACCACATGTGTGAGACTTTTTGGGAGCCTAGCCGCGTACGGGACCCCGAAAACCAAGCACCGCCTTCAGGCTTTCTAAGGGCGTAAATTTTTGATTTCACTCTTCACTGCCTATCACAGTTTCGGAGGCCATGGAATGCCCAGATGGCACAACCCCCCCCCCAACTGACCCCATTTTGGAAAATAGACATCCAAAGCTATTTGCTGAGAGGTATAGTGAGTATTTTGCAGACTTCACTTTTTGTCACAAACTTTTGAAAATTGAAAAAAGAAAAAAAAAAAATGTTTTTCTTGTCTTTCTTCATTTTCAAAAACAAATGAGAGCTGCAAAATACTCACCATGCCTCTCAGCAAATAGCTTGGGGTGTCTACTTTCCAAAATGGGGTCATTTTGGGGGGTTTTGTGCTATCTTGGCATTTTATGGCCTTCAAAACTGTGATGGGTAGTGAGGAGTGAAATCAAAAATTAACGCTCTTAGAAATCCTGAAGGCGGTGATTGGATTTTGGGGCCCCGTATGAAGCTAGGCACCCAAAAAGTGCCACTCATGTGGTATCCCCGTACTCAGGAGAAGCAGCAGAATGTATTTTGGGGTGTAATTCCACATATGCCCATGGCATGTTTGAGCAATATATCCTTTTGTGACAACTTTGTGCAAAAAAAAAAAAAAATTGTCACTTTCCCGCAACTTGTGTCAAAATATAAAATATTCCATGGACTCAACATGTCTCTCAGCAAATAGCTTGGGGTGTCTACTTTCCAAAATGGGGTCATTTGGGGTGGTTTTGTGCCATCTGGGCATTTTATGGCCTTCAAAAATGTGATAGGTAGTGAGGAGTGAAATCACAACTTTACGCCCTTAGAAATCCTGAAGGCGGTGCTGGGTTTTCGGGGCCCCGTACGCGGCTAGGCTCCCAAAAAGTCCCACACATGTGGTATCCCCATACTCAGGAGAATCAGCAGAATGTATTTTGGGGTGCAATTCCACATATGCCCATGGCCTGTGTGAGCAATATATCATTTAGTGACAACTTTGTGCAAAAAAAAAAAAAATTGTCACATTCCCGCAACTTGTGTCAAAAAATAAAATATTCCATGGACTCAACATGCCTCTCAGCAAATAGCTTGGGGTGTCTACTTTCCAAAATGGGGTCATTTGGGGGGGTTTTGTGCCATCTTGGCATTTTATGGCCTTCAAAACTGTGATAGGTAGTGAGGAGTGAAATCAAAAATGTATGCCCTTTGAAATCCTGAAGGCGGTGCTTGGTTTTCGGGGCCCCGTACGCGGCTAGGCTCCCAAAACGTCCCACACATGTGGTATCCCCGTACTCAGGAGAAGCAGCTAAATGTATTTTGGGGTGCAATTCCACATATGCGCATGGCCTGTGTGAGCAATATATCATTTAGTGACAACTTTTTGTAATTTTTTTTTTTGTCATTATTCAATCACTTGGGACAAAAAAAATAAATATTCAATGGGTTCAACATGCCTCTCAGCAATTTCCTTGGGGTGTCTACTTTCCAAAATGGGGTCATTTGGGGGGGGTTTATACTGCCCTGCCATTTTAGCACCTCATGAAATGACATAGGCAGTCATAAAATAAAAGCTGTGTAAATTCCAGAAAATGCACCCTAGTTTGTAGACGCTATAACTTTTGCGCAAACCAATAAATATACGCTTATTGACATTTTTTTTACCAAAGACATGTGGCCGAATACATTTTGGCCTAAATGTATGACTAAAATTGAGTTTATTGGATTTTTTTTATAACAAAAAGTAGAAAATATCATTTTTTTTCAAAATTTTCGGTCTTTTTCCGTTTATAGCGCAAAAAATAAAAACGCCAGAGGTGATCAAATACCATCAAAAGAAAGCTCTATTTGTGGGAAGAAAAGGACACAAATTTCGTTTGGGTACAGCATTGCATAACCGCGTAATTAGCAGTTAAAGCGACGCAGTGCCGAATTGTAAAAAGTGCTCTGGTCAGGAAGGGGGTAAAACCTTCCGGGGCTGAAGTGGTTAAATCCAGAATGGGTCTGACACCCCCATTTGGCTTTTGGACCGTAAAAAGGTTGGAATAGAAGCCCAATCCCTGGTCCTTTGTGGGAACTATCATAATGACCTCCTGCGACAAAAGTCGCTCTAACGCTAGAAGGAGCGACTGCTTCTTCTCTGGGTCTCTGGGGACACTTGATCTGAGGAACCGAGGAGAGGGAAATTCCTGAAACTCCAGCTTATACCCTAAGGTTACCATGGAGATTACCCATCTGTCCTGGAAATCCTCCTGCCAGAGCCCTGAGAACTGTCGCAGTCTTCCCCTCACTCGAGTGAGCGGGGGCGCCCCCTCATGCAGAGGTCTTAGTGTTTTGCCTATTAGGCTTCTTCCCCCAGGACTTCTTTTGTCCCTGGGGTTGACTCTTGTCTCTGGACCCAGATGGAGGCGGCCGTCGAGACTGCCTGGAGGCTGAAGCCCCCCGGTGCTGGGGAAAGAGTCCGTTTGAAAGAGGGACGCTTACTCTTCTTTTTGACAGGTAAGAGAGTGCTTTTCCCACAAGAGATTCTCTTGATATAGTTATCTCCAAACAACCTTGCACCACGAAATGGAAACCCAGCCAGCAGCTTCTTACATGGTGCTTCGGCTGACCAATTTTTCAACCATAGGATTCTACGTATAAGCACCAACCCCAATGAAGGACGGGAGGTTTGCACGATAGAATCTCTAATGGCATCAACCACAAAGCATAAGGCCGCTGGAAGGTTAGCAAAGCCCTGGGCCTGTTGTTCAGGTAATACTTTGATGACCTGCTTAACATGGTCTCTTAAGTATTGACAGACTCCAATCGCTGCTACTGCAGGTTGAGCCACTGAACCTGCTAAGGAAAAAACATCCTTCAATAGGGATTCCATCTTTTTATCTACAGGATCCCTGAGCATCTAAGCATTGTCTACAGGACAAGTCAGACAATATTTACGGAGGAAATGGCGGCATCAATGGCCGGTATTCCCCACATTTTAATAAACTTTTCTTCCATCGGATAAAGTGTTGAAAACTTTCTCAGCGGAAAAAAACGTTTTTCTGGGTGATCCCACTCAGAATAAATGAGCTTTTCAAGTAAATTATGAACAGGAAAAGCCTGTGCTGCTTGGAAAGGTTTCAGTGAGCCCAAAGCAGAAGAGGATTCTTTAGCAGTTTCAGGTACGGGCAACTTAAATGTGGAGCGGACCAATCCAGTAAGGATCTGCACTAAGACTTTCTCCTCTTGGGAAGTCGCAGAGGGCCCCTCTCCACCTGATTCCTCCGAAGAGGAATCATCCATCCCATCCTGATCCCCTGAAACGGATTCATCTCCTTTATCCCAGAACTCCTCTTCCTGAGGGTCTTGGGGAACAGAGGAAGGCCTAGTGCGTTTTCTTCTACTGAGTGAAGACGTAATCACGGCCATTAATCTTTCCTCTAGACCATTAATGGTTGAGGAAAAAAACCTCTTGTGTAATGTATACAGGGGCTGAAGTGCCAGAAGCAGGTGTAGCTCCTGACCCCAACGGCTCTCCCTGGCTAGCCGTCCCTGGCCCATCAGGGGGGGAGGATGCTGCTGACAGGGGGCCCTCAGAACCTGAACGAGATCCTCTAGTGTCTCTGGTTCTTGGGGTGCTTGAACCTCTTCTACCCATAGTGAAAAGCAACAAGGTGTGAGGTATACAAATGAACACTGACTGCTGAGCGATGTAGTCTGGCTAAAAGCCTTGCTACCCAATGCTTAGTCTTGTGTTACTTCAGTAAATGCTGCCTAGGAGAATGCCTGTGTCCCACCTTACATGCGACCGTCAGCTCTGTGTCTCTCCAAAGGCTGTGTGCACCTGTACAGAGTCCCTTAATAGCCTGCAGCTGGCCTGAGTGGGAGTCTAAGCACCTGTGCTGAAGTCCCGCCCCCCCCTCTACCGCCCCCCCTCGAATTTTGAAAGAAACGAGCGCTTCCCGCGCTGGCCGACTCTCCTGTAATACTATGGAGGAAGGCTGGGGGAGGGGGAGGAGGGAGAGAAGCTGGTAGTGAAGACCTGCCTAAACGGCAATGGTCGGAAATTGCGGCCGAGCGGTATAACCGCCTTCTAGACCCCTGTGGCCTCTCTCTAGCCTGGGGGGGACATTCAAACATGAGAAATCCCCCCATCCATCCTACCTTTGCAGCCGGCCTGAGACGCTGTGAAACACATGTGCAGCATAAACACTGAGACAGACAATCCAGCATGTGAAGGTTTGTGCTCTTGGCAGCCCCCGGTGGTCACAATAGGCATAGCATGCATTTACCTTAAAGGAGAAACCTACTAGAATTAGAAAATTCTGTGGAATCTCCTCTTACCTTATCCAGCCGCAGGGTTCAGTTTACACAGGCCCAATCTTCACCTCTCACGGTGGGCTCCGTTTGAAAAAACCGTCAGAGACTGGGGCCCCCTACGAATAGGGGGATCCTGCAGTTCTGGGCCCGTAAAGCACCCAGCTAGAAATTAGGCTACAAAACCATTTTCTAATATGCGGGGTCCAGCTCTCTAAAAAGAGAAGCATTACAGGTAAAACCTCGTTTCTTCGGACACGAGGCCCGGGTACCATCCAATTCAGCCTAGAAAAGAACACTTTGAATGGATCCGGTCTGCCTGGCTTGCCCCAGTATAGGATATAGGATATTCCCTTTGGAGCTTAGCACAGGACATCTTTACACGTCCATCACCTAAGACACTGGCATAAAAACTGAGTTATCCCTGCAAGGGGAGGGATTATATAGGGGGTTGAACTTCCTGATAGGGTGTGCCAGTGTCCAATCACCAGTGATACCCTATATAACCCATCAGTAATTCATGTGGCTCTGTGTCCCGTGATGTTCGAGAAAGAAATATATTTTCCAAACACATGCAAAAGCTCTATCTAGCTTATTTATATACTCTGTCAAAGTTCATGAAATCATTAATTAGTCCAGTCAGTGTACATTTTTCATTTTGTGGTTAGATAGAATTGCATTATTTTACAAATCTGTAGCTAGATAATACATGTCTTATACACTACTGTGCAAAAGATTTGTAAAAAAATGCTGTAAGTTAAGAATGCTTTCAGAAAAAGAAGTGTTAATAGTTTATTTTTATTAACTAACAACATGGAAAGTAACTGAACAGAAGAGAAATCCAAATCAAATCAATATTTGGTGTGACCATCCTTTGCTTTCAAAGTAGCACCATTTCTTCTAAGTACCCCTTAGGTCCCACAGTGGGTATAACAAGCATGCTTTACTGCATATACAGACTTATTTACTGTTGTGAGTTTAGTAACACTTTAATGACATCGGTTGTATGTTTGGGGTAGTTGTACTGCTGTAGAATACATTTGGGGCCAATCACATGCCTCCCTGTTGGTATGGCATGATGGAAAAGTATCTGCCTGCATTTCTCAGCATTGAGGTCATCATTATCTCCTACTCTGTTCACTTTTAGACAATACCTGAAAACCCTCTCTTCAAAGAGGCCTATCCTGTCCCCACCCAACAACTCTACTTTTATATTTTCCTTCAGCTCATCCTCCACAGTTATTACTTTTTTATCTCTTGACCCTCTCTCTTAGATTGTAAGCTCTAAATAAGCAGGGCCATCTGATTCCTACTGTTTTGAATTGTATTGTAACTGTACTGTCTACCCTCATGCTGTAAAGTGCTGCACAAACTGATGGCGCTATATAAATCCTGTATAATAATAATTGACCCTGACTAAAACTCCAGCTCCATTTTCAGAAATGCAGCCCAAACTTGCAAGGAACTTCCACCATGCTTCACTGTTGCCTAGAGACACTCATTTTTGTATCATTCTCTGGTCCTTCAACAAACTGGCTCCTGCTACAACCAAATATTTCAGATTTTGAGTCATCAGTCCAGAGCACCTGCTGACATTTTTCTGCAACCCAGTTCCTATTTTTTCATGCCTAGATGAGTCTCCTAGCCTTGTTTTCATGTCAGAGGTATGGATTTTTGGTTGCAATTCTTCCATGAAGAATTGACTACATCTCTTACAAAGGAACGTACATGAGGCGGAGGAAATATCGGTGATGTCAGGGCGCCCGCCAGGCGCCGGACACTATTTTGTATTAAATGCCTGTTTTTAACCAGCTTTGTAAGTAGATGCCTTTTTAATAAATTACTGTTACAAATGGGCATTGTGCAATGAGGTTTTCTTTGCTCTTTTTTTAGTCACCATGTCCCATATGACCTTGTGGGAATATATATGGTGAAGTGACATTTTACAAGGGGTTCTAGAGAGCGTGTCCAAGTGTATATGCACTTATTTGATTACAGTGCAACATTTTTTCCTTTTTATTAGTAGATAGGTGTACCTGGGTCCTACTGGTTTCCACCAGTTCTGTGCTGATGACACTGCTGGACATATTTTAATGTTGAAGGGAAGTAAGCATGACATGTTTTTCATCTGCTGCATTAAGTTTCTTTGGCCAACCACTGCATCTACAGTCCCCAACATTGCCCGTTTCTTTGTGCTTTTTCAAAAGTGCTTGAACAGCACATCTTCAAATCCCAGTCTGCTTTGCAATGTTTGCCTGTGAGAAACCATACTGATACAGTATACCTACTTTGTCTTATTGCTATTCTCATTCTTGCCATGGTGTATGACCTTTGAAATGAAACTGTCTTCCACAACCTCACCTAAGTAGCAGAGTTTGGCTGTTTCTCACCCAGTTTTAAGCCTCCTATACAACTGTTTCTGTTTCAGTTAATGACTGTATTTTAATCTCTACATATGAAATGAATGATCATTAACATCTGCTTGGTATAAGCCCTCGTGCACACTGGTTCCTTCTAAGCGCTGTTTATCCTGACAGGAAATAATCAGTGCTATAAACTCACCTAAGCTGCATTTTTTTTAAAACAGTCTAGGGGAGTTTATCAGAGTTTACCAGAATTTGGAGTTTATTTCATTGGCCGGATATTTATTATATTCCGACTATTAAAATAAACAAACTCTGAAGTGCTAAATGGGCAGAAATACTAGACACCCAACCTCACAAAAATGTGAGTTTAACAGCACCAGTGTGCATAAGGCCTAATAGGGTAATCATACATGTGACTCTAATCCTAAAAATTCCCTGACTGTGTGCAAGTGTGCAAATTGTGCAAGTGTAAGATTTGATGTTGGTTTGAAGCCCAAGGGTAGTCACACCAAATATTTATTTGATTAAGATTTTTCTTCTGTTAGCTCACTTTGCATTTTGTAAACTGAAATAAAACAAAAAATTAAAATGTATATCTTTGAAATCTTTGAAAATGTTTTTACTTTACAGCATTTCTTCACACATGCCGAAAAAGTTTGCACAGTACTGTATATGTGTATGTATGTGTATTTAGATGTTTAGTATGGCTTAACACCAGGGGTAGGCAACCTCAGCACTCCAGCTGTGGTGAAACTACAAATCCTATCTTGTCTCTGCCTCTAATGCCGTGTACACGCGACCCCACTTTTCGACAGCAAAGGTCTGACAGAACGAATCCGCAGGACAATTCGATCATGTGTGGGCTTCATCTGACCTTTGCTGTCAAAAAATCAGACGGACTTTAGAAATAGAACATGTTTCAAAACTTTCCGACGGATTCGAGTCTTGTCGAAAAATCTGTTGGTCTGTATGCTAGTCCGACGGATGAACAACGACGCTAGGGCAGCTATTGGCTACTGGCTATGAACTTCCTTATTCTAGTCCGGTCGTACATCATCACGTTCGAATCAGTCAGACTTTGGTGTGATCATGTGTAGGCAAGTCCGTTGCATCAGAACTCCGTCGAAAGTCTGTGTGAAGACGGCATAAGAGTCATGCCTGTGATTGTCAGGGTCTTGTAATGTCTGATGGGACTTGTAGTTTCACCACAGCTGGAGGGCCGAGGTTGCCTACCCCTGAACTACACTTTAAGAAAGTATATTTATAAGGCATACATTGCAAGAGGGATGCAAAAGGTTTTTTGTTTTAAGAGCAGAAGATAACTCATTTTGTCTTTTTAACTGCCTCTGTTGCTCTGAATGTCAACATAGCAACAATTGTTTGAATTATGTATACCACAACAACATAAGTGTACTGTCATATTTGCAAAAGGTTTTGACATCCACATAGTTAGACTCTATTCACAATCTCAGTACTGTTTATCTACTGATGGCCTTGGTAAACAATTCATATTATGGGCTTAAATAAATATAGCCTTTAAGAATAAGTTGGAAATCTGTAATGCAGCCACATTTTTGCTTTCAGCTAGCTTTGCTGCCCACACTATTGTTGGATTTAATGCAGCTGAGGGAAAAGGGTTGATGAAAAGTTCCATTTTACGTGCATGAATGTAGAGCTACTGTTCTATTCACGATGTTGCCAGTGAAGACATTGCTTTTAAATGTTTTTTGTTAAAAGGATTTCAATCAAAGTCAAATAAAATGTACATATGAGCAAAGAACATTCTGTTTCTGATAACACATCCTTTCAACCAAACATAAAATGTTCTGAGGAGATTTTTTTTTCTTATTTGCTTCTTACAGTATTTAAAATGCAGAAGTCCTGGATTAAAAGGGGTCATGGAAAAAAGAAATCCAATTAGCCGATAATTGACTTAGCACTGTAGCAGTGACTTACTCATTGTAGCCACATGATGATCAAAATAGCTGTTAATACATAACTATTAGTTCCGGAGTTTAAATTAAGTGCGTTAAGTAAATAACAAATACTTTCTACAGTATTTATGTAACCTTTTTGGAAATATACAGTATGTAAGCTAATAACATACACTATATTTATATGCTATAATTTTAATGTGCTGGGGAAGCACGGTTATATATTATCATCAGGGCTCGACAAAGTCAGATGCTGCAACAGACGCAAAGTACCGGTATACATGCAGGTAATGCAGCAATGCAGTTATTATTCTTACTGAAGTCACAAGGTGCTACAGAATAGGATATTGTATATTAATAATTCAATCATACAAACTGTCTTCATAGCTTTAAAAAATAGTGTAGATCAAGAGAAAGGAGCGAGCAATGAAAGGATGCAATTTATAGGGCTTATGCCCCGTACACACGGTCGGATTTTACGACGGAAAATGTGTGATAGGACCTTGTTGTCGGAAATTCCGACCGTGTGGGCTCCAATACACATTTTCCATCGGAATTTCCGACACACAAAGTTTGAGAGCTTGCTATAAAATTTTCCGACAACAAAATCCATTGTCGGAAATTCCGATTGTGTGTACACAAATCTGACGCACAAAGTGCCAAGCATGCTCAGAATAAATTAAGAGACAAAAGCTATTGGCTACTGCCCCGATTATAGTCCCAACGTACGTGTTTTACGTCACTGCGTTCAGAACGATCGGATTTTCCGACAACTTTGTGTGACCATGTGTATGCAAGACAAGTTTCAGCCAACATCCGTCAGAAAAAATCCATGGATTTTGTTGTCGGAATGTCCGATCAATGTCCGACCGTGTGTACAGGGCATTATTCTTGGCAGAGAACCTTGTTTCACTCACCTGTTCTTACAAATATGTATGTTGTTGTACATATACAGTATGTGTATTGCATAATCTATTCTAGGCAATAGATCTGGAAGAGATTTGTACAGATTATAACACACTTCCATGTTTGATAAGTGTTTGTTCTCATTGCACCTACCCAGCTGTTGCATGCAACATTTGAGTAGCACTAACACATTCCCTTTAGGTCTCATGCACTCTGACGTATTAGAACACTTCTATCTATGCTGGAGCTTTCTTCCTGGAGAAGACAAAAAAATCAAGCCAAAAAATTGCTTCTTTTGGCAGGTAATTATGTGCATGTACAGGCGTATAGCGATGAACGTAAACGCATTTTACAGGCCAGAATATTCATTTATAATAAACATACAAAATGTGCAGCGCTGTGATATATAAAAATCTCAAAAGTGTAAATAAACATAAAAGTATAAATAGTCCTTTTGTTTTAATCCAAAAAATTCCACTGATCCAATTCAGTAAGTAAGTTCAGTAAGTAAGTGCAAAATTATCCAAGCAATATAAGGATTAAGAGCACTTTCACATTGGGGTGGGGAGGCATCAGCAGTAAAGTGCTGCTATTTTTAGCGGCACTTTACCGTTGTTTTAGCGGCGCTTCGTCAAGCTGCCCATTGATTTCAATGGCGGGTGGTTTAGGAGTGGTGTTTTCACCACTCCCGTAACGCCCCAAAGATGCTGCTTGCAGGACTTTTTTTCCCATCCTGCAAGCGCACCACTCCAGTGTGAAAGCACTCAGGCTTTCACACTGGGGTGGCAGGGGAGGCATTTTTCAGGCGCTTTACAGGCTCTATTTTTAGCTCTTTAGCGCCTGAAAAACTCCTCAGTGTGAAAGTAGCCTAAAGGCTTACTGGAATTAGTGGCTACATAAATAAGTGCAGTAAACATGCATTGATAATGCCAATCATGTGGAGTTGGTGTGTCCTCTCCTTCATCCTTATTATTGAAACTCCAGATATGTTGGGAGAAAAGAAAAAACTTGTATGGTGTAATATTGTTACAATTCTGATAAATCGCACCCAAGTGGATAACACTCCATGCAATATATGTTCAAACATTGATCACCAGCCTTCACCATCTATCACCCCCATGCAATGCACACTCACCAGAGAAATTCTCTTTTAAGGCAATATGGGTAAAGTTAGGAATATCCGCAGGCTTCAATGTAAGAAATTCTTTCCAATCTGTCTCACTTTACAGGGTAGAGCTCCATTCAAATGTCCCCAAATAAGTAACTTGTAGGAACATGCAGTCAGACTGACATTTCCGGGGCTCTCAGTTCATATAAAACAATATGCTTTATGCTTGTAAAATCGTAGTTTTTTTTTTTTTTTATACCCATGTGCATGAGGCCTTAATTGCTGGACCTCCAGAGGAGGGTTGTCAGCAATGAAAAACTTTTTTGCACCCATAAAATAAATGTATTCTTAAGCAATAATGCAAGGTAATGAGATGTGGAGATCTGCAGCAAATAATTTGACTTTATTTCCTAATTGATCTGACTACAGTAAACTGTGACTACAGAAAACAGTGATTTCCCTGCACATGTAACAGTAATATGGATTTGGATCTTTTTAGAGTTTTTGTAAACCTAGTTACACCACTTTTACCTATAGGTAAGCTTATAATAAGGCTTACCTGTAGGTACTGGAAATATCTCCTTTACCATATACGCTTGTGCGGATGTCATCGGCGCATGCGCACTGAAGAAAGGGCACAATCGCCATTTCTGTCGAGACCAGTGTGACTCTGGCCAGTCACGGCCCAGAAAGTTCACGGCCCTGGAAGGAAGAGGAGTGAAGATGGATGCGGCCACCAGCGGGGACATCGGGGACATTGTGGGCTTTGTTTGCAAGTAAGTGCAACATAATGGGCTAGTATGCAATGCATACTAGCCTATTATGCTTTTACTTTGCAGGGGAAAAAAGCGGAAGTAAAATCCATCAGGGTTTACTTCCTCTTTAACACCTATGCAAGTTTTTTACTAATCATACCTGTGATGCTTGCTTAGTATGATTGGGATGTAGCTAGTGTATGTGAGCCTCACTAGTGGAGCTTTCATGGAATGTTTCCAGAAATACATTTCTCTCTAGTGGGCAGATGAATTCATTTTGCTGCATTTTTTAAAAATTTTTTCATTCATTCAGGCTTTTGAAAATAAATCAGCATGGTATTATTTATGGAAATCTGCACAGGCTGGGGTCATTATCATTGTTGTGTTTCCCCTGCAGCCACATGTTCAGTTTCTGTAAATACTCCAAGTGTCAGACATGGGGAACCGAATCAAAGATAGACACGTATGTTACATTGTTTAAAGCCATCGTGGTAAGATGAAAATTGTTATTTTTTTTAATCTGTTAAAAGCTCAATGTCTACGTAAATATGTAACTGAAAATAAAAAAAACAGCAGATGCCACACTAACAAAGGTCATTATTTCTCACCGCAACACTTAGCTATCCTCAGTAACTACAGGTCCACAACTAGTCACTAGTGATGAGCTTTGGGTTCCGTTTAAATAAATGGGTCTTTTATAAATCTTAATGGATACCATTAACAGTACATATTTTTGTAAACAGTATGTACTTTCCCTTTAAGAAAAAGGGTGGGGGCTCCTTAAATATTTACAATAGACTTGTATCTAGGTATGCAGGTATGCAGCCTGAGTGGTCAGGAAAATAGGAGGATGCTAAGCATACAATCCCCTCTCGTGAACAATACCGGGCCACGTTTTCTCAACATGGCTAGGTTACCTTGCGGGGGGGGGGGGCAGAAAAACCCTCTCCCTGCAAGGCACATAGGGGGAGATCTATGAAAACTGGTGCAGGTTTTATTGTCAAAGCTTAACTCAACAAGCTCAAGTTAGAAGCTGATTGGTTACTATGCACAGCTGCACCAGATTCTGTGTGCTCCACTTTTAGTAAATCAAACCAATTGTCTCCCTGTATATGTTTTTTTATTGAGCTAGAGACTGCTTAGTTTATAAAGTCTTTAAGAGAGTTCAGAACCCTAAAGGTAACTGATTTCACTGACTGCTATCTGCTAGTAATTGCTGTCTTCAAAAATAACTGCCACTCTTATAGATAGATGACTTTACAGAGGTAAGTACCTTTAACCTCCCTGACGGTATTCCCAAGTGTGGCTTGGGGTTAAATTTCAGTCCCATTAGCGGTAACCCCGAGCCACACTTGGGATTACATTGCAGGATCCTGGTGCAGCGTTACTCACCATGTCCCCAGGATCCTGCGATGTCCCCCGCTGTGTCTGCGGACTCTGTCTCCTCCAAAGCCTCTCCGTGCCAGGCTCTGTTCCCTGCGAGCATTGCAACGCACGGGGGCGGAGCCTGGCGGCAAATTCAAAAAATTGTACAAACCATAACACATACAGTACTGTAATCTTACAGATTACAGTACTGTATGAAATTATTTCACATCCCTTTTGTCCCCAGAGCTTTGGCCCATGCCCTGCATGCAGTTTTATGTTATATATACTGTTCTTTCTGCCTGGAAACTGGAGATTGTCCATAGCAACCAAAAAGTGTCCCTTTATTTTAAAAGTGGCTTTAGACCATCTAGAAAACAGTGATAGTAAATTAGAACACTTGCAGAATTGAGTGACTTGTGGGGAAATTTATTTTATTATTATTTTTTTTTTTCAAAAAAAGTTTATTGAAAATTTTCATGAATACAGGGTATAATCAAACATACATATTGCAATTGCATTGTACAGAAATGAAAAAGATAGACATTAATAAGGCAAAGTTGCCTAACATCGAAATCAGGAGGTGCCTGTGTCTCCTCATGGGAAGAGCACATACGTATAGGTGTAAGTTTGAGTAGTGTCGTTAGGTAGTCGTCCATATCATACAAGATATACACTGCCGTGGTTTGCCCAAGAACCATCCACCCCTTGTGAGGGAACTTGCTGTGGATGGGAGGGTGACCAGGTGCATTTGAATTTAGGTCAGGCATGGAGCGGTGCTTTGAGGTTGAGTAATCAGTTTTGTTAGGGAGTATCAATAAGGGAATGTTTAAACGACGGAAGAAGGTGAGGGGGGGGAGGGGGTGATGGGAGGGGGGGAGGGGGAGGGGTGATGGGGGGAGGGGGTGATGGGAGGGAGGGGGGGGTACAGTGACGTAATCAAAGTGTGTCTCTACTGTGCAACCGGAGGGTGCAGTGGTACATAGAGTATTAAACTGCAGTGGATGTAGGGAGTGTGTTTGGAGGCCCGCCTGGGGCCAGTAGGTTTCACGCTAAGAGCGATTGGCCTGGGGGTTCCGGTAGTTGGCAGACTAGAGAGTTGTGTTTTTGGGTGTCCAGTTCTTATGGTTGAGGTGTTGAGGTAATGGGAGGTGTGTTCTGAATCGTGGATTGTTTGTAGTGGAGCCAGCATGCCCATGTGTTGTGGAATTTGGACGGGTTGTCCTGGGCCTGGCTAATGAGGTTTTCCATGTCTGCGATTCTGTCTACTCGACTGATCCAGTCTTTTATCGTTGGGGAGGCAGTGGATCTCCAAAGGAGTGGGATGCAGAGGCTGGCAGCGTTGATAAGATGTAGTGTGAGTGATTTTTTATAGGAACCCAGTGGGGCCGTGGTGTGGTGTAAGAGATATTGTGCGGGAGAGAAGGCTGGTGTATAGGTGGTGATATGCGAAATTAAGTGGTGGATTTCCAGCCAGAAAGGTTGGATGATGGGGCAGTCCCACCAAATGTGGAGAAGGGTGCCGCGCGCTTTGTTGCATCTCCAGCAAGTTGGGGGTACCGTCGGGTGGAAATGGTGCACTTTGTCTGGGGTCCTATACCATTTTGAAAACAGTTTGTATCTATTTTCCTGGGTCGTGACGTTGATTGAGCCTTTATGTAGGAGGGTGAAGATATGGTCCCATTCAGTGGGAGTGAGATCTAAAGAAAGGTCTGACTCCCATTGTCGAACCAGTCGGTCCTCCTTAATTGTATAGTTCGAGTGTAGTAGAGAATAGATGGAGGAGATTAAATGGCTCTGAGGTTCCGTACTAGAGCAGATGAGTTCAAAGAGTGAGTGATCTTTATGCCAATGAGTAGTTT
This sequence comes from Aquarana catesbeiana, assembly GCF_042186555.1. Lineage (NCBI taxonomy): Eukaryota > Metazoa > Chordata > Amphibia > Anura > Ranidae > Aquarana > Aquarana catesbeiana. The sequence continues at coordinate 169,389,714 of NC_133327.1, read as the reverse complement.
GTTTGTGGGAAGAGAAAAAGTGTCGTAGTTGGAGATATTTGAAAAAAGGGATATTGTAGTCTGGGATGGAGGTTAAGAGTTCGTTGTATGGTAAGAGGGAGCCATTGCGGAAGAATCTTTGTGCTCTGGCGTTGAAAGCACGTGCATCAAGAGTTGGGTCCTTGAGTGTGAGCCCGGGTGGAAATTCCGGATTGTTGTCCAGGGGCGTCATGGGACCAGTGGAAGGGGTGATTGCGAGTGTTTTGCTAGTTATTTTAAAGACGGTGAGCGTGGCCCCGATGCGGGGGTGTGCTATGTATTCTTTGGGGGTAGATGTAATTCCTATCCATGGTGCGTTCCTAATTGGTAAGCTAGCAAAGGAGTCTTCTACAGAAATCCAATCCTTCGCGGGGCGGTGTATATGCCAGTCTACTGCCCTGGTTAGGTGGCAAGCCCAGTAGTATTTTTGAATATTTGGGAGCCCTAAGCCTCCCAAAGGTTTAGGTAAGGTCAGCCTATCCCAGCAGAGACGTGGGGTTTTAGAAGCCCAAATGAAGAGTCTGCACATATGTTTATATGATTTGAAGAAGGAGGGCGGTAATTTGATGGGTACGGCCTGAAGGAGGTAGAGGAGTCTGGGTAGGACATTCATCTTGATAATGGCGATTCTACCCATCCAGGAAAAAGATCCCAAATGCCACTTCTGCAGATCACCTTGTATTGATGTGAGCGCTGGTGTAAAATTGCTCGCATAGAGGTCCTTTAAGTTTGCAGGGATCTTAATTCCTAGATAGGATATGGCCTGTTTTTCCCAACCAAAAGGAAAGTTCAGTTTACATTGGGATACCATGGCGTTGGGCAGGGTGATATTGAGGGCTTTGGATTTTTCAAAATTAATTTTTAGATTGGAAAAATAGCTTGAAAATGTGAGAAGTCAGCCAGCAAGTTGGGGATGGTGGTGATGGGTTCGGTCAGGAATAGTAAAATATCATCGGCATAGGCGGCCATTTTGTATTGCTTGCGATTGATTTCTATGCCTTTAATGGAGGGATTGTCTCTGAGTCTTCGGAGTAGGGGTTCCATGGTCAAGATAAAAACTAAGGGGGATAGGGGACAACCCTGTCGGGTTCCGTTGGTGACAGAGAAGGCGTCTGACAGGGTACCATTAATTCTGATTCTTGCCGTAGGAAGTGAGTATAGGGCCATGATCATCTGTAGCATGCGGGGTGGAAGGCCTATCGCCCGTAACGAGGCTTCCATATAATCCCATGCCACCCTGTCAAACGCCTTCTCTGCATCAAGGGAAAGGAAGAATTCCGGGGTGGAGGTAGTGGAGAGCCAGTGATGAATGTTCAGCGCCTTTGTGGTGTTGTCCCGGGCCTCTCTGCCCGGGACAAAGCCAGCCTGGTCTAGCGATATGAGGTTCGGGATGAGAGGTAAAATGCGATTCGCTAAGGTTTTGGCGTATAGTTTTACGTCCACATTGAGCAAGGATATTGGGCGATAGTTTAATACCAACGTGGGGTCTTTGCCAGGTTTGGGGATGAGGGTAACGTGTGCTTCTAGAATATCCTTGTGGGTTGGTGAGTCGGGGGTAAGATTGTTGAAGGCTTTGGTGAGGTTTGGGATCAGTAAAGTCGGGAATGTTTTGTAGTAACTGACCGATAGTCCGTCCGGGCCGGGGCTCTTGCCCGTTTTCATTTGTTTTAGTGCAAAAAGGATTTCATCCGTAGAGAGAGGCTGGTCTAGACTTTGGGAGTCATCTAGGGAGAGGGGAGTGGGGCTGTATTGCACTAAGAAGTCTGAGATAGCGGTCGTGCGGTTCGTGTGATTTGCAAGGGTGTGTGTTGTTGGGAGGTTATAGAGTTCAGAAAAGTATTGTACAAATTGGTCTGAGATTTCTTTGTTAGAAACCACTGCATCACCTGATGGACGGCGTATTTTATGGATTGTCTGGGCCGCCCTCTTGGATTGGAGAGCTCTCGCTAGGAGTTTACCTGCTTTGTTGCTAAATTCATAATAAAGTTTTTGCGTTAGTGCAAATTTGCGTTTTAGAGTGCTGTTAAGCATCTCTAGGAGTTCCCCTCTTGCCTTTGTGAGATCAGCCAGAGATGATGTCGCTAGAGATGCCTTATGTGCCTGTTCCAACGTACGAATGCGTGTAGTCAGTTCAAGGATACGTGCATTTCTGCATTTGTTCCTTTGTGTGGCTATGGTTATCAATTCACCCCGTACAACGCATTTGTGTGCGGCCCAGATGACCGATGGTGCAGTGGTCTCTGAGGAGTTTTCAGTGAAAAAGTTTGAGAGGCAGTTAGTCACCCGTTGTGTGTTGACTGGGTCTGTCAATAGGGAACTATCTAGTCGCCAAATGTGATTCTTGGGACGTGCTGCGGGTATAAGGAGGGTCATTGATATGGGGTTGTGGTCAGAGAGTATGGACGGTTCAATAGAAGCTTTGGTAAGATTGGTCAAATCGTTCTGGGATAGAAAGAAGTGGTCTAGTCTACTGTATTTACCGTGTGGGGCTGAAAAGAAGGTGAAGTCCTTCACTGTAGGATTCAATGTGCGCCATGTGTCGTGAAGCAGTAAAGTGTTTAGTTGAAGTTTAATAGCTTTGAGTGCCCTGTATGTCAAGGATGAGGTACCGCTTGAGGTGTCCATGGAGGGGTTGAGAGCGACATTAAAGTCGCCGCCAACAATCAGTGTGCCAGTTTGGAAGCTAGTAAGATGTTGGAGTGTGGAGCGGAAGAAGGATACTTGCTTGGTGTTGGGTGCGTATATGTTGGCGATCGTGAGTTGTTTACCGTAGATGGAACCCTTAAGGAAGAGAAATCTGCCCTGTGGGTCTCTTTGGACTGTGGAAACCGAGAATGGGCATTGTTTAGAGACCAAAATGGATACGCCCTTTGATTTTGCTTCATCGTTGGAAAAATGAAATACTGTAGGGAAGTAGTGGTCTGTTAGTTTGGGGATCGCGTCAGTTCGGAAGTGTGTTTCTTGTATAAGTGCTATCTGGGTCTTTGATTGACGTAAGCAGTATAAGAGTTTGGACCTCTTTTCAGGAGTGTTGAGCCCCCTAATGTTGAGCGAGCAGAGTTTGATGGAGTTCGTTGAAGGTTGTGCATCTGTGTTCTGGGGATTGATGGTATTTGTGTTAACCATCGTGTAGTTGGGGGGTGAGGATGTGGGTAAATGGGGAGAGGGGAGCCTCCGTCGGGCCGGTGAAGGAGTTGTGACACGTCAGTCACTGGTGGGAAACCGAAGAGGTGTGGAGAGGGGTGTCCACAGACCTCGGAGGAATAGGGTATCGGTCGAGTACAATACAAGGTCAGAGTACGTGTACCTTATGAAGGTACTACGCTCTGGCCCGTAGTTGTGTGGGGGTTGGTCTAACACAAGACGGTGAGGAGAGAGCGCAATAAGGCACTATTGAAACTAAAACTATGAATGAGATAAAAATAAAAGTGGATTCTATAATCCGCCGCCACAGGATAGAAATTAGTATGGCAGAAGGTGTGAGTTGAACATGTATGTTGGAGTAGTAGCGACTAAAGCATGGATGCAATGACTATGTAGGGGAGTGTATGGTTGGACAAGTGGGTAAGGTCTAATGAGATCAGCTATCCCTCTCAGCCTGGGTGTGTTGAATTAGTGCTTAGCACGGCAGCCTCCCCGGTGAGTTTGAGGGTGACGGGCGTGCCGAGCATCAATGCTTGGAGGGAGAGCCGGTGTCACGACAAAAATAATAAGCATTACTTAGGTATGGGTGCGAAAAACGTCAGTGGAAGCTAGAGGAAGAGGCCCTGTAAATCAGCAGAGGTGTCTTATCATTTTAAACATTAGTGCTGCCAGTGTCTAGTGATAGCAGAGCTAAACATAGTACCAAACTAGTAAATCAAGGCTATTAAGAATATATAAGAGAGCATCCTGAGATATTAATACTAGCATAGTGAGGCAGAGAGGACGAGGCACCCGGATGGTATGTAGTGTCACATTCAGGCTACGGGTGTACCTCACTGCGTGTACCTTGTCCGCCGATCCGTGCAGTAAAACAATCTGGGGTAAGAGTAGACCGACTTGTCTAAAGTGCCTCCTTCCCGGATTACAGTCTGATGTCCGGTTGCGGTGTACGCAGTTCAGTCGTATATAGCGTAGCTTGTTTTTCTTTGCTGGTCATGGTGTGTCGTTACTGCAGGATTCGTCCATTTGCGGTGTGAAGGGAGGAGGCGGGTCTCGCAGTTGATGTTGTCTGCTACGTCAGTGAGGATGTCTTGCGGCGTTGTACGGAGTCCGGCGTCGGTTCAGGAGGAGGAGAGCAGCGCCCGTCCTGACGTCATCTCTGCGGGGGGTGTGGTTGTAAATCCTCTGGAATTCTGGTAGTTGTAGTAGAGGGCTGGGGGGTTGTTGCTGGGCAGATACCAAGGAGAGAGCGAGGTGTGTGATCCAAGGGAGAGAGCCTCCGTTAAGGGAGTCACGCTGTGGTGTCGTGGTAGTTCAGGTCGTTAATGAGAGAGGGTGCGGTCAGTCATCCTGGGCTTAACTGGGAAGCCATATGGAGAAATATAACCTGGGGGGTCTGGAACTTCCCCTCAAAACTGCTGTTGTAGCAAAAAATCAACTTGGTGTAATGCAATGTGAAAAATAAAAGTAAAAGTTTGCTGAATCTTTAGATAACTTCAAAATTATCGGCCCTACGTTAGAGGGCATTATGCGGTGTGCCTTTCAAAGGGGCCCAACGGGGCCAACTGAGAGTATAAAAAAGTGCACAGTACGCCCTTTTCAGCGGCCCCGGCGGGCTCTCCTGGACCGAGGGGATTCAGGAGAGACTGGATCCCTGTAGCCGCGGTGATCGGCCCGATATCTATGTGCGGAAGGAGAGCGTCTCCTGCGGAATCTGGAGGTCTGGGTCTCCATGGGAGATTCCCGCTCCGTAACGTTGCTGGAGCTCTGAGGGCGGAAAGGAGCGTACCAGTTTGGAACCGGCGTCAGTGGTATGCCAAGCAGGTCACAAAAGTGTGGCAGGTCCTCGGGTACCTTTAGGAGGGCAGTGCGTCCCTGAGTGGATGCGGACAGGCAGAATGGAAACTTCCATTTATAAGGAATGTTCCTCTCCCTCAGGATGTCCAGTAGGGGCTTGAGGTCTCGTCTGTGCTGCAGTGTGATGCCCGACAAATCCTGGTAGATTTGTATGGAAGCGCTGCCATGGAGGATTTGCTGTTGATCCCTTGCTTGTTTGAGTATTTCCTCTTTTATTTTAAAGTCCACCAAGCAGCAAATGATATCGCGTGGGGGATCAGTCTCCCTGCCTTTAGGGCGCAGTGCACGGTGGATTCTGTCCATGAGAATGGGGGTCTGAGGAGGCCTGTGGAGGAGGTTGTTAAAGAGAGCAGTGATAGCAGAGGTGATTTGATCACCTTCTATTGCTTCGGGCATACCGCGGATCCTGAGGTTGTGGCGCCTGCCGCGGTTGTCGAGGTCCTCGATGTGCCTTTGCATGTCCCGCATTTGCAGCGTATGGGAGTCAATGGATGAGGCGGTAGAGCGAAGGGCTGTGTCATGGCGGTCTGTCACTCTCTCCACTTCGGTCACCCTGTCAGTGAGGTCGCGCAAGTCGAGCCTCAGCTCTGAGATGGCTGCAGCCAGGGTTTCCTTGATTTCGTCCGCAATGGAGCGGAGATCCTGTAGGCAAATCGGTGTTTGTAGCCCAGGTTCAAGGCATATCCCTCCTTCATGAGGGGGAATATGAGGGGAGGTTGTTTGAGGCGGGTTGAGTAGTGGTAACGGCTGTGCTTGGGAGTAGGAGGGCCCGTGCTGAGAGGACGCCATATTGCCCCTGGTGTTCCGGAACATCTCCGGGATATTATGGCTCTGGGACCCTGAGAGAGCCCTGGGTGAGCGGGAACGGGAGGCAGATGATGTTCGGGAAGCCGTCCCCATAGTCTGGCAAAGTTTGTGGAGTAAATACCTTCGGTATCAATCGGTTTTTCCCCGTGGCGGCAGGAGCTCTGGAATCAAGCGACTTTCCTCATGCCAGGTCAGGCCACGCCCCATTATTTTATTATTATTATATTATTATTTTTTTAAATTATTTATATTTATTTATAATTTATGTTTTTGTGTTTCAAACTTCATCATACCCAGGATATCTACTAGACTCTTGTTTGGACAGATTTAAGTGTGTTATTGTTAAGAATTACAGGCCTACAATATAGAACACCAAATTTCTATGCAAAATAATTGTATCGCTTTCAGCACCTAAAATCCGAAATAATCATACCGCCAGGGAGGTTAACACAATGTGGTTTTGTACATAATAATCTTTATTTTGTCAGAAATTAAAATAAATTTGAAAAATATTTCTTTAAGACAGGTAAATATGAAATATCATATTACTATTTGGTATTTTCTTCTTTTAGTTAGCATAGTTACATACTGTACACACAGTAGACACTAGTCCATCCTTGTTCAACCAATAAAATAAACACACACACAAATAGAAATCTTCATATATATGATCCTATGCTCAAAGTTGATCCAGGGGAAGGCAAAAAACCCCAATAAAGCATGATCCAATTCACTCCAGTTTATTCCCTGGATCAACTACCCTTGGCACTATTACCTCTAGGAATTAGTAACCAGTTATTTTTTGTGCACTAAGAAATGCATCCAACTCTTTTTTAAAACAATCCACTGAGCTGGCCAGAACCACTTATTAAGGGAGTCTATTCCACATTTTCTCAGCTCTTACCGTAAAGATGCCTTTCCACATGTGAAGGTTAAAGCAGTATTAAATCCAAAAGCAAACCTTTATTATATTGTAGCTTACCAATTTTTAGATGTAATGACTGTATTAGTTTCATTTTTAGGCTTTGCATCTTCTATTTTCATCTGCTGTTTTTCACAGTACAAACTCACCAGCAAAATGTACCAGGTTATTAAACCATGTAACACTTGCAGGGGTGATTAAAATGATCAGCTTTTATTAATTCAACCTTTGTCCCAAAAGTTAAAAAATGGTTTGCTGTAACTGAATAAAAGATGTGAGCTTTGTTAGTGGTTTTAAATCTGCTAATACATTTACCAATACCCCCACCCCCACCCCAGACTGACAATGCTGCTGTCTGCTGTGCCTCCTATTCTCATTCCTCCAGAGTTGTGTCTCACTAATACAGGAGGTATGTTACTGGCCAGATCATCAGGTGACAACAGAGGGGAAAAAGCCAAAGAACGGAAAATTGTTGAATCCACCACATCTAATGACTGGTAAGTTTCAAAATAATACATTATTGTTTCTGGCTTTAAAGCTGGGTTCCCAGCATGGGGTCTGGTGTGTCCTTGTTCACCGGTTCAGGTGTGAATCAGGCAGTGGTGGCTGGTGCTCAATTTCCTTGGGGGGGTGGCCCATGGCCCCCCCAGCCAGCCACATAACCCCCCAATTGCTCGATCAGTCACCCATCACCCACCAGGCCTCCCATCAGCTCCTGCACTTACCCCATCCAGGTGGTGGCTTCCCCCACCATCTCTGAGTTCTGGCGGTCGCTTCTCCACCCGGCCAATCAGGAGTTAGGACTCGCAGCCAATTGGGTCTTAGGACTCCCGGCCAATCGTGACTCAGGACCTGCTTCCTGATTGGCCAGGAGGAGAAACTGTAAGACATTAGCAAATAATAATTTGCTAATGTCACACAACTTGGTGGGCTCAGGGAGCAGTGCTCTGCTCTCTGAGCCCTCCCTTTTTAAAGGCAATTAGGGCCCCCAGCTCTAAACATGTGCTTCTAAAAAAAAAAAATTTGGAATCCATGCGTCCGATGCCCTGCATGTAGATTAAGGGCCGACTGCATGGATTAGGGGGGAGGGGCACCTGCACCCCTAATAAACGGGCTGCCACTGGAATCAGGTCTGAAGCTTTGCCTGAATTCGAACCAGAACCCAAAGACCCAGACCCAAAGATGCACAGGACCATTTTGCAATACAGACCGTGGCCCCCCCGCGACCTATGTAAACCAGCATCATTGCGAGTCAGGCAAACTCGCATGTCACGTGAATTGGATGCTGGGAAACCAACATCCAATTCACACATATATGAACCCAGCCTAATACCGCTTTAAATCTCTTTTCCTCCAGACATAAAGAGTGCCCCCTTGTCCTCTGTAATGGTCTGAACGTAAATAACTCTAAACAATGTCACTATATGCACCACTTAAGAATTTGTACATATTGATCATATCCCCCCTCAAATGCCTCTTCTCAAGAGAGAATTAATTCAGTTCCTCTAATCTTTCCTCATAGCTGAGCTCCTCCATGCCTCTTATCAGTTTGGTTGCCCTTCTCTGGACTTTCTCCAGTTCCCCAATATCCTTTTTGTGAACTGGTGCCTAAAACTGAACTTCATATTCTAGATGAGGTCTTACTAATAATTTGTACAGGGGCAAAATGATATCTCTCTCTCTAGATAACCTTACATTTATCAACATTTAAACCTCATATGCCACATACTGTAGTTGTCCAGATACGCAGTGCATTGAGGTTGGCTTGTAAGTTGGAGACATCCTATAAGGAAATAATTCTACTGCATTGGTTGGTGTCATTTGCAAGTACCGAAATGGTACATTCAATCCCACACCCTATATCATTTATAAATATGTTGTGGGGCACACCACTAATAACCTTAGAGTATTCAGAGTATGAATCATTGATCATGATATATTCAAAGAAAAATCCTCAAAATCCCAACCTACAAAGTTGTACATATACTCAGAGCAATAACTGGTATACTATAACACACAGTAAGTACTAGTGATGGGCCAAACACCCCTCAGTTCAGTTGGCACCAAAACTCCTGAACATGTAAAAAGTCCGGACCCAAGCCGCAAACGCTATTAAAGTCTATGGGACCCGAACTTGGAAAAGCAAAAGTCTCAATTTGAGGGCTTATATGAAAGTTATTGGCCATAAAAAGGGTAATGGGGGCCCCAGGTACTGTCCTGAAGGACATGTATCAATGCAATTTCTCTTTTAAAAATATTGTTTTTACAGGAGCAGTGATTTTAATAATGCTTAAAGTGAAACAATAAAAATGCTGGGGGGCCCCCTTAGTCTTTCTGCAAAGTAGTGCATCTGTACCGTATAGAGAATCTGCTTTAGCAAAACTCACACATATAAAGAAAAAAAATGACATTTAAATTGATTTTCCCATGAAAAAAACAATCCCTTTCAGGCCCTTTGGGTCTGGTATGAACTTTAAGAGGAACCCCACACCTAAATTAACCACTTCAGCTCAAGAAGGATTTACCCCCTTCCTGACCAGAGCACTTTTTGCGATTCGGCACTGCGTTGATTTAACTGACAATTGTGCAGTTGTGCGACGTTATACCAAAACAAAATTGACGTCCTTTTTTTCCAACAAATAGAGCTTTCTTTTGGTGGCATTTAATCACCTCTGTGATTTTTATTTTTTGCGCTATAAACAAAAAAAGAGCGTCAATTTTGAAAAAAAGCAATATTTTTTACTTTTTGCTATAATAAATACCCCCCCAAAAAAAACAAATCTTTTCCTCAGTTTAGGCTGATATGTATTCTTCTAAATATTGTTGGTAAAAAAAAAATCGCAATAAGCATATATTGATTGGTTTGTGCAAAAGTTATAGCGTCTACAAAATAGGGGATAGATTTATGGCATTTTTATTATATTTTTTTATTAGTAATGTCAGCGATCTGCGATTTTTATCATGACTGCGACATTGCGGCGGACACATCGGACACTTTTGACTCTATTTTGGGACCATTGTCATTTATACAGCGATCAGTGCTATAAAGATGCACTGATTACTGTGTAAATAACACTGGCAGGGAAGGGGTTAAACACTAGGGGGCAATCAAGGGGTTAAGTGAGTCCTAGGGAGTGATTCTAACTGTAGGGGGATGGGCTCACTACAACATGACAGAGATCCCTGCTGACAGGGAGCAGTAGAGCTCTGTCATTTTGCTAGGCAGAACAGGGAAATCTTTACACCTGCCATGTGTGGCACACTGCCTGTTAAGACTCTATGTCGCTGACATTGGAGTCCACTCTATCCGCATTATTTCTTTTTCCACATATCATCTTGATGTCGGTGAGTGTCCAATTTCGGTAGACCTTGTTCACCCTCTGCACAAGATTCCAGCTTCCAGTTCCAGCAAAAGCGGTTCGGTCCTATGGTTCCTGAGGAGTTCATCCCAGAGGTCACAACTGGAGATTCTAACCACCGGGACACCTTTACACCTGCCATGTGTGGCACACTGCCTGTTAAGACTCTATGTCACTGACATTGGAGTCCACCTATCCAGTAAGAGTACACACTTACCATTTATCCATCCATCCATACCATTTGTTGGCTTCTCTGATGTTACCCATATTACCCATACAGACGGATCCACACATCCATTGTCCATAGTAGGAAACTCATCCTTCTGGGTAGCTGTTCGTGTGTTCACACATCTTTGGACATTTATTACTTATGTTTTTGCACCAGCTTATCAGAACTCTGGTGTGGCACCCCTTCCACTTAGAGTATCTGTTTATATAAGCGTTACAGTTTATGGACTTTTTGTTTTACACAGACATCACGCCAGTTTGTTTGTTATGCGCTACATTTATACCATTACTTTTTGAGAACAGGGAAAGGCCTTGTTTACATAGGCATTTCCCCATTCTGCAGCTCTGTGACATGATCACGGGACATAATTGGACATCGAGTCCACGGGATCCGCGGGCATAGTCACGCAGTATGCTGCGTTTGCATGTGCCCACTAGCCCGCAAATTAAAGGGGATGTACCTGTATGCCCATTTGCCCACCACTGCCATTTTGCCAACGTATATAGGCGTGCGGCCGTTCGGCAAGTGGTTAGGAAAAAAAAGATGGTGTGGGGTCCCCCAAAATCCATACTAGACCCTTATCCGAGCATGCAGCCTGGCAGGCCAGGAAAGGGGGGGTGAGTGAGCACTCCCCCTCCTGAACCATACCAGGCCACATGCCCTCAACATGGAGGGGTGCTTTGGGGCAGGGTGGCTCTACCCCCCACCCCAAAACACCTTGTCCTCGTGTTGATAGGGCCTATTCCCCACAACCCTGGGCTGAGGGCAGGGGGCTTATCGGCATCTTTAAGCGGGCCCCCAGATCCCACCCCCTATGTGAATAAGTATGGGGCACATTGTAACCCTACCCATTCACCCCAAAAAACATGTAGTGTAAAGAGAAAATGGAGGCAGTTTGTGACAAGTCCTGTAAAAAATAAGAAAACAATGTCCCCCAATATAGATCCATCGTCAATCATGATGCCCGCTGCACCTAAAAAAAAACCTGAAAAAAAAGGCTCCACCTGCAACAAAGGCTAACTGTCAGCTCCTCCGTCTGACAGTTGTTAAATAGGTAAGGGGCAGGGCCCACTGGTGACATCACCTGGTGGCACCACCCCCCTTGTGATGTCACCGACCGGTGCATGCTGGGTCAGAACTGTACTAATTAAACAAAAATTGTACAATCTGCTATCGTACGAGAAAAAAAATTGTGTTTGTTTCTTCAGAACATTTCAGATGAAAGCTGTGTACTATCAATCAGATTATCATTATCACTTTGAAAGTGGCATTTTTTGCACAATATTCTGATTGTGTGTATGGGGTTTTAGCTTCCGCCTCGAAAGTCTGCTTAGCAGTCTATTGGGGAAAGTCTATATACAATGCTATGCAGCTCAAGCTGCAATTTCCACATAGAAATGATGGCTCATCCCAGGGACTCAAAGAGAATCCTTTATCATACTGCACAGTACCAAGTTTCAATAAGATAAAGATTGCTATAGGCAAGCTAACCGTTTGATAACCTTTAGTGCTATGGGAATACCTCATAATTTAAATAGTTATTTGTAAAACAGTAATTGTATAAATGTACTAAAAATATCAAACCTCAGTTTATAAAAAGATACAGAGTTAGGCCTCTTTCACATGGACTGTCCGTTCAGGTCCGCCTGTCAGTTTTTTAGGCGGACTTGAATGGACACTCCATGGAGGTCTATGGACGTCGGATGTCAGCGGTGACATGTCCGCTGACATCTGACCCGCTCCAATCTGAAAAAGTGTAACGGAGGAAAAACCTACTTTTCCATCCATTTTCGGATCGGGTGACGACGGACTCTATGGTCCGTCATCACTCGATCCCCCATAGGGGAAAGCGGCGCTCTGACAGGTCCGTCGCTGCACAGTGTGCGGCGACGGACCTGTCATACGAGCCCCTTGCTCGCTCGGTTCCACTCTCCCGACAATCCTCTGCAGCTATTGAATCAGATTGCAACGTCTGATGGTTCGGTCATCCAATGGTCCGGGACTAGAACCACAGCTCTGTGCCGTTCTAGTCCAGTTGTGATAGCTCAGAACAAACACCAGGCAGGCTGTATGTAAGTTCAAACAGGAATCTATTTTTATTGACAAAATACAGGCTTTTATGCACTCAAAGTGGAAGTGCAGACCTCCTGCTCATATTACTCTAACAATACAGCTGTAACCTAATTAACCTAATTAACATGAGCTAATTAACTAATCCCTTTAGACAGCCTAGATGACTCATTGACCGTTAGGACAGACTGGCCGTCTTGTAGTTCACAAAATCCAATCAACATTATCACAATCAACATAGACTCTTCTTCACACAATAGCAGAGTTAATTAACACAAATAACAATGGGGATCTAATGACTCTTAGATCCCATAGTAGACTTATTTACAATAAACATTTTAGCAGACAATAGACAGACAGGTGTTGGAATTTACATCAGCATCTCCTAACAGTATCTGTCCCAGAATTATGAATCAGACACTATTCCAATATGGCAAATCCAGGGTACCCAGAGTCTGTGTGTCCTGGGGGACCAGGACCCGAATCCACAGTAATACCATCTCAAGTGTCCCCAGGCATACAGCTCACAAAGAGCACCGTTCCCCCAAATGCAAGGGCCCCCGATCGATAGGCAAGAGGCTAGCATACAGTCCCCTCCAAAAGTCTCTCTTCCGGCTAGGTCTGTCACAGGAGGAAAAACCTACTTTTCCATCCGTTTTCGGATCGGGTGACGACGGACTCTACAATCCGTCATCACCCGATCCCCCATAGGGGAAAGCGGCACTCTGACAGGTCCATCTCTGCACAGTGTGCGGCAACGGACCTGTCATTTTCCTGCTCAGCGGGGATCGGCGGAGCGATCCCCGCTGAGCAATCGGATGTTCACGGGGCTGATCATCACTGATCCGCCCCATGTGCAAGAGCCCTAAGGAACAATAAAATAAAAGGTACATGCTTCTCAAGTGTCTTCATAGACTGGCAGTGAGATAATGACTTTTGTCTCTAATGCTAGTCATGCATACTAAGGCTTTGAGATTTGATATTTAAGATCAATAGCTGTGCAGTTTGAGGGTCTAACTAGCTGAATATGACGTGAAACTATTGTTTGATAGGTCCTACAAGCCAGCTTACTAAATAACCATTCATGTCAGAAGAGCATTCGAGTTTACCCTATGGAGATGGGCCAATAAGGCACATTTAAATACACCTAGGTGATCACTTACCTTGGAGAAAAAAGTAGCAATTTTGACAAAATTTTCTAGGTGATTGTTAATTCCTCTGAGGACTGTTGCTCAACAGTGAGTGCAGTACACCCAAAAGCTTGTTCATTAATTCAGACTGTAATCTCATGTCTATGGGTACCTTTAAATATTTTTCTAAAGCAGAATACTGGATAAATATAGAATTCAGATAAGCTTTCATTACAGAAAACATAAAATATATTCTAAAATACTGTTAGTATAACTGTGTATTTTTATACTATTTCCCCACAATATTCTGCAGAACAGAAATCAGTGCACTGTGAATCAGCCAGGCTTTGTGTAATGCAATAAATCTAACATATTTTCAAGCTCTATAGCGTTAAGTACTTTGGCAGCTTACAGTATGAAGTGAGAACACAGAGAAGACCTGGCCAATGAGTCTTGCTCTTAGATCGCCCAATAAGCTTGTAAGCAGGTTGAAATGCTGGTTGGTGAGAAAGCTGCTGTCCCAACAAGGAGGGAAAGGCTTAACCTACTTTCCCACACTTTTTGCCTCTCTCCATGTGCTGTTAATAAAAGGGGGGAGGGCTCTGCCCAGACAGACTCAGTCTACATGGGAAGAGACACAGACAAGACACAGAATGTAATCTCCAGCCACTTCACAGAGCTGCTGCAGCAGCAGAAAGACCCTCACATGCCTCTAGAAACCTTTGACATGTAGGGGGATTGCTGGGACCTGCAGTCCACCCTGATAAACACCAGATGCTGGATACTGCCAAGATGGATTTAACCAGTTATGGACTCTTTCCTGTGCAGGTACGCTGGGGCAGCCACAAGCCTGAGATAGGGACAAGTGACATTAGGGAATAACTGTGCACATTGTTTTGGAATTGTTATGCTGAGAGTTTCCAGTAAAGCTTTTGAAATGTTGTCCTTGCCTGGTGTGAAGTTACTAAAGGAGTGTATGCAAGTAACCGCCACATGTAAAGTTACCCCATGTGTAAGGCAGTGACCCTATCCAAGGTGAATAGCATAGCCCAGATAAATCCCACCCCAGGGTAGGCCTCCTATGTGACCCACATTTGGCACCCAAGGAAGGGAACATGGAGGAAGTATTTGTCACCCACCTACCCTACAGGCAGGTATATAAAACTGCAATGCTGCCATACAAGCTAGTGGTGTCATCATTCTGGCTGAAAAGTAAAACAAGGGTATGCAAATCTTTGGTAAGTTAAACAGTTCACATATATGTATTTCAAATGTGTATGCAGTGGTTTGTCTGTACTTATAATGTAAAACCCACCATGCTTTCTAGTAGAGTAGAAACATTGGCATTCTTTAAAGTGCTTGTAAAGGCGTAAGGTTTTTACCTTAATTCATTCTCTGCATTAAGGTATAAAACCTTCTATGATCAGCTCTCTCCTAGTCCACCCCCCCAAATACTTACCTGAGCCTGAGCTTGATCTAGCGCCAGCACTATGCCTGAGAGCAGCAGCGCTACTCTCGCTTTCTCCTTACTGGATATGGAAGCAGTAGCAGGAGTCATTGGCTCCTGCTGCTGTCAATCAAATCCAGTGAGGAGGGTAGGAATGTAGCTAAGCAATGCTTGGCACCCTCTAGACACACACAGCCCAGTTTGGGATGCACCCTGCATGAGTGCCCCCATAGGAAGCGGCTTCCTATGGGGGCACTCAGAGAAGAGGAGGAGCCAGGAAAACCAGCAGGGGACCCTAGAAGAAGTGGTTTGGGGCTGCTCTGTGCAAAACCAGTATAACATGTTTATTATTTGTGTATGCACTCTATGTGGTTAATGTATTACCTCTATCAGCTTTAAAATCACCCCAATGCAAGCTATTCATGTTTTCATATAGTGTGCTATAGTCCAGAGTGAAAACACATAAAAACATAAGTCATCAAGCTATAAGACTCTTGCTTGATTGTTAGGAGAACACTGAATTTATGTGCAAATATTACAAGCACATTGCGCTGCCTGAACAGTCACCATGGCCCTTACCCTTTAATCTGTATTGGCTTGCCCATGATTGAGAGGCTTTGAAATTGGTAGTTTAAAGCACATAGTAATCTACTTACAGAATGAGTCTGATGAATACCAAACAGTTACATTATATTCATTACTAGACAATGCTGGAGGGGTCTGCAGTGCTTTGGAAAGTGAATGATAAGATTAAGTGACCCTCGAGTGTCACTGTTTTCTGATGTATCTCTGTAAGAATGTTTGTGACATGAAGGGATTGTTTGCAATCAAAAGCAAATGGTTGTTGAAAAAGAAAGAAAAAGAACAAGGGTTATATTTTGAATGAGGGCTTACATATATTGGTAACATTTTACTTGCTTCAAAGACTCAGTATTTTTTCAGCATTGTGAATTTTGCTGTCATTTGTTTAAAACATATGATTTATTTGATTTTTGCAAGAGCTTATCAACCGAAGCATTACAAATATAATGGCAATTATTGGTCACAATTTCAACATTTTGAATGGTGCTAGTTTATTGTGCAGCATGCATTGACTGCAAAAGTTGCTGTTATCTGTTTTTGATGCAATGACACGGTAAGGGGCCTATTGTTGACAGTGACAGTGTATGAAAATGCACATTATTAACACCTGTAAAAGCATATGGCAATATTAATCCAGCCTTCATTAGAATAAACTCAACTCACCTGCAAGCTGTCCATTTTACTTTTCCAAGTTTCCAAGCTGGAACACTTTTTTATGGGAAATACTTTGACATGATGGTACATTCCTGCATCATTAGGCTGAGGCCAAAATGTGTGTTTGTTATATAGGTGTAGCACCCTCTAGTGAGTGCTACTAGTGGTGAGAGTAGGCAAACTATACTCTAAATCATATTAACTGGTGAGTCTGTAATTGAGTCAGGGTTACTAAAGTTCAGGGCTGGATGACTCATCCTGGCAGCTCTTTGTTGTCCCCCCCGTGTCTAAATGTTGGAGGACGTTCTAGAAAATAGTGCTAGGAGAGGCTGCCTTGACTATTCATGGGCCCTCATCCAATCCCCAGGAGTGGGCCTGGAAGGGGACTGAGAAACCCATAAATAGACATGGATCATGCTAAAAATATGCACTGTCACTGTACTAATGACACTAGCTGAAAAGGGGTTAAACATCTAGGGTAATCAAAGGGTTAAATGCGTGCCTAGCCAGTATTTGTGTGTGCTATTTTTTTCTTAGAGATGTGATAGATTTTATCTCCTGCTAAGCAGGGAACGGAAATTCATTACTTTCCTCATCAGGACGGATTGTTTACATATGCAGAGCTCCGTCCTGTGTCTCTCCTCGAGGGGTGCCAGCAGACATTCATTGACTGGCTTCTGCAGTGACAAATCACAGCAGAAGCGGAGCGCCACCCTGTAGCAGTAAATCTGCTATGAACAGTCTGCAAATGGATAGAAGTGCGAATGTGCTACTAAAATACCAACATACACTGTAGTACAACACAGTAAAGTGCTATAGTATTTATGATGTAAGCAAATAATCACTCTTTCCAAAGTGCTATAGTGCAGTCAGTGCATTTAACATGTAATCTTTAGTATAACACACAGTACAATTAGATTTTTTCTTCTGTCATGCTTCCAATCTCCACTATGGCAATTCTCATAGTATAGCCACTTCATGTAATCAGTTGTGCCACTTTGTTTCCAACATCTGAAGTGTACTCTCAAATTGGATGGACTTATTGTGCTTTCTTCCCATTCATGATTTAAATGCACCTCTCAGGCTCCACACTGGATTGCCATTATTCTCCACAGCGCAGACACTGGAGGGGTGGTAACTTCACCAAAAAATGTAAGAAATGTAAGCAAAAAACAAATGTAAGTGGATTTATGAAACAAACACTGACATTAGGCTCCTTCATTTTAAAAATGATTAAAATTGTCTTATTAGTGATTTGTAATATTTATAGTCAGGAGTTGTGGGGGTAATATACTAATTCTTCATTGCTGCATTTTACATTGCATGTGTGGTAGTGAATATTACTTATAATTATTATTCACTAATATGTATGTGATGCCCAGATCACTCCACATTAGAAAGAAAGCAGTATCAATAATGGTGATAGAGCATGAAGGTGCATTTAGTACTTTACTATGTTAAGTTTTTTTTTTTTTTTACTTTCAATAAGTCTTTATTGTGTTTTTTCACAATGTTAAACAGTGTTAAACAGTATACACAGAAATGTAATGAAATAATTGTTATTTTAAAGGGGGAAGGTGGAGGTAAGTGGAGGGGGGGTGGACTGTTATGGTATTGAATAATATCTTGGTACAGAAAGCATGAGATAATCATAGCAATAGTTATGTCCCACAGATGTTGTGGGACTTATAAGGCCTACAGTATGTAGTATACACCATAGGAAATAGTATAACGTCATTTCAATGATGGTAATACAGGAGCTAAGATTGAATTTGGGTGGTGGTTGTGTCAGAATCTCTATGTTAGTATATTTTTATCGATTTATATATTCATTTAGTAAAGTTGGTAACATAGAGGAATAATTTAGGAAGATATGAAGTTAATCAAGCTATTAAGTCACTTTTTGATTTTGAACTCTGGTAGCTACATGGTTAATTATCTGGGAGTTGCTACAAGTAAGAGCAAGGGAAGCTGTAGAGTAGAGAGCACAACACAATCTACTGCGCTTGGGGCCTAGTTTATAGAAGTAGCGCAGCAAACCCTCTGGATAAAAGATGGAATGCCACCCTCCTCAGAACAATGGGTGTCCTTAGAACTGAAACAAAGAAAGAGGAAAGGAGGGTGCACCGACCTTGTGCATTACCAAAGATAACATTTATTAAAAAACTGTAACAGCATTAGTCATACTCACAAACAAATGTGTTTAAAAGTGCTTGTCAGTACACCAGCAAATGGAACCGTGTCTCTAGACGTCTGCAACCTGGACCGAGCTACCATAGTAATTGTACACAGGTAAATGCAGTGCTCACATCACTTGATGCTAAACCCCCGAGGAAGTCCATTTGACATAGGGCAGAGTCACAATGACATCACCATGTATGTAGGAGGAGTTGATCACATGCTTGAGCACATAGGTGTAGAAAATAACAGTAATCCACAAATACAGTACATTTAACCCCTGAAGGGGAAAGTGCAATGAGACCAGGTCCGACCCAAAAGGTAAGAGTATACTGCACAAAGTGTCACAACTGATTGTATGGAGTGGATACATGGGTGGAGACTGCAAATATTGGAAGCATGACAAAGGAATTAGATTGGATTGTTTGTGATAATAAAAACAGAATTTGTATGCACTGACTGCACTATAGTGCTTTGAATGGAGTGATTATTTTCTTACATGTCAAGCACTATACCACTTTATTTTGTTTCACTACAGTGTTTGTTGCTATTTTAGCAGCACTGTATATTGTTTCATCAGGATATGTATTAGTATGTTAGATGTGTATATAGAGAGTTAACATTAACACTGCACTCACTGGGAAAGTACCATGCTGATACAGCCACTTTACTATAAACTACATTTGAACCCAGAGCACTAGCACTGCAAGCAGGACTGCTAACTACCTAGCTACCCTGCTGTGCAATAACCACCAATCACAGAAAAAAAATCTTTAGCATATCACAGAAATATTATAGGTCAAACATCAAATCACAAAATCATAAACTGATTTTGTCCTTTATAAGATACAGCTGGTGGGTGGAATGTTAGATTAAAACATTTTAATTATAAAATAATAATGCTTTGGAACAGAATAAAAACACCATTTGAAAGCTATTTGTTAAGACTAGGCTATAATGGTACACGTTCCACTGCTACTTCAAAGTCTATTAGCACCGACACGCGACACCTTCTTTTGTAGCAACACAATCCCTTATCTCAGGGCTCCAATAACACCTAATTATTCCAATGTACTATCAGTAAAATGTGATGCAGAAAAACATTGGGATAATTCCCTTTCAATTAAGCCTTTTGATATGTGGGTACATTTAGAATGCCTTATCTACATTATATTTCTGCTTACTGACCCTCTATTTATAATCAGCTATCTGCTAATGAACCAATCTTAAGCCTCCATGCAATTCAAAAACCATTGTGTCCCTGTTCAGGCTTTAATATTCTATAACAAAATTTTATAACAAATCTGCAGAAGTTGAGCATTTAGCAAACTGATTAAATTGCAGGGTAAACAAAGTGAACAAGCTATCTGTAAGTGTATTCCTTGTGTAAGCGTAACTCAAGTTCATGTGCAAAGAGTTTATCACATCTGCCACTCAATCTTTTCATACTTCACAGGTCTACAAAAATGACTGTAACTGAACTCAGCAGATCTTCATGTGTACCCAAAATACTCTGCACTCACAAAATCAAGTGCATTGTGGCATAACTACATAAAGAACTACATAAAGAATGAGGAACAGGTTTACCATATCTTAGGTTGATTAACCCACCTGGGCAAATCAATGAAAGTTGCAAATATACTCTTACTTTTTCCCTCCTCTCCTTAACCACTTCAGCCCCGGACCATTTGGCTGCCTAAAGACCAGAGGACTTTTTCCAATTTGGCACTGCGTCGCTTTAACTGCTAATTGCACGGTCATGCAATGCTGTACCCAAACGAAATTTGCGTCCTTTTGTTCCCACAAATAGAGCTTTCTTTTGATGGAATTTGATCACCTCTGCGGTTTTTATTTTTGCGCTATAAACGGAAAAAGAGCGTCAATTTTGAAAAAAATGATATTTTTTACTTTTTGTTATAAAAAAAATCAAATAAACTCAATTTTAGTCATACATTTAGGCCAAAATGTATTCGGCCACATGTCTTTGGTAAAAAAAAATGTCAATAAGCGTATATTTATTGGTTTGCGCAAAAGTTATAGCGTCTACAAGCTAGGGTACATTTTCTGGAATTTACACAGCTTTTAGTTTATGACTGCCTATGTAATTTCTTGAGATGCTAAAATGGCAGGGCAGTACAAAACCCCCCAAATTACCCCATTTTGGAAAGTAGACACCCCAAGGAAATTGCTGAGAGGCATGTTGAGCCCATTGAATATTAATTTTTTTGTCCCAAGTGATTGAATAATGACAAAAAAAAAAAAAAATTACAAAAGTTGTCACTAAATGATATATTGCTCACACAGGCCATGGGCATATGTGGAATTGCACCCCAAAATACATTCAGCTGCTTCTCCTGAGTACAGGGATACCACATGTGTGGGACTTTTTGGGAGCCTAGCCGCGTACGGGGCCCCGAAAACCAATCACCGCCTTCAGGATTTCTAAGGGCGTAAATTTTTGCTTTCACTCCTCACTACCTATCACAGTTTTGAAGGCCATAAAATGCCCAGATGACACAAAACCCCCCAAATGGCCCCTATTTTGGAAAGTAGACATCCCAAGCTATTTGCTGAGAGGCATGTTGAGTCCATGGAATATTTTATATTTTGACACAAGTTGCGGGAAAGTGACACATTTTTTTTTTTTTTTTGCACAAAGTTGTCACTAAATGATATATTGCTCACACAGGCCATGGGCATATGTGGAATTGCACCCCAAAATACATTCAGCTGCTTCTCCTGAGTACAGGGATACCACATGTGTGGGACTTTTTGGGAGCCTAGCCGCGTACGGGGCCCCGAAAACCAATCACCGCCTTCAGGATTTCTAAGGGCGTAAATTTTTGATTTCACTCCTCACTACCTATCACAGTTTTGAAGGCCATAAAATGCCCAGATGACACAAAACCCCCCAAATGGCCCCTATTTTGGAAAGTAGACATCCCAAGCTATTTGCTGAGAGGCATGTTGAGTCCATGGAATATTTTATATTTTGACACAAGTTGCGGGAAAGTGACACATTTTTTTTTTTTTTTTGCACAAAGTTGTCACTAAATGATATATTGCTCACACAGGCCATGGGCATATGTGGAATTGCACCCCAAAATACATTTAGCTGCTTCTCCTGAGTATGGGGATACCACATGTGTGGGACTTTTTGGGAGCCTAGCTGCGTACGGGGCCCCGAAAACCAATCACCGCCTTCAGGATTTCTAAGGGTGTAAATTTTTGATTTCACTCTTCACTGCCTATCACAGTTTCGGAGACCATGGAATGCCCAGGTGGCCCAAACCCCCCCCCAAAATGACCCAATTTTGGAAAGTAGACACCCCAAGCTATTTGCTGAGAGGCATGGTGAGTATTTTGCAGCTCTCATTTGTTTTTAAAAATTAAGAAAGACAAGAAAAAACATTTTTTTTTCTTTTTTCAATTTTCAAAACTTTGTGACAAAAAGTGAGGTCTGCAAAATACTCACTATACCTCTCAGCAAATAGCTTGGGGTGTCCACTTTCCAAAATGGGGTCATTTGGGGGGGGTTTGTGCCACCTGGGCATTCCATGGCCTCCAAAACTGTGATAGGCAGTGAAGAGTGAAATCAAAAATTTACGCCCTTAGAAAGCCTGAAGGTGGTGCTTGGTTTTCGGGGTCCCGTACGTGGCTAGGCTCCCAAAAAGTCTCACACATGTGGTATCCCCGTACTCAGGAGAAGCAACAGAATGTATTTTGGGGTGTAATTTCACATATTCCCATGGCATGTTTGAGCAATATATCATTTAGTGACAACTTTGTGCAAAAAAAAAAAAAAAATTGTCTCTTTCCCGCAACTTGTGTCACAATATAAAATATTCCATGGACTCGACATGCCTCTCAGCAAATAGCTTGGGGTGTCTACTTTCCAAAATGGGGTCATTTGGGGGGGTTTGAACTGTCCTGGCATTTTATGCACAACATTTAGAAGCTTATGTCACACATCACCCACTCTTCTAACCACTTGAAGACAAAGCCCTTTCTGACACTTTTTGTTGACATGAAAAAATTATTTTTTTTTGCAAGAAAATTACTTTGAACCCCCAAACATTATATATTTTTTAAAGCAAATGCCCTACAGAATAAAATGGTGGGTGTTTCATTTTTTTTTTTCACACAGTATTTGCGCAGCGTTTTTCCAAACGCTTTTTTTGGGAAAAAACACACTTTTTTAAATTTTAATGCACTAAAACACACTATATTGCCCAAATGTTTGATGAAATAAAAAAGATGATCTTAGGCCGAGTACATGGATACCAAACATGACATGCTTTAAAATTGCGCACAAACGTGCAGTGGTGACAAACTAAATACATTTTTTAAAAGCCTTTAAAAGCCTTTACAGGTTACCACTTTAGATTTACAGAGGAGGTCTACTGCTAAAATTACTGCCCTCGATCTGACATTCGCAGTGACACCTCACATGCATGGTGCAATTGCTGTTTACATTTGACACCAGACCGGCGTTCGCCTTTGCGCGAGAGCAGGGGGTACAGGGGTGCTTTTTTTTTTTTTTTTTTGCTTTTTTATCTTATTTTTAAACTGTTCCTTTCATTTTTTTTAATCATTTTTATTGTTATCTCAAGGAATGTAAATATCCCCTATGATAGCAATAGGTAGTGACAGGTACTCTTTTTTAAAAAAAATGGGGTCTATTAGACCCTAGATCTCTCCTCTGCCCTCAATGCATCTGATCACACCAAGATCGGTGTGATAAAATGCTTTCCCAATTTCCCAATGGCACTGTTTACATCCGGCGAAATCTAAGTCATGAAATACTCGTAGCTTCCAGTTTCTTAGGCCATAGAGATGTTTGGAGCCACTCTGGTCTCTGATCAGCTCTATGGTCAGCTGGCTGAATCACCGGCTGCATTCTCAGGTTCCCTGTTGAGACAGGAGAGCCAGAGAAAAACACGGAAGACGGTGGGGGGGAATTCCCTCCCACTGCTTGTAAAAGCAGTCTAGAGGCTAATTAGCCGCTAGGATTGCTTTTACATGAAAGCTGACCGCTAGCTGAAAAGAATGATACCAAGATGATACCTAAACCTGCAGGCATCATTCTGGTATAACCACTCAAAGTCGTGAATGGTGTACCTGAAGACAAAAAAATGGTTAACAATAAAACACAGTAAACTGTAAAGTATAAAAAATTGCATACCTGAAAAGTAAACATGATAAAACATAACAACAATAAAACATTGCAGAATAGAATACAGTAAAAAAGAGCAGAACAATAGAGAGAGAATAGAGAGAGAGAGAACAATAAAACGACAACAATTTTTTTTTATTTTATATATTTTTTTTTTTTTTACACTTTTTTTGTAACTAACTTTTATAACTGTAACAGGTTCCAGGTTCGGGTCTCTCAAAATGCGATGGCATCTTGGGAGACCCTGTGAAAGTGTGCCTAGTCTGTGCAATGCTGTACCCTACGCTAATACTCAACTAGTGTATGGTAGCGTTCAAAATATTCACCAATGCAAAGACCAGGATTGTCAGGACAGGAGGGACAATAATAGTGGGTGTCACGCCTATATCCGCGCTTGCTGCAGACACAACATCTTTTTTGTGGGGGGTCGTTGGGTAGGGGTACTCATGAGGACATAAAAATGCCTCTCATGCAGCCAACTGCATTTGGTTGGGGATGTGAATGGGGGAAGTACAGGCGCTGCAGAAGTGGTGGGTTCCCAATTAGGATTGGTGAATGCAGCAGGAAGGGCATTATGGGCATGACGGGCCTGTGTTTGTCTTCTTCTTGGTGGCAGCGGGACACAACTTGTGCTTGTCACCTCACCAGCTTGAACTGCACTTATGGGACTCGCCACGTCACCAAGTGTTACTGCAGTGCTGGTTTGAATACGACCGGTGTGTACTAGGCTGCTGGTGCTTGCCAGTTCACCAAAACGCTACCAAAAAAAACTGTTAGCGATCGCAGGGATCAGGCCTGACTCTGCGAAACGCTGCAGTTATGCGTTTAGTGTTTTGTAAGTGACAGTGATCGATCGATACTGCACTTGGGTGGGCCGGGGCGGGCGGAGGGGCGAAACGCAGGTGCTAGCAAGTATCTGGGCTGAACCCGCTAACACTGCGTTTTTGGGAACCCTAAACTGCTGGGGATGCTAGTATAGATCTGATTGGATCAGATATTGATCCGTTCAGATACTATACCACTAAGGGAGGCGTATGCTGCGTGCGTGGGTGTTAGCGCTACTGGCGCTAACCTGACGCTGCCTGGAGCTGGTGCTTGCCAGTTCACCAAAATGCTACCAAAAAAACTGTTAGTGATCGCAGGGATCAGGCCTGACTCTGTGAAAGCTGCAGTTATGCGTTTAGTGTTTTGTAAGTGTCAGTGATCGATCGATACTGCACTTGGGTGGGCTGGGCTGGGCCGGGCGGAGGGGCAAAACGCAGGTGCTAGCAGGTATCTGGGCTGATCCCACTAACACTGCGTTTTTGGGAACCCTAAACTGCTGGGGATGCCAGTATAGATCTGATCGGATCAGATATTGATCCGTACAGATACTATACCACTAAGGGAGGTGTATGGTGCATGCATGGGTGTTAGCGGTACTGGCGCTAATCTGACGCTGCCTGGGGCGATGCATATCACCGCCGAGCGATCAGGGGGCTAAACCTTTATTCGGTAATAAACGGCGGGTTCCCTGACACTATAAAAAATAAATTAACTAACCAGCGTCACCCGTAACCGTTATACGATGATCAGTGGTGAAAGGGTTAACTAGGGGGCAATCAAGGGGTTAAAACATTTATTAGGTAGTATATGGGGGTCCCTGTCGCTATAAAACACTGACGGCGAACCTAAATATTTACCTCCCTAACTAGCGTCACCAGTGACACTAATACAGCGATCATAAAAATGATCGCTTAGCGACACTGGCGACGGGGGGGTGATCAAGGGGTTAAAACTTTATTGGGGGGGCTAGGGGGGTACCCTAGACCTAAAGGGGGCTAACAGTAACTGTCCCACCACACTAACTGTCACAAACTGACACCATGCAGTAATTAGAAAAAGAAAAAAAAAACTGCTTGGCGTCAGTGTGAAGGGGGGGTGATTGGGGGGGATCGGGGGGGATTGGGGGGTAAAGGGGGGTGTATTGTGTGCCTGGCATGTTCTACTGTGTGTGTGTAGTGTTTTCACTCACAGCGCAGTCTTCTCTCCTTGGCGCCGGAACGGAAAATACCGAGCCGAGGAGAGATGACATCATTTCCTTTGCTGCTGTTTAGCATACAGCAGCATAGGAATGATCTGATTGGCCGGCGGCCAAGGGGGGGCCACGAATGGATGGTCTCCCCCCTCACCTCCGATTGCCGCTGGACAAAAGTGGACCGCCTCGGGCACCGGGGGGGTCCGATTGGACCCCCCGCCCGCGCTAGGCAGATCACGTACATGTACGTGATTCTGCCTGCCCGTGCCACCTTGCTGACGTACATCGGTGTGAGGCGGTCCTTAAGTGGTTAAGTTCACGACCGCCCTATAGCAGTTTTACTGCTTCAGGGTGGCTGCTGTGCACAGGATCAGGTATATATATGTGATCCTGCACTTCTGAGTATCGGGCGCGAGTGCATGCCTCCTGCGGCTTGCTCCCACTGTGATTATGCACAGCGGAAGCTGATTGGCGGGTATGGTCGGCTCAATGTCTGTCGTCACCCGTCAATCGTTCAGTACACAGGCAGAACGGCAGTCTGCCTATGTAAATAAGGCAATTGCCATTCTGTCAGTAGGAAAGACATGGATCCTGTGTTCCTGACATGGATCCATGCCTTCCCCTAGTAAAAGCATCTCCCACAGTACACAAAATAACTAACTAGGCACACATTTAACCCTTTGATCGCCCCTGATGTTAACTCCTTCCCAGGCAGTGTCATTAGTACAGCGACAGTGCATATTTTTAGCACTGATCACTGTATTAGTGTCACTGGTTCCCAAAAAAGTGTCAGTTAGTGTACGATTCGTCCACTGCAAAATATTGTAGTCCCACTATAAGTCATTGATTGCCGCCATTACTAGTAAAAAAAATAAATAAATAAGAATTCCATAAATATGTGCTATAGTTCGTAGACATTATAACTTTTGCGCAAACCTATCTATATACGCTTATTGGGATTTTTTACCAAAAATATGTAGCAGAATACATATTGGCCTAAACTGATGAAGAAATGTGATTGTTTACATTTTATTGGATATGTTTTAGAGCAGAATGTTAAAAATATTGTTGGTCTTTTTTTGTTTAAAGCGCAAAAAATTAAAAACGCAGAGGTGATCAAATAACACCAAAATAATGCTCTATTTGTGGGAAAAAAGGACATACATTTTATTTGGGTACAGTGTCCCACGACCACGCAATTGTCAGTTAAAGTAATCACAAAAAATGGCTTGGTCATCAAGGGAGGTAAATCTTCTGAAGCCGTGTTTTACTGCTATGCATTGTTACATGCCAATGTGATGTGTTGGAGTGCCATTCATTTTGACTGGCATGCAAACACACATTGGTGCATTGGAGAAATAAAAGTAAAGGCACATATGTAAGTCAGTTGTAGTGTGCTGGCATGCCATTCAAAATAAATGAGTTGCCTTACTGTGACGCAAGTTAACGTGATATAACACGAGTTCACATGCAAGTAATAGTGCACTGCAAATATGCTAAACTGACCTTTGAGCTTTACTTGAAACAACATTTTTATCAGATAGACAAAAAAGGCACCTTCAGACAGGTTCAAACATATCCAGAGATATCCATAACAGAGAAAGACTCCCCAGATTTCAGCTTCCCTCTTCCTTCAAAATCAACACACATAAGACCTAGCGTGATTGTCATTGATGGCTGCAATATAAGCCCTACCCCCCAAATAAGCCCTACCCTGTTTCCTCGAAAATAAGCCCTACCCTGAAAATAAGACCTACAAGGACTTTAACTAGGGTTTATTTGGGGGGTAGGGCTTATATTGCAGCCATCACCGACAATCACGCTAGGTCTTATTTTCGGGGAAGCAGGGTATGTGTAAAACACAACAGAATTGCTAGATATTTGCTCCTTCTTGTGGTCCCCTCAAGATTTATTTCTAATTGTACTGTTTATTAATTTTGGGTAGTGTAGGAAATGGTTAACACCCCTTTTTGCCATATGTATCCCTTTCGAGAGATGTTTCTTTATTTTCTGTCCTGTAAAAACAACAGAAGGTGGAAAAATCTCAAAATTTTGGATTTTCCATCACTTCTAGTGCTGGGAAGGTGGTCACCAGGACAGATAGAAAGAGTGAATCTACCCTGTGAACACAAACCGCAATAAAAACCTGATAGAGTTTAAACGTTAATGGCTCGTACACACGATCTGAAAATTGGACAAAAAATACCGCTTTTGACACGATCGTACGATAATCGGATCTTTAGTGCAGAGCTTTCGAGAGCCGATCATGACAGTTCATCTAATATTATCTGATGGGACGAGCAGGAAAATTTTTCTCGTATGATACCAGATCATACGATTTTTGTTTAATCGGTACAGTTGTCGCCTGAAAATACAATACAAATACATTACAACACATGATATCACTTCTGATTTTTTATTCTGTCATATGAGAATTTTCATAACTTTAATAAGCTCTCCATGTTCAATATGACCTGACGACCTGACGATCTGTTGTCCGATTTTCAGATTGTGTGTATGGGGCATTAGGCTGGGTTCACACTGTCTTCGCTCATGGCAGGGGTCCGGTGCATCCCTGTTCTCCAATTCAGGGACAAATTAGGCCTGAATATTTGCCTGATTTTGGACCTGAAACTGAGCCAAAGACACACAAGACCCCTGTGCTCCGGAGTCACCACAGAGATGTGTGAAACGGCTCCATTGAAAGCTGGTCACAATCTCCTGTCATGTGAATTGGATGCGAGGAAACCCACATCCAATTTTCACTAGTGTGAACCCAGCCTTAAACACAGAATCCAAAACTGAAAAAAATTTAGATACACTTTCAATTGTAAGAAATAGATTTTTATAACTGCATGGCACTAAGGATAGTTTGGACAAATATGAGGTGCAACATAGCAGTTTACTTTATGTGTACTGGGTTTTCAATCCACTAAAGCCTCGTACACACGATCTGATTTTCCGATGGGAAATTACAGGCTGTTGGCGGAAAATCTGACCGTGTGTATGCTCCATCAGACATATTTTCTGCGGACAAATGTTGGATAGCAGGTTTTAAAATTTTCCGCGGACAAATGTCTGTTGTCAGATTTCTCAAACATGTGTACACAAGTCCGTCGGACAAAAGTCCAAAGTACAAACACGCATGCTCGGAAGCAAGGATGAGGTGGAAGCGGTCGGTCTTGTAAACTAACGTTCGTAATGGAGATTTAACATTTGCGACGTGGCAAATTATGAAATCTCGAACTGCAGCCCACATTCTCTTCTTCTTTAATGGGATAATAATGAAGCTGCTTTGCTAGTGATGCTGATGAAATTATTGCAAACAAATTTTCAAAGGCTTTTTTTTCTAGTGATATCAAAAATAATATTATTATGTTTTTTTTTTTGGGCAAGTTACCACAACACCATTAGCCTGTAGTTTTGAAGATCAAAGATACAACTATATTGGTGTCCCTTGTCAATTTTACATTGTATTTTTTTAAATATAACTGCCTACTCCCAAACTGTCATTTGAAGTAAAATACACAGCTAAGTATTATTCTCCACAATTTTTTAATTGTGCATTAAAAAAAGAAAACAAATTAAATTAGACATGCTATCTGCCAATAGAACGTAACCAAAAACTGCATCTTATGCATCCAAAAATATAGAAAATATACCAAATCAAATCATTATTCAACCAAAAAAAAATGTCAAAGTAATAACTCCAAGGCCAATAATAAATAACAGTTTATCTCCTTCGCATACGCCTCCCTTAGTGGTATAGTATCTGTACGGATCAATATCTGATCCGATCAGATCTATACTAGCGTCCCCAGCAGTTTAGGGTTCCCAAAAACGCAGTGTTAGCAGGATCAGCCCAGATACCTGCTAGCACCTGCGTTTTGCCCCTCCGCCCAGCCCACCCAAGTGCAGTATCGATCGATCACTGTCACTTACAAAACACTAAACGCATAACTGCAGCGTTCGCAGAGTCAGGCCTGATCCCTGCGATCGCTAACAGTTTTTTTGGTAGCATTTTGGTGAACTGGCAAGCACCAGCCCCAGGCAGCGTCAGGTTAGCGCCAGTAGCGCTAACACCCACGCACGCACCGTACAGCTCCCTTAGTGGTATAGTATCTGATCGGATCAATATCTGATCCGATCAGATCTTTACTGGCGTCCCCAGCAGTTTAGGGTTCCCAAAAACGCAGTGTTAGCGGGATCAGCCCAGATACCTGCTAGCACCTGCATTTTGCCCCTCCGCCCGGCCCAGCCCACCCAAGTGCAGTATCGATCGATCACTGTCACTTACAAAACACTTAACGCATAACTGCAGCGTTCGCAGAGTCAGGCCTGATCCCTGCGATCGCTAACAGTTTTTTTGGTAGCTTTTTATTGAACTGGCAAGCGCCAGCGGCCTAGTACACCCCGGTCGTAGTCAAACCAGCACTGCAGTAACACTTGGTGACGTGGCGAGTCCCATAAGTGCAGTTCAAGCTGGTGAGGTGACAAGCACAAGTAGTGTCCTGCTGCCACCAAGAAGACAAACACAGGCCCGTCGTGCCCATAGTGCCCTTCCTGCTGCATTCGCCAATCCTAATTGGGAACCCACCGCTTCTGCAGCGCCCGTACTTCCCCCATTCACATCCCCAACCAAATGCAGTCGGCTGCATGAGAGGCATTTTCTTTATGTCCTCCCGAGTACCGCTACCCAACGAACCCCCAAAAAAGATGTCGTGTCTGCAGCAAGCGCGAATATAGGCGTGACACCCGCTATTATTGTCCCTCCTGTCCTGACAATCCTGGTCTTTGCATTGGTGAATGTTTTGAACGCTACCATTCATTAGTTGAGTATTAGCGTAGGGTACAGCATTGCACAGACTAGGCACACTTTCACAGGGTCTCCCAAGATGCCATCACATTTTGAGAGACCCGAACCTGGAACCGGTTACAGTTATAAAAGTTAGTTACAAAAAAAGTGTAAAAAAAAAAAAAAAACATATAAAATAAAAAAATAGTTGTCGTTTTATTGTTCTCTCTCTCTCTATTCTCTCTCTCTTGTTCTGCTCTTTTTTACTGTATTCTATTCTGCAATGTTTTATTGTTATTATGTTTTATCATGTTTACTTTTCAGGTATGCAATTTTTTATACTTTACCGTTTACTGTGCTTTATTGTTAACCATTTTTTTGTCTTCAGGTACGCCATTCACGACTTTGAATGGTTATACCAGAATGATGCCTGCAGGTTTAGGTATCATCTTGGTATCATTCTTTTCAGCCAGCGGTCGGCTTTCATGTAAAAGCAATCCTAGTGGCTAATTAGCCTCTAGACTGCTTTTACAAGCCGTGGGAGGGAAAGCCCCCCCCCACCGTCTTCCGTGTTTTTCTCTGGCTCTCCTGTCTCAACAGGGAACCTGAGAATGCAGACGGTGATTCAGCCAGCTGACCATAGAGCTGATCAGAGACCAGAGTGGCTCCAAACATCTCTATGGCCTAAGAAACCGGAAGCTATGAGCATTTTATGACTTAGATTTCGCCGGATGTAAATAGCGCCATTGGGAAATTGGGGAAGCATTTTATCACACCGATCTTGGTGTCATCAGATGCTTTGAGGGCAGAGGAGAGATCTAGGGTCTAATAGACCCCAATTTTTTCAAAAAAGAGTACCTGTCACTACCTATTGCTATCATAGGGGATATTTACATTCCCCGAGATAACAATAAAAATGATAAAAAAAAAAAAAAAATGAAAGGAACAGTTTAAAAATAAGATAAAAAAGCAAAAAAAATCATAAAAAAAAAAAAAAAAGCACCCCTGTCGCCCCCTGCTCTCGCGCTAAGGCGAACGCAAGCGGCGGTCTGTCGTCAAATGTAAACAGCAATTGCACCATGCATGTGAGGTATCGCCGTGAAGGTTAGATCGAGGGCAGTAATTTTTGCAGTAGACCTCCTCTGTAAATCTAAAGTGGTAACCTGTAAAGGCTTTTAAAGGATTTTAAAAATGTATTTATTTTGTTGCCACTGCACGTTTGTGCGCAATTTTAAAGCATGTCATGTTTGGTATCCATGTACTCGGCCTAAGATCATCTTTTTTATTTCATCAGACATTTGGGCAATATAGTGTGTTTTAGTGCATTAAATTTAAAAAAGTGTGTTTTTTCCCCAAAAAATGCGTTTGAAAAATCGCTGCGCAAATACTGTGTGAAAAAAAAAAAATGAAACACCCACCATTTTAATCTGTAGGGCATTTGCTTTAAAAAAATATATAATGTTTGGGGGTTCAAAGTAATTTTTTTGCAAAAAAAAAATAACTTTTTCATGTAAACAATGAGTGTCAGAAAGGGCTTTGTCTTCAAGTGGTTAGAAGAGTTGGTGATGTGTGACATAAGCTTCTAAATGTTAAGCATAAAATGCCAGGACAGTTCAAAACCCCCCCAAATGACCCCATTTTGGAAAGTAGACACCCCAAGCTATTTGCTGAGAGGCATGTCGAGTCCATGGAATATTTTATATTGCGACACAAGTTGCGGGAAAGAGACAAATTTTTTTTTTTTTTTTTTTTGCACAAAGTTGTCACTAAATGATATATTGCTCAAACATGCCATGGGAACATGTGAAATTACACCCCAAAATACATTCTGCTGCTTCTCCTGAGTACGGGGATACCACATGTGTGAGACTTTTTGGGAGCCTAGCCGCGTACGGGACCCTGAAAACCAAGCACCGCCTTCAGGCTTTCTAAGGGCGTGAATTTTTGATTTCACTCTTCAGTGCCTATCACAGTTTCAGAGGCCATGGAATGCCCAGGTGGCACAAAACCCCCCCAAATGACCCCATTTTGGAAAGTAGACACCCAAAGCTATTTGCTGAGAGGTATAGTGAGTATTTTGCAGACCTCACTTTTTGCCACAAAGTTTTGAAAATTGAAAAAAGAAAAAAAAAAAAGTTTTTTCTTGTCTTTCTTCATTTTCAAAAACAAATGAGAGCTGCAAAATACTCACCATGCCTCTCAGCAAATAGCTTGGGGTGTCTACTTTCCAAAATGGGGTCATTTGGGGGGGGGGGGTTGTGCCACCTGGGCATTCCATGGCCTCCAAAACTGTGATAGGCAGTGCAGAGTGAAATCAAAAATTTTCACCCTTAAAAAACCTGAAGGCGGTGCTTGGTTTTCGGGGCCCCGTACGCGGCTAGGCTCCCAAAAAGTCCCACACATGTGGTATCCCCATACTCAGGAGAAGCAGCTAAATGTATTTTGGGGTGCAATTCCACATATGCCCATGGCCTGTGTGAGCAATATATCATTTAGTGACAACTTTGTGCAAAAAAAAAAAAAAAGTGTCACTTTCCCGCAACTTGTGTCAAAATATAAAATATTCCATGGACTCAATATGCCTCTCAGCAAATAGCTTGGGGTGTCTACTTTCCAAAATCGGGTCATTTGGGGGGGTTTTGTGCCACCTGGGCATTCCATGGCCTCCGAAACTGTGATAGGCAGTGAAGAGTGAAATCAAAAATTTACACCCTTAGAAATCCTGAAGGCGGTGCTTGGTTTTCGGGGCCCCGTACGCGGCTAAGCTCCCAAAAAGTCCCACACATGTGGTATCCCCATACTCAGGAGAAGCAGCTGAATGTATTTTGGGGTGCAATTCCACATAGGCCCATGGCCTGTGTGAGCAATATATCATTTAGTGACAACTTTTTGTAAATATTTTTTTTTTTTTGTCATTATTCAATCACTTGGGACAAAAAAAATAAATATTCAATGGGTTCAACATGCCTCTCAGCAATTTCCTTGGGGTGTCTACTTTCCAAAATGGGGTCATTTGGGGGGGGTTTGTACTGCCCTGCCATTTTAGCACCTCAAGAAATGACATAGGCAGTCATAAACTAAAAGCTGTGTAAATTCCAGAAAATGTACCCTAGTTTGTAGACGCTATAACTTTTGCGCAAACCAATAAATATATGCTTATTGACATTTTTTTTACCAAAGACATGTGGCCGAATACATTTTGGCCTAAATGTATGACTAAAATTTAGTTTATTGGATTTTTTTTATAACAAAAAATAGAAAATATCATTTTTTTTCAAAATTTTCGGTCTTTTTCCGTTTATAGCGCAAAAAATAAAAACTGCAGAGGTGATGAAATACCATCAAAAGAAAGCTCTATTTGTGGGAAGAAAAGGACGCAAATTTCGTTTGGGTACAGCATTGCATGACCGCGCAATTAGCAGTTAAAGCGACGCAGTGCCAAATTGGAAAAAGACCTCTGGTCCTTAGGCAGCGTAATGGTCCGGGGCTCAAGTGGTTAAGGGTCCCATTTTAAAAAGCAGCAGAATAGCCTTACTTTGGCCATAACTCTGTTTAAAAAAAGAAAAAGGGTACATTAATGGAACCCATGTTGAGTTGTGCTTTACAAGTGTGCTTAGCGTTTTCCTTGTTTTAGGACTCTAAAGCATAGAGCTCCACACCACAGCCTGCATTTTATGAATTATTGGTAAAATGCAAGCACAATGTGAAATAAACACTCCAGTGTCCAGCAGAAGTAGATAATAATGTCCAATCTTAATTTTAAATAGACCCCTGAATGTTTTATCACATGCATGTCATAATACTCATTTTTGTGCCTTTTGTATTTAAAAGTCTAATCATAAAAATGATCACACAAGTTCTTGCTCTTTTCAAATATTTCTAACTGTTGACTGATAATGAGTTTCTATAAGGTGTCTGTTGAGGAAAGCATGCAATTAATTCATTTCAAGTAGTCTTATTGATAAAATAACTAAATGTGAAATTGGAATTTGTGAAAATTTTGATGAGAAATTTGTTCCTGTGTGGTTAGGATCTGTCGGAAGAACTGTTGCTCAAAGCATGTGCACCTGTATTTGGGCGTTGGCTCAATTAATAGGTTTAACTTTTTTATCCTAGACCTAGCATGCAGCTTATGGAGAATGGCCAAACCCATCAGTATCTAATATTACATGTTTGTACCCTAAAAAAGGCAAAACTTTTTTCTTTCTGTTTTTAAAAGAGGAGAAGGCAAAGATTATTATTGTTTTTTTTTGTAATTTCATTCACACTCACTCCCAGAAATGGAAAAGAAAGTGAGAGGAAATATCCCTGAAATAAGGGGAATTTAATTTTTAGACCATTCTCATAGTAACAGTGATTTCCCTTCACTTATTCTGGTGACAAACACATTTTTACTTTTTTACTCTGTCTCTTGGTGGTGATGAGCACAGGATAAATACAGAGGATGTATCTCACCAGTGGGAACACAGACCTCAATACAGATGATCTAATCCTTCCCCACTCCATCCATTACTAAAAATTATTTTCCTTAACATTTTAAATAAATAAACCCCATTGTTACATGCTTATGCTCAGCAACCAGAGAAGTGTTTTAATAATGCAAGCAATCACCAGGAACAGAAACATTTATTCTCTGACTGTGGCTTGGTAAAGTATCAAGGACAAAGCTTTAATTATACATAACATGTATATCAACAAATCATTTGAATGGGTCTTGATTTCTGGGTCTGTAATGATGATAGATGGCTATATTACTGATAGAGACAGTCCCAAGCATGTAACACTGACTTTAAACCTGCATATTTTATACATTCCAGTTTGGCTTCAACTATGAACAGCTTCCCCATTCTTATTAGCATACAAGGGATTGATCACCCATCTGATGGACAAGCTAAATGCCACTGTGCAACTAACTTTTTGGTACGTGGTATCCAATGAAGCCTTTATGATCATTT
Organism: Aquarana catesbeiana; assembly: GCF_042186555.1. Classification (NCBI taxonomy): domain Eukaryota; kingdom Metazoa; phylum Chordata; class Amphibia; order Anura; family Ranidae; genus Aquarana; species Aquarana catesbeiana. Next base: position 169,354,374 of record NC_133327.1, on the reverse strand, counting down.
TTTAGGTAGAACCATGTGATTAAAGCATATCTAAATCACAGAACAAAAATATTATATGCTCCAGCTTACCAAGCCTTAGATGTAATGGCTTCATTGGTTTTCTTTTTTCAAGCTTTTGTTTATTAATTTTAACCTGGTGATATAAATTAATAACACATTTCCTGTCCTAGGGTGACAATGTTCTTTGCTGTACAGTAGGGATGAGCTTCGAGTTCGAGTCGAACTCATGTTCGACTCGAACATTGGCTGTTCGCAAGTTCGCCGAACAGCAAACAATTTGGGGTGTTCGCGGCAAATTCGAATGCCGCAGAACACCCTTTAAAAGTCTATAAGAGAAATCAAAAGTGCTAATTTTAAAGGCTTATATGCAAGTTATTGTCAAAAAAAGTGTTTGGGGACCCGGGTCCTGCCCCAGGGGACATGGATCAATGCAAAAAAAAGTTTTAAAAACGGCCATTTTTTCAGGAGAAGTGATTTTAATAATGCTTAAAGTCAAACAATAAAAGTGCAATATCCCTTTAAATTTCGTACCTGGGGGTGTCTATAGTATGCCTGTAAAGGGGTGCATGTTTCCCGTGTTTAGAACAGTCTGACAGCAAAATGACATTTCGAAAGAAAAATTCCATTCAAAACTACCCGCGGCTATTGCATTGCCGACAATACACATAGAAGTTCATTGATAAAAACGGCATGGGAATTCAACACAGGGAAACCCCGAACCAAAATAAAAAAAAAAAAATGACGTGGGAGTCCCCCTAAATTCCATACCAGGCCCTTCAGGTCTAGTATGGATATTAAGGGGAACCCCGGCCAAAATTAAAAAAAAAAATGATGTGGGGTTCCCCCTAAATTCCATACCAGACCCTTCAGGTCTGGTATGGATTTTAAGGGGAACCCCGCACCAAAAAAAAAAAAAAAAAAACGGCGTGGGGTCCCCCCAAAAATCCATACCAGACCCTTATCCGAGCACGCAACCTGGCAGGCCACAGGAAAAGAGGGGGGCACGAGAGTGCGGCCCCCCCTCCTGAACCGTACCAGGCCACATGCCCTCAACATTGGGAGGGTGCTTTGGGGTAGCCCCCCAAAACACCTTGTCCCCATGTTGATGAAGACAAGAGCCTCATCCCCACAACCCTGGCCGGTGGTTGTGGGGGTCTGCGGGCGGGGGGCTTATCGGAATCTGGAAGCCCCCTTTAACAAGGGAACCCCCAGATCACGGCCCCCCCCTGTGTGAAATGGTAAGGGGGTACTTACCCCTACCATTTCACTAAAAAACTGTCAAAAATGTTAAAAATGACAAGAGACAGTTTTTGACAATTCCTTTATTTAAATGCTTCTTCTTTCTTCTATCTTCCTTCATCTTCTTCTGGTTCTTCTGGCTCTTCTGGTTCTTCCTCCGGCGTTCTCGTCCAGCATCTCCTCCGCGGCGTCTCCTATCTTCTTCTCCTCGGGCCGCTCCACACCCATGGCATGGGGGGAGGCTCCCGCTCTTCTCTTCATCTTCTTCTTCATCCTCTTCTCTTTTTCCTTCTTCTCTTCTTCTCTTCTTCATTTTCTTCTCTGGGCCGCTCCGCATCCATGCTGGCATGAAGGGAGGCTCCCGCTGTGTGATGGCGTCTCCTCGTCTGACGGTTCTTAAATAACGGGGGGTGGGGCCACCTGGTGACCCTGCCCCCTCTGACGCACGGGACATGACGGGACTTCCCTGTGGCATTCCCCGTGACGTCACAGGGAAGTCCCGTCAAGTCACCGTGCGTCAGAGGGGGGTGGGGTCACTGGGTGGCCCCGCCCCCCGTTATTTAAGAACCGTCAGACGAGGAGACTCCGTCACACAGCGGGAGCCTCCCTCCATGCCAGCATGGATGCGGAGGGGCCCGGAGAAGAAAATGAAGAAGAGAAGAAGGAAGAAGAGAAGAGGATGAAGAAGAAGATGAAGAGAAGAGCGGGAGCCTCCCCCCATGCCATGGGTGCGGAGCGGCCCGAGGAGAAGAAGATAGAAGACGCCGCGGAGGAGATGCTGGACGAGAACGCCGGAGGAAGAACCAGAAGAGCCAGAAGAACCAGAAGAAGAAGAAGATGAAGGAAGATAGAAGAAAGAAGAAGCATTTAAGTAAAGGAATTGTCAAAAACTGTCTCTTGTCATTTTTATCATTTTTGACAGTTTTTTCGTGAAATGGTAGGGGTAAGTACCCCTTTACCATTTCACACGGGGGGGGCCGGGATCTGGGGGTCCCTTTGTTAAAGGGGGCTTCCAGATTCCGATAAGCCCCCCGCCCGCAGACCCCCACAACCACCGGCCAGGGTTGTGGGGATGAGGCCCTTGTCCTCATCAACATGAGGACAAGGTGTTTTGGGGGGCTACCCCAAAGCACCCTCCCAATGTTGAGGGCATGTGGCCTGGTACGGTTCAGGAGGGGGGGCCGCACTCTCGTCCCCCCCTCTTTTCCTGCGGCCTGCCAGGTTGCGTGCTCGGATAAGGGTCTGGTATGGATTTTTGGGGGGACCCCATGCCATTTTTTTTTTTTTTTTTGGCGCGAGGTTCCCCTTAAAATCCATACCAGACCTGAAGGGTCTGGTATGGAATTTAGGGGGAACCCCATGTCATTTTTTTTTTTTATTTTGGCCGGGGTTCCCCTTAATATCCATACCAGACCTGAAGGGCCTGGTATGGAATTTAGGGGGACTCCCACGTCATTTTTTAAAAATTTTGGTTCGCGGTTTCCCTGTGTTGAATTCCCATGCCGTTTTTATCAATGAACTTCTATGTGTATTGTCGGCAATGCAATAGCCGCGGGTAGTTTTAAATGGAATTTTTCCTTCGAAATGTCATTTTGCTGTCAGACTGTTCTAAACACGGGAAACATGCGCCCCTTTACAGGCATACTATAGACACCCCCCAGGTACGAAATTTAAAGGGATATTACACTTTTATTGTTTGACTTTAAGCATTATTAAAATCACTGCTCCTAAAAAAACGGCCGTTTTTAAAACTTTTTTTTGCTTTGATCCATGTCCTCTGGGGCAGGACCCGGGTTCCCAAACACTTTTTATGACAATAACTTGCATATAAGCCTTTAAAATTAGCACTTTTGATTATTCATGTTCGTGTCCCATAGACTTTAACGGTGTTCGCGTGTTCGAGCGAACTTTATTCCTGTTCGCATGTTCTGGTGCGAACCGAACAGGGGGGTGTTCGGCTCATCCCTACTGTACAGTATCAGTGTCACCCTAATACAGAATTGTTTTTGTATTTCAATACTTTTTTTTAGGAAATTTATAAAACAACCAACCTGCAACTGCAGGAGACTTAAATAAGAAATACAAGGTACAAAAAAAGAGAGTGCAAAAAGGGATAGCCTTGCAGGGCACAATAATATCAATACAGAACTGTTTTGTAGACCACTGAGATAGGTGAGAACATTGACAGCTAATATTTATTTATTTCAGGTACTTATATAGCGCTGTCAATTTATGCAGTGTTTTTCATATATAATGTGTATTCACATCAGTCCCTGCACTCAAAAAGCTTACAATTTAAGGCCCCAACTCATTCAAACATACACATACTAGGGCCAATTTAGACAGGAGCCAATTAACCTACCAGCATGTCTTTGGAGTGTGGGAATAAACCTACGCAAGTACAGGGAAAACATGCAAACTCCAGGCAGGTATTGCCATGGTTGGAATTCCAATTTTTGTAGGGTGGAAGTGCTAACTTACAATGCTCCTTGGTTAGTAGAGAGCACAGGAAGTTATCAGCTCACAAGAATTCTGGAAGATTCAAACGGTATCTTTTGCAGATATAACTAAACCCTTTAAAGGTATATTGAACAAACCAATAGAGAGCAAATAAGAGAAGTTCATTGTTGGCTTACATCTGCACTAGGGTTGATTTATTAAAGACAAATGGACTGCTCACTTTGCAAGAGACTTTTCCCGTAGCTTAGTTCATGTGGTAAAAAATCACTTTGCAAAAAATACCCAATCACATGCAATGAAAATATCCATTGGATAATGGAAATTAACAGAGCTTCAACTCATTCAATGCACTAAGGAAAAATGTTCCTGTAATGTGAAATTTCTCTTGCAAAGTGAACAAACTATTTGCCATTAGTAAATCAGCCCCTTTATTACTAAACAAATTTGGTGCACCTACAGTGCACCAAATTTTTATCCTGAAATAAATGTTTTGTGGATTAGGGATTCCAGAATAATTATCAAGTCATTATCCATTTACATGGGGCAAACACAGCATACCTATAGAGAAATGTTACTTCTGCCATTTGAAAGCGCAACATTTACTTATGAGGATTTGTTGACCATCATTTCTCCAGCATAGTCAATATAAGAAAAAGATCCCCTTGTTTAGTTTAGTCCTGGTTGAACTGTGATTTGTTATATTCAACTTCACAGAACAAGAGTAGCATTTTAAGAGGAGCTATGCTAAGCTTGATGTTTCCTAATTCTGTAATAAAGCACCGATTGGATTAAAAATATGAGGATTTGCCCATCTTATTGCACAGAGAGACTTTACAATTTGTATTAGGAATCATATTAGAATTAGGAAATCTTTGTGGAAGTGGGAAGCAATAATTATCATTTGTAGGAAGAAAGATGAACAAGCAATATATACAATTTTTCTTCTTTGAACTAGATATGCTTTATTAAAACAAATATGGTCAGGTAGTGTTATCATAGTAATCAATAACAGCCCATACATAGTTCTATTTTACAAGTTTAAAAAACACTGAGGAATAAGTCATAGCCATTCTGGGATTATCCCATTTATTCTGTCATCATGGATGCAAACTACACAATGCATCAGCAAAGTTAGCCCTTCATCAGGTCAGGAACTATCTTTGCTTAAACAGTGTGCATTTGGATCTGTGATAAAAAAATACATTGAAAAATTCTGGAACAGCTGTGACATACTCCCACATGTTTTTGGATTGATAATATAGACATCAACACGTGAACCATACTGGTCCAGTTCGAGAGAACTTTGTGACTGGTCTCAGCAGTGCAGTCTTTTGGCAGACAGTAACATGTCTCAATAGACAAAAAATGCCATTTCTACTGTTCTAAATTGACCTGCTTTGTTTTTCTAGCTGGTCTTGCATTTGTAGTGGTCTATTTATAGTTTAATTAATTTGTATCGCTTATTGAATAAAACCCTGGTTACCATAGTTGGAAATAAAGTAGGAGATGATTAATACACAGTGTATGTGACCTTGCTAAGTGTGTAACACATGCACTATTTTCACATTTCAATATAAACAGAAGCTGTATTACATTTCTACAAAGAGATGCTTTATCTGTGTCAATGTATACATCTTATTAACAACTGTGAGTTCCATACAGATGCCAATCTGGTATGTTCTGTTTATATATACAGAAAAGATGGTATGACTGGCTGCCAGCCACAGCATGTATAACTTTGCATCAAAGCGCATTCTTCATTAGGTCTATGCATCTGTGAAGTATTTACAGGTGACAAATGTGCTGTCTCTGGTCAATATTTTTATCATTACAATATGTACAAACCTACTGTAATGTAATTTCACTTTTTTGGGGCCAAAAGCAGAGCCCTTCTACTATATATGCCCATTTACAGTATAGCAACTGTAAAAATGAAACTCTACATCTTGCTTATCATTTACTGAGATTACTATATGCTATTACTATACTATACATTATTGGACAGTCATTTGACATACAGCATGTATTAATACTGCTAATTAGGCATTGTATGACCATTATTTGCCATATTACATACCATAGTTTTGATGAATTTGTGAGTTTGGCAATAAGCGGTAGGCACTGGGGTCAGACACACACATATGAATGCAGTAAGATTTTATCCAGATCAATGATATGCAGACATTCTGGAGTAAGTGAATATACACAGGAAATCGCTAAAAATTCACTGGAAGAGATAATCAGAACTGTGCCATTTACCTACCTCGTTCCTGCACTGCCAGGCTTCTTTTGCCCCCTCGGAGAACAAGGTTTCAGGGTTTCAATCCCACCATTGCACCTGATGACACCATCGACATGCATCTCCTAAAGGAGCCAAGTCTATTTAAAGGAACTCCATCCCAATCTCTGGTGCCTGAGCAACATTTTTCATGCCTGTTTCCTCCTTGGCCTGACTTCCTGTGTATCAACCCCCACTTTCAACCTTGAATTCACTTGTCTACTGCCTGCCTTGACCCAGTGGTGTATTTAGGTTTTGTGCTGCCCTAGGCCTGACTAAACGCATGCACCCCCCTAATTTAAATAGGACCCACCCCATCCTGCCGAGGCCACACCCCTTCCTGTTTAAGACCCACCCTATCATCTGTAAACAACACCCCTTCCTCTTTAGGCTCATTTGGCACCTTTCAGGGGGGAACGGGTACCTGTTTCTGACAGGTACCCTTCCCCACTTCTGGAAAACTGCGCTGTCCCCTCTGAAGTTTGCCCCCCCTCCTCCTTCCTCCACTGGGCCATTCAGAAAGTGCAACGCGCTTCGCACATGTGCAGTAGGGAACCGGTCAGTTTCCCTTACCATGAATGATAGTGGCAAAAAACGAGAGCCAATCCGAAAATCGGCTGAGGTGTCGACATCGCTGAATCCCTGGACAGGTAAGTGTCCTAATATTAAAAGTCAGCAGCTACAGTATTTTTAGCTGTTGAGTTTTAATGCTATCACGGGGGGGGGGGTCTCACTGTGCCCATCAAAAGCAGTCACTGTGCCCATCAAATGCAGCCACTGTGCCCATCAAATGCAGCCACTGTACCCATCAAACGCTGCCACTGTGCTATCAAACGCAGCCACTGTGCCCATCAAATGCAGCTACTGTGCCCATCAAACGCAGCCACTGTGCCCATCAAACGCAGCTACTGTACCCAAACGCAGCCACTGTGCCCATCAAACGCAGCCACTGTGCTATCAAACGTAGCCACTGTGCCATCAAATGCAGCCACTGTGCCCATCAATTGCAGCCACTGTGCCCATCAATTGCAGCCACTGTGCCCCATCAAACGCAGCCACTGTGCCCCATCAAACGCAGCCACTGTGCCATCAAACGTAGCCATTGTGCCATCAAACGTAGCCACTGTGCCCATCAATTGCAGCCACTGTGCCCATCAATTGCAGCCACTGTGCCCATCAATTGCAGCCACTGTGCCCATCAAATGCAGCCACTGTGCCCATCAAATGCAGCCACCGCGCCATCAAATGCTGCCACTATGCTATCAAACGCAGCCACTGTGCCCATCAATCGCAGCCACTGTGCCCATCAAATGCAGCCACTGTGCCCATCAAACGCAGCCACTGTGCCCCATCAAACGCAGCCACTGTGCCATCAAATGCAGCCACTGTGCCATCAAACGCAGCCACTGTGCCCATCAAACGCAGCCACTGTGCCCATCAAACGCAGCCACTGTGTCCATCAAACGCAGCCACTGTGCCCATCAAACGCAGCCACCGCGCCATCAAATGCAGCCACCGTGCCATCAAACGCAGCCACTGTGCCCATCAAATTCTGCCACTGTGCCCATCAAATTCTGCCAGTGCCCATCAAATGCTGCCAGTGCCCATAACACTGATATACTTTATTAAATCATAGTATCTGCTGTCCTGGGGGTTTCCCTCATGCTCTTCTCTCTCCTGACGTCACAGCCCCAGGGCCGAGGAGAAGATTCACTGCAGCAAAGCAGTGCAGGGGAGGGTAGGTGGAGCTTAAGGCTCCACCTGTCACCTGTTGGTTATGGGGCGCGAGTGACACACGGCGCCCCCCCGCATGAGAGAAAGCCCCCCCACCCGTCTTGCTGATTCCCTGCTCCTGCTGCCGCCTCCCGCACACATGCAGCGCACGGCGGCCGGCTTTCTGTAGTGGCGCCGTGGTGTATGGGCATGCTTGTCAGAGGGTGGAGGCGTGCATCTCACGCCCCCCTACTCTGACAAGCACGCCCTTACACCACGGCGCCGCTACAGAAAGCCGGCCGCCGTGGGCTGCATGTGTGCGGGAGGCGGCAGCGGGAGCCGGGAATCAGCAAGACGGGTAGGGGGGCTTTCTCTCATGCGGGGGGCGGCCCTTTTTGCCGCCCCCCCGCAAAGTGCCGCCCTAGGCCTAGGCCTAGTCGGCCTAGGCCAAAACACAGCCCTGCCTTGACCCTTGACTTTCTTCTTGGGTCTTCTTTATGTTCATTGCTCATTTTTTTCTCCACCAGTACTCCTGATACACTTCTGCTTCCATTATCTCCTGCTCGCACAGGTTAGTCTTTACACAATAAACACATTAGAGTAAGGTGAACCTGAGGTATGGGACCTGGTACCAGCATGCATTTAAACCCATCTCCATCATCAGGAGCTCGGATAAAAACTGGCTGGTTATTTATATATATGTATGAAAAAAAAAATCAAGTCATGTATTTATTAAAATAATCAATACACCCATTTTTTTTTCAAATAGAGCTATCATAGGTATCAACATTTTCTTGATCCTAACCTCCTTTAATGCGCAACAGCACTCAGACTGGGAAAGAGCCAAACCGTCTCTACCACATTACACATTACTGTTGTGCGCCTACTATTAAAGGATATGAGTGATGCCCTTGTCAGTGTCCTGCTGCTCCCCCTCCTCATTGTATAATTGCAGAATTGTCAGGCTCTGGACCAAAATGTATGGCTGAACTGACTGTGTGGTTTCTGGCTGGTTTCCACATCATGTCCATCTGACCCTTTTGTGTAAAATGTCCATGTAACCAAAAGTTTCTCATATCATGTCCTCTTACTCTGTCTCCTATAGCATGCTAGCTGTCCCTGACAATCTTGAGTAGCATTATTGTAGTTTCGGACAGTCTATTATAGTATTAAAGATGCTAAATATACTTTGGTGTTGTCAGTGGCTGCACTAGAGACCTAATTTATCTAACAAATTGACCCTCAGTGGCTTAACTGAAGGCGCATGGAGGTCTAGGACCTGTCTGTGCTGTCTGGAAAGGATACCTATAGCACAGAAACCTTTTCAGACAGTTTATATATTTGCATATCAGCTTTGTATTAAGTGTCAAGTTCAACTTTAAATCTGACTTTTACTACAGCTCTGTCTTATTGTTTTTCCCAGGTACTAATGTGCATGGCAAAGTACTGGTTCACCTGCTATCTCATGAGATGTTTTTACACAATACCAATAGGTGTTCCTTGATGTAAGCAAATGAGAATTCTAGTGCACTGAAATGACTAAGATATGCATTCATTCCTTCAATTAAAATATTCAGCTATGATACTACATCTGAAAAGGTGTATTCAAAGGCCCAAAACTACACCACTCAGCGCCAGGGACCCAAGCAGTTCCGAAACAGTGATAAAACAAAGAAAAAAATATGTTAATATATAGAGATAACACCAATTTGATGCCCTCTGTTGAAGTCAGGATATGACGAAATGCGTCAGGACATGGCCTACACGACGCCGGAAGTGACGCTTGCGCTCCACCACAGCCTGTATCACAACCAGGAAGTTAGAGATCGCTACTTGGGAAGCTGAACCGGCTGAAGTTTACCATGGTGAAGTGCTGTGTCTAATACTTCCTTCTGATGTGCTCTTTTGATTGCAACAATAATGTACGTATAATGTTTGAAGGGGGGTCTTTGTGTGATGTGAAGGGCTTTTAATTAATAAACAGGATTACGCTATGTGCGCTTTTCTTTTTGTTGTCTGGTGATTTGTGAGCCCTGATCGTCTTGGATTCCTCCGGAGGGTTGCTGACAGTGGCCTGTGGCTTGGATCTCTCTTTTCTTGGATGCTTATGGTTATTAGGCTCTGGTGAGTTTAACCCCCTGAGGGAAGTGTGTTCTCACAGGGTGGAAGTGGATGGATCGGTGGAAGGTGCACACTGAATTTCTATACTTCGATCACCTATGAACACTTTCTGAACCACTGTGCTTACTGCCCTTCTCTCGCAAAGGACCTTTGTTTGTGAAGTTGGCCACATTTATCCGTTCTAGCTCAACATTAGCGCTGTTTTTAGTGTGTTATTATAGTCATATTTTGCTGATTATGGTACACCACTATTTATGATGATTATGATACTACATCATCTATGATACAACTCCCAGTTAGATTTCAACAATATATTTTTACAGTGCAAACACAATGTACACATTTCTAAAAATATGAGTGTACCATAACTATGGTTCTAACCCTTTTCTTGCACTAAAAACCATACACATGTATATAAAGTGGAAAACATGGCTCTTGATGTAAGAAATACTATAAAGGACAAAGAGAGATTCCTATTTGTGGAATCTTTTATCAGGTAGTAGGATGCATGCCCTCAGAGAATCAAGGTTTGCCCATCCGCATCTATCACATCATCGCCACATCTGAGAACATGGCTAATTTATTATCAGAACAAGCTAAAATCTCTTGGGTGTATGACTATCAAAGCAGAATGACAGTAGATTAAATAAAAGAACAGACATCGAGCAGTCCCTAAGGATTCAAACTGCTGAAAGCCACCTAATTAGTTTAGCAGCGTTTTCATGGTTAATCTCTTACCAGATCAATTTTATCACGTGACCTGCTTATCTACAGATGTTTTTCCTATAGTCAGCCTATACAGGATAAAAGTGTAATGCACACTGCAGTTTTACAATTTAAGTGCTAAGCTGTCTTCTAAATAGTAGCTCCTGACACCTCAGAAGAGTCAAACTGTGCAAATTAAAGACAGCTTATGCCCAAAAAGAAAGCACTTGGACATGCAGAGGAAGATAATACTGTAAGAATCACTTGATCTTAAAAAAAAAATTCTGTAGTTATTCTGACATTATTAAATATGCTAATGCAATTAGCCTCAGGCAAACCTGAAGTAAGCCTAACTTTTCTAAATCTCTATGTTTGTGACAGCAAGCACCTCCTAACTAAGCTTTTTGGGACCACAGCAACTCGAGATACTCTGATATGCTTATTTCAACAATCATCCATGAACAAAATGATGTTCTTGCCCCTTTCCATTCATTATGCTTTATTTATGACTGCCCATCACAGAGTCTGCCCATTAGTGAGATCCAGGAGGTTGAATGTGACTGGAGCAGCCTTTTTTCACTGATCACATATTGGTTACCAGAGCTGCCCAGGCTTTGAGTGTCCTGAAGGAAAGCTGTTCTTAAATATTTTAAAGCCCAATTGAACCTTGCATTTAAATCATCTAATTACATTCCAGCTGTAATAAAACAAGGGTGTTCATTGTTTTATAGATCATTTTCATTCTAAAGTAGCCACAGTCTGAGTGGAAAAGCATGTCCTCTGCCAGCAGTTGCAGAGAGGGACTCTTTCCCTGTGGAGAAGCAGCTTTCTCATTGCAGAGGTCCAATAAACCCCCAACAGAGTTGGACTTATAGCTCTGCAATCAGCCAAGCCTCTGGCAATAAGCCAAACTGCCTTAGGTTTGGTTTGGCAGGGGTTTGCCAAACTTCAAAGAAGTTTCAATGCCGAATCTGAACCCCTTTGAAATCAATGGGAGACAAATCCGTCAAATTAAAAATAATTTTTCTGGGCTAATATGCAAGGGGGTGAGCAATGCCCTGGAGAACATGTATCAATGCAAACATTTACAAAAAAAAATATTCTATGTAGCCTGGAGCAGTGTTTTTTTTTTTTTTAGCACTGACATTTATAAAGGAAAAACATTTTATAATTGCCAGAAAATGGCTTTGACAGCTGTCATTGTCGGCTGTTTTGTTTTAAAAAAACAGCACACAAAACCCCTTCAAGGGTTTGCTATGTCACGGCGCAAATGTCACGGCAAGAATGGAAAAAAAAATTGGGAAGAGCCCCCCAAATTGCATATCAGACCCTTTGAGTCTGGTATGAATTTAAGAGGGTACCTCACAAATTAATTTACAATTACCTTACAATTTAATCTAATGTGTGAGGTACTCAAGAAATCCATACCAGACTCTGCAGGTTTGGCACAGATTTTAAGGGGGACTCCACGTGAAAATGTGTTAAGCCCCATACACACTATCAGATTTTCTGCTGATTTTTGTCTTAAGATTTACCAAAACCATGTAGTGCAAGGGCCTGCCTGATTGCATACACATTGAAACCCCTAAAGCCCAAAACACACTATCAGATTTTCTGCTGAGTTTTTTCTTCAGATTTACCAATACCATATAATATGAGGTCAAACCTTAGGAGTTTTAATATGTATGCAATCAGGCAGGCCCTTGCACTACATGGTTTTGGTGAATCTGAAGGAAAAACTCAGCAGAAAATCTGATAGTGTGTATGGGGCTTAAGGTTTGACCTCATATTATATGGTTTTGGTAAATCTGAAGGAAAAAATCAGCAGAAAATCTGATAGTGTGTATGGGGCTTTAGATCCCCCTAACAATCCATACCAGATCCTTAATTTGAGCTGGCCAGGAATGCCCCCCATACCAAGCCCATTTGCCCTCAACATAGGATCCAACCATGTCCCCATTTTGATGTGGACAGCGCCCCATCCACAAAAATCTTACCTGGGGGTTTTGGGGGTCTGCAGGCAGGGAGCTTATCAGAATGCCCATTTTAATGATAAAGGGCCTCCCAGATACCACTCCCCCATGTGTATGAGTATAGGGTACATAGAACCCCCCTACTCAGGCACAAAAAAAAAAAAAGAGTTGCGGCCTAGAAATAAAGACACCCAAATGTTCTTTATTTTAAAAAAATCTCAAAAAATGTCCCTTGTTGTAAATCCATCATCAATACTCGTCACCACCACCCTGCCAAAAAAAAAAAGACAACTCTCTCTGTACAAGACTGATCCGGGATAGTAACACTATTTGAATGGCAACTCCTTGAGCTGTCATTGGCTTTAAAAAGGAAGGGGTGGGAGTGGTGGTGACATAATCATTCAAATATGGCCTTGTGGCCATATGTAAGCAATGATGCAAGGTTGCTTCTCCCCTCCCATTTGCTTACGTGGTGTGGGATTCCCGACCATGTAAGTGAATGTCCCAGATGCCTGCTGCCTACCGCTGATGCTTCCTAATCACTTCACGCAAATCGCCGTACCCGTACGTCGGTACTTTGACGCTAAGTACCGGGGTTATGGCAGCAGCTAGCTGCCATAACTCTGGTATTTCCGGGAACAGCGTGCGTTTCTCTTTACCGGCGGATTTTCCGGTAGCGGCAGAGACAATCATGTCATCTCCCATGGATGCCTGGCTGCCGACAGAGGGGAAGATGGCCCCTGCTCGGCTCCATGGCATAGGAGGGCGGAAGCAACGTCAAACGTCAGCTCTGCCCATAGCTCTTAAAGGGAAGGTTTTTTTTTAAGCGCCCTGTCCCGACGAGCTCGCATGCAGAAGCGAATGTTTACGTGAGTAGCGCCCGCATATGAAAACAGTGTTCAAACCACACATGTGAGATATCACTGCAATCGGTAGAGCGAGAGCAATAATTCTAGCCCTAGACCTCCTCTGTAACTCAAAACTGGTAACCTGTAGACATTTTTAAACATAGCCTATGGAGAATTTTATATTACAATATTTTTATTGAGATTTTGCAATGAAAGACAAAAGCATTAATCAAAAGATATCATAATGGATGTCTGTTATCCATACAAAACTTTAACACAGGAAGGCATCGAACACCAAGTGGTGAAGAAAACTTGTGGGGTTTGTGATGATCGGCCTACCCACAACTGCGTTCTTTCTTCCTCGTCCCGACACCCCTAGTGGGATCAGACTGTGTCAACGTGAGGGAGAATTTGCCACTGGTTCATAATACAAAATATAGGAAACATAAAAACATTCAATATCCAGTGGGTAGATTTGACACCTTATGTGCCCCACTTAGTCCCTGTCCCAAACTAATTCTCGAATAATATGGAGATACACGAAAGGAAGGTGAGAAGCTGGTAAGAGTCTTCGGTGCACCTGTTAAACGTATGTGTTGACTGTACTACCAGATGCTAAAGTTTACCAGAATTAGAATGGTAGTATTGTCAGTGACAGACTATCCCCTGGTGTTCGCTTGTAGTGTCATGCTAGTGGATTACCAGGTTGTACAGAGAGTAATGTAGAAGGAGGATGGAAAAGGAAAAGAAAGAAGAAGGAGGGTAGATCCAGCATCCGAGAGCTACTTAGTAGTAAAATGGTTGTGTACTATTAATGGGGATGTGTAGGTTTTTGTATATAGGTCTTCCAGGGTTACCATATCTTGTATTTTTCTGTAGTGGACAAGAGTTTACTGACTGTTTTTTCTTGAACCATTACCCAAGATATTTTCCTTTTAACAGCAGCTAGTGACCCTGTGGGCTGTTTCCATGCTCGGGCTATCGTGAGTTTGGTACCCAGCAAAATGAAATGTATGAGTGTCCGGAGATGCTTAGGACATCCTAATGGGCTTCCGTTCAGAAGGGCAATCTCGGGTGTTTTTGGTACAAATAAGTTGGTCACTTTACGTATTAAAGAAAAGATCCTGTTCCACAGTGCACGAATACGAGGACACTCCCACCAGATGTGGTATAGAGATCCAGTCATCCAGATGTAGACGGAAACTTTCGGAGGATGGCATGTCCAGTTTGCTACTACAGTCGCTTGCCATGATGGGTCCAATGAGGGAGAGAAAGTGACCGATACCGAACAGCCCCTTATTTGTCCACCACTGAAACAGCTCAATATTCTGGCCTGGGGGAAAGCTGTGGTTGTGAAAAATATGTGCTAAGGGGTGAGTAGCCGATATTAGGTAGGGGGATTTGTATAGGAGTTCACAAAGGGTCATGGAATGCGATAGAGTAGGAGCCATTATGGGGGGTCTGTTTTGACGGGGGATCCAAGCTAGGTAATCAATAGTGTGCAATGGGATAGCTTGCCTCTCCATGTCTACCCAATCCGGCCTATTTCACTGAGAGTATATGATCGAGAACTGTGATAACTGAGCAGCTTGGTAGTATCTTCAGAGGTCCAGCAGGCCCATTCCTCCTTGCGTGCTTCTTCCAAGGAGCACGCTGATCGGGCAGCATTGTCCCTTATTTCCCTAAATGATTCTATGATTCTAGTTATCTGGGATTGGAATTTTTTCAGGGGCCATCTCGGGATCGGGATGAGCAGGGATCGGAATAAATATAAAATTCTCGGGAAGAGGGTAATTTTCACTGCGTTTATTTTACCTATCCAGGACAAATTCCCCCGACCTCAAACTGATAGGTCCTCATTTTGGTCAATACTAGCAGTCAGTTTGATGCCTAAATAGGGAAGCGAACGAGATTCGCAGGTAAAAGCAAAGTGTTTTTTGAGACTCTCGATTATAGGTATTGGGGTGGTGATGTTTAGAGCTACTAATTTGGCCATGTTGACTTTTAACCCCGAGACCCTGCCAAAATCCCATTTAAAAATATTGGGAGTGGATATGAGGGGGGAGGTAATGAAGAGCAGTAGATCATCAGCAAATAAGGCGCATTTATGGATTCGGGGACCACAGTTAACTCCTTGTATGTCTCCTATGGAGATTTTTAAGGGTAAAAGTTTGTCACCATTCCACGAGTGTGCGCAATTTTGAAGTGTGACATGTTGGGTATAAATACTCTCGGCATAATTGTTCCAAAAAAAAAAGTGCGCTTGTAGGACCAGTGCGCAAATACGGTGTGACAGAAAGTATTGCAACGACCGCCATTTTATTCTCTGTGGTCTTATGCCCCGTACACACGGTCGGATTTTCCGATGGAAAATGTCCGATCGGAGCGTGTTGTCGGAAATTCCGACCGTGTGTGGGCTCCATCGGACATTTTCCATCGGATTTTCCGACACACAAAGTTTGAGAGCAGGAGATAAAATTTTCCGACAACAAAATCCGATCGCGTCAATTCCGACCATGTGTGGCCTGTTCCGACGCACAAAGTGCCACGCATGCTCAGAAGAAATTTCGACACGGAAAAGCTCGGTCTGGTAAAATTAGCGTTCAAAAATGGATACAGCACTTTCGTCACGGTGCAATGTTAAAAATGGTTTAATACAGCGCACTCTCTTCTTCTTTATAATGTGACAAGAATTAAGTAGTTTTGCTGCTCATATTCACACACACTTCTCACAAACTTTTTTTTTGTTTTTTTCTTGGGATTCCCTTAATATATTGTTATTTGTCACATCTGACAGAATGTTTTTTTTTTTGTTTTTTGGCTTTAAAGCCATTTTTGGTTTAGATTTTATGTTTGTATTTTTTCCAAGGCTGATCTTTGTTTAATCTTATTTTTATTTTTACTCCAGACTATTTTTGTGTGTGTTTTGTGTGTCATGTTACCACAACACCATTGATATCTTTTATTATTTAATCTCAAGGAGATTGTTTGGTGTTGGTGTCCCTTGTTAATTTCACATTGTATTTTTGAAATGTACCTGCCTCCTCACAAACTATCCTTTTTCAAGTAAAACACACATAGGCAAGTATAATTCAAAACAAAAATCCTTTATTAAGGGCTCAGAACCAAACAAAGAGGGAGGCAACGCTGGATAAACAGGAGAAATTAGCGAAGCCTGGGACCCCCAGGGCAGACATCAATTCTTGAACATCAAAATTGGTGGCCTGAGGAGTCCATATGTAAGGGAGGGCAGTCTGGTCCAGAAGTCCCAGAGATCCGGAAAGCAGCAGATGACATCTGTGTCCCCAGGCTGTGGTACCACAAGAGGATGCATCTTTTGGCTGACCAGACTGGATCCAGGGTCCTCACTTTCTGGTCTTCCTTCCACGCTTCATTCCGGGCTGTGGCTGTGAGTTGGAGATGTGGCAGGAGGAGGAGTAGGACCTGGAGGAGGAGGAGGACTGGGAGGACCTGGAGGAGAAGGAGGAGGAGGAGGAGGACCTGCAGGAGGAGGAGGAGGACCATCTGTGAGTTCGCAAAGGTGTGTCTGAGATGTAATTTGGCCCCTCGTACCTTTATTAAGAGCCTCCAATATGAGCGACTCACACATGAGTTGTTGTCCCTCCTCCATCCTCTGCATTTTTGAGGCAATGATGGCAGCAATGTCCTCCTCCACGGTGTGTGGTGCTCCCAGGGCCTCTGTAGCCCTCCAAAAGAGGCCTATGCAGCCTCCTCTAGGGCACTCCTCCTCCTGGCACTTTCTCTTTCCAGGGGGAGTGGAGGGACTGGCATATCAGGCAGCCTGCTCGGCCCGGCCACCTCCTGGCTGAGACTTCCCTGTGTATGAAAAAGGGACATGGTTTTAGTTTTTGCATCATCAACCACAATCATAAATTAGTACTCCAAACTAACATCTAGTTAACATCATTGATTGGACAACCTGAACTATTTAGAGGAATGCTATACCTGGCTCAAGCTGGGCTCCTCCACATGTTGTTGCCTGGAAGGCCCAGGTTGGGCGTCAGAAGCCTCAGCCGGGGGGGAAGGAAGCGTGGAAGGAAGACTGGAGAGTGATGACCTGGGTTCAGTCTGGCCTGCCAGAAAATGCAGCCTGTCATAGTACCACATCCTGGGGACATAAATGTCATCTGCTGCTCCGGATGTCTGCGAATCCTGGACTTTCTGGCGCTCCCTTACATAAGTGCTCCTCAGGCCAACAATTAAGATCTTCAAAAATGTGATGTCTGCCGTGGGGATCACCTGCTTCACAATTTCCAACAATTTATCCAGTGCTGCCTTCCTCTTTGTTTGGTTCTTGTAATGTGGGTTGTTGATCTCCCACAGACATGGCAGCTCCCTTAACATATCAATGAATAGTGACATGAAGTCATTATCTTTTAATAAGATATCCATGTTCACTGCAAGACACAACACAAGACAAAGCCTAATGTCAGACAAAACTCTCCTAATCTTGTTACAATATAGGCCTCAATCTAGAAGCAGTATAGGCACAAGTTTGGCTCTTAGCTTCGTTCTTACGATCGGCGTGTCCAATGCTCCTTCGTCCGTTTACAGATCGTACGTACTACGCACGCGTGTTACGCTTTATACACACTGCGCATGCGTGTACCTCCGCCCGCCCCTGACGTTCTTTCTAGTCTATTCCCCGCCCCTTTTTCGTTCGCGCAGTGGGTGAAGAGCACATGGCGGAGTCAGAGCAGGTGCGTGCTAATTATAGCAACGAGGAGGAGGAAAGCCCGGATCCGGACACGTCCCGATCCAGAAGGAGATGACTTAAGGCCACAAATACGTCCTTTGGGAAGATGTTGGAGATGGTGGACATCCTGAAGAAGGCCGACTATGACGGGAAGTATGGGCCTTACCCCAACCCCAATATCAGAAAGGCCAAGATCATGGCGAAAGTGGTCAAAAGTCTGCACAGGAATTTCGGGGTACGACGATCGAATAATCAGCTCAGGAAGCGGTGGTCGGACCTGAAATTGAGAGAGCCCGAGCAGTACCGAAAGATCCGGAGAGTGCTGCAAAAAATTAAGTAGTTGTGCTGTGTTCCTATTCTTTTTGTCTTTATTACGTTCGTGCTGCTCCATATGCTTTTCTTAATTGTACAGTTTAAAATGTCAATTTTAATGTTCATGGGCCCATTATTCGTTCGTATCAAACATTTTTTTTTTCGCCCTCTAAAACACCACTGTTTAGGCCATATGCATTTTGCAACATTTTTTAGGGCCTACTTGGATGTAAAATATTTGGTTGTGTAGATGGGTTTGTTACTAGAATGAAATGCAAACTAGATTCTGTGTAAGGAGAGGACACTCAGCAGCTGTTTTCACATCTGGACACTGGAGCACTAGTGTGGGACACAAGAACACCATTTTTATTAGGGGGGGCACACAGGTGCTCCAGTGTATACTATAGGGGGGTCTCCATCTGTGAAGCTTGTACTAAACAGGTAAAGTATTGCAGGTTGACAAAGGACAATAAAAAAGCGACATCTTGGAACTCTGCTAAAATTGACAATTGTACCCCACTTCCAAGCAATGTTTCCTATTTATAGTTCTGCCATCAAATCACTGTGTGCTAATTATACCATTTTTGTTTTACATAGGGGAGAAAAGACTCGGAGGACACCCCTCATCCGAGGAGACCAGAGACCCCCCACCTGTGGAAGAAGGTGAAATACCCCCAACCCAAGTGGAGCAGGAGGAGAAAGAAGATGTGGTTGAAATTGGATAGGTGTCAGAAATAGGCGGAACCGGCTGGGCAGGATTCCAAATGTGTACTCCACCACTCTTCGGGCTCTGGCCAGCCGGTAATTAAAAACCCTCTGTTCCGGGGTGAGGGTCCTTATCGGGAATGGCCGCATAAGATGGTCCCCCACCCCAAACGCTTCATCAGCAACGAACACGAATGGGAGTCCTTCCACATTGTCCTCTGGAGCTGGCAAGTCCAAGCTGCCATTCTGGAGACGCCTGTAGAACTCCGTCTGTGCGATGACTCCACCATCGGACATCCGGCCATTCTTCCCCACATCCACATACAAGAAGTTGTAATTAGCCGACACCACCGCCAACATCACAATACTATTGAACCCCTTATAGTTGAAATAGTATGACCCCGAGTTGGGTAGTGGGATGATGTGGACGTGTTTCCCATCAATTGCCCCTCCGCAGTTAGGAAAGTCCCACCGTTGGGCAAAGTGGGAGGCCACAGTCTACCATTCCTGTGGCGTGGAAGGAAACTGTTGAGGAAAAAAAATAAATATTAATATTTTTGCTCAGAAACATGGCAAGCAGATTAGGCACAAACATTCTGGGGCAACCTCCAGATAGCATTTATTAAGGGGAATTTAACAACACCAAAGTATAAGGTATACCTATCATATCCCCCCCCCCCCCGTCTCATGGGCCATTTCTAACATTATGGGGGGTGTGGAAATCTTGGACAGGTAATCCTCTCCACTTCATTGAGAGATGAATGCCTAAGTACAGGGTATTACTTGGAACAGCCCCTCCTTAGTTACACTATTGGCAGCCCACTGGACAGGTAAGAAGTGTCATAATACAAAAATATAAATACACACTGTACACATTTGAGCACATTGGACATTCTGCTATTACCTATCAAGATAATAATAGGATCTAAAAAGTTTAAACAGTACCATTTGAAAGTATACAGGCAGGCCCTTGCACTACATGCTTTGGGGAATTCATCCATAAATCTGACCACAAAAGAGATGGGTGTAGTGTGTATGGGTTTGGCAAAGTCAGCAGATATATGATTGAGGATAGATAGAGAATTGGGATCAGCTGACTTAGCAGTTGGGGGGAGGGAGGGTTACTAAAAATGATTTGGGGACACCACAAAAAAAAAGCCTCTGGCACTCTGCCTGAATTTAAAGCACAAATTACATTTCAAAACATTTTAGGGGGTGTTTGGGGTAAAGCACTACTATGGAGCTGATAAAACACATTGTTAAGTGACTACATGATGTGAATATAGGGCCCGTAGAGCATGCTGGGGAAGTAAGTGAAGGTAAATATGTATGAAGGACCTAAAAAATAAATTACATAAAAATCCAGCATGCATGAGGACAAAGGGGACATTCACAGCATATTACAATCATGGTAATTAGGGAATGAGGAAAGAAATACAATATATTATCAAACATTAAATACAATAAAATGTGATATTAAAGGATAAAAATCTTACCTTCATATACTCCTTCTGCAGGACCTGGATGATGGCAGAACAGGTCTCTTGGATGATGATACCCAGAGCCTGGGGGGAGATGCCCGTCGAGAACTTGAGGTCCTGCAGGCTTCTCCCCGTCGCCAAGTACCGCAGGGTAGCCTCTGCTCCGGAGTGATGGCTTGCCTCATGCAGGTATCCTGCCTGCTGATATAGGGGGTCAGCGAAGCCAACAGACGGTGAAATACGGGGTCCGTCATCTTGAGAAAGTTCCTGAAATCATCAGGATTATTCTCACGGATCTCACGGAGCAAAGGCATATGAGAGAACTGGTCATGCTGAAGCAACCAATTCTTGGTCCATGAACTCCTCCCCACCCTGTTCATGGACTGGACTTGTGTCAAGGTCAGGACCCCAACACCAAGCCCCCGCACAGCACGAACTCTACGAGGAGTACACATACGCAACATGGCTAGAAAACGGTCGGCTGCTCAGAACTGCTTTCTAGTCTCGTCATACGTGGTTGACGTCACCGCGTTCTTGGCGATCAGAAATTCCGACAACTTTGTGCGACCGTGTGTACGCAAAACAAGTTTGAGCCAACATCCATCAGAAAAAATCCTAGGAATTTGTTGTCGGAATGTCCGATCAATGTCCGACCGTGTGTACGGGGCATTAGAAGAAAATGTATAATGTTTGGGGGGTTCTGAGTAATTTTCTAGCAAAAAAAAAGATTTTAAATTGTAAACAAGTTTAAAAAAGAGGCTCCTTAAGTAGTTAACAAACATTATGAGCTTTGCCCAAATATGACTGTGTGGACATATTTAGGAAATGATGTAACCCACTCCATTCCCCACCCTTTTTGCTATGTGGTTAAGGATTACCAGCATGTCAATGAATGGATATATACAGTATCTCACAAAAGTGAGTACACCCCTCACATTTTTGTGAATATTTTATTCTATTTTTTCATATGACAACACTGAAGAAATTACACTTTGCTACAATGTAAGGTAGTGAGTGCACAGCTTGTATAACAGTGTAAATTTGCTGTCCCCTCAATATAACTCAACACACAGCCATTAATGTCTAAACCGCTGGCAACAAAAGTGAGTACACCCCTAAGTGAAAATGTCCAAATTGGGCCCAATTATCCAGCAGGTGTGTTAAATTTGGTGTTATCACTCTCACTCTATCATACTGGTCACTGGAAGTACAACATGGCACCTCATGGCAAAGAATTCTCTGAGGATCTGAAAAAAAGAATTGTTCCTCTACATAAAGATGTCCTAGGCTATAAGAAGATTGCCAAGACCCTGAAACTGAGCTGCAGCACTGTGGCCAAGACCATACAGCTGTTTAACGGGACAGGTTCCACTCAGAACAGGCCTCGCCATTGGTCGACCAAAGAAGTTGAGTTTACATGCTCAGTGTCATATCCAGTGGTTGTCTTTGGGAAATATACATATGAGTGCTGCCAGCATTGTTGCAGAGGTTAAAGGGGTAGGGGGTCAGCATGTCAGTGCTCAGACCATACGCCGCACACTGCATCAAATTGGTCTGTGTGGTTGTCATCCCAGAAGGAAGCCTCTTCTAAAGATGATGCACAAGAAAGCCTGCAACCAGTTTGCTGAAGACAATCAGACTAAGGACATGGATTACTGGAACCATGTCCTGTGGTCTGATGAGACCAAGATAAACTTATTTGGTTCAGATGGTGTCAAGCGTGTGTGGTGGCAACCAGGTGAAGAGTACAAAGACAAGTGTGTCTTGCCTACAATCAAGCATGATGGTGGGAGTGTCATGGTCTGGGCTGCATGAGTGCTGCCATCACTGGGGAGCTACAGTTCATTGAGGGAACCATTAATGGCAACATGTACTGTGACATACTGAAGCAGAGCATGATCCCCTCCCTTCGGAGACTGGGCCGTAGGGCAGTATTCCAACATTATAATGACCGCAAACACACTTCCAAGATGACCACTGCCTTGCTAAAGAAGCTGAGGGTAAAGGTGATGGATTGGCCAAGCATGTCTCTAGACCTAAACCCTATTGAGTATCTGTGAGGCATCCTCAAATGAAAGGTGGAGGAGCATAAGGTCTCGAACATCCACCAGCTCCATGATGTTGTCATGGAGGAGTGGAAGAGGACTCCAGTGGCAACATGTGAAGCTCTGGTGACCTCCATGCCCAAGAGGGTTAAGGCAGTGCTGGAAAATAATGGTGGCCACACAAAATATTGACAGTTTGGGCCCATTTTCACTTAGGGGTGTACTCACTTTTGTTGCCAGCGGTGTAGACATTAATAGCTGTGTGTTGAGTTATTTTGAGTGGACAGTAAATTTACACTGTTATACAAGCTGTACACTACTATACATTGTAGCAAAGTGTCATCTCTTCAGTGTTGTCACATGAAAAGATAGAATAAGATATTTACAAAAATGTGAGGAGTGTACTCACTTTTGTGAGATACTGTATATATATATATGTATATATATATATATATGTATATATATATATATATATATATATATATATATATATATATATATCTATATGTATATATAGATATATATATAGATATATATATATATAGATATATATATAGATATATATATATATCTATAGATAGATATATCTATCTATCTATAGATAGATAGATCTATATAGATATATATCTATCTATCTATCTATATCTACATATATATATATATATATATATATATATATATATATATATATATATACACTGTAGTGTATATATAATCAATTATCCCATAACGCAAAAAAAGCAGCAACTAAAACATTGCTACTATACAGCAAGGAGGGAAAATGCAACTACCCTATCTAAAAATTTGTATATTAAATATCTGCATGAATAAAACAGAATGATATATAAATTTGAAAGGCACGTCAAAATATACTTCTAGGCAAATCAAGAAAGGAAAAAAAAATATTGTGTGAGTCAATATGGTAAGAATATCACATCATCTGCATGAGAGTTATAGTCATAAATGTAGCTTCTTGCAAAAACCATGATTTGTCTATCGAGAAGAGCAGAAAAAGTAGCTGTTTGATAGAGCCAAAATGACATTCAATGAGATAAAATAGCAATTTCTAAGTGTTTAAATGGCTCCTTCTAGATTGTAAGCTGTAACGAGCAGGGCCCTCTGATCCCTCCTGTATTGATTTGTATTGTAAGTGTACTGTCTGCCCTCATGTTGTAAAGTGCTGCGCAAACTGTTGGAGCTATATAAATCCTGTATAATAATAATAATAATAGTAATAATAATAAATAAGTATTTCCTTTCCAGAAAACAAGCTATGTTTCTTTTCTTTTGTGAATAGATAATTTTTATTAAAAAATGTGCATGAAGTTACACAATAGCTTAGTGAACTGGCCAGATATAGCTGGCAATACAATGTATAACTTCCAATAAAACAGATTACACTGTTGGCCAGCCGAACACCCCCCGGTTCGGTTCGCACCAGAACAGGCAAAATATTTGGACGAACACGCCAACACCGTTAAAGTCAATGGGACACAACATTAAAAATCAAAAGTGCTAGTTTTAAAGGCTTAAATGCAAGTTATTGTCATAAAAAGTGTTTGGGAACCCTGGTCCTGCCCCAGGGGACATGTATCAATGCAATATAGACACAAGCAGTTTCAAATGGCTTTTTTCCCTTTAGTAATGTAATTTTACTATGGTATTGTTCTAAACATGGGAAAACTGAGCCACTTTACAGGCATACTATATGCGTTAATACATGTCTCCTGGGGCAGAACTCAGGTCCCCCAATTTTTTTTTTTTTAACATAACAGTTTTTATTTAGTGAAAAATAAAAAGATTCATTACAAATCAGGTTTGCAATATTCACATCAAATTGTCCATATTTAAATACGCTTCTTGTAACTTATGCCGCGTACACACGGTCGGACTTTTCGTCTACAAAAGTCCGACAGCCTGTCCGACAGACTTCCGACGTACCTTCGGCGGACTTGCGGCAGACTTTCTTACGAACGGACTTGCACACACACGACCACACAAAAGTACGACAGCCTAGTACGCGGTGACGTACACCAAGTCCGACGAGACTATAAAACGGAAGTTCAATAGCCCGTACGACACCCTTTGGGCTCCTTCTGCTAATCTCGTGTTTATCTCGTGTTAGTAGAAGTTTGGTGAGAGACGATTCGCGCTTGTGAGACTCGTATTTTTCAGTTCGTTTTAACTGTTGTTCAGTCTGTGCTTGTGAGGTTTGTATCTGCTTTTCAGTGCGCTTGGTCAGTTGGCATTGAGAAATCTTTGTTTTATTGGCCGCTCGTTCCTGATTTTCAGGTCGTTCTTCACAGGCCTTGCTGTTCTTCAGTGCGTTCTGTTTAGCGCGTTCTGACCAGCCGACCGTTTTGAAGCCATGTTACCTGTACGTACTCGTCGTAGAGCTCGTGCATTGTATGTGCTTGGTGCTGTAGTTTATTCTTCAGCCCAAGACCAGTCCATGAACAGGGCGAGGAGGAGTTCATGGACCAAGAATTGGTTGCTTCAGCGTGACCAGTTCTGTCACATGCCTTTGCTCCGTGAGATCCGTGAGAATAATCCTGAGGATTTCAGGAACTTTCTCCGGATGACGGACCCCGTTTTTGACCGTTTGTTGGCTTTGCTGACCCCCTATATCAGCAGGCAGGATACCTGCATGAGGCAAGCCATCACTCCGGAGCAGAGGCTGGTCGCTACCTTGCGGTATTTGGCCACAGGGAGAAGCCTGCAGGACCTTAAGTTCTCGACAGGCATCTCCCCCCAGGCTCTGGGGATCATTATCCCAGAGACCTGTTCTGCCATCATACAGGTCCTGCAGAAGGACTATATTAAGGTAAGATATTTTTCTTTTATTAGCATCACATGTTCTTTTATGTAATCTTTGATAATGTGATGTATTTCTTGCTTCAAACACTACTTACCATCATTGCAATATAGTGTGAATGTCCCCTTTTTATCCTCACACATGCTGGAATTTTTTACTGTTATTTTTTGTCATGCATGTATATTTTCCTTCAATAACCTTCCCAGCATGAAGTGATGGGAACATATCCACCTAGTCTACTCATTTGGAATGTATTTTGTTTGAGTGTATTTAGTGTGCTGCTAATGAGCAATTATCTAGATTTCACAACCCCCCCACCCCCCCCACCTAAACTCACTCCAAATAGTGTGCTGCTAATGAGCAATTATCTAGATTTCACAACCCCCCCACCCCCCACCCCCACCTAAACTCACTCCAAATAGTGTGCTGCTAATGAGCAATTATCTAGATTTCACAACCCCCCCACCCCCCCCCCACCTAAACTCACTCCAAATAGTGTGCTGCTAATGAGCAATTATCTAGATTTCACAACCCCCCCACCCCCACCCTCGTTAAAATTTGCTGGAATGTTCTGTGGTGTTGATTTGTCTAAAGCAAATATATGTTGCACTTTGCAAAATGCATGTGCACTCTACAAGTGCATTTGTTCCAGTGCTTTAGTAAATGAGCAGAAGCTCTGCTGATTTCCATCATCAAATCATATGCAAGCCTCAAAGTGTTTTCATTAATTGCCCTTGCATGTGATTGTGTACTCCTTGCAACATGAATGCCTTTTTACATTACCTCATTTACTGTAAGCTGGTTAGCAACTGCACCTGCAGAGTGCGACAACTGCAGTCTTGTAGCCTTTTTAGTCCCTAAATTCCTGCGTGTCCTAAAAGTAATTTTTTTTAGGGATTTCACAACCCCCTAAAATGTAATCAATGTTCCATCAGAGGGGGTGAGCAATCTGATAAGTGTGCCTTTCCATATTAGTTATTCCAGAACAATTAAATTATTGAATGTTATACTGATGCTGGGGAATAATGTTTTTAATTGTCTAATTTTCTTGCAATGTTAGCTTCCAAATTAATTGATTTTGGTTTTCTTGTTTGATTTCCCAGTTTCCTTCAACGCCACAGGAATGGCAGACTGTGGCATCCCATTTTGCCAGCCGTTGGGACTTTCCCAATTGTGGAGGGGCTATAGATGGGAAACATGTCCACATTGTGCCACCACCCCATTCGGGGTCATATTATTTTAATTATAAGGGGTTCCACAGTATTGTTTTAATGGCGGTGGTGTCGGCACACTATGATTTTTTATATGTGGACGTGGGGAAGAATGGCCGGATGTCGGATGGAGGAGTATTTGCCCAGACGGAGTTCTGCCAGCGTCTCCAGAGTGGTGGCCTGGGATTGCCACCTGATGAGGATAACGTGGAAGGACTCCCCTTTGTCTTCATTGCCGATGAAGCCTTCGCTCTCAGCAAGCACCTCATGAGGCCATTCCCCCAAAGAACCCTCACCCCGGAGAGGAGGGTTTTTAATTACCGGCTGGCCAGAGCTAGAAGAGTGGTTGAGAATGCGTTTGGAATTCTGGCCAGCCGGTTCCGCCTGTTTCAAACAGCCATTAATTTGGCGGAATACAAACTTAATTTTATCGTTTTATCGTGCTGCATTCTGCACAACTTTTTAAATAAGCATTCTCCAAATTATATAGGCACAGTTGGGCCTGAGGCCGGACAAATAGAAGCCAACCTTACAGGCCTGGATACTGTCCGTACTGGCTTGGCCCCCCAAAGTGCCCGTCAAGTTAGACAGCAATATGTTAATTATTTTATGGGTAGGGGGGCCATTGCAATGGGCCAGGATATATAATTTTTGACAATAAAAAAATTATTGATGAAATCTTGCATTATATTTATTGCTTGCCTTTCTTTTGGGCTGTCTCCTAGGTTATGGTCGAGCAGTTGTAGTGCCAACTGTATTGTAATTTTAAATGTCTAAATAAGCTCCATTGCCACTGTAAACAACTTTTTTACAATTATAACTAAAATGATACTGAGCCTTGAAATAACAAACCACACATTTATTTAATTCCTATAAGGAGATGTTTTTATTAATGGTTGTTATGCATTCCGTTCTGCATTTAGTATAAAATGTTCATAGACAAAAATAGAATGATATCTTAATAATGTAGCAAAATATAATTATATCTAAATATTTATACCTAATCCACAAAAAAATATTTTTGGCTTTTTGATTTTCACAAACAGGCTTTTTTTTTTTGTTTGGGAAAATCAAGTTTTGTTTTTTTTTTTTTTTTTTAAAGCAATTTTTTTGTTTATGTTTTTTTTTTTTATCAAGTTATTTTTGTTTTTATTATTTTTTTTTAATAAAGTTTGTATATTAATTTTTTTGGTTTTTTAAAATCAAGTTTTTTAATTTTTTTGGTTTTTTAAAATCAAGTTTTTTAATTTTTTTGGTTTTTTAAAATCAAGTTTTTTAATTTTTTTGGTTTTTTAAAATCAAGTTTTTTAATTTTTTTGGTTTTTTAAAATCAAGTTTTTTATTTTTTTTGGTTTTTTAAAATCAAGTTTTTTATTTTTTTTGGTTTTTTAAAATCAAGTTTTTTAATTTTTTTGGTTTTTTAAAATCAAGTTTTTTATTTTTTTTTTTTTGTGTTTTTTTGAAAATCAATTTTTATTTTTTGAGGTATTTACGAGAAACAGCCCTCCTTTTTTACATTAGGTTAAACAGCCATTTATGTTCTGCCAAAAAAAAAAAAGAGAAGGCCCAGAATGGGGTCAGCAAAACAGGAAATGAAGGACATGATTGATGTTTTGGGGTTTAAAAAAGGGCATTTAGATTCGACCCAAAACATCAATCATGTCCTTCATTTCCTGCTGCATACGATCCAGCCGATTCCGCATTTGATCGATCTCCCCATTCCAGGCCATGATTTGAGCAATTAGCCGTTGGGCACTGTCTGTGGTGAAATAGTCACTTGGACCTAAAGTGGAATGAAAAAAAAAATATGTTTAGAAATATGCACACATAAGTTTACCTTACCATAAAGCTGGTATCTCAAACACTGACCTGGTGGGGTGCCCATGTCGCATACTTCATGAACATCCTCGGGGGTGGCGCTGTTGCTTGACTCAAGCACAACCAGATCACCTAAAATAGAGTAGAAAAATTACATAAAATAAAAGGCAGCCATGCATAGATTACCGTAAGCTGGTGTGTCAAACACTCACCTGGTGGGGTGCCCATGTCGCCCACCTCTCCTTCCCCCACATCCTCAATGGGACTTGGGCTTATTTCCCAATCATGTTTTGCTTGGGGTGGACTGTCTTCTGGTTGTTGGCTGAGTGATTTTTCCCCTATGTGAAACAAAAAATTAATAATCTAATTAGCACACAGATATTTTAGTACATAGTAATTTTCCAACATTTGTAATGAAGTGGTTTGTGTAGAGTTCCTATTTTACCTCAATATTTAAAATTAGAAAGACATATCGGATAGATAGATATCAATATCTCAAAATATAGTTAATAATCTTTTGATCTCTCTCTATATCTGGAACAAAATCTCTAAATATCTAACTAAATGTAAAGCCAAAAAATTAAGATAACTTCAAATCTTCAAAAAGAATGTTTTACATTTCTATATCTATCTATCTACCTATCTCTATATTTCTCTCTCTCTATATATTTCTCTCTCTCTCTCTCTCTATATCTCTATATCTATATCTATATCTATATATATCTCTCAATATATATATATATATATATATATATATATATATATATATATCTCTCTCTCTCTATAGTTATATATATATATAGTTATATATATATATATATATAGTTATATATATATATATATATATATATATATATATATATATATATATATATATATATATATATATATATATATATATATATATATATATGTATATATATATATATATGTATATATATATATATATATATATATATATATATATATATATATATATATATATATATATATATATATATATATATATATATGTATATATGTATATATATATATATGTATATATGTATATATATGTATATATATATATATATATATATATATATATATATATATATATATATATATCTCTAGATAGATATATATATATATCTAGAGATATATCTCTAGATATATATATATCGATCTATCTATAGATATGTAACGAGGTTTATTAAAAGATCGTTTAAAACGATGAACAAAAAAATCGGATAGGAAGGAAAAGCACATGGAGCAGTATACAAGGTAATAAACACAAGAGAAAAACACGACAAGTACTTACTTTTTTTAAGAACTTTCCGGATACGTCGGTATTGATCCGGCTCCCTGAGTTTCAGGTCAGACCATCTTTTTCGCAGTTGATCTTTGGAGCGCTGGACCCCAAAAGATGCCTGCAAAGTCTCCACGACCTTCGCCATTATTTTGGCCTTGCGCAAATTTGGCCGTGCGTACGGCCCATAATTGCCATCATAGTCGTCTTTGTGAAGAATGGCCACCATCTCCACCATCTCTTTAAAACTCATATTAGAGGCCTTAAATCTAGGCCTCATAGATTTCGCTGACGTTCCAGCCTCCGGGCTGTCTCCACTACCTGAGGTCGTCAACATTTCAGGTGTCTCCGCCATTCTTTAACTCCACTACGCGCCGTAACAAAAAATGGGCGGAGAACATGAGTTAAAATCGAACGTCAGGGGCGGGCGACGCAGGCGGAGTTTCACACATGCGTAGTGTATAAAGAGGGGCCTTGCGCACGTGTCGTACGTACGTTCTGTGCGTCGAATTAGGGGGCGGAGAACATGAGTTAATTTCGAACGTCAGGGGCGGGCGACGCAGGCGGAGTTTCACACATGCGTAGTGTATAAAGAGGGCCCTTGCGCACGTGTCGTACGTACGTTCTGTGCGTCGAATTAGGGGGCGGAGAACATGAGTTAATTTCGAACGTCAGGGGCGGGCGACGCAGGCGGAGTTTCACACATGCGTAGTGTATGAAGAGGGCCCTTGCGCACGTGTCGTACAAACGTTCTGTGCGTAGGTGATAGTGGACCAGGACGTTACAAAACGAAGGTAATTTTAAATATATTTTTTTTGGGTTTTATGGTCATGACTTTGTAGCAAGCGGCCTATATGGCTTGATAGATTGATGAGGCCTACATAGGGAGAAGATGATGAGGGGTTAGCCGAAACCTATAATAAAAGTGTTTTTTGTCTTGTGACTTCATCTTTTCCAGATATAATGAATCCCCTATTTAAGGATCCAGAGTTCCTTACATCTTTTATTTCCAAATATCGAGAGATGAGGAATTTGTGGGAGGTGAAACACCCTCAGTATTATGCTAAGCATGTGAGGAAGTCAACGCTGGAGAGACTTCTGGCCTTTGTCCAGGCGACCATCCCGGAAGCAACAATGGAGACATTGCTCAAGAAAATTGGGGGCTTGAGGAACATGTATAAGAGGGAGCATAAGAAGATCCAGGAATCAAGGAGATCAGGAGCATCAGCAGATGATGTTTATGTACCCAGGCTGTGGTACTATAATCAACTACGTTTTCTGGATGACCAGAATGAAGCCAGGCCATCACTTTCAACCCTTCCCTCCACCCTTCCCTCCACCCCAGCAGAGGCTGATGAGGAGCAAGCTGGGTCTTCCATCCTGGATGAACCAGATATGACCATCTGGAGTCAGGTAAATTATTTTAACAAATATTTACTGTACTAATATTAATGATGTTAACTGGATGTTATAATTGTCTAAAATAATTTGGCACTCAAAATTGGGTATACATATCAATTGACAGTAGTGGCTAAATATGTTTGGCACCTGCTTGAAATAATTAGGGTGTCTGATTAGACTCTTTTATTAAAGAGAAGTATTCACATTGAATTTGCTATTCATGAGAAGCAAACTGTGTGTCATTGATGAACCCAAAAAAATATACTCAAACTATTGTCCTTTTTTTATACACAGGATGAGTCCATCCAGGAGGAATGTGGGGAAAGTGGCAGGCAGGAGGAGACCAGGCCCATGGACAGCCTGGAGGAGGCCGGATTCACCATCATCCTGGAGGAGGCTGGGCCCAGTGTCAGGCAGGAGGTGGCTGCTCCCAGTGAGGTGGCTGCTCCCAGTGAGGTGGCTGGGCCAAGTGAGGTGGCTGGGCCAAGTGAGGTGGCTGGGCCCAGTAGGAGCCTGACCGAATCCCAAGTGCCTCCCCTCCACCTTCCCAAAAAAAGGGCCAGGAAGGGGATGGTCACACAGGACGCATCCCTGCGCCTCATGCAAGAGGCCACCCGTTTTTTAAGGAGCCCCCCCGAAGCGGAAGAATCCTATGGCTGCTACTTAGCCAGCAGGCTTCTTCAGATGAATAGGGAGCAGCGCCTCATTTGTGAGCGCCTATTTGGGGAAACAATCCATAAGGGGCTGCAGGGCACGCTAACACAAAACACCCAACTACATGAGGCAGCCCCCCCTCCTCCTCCTCCTCCTCCTCCTCCTCCTGCCACAACTGAAACACCAGAGCCACAGCCTCAAAAGAAGGCTACAGGGAAGGCTGCAGGGCAGCGTGGAGGAAAGGCTGCAGGGAAGAGAAGAAAATGATGACCTGGGTTCAGTCTGGTCTGACAGAAGACGCAGGCTGTTGTAGGACCACAGTCTGGGGACATCTAGATCATCTGCTGGTGCTGTTGATCTCTGGGATTCTTGGACCAGATTGTGCTCCCTCTTATATGGACTCCGCAAGATCCCAATTTTCTGGTACACCGACTTTTTCCAGCATTGACTTCCTCTTTATTTTATTTTGACCATGAATAAATGGATCATTTTTTGAGTTTAGCAAAAGACTTTTTATGTTTTTTCTTTGAAATCATTGATTTTACACACAATGTTAAATTAACAAGGGACAACAATCTCATTGAGTTAGAAAAAAAACACACCAAAAATACATTACTAATGTTAATAATGTTCAAGTGGTAAGTCTTGAAAATCCAAAAATTTACGTAACCAAAAACGGTGCTTTGGGTTAACTTTATCTAAAAACTAAAAAATAATCACTATAAAAAAAAAAAAACAGAATAATGGGTTCTTTGTGGTAACTTTACAAACCTAAAAAAAAAAAAGGGGAAAAAGTATTATTAGTATGGAAACATTGTTTTTAAAATGCATACTATATCATTCATGAGATCAAAGAGAAAAAGAATCCAGAAATCAGTTTGGGAGAACTCTGATTATGAACAGCAAAACACCTTCGTTCTTTATAGAGCCTTCGTAAAGAAGAAATAAAATGCGCTGCATTCAACGATCACAGATTTTGCAGCGTGATGAATGTGCTACCTACAATACGAACACTAGTTTTACTAGACCGAGTGCTTCCGTTTAGTTTTTGCTTATGAGCATGCGTCGTTTTTTTGTCCGTCGGACTAGCATACAGACGAGCGGACTTCGGGGTCCGTCGTACTTACGACGTAAAGATTTGAAGCATGCTTCAAATCTAAAGTCCGTCGGATTTGAGGCTAAAAAAGTCCGTTGAAAGTCCGGAGAAGCCCACACACGATCGGATTACCAGCCAGCTTTAGTCCGTCAGCGTCCGTTGGACTTTTGTAGACGAAAAGTCCGACCGTGTGTACGCGGCATTAGGAACGTATAAACATCCAACATGGTGTTCACTCAAAGATAAATCTACACATACTAGACATCTCTGTCGGGCCATTTCTTTTTCAATTCTCTATAGCTTATATGTCTCCAAATGTTTATTCTAGATTCCTTGAGATGTTGTGTGATAATATAGTTGTCTGACTTATGTGCTATCTTAACAAAGAGAAAAAATCAGAAGGAGAAGAAGAAAGAAAAAAAAAAAAAGAAAAAAATTTTTTTTTTAAAATATATCAAGCGTGGGGGAATAACACTCGACTACATAGACAATCCTTTCTTGACCAATCAGGGTTCATAACTGTTAATTAATTATTCATACAATATCAGTTCCGGTATTGTTTCCAGCTGTAAACGCTGTAAAGGCTGACGAGTATTTAAAAATAGTCCATGGTTGCCATGTTTTATGAAATCTTTCTACCTGTTCATTGGAGTGTGCTAACGTGTCTTCCATTTCATAAATTTCTGCAACTTTGTGGATCCAATCTACAATCGAAGGGATCTTAGTGGAGTTCCAGTGAATTGGAATAAGTGATTTTGCAGCATTCAATAAATGTTTTGTAAGAGAGTGCTTGTATTTCTTTAGTGGCCATGCTGAAATGTGTAACAGGCAACAGGCCGCGTCAAGTGTCAAGGTGTTTGCTGTAATTACTGAAATTAGCTCTTTTACCTTGTCCCAAAAAGGAGTAATTAGGGGACACTGCAACCAGATATGGAACAAGGAGCCCGTGTCTGCCGTGCATCTCCAGCACAAATTCGATATCTGAGGGTTCCACTTATTCAGCTTCACTGGAGTTAAGTACCAATGAGTCATTAACTTGTATGCTGTTTCCTGCATTTTAGTGCTAATTGAACACTTATGTGATAAGATGCATGCATTCATCCATTGTTTGGAAGAAATGTTTACCTGCATTATCTCGGACCATCTCCTCCTGAGTCTGTCATCTGTTGGTCTTTTAGCTTCTTGTAACCAGGCGTAAGTTAGTGAGGTTGTTCTTTCAACCTTCTCTCCAGAGAGACACATCGACTCAAGTTCCGTCAAAGGCCTGGAAAAATTTCCTAGTCTACCTCTGCTGTGAAGATAACTTCGGATTTGTAGGTATGCCCAAAAAGGCATCTGGGGTAAGTTGTTATCTTCCTTAAGGGTGGAAAGGTCTTTAATTCCACCTTTTTTGTAGCAGTCTCTGGCTAAAAGTGGTTTATTGTGACTCTGTGACCTGAGTTGAGGGTTCCTCATCCCCGGGATAAAATCAGGATTATCTAATAGTGGAGTAAGCAGTCCCGGTGTAGAAGAGGTCACCTTCTCTCTATTTAGCTCATGGAACAATTTTAAAGTGGTTCCTGTTAGGGCGTGTTGTTTCAAATCAATCAGATATGCTGACCATGGTATCCAAGGCGCAAATTGCAGCTGGATAGAGTTAAGATCTTTCTCTAAGTTGACCCAATCTTTAGACTCTTGGTGGCAATGCCAATCAATAATCCTCGTGAGATGGGAAGATAAGTGATAGTCTCTAAAGTTGGGCAAACCCATCCCTCCATGCTCTTTTAGTCTTATTAAAGTTGTGTATTTAATTCTTGGTTTTTTATGTGCCCAGACGAATCTCAAGAGCATGGAGCGTAGACTAGCAAACATACTACTTGGTAATTTAATTGGTAAGGTACGCATGAAGTATAGCCTAGGGAGGACAGTCATTTTAACAATGGCTGCTCGGCCAAACCAGGAGAAGGTTCCAGCATGCCATTTGGCTAAGTCCCTTTCAATGTTTTTAATTAATGGAGGGAAATTATGTTCATAAATTGACTCAATTTTAGGTGTCAATTTAATAACTAAGTATTTCAGGGACTTAGAGTCCCACTGAAAGGGGGAGTTCTCTACTGTGGACCTTAGTGTGTGTTCTGACAGAGTCACGTTCATGGCCTCCGATTTGGAGTAATTTATCTTTAGATTGGATATATATCCGTAGTGTGTGAACGCTCTAGACAAGTTAGGAATAGTAACATGGGGGTTGGTTAGAAAGAATAATAAATCATCCACGTAGGCAGCTATCTTGAACTCCCTGTCCAATAACCAGAAGCCAGTTATAGAAGGGTCAGCATTGATCGTTCTGATAAAAGGCTCCAATGACAATATAAATAGGAGAGGTGAAAGAGGACAACCCTGCCTCGTCCCATTAGTAATGTGGACCTTCTCGGAAAGTGTGCCATTTATTTTTAGCTTCACCGTGGGATTTTGATACAAAGCTGAGATCCACGCCAACATCCTAGAGCCCAGACCGACATATCCACATGTTGCCAACATGTAATCCCATGCCACTCGATCGAAGGCCTTCTCCGCGTCCGTGGACAGGAGAAGGCCCTCTGTGTCATGAGATCTAGCTGAGTGAATTAGGAGCAGTGACTTGATTACATTATCTTTAGCCTCGCGGCCTGGCATTAAGCCTACCTGTTCAGGTCTGATCAGCTGTTGTAAGTGGGGTCTCAATCTGTTGGCGAGTATCTTTGCAAATATCTTTATATCCAGATTAAGCAATGAGATGGGGCGATAGCTTGCACATTCCGAGGGATCCTTACCAGGTTTCGGCACTAGCGTTATGAAGGCCGAGAGCAAGTCTGGGGTCACTTCTCTGGGTTTGGACAGGGAGTTCAATGCCCCCACCAACGGGTCTGTCAGTAAGTCTATGAAAGTTTTATAGTAAATGGCTGTGAAACCATCTGGTCCCGGGCTCTTGCCCAGTTTCAGGTGTTTGATAGCATTTCTGGTTTCTGTTGAATCTATCGGTCGTTCGAGAGCATTAGCGTCTATTTCGTTGAGTGAGGGTATCTGGTGTGTCTTAAAGTGTGTCTCTTGCAACAACACAAAATGTGGCTTACCTCGTTTAATTTCCCTGAGTAGGGTGGCGCGCTTTTCTGGGATGTTTAACCCTTTAACGTTGTGAGAGATCACTGTTGGTCGGCATCCCAGTGAAGTGTATGCCACGATGAAGACTCAGGAGTGGTCTAGTCCGAGGATGTCTGAAATGTAAGCTGAAATGCTGATTAGACTTCTTGTAATAAACTATCAATGTAGTTAAGTATAACTCGAAAGGAAAAGAAAAGAAATTAAATAAAAATATAGAGAATTATGTTTTATCTCTAGATAGAGCCCTATCTAGAATTCAGTAGTGGAACCAGAATCCGGAATCTTTCCCGAGATTCCGTTCACTTTGTGGGAAAGTAGGAGGCGGCTACTCAGAGAGTAATCAGTTAAATGTACTGAGAACCAACAAATATTTGTGCCTCCAAAAATATCAACACACACAGCCTTAATGTGAAACTTATACTATATGCTTAAATTAATCTACCCGTTTAATCGACGTCTCCGTCACCCACCCAATCTGTGAGCGACCGAGACGTCCATCTCCACCAAAGCGTAAAACTCTGTCACTCTTAACCATCCTCTCTGCCCTCACCCCCTCCAACCTACAGAGATCCCCATGTGCACAACCGATCCCCCCTCCCATCAAAAATATAGGAGTGTGGAACATCAATTACACTGGAGATCTCCGCAGTCAGGGTGGAGTCACCTATCTAATCGTATAAGCATAACTAATATTATTGAAAAATAAAATTTAACACAACAGATATTAGGCCCATAGCCCAAGCTTAACATATGAGTCCAGCGGTCGCAGGTATTCTCTCTCTCAGTTCTGCCTTAGCTATATATTCCAAGCAGGGTGTATATTTATGAGCAAAGTCAGTGCAGGGTATATAATTATGATCAAAGTCAGAGCAGGGTATATAATTATGATCTAAGTCCTCAACCTCTGCAATAGATAGCTGTCAATATTCTATAACTAAAGTCTGACCCATGTCATATCATAGCTTTGAGAGAGAGTTCATAATACCCACGATTCTCTTGGTCACACACGGAAAGTAATGTTCCAACTCATACGGGTGATGCGGTTCGCTGAGCTTTATCCTTCTGCTTGCTCCCGATCCCAGACAAACCTCTGAGTTGGCGTGCCAACTTTGGATCCTCCAGTCTTTCCATGCTTCATCTTTTTGGGGAGTCTCTTTTCCGGCGTGGAGAATGGGGAACGAGTTGGACTCCTATCATGGGGGTATCAGGCTGTAAGGCTGTGTGTTTGAGCGGAGCTCCTCTAAAGTGCTTCCATCTAAGCCGCGCACCAAGCCACGCCCCCCAAATTTTTTTATGACAATAACTTGCATATAAGCCTTTAAAATGAGCATTTTTGTTTTTTCATGTTAGTGTACCATACACTTTAACAGGGTTTCGCGGCTTTCAAATTTGTTGCGAATACCCCATAATGTTCGTTGTTCGCCGAACGTCCGAACAACCAAAGTTCGGCCCGTGCATAAGTTCGCCCATCCCTATTGGCCACCTCTGGTCCAAAATCCCTCGACTGAAATATTTAAGGAGCCAGGCAGGTATTTTGAAAACCAGTGGGGTCGGCTGTCAAAATACAATAGCCACAGCAGGAGATTTACCCATCTATGCTGAGTAGTGTGGAACTGTAGATAGAGAAATCAGTTAGCACGCATTGCAGGGCCATCTTTAAACTTGAGAGTCAGGGGTCTAACATTTCTGTTCCTTTCAATTTCTTGTGCTCATGCCTGGACTTCCATGTTCTGTGTGTGCAAGAAGCAGACTCCATTGTTTAGAGCAGCCTTTTTCAACCAGGGTGCCTTGAGGTTTCTTCAGGGGTGCCTTGGCAAAATGCCTAAAAATTTATCAAAAATGGTATACAAGCCAGCAGGTGGATCAAGCCTGCCTTTTAGTTACACAAAGCCACAGGTTTTCATTATGCACCATTACAACTCTCTAGACCAGTGTTTCTCAACCATTTTACCTTTGAGGAACCCCTGGCATAGGTCTGAGATCTCGGGGTACCCTTTAAATAATTTTCATATCTACAGCTCACAGAACATTTATGTGATCAGCAAGCTGTAGATTTAACAATTATTCTTAGAAATAGCATTAAACAATAGAATAAATATTAATACCTCCTTAATATGAAGCTTGTGCTTGCTCTTTTTTACAGATGTTTAATTCTGGGTCAAACTTGAGATAAGCTGTGTATAGGGAGTCAGCAGGGAACAGTGTAGGGGGGCCAAGACAGCACAGCACAGTATAGGGGGCCGGAGAGAACAGCACAGTACAGGAGGACAGGAGAAAACAGTATGGGGGCCAGGAGAGAACATCAAAGTACAAGGGGCCAGGAGAGCACAGCACAGCATGAGGGAGGAGGGAACAGTACAGGGGGGCAGGAGGAAACCGTATGGGGGACCAGGAGGGAACAGTACAGTACAGTGAGCCAGGAGAGAACAGCACAATACAGGGGGGCCAGGAGGGGAACAGCACAGTACAGGGGGGCCAGGAGGAGAACAGAGCAGTACAAGGGGGCCAGGAGGAGAACAGCACAGTACAGGAGGGCCAGGAGGAGAACAGCACAGTACAGGGGGGCAGGAGGAAAACAGCACAGTACAGGGGGGGCAGGAGGGAACAGTACAGGGGGGCTAGGAGGAGAACAGTATAGTACAGGGGGGCCAGGAGGAGAACAGCACAGTACAGGGGGGCAGGAGGAAAACAGCACAGTACAGGGGGGGCAGGAGGGAACAGTACAGGGGGGCTAGGAGGAGAACAGTATAGTACAGGGGGCCAGGAGGAGAACAGCACAGTACAGGGGGGCAGGGGGAAAACAGCACAGTACAGGGGGGCCGGGAGGAGAACAGTACAGGGGGGCAGTAGGAGAACAGCACAGTACAGGGGGCAGGAAGAAAACAGCACACTACAGAGGGGCCAGGAGGGAATAGTACATGGGGGCTAGGGAGGAGCACAGTATAGTACAGGGGGCCAGGAGGAGAACAGCACAGTACAGGGGGGCAGGGGGAAAACAGCACAGTACAGGGGGGCCGGGAGGAGAACAGTACAGGGGGGCAGTAGGAGAACAACACAGTACAGGGGGCAGGAAGAAAACAGCACACTACAGAGGGGCCAGGAGGGAATAGTACATGGGGGCTAGGAGGAGAACAGTATAGTACAGGGGGCCAGGAGGAGAACAGCACAGTACAGGGGAGTCAGAAGGAGAACAACACAGTACAGGGGGTCAGGAGGAGAACAGCACAGTACAGGGGGACCAGGAGGGAACAGTACTGTACAGGCAGGCCAGGACGGAATGGTACAATTTAGTGGGCCAGACGAGAACAGCACAGTACAGAGGAGCCAGGAGGAGAACAGCACAGTACAAGGGTGCCAAGAGGAGAACAGCACAGTACAGGAGGGCCAGGAGGAGAACAGCACAGTACAGGGGGGGCAGGGGGAGAACAGCACAGTACAGGGGGGGCAGGAGGAGAACAGCACAGTATAGGGGGGCCAGGAGGGAACAGTACAGGGGGCCAGGAGGAGAACAGCACAGTACAGGGTAGCAGGGGGAGAACAGCACAGTACAGGGGGGGCAGTGGGAGAAAAGCACAGTACAGGGGGGCCAGGAGGGAACAGTACAGGGGAGCTAGGGGAAGAACAGTATAGTACAGGGGAGGACCAGGAGGAGAACAGCACAGTACAAGGGGGGCAGGAGGAGAACAGCACAGTACAGGGGGGTCAGAAGGAGAACAGCACAGAATAGGGGGGTCAGGAGGAGAACAGCACAGTACAGGGGGGCCAGGAGGGAACAGTACTGTACAGGCGAGCCAGGAGGGAACTATACAATTTAGTGGGCCAGACGAGAACACCACAGTACAGGGGGGCCAGTAGAAGAACAGCACAGTACAGGGGGGCCAGGGAGAGAACACAATAGTTCAGGGGTACCAGAAAGAAACAGTATAGGGGGCGAGGAGGAAACTGGTGGACACAATACTGGCATCCTTAGTAATTTTCCTCATGCAGAGTAGCTTAAGGAACCTACTGGAATGCCTGGCATGCCCAGAATGCTGCTGGAATGCTCGGAATGCTGCTGGATTGCCCAATTCCCACCCACCCTTCTCTCGTCCTTCCAGAGTGATGTCACACATTCACATGCAGGCACCTGGGAAGGAGGGGAGGGGCAGCTGTGATTGATGGGGGACAGTGATATCAGTTGCCTGTCAGCTCTGCAGGGATGGAAATCATGGTGGAACCCCTGGGGATCACTCAAGGAACCCCGGTTGAGAAACACTGCTCTATATATTGGCATCCTAAAAACCAACAGCTCTCATGATTGGCTGGCAAGCATTCAAGGGTATACCCTTTACCGCAAGGATAGAGAGGGTAAAAAAGGGGGAGGGGTATGCCTATATATCAAGAATAATGTACAAGTGAATGTGAGAGATGACATCACTGTGGGAGCTAAGGAGGAGGTGGAATCCTTATGGGTAGAGCTCCAAAGGGATGAAGCTAAGGGGAAAATAATACTGGGATTATGCTATAGGCCCCCTAACCTGAGGGAGGAAGTTGAGACAGATCTCCTATCACAATTTGGATTAGCAGCAAGGATGGGAAGTGTTATCATAATGGGGGATTTTAATTATCCAGACATAGACTGGGTGGAGGGAACCGCAAATTCATTTAAGGCTCGCCAGTTCCTTAATGTCTTGCAGGACAATTTTATGGGTCAGATGGTAGACGCACCAACTAGAAATAAAACATTACTGGATCTACTGATTACCAACAATACAGACCTGATCACGGATGTGGAAATACGGGGCAATTTAGGTAACAGCAATCACAGGTCAATTAGTTTCAGTATAAATCACACAAATAGGAAACATTAAGGGAATACAAAGACACTGAATTTCAAAACAGCCAACTTCCCTAAACTACAAACCTTGCTAAAAGGCATAAATTTGGATAAAATATTAGGAACAAAGAATACGGAGGAGATATAGGTTTGCTTTAGGAGCATATTAAATAAGGGCATTAGCCAATGTATCCCATTGGGTAATAAATTTAAAAGAGCGAACAAAAGCCCTGGATGGCTTAACTCCAATGTTAAAATGCATATAAAAGCAAAGGAGAAGGCCTTCAAAAAATACATGGTTGAGGGATCATCATCAGCATTCAGACTTTATAAAGAATGCAACAAGAAATGTAAGGGTGCAATTAGGATGGCTAAGATAGAACATGAAAGACACATAGCAGAGGAGAGCAAAAAAAATCCCAAGAAATTCTTTAAGTATGTAAACAGTAAAAAAGGGAGGATGGACCATATTGGCCCCATAAAGAATGAGGAAGGACATCTGGT
Source organism: Aquarana catesbeiana (assembly GCF_042186555.1). Taxonomy (NCBI): domain Eukaryota; kingdom Metazoa; phylum Chordata; class Amphibia; order Anura; family Ranidae; genus Aquarana; species Aquarana catesbeiana. The sequence continues at coordinate 169,313,057 of NC_133327.1, read as the reverse complement.
TACAAAGGATGGGGAGATGGCGAAGGTATTGAATTTATTCTATGAGGAAGTGAGTTGCCATCTAGATAAAAGAAGGCCCATAGATGTGGTGTATCTGGATTTTGCAAAAGCATTTGACACAGTTCCCCATAAACATTTATGCCCCGTACACACGGTCGGACTTTGTTCGGACATTCCGACAACAAAATCCTCGGATTTTTTCCGACGGATGTTGGCTCAAACTTGTTTTGCCTACACACGGTCGCACAAAGTTGTCGGAATTTCCGATCGCCAAGAACGCGGTGACGTCAAGCACGTACGACGAGACTAGAAAAGGCCAGTTCAGAACCAAGCGAGGCACCCTTTGGGCTCCTTTTGCTAATCTCGTGTTAGTAAAAGTTTGGTGAGAGACGATTCGCGCTTTTTCAGACTCGTGGCTTTCAGATCGTTTTCTGCCGTTCAGTTTGTGCTTGTGGGTTTGTATCTGCTCTTCAGTGCGTGCAGTCAGTTCGTATTGGAGTTTTCTGTGCGATCTTGTCCGCTCGTTGCTGTTTTTCAGGTCGCTCTTCACAGGCCTTGCTGTTCTTCAGTGCGTTCTGTTACTTCGTTCTGAGCAGCCGACCGTTTTCTAGCCATGTTGCGTATGCGTACTCCTCGTAGAGTTCGTGCTGTGCGGGGGCTTGGTGTTGGGGTCCTGACCTTGACACAAGTCCAGTCCATGAACAGGGTGGGGAGGAGTTCATGGACCAAGAATTGGTTGCTTCAGCGTGACCAGTTCTGTCATATGCCTTTGCTCCGTGAGATCCGTGAGAATAATCCTGATGATTTCAGGAACTTTCTCAGGATGACGGACCCCGTATTTCACCGTTTGTTGGCTTCGCTGACCCCCTATATCAGCAGGCAGGATACCTGCATGAGGCAAGCCATCACTCCGGAGCAGAGGTTGGTCGCTACCTTGCGGTATTTGGCCACAGGGAGAAGCCTGCAGGACCTCAAGTTCTCGACAGGCATCTCCCCCCAGGCTCTGGGGATCATTATCCCAGAGACCTGTTCTGCCATCATCCAGGTCCTACAGAAGGAGTATATGAAGGTAAGATTTTTATCCTTTTATATCACATTTTATTGTATTGAATGTTTGATAATATATTGTATTTCTTTCCTCATTCCCTAATTACCATGATTGTATTATGCTGTGAATGTCCCCTTTGTCCTCATGCATGCTGGATTTTTATTTAATTATTATTTTAGGTCCTTCATACATATTTGCCCTTCAATAACCTCCCCAGCATGGTGTCTCCTGCCCTATATTCACCTCATGTAGTTACTTAACAATGTATTTTATCAGCTCCATAGTAGTGCTTTACCCCAAACACCCCCTAAAATGTTTTGAAATGTTATTTTTGATTTAAATTCAGGCAGAGGGCCAGAGGCTTTTTTTTGTGGTGTCCCCAAATTTTTTGTAACCCTCCCTCCCCCAACTGCTAAGTCAGCTGATCCCAATTCTCTATCCTCAATCATCTATCTGCTGACTTTGCCAAACCCATACACACTATACCCATCTCTTTAGTGCTCTGATTTATGGATGAATTCCCCAAAGCATGTAGTGCAAGGGCCTGCCTGTATACTTTCCAATGGTACTGTTTAAAGTTCTTGTATCCTATTATGATCTTGATAGGTAATAGCAGAATGTCCAAATGTGCTCAAATGTGTACAGTGTGTATTTATATCTTTGTATTATGACACTTCTTACCTGTCCAGTGGGCTGCCAATAGTGTAACTAAGGAGGGGCTGTTCCAAGTTATACCCTGTATTTAGGCATTCATCTCTCAATGAAGTGAAGAGGGTTACCTGTCCAAGAGTTCCCCCCCCCTATAATGTTAGAAATGGCCCATGAGAGGGGGGGGGATATGATAGGTGTACCTTATACTTTGTTGTTGTTAAATTCCCCTTAATAAATGCTATCTGGAGGTTGACCCATAATGTTTGTGTCTAATCTGCTTGCCAGGTTTCTGTGAAAAAATAGTAATGTTTATTGTTTTTTCCTCAACAGTTTCCTTCCACGCCACAGGAATGGCAGACTGTGGCCTCCCACTTTGCCCAGCGGTGGGACTTTCCTAACTGCGGAGGGGCAATTGATGGGAAACACGTCCACATCGTCCCACCACCCAACTCGGGGTTGTACTATTATAATTACAAGGGGTTTAATAGTATAGTGATGTTGGCGGTGGTGTCGGCTAATTACGACTTCTTGTATGTGGACGTGGGGAAGAATGGCCGGATGTCCGATGGTGGAGTGATCGCCCAGACGGAGTTCTACAGGCATCTCCAGAATGGCAGCTTGGACTTGCCACCTCCAGAGGACAATGTTGAAGGTCTCCCATTTGTGTTCGTTGCTGATGAAGCATTTGCGCTGGGGGACCACCTGATGCGGCCATTCCCGATGAGGACCCTCACCCCGGAACAGAGGGTTTTTAATTACCGGCTGGCCAGAGCCCGAAGAGTGGTGGAGAACACATTTGGAATCCTGGCCAGCCGGTTCCGATTATTTATGACACCCATCCATATGGCGGAGTATAAACTGAACCATATAATACTTGCCTGCTGTGTTCTTCATAATTTTCTACGAAAACATTCAGCCAACTATGCTGGCTTAGTTGGGCCTGAGGCCGGAATCCCAAATACATCAACAATGACGGCACTTGAAAGCGGCCGTCCTGGCTTGCCCTCCCTGAATGCCCGTGATGTCCGGTTACGATACCTGGAGTTCTTTGCGGGTAGGGGGGCTATCAATATGCCAGACAATATGTGACACCTTTTTCAAATAAAAAACAACCAAAAGAAATTCTTGGTGGACATTTACTGCTTGTGTTTGTTTTAGCTGACCCTGACAGAAATGTGTTGAGTGCAGAAAATGTCGTGATTGGGTAACCTTATAAAAAACAGTGTTGGCTGGTACTTCCTAAATGCAAAAACACATTTCACTACAAGTGCACTTGCAACTGCACTGAACCTGCACTTGTAGTGCAAAGAGATTTGCCGTTAGGAAATAACCCCCATTTGTGCATAAAACAACAATTACATCACCCCAAAAGTGTTGTAGTGTTGAGACAATAATCCACACATTCTTGAGTAAGGCACTTTTTTATACCTGCACAATCACATGCGCATTTACCAAAGGTTTTTAAAACAAACCAACATGTTTGTTGTATAACAATGTTTGCAGTAGCATTATGAAAAATCAAAATATCCATTTCAGATAAAACAGGCCTGTGTAAAACCAACAAGAAAGCCAAAAAACTTGAACTTACAAAGTTCACATTAGGTAAAACCTGAAGGCTATATCAGACATCAGTATTTAGGAACTGGGTTTGATATAGCGTTCAGATGGGGGGAAATCACCCCTGGAAAAGCCAAATTTGGAAGATGCACACCAATTTACAAATGTCCACATGTGCTATCTGCCATCAGGGGGGATCAAGGGACGTGTTTGGGGGGAGCAAGCCCTTCCTCAACGCTACTTTATAATTGAGGAAGGGGTTGCCCCCCCAAAACGCATCCATTGATCTCCCGTGATGGCAGATAGCACATGTTGGCACACTGTGTGCATCCTCCAAATTTGGCTTTTCTAAACATTGAAAAAAGTTTGGTACGATAAAACAGGTGATTTTGTGGGGTTTAAATTCGCCCCAAAACATCAATGATGTTATTATTTTTTTTAATAACATCACTGATTTGTTGATGTATGTTTTGCAATTGGAGATTACACCCCATGATCTCCCCGATGAGTATCTGGGCACTTTCAGATGTAAAGCGTTCTGGATCCCTCACATCACGATCACCTAAAAAGAGATAAAGAACAAAAAAAAAGGTCTCAAAAATCTGCCACCAGCCATCTCTTTTACCTGAGTCTGTGGTCGCAGACACTCACCTGTTGTGGTGCCAATCTCCACCACGTCTTCTTCTTCCTCCTGCTCAGCTTCTTGGGTTGGTATTTCCCCTTCTTCCAGAGAGGGGGGGTCTCTGGTCTCCTGGGATGAGGGGTGTCCGAGTCTTTTCTCCCCTATGTAAAACAAAAATGGTATACTTAGCACACAGATATTTGATGCCAGAACTATAGAAATAGGAAACATTGCTTGGAAGTGGGGTACAATTGTCTATTTTAGCCGAGTTCCAAGATGTATATTTTTTATTGCCCTTTGTCAAGCTGCAATACTTTACCTGTTTGGTACAAGCTTCACAGATGGAGACCCCCCTATAGTATACACTGGAGCACCTGTGTGGCCCCCTAATAAAAATGGTGTTCTTGTGTCCCACACTAGTGCTCCAGTGTCCAGATGTGAAAACAGCTGCTCAGTGTCCTCTCCTTACACACAATCTAGTTTGCATTTCATTCTAGTAACAAACCCATCTACACAAACAAATATTTGGCATCCAAGTAGGCCCCCAAAAATGTGTGAAAATGCATATGGCCTAAACAATGGTGTTCTAGAGGCCGAAAGAAAAATGTTTGATACGAACGAATAATGTGCCCATGAACATTAAAGTTGACCTTTGGAAACGTTACAACTAATCAAAGCATATGAAGCAGAACGAACGTAATAAAGACAGAAAGAATAGGAACACAGCACAACTACTTACTTTTTTGCAGCACTCTCCGGATCTTTCGGTACTGCTCTGGCTCTCTCAACTTCAGGTCCGACCACCGCTTCCTGAGCTGATCTTTAGACCTTCGTACCCCGAAATTCCGCTCTAGACTCCTGACCACTTTCGCCATGATTTTGGCCTTTCAGATATTGGGGTTGGGGTAAGGCCCATATTTTCCGTCATAGTCGGACTTCCTCATGATGTCGACCATCTCCAACATCTCCCCAAACGACATATTTGTGGCCTTAAAACGTCTCCTTCTGGATCGGGACGTGCCTGGATCCGCCCTTTTCTCCTCCTCCTCCTCCTCGTTGCTACAATTAGCCCGCACCTGCTGTATGTCCGCCATCATGCTCTTCCCCCACTGCGCCGAACGAAAAGGGGCGGGGAATACATTAGAAAGAACGTCAGGGGCGGGCGGAGTTACACGCATGCGCAGTGTATATAAAGCGTAACACGCGTGCGTATTACGTTTGATCTGTGAGCGGAGGAAGGAGCATTGAACGCGGCGATCGTAAGAACGAAGGTAAGAGACAAACTTGGGCCTATACTGCTTCTATAGATTGAGGCCTATATTGTAACAAGATTAGGAGAGTTTGGTGTGACATTAGGCTTTGTCTTGTGTTGTGTCTTGCAGTGAACATGGATATGGTACTGAAAGATCAGGACTTCATTTCAGTCTTCATAGAGATGCTAAGGGAGCTGCGCTGTCTGTGGGAGATTAAACACCCCCATTACAAGAACCAAGCAAAGAGGAAGGCAGCACTGGAGCAATTGTGTGAAATTGTGAAGCAGGTGATCCCCACGGCAGACATCACTTATTTAAAGATTTTCATTGGTGGCCTGAGGAGCACATATCTGAGGGAGCGCAATAAAGTCCTGGATTCACAGAGATCCGGAGCAGCAGATGACATCTATGTCCCCAGGATGTTGTACTACGACAGGCTGCACTTTCTGGCAGGCCAGACTGAACCCAGGTCATCACTCTCCAGTCTTCCTTCCACGCTTCCTTCCCCCCCGGCTGAGGCTTCTGACGCCCAACCTGGGCCTTCCAGGCCACATGTGGAGGAGCCCAGATTGAGCCAGGTATAGCATTCCTCTAAATATTTCTGCTTGTCCAATCAATGATGTTAACTAGATGTTAGTTGGGAGTACTAATTTATGATTGTGATTGATGATGCAAAAACTAAAACCATGTCCCTTTTTCATACACAGGGAAGTCTCAGCCAGGAGGTGGCCGGGCCGAGCCGGCTGGCTGATCTGCAGGTCCCTCCACCCCCCCTGGAAACAGAAAGTGGCAGTAGGAGGAGTACCCTAGAGGAGGCTGCTATCAGATTTTTTTGTAGGGCTACAGAGGTCCTGGGAGCACCCCACACCAGGCAGGAGAACATTGCTGCATTCATAGCCTATAAAATGCAGAGGATGGAGGAGGGCCAAAAAGCCATGTGTGAGGCCCTCATATCAGAGGCTCTGGCGAAAGGTATGAGGGGCCAAATTACACCTCAAACACACCTTCGCGATGGTCCTCCTCCTCCTCCTGCAGGTCCTACTCCTCCTCCAGGTCCTACTCCTCCTCCTGCCACATCTCCAACTGCACAGCCACAGCCCGGAAGGAAGTGTGAAAGGAAGACCAGACAGTGAGGACCCTGGATCCAGTCTGGTCGGCCAAAAGATGCAGCCTCTTGTGGTACCACAGCCTGGGGACACTGATGTCATCTGCTGCTATCCGGATCTCTGTGAATCCCGGACCAGACTGCCCTCCCTTACATATGGACTCCTCAGGCCACCAATTTTGATGTTCAAGAATTGATGTCTGCCGTGGGGGTCCCAGGCTTCACTAATTTCTCCTGTTGATCCAGTGTTGCCTTCCTCTTTGTTTGGTTCTGATCCCTTAATAAAGGATTTTTGTTTTGAATTATACTCTCCTATGTGTATTACTTCAAAAATAATGGTTTGTTTGTGAGGATTCAGGTACATTTCTAATATACAATGTGAAATGAACAAGGGACACCAACAACAAAAAATCTCATGGAGATTAAATAATAAAAGATATCAATGGTGTTGGGGTAACTTGCCACACAAAACACACACAAAAATATTCTGGAGTAAAAATAAAAATAACATTGAACAAAGATCAGCCTTGGAAAAAATCCAAACATTAAAGAAAAAAAAAGGCTTAAAAACAAAAAAAAAAAAACATAAAAAATATAAAACTGTCAGATGTGACAACTAATAACAATATATTGAGGGAATCCCACTAAAAAAACACAAATAAAACTTTGTGAGAAGTGTGTGTGAATATGAGCAGCAAAACTACTTAATTCTTGTCACATTATAAAGAAGAAGAGAGTGCGCTGTATTAAACCATTTTTTACATTGCAGCGTGACGAAAGTGCTGTATCCATTGCGAACGCTAATGCCGCGTACACACGGTCGGACTTTTCGTCTACAAAAGTCCGACGGACGCCGACGGACTAAAGCTGGCTGACAATCCGATCGTGTGTGGGCTTCCCCGGACTTTCAGCGGACTTTCAGCGGACTTTTCCAGCCGCAAATCTGACGGACTTTAGATTTGAAACATGCTTCAAATCTTTACGTCGTAACTACGCCGGACCCAGAAATCCGCTCGTCTGTGTGCTAGTCCGACGGACAAAAATCCACACTAGGGCAGCTATTGGCTACTGGCTATCAACTTCCTTATTTTAGTCCGGTGTACGTCATCACGTACGAATCCGTCTGACTTTTGTGTGATCGTATGTAGGCAAGTCCGTTCGTAAGAAAGTCTGCCGCAAGTCCGCCAAAAGCCTGCCAAAAGTCTGACAAAAGTCCGTCGAAAGTCTGTCGGACAGTCTGTCAGACTTTTGTAGCCGAAAAGTCCGACCGTGTGTACGCGGCATAAGTTTACCAGAACGAGCTGTCCCGTGTCGGAATTTCTTCTGAGCATGCGTGGTACTTTGTGCGTCGGAACAGGCCACACACGGTCGGAATTGACGCGATCGGATTTTGTTGTCGGAAAATTTTATCTCCTGCTGTCCAACTTTGTGTGTCGGAAAATCCGATGGAAAATGTCCGATGGCGCCCACACACGGTCGGAATTTCCGACAACACGCTCCGATCGGACAATGTCCATCGGAAAATCCGACCGTGTGTACGGGGCATTACTGTACAAAATAAGTTCCGTTGGCATGGATCATAGGGTGAGTACATGGATTGAAAACTGGCTACAAGGGCGAGTTCAGAGGGTGGTGATAAATGGGGAGTACTCGGAATGGTCAGGGGTGGGTAGTGGGGTTCCCCAGGGTTCTGTGCTGGGACCAATCCTATTTAATTTGTTCATAAATGACCTGGAGGATGGGATAAACAGTTCAATCTCTGTATAAGAGGATACAAAGCTAAGCAGGGCAATAACTTCTCCGCAGGATGTGGAAACCTTGCAAAAAGATCTGAACAAATTAATGGGGTGGGCAACTACATGGCAAATGAGGTTCAATGTAGAAAAATGTAAAATAATGCATTTGGGTGGCAAAAATATGAATGCAATCTATACACTGGGGGGAGAACCTCTGGGGGAATCTAGGATGGAAAAGGACCTGGGGGTCCTAGTAGATAGGCTCAGCAATGGCATGCAATGCCAAGCTGCTGCTAACAAAGCAAACAGAATATTGGCATGCATTAAAAAGGGGATCAACTCCAGAGATAAAACAATAATTCTCCCACTCTACAAGACTCTGGTCCGGCCGCACCTGGAGTATGCTGTCCAGTTCTGGGCACCAGTCCTCGGGAAGGATGTACTGGAAATGGAGCGAGTACAAAGAAGGGCAACAAAGCTAATAAAGGGTCTGGAGGATCTAAGTTAGGAGGAAAGGTTGCGAGCACTGAACTTATTCTCTCCGGAGAAGAGACGCTTGAGAGGGGATATGATTTCGATATACAAATACCATACTGGTGATGACCCTACAATAGAAATAAAACTTTTTTGCAGAAGAGAGTTTAACAAGACTCGCGGCCACTCATTAAAATTAGAATAAAAGTGGTTTAACCTTAAACTACGTAGAGGGTTCTTTACTGTAAGAGCAGCAAGGGTGTGGAATTCCCTTCCACAGGCGGTGGTCTCAGCGGGGAGCATCGATAGCTTCAAGAAACTATTAGATAAGCACCTGAATGACCGCAACATACAGGGATATATAATGTAATACTGACACATAATCACACACATAGGTTGGACTTGATGGACTTGTGTCTTTTTTCAACCTCACCTACTATTTAACTATATGTAACAGTAACATCATCAGTTGATAAGGAAGATGTCTGTCCCCTCCACAACATCTTTGTTTGACCCAGGAGTAATAGAAAAAAGAGGGCGCACTAACCTTGTGCATTATCCTTGGGTATATTTTATTAAAAAAGCAAATTAAAAACTACTCACAAACATGTGAAAGAAAACCGCAATATAAAAAGCTTTCAGATGACGGCCATCGGTCTCACGATAACAGACTCCAGATGTTAATGGAGAAGATTTTAAGGGCCACTTCCGGCTGATACTTTCTTCCTCAGAGCACAGGAGTGTTGTCTCCTTCAGTTTCTTTTATATACACATATACAAGGGTGTGCACCAATGAGGCACCTCCCAGAGGGTTTCAGAGGTCCCACAAGTTGTGGGCGGTACTCGACAGGGGGGTGATGGCCAATTACCATAGGTGGACATACATTCTTATATAATCAATTAGCCAGGCACCCATAGAACAATGTGGATGGTGTTAGACATCTGCATTCACAGTCAGTAGTCAAAAAGTCTCTCTCCGTCAGTGAATAGACATATACGATAAAAAGGTCAAAAACAGTCAAAACCAGTAAAAAGGTGAGCACACATAGTTGGCAGACATGGTAGTCTGGTATTTTTATCCCATAAGAGGTTATACGGAAACATTGGATAATCATTATACAGGCAACTTCGATTGACAACTATAAGAATCTAAAGCTCACCCGTTCAGGCTATCACTTGTAAGGGCCATGTACCACCAATTATGGAGATCCAAACCTTGTCCCCTCGAAGTGCTAGTTATCAGTGTTGTGTGCCGCCAGTGACTGTAGTAACTGCCACATCAGTGGAATTGATGGCTTCCCCTTGTGGCCGGGTCCATATCTGGAACGCACGCCATATTGTTTGCATTCCACACAACCAGAAATACAGACCAGATGTCACTTCCCGTGCGTCTGCCATCGCGTAGGGTTGACGTAAACCACAATGGTTAGCCGCTGCCATTTTACTGTAGACTGCCTCATAGAGAGCAAAGCAGACATTTCTGTAATTAAAAAATCCTCGTTTGACCCTCCTGTGCCCTCTCCCTCAGCACTGGGGTCACATTAGCTCACTGATGGAGAGAAATTGAGGGACAATAAAAAAATTGGACTACTAGTCAGAACCAGTGTGCAAAAGTGTATTTGCTTTGGAAGAATAAATCACCTCTAATGCCCTGTACACACGGTCGGACATTGATCGGACATTCCAACAACAAAATCCATGGATTTTTTCCGACGGACGTTGGCTCGAACTTGTCTTGCATACACATGGTCACACAAAGTTGTCGGAAAATCCGATCGTTCTGAACGTGGTGACGTAAAACACATACATTGGGACTATAAACGGGGCAGTAGCCAATAGCTTTAGTTTCATAATTTATTCTGAGCATGCATGGCACTTTGTGTGTCGGATTTGTGTACACACGATCGGAATTTCCGACAATGGATTTTGTTGTCGGAAAATTTTATAGCAAGCTCTCAAACTTTGTGTGTCAGAAATTCCTATGGAAAATGTGTGATGGAGCCTACACACGGTCGGAATTTTGGACAACAAGGTCCTATCACACATTTTCCATTGGAAAATCCTATCGTGTGTACAGGGCATTACACTGGGTGTCCTATGTGTGGATGTTGCTGCATTATGTAAGACTATTAGAATAGTTTTTTACATTTTAAAATGGGGTGCCTCGAGACTGTCCATAGTGTCAAAGGGTGCATAGAGATTGTCTATAATTTTAAAGGGTGCCTTGACTGGAAAAAGTTTGAGAAACACTGGCTTAGAGAACCAAAAGGCTCTGTTATTTTTACACTTTAATGTACGCCTGAAAGCTGGAAGGTAGTGTGTGAATTAAGGTAGTTGTCAGGACTAGGGATGAGCTTCGAGTTCGAGTCGAACTCATGTTCGACTCGAACATCGGCTGTTCGCAAGTTCGCCGAACAGCGAACAATTTGGGGTGTTCGCGGCAAATTGGAATGCCGCGGAACACCCTTTAAAAGTCTATGGGAGAAATCAAAAGTGCTAATTTTAAAGGCTTATATTCATGGTATTGTCATAAAAAGTGTTTGGGGACCTGGCTCCTGCCCCAGGGGACATGTATCAATGCAAAAAAAAGTTTTAAAAACTGACATTTTTTCGGGAGCAGTGATTTTAATAATGCTTAAAGTGAAACAATAAAAGTGTAATATCCCTTTAAATTTCGTATCTGAGGGGTGTCTATAGTATGCCTGTAAAGGGGCGCATGTTTCCCGTGTTTAGAACAGTCTGACAGCAAAACGACATTTCAAAGGAAAAAAAGTCATTTAAAACTACTCGTGGCAATTAATGCATTGCCGGTCCGACAATACACATAGAAGTTCATTGATAAAAACGGCATGGGAATTCCCCACAGGGGAACCCCGAACCAAAATTAAAAAAAAAATGACATGGGGGTCCCCCTAAATTCCATACCAGGCCCTTCAGGTCTGGTATGGATATTAAGGGGAACCCCGGCCAAAATGTAAAAAAAAAATGGCGTGGGGTCCCCCTCAAAAATCTATACCAGATCCTTCAGGTTTGGTATGGATTTTAAGGGGAACCCCGTGCCAAATTAAAAAAAAAACAACGTGGGGTCCCCCCAAAAATCCATACCAGATCTTTATCCGAGCATGCAACCTGGCAGGCCGCAGGAAAAGAGGGGGGGACAAGAGAGCGCCCCCCCTCCTGAACCGTACCAGGCCACATGCCCTCAACATTGGGAGGGTGCATTGGGGTAGCCCCCCCAAAACACCTTGTCCCCATGTTGATGAGGACAAGGGCCTCATCCCCACAACCCTGGCCGGTGGTTGTGGGGGTCTGCGGGCGGGGGGCTTATTGGAATCTGGAAGCCCCCTTTAATAAGGTGACCCCCAGATCCCGGCCCTCCCCCCTGTGTGAAATGGTAAAGGCCTACCATTTCACTAAAAAACTGTCAAAAATGTTAAAAATGACAAGAGACAGTTTTTGACAATTCCTTTATTTAAATGCTTCTTCTTTCTTCTTTCTTCTATCTTCTATCCTCCTTCCGTTTCTTCCTCCATCTTCTTCTTCTTCTGGTTCTTCCTCCGGTGTTCTCGTCTGGCATCTCCTCCGCGGCGTCGGCGTCTTCTTCCCTTCTTCTACTCGGGCCGCTCCGCATCCATGATGGCATGGAGGGAGGCTCCCGCTCTTCTCTTCATCTTCTTCTCTTCATCTTCTTTTCGGGCTGCTCCGCATCCATGATGGCATGGAGGGAGGCTCCCGCTGTGTGACGCATGACGCCACAGGGAAGTTCCGTCAAGTCACCGTGCATCAGAGGGGGGCCTGGTCACCGGGTGGCCCCGCCCCCCATTATTTAAGAACCGTCAGAAGAGGAGAAGCGTCACACAGCGGGAGCCTCCCTCCATGCCATCATGGATGCGGAGCGGCCCGAAAAGAAGATGAAGAGAAGAAGATGAAGAGAAGAAGATGAAGAGAAGAAGATGAAGAGAAGAGCGGGAGCCTCCCTCCATGCCATCATGGATGCGGAGCGGCCCGAGGAGAAGAAGGGAAGAAGACGCCGACGCTGCGGAGGAAGATGCTGGACGAGGGGACCCCTACGCCATTTTTTTAAAATTTTGGTGCAGGGTTCCCCTTAAAATCCATACCAGACCTGAAGTACCTGGTATGGATTTTAGGGGGACCCCCACGCAGTTTTTTTTTTTTAATTTTTGTTCAGGGTTCCTCTTAATATTCATACCAGACCCAAAGGGCCTGGTAATGGACTGAGGGGGTCCCATGCTCTTTTTTTCAATGAGTTTTACCTATATTGCCGAGACCCGACAATTCATTACAGCTGCAAGCAGTTGACAATTTTTCCTTTAGAAATGTCATTTTGCTGCAGTACTGTTCTAAACACGGGAAAACTGTGCCACTTTACAGGCATACTATAGACACCCCCCAGGCACGATATTTAAAGAAACGTTTCATTTTTATTTTTTCACTTTAAGCATTAAAAAAATTACTGCGCCCAAAAAAACAGCTGTTTTTACAACAAAATTTTGCATTGATACATGTCCCCTGGGGCAGGACTGGGGTCCCCAAACACTTTTTATGACAATAACTTGCATATAAGCCTTTAAAATGAGCAGTTTTAATTATTCATGTTCGTGTCCCATAGACTTTAACGGTGTTCGTGTGTTCTGCCAAATTTTTTGCCTGTTCGGTATGTTCTGGTGCGAACCGAACCGGGGGGTGTTCGGCCCATCCCTAGTAACTGGTTCTCTTTAAACATTGTCAATAGACCATCCTGCTAGCATTTATCCAACCTAGTACTAAACTTTGTTTTGTTTAAAGAACTTCACTAAAATATTAAGTAAGTGGCTCCCGTTGGAAGGTAGGGTTGAAAAAAAAACTCCTATGCACTGCCTCTTGTTTTGTAAAGACTTTGCCTTAAATACAAATGTAAATACTTACACATGTAAGCATGCAATGTAAAAGGTTACAAGAGACACGAGAGAATGAGAACAGGGCCTGTTATAGCTTTTACAAGAATTCTAAATAGGTTTTTGTGCTATACATAAACACTTTGAACAGAGAAAAACAATTGTCCAATCTTTCTGGAACAGTGGTTATGCGGAGTACATATCATGCGTAAGTAACAATTCACATACAAAGTAAATTGTCTAAAATAATAAAATAAATACACATTTAATGCTTCAAATACACTTGAACAGTGTTTTCACTCAGAACACTAACTTATTAAAAACCTATATAACCCAAAGCAATTGCACAATAAAATGACAAAACACCACTTTCAATAGCCTTGTCTTCATATTAAAGACTTGTTACTCAGAATACACACATTATCCTGCTTTATGTAACAGTGATATGCTTCTTGAACTCAGTGGGATCATTATAAATGTAATAAGATAAGATTTATTATGCAAGCATTTTAGCAGAATCTAAGGGTATACGGTAGAATATTTTAACACTAAATTTAACTCCAGAAACGATTACAGTGTCGTCTCTATTATCTAATAATTCATCATGACTGCTAACAATGCCATAACTTATTTAGTGAAATGTGACAGCATTTTTGGGATGTCTTGCTATGCCTCAAGATTAATTGGTCTGTTCGCAAAGAAGCACCAAAGATCACTTGGATGTTGGAAAAGAATTAATGGGATATGATACATCATTATGGAATAACTAAATGCAATCTTGTGTGTCAGAGTAAATGAGAAGATATTAAAGCCTACTTATTATTTAAAGGCAGAATATTCTCTGATGCAATAAAACATTCATTAAAATTAATATGTGGAATGCAAGACATTTTTGCCAGTTAAAATCAATAGCTAAAGGATAAAAAGAGGTACAGCCAAAAATATGCCGCATGTTGAATGCATTGTGTCTGTATATGCAGTATATGTCTCAGAAGTCTGGGATGATTAAGAAGCCATACGGATCTCCTTTAAAGTGCATATACAGCCCAGCTTTAGATGGAATGGGGAAGGATTAAAATCTTCATTGCGTGCTTGGTTAGGGATGCTTTTCTTCAATTTCAGTTCTGTGACAATGGTTTCACCAAACAGGAAGTCAGCATTTTTTTTTTCTTTTAACATAGGAGAAGGTTAGAAACCACATCAGTTTTTTTGTGTCCTTGTTGCTGATTTCTGGATCTTCCTGTTTGGTGAAACTGTTGTCACTATGACACTAAGTTAATAACATGACACTAAACACTATAATAGTAAAATAAATCTAATGCCCTGTACACACGACCGGTTTTGCCATCAGAATAAACTCCGAAGGTTTCTCAGATGGAACTCAGATGGAATTCCATTCAAGCGGTCTTGCCTACACACGGTCAAACCAAAGTCTGACCGTCAAGAATGCGGTGACGTACAACACATACAACGGGACTAGAAAAAGGAAGTTCAATAGCCAGTAGCCAATAGCTTCTGTCTCGTACTTGCTTCAGAGCATGTGTCATTTTTGGTCCGTCGGAACGACATACAGACGAGTGGTTTTCCCGATAGGAATTGGTTCCATCGGAAATATTTAGAACATGTTCTATTTCTAGGTCTGTCAGAATTTTCTATAAAGAAGTCAGATGAGGCATACACATGATCGGAATATATGATGAAAAGCTTCCATCTGACTTTTTCTGTCGGACATTCCGCATAACAGGGGTTTTAATCCTTCTCTACTTTCTCAGAGACTAAATAAAATATTCTATCTAGACTTATACATTGAGTATACATAGTAATTGCCTGGTTCTTTGCACAAAAAGTCTTCCAACCAAAACTTCGCAATCAGCATAAAAATAGTAAATCAAGAACACCCTAGTAATGAGCAATAATGGGATGGCGCTCAATGTGATCCCTACAATTTAGCTATTGTGTACAATAGTGTGCATGCACTGATAAATTGTTGACCCACTTTTGACTACAGTAGCAGTTAGTAATTATTGTAATAGTTTAGTAAATAGTGATTTAGACCCCTTTCACACTGGGGCGTTTTTCAGGCGCTTTTGGGCTAAAAATAGGACTGTAAAGCGCCTGAAATTGCCTCCCCTGCAGCTCGGGCTTTCACACTGGGGAGCTGCACTGGCAGGATGTTAAAAAAAGCTTAGGTAGCGGTGCTTTACGGGCATTTTTAACCCTTTATTCGGCTGCTAGCTGGGGTTAAAAATGCCCCACTAGCAGCTGAAAAGCGCCGCTATCACGGCGGTAAAGGGCCGCTAATATTAGTGGCCCTTTACCGCTAACGCCCCCCCCAGCCCCAGTGTGAAAATGCCCTAAGTGTAATAAAGCACTAGACATGACTGGTTCTATATTCCTAAACATCTAATTGATATTCTATAGGGCACTTTCACTCTGGTGCAGGGGGGCGTCGGCGGTAAAGCGCCGCTATTTTTAGCAGCCCTTTACTGTCATTTTAGTGGCGCTTTTCGGTCACTAGTGGGGCGCTTTTAACCCCCGCTAGCGGCCAATGAAGGGTTTAATAGCATCCGCGAAGCGCCGGTGCCGAAGCGCTTTGCAGGTGCTTTGGCGGCGCTGCCCATTGATTTGAAGCGATCCAAAGATGCCACTTGCAGGGCTTTTTTTAACGTCCTGCAAGCAAGCTTTACAGGTGCATTCCAGGCGTTATTTTTAGCGCTAAAATGCCTGTAAAGTGCCTCAGTGTGAAAGTGGCCTTATGGGTAGGCACAAAGAAAGATATAGTGTCCTGTTCCTAAACAGAAATATTCCGTATTAGAGAATTTTTAGATAACAATGTTGCTATAGCTTGAGTCTTGTATTATTCTGTGTCTTGTAGCATGCAATTTGCTTTGTACTAAAAACAAATACAGGTGGATACAAATCTGATGCCTTTAATATCGAAAGAGGTACCCGACAGGGTTGCCCATTATCTCCCTTATTATTTGCCCTTATACTCGAACCCATGGCCCAATACATCAGAACAAACCAAACTATAACTGGCATTGAAGTAGGAGGTATTACATACAAATTATGTATATTTGCAGACGATATATTACTTTTTCTATCATCACCACAGGTCTCTGGTCCTAACTTAATACCAGCTCTTGATGGATTTGCAGCCCTATCCGGCCATATGATTAATCCTAAGAAATGCCTAGTGCTTAATATTTCACTCACAAACATGGAATTGATCCCGGCTAGGGCTGCACTCCCATTCACATGGGCAGAAAAATCAATCCCATATCTTGGAATTCATTTAACAGCATCTCATTCTGACTTATTCTCAACCAATTATCCTCCTGTATTAGGACAGATCACAAACCTAATAAAACAATGGTCGCAACTTCCTTTATCCTGGATAGGGAAGATTAATGCAATCAAAATGACTATTCTACCCAAATTGCTTTATCTATTCAGAGTCCTCCCTATTCCAATTCCTTCCTATTTTTTGAGAATAGTACAAAAAAGAGCAACTTCATTTATATGGGGCTCTTCTAAACCACGTATATCTATACACACACTACATCTTCCCAAAAATAAAGGAGGCCTGGGATACCCTAATTTTACTAACTACTACAGAGCAGCACATTTGGCCAGTCTGTCCAAATACCATGCAAAACAGGAAATCCCATTATGGGTATTTATAGAGGCTTCAGAAAATGACCCTCTATTAATATCAAACTTATTATGGCTTGATCCTAAAGACCGCTTTAAAATTCATAATCCCATAACTAAACACTTCTTATCTCTCTGGGATAAACTAAAAACCAAATATCAGTTACAATCTCCACACAATCCTCTCCTTTCTTTTATCAGAAATCCGGCCTTTTATCCGGCATGGATCTACCCAAATTCTTTTAAAGCTTGGACAACATCAGGCATTCAGACACTAAATGACTTCATAGCATCTAAATCATTCCTTTCATTCCCATCGCTTAGAGAAAAATATGATCTACCAAACTCTGAGATATTTAGATATCTCCAAATCAAAAACTTCTATACACCATTCCTAAAGGGGGATACACCATTATCCCAATTATCCATTTTTGAATCAATCTGTACAAAAGATCTATTTGCTAAAGGTACAATTTCATCACTTTATAATCAATTATATGGAGTAGCAAATCTTAATAGACCCTCTTACGTTCAGAGGTGGGAGGAGGACCTGGGACGAACTTTAGAAGACACGGACTGGTCTAACATATGGCTCACATCTAAGTCATCTTCACCCAACATCTTAGCACTGGAGACAAATTATAAAGTCCTAACTCGCTGGTACCTTGTACCCGCTAGGGTGGCAAAATATTCACCTAATACCTCAGCTCTTTGTTTTCGAGGATGCCCAGAAATAGGCACACATTTACACATATGGTGGACGTGCCCAGTAATCCAAACCTTCTGGAAGGAAGTCTTCGTGATTGCATCTAAAATATTTAAAAAAATAATACAACCAGATCCATATATAACTTTACTTAATCTAAAACCGGAATGGTTAACACTCTCTCAATTCAAACTTATGATCCAACTAATAACGGCTGCAAAACAAACAGTGGCCAAGGCATGGAAATCTCCTACATTGGTACTAGCAGAAACAATTCACAGAATGAATAATACAATGTCCCATGCTAAGATGGTAGCCATCGATCAAAATCAAATTCCAAAATTTGAAAAACTTTGGCATCCTTGGATAAAACAACAGTTCCTGTCAAATTTCAATGACTCTGTCCTGTTGCCATGGTAACAGATTAAATGACTTACAGAGACACCCATTCTAAGGCTTCAAAGAGAACTAAAAAGAATAATAAACTGACGAGCGGGACAACCTTGTGGACCATACCTTTCTACCCTTTTTCTTCTTTCTCTTTCCTTTTCTCCACCTTACGATTAAAGCTCATTATCAGAATTTATTTGACCTATATACACTCTACCTGTAAACAATATGTATAGTAGGTATAAATCATTTATTAAACGTACAAAAGTAACTAAGGAAATGACATATATCTTTAATTTAGGTTTACGTGAACCCAATGTTTAATATTTGAAATTTCATGATATTTACCTATATAAACCCTACTGTAAAACAATGAGCTTACTTTATAGATCCTTGTAAACTTACTTTATGTATCTTTATAACATTGTATACTCAATAAACTTCTTTTGACAAGGAAAACAAATACAGGAATGTGCTACTGGAATGAATATGTTGCTGCTTTACACATATTCAAAGCTATCCATTTAACTGTACAGACCAACAACAGGAACAGTTTCTTGAACTGTAGTAAGTCTTCAAACTCCTCTCAATGTCCTCTGCCCATACTTCCCCTTAAAATGGGGACAGCCAGGCAACTAGTGATTTCAAAGGTCTCATTCTTTAAGTCCCATTTAGACCCATCTGTTCTGCTTAATTGTGTTAACCAATGCACATTAAGGTTGCATTGAGTTAAAGGATAATTATTATTATTATTTATTATTATACAGGATTTATATAGCGCCAACAGTTTGCGCAGTGCTTTACAATGTAGAGGGGGGACAGTACAATTACAATACAGTTCAATACAGAAGGAACAGGAGGGCCCTGCTCGTGGAGCTTACATTCTAAAGGGAAGGGGGAGGTGGTACAAAAGGTAATAGCTGCAAGTGATGGTCTGATGGGGGTGGCTCGGTACAAAGGATAAGTTCACCTTTAAAAAAAAAAATGCACATCTTTTTGCAGTTAAAAAAAGTGTATTTTTTTTTATTAGGAGCCTGGAAAACATTGCTCCCACAATCAGAAGATTGTGGGTGCAATGCAGGCCTCTTGCAAACTGTATGTGTAAACTGTCTGCTCATACCTCATATGAGCAGCAGATGCACACTAACAAGAAGCATTAATGAACTACATAGAGTGCTTAACATCGTCCTGGTAGTTCATTCAACTACAAGCAGACAGCTGCAAAGGCTGTCGGTACGTGTAGTTTTCCCATTCGCGAACTCTGTGAATAAATGATGCACCTGAGAGGGCAGAGCCTCACTCAAATGCGTTTTTAAAAAATTGTGAAAATGATATTGGGGAGAAAATCCCTGGATCACTGTCACTACAGGCAGTGGATCAGGGAGACGCTGCAACAGTAGGAACATGTTACATGTTCTAACCTAAAAATGGGTGTAACATGTAACATGCTCCCAAAGGTGAACTTATCCTTTAAGCATAAATTCCTTTAAGAACTTATCCTTTAATATGAATGAGCTGCCAACACACTACCAACACGCATACCAAGCATGATAAACCCATAATCTGGTCTATACGTGCTTGTCAGTATTCTCTGGGTTTTGTAACCCCAGATCAGGCCAGGAGCTTAAAAGCTCCAAAGTGTTTATAGTGGGATGGTGTCTTCAATTTTGTATCTAGGTCATGCAGGAGACCCGCTGGCCATGTGAGTGCACAGGTGCGTGGATTAGTTCTAAGCCAGGCTTGATCATAGCTCAAAGCTCCCATTTTGAGACAAAGCCTTTGCACGGAGATATGTGTGTGCTCCAGCCAGGATAAATGAACCGCTCTGGAGACAGCACCTCATGAGGGAGAGATTCCCTATCCCCAAGACTGGGAGAGTTGGGACAGCTGTATGAATCAGCAGGACTGAGAGAGCTGAAGCAATTAGCAAATCTTAGAAGAGCGAGAGAGCTGGGGGTGCTGGGGGAACCCTATCTAGAGACCAGGAGTGGGCCAGCACAGCTGGGGGCTGTAACTAAAGAGAGAGCTGGGTCTGAAGGACCAATGGCAGGAGCAGTGGTGCTGCTGAGAAGGGGCCAGGTAGATTGGCATTTCTTGTTGACTGTTTGCTGGTGAAAAGCCCCTGCAGTTTGGACTGCCATGGACTTTCCCAAAACACATAGTTACATAGTTAGTAAGGTTGAATAAAGACACCAGTCCATCCTGAGTGAGTGTGCATGTCTACAATTGTCCCTATCCCTGTACATTGTGTCTTATTAAGATGCTCATCTATTATATTATTTATTTAAGGTACCCATATAGCGCCATCAATTTACACATACATCGCACACTCACTTCGGTCCCTACCCTCAAGGAGCCCACAATCCAAGGTCCCCAACTCACATTCATATACTAGGTCCAATTTTGGACAGAAGCCAATTAACCTACCAGCATGTCTTTGGAGTGTGGGAGGAAACCAGAGTACCCGGAGGAAACCCACACAGGCACAGGGAGAACATGCAAACTCCAGGCAGGTAGTGTCGTGGTTGGGATACGAACCAGCAACCCTTTTTACTGCTAGGTGAGAGTGCTACCCACTACACCACTGTGCTGCCAATGAGCTAGACATGCCCAATACCACAGACATTAGGGTACTCTTAAAAGTGGATTACGCTACAACATGCCATGCTAAAGTACATGCCGTGCCGTGCTTTACATGAATTTAGATTTTACTCTGTGTTACTGTGATGCATAGGTCAGGAGAGGCCCTAAAGTTTTTGACAACAATCATATCTGTACTAATTTCAAATACCGAGTTACTCTATATTTTTTAAATTGTGTTGGAGCCATCTAGTGGCGTGAAGTAACCACATGCATATTCCAGGCTGTTGCTGCTGAGATCATGGGTTTATTCAATTTATGCTCTATTGACCTCCTATAGCAAAGAGTTCTGTCATTTTTGGTAAGGAGCTTGCACATGTGGAGGTGATTGAGCAGGTAAAGATGCACTGAAGTGATAATAGATTTCACAGCACCAATTTTGGAATGATTTGTGGACTATAAATATTTAGTTGGACTTTTAGTTATCTATTTATTTCCATTCACGCTCCTCTGCACTTTAATTACTTTTTAAGGTGTATGATAAAACTTACTTTTCTATATGTTTTTGAAGTTTAGGTACTATTTATGAATTGCTGTATTTGACTCAAATTTTATCCTTATTTATTCACTGGGTTTTGAGACAGCACATCCAAGTTGTACTAAAAGTTATGCATATCTTGTATTCAGGTATTGAGATGCTGCAGTGCTTTAGTTTTTGACACTGAGCACAGATGGTTGGGTAAATACATTGTAGCTTGCCTCTAGTTATGCTTTAGGATTTGTGATTATCACTTTGATCTAAACAGAGTAGGATGAGGCTGACCATCTAGCATAAAGCATCACTTTCTGTTATGTCTTCAGAACTTTGCCAGCAACAACTTCACAGGTAAGCGATAACATATCAGCTATTCTAAAGCTAGTATGTTGGACACTGCACACATGGCGGATCATTGCATTAAGCACAAGTGGATGAGCCTGACATTCAGTTCAGCCCTGCAGCAAACGTCCTGATTTGTAAGAAGTGATTGCCACTGAGGTGGGCACAAATGGGATCAGAGTGGTAGAGGCTTAGCAAATAAACTATGTCAGAAAAGACTTTAAGGGATAGAAAGCTAATGGACTTAGACCCTGCTGGATACAGTGGAATTGACTTGGAATAATTCTCTCTGGTAGGATTAACATGACTCATTTATCATTTATCTTGCCAGCTGCTTAGGTAAATTTGGTACTTTAGAATTCCCTGTGTATAATCTTAACCACTTGAATGATGAAGAACCCTGCAGCAAGGTACAGAGTACAGTGTTAAGGATTCCTGCACTCTCTGAACTGGTTAAAGCTGTACTTGTAACGCATTAGGGACCTGCATTGCTTATCTGTAATGAATTCAGCTCATGCCCTTCTTAAGATACTTATTCTGCCTCAGGAATAGAAACATCAAGAGAATGGGTTCTGGAAATAGTGCCTTCACATTTGTCAGGACTAGCAAACTACATGTCCAAATAGTTCACATTTTGTGGGTGAGAAACAAATGCATTTTATATTACGGTGTATGGTCTAGCCTCCACATGACCTTGATTACAGCAAGCAGATTTTATAAGATGACATACAGGTCCTAGACAGCACAGACAGAACCATACAAATACAAATCCTCATCGCCGTCATCAGGTGACATTTCACTTGTTAACTCACAGACAGCATGTAGGTTTCAACACTGACAGCTCACTGTGATTTATTTAGCACAAAACAAAAACTAGTTTGAAACGTAAAGTAGAAAAAAAAAATTAAAAAAAATAAAAAATGGTATACTCAACTTTATCCTTGCCTGAACCCTTAACACCTAAAGAATCTTTCTATAAAGGCTTTAATGAAAGATGCACACCAATTTCACCCTAGATTCACACATTTTCGAATTGGATTCAAAATCCCTGGGGATAGTTGTATAAATCTTTTGTGAAAACATTTATAAATAAACCCGCATAAACCTTATGAGCAGACAATTTTTTATTTGGGCAGTGTGGGAAGAGTTAGAACCCCTGGCAGGATTTTTACTGCTATCCAGGGCTCCATTAGAAATGTTTACTCCCACCTTTAGTCCTGCTGACAACCTTTTACCAGTAAGTAAGAGTGACTCTCCAACAGCAACAAAAACATAAATAACAATGATTTTCTTTCCCTAAGGCAGGGGTAGGCAACCTCAGCACTCCAGCTGTGGTGAAACTACAAATCCCATCTCTGCCTCTAGGAGTCATGCCTGTGATCTTTAGTGTCTTGCAATGTCTCATAGGACTTGTAGTTTCACCACAACTAGAGGGCCGAGGTTGCCTATCCCTGCCTTAAGGGAAGGCTAAAAACCCTGTCAGATTTTTATTTCTGTCTTTGACACAGAAGCAGATTTTTCTTTACTTCCTATTGGTGAAACCATTGTCAGTGGGGCAGGAACTAAAAAATAAAACTGTCAAAGAGATCCCTGGAGCACAGTAAAATCACCATACTAGTTCTAAAACTTTCCTACAAAAACTAGAAAATAATGTTTGGCTTAACTTAACTCCAAAAGTATCACCCCTAAAGTAAAATTGTATGTACATAATTAATAATGATAGTATACATATTATTATTTTATTTCCCATGCATTTATTTATTTTTCCCGATATTCACATGCAGACCAAGCTGTGCAGCCAAAGTAACAGTTAGAGGGTTATAATAAACTATAACACTGCCAGGGGTGCTTACAAGGGACCACTTTTATTCATGTGGTTTAAACCTTTTTTCTAGAATAAAAGAAACCTGTTGCTGTTACTGCTTAAAAATTGCAAGCTGGAGTTTAGCTTGTGAGTCCCATACTTACAGTCTTTCTAAAACTACCCTGACCACAGGGTGACAATGTGGAGGGTTTTATCTGCAGAATAAACATTGCTGTCAGTCTTCAAGTGGAAGTAAACCCTCCTATCGTTTTAAACCAAGGAAGCTGCCATCTTGGCCTCGGTTTGATCTTCAACTGCCATGATGCTGCACATGTGATCAATTATGACACCAGCTATTGGATGATTTGACAGTTTGGTTGAGAGCACAAACAATGTGACAGTTACATCCCCAGCACATGTCAGGAATGTAACTGTTTTTTTTAAACCGTTAAATTGATGGGTTTACTTCCGCTTTAAAGGACGCAGAAAATCACCAAGCCTACTGGAAGGAATATTAGGTAACAAAACCATGTTGCAGGGGTGACAAAAGCTGCTACGGTGATGCTATTAACAGACTGCAGCATTTATGTTTTTAGTCAATAGCTCAACTTTTAACCATAGTGCCAACATTTAAAGTATAATTCACCTTTAGGAACATGTTACAAGTTCCACCTATATTTAAGGTGCCTGCTACTCCTGCCACCAGTTCCCCTGACTCCCCCTTGGTGTGACAGTGAGCGGGGAATCTTCTTCCTGCTAGAGGTAAATAGGTCCGCGCTTAGGACAGTGTGAGAGCTGCTGCCTATCCCTAATTAGTACCCCAGGGGGTCTAATTGTTGAATAAGTGAGTGATATGAGAATAGAAACGGCGCTGCCCTCTAATTTAATAAGTGCTATATACCAGTGTGGTATGTGAATCCTAATGATTAAACAGTATGAGAGCTCAGTTAATAGCTGTCAATGGTGCAAAAATTATATGTGCATATAGTGCTGATGTGATGTCCGTGTTACCCCTTCCACGTGTATGTACAAAATATTAATTTGGGTCGTGAGTTACCCCAATGTTCGAAAGTATTGGGACACCGTGGCGCTTGTGAGACATGAAATATCTTATTGTGACACACTATTATAAAACTCCCTATGTGTTAAATACAAAAAATTATATATATAAAAACATACATCAACCATAAATTCCAATTTCTTAAGTGTGTGACAGACAATCGTTAGCTTCTAAACGGTTGGATAAATAGTCCATGCAAAGAGTTGTGTATTTATAACCAGGTGGAAAAAACAAAGTTCAAGTATAAATGCTGTTTATTTCATCCTTGGGGACACACTACAGTGACTTCTGTGCGTTTCAATCAAGATGGTGACTTGAAGTGCTCACCCCCCAATGCTACCCCACTCACCAGAATTGATCACCCCTGCAGGGGTACCGAGCGTCAGAGTGGGTGCCACAGGGCAGATGATGTTCACTCCTGGTGTGCTTCCATTCCTCTGCTGTGTACGATCCTTACAGCTGCTCCAGGGAAAATGTGTGCTCTAATGTGACCATGCTACTCCAACGGTATACCACCTTATTCTGTGTAGGATCAGTAGGCTGCAGCAGCAGAGTGAGCTATCCCATGTGAAGTCTTCCCTCTTCCTTATACCACCTTATTCTGTGTAGGATCAGTAGGCTGCAGCAGCAGAGTGAGCTATCCCATGTGAAGTCTTCACATGGGATAGCTCACTCTGCTGCTGCAGCCTACTGATCCTACACAGAATAAGGTGGTATACCGTTGGAGTAGCATGGTCACATTAGAGCACACATTTTCCCTGGAGCAGCTGTAAGGATCGTACACAGCAGAGGAATGGAAGCACACCAGGAGTGAACATCATCTGCCCTGTGGCACCCACTCTGACGCTCGGTACCCCTGCAGGGGTGATCAATTCTGGTGAGTGGGGTAGCATTGGGGGGTGAGCACTTCAAGTCACCATCTTGATTGAAACGCACAGAAGTCACTGTAGTGTGTCCCCAAGGATGAAATAAACAGCATTTATACTTGAACTTTGTTTTTTCCACCTGGTTATAAATACACAACTCTTTGCATGGACTATTTATCCAACCGTTTAGAAGCTAACGATTGTCTGTCACACACTTAAGAAATTGGAATTTATGGTTGATGTATGTTTTTATATATATAATTTTTTGTATTTAACACATAGGGAGTTTTATAATAGTGTGTCACAATAAGATATTTCATGTCTCACAAGCGCCACGATGTCCCAATACTTTTGAACATTGGGGTAACTCACGACCCAAATTAATATTTTGTACATACACATGGAAGTCGTAACACGGACATCACATCAGCACTATATGCACATATAATTTTTTATTACACAATCAACATTATCCCTGGCGCCATCTTGTCCCAAAACTTTTGAATTTTGTGGAAACTTATCATTTTTTTCTATTTAACCACACAGTTCACCATATTATTTTTTCACTCTCTACTTTATTTTCTATTTTGGGTGATACATTTACCCCATTGGGGGGATATGACTCACTTAGCAGTGTTTATTATACTGGTGTTATTGCCTTTTTTCGGTTACCTCTGAATATCTGGTGTAGACTGCACCATTGACAGCTATTAACTGAGCTCTCATACTGTTTAATCATTAGGATTCACATACCACACTGGTATATAGCACTTATTAAATTAGAGGGCAGCGCCGTTTCTATTCTCATATCACTCACTTAATCTTCTTCCTGCATCTGTCACTTTTTGAATAGAGCATGCCCATCAGGGGATCCACCCAAACAGCGGTGTCATTCATTCATAGTTTCCCATGAATTAATGAACTACAAGTCCACTACCCACCACAGCTGATGGCTTGTCATTCTGAATGAAAAATGCAGAGCATTCTCATAGCTCAATCACAAGTCCTGCAGATTTCAAACAGACAGCCATTATGAAAGTATGGGCAGAAAGCTGCAGGGCTAGTCTACAGAGGTCCAGCATTGCAACCCTGATCATGGGTGCAAAGCTTCCCAGGCTCCCACGGGAAAAATAATAAATGCATTTTTTTTTCTGAAAGAATATTTACATTTATTTTTTTTTTCTGGAAAAGTGAACATATCCTTTAAAGCATGAATGTCCAACCTGCGGACCTCCAGCTGCTGCGGAACTTCAAGTCCCATTATGCCTCTGCCTTTGGGAGTCATGCTTGCAACTGTCAGCCTTGCAATTCTTCATGGGACTTTCTCTGTAATGTCTCATGGGTCCTGTAGTTCCGCAACAGCTGGAGGGCTGCAGATTGGACCCAAATGCTTTAAAGCCTAATCTATTGCCGTACCTCGTAACCACCTTCAACACTCTACCCCAAAGCTATCACCTTAAAGCCCAACTCTGGGAAACTTGAAAAATATCACTTGAAGTGGGAAAAAAAGTGTCTTCTCCCCATGCTCCAGCAGTCTAAGGTCCTGAAGCCATCAAAACAAATGAAAGATACATAGCCCCATTGCAAGGGACATATTTACAGTTTCCTGGATTTGGGCTTTAACCACCATCCTGCCAACATTTACATTTTACCCACCTCTCATCCTCTCTAAATAATGCATGCACTGCTAAAATGTGCAGTCTGTTTTGATGCATGTGCTTGTATAAATATACATGTATGCACAAAAGAGACAAATGTACCACTGTCCAATCAGCAATCACCACAAGGCAAGTGCATTATCAAGATGTCAGCACATTAACTAAATAGTAAAATGGATAGGACATAACCAACCACAATCTTACTTTAGGAATCATAGGACCATCTTTGGCAGCCCTTACATAACTATCTTGAATGCAGTTATGTCATGATCACCTTAGACAATGTCTGTAGAAACTTTATACATGCAAAAAAGGAGCATGTATTAGCATAATATTTATTATTATTTTATAAAATGTATACCACAGAAGGAACAGGGTGTGTATTCTCACCATTAGTATCTCACCCACAACATTTTTTGACAGTGATTTCTAAAGAATTCGGTTTACATTATGGCTATACATTACTAATTACATATTAGGTCTAGTTATTATTATATCAGGTCTATCTTAATGATTTATCAGCATGTGATGATTTGTTATGACTACCATAGTGAACATTTGACAAAACATAAAAGCACTATTAGACTTAGTATGTAAAAACAACAAGATTACACAGACGTACAAACCAGAACTACCTGCAATACATCAATGACAAATAATGAGCGTACTGTATCCTGCATGCCATCAGAATAACAAATATAGATTGAGAAATGCCCTAAGACACTGAAAAACATAGTCAATACAAAGTTGCCGTTCTAACTGAGATAGAGACATTTTGGTGTGTTTTCTAGTTAAAGAACATATTATAAATGAGAGCTGCCATAAATAATGGTATATTGATCAGTAAACTGCAGTCAATAACATGTGGCAATACAATCATTAGGCACAGCAGAACAAACACTAAACACTGCCTTTGTGGTTTGCCTGCACCTTTTAAAAGGACCACTTGTCAATGTTCCTTCTGGAAAGGCTCAGAAAGTGACCTCTCTGTTAACAGAGGTTGTACAAAGCTGTAGGGGACATAGTTATATTCATTTGTTCACACTAGGCCTGCAAACTGAAAAAAAATTCCACATATTCTCAAATTCCACAGAGTAGAGAAAGAAAAATCTCCTACCTGATCTAATTTCCAATGAAACTCTGCAGGTCTGAATGTGTCAGCTTGGTCAAAATCACGGCGTAACAGGAAAACAAGACGGCAGTTGTGTATGTACAATGCATAGTGATGGCGATTCATTTCTACAAGAGAAGTACACATAGATACTCAACAAAGAGCACTTGCATATATATATATATATATATATATATATATATATATATATATATATATATATATATATATATATATATATATATATTAGAGTAATACAATTACAATCAATCCAAAATCAATCAATTTTACTGAGTTAAATCCTAATTGTCAACCAAGCATTTTGGGTACTGGTGCTAGATAGGTCCACTTTTGCTTAATGTGTATAGTCCCATCACTGCAATAGGCCAATTATATAAAACAATACAAATAGCACAACAGTAAAAACAAGTAGTAAGGCATATGAATAAAAGGGCACAAAGAAAGAACGACCAACAAGGAAGTGTGGCAAGCAATTGCATTACAGAACACAAATGTAGACTTCTAATAACTTAAAGTGAACCTAAACTTAAAAAGTAAAGCAAACGTGGCTGATCAATAAAAAGTTAGGTATCTCCAGATGCAATAGTTTTAGAATTAGTCCTTAACCCCCTACATATTACCATATTCAAAGATAAACTATACAGGCTTTCTAGTATAAAAAAATGGGAGAACTAGGATTAAACAACATCTACACTTTTAACCTCTCTATGGCATGAGAATTGCCTTTTGCTTGCATTTACCTACTTTGCAAGACTTGAAGCTTTTTTGCCCTTATGAATTGATCTCATGCAACTAAGCAATTTAAAATGAAATTTATATTTTAGATTATAGTCGTTTCCAATCAATCAAACTAATTCAATTCCTGCTGTTAACTACCCTCCTGAATTTAAAATTACAGTGTGTCTAGCCCCAAAAAATTACTTTTTTTTGTTTTTGTGAGTCATGTTGAATAGAAATATTCATTCTACAATAAGTAGCACCATAAAATTACAATTTCTAAAATATATATATTCATACATATTTTTTAATCCAGCCAGTAGGTGGAGCTCTAGCCCTAGTTTTCCATCAGTAGCATTGTATCCATTTCAGCTGTGGCAGAAGAAGTCCTTTCGTTGGGCCCCTTTCACACTGGGGCGGTGGGTGCGTCAGCGGTAAAGCGCCGCTATTTTTAGTGGCACTTTACCGTCAATTTTGCAGCGCTATTTGCCCGCTAGCGGGGCGCTTTTACCCCTGCTAGTGGCCGAGAAAGGGTTAAAACCACCGCAAAGCACTGCTGAAGCAGCGCTATGCCGGCGGGATAGCCACGCTGCCCCATTGATTTCAATAGGCAGGAGTAGTGTATACACCGCTCCTTCACCGCTCCAAAGATGCTGCTAGCAGGACTTTTTTTTAGCGTCCTGTCAGCGCACCGCTCCAGTGTGAAAGCCCTCCGGGCTTTCACATTGGAGAGACAGCAGCGGCTCTTTCAGGGCGCTTTGCAGGCGCTATTTTTAGCGCTATAGTGCCTGCAAAGCGCCCCAGTGTGAAAGGGTCTTAGAGTATGTGAATGGGTCATCAATGCAATGGCTTATTCCTTATCACACATGGAGCCTATGGTTTCTATAAGCAAAGTAAGCTGCAAACAAGCAGATGTGTTGTCCTGTCTTTTTAGCTAAGCTATAATGTTCTGGGAACCTTTTGTCATTTATTAAATGTTTATTTATACAGACATTATATATAGATAAGACAAGTGGTAAAACAGACATAAAACAGCAGTTTAAAAATGCATAATTTTTATATATATATATATATATATATATATATATATATATATATATATATATATATATACCGTATATACTCGAGTATAAGCCGAGTTTTTCAGCATCTTTTTTTTTTGTGCTGCTGAAAATGCCCCCCTCGGCTTATACTCAAGTCAGGTTATCTGCCGCCATGTCAGTATTGATGCGGGGGGAAGGAAAACCATATTACGCCGTACATTGTCCCCTCCAATTCACAGCAGGGCTGTGTGTATAGGAAGTCTGCGCCATCCATGCCGTCCCGCCTCCTCCTCGTCCATGACGAGGAGGAGGCAGAGCTTTGTTACAGTGGCTGTGTGTATAGGAAGTCCGCGCCATCCACTGTTACAGAGGAGGAGGAGGTGGGACGGCATGAACGGTGCAGACTTCATATACACACAGCCCTGCTGAGGGGGCAACGTACGGCGTAATATAGCTTTCCTTCCCTCCGCATCAATACTAACATGGCGGATAAGGTACGTGGGCACAGTGAGGATTGCAATGGGCATAGTGAGGCATGCAATGGGCACAGTGAGGCTTGCAATGGGCATAGGGAGGCATACAATGGGCACAGTGAGGCTTGCAATGGGCACAGTGAGGTTTGCAATTGGCACAGTGAGGCTTGTAATGGGTACAATGAGGCATGTAATGGGCACAGTGAGGCTTGCAATATGCACAGTGAAGTGCAATGGGCATAGTGAGGCTGAAAATGGGCACAGTGAGGCTGAAAATGGGCACAGTGAGGCTGCAGATGTGCATTGTTGACCCTCTTTTCCACTTACAGTAGCTGCTGCATTCTCACCCTAGGCTTATACTCGAGTCAATAAGTCTTCCCAGTTTTTGTGGTAAAATTATATTCAGGTCGACTTATACTCAAGTATATATCGTTTTACATATAAAAATATATGTATACATATAAATATATATATATATATATATATATATATATATATATATATATATATATATATATATATATATATATAGTCTATACATATATATATTAAATACTGTATATATATATATATATATATATATATATATATATATATATATATATATATATATATATATATATACTGTGTATACATATATTTTTATATGTAAAACGATATATACTGTATATACTCAAGTATAAGTCGACCCGAATATAAGCCGAGGCACCTAATTTTACCACAAAAACGTAATTAGCGAATGGATATTTCCCATTTCGTTTGCAGCAGAAAGTGTTTCATAACCACACGTACATTATATGAATTTACTACTCAGTTACCTGTCTTGTCAGAATTGCATAGTATTGTCTCCTTCTCTGCTCTTAACCCTGGGCTAGGACCATGCTTCATCCACATGGTGATAGTAAACTGATCAGTTAGATTCTTGGGAACAATGGCATCTGGAATCTTCACTCCTTGCTTGCCATCAAACTTGAAGATCATTCCACTGGTGTCCATAGGTAGACCAGCTGTCCAGTTGGTGGCAGCACTGGGTGTTGGGAGCAGGTCAATAACACCAGATGAGGCTCCTAAATATTAAATGGAGAATTAGTAAACCAGTTTAGACAATGCATAATAACAATAGGATCAAGAGATTGTCAGGGCCACAAGTATTACACAATGGCCCAATGGGTCTGCAAACCACTAGCACCCCTTGTTAAAATTATTTAAGGTTTGTTTTAATGATTTATAGGTTCTTTGTACTGGGCAGTTTCTTGGCTTTCCTTTTGTCTGTTTCCGGTACCCCCTTTGCTGTATCCAGGCAGGATTTCAGCTATCAACTGTTCCTAGGCAGATCAGCTAGTTGCTTTTCACGCTTTGATTGGCTAAAGACTTTACACTGACCTTTACATATCTTCTCCCTGAGGTGTTTGTCAGCGGTTAGACCTTCAGTCAAGACACGCTGTCCCACTCTTCCTTCGCTTTGTTGTGGATATCTTTTATTTGGGGTATCGTTGCACACTATTGTGGGTGGACAGTGTGGTTAAAAACTTTAATGGACTGTTAAATTCAGCTTGAGTGACTGAGCTTTGGTGTTTGATATTTATTTCAAAGCAATTATTGCTTTGTTTATTGTTATAAAAGTGGTTATAAAGGTAGAATGTTATTTACTTTAATATATACTATACATGAAGTTAAAAAATCTTCTATGTGCAGCATCCCCCTTATATTTACTATATTTACTATATTTACCTGATCCAAATTTATGAATTTCCGAATTTATGAATTTTCAAATTTTTCGAATTTATGAATATTTGGAAAAATGTGTTAAATGGGTTTTCGTTAATTTGGATGTTTCCGAATGAACAAATTTGTCAAAATTCATTAAAAAACTAATATGTAACAAAACGGATTGCACATGTCTACTGTTTGGAATATATTGTTTCACACTATTCACCAGTCAAGTCCATGTAATGGTTTGGCTACATCTTGGGACATTAGACCTATCAATACTGCAAAGTGAATTCTAAGGAACATGCCTACTGTTTGGAATATATTGTTTCACACTATTCACCAGTCAAGTCCATGTAATGGTTTGGCTACATCTTGGGACATTAGACCTATCAATACTGCAAAGTGGATTCTGAGGAAGCCCCTCATCCAGGCCAAACGCTTCGATCCATATACATCATGTTATGCACTGATGCACAAAACGGTTATACTATATGTCTATAGTGTGGATATAATATGTTTTTATGAGACTCTATTTTAACCTTGTATGACTAAATGTTTATATTTTCTGTATATAGTATTACTATATGTCTAATACTATTTTTAGGCACTTAAAAACCCCCCTCTTTTTCCCTATAATCTAAATATATATATGTACACCCCTCACATTTTTGTAAATATTTTATTATATCTTTTCAGCGCCATGATGTCATCATGGAGGAGTGAAAGAGGACTCCAGTGGCAACCTGTGAAGCTCTGGTGAACTCCATGCCCAAGAGGGTTAAGGCAATGCTGGAAAATAATGGTGGCCACACAAAATATTGACACTTTGGGCCCAATTTGGACATTTTCACTTAGGGGTGTACTCACTTTTGTTGCCAGTGGTTTAGACATTAATGGCTGTGTGTTGAGTTATTTTGAGGGGACAGCAAATTTACACTGAGAATTCGGCATCAACACACCTCGGGTCCGCCGTGACCGTTTGTTATGTTTAGTTTTACTGGAATTGGTCTGATGTGATCTGCACTTTACTCTGGCTGAATTTTATTGTTCTAAATGTGAGTGGATTGTTAGAAGATTGCAGTGTTTTAATAAATGTGTGTTACTGGTTTACACTATTGGAGCATTTATATTTTTTTCATGTGGACCTCATGTTATACATTCACTGTGGAACAACGATTGATCCTATTACCCTGGTGTGTGGTAAATAAGCGATTTTTGCCTTGCATGAAAGTGCTGGCAAAATAAGTCGGTGAGTGCAATTCTTGAGGGAGTGGAATCACTGTTCACGAGGGGAAAGGTGGAAGAGACACGGCATCACCTTTGTCTTTATCAAGAGTTATTGTCACTTGTTTTGGACACTTGTCTCATCACGTGTGATGTCACATCTATTTTTGGACTGATTATTTTTAAGATTTATTGCACTTTAGTATATATTTTGTACATGCAGTGACTCCATATATGTATCACTGGAGACGTATATTTATAAGTGTCTATACGTGTGAGTGTTGAAATATATATCAAGAGGGTCACACCATCACTGTGTTAAGGATACTTGTACACCTATATGGTTAGTATATGTACACTTATTATTTATAGTTTATAGATCTGTTCAGAGTTAGATCAGATATTGTGTTAGTGTATAGGACACATATAGAGGGTCACACCACCATTGTGTTAAAGGCACTAGTACACTTTGTTAAAGCGCCTCTTATTTTTTCCTGGATGCCTGTGGGAGGATTGTGGTAGTCACAGGCACCCTTGATCAAATATTTAGTATATTTTTTTCATTAAGATGCATTTCTTATTTGACCCCCTACTAAACCTTAGTTAACCCTAATCAATCCAATATAACTCCTTCCTTTCCTTCTCCCCTTAGCTATTTATTTATTATTTTTCTGCATTTTGTATTTCTATTTTTCTTACAAATATCTTTTTTTTTCATTTCATTTCATTTATTTGTTCTTTATTTGTTTTCATTTGCATGTAGCATGATTTGTACCAGAAATGTTTCAGTGTCACTTTGAACAGAACAGATTATAGAATAAAAAGTATAAGAATTTATAGTTTTTGTCTATAGAATACATAGAAAATAAAATATTTTTTACAAGACAATATTGCCAAATAAAATCCTAGTTTGGTCCTCATCAAGAATGTATGGTTTGCTTTATTATCTTAAAGTGGTTGTAAACTCATAAACAAAAACAAAAAAAAAACTGCAAGACAAAGGCTAGTAATCATCGCATACTAGGTCATTGTGAAATACTTACCGAAACTGTTGCAGCGGTCCCCACACACCGCTGTGACCAGTTTATTAGCTCTAGGGCTGTGATTGGCTGGAGCCGTGTTGATATTACAGCATTGGAACGTCACGAGTGGGCCTTTTCTTCAGTGTGCATGTGCCGATGATGTTGGCACATGGGGATACAGTGAATATCTCCTAAACTGTGCAAGTTTAGGAGATAAAAGTGGTGTAACAGGGTTTACAACCACTTTAAGTAATTACATAGTTATTGCAGAGTAAACAGACCCATATTAGAACAATTTATCTGGTCCTAGTTTATTAGCCATAATGGTTTGAAGCTGCCCTTTTATATTAGAGCACCTCTCGATCCAACCATTTTCATCTCATGTATATGATTCCAAAGGGAGTCCATAGAAATAGGGAGTGATTTGTTATGCAGGCTCATCAGGGTTTACTTCCTCTTTAAATTAGCTGGGAACTGCCAGCACAATAGTCACCTATATACATACCTATACGCCTGATCAAGTCTTTTCTCCTTTTAGGTCTTGGGCACCCTGAGAGTAAAGCTAGGATGAGCTTCACACTTAGATCCATGCCTTTTCATAGTTATGCTTAGGTTGAAGAAGGAATAAAGACTCACTGGTCTAGGAAAGCAAATCATGATTCCCCTGATTCATAAAACATCCAGACCCGGGGGAAATCCATTATTATATTATTGGGCAAATAAAGTAGAAAGCTACTTTGCTTTCTTATTCATATCTGTTCTCTAGCAATCAGGGTTTTTGAAATGTTAATGGTTAATGCATCATTTTTATTAAATATTTCTGTTGTTATAAATAATAATTTTTATTTGAATTTTGATTAGCTCAATTATTTTTCCTCACTGTAGCACCACCCCAAGGCCCCCTGAGTAAACCTGCAGTTGTAGCCAAACATTTTATGTTTGACATTATTTTGCTTCATCTTATAGACTCACAAATTGTATTGCTCCAGATCATTGCAGAGTTCTAATTATCTGTGACAGCTGTCATGCTTAGTTAGCTTGTTTCGACAATGTATTTTGGTATACTGTATATCAGTAGTGTATACATTTAAAACTTTATGGAATAGCATCTATGGTGTAGTTCCAATTGGTAATAAGAATATGATAGAACTTTTTTCCCTTATCTTGTTGGAGTTTGAATCATGATGCCTTTATGCAGCTTGTCATTTTGTAGCTTTTACTTTTCCTGGCTGAAGTTAAGTCTAATCATAACTTTAGCTTTCCAGGAGAAAAAAAATGATAATGCTCTCTTAAATTCATATTTTTTCAAACAAGGTGGTCAGGTTTTATTTAATTTGACCCATTAAGATATTTGAAAAACTTGGTGGACTATACATTATTTCCACTTTCT
Organism: Aquarana catesbeiana; assembly: GCF_042186555.1. NCBI lineage: Eukaryota > Metazoa > Chordata > Amphibia > Anura > Ranidae > Aquarana > Aquarana catesbeiana. The sequence continues at coordinate 169,277,407 of NC_133327.1, read as the reverse complement.
TTTTTTTAGTTTACTTTTCCCAACATTATTTCACCATTGGCTAAACGCAAAGGTACACCTTATGCACCTATATTGTACCAGCTCCATTGTGCTTTCAATTTGGACTGGGCCATAGCCCAGACCTGACGTCTACAGGAGATATAGCAAACACAGATATCAATTGTGTAGCAATGCTGCAACTTCAGAGTTGGTCTACATGAATAGTTTATCTTATGCAGCTGTGCATAAACCTGCCATGAATATAACTATGTACTCTATTATATACACATATGATTTACAGCGTGGCCTTGTACTGTGAAATACGTAACAAAACAGGTTGAATGTGACTGTTGTTTAAAGCATGGATAAACAGAATTTACAATAGTACTCCAAAATAGGCAAAAAATATAAAAGAATTGTTGACTAGAATATACACCATCTAGTTAAAGATTGGGTATCCCTTGAACACACACAAATTCCACAACCCCTAAAAACTCTCCCTTGGATACATTCAAAACATCATCCAACGGCAGCTAAATCCCATCCTCTAATAGGTCCCACCTTAGACATCTTCTCCGAAGTATCAAAAACCAACAAACCAAAACCCTGGTTGGGCCCTATAACCCTGTTGAAAGATAATCCAGACTTTCCCTCAGGCCTAGAACATAACTTCCTTCTAAGAGACTGGCCTCATAATGATATTCTGACTAAGCACTTTTTCAGAGGGAACACTCTCAAAACAAGAGAGGAGGTCAATAGAGAAATTTCCACGAAATCCATATCTTATTGGCACTATTTACAAATCAAACGCTTCCTAACCAGCCAAGGCACTGCACACACATGGACGAGACCACTAACTACCCTAGAAAATCTCTGCACCCAAAAAAACACCACAAAGACACATCATCTCCATCCTATATGTATCTCTCTATATGGGACTAAATGAGTTTAGCAGTACGTCCTGTCAAGCATGGGAACGGGAGTTCAATATCCGTTTGACAGCTGATGAATGGGAAAACATTTTATGTACGCTCATAAAGGATCTCTTAACGTAGCAACACAAGAATGTGGGTACAAAATCATTACACGTTGGTACAGAACACCCACCCTACTAAACAAATTCTACCCCCAAGTCTCTGATAAATGTTGGAGACGTGGAAAGGATGAGGACACTATGATACATGTATGGTGGTCGTGTCCCAAGATCCGAACATTCTGGGAAATTGTCCATGACACAATCAGTACAGTCACATCAGAAAACTTGAATTTTAACCTGGCCCAATACCTCCTGCACTATACTAAAACGTCCGCTAGACACTGTATCCCTTGTCACTGGCGATCAAAAAAATACTCCTTCAAGGAAAGAATGGTTCTCTAGAATTAACCACATTGAAAAAATGGAGGAACTTATCAGCATTTCACAGGAAAACATTTCAAAGTTTACCTCAACCTGATATAACTGGTTACAATTTAAATCCATTAATGCTTATAAAGATGTAATATAACACTGGGAAAGATGAAATGAGGTAGAGTGTATAGACAGTCAATGGGAGGAGAAAGGAAAGAATACATATGCTTCCCCCCCCCTCTTTTTTTTTCTTTTTTTTTATAATTTTTTTTTCCTTTTTTCATTACTATAATAAAAAGGAAAACTAATGCATAATATGTTTCAGATACAATATATATGTGTATAACATGTTATCTACACTATATTAAAAACTATTTTTCTTATTTTTTTCTTTCTTGCATGCAAACAATGTAACACATTCTTTGTTATTGACCATATGTTGTTATCGTTACTTTAATTATTGTATGCTGTTATGTTCTTCAATAAAACTTATGGAACAAAAAAAAGTATGTAACAATATTACCTCAGTTTAAAATAAAAAAAAAATAAAGATGACCTTTAAGATATTAAAACACCTGTGCTTCAAACTATTTGCCAACATACACTTACTCATCATAAACAGACTGCATTGCCCTATTTACTTGAACACATTGAAGGGCACCATTCCTATCAATTAAAAGCTGGTCTGTGCTAAACTTTGCTGTCATCTCCTCCTGGCTGTGTTTCTCCTGGGATTTTACTGTCCTCTTCTCTCTTGTCTGTAAGGCACATGGCAATTTATTCTGTAAACAACAATGACTTAGGAAAGGATGGGTATTAGTATAATAGTACCCATACATTCAACTATATAGTCTGTATTTTACCATTAACCACTTGCTTACCAGGCACTTAAACCCCCCTCCTATCCAGACTAATTTTCAACTTTCAGCGCTGACGCACTTTGAATGACAATTGCGCAGTTATACAACACTGTACCCAAATTAAATTTTTACCATTTTTTCACCACAAATAGAGCTTTCTTTTTCTTTTAAATTGTAATTTTTTTATATTTTGTTATAAAAAATTTTAAACGGGTAATTTTTCTCCTTTATTGATGTACGCTGATGAGGCGGCAGTGATGGGCACTGATAGGCGGCAGTGATGGGCACTGATGGGTGGCAGTGATGGGCACTGATGGGTGGCAGTGATGGGCAGCACTGCCAGGTGGCACTGATTGGCACTACAGGTGGGCATTGATAGGTGGCACTTGTGGGCATTGATAGGTGGCACTTGTTGGCACTGTTAGGTGGCACTGTGGGCACTGTTAGGTGGCACTGTGGGCACTATTAGGTGGCACTGTGGGCAGTGTTAGGTGGCACTTATAGTTGGCACTGATGAGGCAGATGTGCCTCTTCCACTTGGGGACCGATGTCCCTCACATCCTAGCCGGTGATTGGCTTTTTTTTCTACTCACGCTGTCAGGGGAGGCCTGACAGGGAGCGCGCACAGGGGAGGCCGTCATATGACGGCCTCCCGGGAATGCAGGTCCGCGCTGTGGCCGTCATTCGGCCATAGCGCGGATGCCAGGAGGTTAATAGCAGATATTTTACTCTCCTATATATTGTTTTGAAATAATGATTAAATGTCAGGGGAATGAAGAACAGAATGTATAAAGCCTGAGTTAAGTGATAGTAAAGTCTCAGTTTTTTTCTTTAAAAATAACATACATGTTATACTTACCTGCCCTATGCAGGGGTTTTGCACACAGCAGCCTGGGTTCTCCTCTACTCGGTTCCCTCCTGGCTCCTCCCTCCTGTTGAGTGCCCCCACAGCAAGCAGCTTGCTATGGTGGCACCCAAGCCGAACCGCTGGCTCACTGACTTTGACAGCAGCAGAAGCCAATGGCGCCATGCTGCTGTTTTAGCCAATGAGGAGGAAGAGTTCCGGCCAGCTAAGACACTCCTACAACATCGCTGGATTGAGATGGGCTCAGGTAAGTATTAGGGGGGGCTGCTGCACACAGAAGGTTTGTTATCTTAATGCATAGAATGCATTAAGATAACAAACCTTCTGACTTTACAACCACTTTAATATATCAAGTAATGTGTGCTGAGATTTGAAATTTAATAGTAAAGCAGCTCTTTCTACATAGCTGCAGCTACTTTCTCCCTATCACTCAGATATACAGTACCTCCTTGTAAAAATACTGAGCTGCATCTGTAGAGGTTAGGGACCTGGACATACCCATAGGGATCAACAAGTGTATAGTAACTATCATACCAATTCATCCCTCAAGACTTCCTCTGACTGGCTGAGTGTCAGAAACCAAAAAAACAGACCAAGACAGAAGTACAGTTAAATCACACTTGTTTAATAATAAAAGTAAAAAGAACAAACATAGTCAAAACATAGCCAAAGTTCAGTAACCAAAATGGATAGTCAGCCAAGCCAGAAGTCAGGGATCAAAGTAATGGAACAGCAAGCAGGATCTGGAGCCAGAAGGGATGTCAGCAAAGCCAGTTTTTAAACAGGAACGCAGGAGATAGTTTCTTGTGATGCAACCGAAGCGAAGGCAGAGCTCCACTGGATGGGACGGCTTAAGTAGGCAGGACTGACAAGGAAGATCATCAACAGCTGAACAACTGTGGAGAGAGATGGGAGCTGGCAATTAGCCGACAGCTGAGTGGCCGGCTCAGAGAAGGAAGGGCTGAGCCCAGCCCTGACAGTACCTCCTCCTCAATGACCCCTCCCCCTCGGAGGACCATCAGGCTTGAGGGGAAAACATCTATGGAAATCATGGAGGAGGACAGGGGCATGTACGTCCGAGGATGAGACCGAAGAGCGTTCCTCCGGACTGTACCCTTTCCAATGCACAAGGTACTGTATGCAGTCAGGGAACCTATGGGAGTCAACAATGGACTGTACTTCATACTCCTCATGGTTCTCAACCTGTACAGGGTGAGGACATGGCACCGAGGTGGTAAAGCGGTTGCAGACCAAAGGGTTTAATAAGGAGACATGAAATACATTTGAAATACGCATATTAGAAGGAAGGTCTAATGCGTAAGCCACTGGGTTAACCCTGCAAAGAATATGGAAAGGCCCAATAAACCGAGGTGCGAACTTCAATGAGGGAACATGAAGTCAGAGGTTGTGAGATGACAGCCAGACCCTGTCCCCAACCTGGTAGGAAAGCGCAGACAGGCATCTGCGGTCAGCATGGAGTTTGTACCTATCATTAGCATGACGCAAAGCCTCCTGGACTTGTGCCCAAGTGGAACGAAGACCACAGAGATGCTCCTCTATAACGTAGGAATTCTCTAAAGAACAAACGAGTCAGGCAACATGGAGGGTTAGAAACCATAATTCACCATAAACGGGGACAATCGGGAAGCAGAATTCAAGGCACTGTTGTGAGCAAATTTTTCCCACGGTAAAAGGTCTGACCAATTGTTATGATGGTCAGAAATATAGCAATTCCAATATAGGAATTGCGTCAAGGACTGATTGGCTTGTTCTGTGGCTCCATTAGACTGCAGGTGATACACAGAGGAGAAAGCAAGCTGAATTCCAAACTGTGCACAAAAGGCTTGCCAGCACGGGGACACAAACTGACTACCCTTGTCCGAGACAATCACCTTGAGTAGCCCATGTAAGCGAAAGATCTCCCGAGCAAAAATGGAAGCTAGTTCCTTAGAAGTGGGCAACTTCTTAAGTGGAATACAATGACACATCTTTGAGAACCTGTCAACCACCATAAGGATAACAGTGTTGCCTTGAGAGTTGGGTAACTCCACAATGAAATCCATAGACAGGTGAGTCCAGGGCCTCTTGTCATTGGGTATGGGTTGTAGGAGGCCCACTGGAAGGTGTCATGGAGTCTTACTCTGAGCACACACGGAACAGGCAGCTACGAAAGCAGTTACATCAGCATGTAGACTAGGCCACCACAATTGTTGGGAAATGGCCCAAACGAGTTGATTCTTTCCAGGGTGGCCAGCTGCCTTGGTAGAATGGTAAGTCTGGAGCATGGAGTCAGTAAGTCAGTACGGAGACTCTCTGGGACAAAGCAGCGGTCACAAGGTTTCTCACGAGGAGCATGGACCTGAGCAGCAAGAATTTTGTCACCCAAATGAGAAGTGAGACTGGTGCGAACCGTAGCCAGAATACAATCAGGAGGAATCACAGGAACCGGAACTGATTCCAACTTGGAAGTGGAGAAAAATTGTTGTGACAAGGCATCAGCCCTTACATTCTTAGTAGGGGGTAGGGATGAGCTTCGTGTTCGTGTCGAACCCATGTTTGACTCGAACATTGGCTGTTCGGTCGTTCGCCGAATTCCGAACATTATGGGCCATTCGCGCCAAATTCGTGTGGCGCGTCATGGCCCATAATTCACTGCGGCATCGCAGTGCATTGCTGGATGATGATTGGCCAAGCATGCACTATGACCTGCATGCTTGGCCAATCACAGCGCCGTTGGTAGAGAGAGCTGTAAGTGGCCAAAGCCAGGGTGGCTTTGGCCAATTATGGTTCAGGGGGTTTAGAACACGCCCCACACTATATAAGGCCGCCTGCACGGTGGCCCTGTGTAGTGTGTGTTCCGGCATTGAAAGAGAGATAGATAGACAGAGAGACAGTGTCATTTCATTTGAGTTAGATAGATTAGGCAGGACAATCAGTGAGTTAGCTGCACTTACAGTGTATTGTGTATATATATGCATCCCAGGTGTTGCATATATATATATATACACTGTATTCAGTTTAGCTAGATCCATTCCTGCTATCTTCTTACTGACAAGCAGGCTTGTCTTGTTACAGTATTTACAGCTACCTGAAGAAAATTGCTGGTGTTCTTTTGATCCTATTAATACCACAGTCAGGCAGCTAGACTATTTACAGTTAGTGCAGTGTGTCCTGCTCACAGTGTTCAGCTAAAACTACAAGTTAGTGTGGTGCGTTCTGCTCACAGTGTTCAGCTAAACCTACAAGTTATTTTTTTGCGAGCTCTGCACAGTGTTCATCTGAAGCTACAAGTTAGTGCAGTGCGTCCTGCTCACAGTGTTCATCTAAAACTACAAGTTAGTGTAGTGAGACCTCTGCACAGTGTTCATCTAAAGCTACAAGTTAGTGCAGTGCGTCCTGCTCACAGTGTTCATCTAAAACTACAAGTTCGTGTGGTGCATCCTCCTCACAGTGTTCAGCTAAACCTACAAGTTATTTTTTTGCGAGCTCTGCACAGTGTTCATCTAAAGCTACAAGTTAGTGCAGTGCGTCCTGCTCACAGTGTTCAGCTAAAACTACAAGTTAGTGTGGTGCGTCCTCCTCACAGTGTTCAGCTAAAACTACAAGTTAGTGCAGTGCGTCCTGCTCACAGTGTTTAGCTAAAACTACAAGTTAGTGTGGTGCGTCCTCCTCACAGTGTTCAGCTAAAACTACAAGTTAGTGCAGTGCGTCCTGCTCACAGTGTTCAGATAAAACTACAAGTTAGTGTAGTGAGACCTCTGCACAGTGTTCATCTAAAGCTACAAGTTAGTGCAGTGCGTCCTGCTCACAGTGTTCAGCTAAAACTACAAGTTAGTGTAGTGAGACCTCTGCACAGTGTTCATCTAAAGCTACAAGTTAGTGCAGTGCGTCCTGCTCACAGTGTTCAGCTAAAACTACAAGTTAGTGTAGTGAGACCTCTGCACAGTGTTCATCTAAAGCTACAAGTTAGTGCAGTGCGTCCTCCTCACAGTGTTCAGCTAAACCTACAAGTTATTTTTTTGCGAGCTCTGCACAGTGTTCATCTAAAGCTACAAGTTAGTGCAGTGCTTCCTGCTCACAGTGTTCAGCTAAAACTACAAGTTAGTGTAGTGAGACCTCTGCACAGTGTTCAGCTAAAACTACAAGTTAGTGTGGTGCGTCCTCCTCACAGTGTTCAGCTAAAACTACAAGTTAATGCAGTGCGTCCTGCTCAGAGTGTTCAGCTAAAACTACAAGTTAGTGTGGTGCGTCCTCCTCACAGTGTTCAGCTAAAACTACAAGTTATTTTTTTGCGAGTTCTGCACAGTGTTCAGCTAAAGCTACCTGTAGAAGGTTGGTGGTGTTTTCCTGATCCTATCACTACCGCAGGCAGCTAAAAAAGCTACAAGCTATTTTTTTGCAAGCTCTGCACAGTGTTCAGCTAAAGCTACCTGTAGAAGGTTGGTGGTGTTCTCATACTACAGGCAAGCAGGTGATTTTGCTAGCTGCAGTATCAGTACATATATATATATATATATATATATATATATATATATATATCCCAGCTTAGTGCAGCTACAGGCCATTAGTATGTCTGGAAGGCCAAGAAGGAGAGGCAGACAGTCACAAGCCAATAAGAGAGGGCAAGCAGGCTCTGTGTCTAGTGCTGGTCGTGGAGACGGTGCATCCTCATCAGCACATGGCCGTGGGACACGCTTGGCCTTTTTTTCGGGAGCTGGCCGTGTTGAGCCACAACATGCGGAAGACTTGGTCGAGTTGATGACCAAGCCGTCCTCATCCTCCTCATCCTCTCTCACCCATGCTCAGGGTACTTTGTCTGGCAAAGCAGCGGCCTCTTCCCTCGGCTCAATGTCATCAGTGACTCCTTCCCTAGCCCCACCATGTCCTCCCGAGGAGTCCCTCGAACTGTTTGACCACAGTGTTGGGTACATGCTCCAGGAGGATGCCCAGCGTTTGGAAGGCTCTGATGATGATACTGAGCTCAATGAAGGCAGTAACATGAGCACGGACAGAGGGGGTGCCCAAGAAGGACAGCAATCTGGCAGTCATGCTCCCCCTGCTGCAGCATACTGTCAGGTTTGCTCCAGTGATGAGGAGGGAGGGGATGATGAGGTCACTGACTCATGGTGGGTGCCTGATAGGAGAGAGGAGGAGGAGGAGGTGGCACATCACCAACGAGGCAGGATGCCCTCCAGGGGCCAGCCTAAGGGCAGCACATTGACTGCATCACACCCCAAAGCTCCACATGTGCAGGGCGCTGCAGTCTCTGCACGTTATTCAAAAAGTTCTTTGGTGTGGGCCTTTTTTGAGACGAGTGCATCAGATCGCACCGCTGCTATTTGCAACATATGTCTCAAGCGTATCTCGCATGGCCAAAACATTTCCCGCTTGGGTACCACATGCTTGACCAGACATATGTTGACCTGCCATGCAGTTCGTTGGCAAGCGTATCTAAAAGACCCACACCAAAGAACAAAGAGGACCTCTCCTTGCTCCTCATCAGCTGAGATCTCCAACCCCACTATACCTTCAGTCCTCTCTGAGACCTGCACTGAGAGGAATGAAGGTGTAGAATTAGGTGTGTCACAGCCAAGTACTTGTGGGCAATCAGCTTTCAGTACACCGACATCAGATTGTACCAGGCAAATTTCCCTGCCCCAGCTGCTGCACTACCAAAAGAAGTTCGCTCCCAGCCATCCACATGCCCAGCGCTTGAATGCTAGCTTGGCAAAATTGCTAGCACTTCAACTGCTGCCTTTTCAGTTGGTAGACTCTGCCCCCTTCCGTGAGTTTGTGGAATGTGCGGTTCCTCAGTGGCAGGTACCCAAATGCCACTTTTTCTCATGGAAGGTGATTCCGGCTCTCTACCGGCATGTGGAAGGCAATGTCCATGCCTCGCTGGACAGGGCGGTCAGCGGTAAGGTGCATATTACCGCTGACTCATGGTCCAGCAGGCATGGACAGGGACGTTACCTAAGTTTCACCACGCATTGGGTGACTCTGCTGGCAGCTGGGAAGGATGCAGGACAAGGTGCAGCAGTGTTGGAGGTTGTTCCGCCACCACGCCTCCAAAATGCCACTACTAATGATTGTGACACACCTCTCTCCTCCACCCCCTCCTCTTCTTCTTCCTCCATGGCCTCTTCCTGTGCTTTGTCCTCAGAACCAGCGGTGCTCCGTAGCTGTTCAAGGGGCTACGCAAGTACGCAGGCCAAAAGATGCCATGCGGTGCTTGAGCTGGTGTGCTTGGGAGACAGGAGCCACACTGGGGCAGAGGTTCTGTCAGCTCTGCAGGGGCAGGTTCAGAGGTGGTTGACACCACGACAACTTAAGGCAGGAATGGTGGTTTGCGACAATGGCACCAACCTCCTCTCTGCCCTCCGACAGGGACTAATGACCCATGTGCCCTGTTTGGCTCACGTCCTTAACTTGGTGGTGCAGCGGTTCTTGGGCAGGTACCTGGGCTTACAGGATGTCCTGAGGCAGGCCAGGAAAGTCTGTGTGCATTTCCGCCGGTCATATAATGCCAGTGCTTGGCTGGCGGACCTCCAAAAGGAGTTTAACCTGCCCAAGAACCGCCTAATCTGTGACATGCCCACCAGGTGGAACTCAACGTTGGCCATGCTGCAGCGGCTGCACATGCAGCAGAGGGCCATCAATGAGTACCTGTGCGCCTATGGCACCAGGACAGGGAGGAGGCCATGAGGATGGTGAGCAGTGACAGTGCATGCATCAGTGACACTGTCCCCCTTGTCCACCTGTTGGAGCACACGCTGCGTGGAATAATGGACAGGGCACTTGAGGCAGAACAGAGGCAGGAAGAGGAGGACTTCCTTAGCTCTCAAGGCCCCCTTTATCCAGACAGTGTTCCTGTGTGCCCGCCGATCACACAGGAAGAGGAGGAGGAGGAGGAGGAAGATTGTGTCAGTATGGAGGTGGAGCCCGGAACTCAGCATCAGCAGCAGTCTTTAAGGGATCAGTCCCAAGAAACACATGGACTTGTACGTGGCTGGGAGGAGGTGGCTGCGGACCATGTCGTCCTTAGTGACCCAGAGGACTCCGGACCGAATGCCTCAGCAAACCTACGCTGCATGGCCTCCCTGATCCTGCAAAGCCTGCGTAAGGATCCTCGTATTCGTGGTATCAAGGAGAAGGACCAATACTGGCTGGCAACCCTCCTTGATCCACATTACAAGGGTAAGGTTGCAGACCTTATCTTGCCATCGCAGAGGGAGCAGAGGATGAAACATCTTTGGGAGGCCTTGCAGAAAGGTCTGTGCAACGCGTTCCCAGAGACTGGGAGGTTACAAACTCCTGTTTCTGGACAACGTGTTGCTGAGGCCTCGGTCAGTCAAAGAAGGAGCGGTGGAGAAGGTGGCCGTCTGACCGATGCTTTCAGACAATTTTTTGGTCCGCAGCCCCAAGGTATAATCAGTTCCAGCAACCATCGCCAGCGTCTGTTTTACATGGTGCACCGAGGGGCAAGATCTGACTTGGACACCTTTCCCACCGAAAATCCTCTGGGTTACTGGGTCTTGAGGATGGATCACTGGCCAGAGCTTGCACAGTATGCAATTGAGCTACTGGCCTGTCCTGCATCCAGTGTTCTTTCGGAACGCACATTCAGTGCTGCTGGAGGCTTTGTAACCGATCACAGGGTGCGTCTGTCCACCGACTCGGTCGATCGACTGACCTTCATAAAAAAAAATCAGTCTTGGATCACCACCAGCTACCAAGCACCTGATGCTGATGTAACCGAATAATTTTTTTCAGATCCCTTCAAAGACTGCCTATGCTGATGCTGAGTGACTATCCCTGAGTAATTATCCTCTTCCTCCTCAATGATCACGCTGATAGCTTCTAAGAATATTTTTGGTTCTGGGCGCCACCACCAGCGCCTAAGGCCCAATTTTTCAGCCCCTGTTTAACAGGAGCGTGTAATTACAGTTTTTGATGCAATACTTTGCAGCAGGGCTCGTTTCTGCGTTCCAACTAGAGTATCTGTGAGGGGTTGCAGTGTTGTGGCACCAGCACCAGTGCCTAAGGCCCAATTTTTCAGCCCCTGTTTAACAGGGGCGTGTAATTACAATTTTTGATGCAATACTTTGCAGCAGGGCTCGTTTCTGCGTTCCAACTAGAGTATCTGTGAGGGGTTGCAGTGTTGTGGCACCAGCACCACCACCACAACCACAACCAAAGGCCCAATTTTTCTGCCCTTGTTCAACAGGGGCATGTAATTACAATTCTTGATCTAATATTTCACAGCAGGGCCCATTTCTGCACCCACCAAGAGTGAGTGAGGACTTACAGTGTTGTGGCACCAGCACCACCACCACCAAAGACCCAATTTTTCTGCCCTTGTTCAACAGGGGCATGTAATTACAATTCTTGATCTAATATTTCACAGCAGGGCCCATTTCTGCGCCCACCAAGAGCGAGTGAGGACTTACAGTGTTGTGGCACCAGCACCACCACCACCAAAGGCCCAATTTTTCTGCCCCTGCTCAACAGGGGCATGTAATTACAATTCTTGATCTAATATTTCACAGCAGGGCCCTGTGAGGGCTTACAGTGTTGTGGCCACAACAACACCTAAGGCCCAAATTTCTGCTGAGTATATAGGGCAGGCCCCTACTTTCAAACATCTAACTTACAAACGACTCCTACTTGCAAACGGAAGGAGACAACCGGAAGTGAGATGAAATCTACCCCTAGGAAGGGAAATTCTCTCCTGTAAGAGTTAATATGGGAAAAACATTTCTCCTTTCCACTGATGCTTTCCAATCCTTGTTCCACAAAAAAACCCAAATTTTCAAAAAACATTTGTCATTGGGACAAAAAGTGAGGTGAAATCTTCTGAAGAGGAGGACAGACAGCAAAACAAATGTCACAGGGGTGATAACCCTTCCCTATGTTTTCCAAAAAGCTTAAAAAAGATTTTTTTGGCTGGAGCTAAACACGTTAAAAATGTACCCGTTCAAAATTACAAACAGATTCTACTTAACAACAAACCTACAGTCCCTGTCTTGTTTGCACCGCCTGTATACTGCTGTTCAGAGTATATAGGGCCTGGTGGCCCCACACCTTTCCTTATTTTAATTTGGGTGCGGGGTTCCCCTTAATATCCATACAAGACCCAAAGGGCCTGGTAATGGACTGGGGGGTAACCATGCCGTTTGTCTCACTGATTTTCATCCATATTGCCAGGACCCGACATTACATTAAACCCACAAGCAGTTTTAAATGAGATTTTTTCCTTTAAAAACAACATTTTGTGCAGGGACTGTTCTAAACACGGGAAACACGCGCCACTTTACAGGCATACAATAGACACACCCCAGGTACAATATTTAAAGGAATATTTCACTTTTTTTTTTTACTTTAAGCATCATTAAAATCACTGCTCCCGAAAAAACTGACGTTTTTAAAAGTTTTTTTTGCATTGATATATGTCCCCTGGGGCAGGACCCGGGTCCCCAAACCCTTTTTAGGACAATATCATGCAAATTAGCCTTTAAAATGAGCACTTTTGATTTTGAACGTTCGAGTCCCATAGACGTCAATGGGGTTCTAACGTTCGTGCAAATTTTCGGTCCGTTCGCAGGTTCTGGTGCGAACCGAACCGGGGGGTGTTCGGCTCATCCCTAGTAGGGGGTAAGAATGAGACAATGTCATTGAAACGTGACAAGAAAAGACCCCATCGCACCCTTCTGGGAGAGAGGCGTTTAGTCTCAGACAAGAATGTGAGATTCTTATGGTGAGTAAGAATGAGAACCGGCACAGTGGTACCTTTGAGGAGATGTCTCCATTCCTTCAGGGCTAAAATGATCGCCAACAGCTCTCTGTCACGAATCTCGCAATTGCACTCCACAGGTGACAATTTCTTAAAAAAGCAGCCACAAGGGCCTCATTGCTGCCAGAGTACGGAATTCAATGGCGTAGTCGGCAACAGTTCTCGTACTCTGTTCGATGGACATGAGGCACTTGGCAGAAGAAGAGGAGCATTAAATACCTTTTTAAACAAAGACGCAAACTTAGGGTAACTCAAGACAACAGGTTTTTGCGTCTTCCATAGAGGGTTTGCCCAGGCCAAGCGTCTCTCAGAAAGCAAAGATATCACAAAACCTACTTTGCTTCTGTCCGTGGGAAATGCCTGGGGCAGCATCTCGAAGTATATCTTAATCTGGTTGAGAAACCCTTTGCATTGGACTGGATCGCCCCCAAATCGCTGGGGAAGTGGAGCGGAACCAGACATACCTCTTATAGACGTAATACTCAAGGCGGGTGCTTGCACAGAGACTGGCACAGCAGCAGGGACCACCTGCAACTCAGGTTGTACTGGAGCAGCCAGATTGAGTGATTCCAGGTGTGCTGTGTGACTCAGGAGCGTTTGTAACGATATGGCAAACTGATCCACGCAGTGATCTTGCTCATCCAATCTGGAAAAAATATTACCAACAAGTGGATTGACTGCATCTTCTGAATTCATGGCCTTCACCTACTGTCAGAAACCATAAAATCAGACCGAGACAGAAGTACAGTTAAATCACACTTGTTTAATAATAAAGGTAAAAAGAACAAACGTAGTCAAAACATAGCCAAATTTCAGTAACTGGAACGGATAATCAGCCAAGCCAGAAGTCATGGATCAAAGTAGTAGAACAGCAAGCAGGATCTGGAGCCAGAAGGGATGTCAGCAAAGCCAGTCTTTAAACAGGAAAGCAGGAATTTCTTGTGATGTGACCAAGGTGAAGGCAGAGCTCCTCTGGACTGGACGGCTTAAGTAGGCAGGACTGACGAGCAGGATCATCAACAGCTGACTAACTGTGGAAAGAGATGGGAGCTGGCAATTAGCTGATAGCTGAGAGGCCAGCTCAGAGAAGGAAGGGCTGAGCCCAGCCCTGACACTGAGGTGGAGAACATGACATCCTCCTCCTGCCTCTCCATCTCAGCCAACCAGAGGGAGCCCTGTATTTATTGATGGCATACAAGGTTTCCAGTGAATGACTGAGCAGCAACCATTTTTTTTGCCGGAGAGGAAATCATAATTACTGTATACTCTATGTAGCTCATGCTACATACAGTTTAAACAGCATTCCCTATGGGCATATTTGTTAGCGAAGCCATAAGTCATAAGAAACCTGAAACTTTTAAAGCTGAACTTCAGAAAATTAAAAAGTGCTCTGTTGCAGTGGGGCTAAGTTCACAATGCAAGGGATAACTGCTAATTTATGCTTAAAATGCATTTTTACTTACGTAATATTTCACCTTAATGGGCTTATCTGTAATGATCCCTGCAGCCTTTTATCCTGCACTAGAGGTGGGACACTGAGGGGCAGACCACTGCTGGATCATAGGGAAGCACCAATGGTTGGAGTAGTGTAAAATTGGGTAGATAAAAGTGCTCTTGCTAAACTAGACTAAATGAGCAATTACCCCTTGCAATGTGGGGTCGGCCTCTCTGCAAGGGAGAACTATTTTACAGCATGAATAAACTACCCATGAAAATACCAAAGTAGATTTTAAAGGGGTTTGTTCTTCTAGAACAACAATTGAAAGATGCCACAAATGAGCAGGTGGCACTATTGTGGTTTATTTATTATAATGTGCAAATGTCTGAAGATAATGACACCTACCAGTGTACAAATTGTATACCTACCAGTGTACACCTGTCAGGGGAGAAGCTTGTGCGTGCATGTGTAAGTGTGTGTGTGTGGAGGAAGAGGGGTTACCATTGCTGACCTCCTTTTGAGAATGCATGCTGCCTGGCTATGTCTGGTTTTAAACTTCTGAATTCCAAACTCAGAAAACGTATATAAAATGCAATAATAGAAAAGTCATATTTCTTCTCTGTATTGTAGCTTCAGGCCATGGAAGCTAGATCATCAGCATGACAGCGAGGCAACTAGCATGTTTTGAGAGGGACTGTCAGCAATAGCAGCCTACATAACCGTTTCATGATACGTTTACTTTAAGCAAAATTAAAAAAGGATGATATAATGGGACAGAAGGAGCTTATTGGTAAACCATGGTCTGTCTTCAGTCATCAGAAAGTTGTCTCTTTGAGTCTCAATTATGTCCTTGTTGGAAAGTGTTCAGATATTTATGACATTATAGGCCACCTTTTACAGGAAATCTGTCTGCTCCAATCTAGTTTTCACACATTTCTTGGCAAATAAAACCATAATTGAAGTAGAATGTAATTTAAATGGAAATCCTGTCTGTTCTGATAAATTCAAACAAAGAACATGTCCAGTCTTATCAGCAAATAGTGATATGAATTTACCTAAAAAATACAATCACAACCAGCTGAGAAATAAATACAAAACAGATAACTAGTAACCAAAGTTAATAGAATTCACAGTCTGCCTGTCCATGAACAAACATTTGTCTCTGTCAGCAGGGTGACTGCAGGCAGACAGGTCTGGGCTGGCAACCTAGTAGTCATGGCAAATTTTTTTTTTTAGAAAAGTTGGCTTATGTAAAAACCAGGTCAGGTCAGTAAAATACTGGTGAGACAGCAACTATATTCTTGCCTAACCACTAACTTTAACTGGTTACGGAATGGATAAGACCTTCCTCTCTTGGGGCAACAGAGGGCACGCACCCGCTGCAGGGCGGGAACCCAATCCGTGTGGCCGGTGGTCGCTATTGCCACCGCCCACACATGATCGTGTGCACGAGCGCCAGCACAGGGATTTGTGTGTGTAAGCACACAAAACCCTGTGCTGTCAGAGGAAAGGAGACATGTAGTTTGTTCCTAGTAAGTAGCAACAGCGATATGTCTTCTCTCTTACTCAGACCTATCCCCATACACTTAGAACACACTGAAGGAACACACATTTAACCCCTTGATCGCCCCCTAGTGTTAACTCCTTTCCTGCCAGTGACATTTACACAGTAATCAGTGCATTTTTATAGCACTGATCGCTGTATAATTGTCAATGGTCCTAAAAATATGTCAAAAGGGTCCAATCTGTCCATTGCAATGATACAATACCACTAAAAATCGCAGCTCACCGCCATTACTAGTAAAAAAAATAATAAAAGTGCCATAAAAATTGCCATAAATCTTTCCCATAGTTTGTAGACGCTATAACTTTTGTGCAAACCAATCAATATATGCTTATTGCGATTTTTTACCAAAAATATGTAGAAGAATACATATTGGCCTAAACTGATGAAGAAATTTGTTTTTTAACCACTTAAGGACCAGCCTTGTTTTGGATTTTAGGTGTTTACATGTTTAAAACAGGTTTTTCTGCTAGAAAATTACTTAGAACCCCCAAACATTATATATGTTTTTTCTTCTAACACCCTAGAGAATAAAATGGCGGTCATTGCAATACTTTTTTTTGCACTGTATTTGCGCAGCGGTCTTAAAAGCGCACTTTTTTTGGAAAAAATTCACTTTTTTGAATAAAAAAATAAGACAACAGTAAAGTTAGCCCAATTTTTTTTTATATTGTGAAATATAATGTTACGCCAAGTAAATTGATACCCAACATGTCACGCTTGAAAATTGCGCCCGCTCGTGGAATGGCGTCAAACTTTTACCCTCAAAAATTTCCATAGGCGACGTTTAAAAAATTCTACAGGTTGCATATTTTGCGGTACAGAGGAGGTCTAGGGCTAGAATTATTGCTCTCGCTCTACCAGTTGCAGTGATAGCTCACATGTGTGGTTTGACCACCGTTTTCAGATGCGGGCGCTACTCGCGTATGCGTTCGCTTCTGCGCGCAAGCTCTTCGGGACAGGGGGGGTTTAAATTTTTTTTTTTAATTTTTATTATTTATTTTACAATATTTTATTTATTTTTACACTGTTTTAAAAAAAAAATGGTGTCACTTTTATTCCTATTACAAGGAATGTAAACATCCCTTGTAATAGAAAAAAGCATGGCAGGACCTCTTAAATATGAGATCTGGGGTCAAAAAGACCTCAGATCTCATATTTACACTAAAATGCAATAAAAAAAAAGTCATTTAGAAAAATGACATTTGAAAAAATGTGCCTTTAAGAGGCGTGGACGGAAGTGACGTATTGACGTCGCTTCCACCCAGCAGTGTATTGGAGACGAGTGAGCACCATCTTGGCCTCACTTGTCCCCAGACACACCACAGGATAGGATGCGATCACCTCCGCCGCTACCGATGGCTCCGGTAAGCGGCGGAGGGCACCGTATCGCGGCGGGAGGGGGGGGCCCTCTCCCGCCACCGATAAAAGTGATCTCGCGGCGAATCCGCCGCAGGGACCACTTTTATCTGAAAGCCGGCCGCCGCACGAAAACGGGGATACCGGGGTTAGGGCAGCTAGCTGCTGCCATAACAACGATATCCCCGTTCAAACTTAGGATGTACATCGTCGTGCGGCGGTCTTGAAGTGGTTAAAAAAATTTGGGGGATATTTATTATAGCAAAAAGTAAAAAATATTGTTTTTTTTTCAAACTTGTCGCTCTTTTTTTGCTTATAGCGCAAACAATAAAAAACACAGATGTGATCAAATACCACCAAAAGAAAGCTCTATTTGCGGGGGAAAAAGGACGGAAATTTCGTTTGGGTACAGCATTGCATGGCAGTGCTATTGTCAGTTAAAGCAACACAGTGCCAAATTGTAAAAAATGCTCTAGTCAGGAAGGGGGTAAAATCTTCCAGGGCTGAAGTGGTTAAAGAGTAAATCCATCACTGAAAGTATAATCAAAATATATCTTCACCTATTATCATCATGCTCAGATTTTTAGAAAGTCAGATTATTTTATCATCTATTATTTTATCCTATTTATTCTATGTGAGCATAAAATAAGACAGAAATCATTAGTTTATATATATATGACATCTACATGGATATCTGAAGTAAAAATTAAATATGTAGATTTCCCCCTTTATGATCATGTTTGTTAGAAGAAACATTTTCATTATTATTGGGAATAATTAAAAAAGTATTAAAATTGTGTAACAGGTATATATGTGCAGTATTAACTTTGTACCTTTATGTGGAAATGAGTGTAGTCTACACAGGCAAGTAAGCGATTGATGACCAGCTGTTTTTTAGGAACACAACCAGCTAGCAGGAAGCCTCCTTCAAATCTGGTAAAGCGTTAGAGTTGCACCCAACAGTGGAAGTTCCAGTTATCTGCCTCCTCCCTCCATCCGGTGCCACATTTGGCGGTATGTGTAGCTGCTGTCTTTTAATTTTTTGCTGGGGGGGCGGAACTCCGCTTTAAGAACTATGCTCATTAAAGCGCCGGTTACCCCAAAATGTATTATTCCTTTTATGTGTCTGCTGTTACATATACTTATAAGAGAAAGTTTTCTTTGCATTGCTTCCTTTGTGTGAAATCCCTGATGTTGCTGCCAGTCTCTCTGCTTTCCTATTAAAAACTGACTACACTAAGCAGGAGAGCACACCATGGTCAGTTCTCTAATTATGCTGGAAACTCAGTGTGCTCTCCTCCAATGATTAGACTTGTCCTGACAAACCTCCCCTGCACAGCCTGTCACTGGAAAGCTCAGTGTGTTGCTGCTTCTCCTCTCCCCAGCTCTTATGCAGCTGAGAACAGAGGGAATGTGATCACTTTAAAAAAGGTATTTAAAATGTTTGTTTTTTTTTAACATCTATACAAAATGTTTTGCCTTTAATTTCCATTTTAAACTGAATGGCTTGTTTTACAAGGTGATCAATTACAATAACTTGAAATAGCATGTGTAGTGGTTTTTGTGACAATAATGAGGTCCAATGAACCCCAAACTGTGTAGGGAGGATGTGCTGAACTCAGTGCTACCCTTATTTTAACCAGTTACTAAGTCTGTGGCATTAGATTTAAGTTTTATTTTCACAGGGCCAGGCAGAAGCACAAGTCACATGCAGGCTATAATACATTTTATTAAACTTCTTAATAAGAAATCTGTAAACATTCTCATGGTATCATAAATCCCGTTTAGCCAGAATCCGTACAGCTGTCAAAAAGCCCAGTCATTAATGGCTGATTGGAGGCCATAAAATCCATTAGCAGGATGTCTCTTAATCCAAGCCCTGTAATAGCTGTTGTAAAAATGGCCAAGAAGGACCCCTAAAAGGCTATCCACTGATCATAAATTGCTGATACCCATGTGAATCTGGTTTAACTTGACCTGAAACTACGCTTTTAATAGAACCCATGTCTCAAAATGTATTCTGATATGATAAAATTATAGTAATAAGCATTTACCCAAATGTACAAGAAAGTAATAATTAGCGTGATATCAGACATGCCTATGCCATAATGGCTGGCGTTTTGGGCACATTACAAGATTTAGGATAATGGACATAAAATCAATATCATCTTTGATATCTATCAAATTGTGATTTCATTCTATTCAATAACACATTGGTTGTTGGACTAGAAAACAAGGCCATCTGGAAATATTGGTACAGTTAAATAAACTGGCACTGATGGTGTGGCAGCTGACGCATCATACAACACTTCAACACCCCTCAGCACACTCCTCAGATCCTTTGATTAGTTATGTTATTTCTTTAAACGCTATCCTTGGGAATTTAAGATGGCTGCATCTTCAGCTTTACTGCTCATTTTTCCATCAACATCATGCCAGATTGCTAAGGGTCATTTATGAGAGCTTATCACACCATACCTTATCACATCAGACTGGACAATGGACTGGATTTTACCGGAGCCAAAGACCAGACCAAGTTTGTTAAGTATTTATTTTCTTTTGTTAATTGTTTATTTGATAATATCTTTTTTTATAAATATTTTATTGCACTGTTTTTTCCTTTTCTTTCATTAAAATGATATTTAAATATTGTTAAATACTTTGAAAAGCAACCCCTACCATATTTTTCTATTACCTTCCTGTCTGCAAAACAGTGACATTCCTAAAGATTTGAATTGTTATTGCAAATGCAGTAAAAAGTGCGTGTTTCCACTAAAACATGTGATGGTAGCTATTGTTTGTGTGTGTAACTTGTTAACTGTGGAGTTAACAAACCCGAGTAATGAACATGCTGAGTCTGCTAGCACTTTGCTTGTTGAAAATCTCTGGGCAGTGTGAGAGTGAGCTATCGTTACAGTTTTTAACCTATTTCATCATTTATTATAGTCAAGAACAAAAAGTAAAATGTTCCTTTTTTTAAGGTTAATGAAAAATTGCATATTTAAACTGTGATTTTTAACTAGCAGGAATTCTCAGTAATTTTTTATTTGTCCTGACTTTTTGATGAAAATCAAATCTGTTGCTCAATAGATGAAGCTGCAGTTTACAGACACACATGCATGCTTCATTGCAGTGACTCCATGAGATGGCTTTCTGGGATTTTAGTTACACAAAATGAAAAAAAGACAGGCAGCTCGCTTGAGTCTACTACTTGCTCTACTTGAGTAGATAATGCAATAAGTGAGCCTCCCTGGCGGTATGATTTTTGCGTCTCAAAGCGGTGCAATTATTTTGTACAGAAATTTGGCGTTTTATATTGTACGCCTGTAATGCCGCGTACACACCAGCGGACTTTACGGCAGACTTTGCCCGGCGGACGGGATTTCGTTGGACAATTCGATCGTGTGTGGGCTCCAGCGGACTTTGTTTTCTCAAAAGTTGGGCGGACTTAGATTTGAAACATGTTTCAAATCTATCCGACAGACTCGAGTCCGGTCGAAAAGTCCGCTCATCTGTATGCTAGTTCAACTGACAAAAAGCCACGCTAGGGCAGCTATTGGCTACTGGCTATGAACTTCCTTGTTTTAGTCCAGTCGTACGTCATCACGTACAAATCCGTCGGACTTTGGTTGATCGTGTGTAGGCAAGTCCATTCATTCAGAAAGTCCGTCGTAAAGTCCATCGAAAAGTCCGCCGGGCAAAGTCTGCCGTAAAGTCCGCTCGTGTGTACGCGGCATTACTCTTAGCAATAACACACTTAAATCTGTCCAAACAAGAGTTTGGATATCCCGGGTATGATAAAGTTTGAAACACAAAAACATAAATTATAATATAATAAATAAATATAAATAATTATAAACAATAATAATATAATAATAATAAAATTAATTTCCCCACGATTCACTATCGCGCAAATATGCAAGTGTTCTAATTTACTATCACTGTTTTCTAGCTGGTGTAAAACCACTTTTGATGTAAAGGGACACTTTTTGGTTGCTATGGACAATCTCCAGTTTCCAGGCAGAAAGAACAGTATATATAATATAAAACTGCATGCAGGGCACTGGACAAAGCACTAGGGACAAAAGGGATGTGAAATAATTTCATACAGTAATGTAATCTGTAAGATTACACTGTACTGTATGTGTTATGATTTTTCAATTTTTTGAATTTGCTGCCAGGCTCCGCCCCCCATGCATTGCAACGCTCGCAGGGAACGGAGCCCGGCACAGAGAGGACAGAGTCCACGGACACAGCGGGGGGGGGACATCGCAGGATTCTGGGGACAAGGTAAGTACACCGCCAGGGAGGTTAATATAGATATTGTGATAAGTATATAATACTGATAGTATTATCAGATGGATTCTGATATTTAACCCCTTTCCGCCGAGCATACGCAGACGTGCGGCCTCAGCTTTCGGGGGTTATACCGGGATGATGCCCGCAGCTGTAGGCATCATCCCAGTACTGTTTTTTAGAGCCAGCGATCGGCTTTCCAGATATAACAACCAATGCGGCTAAAAACCGCTCGGATGTTATACCGGAGGAGCGGGAGGGGACGTCCCCCCCTCCCGCCGCCTCCCGCCACTCTTACCGGGCCTCCCGTTCCATCTGGAGGCCCGATGACCAATCCGCCACCTCTGGCGGCTATTGACAGTCTGGAATGAAGCCGTGAGTGGCTTAGTTCCAGCCTCCTAATCGTAAACACAGAAGCGACTTCATGACAACACTTCCGGTTTACCCGGCTGCCAATGGTGCCGGTTTAAAAAAAATATACAGTATTCAGAATCGCCGAAAACAGCGATCTGAATACTTTGAAGTGCAAAGGAGGGATCAGGGGTCTTTTAGACCCCCGATCCCCCCATAAAGAGTACCTGTCACCACCTATTACTGTCACAAGGGATGGTTTACATTCCTTGTGACAGCAATAAAAGTGATCAAAATGTTTTTTTTTTTTTAAAACACAATTTATTAATATAAAAATAAATAAAATAAATAAGAAAAAAAAAATTTAAAGCGCCCCTGAGCTCGCACAGCAAAGAAAATGCATACGGAAGTCGCTCCCGCATATGTAAACGCTGTTCAAATCACACATGTTAGGTATCGCCGCGATCGTTAGAGTGAGAGCAATAATTCTAGCACTAGATCTCCTCTGTAACTCTAGCCTGGTAACCGTAAAAAAATTTAAGTGTCGCCTATAAAGATTTTTAGGTACCGTAGTTTGTCGCCATTCCACGAGTGCATGCAATTATAAAGTGTGACATGTTTGGTATCTATTTACTCAGCGTAACATCATCTTTCACATTATACAAAAAAATTGGCCTAACTTTACTGTTTGTTTTTTTTTAAATTCATGAAAGTGTCCCTTTTCCCAAAATGTTGTGTTTAAAACACCGCTGCACAAATACCGTGTGATATAAAATATTGCAACAATCGCCATTTTATTCTCTAGATTCTCTGCTAAAAAAAAAATATATATATATATATATATATATATATATATATATATATATATATAATGTTTGGGGGCTCTAAGTAATTTTCTAGCAAAAAATACAGATTTTAACTCGTAAACACCAAATGTCAAAAATAGGCTTAGTCATGAAAGGGTTAAAAAAAAAAAGTGTCTCACTTAATGCAGCTCGAGTTATTGATTTCTGCAAAGAGATCTCTAGAATAAGGCATGATTGGATGATGATAATCAGCAGAGCTTCACCCCATTCACTGAAAGCAGAGCTTCACCACATTGGCTAAGCTCTGGGGAAAATGAGTGCATTTGTACTCCACAGTCTATTTGCCTTTAGTATATCCACCCCAAAGTGAAATAACCTGCACCTACAGACACAAAAGGAGCTCTTTGCCTAGAAAAGTACTTTAAAAAGTTGAATGACAAGATTATTAGATGTGTGGATGTAACTTTAGCTGGACCTGCAGTGCCAGATATCTGATGACTTATACCTCCACCCCTTCCTATCATAAAAAGTATTGCAGATGAGAAAGGTTAGACGGTTGCAACTTCTAATTCTTTTATTTGGCCAAAGACCAGACCTTTTCTGGGGTATTCCTCTCTAAATTTGTGATGGAGAACAACAGAAAAGCAGCAAGGCATGATATATTTGTAATGCAGATTAGATATATTGTGTTTAATATTTGCAGACATGAATTTGACAGAATTGATAAGTTTACTGAGGAGCAGTTCTGCTACTGGTTCCTTGTGGGCAGGTGCTTTAAAATTCCAGGCCAGGTGCAAAATGTAATAACATATAGAATGTGGTAGAAATCATCATTCTTTTGTAAGCTTCAAACACAAAAATATCAATTACACAAAGCAACTACATCCAGCAGTGATCCCTCTCCTCCAGCATCTACATTTATCCACAAAGAGCTGCTTTCTAAGTTAGAATCTTTAATGCAAATAGGAATTATAATGCTAACTCCCAGTATGACAGTATAATAGGAATCTAGACTTACCACACGATTTTTGCAAGGATGTATCTGAGTATGATTTACGATCACAACCTTTTCCAACATGATTGGCCCGCAGTTCAACACTAGTTCGTACTGAGGATACTGGTCCATCACAGGTCTCCAAATGGATATTCGGAAATAGTGCAACACTTCCAGAACCAATGTTGTATTCAATCCTTTTCTCCCAATCTAAAGTAGAATAAAGAAATAATATAAAAATGTATTAAACGTGTTAAGTGCCAAAGAGATTCTATACTTCTACAATAGTGCCCACTGTTAAGCCAATCCAATGTACACCAAAAGACTTAGAAACATAGAAACAAAGATCAAGTGGTCCATTGAGTCTGCCTCATTTTTTTGTAATTTATACATGTTTTATATTTTTTTTTGTTAAGATGGTTGTAAATCTTAATCATAAAATCTGAACTAAGCACATACTGTATATCTGTACTGTTTACTTATCTCTCCCTAAAGCTCTAAGTGTCATTTCTTTCTGGAGCTTTGTTCCTCTGGTATCAGCATGAGTCACTTCAGAGAAGTTTTCCCGACATATGAGATCAATTTGTGATGGAGAGGGAGCTCAGCACACAGCTTGTCTATTCACAACACAGCTCTGTATCTTTCCTTATCTTTTGTGTGTTGTGTGAAGGGGGTGTGCCTTTCCTCCAATCAGCTCTTCCAAGCTTTGCCTGCAGCTCCCCCCCCCCCGTCTCCTGACAGATGAAGAAAGATTTTACTACAATTCTGCCCATTTTAAGCGGTGTAGGTAAGAGAGGACTGCAGATAAACATGTAAAACTTATGTAGGAGGATGTGTTTAATCTCTGTGTATCATCTGAGGCTGTTCACTTCATTGGGTAAATGAGAGGGTTTACAACTATGTTAACTATTTTGTCTGAGTATAGATCTCCTGTATGTTTGTTCCAAGCATGTTTGAATCCACTTACTATTGACTGACTCACTACCTCTGCTGGTAATTTATTCCAAGCATCAACTACCCTTTCAGTAAAATAATACTTTCTAAGATTAGTTTTGAACTTTTCTCCTGCTAGCTTAACGTCATGTCTCGGTGTTCATTATTTTGGCTTCATATTGAAAATACTGTCCTTCTGAATTTTATTTACCCCCTTGATGTATTTAAAGGTTTCCTTCATATCTCCCACTCCCTTATTTCCTTCACGTTGTACATATTATGTCTCTCCTGACTTACGTAAGGTAAAAGCAACTTTTTTTTCCCAGTTTCTGAATTATAGAGGATGCAGATAAATGATTTTAACTGCATTTTAGTGTTATTTATTTATAACTGTTAAGTGCTAGAGTAACAGTATGTAAAATGAGATGCCTGATGTGGCACATAATCTTATATAGCTGGCTCATAACTCACCAATCCCATATCCCTCACAACTGAAAGTGACCAAGGAGGGAAATAAAATATACATAAACTATAACATTTTAATGACAACTTTGCTATATGATAGAACATGTTATTTCTCTCGGTGAATGTTGTTAGTTATGCAAGGGGATCACTGCCAAAAACTAGTTTTAGCATTATTTTCACAATAAAGGAGTAAGGCTACTGAAAGCAAGAGGCTGCATAATAGAACTGCTACAACCACTAACATGCTGAGAGGGGAATTTACCAAAACTGGAGCAGACAGAATCTTGAGCAGCTGTGCATGGCAACCAATCATCTTCTGCCTTTCATTTCTAAAACTTAACAGAGCACACTGAAAATAAAAGCTGATTGGTTGTCATGCAGAGCTGCTCCAAATTCTGTCTGCTTCAGTTTTGATAAATTCCTTCCTGAGCGTGGAATGCCATATGCTGTAGATAGTCTGTATTAAAGCTTTTTTGACTGCCTTTATTTTAAGTTGGTTTCCATAAAAGCATAACTAAAGGCATTTTTTTTCAGTTTTGGACAGAGTAGAGATGGATTAGAACACCTGTCAGTTTGTATTGTTGTCTGTGCCCCTGTTAAGGAGATCCACCCTCTATATTTGTCCTGTTTACCATTATCATTGAAAGTGAAAGTAAAATAAAAAGAAAATGCTAATTTTTAGAGTTGTTCCCAGAAAAGTAATAGAGGGGAAATCTTCCAATGGAGCCACTAGTGCTGGTGATCTCCAAAGAATTCACTTAATTTGCAGGGATTTCCTCTCACTTCCTGTTTGGCTATGGGACAGGGAGTGAAGAGAAATCTTGGCAATGGTCACAGATGGCAAAAAAAAAAAAAAAATCTAACAGGGGTTATAAGTATCACTTACTTTATCCAAAATTAAAAAAAAGTTTTGCCTATAGTTCTACTTTAGGAATTTTTAAGCCACTTGACTTATAAGGAGAAAACCACCCAGACATTTTGGCAGAAAGGTGCTTAAGTGGGGCAATAGTGTAAATCAGTGTTTCTCAATGTTTTTCCAGTCATGGCACCCTTGAAAAGTATTTTTAGTCTTGAGTCTAAGGTTGGGTTCACACATGTGTGGTGCAAATTGAAGCTCTGTTTTCACTGCTAATTGTCAATGTAGTTGTTCAGCGTTTCAGGTCAGTTTTTGACCAGGATTGGGTCAGGATTGCATCAGGATCAGGTCAGGACTTTATCCTGTTCACAAATGATGACATGTGCGATTCAGAAGCATTCCCAAAGAAGTCAATGGGCCTGAATTGGCACCTGAGCTGGACCGCATTGCTCAGAAAAAGTGACAGGACTCTTTTTCAATTCGCACTGAATCCGCACTCCAGTTGCACTGGACATATGTGAACAGGCATAATAAAAAGCTATTTTATTTCACACGCCATGCAAATTGGTTCCTGCTCAAAACATATCCAATTCACATATGTATGAACCTAGCCTAAGACTTGGTTCACCTTACTGCATGTCAGAGAAAGCTCACAAAATTGTGCACAGTGCAGACACACAGAAAAACATGCTGTTCTTTAGCAGATGCACAGGGGTGCCATTAATTCTCAATGGTACCCCACGCGTTGGCAAATGCAATGCGTTGTTTGTGTGAACTTTGTTTCCAACATTGCTTTGGAAAGGGCAGCCCATTGAGATGAATGGTCTGCCTTACATGTAGCATGCAGCCACACAGATGTGATTCAAGGGCTCATCCACACATGAGGTTTTGGGATGGTAAAACCAGGGTAGCACACATGCTGTGGCTGCGGTAGGAAGTATACCCCCAAGTGAATGTGTCCACACTGCAACCACCTACAATCATGTGTACTGCAAGCGGTTGCAACACAGTGATGTTGCATTTTGGGAGTGAAAACAGGCATTTAGGAGGTAACATATTACCTCTTCGCCACCTGTCAAATGCCCTTAAAAAGCAATCAGAGCATCGATCACTTTTCAGAGTCAGAGGAGCTCCAGTCTTTGCCATTATTATGAACAAGCCCTAAAACAACTGCATATGTTTATACAGAATTAGGGGTAAAAAAAACTCTGTTGCAGGGGGTCAGAAAGGATAAAAATTGTTGAATGTATGAAAGCTAACAGTACCGCAGCCTGGAGCAGTCTCCCAAACCCGCCATGGGTGAATCTTTGGCCATTCAGAAAAGTAAGCCTGGCCATTATAGTTAGGAGCGGAATAGAATGTATGGGGCTTAGTGGCAGACTAAGAGGCTTGTATGTAAAGAGAGCTCTATATGCCTGTGCTTCATACCTGTGGCAGTTACAGCAATATCCCTCCCCTTGCCTACCCGTTCACACTCAGTTCACACAGGGGCAACCCGACTTACAGCGTGACTTTGCAAGGCGATTTGGAGGCAACTTCAATGCGACTTCAAGTTGCCTCCAGGACAGGCGACTTTGGCTGTGGCCAATCACAGAATAATCAGCTCTGTGGGAGGGAGGGGGTTGCCCGGGTAAACGTTTGAAGTACCTGGGTAAATTATTTTCTTTTTCCTGTGAAGTTGCTTCAATATGGAGGCAACTTTCATTGAAATCTATGGGTACAGGTTGCCTAGAAGTCGCCTTGAAGTAGTACAGGAACCTTTTCTGAAGTCGGAGCAACTTCAGTAGTGTACATTAAGACGGCTCTCATTCACTTCAATGGAATTTCTTATGTCCAGCAACTTGGGGCAACTTGAGGTCTGATAAGTCGGATCCCAAGTTGCTGTAGTGTGAACGGACACTTATGCCGCGTACACACGGTCGGACTTTCCGGCATACTTGGTCCGGCGGACCAGAGTGTGCCGGACAATCCGCCCGTGTGTGGGCGGCGGCGGACTTTTCCGGCGGACTTCTTCCCAAAAGCCCGCCGGACCTAGATTTGAAACAAGTTTTAAATCTTTCCGTAGGACTCAGTTTCGGGCGGAAAGTCCGCTCGTGTGTGTGCTGGTCCGACGGAAAGCCCGCTCGTGTGTAGGCTGGTCCGACGGACCAGATACGACGCGAGGGCAGGGTATTGCATCTCGCGCTCTCTGCAATAGGAAAAACAAATTTTCCTATTGCGGTGAGCGCGGTGCATGCCAGGCCCTTAGGTCTGGTATGGATTATAAAGGGAACCCCCTACGCCGAAAAAACGGCGTGGGGTCCCCCCTAAAATCCATACCAGACCCCGATCCGAGCACGCAGCCTGGCCGGTCAGGAAAGGGGGTGGGGACGAGCGAGCGCCCCCCCCTCCTGAACCGTACCAGGCCGCATGCCCTCAACATGGGGGGTGGGTGCTTTGGGGGAGGGGGGCGCCCTGCGGGGCCCCCCCACCCCAAAGCACCTTGTCCCCATGTTGATGAGGACAAGGGCCTCTTCCCGACAACCCTGGCCGTTGGTTGTCGGGGTCTGCGGGCGGGGGCTTATCGGAATCTGGGAGCCCCCTTTAATAAGGGGGCCCCCAGATCCCGGCCCCCCACCCTATGTGAATGAGTATGGGGTACATGGTACCCCTACCCATTCACCTAGGGAAAAAGTGTAAGTAATAAAACACACTACACAGGTTTTTAAAATATTTTATTAAACAGCTCCGGGGGGGGGGGATCTTCCTCCGGCTTCGGGGGTCTTCTTCCGGCTTCGGGGGTCCCTCCGCTTCATCTTCTCCCGGCGTCCGGTTGGTTCTTCTCCGCTCTCTTCTCCCGGTGTTCCTGTTCTTCGGCCGGCTCCTCTGCTGTCTTCAAGTAGCTCTCTTGCCAGCAGAGGTCCGGACTTCTGGGCTTCTGGGCTTCTGGGCTTCTGGGCTTCTGGGCTTCTCTTCCCCAGATGTTGACACGACGCTCTCTCCTGCTGGACTGCTCTCCGAGGGCTGCGTTGTGACTTATATAGGTGGAGACCCCGCCCCCTTTTGATGTCACAGTCCCTGGGCATGCTGGGACTGTGACGTTTTAGGGGGCGTGGTCACTGGGTGATGTTGACCACGCCCCCTAAAACGTCACAGTCCCAGCATGCCCAGGGACTGTGACATCAAAAGGGGGCGGGGTCTCCGCCTATATAAGTCACAACGCAGCCCTCGGAGAGCAGTCCAGCCGGAGAGAGCGTCGTGTCAACATCTGGAGAAGAGAAGAAGACAAGAAGTCCGGATCTCTGCTGGCAAGAGAGCTACCTGAAGACAGCAGAGGAGCCGGCCGAAGAACTGGAGAGAAGAGAGCGGAGAAGAACCAACCGGACGCCGGGAGAAGACGAAGCGGAGGGACCCCCGAAGCCGGAAGAAGACCCCCGAAGCCGGAGGAAGATCCCCCCCCCCGAGCTGTTTAATAAAATATTTTAAAAACTTGTGTAGTGTGTTTTATTACTTACACTTTTTCCCTAGGTGAATGGGTAGGGGTACCATGTACCCCATACTCATTCACATAGGGTGGGGGGCCGGGATCTGGGGGCCCCCTTATTAAAGGGGGCTCCCAGATTCCGATAAGCCCCCGCCCGCAGACCCCGACAACCAACGGCCAGGGTTGTCGGGAAGAGGCCCTTGTCCTCATCAACATGGGGACAAGGTGCTTTGGGGTGGGGGGGGCCCGCAGGGCGCCCCCCTCCCCCAAAGCACCCACCCCCCATGTTGAGGGCATGCGGCCTGGTACGGTTCAGGAGGGGGGGGCGCTCGCTCGTCCCCACCCCCTTTCCTGACCGGCCAGGCTGCGTGCTCGGATCGGGGTCTGGTATGGATTTTAGGGGGGACCCCACGCCGTTTTTTCGGCGTA
This sequence comes from Aquarana catesbeiana, assembly GCF_042186555.1. NCBI lineage: Eukaryota > Metazoa > Chordata > Amphibia > Anura > Ranidae > Aquarana > Aquarana catesbeiana. The sequence continues at coordinate 169,247,608 of NC_133327.1, read as the reverse complement.
GGGGGTTCCCTTTATAATCCATACCAGACCTAAGGGCCTGGTATGCCACGCGACGGGGCTCGCAAGGTGTCAATCTCGCCGATAAAAGCGGCAAGATTGACATCCTTTTCTAGTCCCGTCGCACCTGAGTCACGTTCAAAATGAACGGACTTGTCCGTGTGTGGGCAAGTCCGTTCATTCTGAAAGTCCGCCGGAACTCCGGCGAAAGTCCGTCGGAAAGACGGGCGGACTTAGCCCGCCGGAAAGTCCGGGTGTGTGTGGGCAAGTCCGTCCGTTTTAAAGTCCGGCGCACCTGGCGGACAAAGTCCGTCGGAAAGTGTGCCGGACCAAGTAGGATAGAAAGTCCGACCGTGTGTACGCGGCATTAGGGTTGCCAACCTCCCGCAACTTTTTTTACTGGCATAATATGGAATATTTACTGACAGAGCACATTTTTACTGACAAACTGAAGAACTCCTATTAGCAACTAAAACAATCAATATTTTTAACAGTATAAACACAGTCTGTTTTTACATTTAAAAAATCAACACAGCATGACAAATTATCAGCCACCCTGCTGGGATACAGTTGAAAAACAAGTTCTGTTATGCATGCCAAAGAGAGCAATGGGCATGACCATATTGCATCTAATAGTGGAAGAGGCCTAAAAAAAGGCTGATTAAACAGAACCGCTTCTGACCACCTATCTCTAAATGAACAGAGCAGCTGCTTGAGTGAGTACACATTGCCATGGCCTCTATGCTTAGCTTCACAGTGTGGCAATTTTAACTCAACATGTAAAGTTTTACAGAGTGCATTGCCTGCCAAACTTGCCCATCTTGCTCAATGGAGCTGTACAGCAGCCGACAAAATGCAAATGATTGGTTTGCGGTTGTAACACAGTATTTCGATGCAAAATTCCTATTTGGCTGGAGTGTGCATTAAGTAGAGAGCTCAGGGTTCAGGTGTGTGCTACGTTCAGAGTGCAGGGTTCAGGGGTGCACTGCATACAGACTGCAGGGTTCAGGGGTGCGCTTAGTACAGAGAGTAGAGTACAGAGGTACCCCCTTTCCCCCAAATTGCCCCCTCCTCCAGTACAGTGCTTTACTCCCACCCCCAAATCCCTCTCCTTGGCAGTACCAGGTAAAGAACTGGTTACTCAGAAGAAGAGTGTAGCGTAGCTGCTGGGCATGTGGGGCTGTGGATAGAGGCTTCAGGAGCTTTTTCTTCCAGACAAGCACTGGGTTCAAACTACCTAGCTATGCAAAGAGGCAGAGCACAGTTGAGATCACACTGCAACCGGAACTAGAGGAGCAGGATCAGCAAATTTGGCTGCCTGCTCCTTCTGCTGCTGGTTCCAGCCTGCTTCTACTTATAAATAATCTAAACTGGCTCCAAACTCTGCCTGGATAAGTGGCTGCTGGTGCTGCATCAAACTGCCAAGGGGTTCTTTCTTACACTTACCGAGCCAACACTAACCTGCCTGAAAAATGGGACTGATTTATACTGACATAAAATTTCTCTTATGGACAATTACTGACAGCTGTAAAAATCACTGATTTTAACAAACTGACAGTAAATTTACTGACAGTTGGCAACTCTGCTACCTGTTATTATAAAGATAAGATAAATTCTATCTAAATGGTGGACATAGTGGACTAATATTTATATATGTTTACCTTTGTCTAAAAATGTGCTATTGACCATATGTTCTAACGAGTCCTCTGGATGCAAGAACAGTCAATGTGGATTAATAACCAGCTGAGTCAAAAGCTAAGTCTCCTTTTACGCTTGGAAAGCTGTTAACAAAACAAGGCCTCTTGGTGAAGGCCTGAGGGAACATAACAGAAACGTTGCTACATATTACAAATCTGTGAATTTACCATCCACATGTGTCCTGCTGATAAACAAGATCACTCAGGTACTTCCAGGTTTAGCAGTTTTGCTTCTTAAGTCAGATCCAGCTCACTGAACAGAGAAGATGATGCTCATTAATTATGTAATCAGAAGGTGCCCAAATTCTGAGGTTAAATTCTTCAATTCAGGAAGAGCAACATTAGGTCCAGGATTAGACCCGGGGGGCATTTCCCATAGCATTTGACTGTTTGTCTAGAGTAATTTGAAGTAACTGACAAAGTTCCTTATCTTACCAGGAATAACTGCACCTAGAGGTATTTCTTGTTTTCTAACACATGAAGATGCTTCTCCAATAGCTCCACCTTATTCTGAATTTAAATTAATTTCTCAACACAATGTAAATCATCTGAACAGCTACTTTTGAGAGTAAATCCCAGTGATTTTATATTACATTTGCTAATTGCTTTTAGTCTACATCTAGCTCCGATGCTGACTGAGCGTGGGAGGTGAAATTAGTTTGTGCTTTCCCTGGGGAGACCCTGGCTAATCTTATTAGAGCTCATTTATTGAGTCACCCATCAGCCATAGGGTGTATATATTTCATTTTTTCCCCTCTTGCAATTTCTGAAGGTTGATTAGTTTCCCTAAGGTTGTTTCATTTTTTTTATATTGTAATCAAAACTAATTTGCAAATGTAATGGGAATGTATGGAGTCAAATGCCAAGTTTGTACATAACAGTATGGTTCTAATTCAGCTAAGAGGTCTTCACGAGACACACAAAGGAGTCAGTGAAAATCATTAATCATTCATATGGCTTCATATTCATCATTCATATGGCTTGAATCTGTCACTCACCCTAGATCCAGTCATTTCATAAGCATACATCATTTAAAAAAAGTTTCCATGTAATGGCAAAGTTTTCTTGCATGCAGCAAGCTGGATCTTGAAATTATTGCACAACTATCCTTGGCAACAACTTTCATTCTCTAATACCGTCCTTAGACCCACAAATGACCATGAGACTAGCAGGCACATGTCATACACTCTTGTTCACAAGGAGCAAGTGGTGCAGACACAGCATTAATGTTTCCATCAGCTGTTTGCCTTCATGTGAAAGGAGAAATGGGAATGGGCGGTGGTCATGTTTGGTACACGTAGACATGAGTTTATTGCTCAACTCAAACCATCTACAAAACAAACAAAAACAAAAACAAAAAAACAATCACAACTGTAATCACCTATCTCAAAGACAAGCAGCTGGGACAAGTCACAGAATAACAAATAGGAAATAAATTCCATTGTGCAATGCAAACGTTTCTCAAGGTGGTAACTGTAATTCTTTGGAAAAAGATTTTTTTTATTGGAGGCAGAATACATTTTCTTCTGAATTGAGAATGTCTTTAAAATTCATGTTTGATCGATGTGTTGATGCATTTTATACCAAAGAATGGAGATAATGGAAGATGGAAGATGATGCCATTGAGTTTCAATATAAGTCCACAATCAGATTACTCTATTTTTCTAAACAATCTATATTGTTAGATACTAAAAATGCTATTTATATACAGATGTATTAAAATGTATCTGTACAACATTTTTATTTTTAAAAGTAAAAGTCCTGCCTAGATGAACATACTCCAAGACATCTTCTATTACAATACTTAACCAGAAATAATTAGGTGATTATTAACAGCTTTACTGTAATTTAAAGTTTATCTAAACCCAAAAACACAAATTGTGTGTGATATATATATATATATATATATATATATATATATATATATATATATATATGTATATATATATATATTATATAAATATATATATATACACACACATGTATATATATATACACACACATACACAGTGTGTATGTATATGTGTGCATATTGTATATGTATGTATATATATATATATATATATATATATATATATATATATACAGTATATCTTCCCACGCAGGGGGGTTCTTACCATCAATGTGAAAAATGATAAATTTTTTTCACTTTTTTTTACAAATAAGTGTAGCACCCTCTAGTTGTTTGTAATTAAAAAATAATGTGTCTGCGCTAGAAAAAAATCACTACACTCAAAGTGCAGTATTAATAAACATAAGCAACCTGAGTGTTGAAATAAAATATAAAGTGCACAATACTATATAAACAGAGAATGTGAATGATCAAACAAAGTGACATATCAATTAAAATAATAAATAAATACTGGAGGGTATAGCAAATGGTGAATAAATAAAGTCCAAAAACGTGAATATCCAATGATGTAAAAGTGCCCGAATAAATTAGTCCCAAAATTAGGTGATTTTCACATATTCTATCTTCCAAAATGTGCCACCAAGAAACATGCTGTAGTGTCTTCCAGCCGCCCCCACAGGTGTATATGCTCACCTTCCTGTGTGTGACACAGCGATTAAACTATGCCAAACAAAGCCTTGGAGCCACTCCTGTGCTCATTAGGAACCAGCTGTGTAAACTTCCAATGTTCTTCAGAACCCCATTACTGCAAAGTAAAGGGCAGCATCTCTGCAAAGGGGCCTCCTGTCTTTCTTATACTCGTTTTACCAGTGCTCCCTGTTCCCCTGCAGCCAGAGAAACTACCCAGAACTTCCAGGCATACAAAAGCACGTGAGCTTCTCCTTTCTGTCAATTGCGGGATGCAAGCTCTGTCACGTGACAGAGCTTGCATCCCGCAATTGACAGAAAGGAGAAGCTCACGTGCTTTTGTATGCCTGGAAGTTCTGGGTAGTTTCTCTGGCTGCAGGGGAACAGGGAGCACTGGTAAAACGAGTATAAGAAAGACAGGAGGCCCCTTTGCAGAGATGCTGCCCTTTACTTTGCAGTAATGGGGTTCTGAAGAACATTGGAAGTTTACACAGCTGGTTCCTAATGAGCACAGGAGTGGCTCCAAGGCTTTGTTTGGCATAGTTTAATCGCTGTGTCACACACAGGAAGGTGAGCATATACACCTGTGGGGGCGGCTGGAAGACACTACAGCATGTTTCTTGGTGGCACATTTTGGAAGATAGAATATGTGAAAATCACCTAATTTTGGGACTAATTTATTCGGGCACTTTTACATCATTGGATATTCACGTTTTTGGACTTTATTTATTCACCATTTGCTATACCCTCCAGTATTTATTTATTATTTTAATTGATATGTCACTTTGTTTGATCATTCACATTCTCTGTTTATATAGTATTGTGCACTTTATATTTTATTTCAACACTCAGGTTGCTTATGTTTATTAATACTGCACTTTGAGTGTAGTGATTTTTTTCTAGCGCAGACACATTATTTTTTAATTTTAATACTATACACGAATATGGAACGTGATTGAGTGTTTGCAGCTGGACTCCACTGTTCACTTATTACTCTATAGGCATTTGTCCGTAAGTGGCTCGCAAGGTTTTTAGCTATTATTCTGTTTCCTCTAGTTGTTTGTGTTTTTGTTACAGCCAGTGCAGGTAAATTTAGGCAGGCCTAGCTGTGAGCTAGGCCTGTTTGTTTGATCTGGGGGCTGGGGAGTGGTTTAGTGTAGCAGCAGGTGACTGATATGTACTTCATCTCTCTGGGCGCCAGAGAGATGAAGTACATATCAGTCACCTGCTGCTACACTAAACCACTCCCCAGCCCCCAGATCCTCTGTTTCTAGAGAGTTCTGGAAAAGAGGCAGGGCAGAGGATGGAAGTGGCATGGAGTATATCTGGGAGCCCTGACCAATCCCCAACTAAGATTGGCGGCGGGAAGGTCTCCTATATATACTCATGGTCAGCCTGCTGTGGGAGTCCCCTCCGGTGTAGCAAACAATAACGATGAAAAAGGACATTTGTGCTAACTGAAACACGACGGACTACTGATCCCAGAAAGTCCTGTGCAAATCCTGCCAACCCTCTTGGCTGCAGCAACTTGACTTCAACGAAACCACAGTCTCTCCCTCTGGCTTCACATCCAATCCTGGCATGTCCCTCTCAGAGCTTCTCACTGTGCTTTTCACTCACCGACCCTGGAATGGATCCCTCCTGAATGACTTGCCTAGCAGTGCTCCCCACTCTCCTCCTCCTGTTCAGGACATCTCTCAATGACAGTGTAAAGAGAGGCTCCCTCCCAGCTCCCCAGCTCCACGTCCGAGGTCACCTTCCCCCGGAAAGGGGGCTCCCTCAAGGGCCACGACAGCCTAATACTCCATCACTCAGTTCTTCCACCCGACAACTCCTCCCACAGCAGGCTGACCATGAGTATATATAGGAGGCCTTCCCTCTGCCAATCCTAGTTGGGATTGGTCAGGGCTTCTAGATACACTCCATGCCAATCCCATCCTCTGCCCTGCCTAAATTTACCTGCGCTGGCTGTAACAAAACACAAACAACTACCTTTAGCAACCTACCTAAAGTAGAGGGTGCTACACTTATTTGTAAAAAAAATTGAAAATAATTTATCATTTTCCTTCCACTTCACAATTATGTGCCACTTTGTGTTGGTCTATCACATAAAATCCCAATAAAATACATTTACGTTTTTGGTTGTAACACGACAAAATGTGGAGAATGTCAAGGGGTGTGAATACTTTTTCAAGGCACTGCAGTTTTGGTAAGGCCCCTTTCACACATGCGGACCGTATGTCCGTATTTCATCCATCCGCTTTCGGATGAAATACGGACATACATGCATCCCTATGGGATAGCGGGTGTCAGCGGATGTACATCCGCTGACACCCGATGTTGTCCGGCTCCGCTCTCGTCCGATTCTGCGGACGGAAGAAAATCCTATTTTTCTATCCGTCTGCAGAGCGGATCGGATGAACACGGACAGATGGTCCGTGTTCCTCCGATCCCCCATAGGGGAGAGCGGAGATCTGACAGGGCGGTCCCTGCACAGTGTGCGGGTCCCGCCCTGTCATCTGCCGGCTCAGCTGGGGAAAGCGGAGCGATCCCCGCTGAGCAGCGGATAAACACGGGGCGGATCAACACGGATCCGTCCCGTGTGAAAGGGGCCTTAATCTAAAGTTGATTATACAAAAATAGTATGGTCAGATTGTAATCTGTAAGATGACCCCCCCAACAAGGAACACTGTGAAGTTGATTTACTAAAACTGCAGAGTGCATAATCTGGTGCAGCTGTGCATGATTAGCCAATTAGCTTCTAATTTCAGCTTGTTCAATTAACAACAAACCAGGAAGCTGATTGGTTTCTATGCAGAGCTGCACCAGATTTTGTACTCCTGTTTTAGTAAATCAACCCCTGTGTTTACCAGTAGTTAGGGTGGATTCACACTGATGCACTGCACTTTGGTTGTAGCGCAGTGTACCCACAGTTTTTATACGGGTTTGCAGCCCTTTCCCATAGAGTTCTATTATGTTCCACGGCTTCTGTGTGCTTTCAAAGAGTGTTTATATAAGTAAATATGTTTAGAAAGTTATTTTAAAACATCTGGCATGCAGGCCAGCCAATTTAAATAACATAAATGCATAAATACTGCATGTAACATTTTGAGAATTTATCAGAACACAGCAGGCATCTGACATGAAGGTGATATTGAGGGCACTGACAGTACAGAATACATAACCACTAATCCCAAAGAAGAATAAATACCTATGCAATTGCCATGCCTCTTTCAGCTTGTAGTGAATAATACAATGGACAGATTTCACAGCATCTAAAACCTATAGGTCCACCTGTGTACTAACCCTTAATCCTAAATGCAACTCTGTGAATGCTATCCCAGCCAGAACACTAGCTGCATACAGTTTACATGTTCATGTGGTTTTCTCCCACACTCCAAAGACATGCTGGTAGGTAATTGGTTCCTGTCTACATGTTTAAATTGGCCCTAGTATGCATGTGTCATTTCATATGATAACTTTTATGCCCCGTACACACGGTCGGATTTTCCGATGGAAAATGTCCGATCGGAGCGTGTTGTTGGAAATTCCGACCGTGTGTGGGCTCCATCGGACATTTTCCATCGGATTTTCCGACACACAAAGTTGGAGAGCAGGAGATAAAATTTTCCGACAACAAAATCCGTTGTCGGAAATTCCGATCATATGTACACAAATCCGACGGACAAAGTGCCACGCATGCTCAGAATAAATAAAGAGATGAAAGCTATTGGCCACTGCCCCGTTTATAGTCCCAACGTACATGTTTCACGTCACCGCGTTTAAAACGATCGGATTTTCCAACAACTTTGTGTGACCGTGTGTATGCAAGACAAGTTTGAGCCAACATCCGTCGGAAAAAATCCTAGGATTTTGTTGTCGGAATGTCCAAACAAAGTCCGACCGTGTGTACGCCCTATTAGACTGTAAGCTTCTTGAGGACAGGGACTGATGTGAAAGTACAGTATTTACAGTGCTGTGTAAAATAGCTGGCACTATATAAATAACTGTAATAAATAATAATTAAAGTGGTTCTAAAGGCTTAAGATTTTTTTATCTTCATGGATTCTATGCACGAAGGTAAAAAATCTTCAGTGTGCAGCTCCCTCCTCAGCCTCCCCTAATACTTGGCTAAGCCCGATCTTACAATGTGCATGAAAGCAGCGGCTCTCTCAAGTCTCTCCCTCCTCATTCACTGAAATGAAACAGCAGGAGCCATTGGCTCCCACTGCTGTCAATCACAGCCAGTAAGGACAGACTGGGGGGCAGGGCTGAGCCAAGCTCTCTGTGTCTTATGGACAAAGAGAGTTGGCTCTGGAGCAATCAAGCTGCTTGCTATGGGGGCACTTGACAAGTAAGAGGGGACAAAGAGTACTGGTAGGGGACTGGAGGACTGGTGGAGGATCAAGGCTGCTCTGTACAAAACCATTGCACAGAGCAGATAAGTGTAACATGTTTTTTTTTCCTTTACAAACACTTTAAATTACTATTCCTTTTTATAACCTGTTTCAGATTTACTGGTCCTTTAATATATATATATATATATATATATATATATATATATATATATATATATATATATATATATATATATATCTTTCCAATACGCCATTAATTTTGTCTTTCAAAACAGATGTGTTTATTTTTCAGACAGTGAAATTATAATACAGAAAGAAAGAAAGAGGCTGGTTGGGAGACTGTAGGCAAACTGACAGTCTAAGGGAGAATCAATTCATCCCTTGCTTTCACCACTCCAATGTGGCTGGGAATTTATCAAATATACCGGAGCAGAAATTAATATACACTTTGGAACTTTATTCTCTACTGTAAAATCATTCAGTCTAGACAATATTGATGTGCTAAATGAGATTTAGAAAAAAATTTTGGACAAGATGAGCATATTAGAATGCAGGACAATATCCACATATAAATAAGCAAGCCATCCCTACATTAGGAAATTTAAACTTTTCACTTGACATTATAATGAATCACTCATAGCTTATGTGAAATATTTTGTTCCTTGTTACACCTCATAGAAAGGTTAGCAAAAATTTACTGCCTGCATGTTCACATTAAAATAGGATTAAAATAGCGCATCGTCTTGGATATTGGTTGACATCTACAAATGGCTGCCCTGTAGGCAATGAACACTTGAATATAGAAGGTTCTGTCTGCTAAGTGGATAAATTATGGCATACAGTATCTCACAAAGTGAGTACACCCCTCACATTTTTGTAAATATTTTATTATATCTTTTTATGTGACAACACTGAAGAAATGACACTTTGCTACAATGTCAAGTAGTGAGTGTACAGCTTGTATAACAATGTAAATTTGCTGTCCACTCAAAATACCTCAACACACAGCCATTAATGTCTAAACAGCTGGCAAGTGAGTACACCCCTAAGTGAAAATGTCCAAATTGGGCCCAACGTTTCAATATTTTGTGTGCCCACCATTATTTTCCAGCACTGCCTTAACCCTCTTGGGCATGGAGTTCACCAGAGCTTCACAGGTTGCCACTGGAGTCTTCTTTCACTCCTCTATGATGACATCACGGAGCTGGTGGAGATTAGAGACCTTGCGCTCCTCTACCTTCCATTTGAGGATGCCACACAGATGCTCAATAGGTTTTAGGTCTGAAGATATGCTTGGCCAATCCATGACCTTTACCCCCAGCTTCTTTAGCAAGGCAGTGGTTGTCTTGGAGGTGTTTTGGGGGTCATTATCATGTTGGAATACTGCCCTGCAGCACAGTCTCCAAAGAGAGGGGATCATGCTCTGCTTCAGTATGTCACAGTACATGTTAGCATTCATGGTTCCCTCAATGAACTGTAGCTCCCAGTGTCAACACCACTCATGCAACCCCAGACCATGACACTCCCACCACCATGCTTAACTGTAGGCAAGACACACTTGTCTTTGTACTCCTCACCTGGTTGCCGCCACACACACTTGACACCATCTGAACCAAATAAGTTTATCTTGGACTCATCAGACAACAGGACATAGTTACAGGACATAGTTACAGTAATCCATGTACTTAGTCTGCTTGTCTTCAACAAACTGTTTGCAGGCTTTCTTGTGCATCATCTTTAGAAGAGGACGGGGGATGACAGCCTTCTGGGATGACAGCCATGCAGACCAATTTGATGCAGTGTGTGGCGTATGGTCTGAGCACTAACAGGCTGACCCCCCACCTCTTCAACCTCTGCAGCAATGCTGGCAGCACTCATACGTCTATTTCCCAAAGACAACCACTGTTCTGAGTGGAACCTGTCCTGTTAAACCACTGTATGGTCTTGGCCATCGTGCTGCAGCTTGGTTTCAAGGTCTTGGCAATCTTCTTATTACCTAGGCCATCTTTATGTAGAGCAGCAATTATTTTTTTGAGATCCTCAGAGGGTTCTTTGCCATGAGATGCCATGTTGAACTTCCAGTGACCAGTATGAGAGCGTGAGAGCGATAACACCAAATTTAACACACCTGCTCCCCATTCACACCTGAGACCTTGTAACACTAATGAGTCACATGACACCGGGGAGGGAAAATGGCTAATTGGGCCCAATTTGGACATTTTCACTTATGGGTGTATTCACTTTTGTTGCCAGCGGTTTAGACATTAATGGCTGTGTGTTGAGTTATTTTGAGAGGACAGCAAATTTACACTGTTATACAAGCTGTACACTCACTACTTTACATTGTAGAAAAGTATCGTTTCTTCAGTGTTGACACATGAAAAGATATAATAAAATATTATTTACAAAAATGTGAGGGGTGTACTCACTTTTGTGAGATACTGTAGTTTGGAGAAACACAACACACAAAATTCTGAATGTGATGTATATTGTTCTTCATTATTTTTATTTCAAACTTATTTTTACCTATAATAGTGATGGTCCAAAAGAAGGCAAAACTCATGAAGCAGTTTTTAATTTATCCTCATGGTGGGGAAAGAAAATTATTCCCTATCAGTGCTTTCAAATTAATTCTTGTAGCTTGGGTCTTTCTAGAAAAAAGTGAATCGAAAGTCTTTATCGTTGTGTTATAGATAGCCACCACTGTCATTAGGAAAGATATTAAAGTGAAACTAAAGCCCAAACTTATTTTTTTTTAGTTTTGGAAAGAGTGGTGAGGGGCTATAACAACTGTCAGCTTTTCTTTTGCTGTCTGTGTCCCAGCTAGGCAGATACTCTTTCCACTGACAAAAGGCTAAGTGGAGATTTACCTTTGAAGAGTTAAGCCCATTCGACAGGAAACAAAATGATCAGAGTTTTGAACCATTTCACATTTAATCAAAGAAAAAAAAGGAGCTTTGGCATTTGGGGAATAGGTTGTGGTAAATAAGCACCCTCCTAATCCATAGTATCAGGTACCAGTGCTTCAGCAGCCTCTCCTCCTCGTTTTATGTATAATGGAGAGCTACTGCTAGCACATATTCTTTGAAAAAAAATCTACTCTTTACAGCAAGTGTCAGGGCCATCAATCATAACCCCCATAAAGTGCCAAGGCCATCAATGAAAATCCCCAAGAAGAGTGAGGGCCATCAATGATAACACCCAGCAATAACCCTCAGCAAGTGGCAGGGCAAGCAATAATCCAAAGCACAATAATAAATACCAGCACAATAACCACCCCTGCCACAATAAGAGGGAGGATGAGAGGTGGTGATAGAACAGAGAAGGGGGAGAGAGAGCAGAGGAGTAGGGAGAAAATGAGTAGAGGAGGTGGACAGAGCAGAGAAGGATAGAGGCCAGGGGGAGAGAGAGCAGAGGGGGTGGAGAGCTAGGGAAGAGAGTAGAGGGGGAGGGGAGGATCAAGGGGGGAAAGCAGAAGGGGGAGGGGCAGTGGGAGGGAGAGAAGGGAGAGCAGGGAGGAGCACGGGAAGGAAAACAGAGCAGAGAGAGAGGAAAGATAGTGGGGGAGAGAGAACAGGGGGGGGGGGCAGAGGAGCGAGAGCAGAGAGGAGCAGAGGAGGGAAAACAGAGCAGAGAGATAGAGCACAGGGGAAGGAAAGTGGGGGGGAGAGAATGGGGGCAGAGGAGGGAGAGAGCAGATGGGTGGCAGAGGGGGGAGATACAGTGGAGGGGTGAGATAGAGTGGGGGGTCAGAGGGGAGAGAGAGAAGAAGGGATAGAGAATGGGTGGGAGAGAGTGCAGAGGGAAGACAGCAGAGGGGGAAGAGAAAGCAAAGAAAATAGTTGGGGGAGGGAGCAGAGGAGGGCAAAGAGCAGGTGGGAGAGAAAAGGGGAAAGGGAGAAACAGTAGGAAGAGTGAGCTGAAGAGATCATGGGAGGGAGGGGGTCACCCATGGAAAGACAAGCTGTGACTAGGATCAGGAATGTAAAGATGTGCCCGCCCATAACCTCTGATGCCGTAACCTATTTGGTGGGGACCAGTGATTTAATTGATCAAAGGCAAAAGCACTGTATGACAGCCAATCGCAGCCACATTTTTTGTCAAGATTACCTCCTCCTGCATGTTACAGATACCAGCATTGGTGGGCATGGGGTTCCCTGGGACTTCTCCTGGGCTAGCTTACTCAGTTGTGGAAGAGACTAAAGACAGGGACTTTGCTAGGGCAAGTAACAGCACCTTATTGGCTGAGGACTTAAACAGAAGTAAAGGTTTTTTTTTTCCCCACCATACTTACCTAGGTGGTCCCCCACCGCCTCTGCCTTGAGAACCCAGCCATTGAACATCACCAATGGCATGGTTCTCTCAGCTTCCCAAGCAGATAACTTCTGCCTGTCAGTCAGCAGCTCTCCGCTCTGCCCCCCCACGCCCACTGGAGTGCTAGGCTGTGGAGGGGTGGGGAGTGGCCATCTCAGGCTCTCAGCGGCTCGCTGAGAGGCTGAGACAGGCATCAGTCCAGGCACCTGGCAGATCCAGACTTCATTGTCATGATGACGAGGTGCCTGGACTGATTCCTGTGATGTCAGTAGACAGCAGACTGCAGCCCGCTCTCTGCTGAAAACGGGTCACAGGAGTGCAAAACAAATTGCACTATAGGAGAAACCCAGTAAAACTAGCTCAGGCTGTACTTCTCCTTTAAGGAAAGAAGGCTGCAGCAGCACACCGTCTCTCTTCTGCAGGTATATGCTGCACCACTCAGTTAATGTGCTGGGGTTTGGAAACTCTGGCAGGTATCAAGCAGATGAGGGTGCTGTAAGACATTTTGGGGGTGCTATAGACCACCCAAGCACCCTTAATCACCTTTGGCACTGCCAGTGCAAAAGATAGGTGCAGCTGCAGCCCCCACCTAAAGAATGGACAATATTTAATTGAAATCTTGATGTCCCACCACATATCATGTTGTGCAGTGTGAAAGAGCACAGTGTGTCCTACCCCTCTTGGGTGCCCATGTGGGTACAATTTGCACACATAGAGGTTATTGCCATTGGCTTGAGGGTAAAGCCATGTTGTTAAGTTAGGACTCGCAGAACAGAAAAACTAAAGGTTTTAAAAGTAGTTAGTGGTTAATATACAGCAGTCATTTTTTTTAAAAGGAAACCTGTATGATAACAAATACAGAGGAAGACATTGCTAACCTCTTAAAATGCTAGTTGTCTGGCTGTCTCTGGCTTCCATACCTTTGCAGTCACTGACCTGGAACAAGCAAGCAGATCAAAAAGTCAGAGTGAAGTCAGAACTCATACTTTTTCCAGGGCAGAGTTCTGAAATCACTAAATAACAGAAAAAAATCCACAGAGCTAGCGTAACAAAGGACAGCACTGACAGCCTTCATGCTTGCTCAGTACAGGTTTCCTTTAAGATCCACAGGATTAATGAATGATGTAAACCTTTTTCAGGGATGTGTAACTTAACAGTCCACACACAGAACACCAATCTAACTTCAATTGATTACATTGTGAAGCGTACAGGAAATTCTTCTCACCATTTCTAAAATTCTGAATAATGGTTTCAAGCAAAGGCACTAATTTAAATTTCTTTATATCCAACAGAATGTAATGACATGCCAATTCACAAAGAAATAAATTGCAAGCTCTTCTGGGCATGCCTTGTCCTTCACAGATATCACAGAATGGTGCAGTCATGTGACCTGTGTGCCAACTAAGCCTGCTAAATTTATTCATCCTATAGGATTCCAATATTCTGACACTTTTCTGCAACTTAATCTAAAGCTGCAAGACATATGCAGTCATGTATGGAGAAAACTCAATTTTCTTAAGGTGTGACGTGAATTGATTTATGCAATTGTTCTTGTGATATAAACTCAGTGTCCTGGTTTTATCGCTCTACAGTCCTTCCCATGTCAATTCAATTTCATACTTTCGGCAGCTGACTCTAAAACCTTCCTACACTGATTGTTGATAATGATAAAATAATTAGCCTGACTAAACACTTCCAAACCAGCAGCATATTAAGCAGGAACGCATTTGAAAATAAATCACCAACCGCACCAGTGATCAAATGTGGCAAGCAATGCCAAACTGATTGAAGCAAAGTAAAGGTTAAAGCACACTGAATTGTTTTTTTTTTTTGTAGAAAGGTAAAAAGAAATGCTGCACTGTGCAGAAAAAAATTAATTTAGAAACACTGCTTTATTTAATATGACTAGTACTTAAAGTACTGTATTTATCGGCGTATAACACGCACAGGTGTATAACACGCACATTCATTTTAGGAGGGAAGTTTCAGGAAAAAAACTTAAATTTTTAATAAGGAACTTTGAAGCAAAATAAGGGTCAGTGCCCATCTGCAGCCTCACCAATGCCATCAATGCAGCCTGATCAATGCCCATCTGCAGCCTCACATGTGCCATCAATGCAGCCTCATTAGTCTACATCAGTGTTTCTCAACTCCAGTCCTCAAGGCGCCCCAACAGGTCATGTTTTCAGGCTTTCCATTATTTTACACAGGTGATTTGATCAGTTTCACTGCCTTAGTAATTACCACAGCAGTTTCATCTGAGGGAAATCCTGAAAACATGACCCGTTGGGGCGCCTTGAGGACTGGAGTTGAGAAACACTGGTCTACATCAATGCAGCCTCACCATTGCCATCAATGTAGCAGCCTTGCCATTGCCATCAATGCAGCAGCCTCACCACTGCCATCAATGCAGCAGCCTCAACACTGCCATCAATGCAGCCTGATCAATGCCCATCTGCAGCCTAGAGGGGACAGGGAGGGGGGCGGGACAAGCACCTATGATAGACAGAACAGTGGCCCAATGGCGGCCCAGGAGATGGGACTTTCTATTACAGAGGCTGCCAAGTAAACAGGAGATTCTCACTGTATTTATTCTGACGGCGCTCATCCCGCCCCCCCTCTCTATCCCCTCAGAGGCAGTTAAAATTAAAGTATTGGCGTATAACACGCACACGCTATTTGCATCCGATTTTCATGGTGAAAAAGTGAGTGTTATACGCCAATAAATACAGTAATATTAAACCCTCAGCATTTTTAGCTTAACACATTGTGCACAATAAAACAAACATTCCCCTGTAAACTGCCATATTTAGCAGCATATAACACGCACCTTCATTTTAGGAGGGAAGTTTCAGGAAAAAAACTTAAATTTTAAATAAAGAATTTGAAGCAAAATAAGGGTCAGTGACCATCAATGCAGCCTCACCATTGCCCATCTGCAGCCTCACCTCAGATTACTGCTGCCTCGGAGGGGACAGGGAGGGGGCGGGATGAGCGCTGTCAGATTACATACAGCGAGGATTTCCTGTTTACTCGGCGGCCTCTTTAATAAAAAGTCCCGCCTGCTGGACCGGCTTCTATGATAGACAGAACACTGGCCCAATGCTTGCCCAGGAAACGGGACTTCCTATTACAGAGGCCGCTGAGTAAACAGGAGATTCTCGATGTATGTAATCTGACGGCGCTCGTCCCACCCCCCTCCCCGTTCCCTCCTAGGCAGCCTAAATTGCAGTATCCGTGTATAACACAATCGAAATAGGGACGGCACCCTCTAAATGCAGCATGTTTTACAAAAGATTTATTACAAATGGATAAAAGACACTCACATTTGAGTAGATAAAGTCCAGCATATAAAACAGTAAGATGGGTTCATCCGCGTGTTCCCAGGAGATGTGGGTCTCACGGCCGATGGAGGGGATCCTGTGTCCTGGGTCCTAGTAGCTCTCTGGTGGTACTGTGGTCACTCAGGGCCTCCCGGCGGTTTGGACGCGGGTGATGGATACTCCGTGATGCTCCATGTTGTCCTCGTGTCTTCACTTCCGGGAACGGGGTCAGGCGGGTGCTTCGCATTTGGAGCATGCGTGCTCCTTCATCAGGCTATGAAATGTGAGTGTTTTTTATCCATTTGTCATAAATCTTTTGTAAAACACGCTGCATTTAGAGGGCGCCGTCCTTCTTCCTCTTGTTTTGTTCCAGAGCTCTTTCTAGCTTCCACGGACTGGCTGCCTTCTACATAACAGCATTTTTATTATCCTAACATGGACATAAATCTTGAACTTGCTGTGAAACATTAACATTTACCACCAAGTTCCCCCTCCCATTTTTCGCCCAACCTTAACCTTCCCCTTTCCAAACCCCCTCCCCCCTGCTTTTCCAGTTATATGTACATAGCTACATCCAGAGTGTGCCGTATTAACCCTTTGATTGTTTGACGGCATAGAACACGCACACACTATTTGCACCCTATTTTCAAGGTGAAAAGGTGCGTGTTATATGCCAATAAATACAGTATTTATTAAAATTCTTACCCCAGCATTGCAGTTTACAACTTTCAATGCTGCTGGTCCTTGTTCTTTCAGCGCTGCTTCTCTGAACTTCCAGGGGGAAGGAGGGGCAAGGGAGTGCCTTGCCATCCTAGGCTATGGGGTTGTGTGTTTTTATTGATGCATACAGTGTAAGGAGATGGCATGGTCCGAACCTGATTTGGAACATTGGCAAGGATTCAAAGAAGCTGCATGCTCATTACCTGAATAAATCAGATGCTGAAAGTGCTTATAAACTGGGGGTTAATTATCACTTTAGGAATAATATAGAAAAATGGTAACATAATTGTTTTTTTTTTTGTTTTATAACGTGTTTCATAGACCATAATATTCCTGCTTCCTTGGTATTTGCAAGCAAAGATGGGTAATATGCTCTTAGATCACAGGTATCCTTTTGGTGAGAGCTCTGTGTTTGATCTCCCAGACTCTGTCTGTTTAACTTGCATACATGGGAGTTTGCTTATCTGCCAAAGGATTTTTATTTCTATAAATCTATTTCAGAGATTTACTCAGCATTGACACACAGTACAACCCTGTCTGGCAAGTCAGGAGACCTGCTTTTTATGGTCACACTTAAGCATCTCTTACATATTTTGTACCTTCCCCAGCCTGCGACTTATATGAAAGGAGAAGCAGTATACCGAGGAGTTAATTTGTTACCATGCTCTCTCCTCCTATTAGCATGTCTATTGTTAGTTTATGAGCTCTGTAGTACAGTTTCTCCCTCTTGCAGTCTGAGCTGTTTAAAAAAAAAAAAAAAATCTTTTCCTATGGTTTGATAAAGGGGCCCTCCTTTCTGCCCTGAAACATGTAGCCACATCCCCTCCACTGCCTGTCTTCACTCAGCCAAGAGAGGTGCTGTTTTGGAGCCACAGCCATCCTGTCACTTCTGGAAGCTGCTGATGCTTATGTTCCAGCTTGAAGCCTGACAGCTGCACTTCCTTCAAGAACTCTGCTTTAACCAGCCACACGCCTACTGAGCTCTGCAGCCTCACAGTGACCCTATAGAAGTCTATACGGGTCTATGACAAGCCTTGTTCTATTTTTATCTAGTGAGTGCATTTTAATTGTTTTATACTGTATGCCTTTTTAAATAAATCACTACACCTAGATGGAGGCGCCCTCTTGTGTTTGTTTTTTTTTTAAACTCACCTGGCTGCAAATTTAAAAGAAAAGATAATTTTTAATTATATTAAATAGAAAAATGGCGTATAAAGAGATTGTATGTTATTCATAATTTAACTAAACTGATGTTTTCCATTCTTTTAAAGTAAACCTATAAGAAGAATATGGAAGCTGCCATTTTTTACTGTATTCTGAAAATACAAGTTGCCTGGCTGTTAGGCTATCAAATGGCCACAGACGGACATATACTGTGAATAGAAGCCTAAACTTTTGCACCCGCTAATACAGATGTTTTCATACAGGAACATATATATGCCCTTGGGCACAGGCAGTCTGTCTGTATGCATGTAGGTTATCAGTACACAGACGCAGTCTGTCATTGATTTGTATAATATACAGTATGCAAACTGTTCTTCTAGGCACAGAAATGTACTCTTCTATTCATGGTGTATGGCCCTCTGTGGCCATGTAAATGAAGACCTATGCATTTCCTGGCTATTATGCTCACCCACAGGCTTTATTAGTTTACCTAATTGATATGGAACAAGAATGCACATCAGGAAAATCAGAGAAACATCATAAGCCCTTATCTATGTACTGTATGTATCTGTATTTCTGCTCAGTGACCCAAAGTGTTGAAGTAGGAGGGTTAGCATGAGCAGTATTGGGACGCCTGCCTTTACACGCACATGAACTTTAATAGCATCCCCGTCTTAGTCCGTAGGGATCAATATTGAGTTTGCCCACCCTTTGCAGCATTTGCAGCTATAACAGCTTCAACTTTTCTGAGAAGGCTGTCCACAAGGTTTAGAAGTGTGTCTATGGGAATGTTTGACCAATCTTTCAGAAGCGCATTTGTGAGGTCAGGCACTGATGTTGCACAAGAAGGCCTGGCTCGCAGCCTCCACTTTAATTCATCCCAGAGGTGTTCTATCCGGTTGAGTTCAGGACTCTGTGCAGACCAGTCAAGTTCCTCCACCTCAAACTCGCTCATCCATGTCTTTATGGACCTTGCTTTGTGCACTGGTCCAAATCATTTGGTGGAGAGGGGATTATGGTGTGGGGTTGTTTTGTTTTTCAGGGGTTAGGCTTGGCCCCTTAGTTCCAATGAAGGGAACTCTAAGACGTCAGCATACCAAGATGTTTTCGACAATTATGTGCTCCCAACTTTGTGGGAACAGTTTGGGGATGGCCCCTTCCTGTTCCAACATAACTGCTCACAAGTGCACAAAGCAAGGTCCATAAAGACATGGATGAGTGAGTTTGGGGTAGAGGAACTTGATTGGCTAAAGGGTGGACCAACTCTATATTGAACCCTATGAACTAAGGCGTCCCAATACTTGGTAATATAGTTTATACATAAGAGTGCACAGCCTATTACATTAGGGTGTGCAGCCCAAAGCTCAAACACACATATTTATATATATATATATATATATATATATATATATATATATATATATATGTGTAGCACCCTCTACCATAGGGTAGATATAAGCAGGCCTATTCTGCGAGCTAGGCCTGTTTGTTTTCGATCTGGGGGCAGGGAGTGGTTAGAGTAGCAGTGGGTGTGACTGACATGTACTTCAGCTTTTGGGCACTTCCCCTGCTTTCAGTGAGAATGTTCTGGAAGAGGGACAGGGCTGAGAGTTGAAGTGGCATGGAGTACATGTGAGGAACCCTGACCAATCCCCAACTAGCATTGGCAGGGGGCAGGCCTCCTACATATACTCACGGTCAGCCTGCTGGGGATGAGTTGTTGGCTGGGTGAACTGAAGGATGGAGTGCTAGACTGCGTGCAGGAGGAACACCCCCATTTTGGGGGGGTGCGACTCAGGTAGAGGAGCTTGGGGGCTAGGAGGGAGCCTCTACTTACATGGTCATGGAGAGGTGTCCTGAAACAGGAGCTGGAGAAGCAATTGGTCCACACGGTCTAGGTAAATCCTTCAGGAAGGACTCAGGAAGTAGTCGGTGAGTGAAGCACAGTGGAGATCTGGAAGAGGCATGCCAGGGGAGCTGGGTGCAGAGCGAGAGGAGAGACTGTGGGATTTTGTGTCAAATCGTTGCAGCCTGAGGGCACAGGATTTGCAAATCAGGCTTGCTGGGATCGATCAGTAGTCCATCATCAAATATCTTTTCTAAATGTTCAGGGCCGCCAAGAAGGGGTACTGCAGGCCCCTGGCCCATTAAGAATCATCAAGTGAAACTGCTTCTAGGACTTATTCAGAGTGAGGCCTAGACAGCTCAAGATGGTGGAACAGGATGTCCAATGCTGTGACAGGAAAGTGTTGTGCAGGAGAAGTGTCCTGGAGGTAGAAGTCTGCAGGGAGAGTGCAGAGGAGGAGAATGGTGTGAAGTAACGCTGTCAAGATTAGAGTCCACCATTTTTGTCCTATTCAAGGAAATGTAAAGCGTAACTGCTATAACATTGCAAATACCAATTTGTTCTATGGGCATCCCATATCCCTTCCCCCAACCAAGTTCAATCCCCCAAATAAAACAACAAAACAAAGCAAAAGACTTTTCATTGTCTACAAGTGTGACGTATGGATGTCTAGCAGTAGCAACAGGATGAATATGCGTGGATGTTAGTAACTAGTGGCAACACACCGCTATATATATATATATATATATATATATATATATATACATACAGGTATATATATAATATTGTCAAAAGTATTTGCCTTTTACTGACATTTTTTTATTTTACCTCCAGTAGTTTATTGTAAATAGTAGTGTGGTGATTACCCATTATATTGAAGATCGGCATGTGACATTTATAAACATCAACGTATTTTAGTTGTGCCCCACCAGCTCCCATCCCCCATGGACAATGTGCCTGGCTGCTGAGTTCATCTCCCCATCCCTGCCCACTGATGGGCACTGATTGGCAGTACTGATGGGCAGCACTGATGGGCACTGATTGGCAGCACTGATGGGACTAATAAGTGCCCCTAATTGACACTGATAGGTGATACTGACAGCACTGATGTCCACTGATAGGCAGCACAGATTGTTAGTACTTGTTGGCAGCACTGATGGACACTGACTGGTGGCACTGATTGGCACTGATAGGCTGCACTGATTGGCACTGATAGGTTGCACTGATTGTCAGCGTTGGTGGGCACTAATTGGCAAAACTGATGAACAGAGATAGGTGGCACTAATATTCAGCACTGATTGGCACTGATGGGCACTGATAGGCAGCATTTATGAGCACTGATAGGCAGCATTGATGGGCATAGTTGGCAGCACTGGTGAGCACTGATCGTTGGCACTAATTGGCACTGATAGGTTCCACTCATAGGTGGCACTGATGGGCACTGATATGCAGCACTTATGGGCACTAAAAGGCAGCATTGATGGGAACTGATAGACAGCACTGATGAGCACTGATTGTTGGTACTGATTGGCACTGCTAGGTGGCACTGATGGGCACTGATAAGCAGAACTTATGGGCACTGATGGGTCCTGATTGGCACTGATATGTGGCACTGATTGACACTGATTGGCAGCATTGATTGGCAGTGCAGATTGGCACTGATAGGCAGCACTGATGGGCACCGATAGGCAGCACTGATGGGCACTGATTGACAGCATTGATAGGCAGCACTGACTGGCATTGATAGGTTACACTGATTGTCAGCGTTGATGGGCAGTAATTGGCAGCACTGATGGGCACTGATGAGACACTAATAAGCGGCACTGATTGGCACTGATAGGCAGCACTGATTGGCACTGATAGGCAGCACTGATTGGCACTGATGGACACTGATAGTCACTACTCATGGACACTGACTGGGGAGAGGGGGAGTTTCACATGCAGTAGATCGTGAGGCTTGCAAGAGCCGCTCAGTGTGTGAAACTGTCTGGGAATGTAACTGCATGCAGGGAGAGAGACCAGCTATCACAACTCAGCCGCGATGTCGGGGATGGGCCTGCTATCAAACACCAGCTAATGATTGGGCTGTTTAAGAAAGGGGGTGGAGCCAAATAAACATAGTTGCCCCCCTCCAGACCCCATCCCATTGGCTAGGATTTGATAGCTGTTCGGTTCCGCCCGCCCCCAACATCACTTTTGACTTATGAGAGCTGGTCTCTCCCTGCAAGCAGTTACATTCCCTGACAGTTTCACACAGTGAGCGTTTCTGGCAAGCCTCATGATCTACTGCATGTGAAACAGGCAGTGTGGACTACACACTCCTTGGATGCAGCATTTCAGAGCAGATCACGGGAGACTTTAGGGCATGCCCAGGCACACCCGGAACACGCCAAGCGCACGCCTATGAGTGTATATATTTTGTGCAGTCTTATGTGATCTTGTATAATATAGAACAGATGGACTATTCTTTTTCCAAATCTCTTAATTTTTCTTTAAATGCAGAAAGGCACAAACCTTTCTTTCTTTGCTGTCACATGAAAAATGCATTAACTTTATTTTAATAGATAAGCCTATGTTATATTGAACTGAATAAAACAAATCTTTATCTGATATAAGACAGCATCAGACAATAAAGAAAGCTAGGTGCTGAAAGAACACAAATGGTCTGCAGAGAGCAGCAGGGGAATGGTACCAGGTACTCAATAATAACCACTTACCATTCCTGGGTTTTTCCTCTGAAAACTATGTTGTTTATAAAATAAAAATGCTAACATGATTTTTTCTTATATCAAGATAGATCAAAACAGTGAAAAGCAGATGAAGCAATGTAGAAATCTACTTTATAAATTCATGCTGACATTTTTAAGTAATCAAAAGTGGCAAATTATTAGCTTTCATATCATTTGCATCTCTAATTCTCTGTTATGTATAAAGAAAAATAAAGGTAGTGAAACAATGTAGAAATCAGCAGATTGGCTCTATCTACTGTATATAAAAGCAATCTGTCACAAGCTGCCAATAAACCTTTCCTGGTAGGAAATTTAGTTACCTAGATGTAATGCTGACCCTTCGGCTCCAATACTTACAGTATTTGAATGTAGAATGTACAGTGGGGACAGAAAGTATTCAGACCCCCTTAAATTTTTCACTCTTTGTTATATTGCAGCCATTTGCTAAAATCATTTAAGTTCATTTTTTTTCCTCATTAATGTACACACAGCACCCCATATTGACAGAAAAACACAGAATTGTTGACATTTTTGCAGATTTATTAAAAAAGAAAAACTGAAATATCACATGGTCCTAAGTATTTAGACCCTTTGCTCAGTATTTAGTAGAAGCACCCTTTTGATCTAATACAGCCACGAGACTTTTTGGGAAAGATGCAACAAGTTTTTCACACCTGGATTTTGGGATCCTCTGCCACTCCTCCTTGCAGATCCTCTCCACTTCTGTTAGGTTGGATGGTAAACGTTGGTGGACAGCCATTTTTAAGTCTCTCCAGAGATGCTCAATTGGGTTTAAGTCAGGGCTCTGGCTAGGCCATTCAAGAACAGTCACGGAGTTGTTGTGAAGCCACTCCTTCATTATTTTAGCTGTGTGCTTAGGGTCATTGTCTTGTTTGAAGGTAAACCTTTGGCCCAGTCTGAGGTCCTTAGCACTCTGGAGAAGGTTTTCGTCCAGGATATCCCTGTACTTGGGCGCATTCATCTTTCCCTCGATTGCAACCAGTCGTCCTGTCCCTGCAGCTGAAAAACACCCCCACAGCATGATGCTGCCACCACCATGCTTCACTGTTGGGACTGTATTGGAGAGGTGATGAGCAGTGCCTGGTTTTCTCCACACATACCGCTTAGAATTAAGGCCAAAACGTTCTATCTTGGTCTCATCAGACCAGAGAATCTTATTTCTCACCATCTTGGAGTCCTTCAGGTATTTTTTAGCAAACTCCATGCGGGCTTTCATGTGTCTTGCACTGAAGACAGGCTTCCATCGGGCCACTCTGCCATAAAGCCCCGACTGGTGGAGGGCTGCAGTGATGGTTGACTTTCTACAACTTTCCCCCATCCCCGACTGCATCTCTGGAGCTCAGCCACAGTGATCTTTGGATTATTCTTTACCTCTCTCACCAAGGCTCTTCTCCCCCAATAGCTCAGTTTGGCCGGACGGCCAGCTCTAGGAAGGGTTCTGGTCATCCCAAACATCTTCCATTTAAGGATTGTGGAGGCCATTGTGCTCTTAGGAACCTTAAGTGCAGCAGAATTTTTTTGTAACCTTGGCCAGATCTGTGCCTTGCCACAATTCTGTCTCTGAGCTCTTCAGGCAGTTCCTTTGACCTCATGATTCTCATTTGCTCTGACATGCACTGTGAGCTGTAAGGTCTTAGATAGACAGGTGTGTGGCTTTCCTAATCAAGTCCAACCAGTATAATCAAATACAGCTGAACTCAAATGAAGGTGTAGAACCATCTCAAGGATTATCAGAAGAAATGGACAGCACCTGAGTTAAATATATAAGTGTCACAGCAAAGGATCTGAATACTTAGGACCATGTGATATTTCAGTTTTTCTTTTTTAATAAATCTGCAAAAATGTCAACAATTCTGTGTTTTTCTGTCAATATGGGGTGCTGTGTGTACATTAATGAGGAAAAAAATGAACTTGAATGATTTTAGCAAATGGCTGCAATATAACAAAGAGTGAAAAATTTAAGGGGGTCTGAATACTTTTCGTCCCCACTGTATCTACATACAAGTTCCAAATTAGTAACGTAAAGTATCAAAGTCAGTGGGTCAGGATAACAGCCAAGCAACCAACATTTTCAGAATGAGCCCAGCATGGTAGCATCTTTTTAAAATTGTGACAGAGAGTGGGGGGGAAGAAGATCCCCTACTCGCTGTCAAAACAGGGGATCAGGAGGGGTGCAGGGGTTGCTGCATCTATAACAAGTTACATAATACACACTGAATATGGATGTAACATGCAACATGGTACAATAGGTGAACTTATCCTTTAAGGCTGAATTCACACTATGGGCAGTGACCAACGTTTTACTGCAATGTAAAATGCCATTCACTGCAAGGACACAAAGAAACAAATGTTTTCTGTGTGTCATATTCACACTGCAACACAGCCAGGAGCTCCACTAAAACGCAGAGATTATTAGCAGTATCTGCTATTATAAAATGAGCATTAATAGCAGTATCTGCCCTACACACCTACAGGCCAATTTTATCAGACTCCAATCTTTTGAAAAGTAGAGATTAATGAACTGCTTTGCACAAACTCAGACTCTTGGCAGATCAGGCAACACTTTAATTTGCATTTTTTTTTTTGCACTGGTTACTCATGGCCTAGGTGTTGATTCACTTCTGTTCACTCCACCCTCTTGTCATATCAGAATGTTCCCTTTTGGAAAACTGCATGCATGAAAACTTGTTTGACTATGTCATGGGACATTATTTTATAAATATTTTGTTTTTACATTTCTGTCTTCCTCTCCCTGTATATGTAAATGACTAAAGGTGTGCAGTGTGTTGGGGTGATGCAGAAAAAGAAATGCTGTGGGTAGATTATTGTACACATGATAACTACATGTGTAAAGAATATATTCTGTGATCATCAGTCTTTTTTAAATTAATATGGCTCTTTGGGTCTGGAATCTTAAGCACCATACACACTATCAGATTTTCTGCTGATTTTTTCCTTCAGATTTACCAAAACCATATAATATGAGGTCAAACCTTAGGCATTTCAATCTGTATGCAATCAGGCAGGCCCTTGCACTACATGGTTTTGGTAAATCTGAGAACAAAAATCAGCAGAAAATCTGATAGTGTGCATGGGGCTTAACTCAATTTTTGTGATATTTGACATGATGCTAGTGTTCCTCCTCTGTAAAAAGCTAAGTATTGCTGTGCAGAAGATGACAGGAGACTGCTATCAAGACACGTACATGTGTTACCTGTATTCAAAAAATGTTATTTTGTTATTTTTCAAGGAATACACAACTGTAATAAAATGTGTTTTTTTTATTTCAAATTTATAATCCATGCTATTCCATGCGATTTTCTATTCATGGCACCAGGCACCTGCAAAGTTTTTTTTATTTACTGAATGAATATGACAAAGGCAAGTTAAAATGTGACTTTCCCCCCAAATACACGTTTCACCAGGTTTTGACCCACTATTTAGCTGTCTCCCAGATCTGTGTCTGCTCTCCCACTTGTGGCCTCTTGTTACTAATTGGTTTTCTTATAGCATACCAAGTGGGGTGAAAATATAGAGCACAGAAGAAAAACTCTAATTGTGCCATATTTCTTGTGCAATTAAGATCAACAACAAGGTTAACATTTTAAAAACATAAAACAACCAGCACAACAGCTTCAGCTCTGTCTGACAAGGCTCATCTTTTTTATTTTCTCAAGGGTATCTGGTGGAGTTGGGAAGTTTTATTTCAGCAATTTGGAACAAAGTATCGTATACCCTCTATTAACAGTGTTTTACAATTGTATGTATGTACAGTATATTGTCTTTGACTGTAGTGAACTAACTATGATGAATTACTTAATATTTAGTGATGCCTCATCTCCTATTAATCTTGATCCATAAAACTCATAGAATAGGTGGGCCCTCCAAGAGATTGTTAATAAAATTTAGTACAGTATATTACCAAAAGTATTGGAACACCTGCCTTTACACACACATGAGCTTTAATGGCATCCCAGTCTTAGTCAGTAGGATTCAATATTGAGTTGGCCCACCCTTTGCAGCTATAACAGCTTCAACTCTTCTGGAAAGGCTGTCCACAAGGTTTAGGAGTGTTTCTATGGGAATGTTTGTCCATTCTTCCAGAAGTGCATTTGTGAGATCAGGCACTCAATATTGAACACTACAGACTAATGCCCCGTACACACGATCGGACATTGATCGGACATTCCGACAACAAAATCCATGGATTTTTTTCCGACGGATGTTGGCTCAAACTTGTTTTGCGTACACACGGTCGCACAAAGTTGTCGGAATTTCCGATCACCGAGAACGCGATGACGTCAACCACGTACGACGAGACTAGAAAAGGCCAGTTCAGAACCAACCGTGGCACCCTTTGGGCTCCTTTTGCTAATCTCGTGTTAGTAAAAGTTTGGTGAGTGACGATTCACGCTTTTTCAGACTCGTGGTTTTCAGATCGTTTTCTGCTGTTCAGTTTGTGCTTGTGGATTTGTATTTGGGGGATTTCTCCTTCTTCCAGAGGTGGGGGGTTTCTGGTCTCCTCGGATGAGGGGTGTCCTCCGAGTCTTTTCTCCCCTATGTGAAACAAAAAAGGTATACTTAGCACACAGATATTTAATGGCAGAACTATAAATATGAAACATTGCTTGGAAGTGGGGTACAATTGTCTATTTTGGCAGAGTTCCAAGATGTATAATTTGTATTGTCCTTTGTCAAGCTTCAATACTTTACCTGTCTTGTACAAGATTCACAGATGGAGACCCCCCTATAGTATACACTGGAGCACCTGTGTGGGCCCCCTAATAAAAAGGGTGTTCTTGTGTCCCACACTAGTGCTCCAGCGTCCACATGTGAAAACTGCTGCTGAGTATCCTCTCCTTACACAGAATCTAGTTTGCATTTCATTCTAGTAACAAACACATCTACACAACCAAATTAGTTTCATACAAGTAGCCCCTAAAAAATGTTGTCAAATGCATATGGCAAAAACAATGGTGTTTTATAGTCCGAAAGAAAAATGTTTGATACGAACGAATAATGTGCCCATGAACATGAAAGTACAACAGTTCAGAAAAGCACATGGAGCAGCACGAACGAAATAAACACAAAAAGAATAGGAACAGTGGACAACTACTTACTTTTTTGCAGCACTCTCCGGATCTTTCTGTACTGCATGTGTTCTCTTAATTTCAGGTCCGACCACCGCTTCCTGAGCTGATCTTTTGATCGTCGTACCCCGAAATTCCGGTGCAGACTCCTGACCACTTTCGCTATTATCTTGGCCTTTCTGACATTGGGGTTGGGGTAATTTCCATACTTTCCATCATAGTCGGCCTTCTTCAGGATGTCGACCATCTCCAACATCTCCCCAAAGGACATATTTGAGGCCTTAAATCTTCTCCTTCTTGATCCAGACGTTTCCGGATCCGGGCTTTCCTCCCCCTCCTCCTCGTTGCTGTAATTAGCACGCACCTGCTGTGTCTCCGCCATGTGCTCTTCCTCCACTGCGCCAAACGAAAAGGGGCGGGGAATAGACTAGAAAGAACGTCAGGGGGCGGGTGGAGTTACACTCATGCGCAGTGTGTATAAAGCGTAACACGCGTGCGTAGTACATACAATCTGTGAGCGGAGGAAGGAGTATCGGAGGCGCCGATCGTGATAATGAAGGTAAGAGCCAAACTTGGGCCTATACTGCTTCTAGATTGAGGCCTATATTGTAACAAGATTAGGAGAGTTTGGCCTGACATTAGGGTTTGTCTTGTGTTGTGTCTTGCAGTGAAAATGGATATCTTGAAAGATAACGACTTTATGGCAATCTTCATTGATATGTTCAGGGAGCTGCCTTGTCTGTGGCAGATAAACCACCCACATTATAAGAACCAAACAAAGAGGAAGGCAGCACTGGATCAATTGCTGGAATTTGTAAAGACGGTGATCCCCACGGCAGATATGACCTATTTGAAGATCCTAATTGGTGGCCTGAGGAGCACTTATCTAAGGGAGCACAAGAAGGTCCAGGATTCCCAGAGATCCGGAGCAGCAGATGACATCTATGTCCCCAGACTGTGGTACTATGACAGGCTGCATTTTCTGGCAGGTCAGACTGAACCCAGGTCATCACTCTCCAGTCTTCCTTCCACGCTTCCTTCCACCCCAGCTGAGGCTTCTGACGCCCAACCTGGGACTTCCAGCCAGCAACATGTAGAGGAGCCCAGCTTGAGCCAGGTATAGCATTCCTCTAAATATTTCTGGTTGTCCAATCAATGATGTTAACTAGATGTTAGTTTGGAGTACTAATTTATGATTGTGATTGATGATGCAAAAACTAAAACCATGTCCTTTTTTCATACACAGGGAAGTCTCAGCCAGGAGGTGGCTGGGCCAAGCAGGCTGCCTGATATCCAGGTCCCTACCCTACACCTTCAAAGAAAAAGTGGCAGAAAGATGAGTAATCTGGAGGAGGCTGCCATAGGCCTCTTTTGGAAGGCTACAAAGGCCCTGAGAAGCCCCTACACTGTGGAGGAGGACTTTTCTTGCATAACTGCCTGCAAAATGAGGCAGATGGAGGAGGGCCAACAACTCATGTGTGATTCCTAATGTTGGAAGCTCTCAATAAGGGGTTGAGGGGCCAAATAACATCTGCTACCCACATTTGTGACCTCACACATGGTCCTCCTCCTCCTCCAGGTCCTACTAGTCCTCCTCCTCCTCCTCCAGGTCCTACTAGTCCTCCTCCTCCTCCAGGTCCTACTCCTCCTCCTGCCACATCTCCAACACCTGAGCCACAGCCAGGAAGGAAGCGTTGAAAGAAGACCAGAAAGTGATGACCCTGGGTCCGGTCTGGTCTGGCAAAAGATGCAGGCTCTTGTAGTACCACAGCCTGGGGACACAGATGTCATCTGCTGCTTTCCGGATCTCTGGGACTTCTGGACCAGACTGGACTCCCTTAGATAAGGACTCCTCAGGCCACCAATTTTGATGTTAAAGAATTGATGTCTGCCCTGGGGGTCCAAGGCTGTTTCTCCAGTGTTGCCTCCCTCTTTGTTTGGTTCTGAGCCCTTAATAAAGGATTTTGTGTTTCAATTATACTCGCCTATGTGTTTTTTCCTTCAAAAAGGACAGTTTGTTTGTGAGGATTCAGGTACATTTCTAAAGTACAATGTGAAATTAACAAGGGACACCAACACCAAACAATCTCCTTGAGATTAAATAATATAAGATATCAATGGTGTTGTGGTAACTTGACACATAAAACACACACAAAAATATTATGGAGTAAAACCAAAAATAAAATAGAACAAAGATCAGACTTGAAAAAAATACAAACCTAAAAAAACAACCAAAAACAGCCTTTAAAACAAAAAAAAAACAACCCAAAAATAATTTTATCAGATGTGACAAATCCAAATATATTGATGGAGTCCCGATAAATAATAAAGAAAGAAGTTTGTGAGAAGTCTGTGTGAATATGAGCAGCAAAACTACTTAATTCTTCTCACATTATAAAGAAGAAGAGAGTGCGCTGTATTAAACCATTTTTGACATTGCACCGTGACGAAAGTGCTGTATCCATTGCGAACGCTAATTTTATCAGACCGAGCTGTTCTGTCTCGGAATTTCTTCTGAGCATGCGTGGCACTTTGTGCGTCGGAACTGGCCACACACGGTCGGAATTGACGCGATCGGATTTTGTTGTCAGAAAATTTTATAGCCTGCTCTCAAACTTTGTGTGTCGAAAAATCAGATGGAAAATGTCCGATGGAGCCCACACACGGTCGGAATGTCCGACAACACACTCCGATCGGACATTTTCCATCGGAAAATCTGACCGTGTGTACGGGGCATAAGACTGGGATGCCATTAAAGTCCATGTGCGTTTATACTTTTGGTAATATAGTGTGTGTAAATATCTATCTATCTATCTATCTATCTATCTATCTATCTATCTATCTATCTATCTATCTATCTATCTATCTATCTATCTATAGTCAGCCATCAATTGTGCAAGTTCTCCCACTTAAAAAGATGAGAGAGGCCTGTAATTGTCATCATAGGTATACCTCAACTGTGAGAGACAAAATGTGGAAACAAATCCAGACAATCACATTGTCTGATTTTTGAAAAAAAAAATATTTGCATATTATGGTGGAAAATAAGTATTTGGTCACCTACAAACAAGCAAGATTTCTGGCTCTCACAGACCTGTATCTTCTTCTTTAAGAGGCTCCTCTGTCCTCCACTCATTACCTGTATTAATGGCACCTGTTTGAACGTGTTATCAGTATAAAAGACACCTGTCCACAACCTCAAACAGTCACACTCCAAACTCCACTATGGTGAAGACCATAGAGTTGTCAAAGGACACCAGAAACAAAATTGTAGACCTGCACCAGGCTGGGAAGACTGAATCTGCAATAGGCAAGCAGCTCGGTGTGAAGAAATCAACTGTGGGAGCAATAATTAGAAAATGGAAGACATACAAGACCACTGATAATCTCCCTCGATCTGGGGCTCCACACAAGATCTAACCCCGTGGGGTCAAAATGATCACAAGAACGGTGAGCAAAAATCCCAGAACCACATGGGGGGACCTAGTGAATGACCTGCAGAGAGCTGGGACCAACGTAACAAAGGCTACCATCAGTAACACATTACAACCCCAGGGACTCAGATCCTGCAGTGCCAGATGTGTCCCCCTGCTTAAGCCAGTACATGTACGGGCCGTCTGAGGTTTTCTAGAGAGCATTTGGATGATCCAGAAGAGGATTGGGAGAATGTCATATGGTCAGATGAAACCAAAGTAGGACTGTTTGGTAGAAACACAACTCGTCGTGCTTGGAGGAGAGAGAATGCTGAGTTGCAACCAAAGAATACCATACCTACTGTGAAGCATGGGGGTGGCAACATCATGCTTTGGGGCTGTTTCTCTGCAAAGGGAACAGGACGACTGATCCGTGTACATGAAAGAATGAATGGGGCCATGTATCCTGAGATTTTGAGATTTTGCTGATGACTCCCATCAGCAAGGGCATTGAAGATGAAATGTGGCTGGGTCTTTCAGCATGACAAATAATCCCAAACACACCGCCCAGGCAACCGAGAAGTGGCTTCAGAAGAAGCATTTCCAGGTCCTGGAGTGGCCTAGCCAGTCTCCAGATCTCAACCCTATAGAAAACCTTTGGAGGGAGTTGAAAGTCCGTGTTGCCCAGCGACAGCCCCAAAACATCACTGCTCTAGAGGAGATCTGCTTGGAGGAATGGGGCAACATACCAGCAACAGTGTGTGACAACCTTGTGAAGACTTACAGAAAATGTTTGACCTCTGTCATTGCCAACAAAGGATATATAACAAAGTATTGAGATGAACTTTTGAAATTGACAAAATACTTATTTTCCACCATAATTTGCAAATAAATTCTTTCAAAAATCAGACAATGTGATTGTCTGGATTTGTTTCCACATTTTGTCTCTCATAGTTGACGTATACCTATGATGAAAATTACAGGCCTCTCTCATCTTTTTAAGTGGGAGAACTTGCACAATTGGTGGCTGACTAAATACTTTTTTGCCCCACTGTATATTGTCTAGTTAATATGCGATGTGGGTACCAAGCTGAAGCTCAAGATTCTAAAAGCCCATATGGCCTTCTAGCACTTACTGTTTGTTTTGAACTCAGTGTCACTGATCTTGGAGCCACAACATAGGGAAAGAACTAATGAGGTGCAGTGTGAACATGTTGGATTTTTTTATTCTTCCAGACACATTAAGGTTTTTATTTAAATAGCCTTTTCGCAGTTTTTATAAAGTTCATACCAAACAGTTGGCGTTTAGTTTTCTACAGTGAGAGTGAACAATCCTGGATAAAGTCTAGGTGGATTTGATCTGATAATGATGGGAAGTAGGTCTTCTGTAAAACCTTAACTTGTGCCTCACTTTTCTGTCCTGGGCTACTGATATTTCTCTAGAAAAGTGATATTCAAACTGTGCTATTAATTACAAATCTGCAAACAACTATTGCACTTTTTTTTGCTATAAAATGCTGTCATTTCCAAAAAGCAGGTCTAATGCTTCTCTGAAATATATAGTATTTGAAGAAAAAATACATAAATACTTCAAGCAAATCGCACTGTTACTGTTTCTATGGAAAGTTTTGTCTTTTATTTAAAAAGACAAGTCAGATGAAAAGAGGGCCTGCAAATAAAATACTGAAATCCCAAGACAGGATATGTGGCTGCATATTGAGGCATTAAAGATGCATTTAATACGACTGGATCACACATGCCAAGTTCTTGTGTGATTTTGCTTCCTGCTGCAAGAGGAAATTGATTCATTCTTAGCGGGAGACACAAATAAAATGTTTCAAAAGCTTCTAACATGGTTTGATGGATAATCAACAGGCATGGTCTTACTACAATTAATTTTCTAAAGAAATTTTTTTTTTAAGAGTGCTGACACTTGCAGCTTAATGGTATGTCTGCCACACATTGACCACATAAATGCAGGGGCATTTTTTTGTTTTTGTTTCCTATAAACATGAAAAAATCTATTTATTGATTATAAACAGTTTTTGGATCTTAATGATGGGTTCACTGTAAGTACTACTACATGATATGTATGCATTTATATGGATGCAAATAATATCCAAGCCTTAAAGAACTCCAGGAATCATTTCATTTTAAAAACTTTTTGTGGGCTGCTTGGATAAAGTGGTTTCTCTATATGTCTTAACTGTATGGCCACCCTGCCTTTCCATCTCAGTCAATCAGAACCCACCTTGTATTTTGACAAAAAAGAAGGCAGCTCCTGAGTGGTGGAGGAATCTTTATAGTGCTTACTGTTCATGGAAAATGCTACTACTGTGGACTGCAGTATCCACAGCAGCTACACAGTTATGGCAGATGGAGAAATCACTTTAAGCTGGCCCACAGTAATAAAGTAAAATGAGAGTTTTTTTTAAATCTCAGTAATACAATAATTGATCCTTGCAGTGGGGTTTTCCCTGCACTTCAAAAGTTCAATTCTCAATTTTGTTTGGGTGGGGAACATAAAAAAAGTGTCCTTCTCTGCTCTTCATTGCTCTGGAATGTGGGCATCCTCACTTACAGTGCAGGACTGCTGAGGGCCTGCCTTTGACTGATGGAACAGCGAAAAAAATCATCTTCGGTAGATCATTTGTGGGACAGCTAGGCGTGCCTGGAGATGTTACCTCTACCTCTCCAATGGTGCTCTAAAATAATTTGTGTGCAGAAAGTCATCCAATATGGTAGGGAGACTACCAAAGAGGGGGGCTTAAAGAAGAGACCTTCTGCATTTTGCACCACTGATTGATGTGTGCCACACTGCACAACAATGCAGTCTGAGCCAATGTTCTGAGTGGACGTATCCTTCAGGGGCCCTTCTGGGGTTAAGAAGGAACCTCATAATATACTGCTTTAGGATCAGATTACATGCAATCTGGTTATTCTTAGTTTGAGATTCTAGAGCTTAGTTAATTAGAATGCAGTATCTGCTGTATTGAAGGATAAATTAGGCAACAATCTGTTTTTGGCATGGCTTCTGTATTCCCCTTATTCTATCTAGGTCTTAAAATGACTCTCATTGTCAGATAAAATCACAACCCCTTTAAAGTTTACTATTTTTATTACAAGTCATAAGGCCCATGTATCGAATTAACAGGGAAAGAAAATAATTGCTTAAGAATGAGTAGATATTATGAGGAGATTTGGAGCCAGACGAGAATGTTCTGGGGTCCTTAAGTGTGAGACATCCGTCAGGGCAGTGTGGATGTGGATAACATCATACACCCCTTCTAAAAACAGAGCAGAGGCAGGCTTTTCTGTCATAGGCACCACTAAAGTTGCTCTGAGAAGCCTTTTAACAAATAACACATTTTCAGTATTGTAAATCTCATTCTGTCTCCCTAAGCATCTTGTTTCTAGATGATGTGTTTTTTGTGCTGGTGCTGGTTATCTTGGCTCAGGCCCCTGTTAAGCCTGCGTGACTCACCGATATATGGAAAACTCAAATTGAAACTGATGAGCCAGTTAAGTTGATTCTTTTGGCCGTAAAATGAAAATTCGCCACGCACATATTATTTTGTGAGGATGTAATTTACAGAGGGGATAGGGATTGAATAGGAATAGCGCTTACAAAGAAGCATTGTTGTAAATACAGACATCAGGCATACGCACACGAAGGATAAGGTGTCCTTTGTAATGCCAATATCATTCCATAGGTCTCTGTCACATCCTTTAGTAACATTCACAGTAAAAACTGACAAATGAACCATAGTGAGAATAGCTGTGCGAGTAATGGGGGACCTTGTTAAGTCCAAAAAGGCAGTTTGAACCATTGTAACTGTGTTTTAACTTTTTGGACTACTAGCTAGTTCATAAGGTAATTTTTTATAGGACAACTTAAATCAAAATTTTTTTTATTGTTTTTTATTCTTTTTAATCGTATTTACAATATTAGGATTAGAAGCCCAATAGTAATAGTAATACAAAGAAAAAACATGAATACATTTATCGGAATTTTAAAATTACTAGGCACATAAAAACTAATCATCAACCAATAATTCACTGTATCTGCCATGTATTCTTTAGCCTAAGGATGGCCTTGTTAAAGTGACACTAAATTCTGCTTGAAAAAATATTCTATTCAAGTATGTATTCTTAACTCAAAAAAAGTACCTTGCATTGCTCTCAGCCTACTCTAAATCTTCAAATTATTATTTATTTATTTTTTTGCTGCTGTGATCCGGCCTCCTGTTTGAGGGTGGCTATGCCCAGTCTCCATGGTCCCATTCTATGAAGGAATGTAGCTAAAGTCTCTTGGTTGTAAGCAGTTTGGAAAGTGCTAGCTAGCTGCTTCTCCCCAGGGAGGAAATAAGTTAAGGTATTTCCTGGTCTTTTCACTGTGTGGGCTGCTGCTGGGCTCTGCTCTTGCCTGTGCATATAAATCAGGAGGGAGCTGTGATGAGAGAGTTCCAGCCACATGGGAGAAGTCAGGATGACAGCTATCATGTAACCAAACCGATCCTTCAGCACACCACCAGCCTGGAAGGGCTATCTTCTCTTCTATCAATCCTCACTGGAGATTGCCTGCCTGAGAAGCCTGCTAACATATCTAGGGCTACTGAAGCCTGTAGTCCCACAACCCACAGACTGCCCTCTTGGAAAGGAAAGACACGCACAGCCAGCAATGAGTGGGACAGTGTTTCTGTCTTGATTCCAGCAAAGCTGCTGCAATCCTTTTTTCTGAAGCCTTCCACATGAAGGGGGATTGCCGGGGCTTACAATCCTCCTGAAGACACCAGCATGGATTCTAGCTTTGCAGGTATGCCAGGGCAGCACACAGCCTAAGTTGGGGATTAGGGACGCAGAGAAAATAATTAGTTTCTTGTGCAGGTGGACTTTGTCATTTTTACACCTTTTTCTAAGTCAACCTTTGAAACTTTGCCTTCTGGCTGGTCTGAAGTTATTAGGAGTGTAATGCAACAGACACACATGTGCGCAATGTAACCTGCACGCTTGGACTTCTAGCTTTGTTTCACTTGGCACATTGTGATATGAAAACAGCTCTTAAAGAGGCATCCTACTGCATATTCGTTATTGCAGTACTACATATGGCTGCCATGGGCAATGGAAGTTTACAGTCACTTAAGGCAGCCTGTTGGTAGCGTGTACTTTCCTGGGATAACTCTTTATCTCAAACCTAATCTTTTCTGTTGGTAGCATGTACCTGTTACAGGTGGGACGGCCTCTTGTAGAGAGCTAGAAAGTGTTGGTACTCCTTCTGTAGCTGTCTGTCTCCCATCCTGTACAGAGGTACAGAAGTTCCAGGGTTAAGTCAAGTGCATGTACTGAGCCTGCACATGGCTCAGCCCCATTCCACTACAAGGGGGAGGTAGTGGCAAATGCTGGACAGATGGATGTGGACATAAGCTCAGTGTGTCCCTCCCAAATGCAAGGTGTACATTGACATGGGGACCCAAGAGTGTACTGGAGAACAGGTTCAGTGCAAGTGTACATGGTGTATGATCATCTCTAAGAGTAGAGGCCTGCCTTAAGGAGTATTCCATTGCGGTGGCCTCAGCCCTGTCCCAGGGCATTGATGGAAACAGCACAGAGTAAAGGTACAAGTTATCGTGGTGATGCTTACTACATTGACAGCTTTTACTAGACTTAATTCAGGTTTGTCATCTACCGGGTAGTGATCGTGGCTCAAGTAAAGGAACCCTATGTATGAGGAGAGTGACCGCTCCTTACATCCTCGCAGCCAAGAAGGTCTAGGGGTTACGGACTATGGAATGTGTAGTGTACATAGAGCAGTGCACATGACAGCAACTAACATACACTGCTTGGGCCAAACAGAAGCAAGAGGGAAAAAGCAGAAGCCCAGAAGCTAATAGAGGAAATTACAAGGAAGAAGAAAAATATACAGTAAGAAATTATTTAAGAAAAAATGTATTACAGAGCTATTAATTAGTAGATGTGTATGGATGATTTTTGGAGAATAAGGATATTGTTTAGTCTCAATTTAAGATGTATCTCTTTTCTAGTATGAAGCAGCTATAACCTCTGCCAGGTGTTTATTGCTGCTTGTGTCCCCCATGGGGGACACTCATCCCCTCTTTTTCATGATGTCTATTGTCAACAGGACAGAAAGTGATGACAAGTGTGGTGTTCATACCTCTGGTCACTATTTACATTTGTTAGATAAATAATTCTTTCTATAATCTGTACAGTTAGTTCCAGTTCCATGGATGGCTGAATGTGGTAATAAAACACTCTATAACTACTCTGCCTTTCTGATTACAGGACACAACAACACATCCAAAATGTTATAGTTTTCACTAGAACAGGAGGTGGGTGATCTCTTGCACTAGGGATGCTTGTTCTGGTGACAGATTTTCTCTCACTTTCAGTTTTTTCTCTGGAACAGGAAGTGATGAGAAATATCCCCAATAGGACACATACAGCAGACAGGGGTTTTATCCAATTTCTACTTAAAGTGATTGTAAAGGTTCCTTTTTTTAAAAAAACAAACACAGTATACTTACCTGCTCTGTGCAAGGGTTTTGCACAGAGTGGCCCCAATCCTTCTTTTCTGGGGTCCCCTGGTGGTGCTCCTGGCTCCTCTTCTTCGGCGTGTTCCCCATGGAGAGCCACTTTCCATGGGGGCACCAGTGCGGGTATGCTCCCAAGTCCTGCTGCTGCATCCATTGACACAGACAGCAGGACTCAGCCCTGCCCCGGCTCCTGTGTCACTGGATTTGATTGACAGCATTGGTTCCTGCTTCTGTCAATCTATCAAATGAGGATCCAACACTGCGGCTGGAGCTGCTGGACTCGTGCTCATCGCTGGAACAATCAAGCTCAGGTAAGATAAAGGGGGGCTCTGGGGGGCAGCTGCAGCACAGAAGGTTTTTAAAGTTAATGCATAGAATGCATTAAGGTGAAAAACCCTGAGACTTTACAACTCCTTTAAAATTAAGAGAATCTAAAAAAGTTTGGGAAACAATTCACATGAAACCTAAACCTAAATTTACTGCAATTACTGACATCCTACTGAAAAAGCTAATTGCCTGGTTGTCATGCTGGTTCTCTGACCTCACCAATCTGGAGTAAGTATGTCAACACTCTTCATTTTTGATTTGTTACTTTTTCCAGGTCAGAGTCTTAGTATTGCTCAGGTCTAGTACTTATCCATTCACATACAGGGGTTAAACGATAACTAAACTGAAGAACAAAAAACTAATATATTGTAGCTTATCAGTCCTTAGATGTGGTGACTGCATTCATTTTCATTTTTTAAGAAGTTGTGGATGGAGCCCATATGGAGGTGGTAAGAAAGCATCATTAGAAGGGCTGAGGCTGTTGCTTAAAGTGGATGTAAACCCAATGTCATCCTTTCTAAACTACTGCCATGGGGGTTATCTATAAGGATATACATGCCTCCTGCATGTATCTTTACCTGTCAAATGTCTCCCCTCTGTCTGTTATTAGACCCGAAAAACTGCATATTCTGTGGGTGGGTCTGTTGTCTGGAGCTCGGTGGGTGGAGTCGTGATATCAGTAGACTCCCCGCCCACCTCTACAGTCCTTGTCAAGATGCATTTTCTCCTATTTCTAACACTGAACTTCTGCTATGATCTCTAACATCCAATGAAAAGACAGGAAAGTAACCACATGACTTCAGCATGCCAAATCATGCTGAGGTGTGGAACAGCCAATCCTTGCAGAGCTGCTGAAGAAAGGAGTGGGGAAGGGAATTAAAAAATAATGCCTGTGTCTTAGGCTGTCACTCACAGCAAGGGGGAGGATTTGACAAAGTTTTTCTCAGTTTGTCAAGATTTTTCTCACTGAACAATAAAAGAGGATTGCTCAGAGATTAACTCTTTGTGGTAAGACTGGGCTCAAATGATAGGAAATCTTATACTCTACAGTATGATAAAAAAAAAAAAAAAATTCGGATTTACATCCACTTTAATGCAAGTTTTGCAGTTAAGGCAGCCCTCTATCTTAAAAGCGACACTTCTCCACACAGACATAATTAACTCTTTGTAATCCATGGCCCAACTTCTGTAACTCGTTATATTGTACACTACAGGCAATAGTTCCTCATTATAGTTCATAATCAGGGCTTTTTTTCCTCAGAAGATAGGTGCAGGAACTCAACCACGACCCCCCATACTCGCACCTTCCAAACTGCATAAAATAGTGGGTGTGGTCACATTTCACTGTGGGAGGGACATTAAGCAGAATTCTAGCCTTTAAAAAAATAAAAAACACCTCGTGATGGTCGCATCTTGTACAATACATTCTGGCATATGTAGTAAATTAACTCTTTTAGGTTAGATACTTGTGCAAATTACACACTGTTACCTCCTTAGTAAGCATGCTCCCATCTTCAGTGTGGGACTGATAACACCTATATCCCAAGAGCCAATGGGTGGCCAGATGTGTCGTACCGCCGCGGTGAGGTACTGCAGAAGTACACATCTTTATTGGCCTAAATAGGTAATAGGCTCTAAAAAACCAAAAAAAAATAAACCTGTCTTCTGTGTTTACAAGTGATAGTGGTGAGCAGGGACGGAGGGCCTGAGCCAGAGGTGGGGGAACTCAGTTCAACCAAGTTCCAGCTGAAAAAAAGCCCTGTTCATAACACTTCTCTCTTTTTTATGCAACATTTCTGAGCCGGGCCTGTGGAGTTTGCACCAGGCTCCACCAGCCCAGTTATCTGTCACTTCATCACAGTGACATTGATTCGTATTTCACTTGAATCCTAGGAAGCTCAACTTTGTTAAGCCCATGTTTACTCTTCCTCCAAGGCCACTCACCATCTTCTGTGACTTTCAGGCTGGGTCCCTAAGATGCCCCATGCCGTGAGTTGGACCAAGTATTGGGGCTCCAGTCACTAGGGAAGGAGCCTAAGTGCCCAAGCTCTTTCACTACCAGGGCCTTCCGTCACCTATGCCTAGTCATAAGCTTCCTGACCAGCTGGCGGATTATGCACTTGACACTAGTACTGTAGTCATTGGCAATGGCAATATGCTCCTCTGAATAGCTTCACTGGATGTTGGACATCCTGTCTTGTCCCCTGGTGTGAACCATGTTCTGTAATATACCAAACATGCACGCACCCCTTTAGGGCTGTCCTCAAGTGACTTCAGATCAAGACTTCAGATCAAAGTTATGTAACAACAAAATTCTTTACTAAAATTTGTTTAAGTATAACAGATGTGCAGGCAATTCTTCATACACATCATTCATACTACAACATGCTTCTTTGAGCCCATTAGGTGTTTCCTGTTGCCCCATGAGGTAGTCATAGCTTAAATAGGTGAGAAAGTATTTTAGGGTCCATTAGTCCATTGGCAGTGACACATGTCCATATCCCTGGAACCCCAACTGGGTTCCCATAAGGGTTTTTTCAGAAGAAGTAGCAATTACATACTGGAACAGTTCCTATTCCCTTCCTATGCATTTAACAGAACCAAATCCTTGCCCTAGAGGCAATTTGCCTTATAACTGTTTGCCCCTGCATAGGGCCATACTTCACAAAAAGCCTAGGAAAACCTGGCCAGCAGAGTTAAACCTTGCTTCTCAGAACTTACCAGCTCTGCAGGGCAACATAAGTAAACAGTGCAATTGACCCACATTGTAATATAAGAATTTAACCAACACATATTAACTTAGAAACAAAACAAAATACTATAACATAATAATATTTTACATTACAAGCACCTACTTACACACATTTGGAGCAAGCACAGAAAATCCATGTTATCTTGCCAGAAAAACTATGTCATTGTCACTTCTTGAATAAACCTGAAAACACAACCTTATTTTCCTTCTAAGCCATTTTCTTTAAACAACTATTTCCCTTGCTCCTCATATAGGGTAGATAAAGAGAAAAAGACATGTTTGTAGTCCTAATTAGAAGGTGCAGCTGGATTGACAACCATGGCTGCCTTAAGGGATACAGTGGAGGAGAGAGAGCGCAACCACAGAGGGACAGAAAATAGGTTATATGTAGGATCATCAGGTAAAAAAAAATGGAAAAAGGCCTGAAAAAGGAAATCGAATGCAGCCACCACATCTAAGAGCACTTACACACTGGGGCGGGGGGGCGTCAGCGGTAAAGCGCCGCTGTTTTTAGCAGCACTTTACCATCGTTTTAGTAGCACGTTTCAGCCGCTAACGGGGCGCTCTTAGCCGCTGATAGCAGGCGAAAAAGGATTAAATGCGCCCGCAAAGCGCTTCGGCGGCGCTGCCTATTGGTTTCAATGGGCAGGGTCGCTTTTGTAGTGGTGCCTACATCGCTCCTAAAGCGCCTCAAAGATGCTGCTTGCAGGAATTTTTTTAGCATCCTGCCAGCGCACCGCTCCAGTGTAAAAGCCCTCAGGCTTTCACACTGGAGTGACAGGAGAGGTGCTTTACAGGCGCTTTGTAGGTGCTATTTTTAGCGCTATAGAGCCTGTAAAGAGCCTCAGTATGAAAGTAGCCTAAGGTTTGGAAAGCTGATATTTATTATATTTTTTGAGTTTAGATATGCTTAGAAAAATGTTGAATCCAGTATAACAGTCAGGCAACTAGCCTTTTTAGAAAAAAGTCAACAATGATAATATTTATATGTCTCTCATAAGAGGTTTAAAGTGAAACTCCATTCAAATTTTTTTTTTCTTTTTTGTGTCTGTGTGTTTTGGATATAATGGTATAGATTCAGAGTCATTGACATGTTTTATTGCTGTCACATTTTCCGTTGGAAAGCTTTCCTTCTGCTTACTCACCAAGACAGGATCTGGTCAGGGTTGTTCCAAAGGGAACACAGCAATAGATCCCTTTTTCTTTAGCAAAGTAGAGAAAGGTTAAAACCTATGGCCAGTTTTTTTACCCATCTGTGATCCTGCTGTAAAACATATTTTGTACTTGCTGCATGGTCACAGGGACAAGTAGGCAGTAATAAAAATCCAACTGAAGTTTTTACCCACTTTATTCACATAAAAAAGTTTTACTGGAGTTCTGCTTTAGGGGTTTATTTATAAAGTTGTGAATGTGACTTCAACCATACTTTCACTGGATGTGAATTTTCATAGGCAATGTGTTTTAAATTACAGTACTTGATTCACCTGCAGAGAATATTTAGTAAATGTTAGATTCACTGCTATAGAAATATGCCTCTAAGTGTAGTTCTGGATATGTCATGATTACTCATTGAATTAATATATTACAAAAACACACCCTTGCAAAATTCTAGTGTTTTGTTTGTTTTTTTTAAATAAAAGATTCACAACTACACAAATTGAGGCTCTCTGGCTCTAGAGAGCCAATAAAACCTTCAAAGATGACTCAACCGCGAAAATCCAAGTGGAAGGGATGCTACAGGGGGATGCCACTCCCACATCTTCTTCCCATTCTCTTCCTACCCTTCCCTCCCTACCCCTTCATTTCGCTTTCATTTCCCACTCCCCACCCACAAGCGGTCATATCCTTATAACACCCTTCCTTTCTTTTCCCCCCTATCATTCCCTCCCCCCCCCCCCATCAGGCCACCATTTCCCCTAATTGTCTGGTTTTATATCATAGCTCCCAACCGTCCCTGATTTGGAGGAACTGTCCCTTTTTTTGGAACAAAGTCCCTCTGTCCCTTCTTCTTCCTCATTTGTCCCTCATTTTGATCTAATAAATATGTTTGTAAAAAAATGCACAATTTATGTATCAAAAATTGTTTCTAAACTCTTGCATTTGTAAATTTCAAAAGCAGTATAAAGGAATAGTAGTGGCCAAAAAACACTTGTAGGTTTAACCAGTTTTTTTTTTTGTCTTAATTCTTCATGTAATGGGGTGTAACCGGGGTGTGCCTTTTGCCTACATACTGTTTGCTCATAGGTGTCCCACTTTACCATCTCAGAAAATTGGAAAATATATTATACTGAATGATTGTTGAATGCTGTTTTATTGTTTTGCACTATGGGGTTGATCTACTAAAGCCAATCAGGCTGTGTACTTTGCAAGTGCAATTGCTACACAGCTTAGTAAATGAATAGAAGCTGTGCTGACTTCCATCATCCAATCATGTGCAAGCAAAATGCTGTTTTTTTTAATTTTCCTTGCATGTGATTGGGTATTCTTTGCAAAGTGAAGCTTTGCCTCGTACACTAGGCTCTGGAGCAACTGCCCTTGCAGAGTGCAACTGCTCTTTGCAAAGTGCACAGTCTATTTGCCTTTAGTAAATCAACCCCTATGTGTGTTGGCAGGTTGTTATTGCCTCTAGCCTATAAATATGCTGTAACTGTAAACCTTATACACGGTGACCAGAATGCAGATTTTGTATTAATACCCTGTTCTGTATGCTCTTGATAAAAATTAAATTGAAAAGAAACATTCACTGCTAAAATTATCTTTTACACTTTTTTTTTTTATTGGGAACGGTGCTTCAAATCCTGATGTTTTCCTTTACATCATCAGGATGAGTTACTTCTTGTGTTAGAAGCACAACAACATTACAAGAGGGATTTCCCACTGAGAGAGAGCAGCATGAGCCAGAACAAGCTCTAAGGTCAACATCAGCACTTATCTGCCTTTGAGAACAGTGGAGCCTGGGGCTTCAGAAAAGAGCAATCACAAGAGGATAGTGGATATTCAGGCTCAGGAAAACAGTGCTGAATGCCTCTGCAGAACTGAAATGTCTGTACACAGCTTGAGACAAAGGACCAGAAAGGCACCTTACCTTGCCACCCAGGCTTGCACACTGGCTTTACATCCACTTTCACAATGACCTCTTCTGCTGCATGCTTCTGGCCGCAGTCATATGCTGTGACTTTAATCTCATACTGATGCTGCTTATCATAGCTCAGCTTCTCTGTGTTCCTGATGTTGCCTTGAAGATAAAAAGATCATATGCACCATGATTAGGAAGAAAGAACTTGTCTGAGTAAGCTACACTT
This sequence comes from Aquarana catesbeiana, assembly GCF_042186555.1. Classification (NCBI taxonomy): domain Eukaryota; kingdom Metazoa; phylum Chordata; class Amphibia; order Anura; family Ranidae; genus Aquarana; species Aquarana catesbeiana. The sequence continues at coordinate 169,203,465 of NC_133327.1, read as the reverse complement.
CACATACAAGTAATGCTGTACAGAGTTTAACCACTTAAGCCCCAGAAGATTTGGCTGCTCAACGACCAGGACATTTTTTGAGATACGGCACTGCGTCGTTTTAACTGACAATTGCACGGTCGTGCAACGCAGTACCCAAACAAAATCTTTCCCACAAATAGAGCTTTCTTTTGGTGGTATTTGATCACCTCTGCGGTTTTTATGTCTTGCGCTATAAACAAAAGAAGAGTGACAACTTTGAAAAAAACACAATTATCTTTTACTTTTTGCTATAATAAATATCCCAAATTTAAAAAAAAAAAAATTTTTTACTCAGTTTAGGCCGATATGTATTCTTCTACATATTTTTGGTAAAAAAAAATTGCAAAAAGCGTATATTGATTGGTTTGCACAAAAGTTATAGCATCTACAAAATAGGGAATAGATTTATGGCATTTTTATTATTATTATTTTTTTTACTAGTAATGGCGATTTTTATCGGCACTGTGATATTACGGCAGACAAATTGAACACTTTTGACACATTTTTGGGACCACTGACAATTATACAGCGATTAGTGCTATAAAAATGCACTGGCAGGGAAGGGGTTAACACTAGGGGGCAATCAAGGGGTTAACTGTGTTCCCTAGTGTGTGTTCTAACTGTGAGGGGGTGGGACTGATAGGGGAGGAGAGAGACCAGTGTTCATGCTTAGTATGAACATATGATCTCTCTCCCCTGAGAGAACCGGGATCGCTCTGTCACGAGCGATCGTGGGTGCCCAGCGGTCATTGCTGTCCATCCATTGCTGAGATTCACACAGCTCTGTCACACACCGCAGCCCTGTCTGGCAGAGTAGAAGAACTGATTTTAATCTACTTTTTTTTTTTGAGCCTGTGACTGCTCAGTGAAAGGAGAAATAGCTGATCTAGGAGCTAATTTCTTTCCACATGCTCCTTGTTAGCACACAATCACTACAGAATAGCTAATTGGCTGCATGTTTTGAGTCTTCCTATCATACCTCTGCTGTCCAGAAACGCATAAACTGATAGAGGATAATACCAAGTCAAATCCAGGTACTTAATATAAAATCCTGTTTTTTTATTTTAACTATGTATAGTCCTTGTCCTTTAAAATATTTTTTATTAAAGCTGCTGTCTCCCTTCCATGTTTGTGGGCATTTCCCTTAGCCATCCGGGTGTTAAGGAGACACCCATCCATGCGCACTCCCATTTGGGACCTGAGCCGAGCTGTGGGTGTATAAAGACACACACAGCACCCAGCAAGTCATGTCCCTGCTCTCTCCTTTCAGCAATTGGACTGACAGCAGCAGGAGCCTATCACTTAGCTGTGCTTAATGTCTTCTATAGAAAAAGGAAGTTTGGGGAATGATACTGATCGAGCCTGGAGCTGGCAGCAGTGAAAAAAGACAGCTGGTAAGTGTTTGGGGAGAGAGAGGGGTACCAGGATTTTTTTAACCTTATTAGACATGTGCAGTTCATTTGATTCCAGATTAATACTCACAATGAAAATTTTTCATTCTTCGGAGATTCGGATATATCCGAATACCCAAATTACAGTATAAATGAAGTTTAAGAATGCTCTGAATAACGAAATTAAATTTGTCCGAATTTCCGAAATTCAAATTGAAATTCAAATCAAATTTTACATTGAATTCCATTTGAATTCAAACTGTAAACATATTTCTGAAATCAAAGACTGTGTGTGTTATTAGTACCATTTTAAACTAATGCTTCTTTTGTTAAGCCAAAGGTGATTTAAAGAGTCACTGTAAACATTTGATGAAGATTTTTCTTTTGCTTGTTCACCTTGCTGCATTCAAATCGAAAATATATAACATTTTCAATTTGACCTATTCAAAATTTATCAACTCCAAATAAAAAAAAATCTGTAAATTCGAAGAAAATTCGAAAGAAGATATAAAATGAATTCCGAATACGAATTCCGAATACGAATTCCAAATGCGAATTGAACGAATCAACCAAATTTAATGAAACAAAATAAGTAGATTAACGAATCTGAAATGCATTTTTTTCTTCATGTACATGTCTAAACCTTAATGCATTAAGGAAAAAAAAAAAAAAAAACCTTTAAACCTTTAGCACTACTTTAATGAAAAAAAAGCTGCGTTAATTTCTGTCATATACAGTATATCTTCCTAGAGTTCAACTTGAATTCCTTTTCAGCATATCATTACTTGAAAATGGAAACAAATGTGTTGGCTACTAGCATGCAGGAACCACATGCTATGTACCACTTGTTTAGGTGATTTCGTGATGGTACTACTTGATGTGTGAGTTAGCGCCCTCCCATAAATAGCCATAGGTCATTCTGTTACAGCGGCTTGCACACCAGAAGAATAAACTCTTTTCACCTGCCAGCGATAAATTGGAGAGGCACCGATAGGGATATGCTGGTTATTACAAGTAACACTAATGCCACCTAGTACTACTTGCACTTAGGTTTTTCAGTTTTAAGATGATATTTTCATCCAAAACAGACATTTAGGTGCCAATTATTAGAACCACCCACTGCTTTCTTTCTATGTGGGGCCTCACTGATTCTGCCACCTGCACCATACTGTAAAACAAATTAAGACTTTGTACTTGTGGGGTTCAGTTCGTGGTGGCCAAAGAAGATGGATGTAGGTGGGAACTCAATTGCTGAACCCAGAAACCATGAGTCCCCTAGGCATATGCAGTAAGATGCAAACCAGTGTGGCTGCAAACTGATACATTTCTATTTGCATTTTGGATGAAATTTCTGTAAAATTCCCATAACACGTGTTATATTTTTGGGATAATCTATTTCAAGAGATTATTAATAGATAATAATATAATTTCCATTTTATTATTACTAATTGCCAGGTTAGTTCATTTGATATATATATGTTTAGCATATTTTTAAAGATACAGTAAGTGCTCATTAATTGCAATATGTATTACTTTATACATTGCAATGATTAACTCTATAATAACATCTTATAACACTAAGAACTCGGCAGCCAATTTTAGTTATAATAATGGATTCATTCACCACCTAGACAGTGTTCAAGTCAGATAAATTGCACAGACTTAATAGCGTACAATGTAACACATCACAAAGAGCAATCTCTGGCACACTTTTGATCTATAACTGTCTGCTACTTCCACTCGTATAGCAAACTTTAAAATTAAGGAAATTCAAAGATCTCAATCATATATCTAGTAATAAGGGTGTCTTGAGTACTGAAATAAAAGCTAATCTTTTTTTCACTGATTGATGTTAGGAAACAGGATATTAACATGCAATGCAAGAGGATTCTTCAATAAAAAGCAACATAAAAAAGGATTTATTCTAAAAATGTGATCAAGGGATGCAGTAATGACTCTATGATGTAGAGCAAAACTGCAGTGCATATCACATATAAAGACAGAGAAGAAGAGAGTTGTTGGTTTTATGGAACTACAGTATGAGTTCCAAAAGTGCTGACACTTGTATTCCCACATAGGTTTATCTCTATCTCTCTCTCTCTCGCTCTCAGCTATGCCATGCCATATTGCCAAAAAGTTTGGAAAAGCTTTGATTGATTTCATACATTGTGGTCTAGCATATCCACTAACTACTCACTTTAACAGACCTTTGTTTTTGGCAATCCAGAATTCCATGCAGCACCTGCTGCACTTACATGCAAGAGCTCCAGCAGCTACTCTCAGAATCCTGTGACGGGGTAGGGTAGTTACTAAACATGAACTCTGTACAACCAATATATCAAATACATTCATTTCCTGGCCTTATGAACCTAGCAACCCCAGGCAGCCAGCCCAGGGCTAAACACGGGCTTAGGAAATCTGGACCTCTGGATTCAGGGCAGCTGCCTTATTTGTCTCTATGGTTAAAGCAAAACTGCAGACAGATGTGCTTTAAAGTTTGTTTTTTTGTTTGTTTTTACCCTTTAAAGCAAATCTGTCAATAGGTAAACATGAAAGCTTCTACTGCTGACTCCTTCTGATAATGCTGATAATGCTAGTTTAGTGATGACCCCCTTACTAAGGACTTCTGAGTTTTTTGATCTGCATATTTTTTTTAAAGTCAGTAATTCTCCTGCATATTACATTCCAAGCTAAGTGCCGATGAGTAAGTTCATTATCCTAGTTTCAGGAAAGAATACAATGACACTATTGGGTGACATTTTGTTTTATACTTAAACAATAGCTGACATACACTATATTGTCAAAGAAAAGTCCATAAAGACATGGATGAGCGAGTTTGGGTTGGAGGAACTGACTGGGCTGCACAGAGTCCTGACCTAAACCCAATAGAACATCTTTGGGATGAATTAGAGCGGAGACTGTGAGCCAGGCCTTCTTGTCCAACATCAGTGCCTGACCTCACAAATGCGCTTCTGGAAGAATGGACAAACCTTCCCTTTAGAAACACTCCTAAACCCTGTGGACAGCCTTCCCAGAAGAGTTGAAACTGTTATAGCTGCAAAGAATGGGCCAACTCAATATTGAGCCCTATGGACTAAGATTGGGATGCCATTAAAGTTCATGTGCGCGTAAAGGCAGGTGTCACAATTCTTTTGACAATATAGTGTATGTTGGCATTCAGACACGCCCATGTTTAAGGAGCTTGTTTTTTTTCTAATTTCTCTTGCATTATTGGTATTTTCTTCCACATTTACATGCTGACTAAGCTGTCAGCAAAACTGGCAGGGACAGGGTCTTGCAGAAATAATAGCACTGGCCAGCTTTTTCAAAAAGAAAATGTTTGGCCTACAGTCAAAAACGACCCCTCTTTTCCCCCAGCCTACCTAAACTGTGTAAAGTGCATGTAAAGGTAAAATGTTTTTGTTAGTATTGGATACAGGGGAAATCCATAATGTTATCATTATTACCAGGGCAAATGGTAAGGCTAAATCATCCAATGGAATGTTCCTCTGGCAGCTGTCTAAGGTGGATTTTTTTTTCTCTTTTTTTGGAAGGGGGGAGGCTATAATTTCCCTTTGTATTTTCAAGACAGGAAGTGAATGCAAATCTCCCAAGTGCCACATAAAAATAGTCTAACGTTGAAATTCTCATATTTACATATTCTTAACAAACAGTAAGAGCTATAAATCAAGGCCTAACTGGCCTCCGTAGTTGCAGGCACTGTGGTGTAATTCATCATCAAGATTCATAACAGAATTACAACAGAATCACTGAAGTCAATTAAGTAGTTTTTTTCAGCTCAGCTCACCCTGCTACTCCCTTCCAGATTACCTGTTCAGTGTTTACATTAGAGGTAAGTAGGCTGGAAAGCTGTTGAGTGACTGGCGGGAGGGGAGAGCAGAGAGTTCTACGCTGCCTAAAATAATAATTTGGTTACGTTAACTATTCAACCCTTTATAAATAACCATATAATGTTTCTTAGAGATGCTTGCTGACTGCTTTGTTGTTTTACTATCCTTTTGAAATGATTGCTTTTTGAATGATACCAAATCAAAAGACAAATAGTAGACAAAACTGAGATCTGTATTTACATTGATTGCGGGACATTTAGAAATATTTCATGCCTTGTAAAACTATGAAGCAGGTACATATATTGGCTTTTAATTCTTTCCCCATAGTGATATGCTCAGGAGTGCACAGATGTTTTCATCCTTATCTCGAAGACTCTGGCATATACACAATGTTTTCCTTGCGGAAAATTCAGAACCTCATTATAATTATAGTGCTACTTGGAAGCACATGTTAATTAAGAATACTTTTTAAAAGAAAATTGGAGACAAAACACAAAATTCCGTAATGAAAAGGCTAAGTAAGCAGCTATTTAGCTGTGGCTCCCTTTTGATTTTGTGCCTTGGATAAAAAGCTCATCATATGGTTTTGAGCCTGTAGCAGAAATACAGTATTGAACACACCTCTCTTCTAAATACCTTTTTGATTTCTACAAATAGAATTGCACTATATATCATATCTCTAAGACACTAAAGTAGCACAGGGGAAAGCAAAGTACAAAATGTTTTATTCCAGAGGTAAGAGGTAAAAGAGAATCAGTTGTGCAGCAGTTTTACATTTTATTTTACTTATTCAACACATTTTACAAGGTTTCGAGTAAATTCCAAACGCTGCCAAAAACTCTTAGTCATCTACAGTATATCTCCTGACAACAGAAATTCGCTAGAGAATATCATAGTAATTTGTCATTATAATGGAAGTAAAAATTATAGGGAAGTTAATAAAATAAGTTGTTTTGTATAATTTAGAATATTTGTTTTTTCATATGGCCTGAATAAAATAAGAAGACATTATGATTCAGGCATGTATTTGAATTAGGAGCTGATTTATAACAGATAGTACATTTCACTACTTGCTCTCTGCTATACTCTGCAAGGTTACTGCATCACACATAAAATGCAGGTTGCTGTGCGAAGCCTACAGTGTCCTATAGAGTTGTTTCTACTTAATTTAGCAAAAAATCTCAGGAGGAAAGCCCAGTCACATGACTGGACTTTCTTCCATTTTTTTTTTTAATAAATGAATTTCTATTAGTGGTGGTCTCCTGACTTCAGTGTCCTGAAGCCAGTGAAGTGATATGTACATTTGTAAAAAAAAAAAAAAAAAAAAAAAAAAGAGACTGTATTTGACATTGTTCTGCACATAGCACAATAAAAACATCATAGAAAAATATAAAATGACTTTGAAACACGCTTTTTTACTAAAGTGAGTTAGTTCAAGACACAAGCATATTGGTTGCAATCATTAAAATAATCGAAGAACCACCAGAAATGTCTGCCTTGTAGATCGTGAGAGGACAGAGATGAGTGATTCGGAAACCATAAAATATCAAGCATCAAAAGAGCACACTGGTATAGAGTTGCAATTCTTCTAAAAAACAATCCACTCACAAGTAAAATCCTTGCACAGTTATGCCTTGTACACACGCTCGGACATTGATCGGACATTCCGACAACAAAATCCATGGATTTTTTCCGACGGATGTTGGCTCAAACTTGTCTTGCATACACACGGTCACACAAAGTTATCGGAAAGTCCGATCATTCTGAATGCTGTGACGTAAAACACGTACGTCGGGACTATAAACGGGGCAATAGCCAATAGCTTTTGTCTCTTAATTTATTCAGAGCATGCGTGGCACTTTGTCCGTCGGATTTGTCTACACACGATCGGAATTTAAAGGATCGGATTTTGTTGTCGGAAAATTTTATAGTATGCTCTCAAACTTTGTGTGTCGGAAATTCCGATGGAAAAAGTCCGATGGAGCCCACACACGGTCGGAATTTCTGACAACAAGCTCCGATCGCACATATTCCGTCGGAAAGTCTGACCGTGTGTACAGGGCATAAGCATGTAGTTAAAGGCAACCAATAACCAGGAACATCCACTGTGGCCACCAGCTCCACTCCAGCTGGACACCCATACTGTTGTTCATAGTGGTAGTTGTAGGTTATTAATTGTTTCTGACTACATGTTTAATGTGTAAGGATTTTACTTGTGAGTGCATTACTTACATATGTTTTTCACAATAAGGACGAATTGCTACACTGTGCCAGTGCACTCTTGGTATGCACTCACCACTGGCACAGGACCAAGGAGGTAGAGGACCCATATAACATACATAATGTATCATAAATTACAGCCAGTGGGGTCCTAAAAGGGACCCCTGGAGTGAGAGAAATAGAAAATCTGGAGTTGGCCTTTAACTAAAATGATTATCTGTACAGTTCTGCAGAAGTCCCTTTTGTGTTTGCAGAGCAAAACACAGCAGCGTAATCCACAGGCACTATGGCCCAGTTTTCAACTACTAGCAATTTGAGGAGAACATGTAATGAGTCTCTATAATGATACCTTAAAAATTATACTAATAAAACATAACACCTGTGCTTTGTTCATATAGCTAAATGTAAGTAGAACTGGCAAATAAACTGAATCTTTCAGATCTTTAGGCATTGAAATACTATACCAAATTCATTCTGCAATTGCTATTCTATGAATTGAAGCCTATTTACAATTATTCTCTGTAGACAAGGCTTGACACACAAAACAGTATGCTCTGTTTTTACAATCTAGCTTCTGGCTATTTGTCAGTACAGCTCTTTGGCTGTATTTTTTTTGCTAATTATAAAAGATGCCTCTGGGTGGGGGGAGGTATTCAACCAATAGAACACACTCCTTCAATTGGTTATTGATATCACGGGAGGAGGTTATTGTCAGTGACATTCAGGGGTTCAGAGTATCTCAGGAACATTGGCTGTTTTGCTACCTGTATCGTTTCACACAATTCATTTACAAAGCTTGCTTCTACTATCCTTCCTCCAAAATGACCATATAACTTTGAGTAGAAAAGTCTCTAATGTACAAGTATTTTTAAAGTGCAACTCCAAACATTTATTTCTTTTACTCTTTAATAAAACAAAGAACCTGGCCTCTATGGTCACTTGGACAGGAAGTAAGAGAACATCTCTTATGAAGAAAAAGCAATAAAAACATGACAGACATTCTAAACCTTCTATGTTCTATCAAAAGCTAAGAAGAAATGTTTTGGTTGAAGTTCTACGTTAAGTCAACTTTCCCCCTTCCCTTTCCTTCTCCCTCATTCCACTTGGCTACACAAGCATTTTGTTATTGGGCCAAGTCTGCATCCTATATGTCTTGAAATCTGCATGATGATCAGGCAGTACTGACTGCAATACTTGAAATAGGAACTACTGAAACAGCCAAACTCTAATGTTAATAATAAACTATGATGTAGAACATTGTTCTCTTTCTGTCTAAGAATACACAGAGGTTGTATGTTTGTATAATTCCTATAAAATCATTGTGGCAGGCACAACCAGAACAGAGGCCTTTGGAGGGGACTGCAGGCAAGCCTCTTGCCTATGGGCCCTGGCATATGAGGGAGCTACAAGCATTTAGGAAGATATCCTTTTATATAATGCAAGAGGACATTATTACATTTAACAGTCAAGGAAGTCATGATGGTCTCTGCCAACCTGAACAGTAACAGTATGCATTCCCATTTACATATTGTTTCTGTCTGTTGGCTAATTTTGACCAACTTTTAGTGGTTCCTATGATGGGATTAGCCTTGTGTCAGCGCTACCTCGTTATCTATACCATTGTGTGATGTTTTGGGTAAATATTTGGTTTTATTGTTCATGTGGTGACCGACCTACTTTTCCATATTTTAAAAAGCCCGTATTTCTGTTTAAAGAGCAGTCATTCCTTTGATGTTTGCCTCAACACCTTGTCTGTGCACAATGATTGAGGTAACAGGGCTGGTATTAGCTCTCGATCTGCTGTAACAGTTTGGCAGATGGTAGGAGGCACTGTTTGTCGGAAGGAAGCATCTAATTTGGGTGCCCAAGCGGTTCCATCACAACCGTGACAAGAAATTTGATTTCTTTTCAAAAGATTTGTGCATGCAATGAATTTTTGCAGAGTCACAAAAAAAATGACAAACAGTACATTTGGTCCTACACAGTATTCTAAGCTGGTTTACAAATATCAACTTTGATGAAAATTAAAATTTGCATATAACTAGGGAGATGTACCCCATTGTGACCCACATGTGATAGTACTCAGCCATGATGACTGGTCTCTTAGACACCAAGCACTTCAAGTATTGATATTTAAGGCATGAAGCACTGCAATATTGATATCTGGAAGATTAGCATTCTCATAGGGCATACAGTGACACATTATTTAACATGGTGCGGTGCTTGTTAAACTCTGTAAATAAAAAAAAGTGAACTATGAAATCACAGCACACACAAATATATATGGGTACAGTAAATGGCCTCAATCCCTGAACCCCCTGGGGCACAAGGCTCCTAACAGGGGCAAGGCACTCTATGGTCTATATAAGCTGAAGCCAGGTGGACCCCACTTCTTAAGGACCTGTCAAAGCTGGTCCTCCAAGTACTTGGTAAGGGATCTCCCAAAGAGAGACCGCCAAATCTTCCCCAATATCAGGGCAAGCAGATAATCTGCACCATGCAAAATAAGAAAAATACAGCGCTGTCAGCAAAAATATTAAAACCTGTGAAAACGAATCACCAGTCTAAAGTATAAAAAATGAGCTGCAGTTAAAAATGCAAGATACTAACACTAAACAAGACCATATAACAAAAAAACTGCGCTATAAATGAAAACAAAAACGAATAAATGCAAAATTATTCCTCAAGTCCATATAAAAATTGAACTGATGTTAATTGTCCCTCAGTGGGAGATCACAATCTGACATAGATCTTCATCAAAAGCAGAGGTGACAACACACTTTAATCCACCGCAGAAGATAGTGTTAGGGATAGGACAGTCCTTCACCTTTAAAACCACTGCCTCTTACCAGCTCCCTTGATCTCTGGTCAGGAGATCGTATGTGCCTTTTAGCTTATAACCCAGCCACAGTCACAGGATAAAGTTCTAATACTCTTTTGATTTTCTCAGTTGGCCCACAGACAGCATCTCAATTATCAATCCTCAGACACATAAAAAGAAGAGGGCTCCCATAGTGTAAAACCGTAATATATTTTATTCATAAAAAAGTAATGCACTTACACACATCCAGATTAGTATGGCATCAAATGTATTGCGAGCCGGCCGGCTATCTCAGAAAACGAACGCCCGTAACATCCGGGACTGCGTGATAGTATTCTGGTGGCATCAGCACGCCACTCTCCCTACGCCGTTTCGTCAAACCTGACGTCGTCCAGGGGCACGGGTGGCCTGCTGATCACCACCTTATATGCTCATTTTTCCAGGAAAAGACCGCCCAGTCCTGAGGTCTGAGCAGTCCTGATGCGGATGCCGCCATATTGCAAATGGGCAAACGCCAGTGAACTGACTGACAGGGAAGCCGCTGATCTCAAATAACTTCCCTTAAATGAGAAAATACTCTGATTTTCAACAAATTGTTTATAAAATGTATATAAAATGTAAGAAATTGTTAAAAACTGAATCATATACACTACACTTTATATTGTTAAATAACCGGTAATAATTACATACAATCGGAATAGTGGCATCTAGTGGTCAAACTATATATGGCATGGCTTCTGACATATTTATGTCATTAGTCATATCATCAAATTAACTGAGGTTAAAATTAAAACCAAAGGATTTTATTTATTTATTTACCACACATGTGTGATACATAATCCACTACCATGCCTGTGTTCAAGGGAAGAAGAAAAAGAAAAACAAAAAAGGAAAAAGAAAAAAGGGGAAAAAAATCAAAAATCAAAACTGTATTAGACTATCCTAGGCCCACTGGACTATCAGAAAATTGGGAACTAGTCATAATAGTTCCATAGGCCAAAAAATGGGATACAACTGCACAAATATAGTATAACCTATACAGTATATGAATCATTCTTCAATATTAAAAGAAACAATCATATAAGAACTTTTTTATGTAAGAAAGAGCCCTGCCTAAATATTGAAACTAAAAAATGAGATCAAACATAAGTAAAGCCCCTCGCACCTACCCCCCAGGTGCTACAAGGAGCTCAGGACTGGTTCACACATATTTGACCTTAACTGTTATCAATGAAAGCATTAACATCTGTGTCTATGTTGAGGCCATAAGGGGTATAACAACGCACTCTATGGATCCACGCCATCTCCATCTTAGATAGCTCCCTAACTAAAGCTCCACCCCTCCAGTGGGCATTGTACTTGTCTATAGCTAGAAAAATTGTATTAGCCGGGTTACGATTGTGGACCATATCATAGTGTTTGGAGACTGAATGAAATTTGAAACCTGTTTTGATGTTGGTTATGTGCTCCCCCAAACGGGCCTGCATAGCGCGTTTGGTTCTGCCTATATATTGGAGCCCACATGGGCATTGGAGCAAATATACGACTCCAGTGGAGCTACATGTGATGAATGGTTCTATTTTGTGCTCATTGGAAGTGCTAGTTGAAATGAATGATAATGTCTTTTTATTTTTAATCAAGTTAAGTGTACAAATTTGGCACCTACGGCATTGGTGATAGCCTGAAAGGCCTTGGAAAAAAGATAATCTTTTCCCAGGAGGGTCCACTACATTGGGAGCAATAATGCTCCTCAATGAGGGTGCCCCCCTAAAAATTACCTGAGGTTTTTTGGGCAAGAAGGTATCCATAACTCCATCATTAGCCAACAGGTGCCAATGTTTACCTATAATCTTTTTGATTTGATAATGCTGAGTTGAATAAGCAGTGATGAAGGGAACAATAGGACTATCTCTCTTTTTCTTAAGGCCCATATCCAAAAATTTCCGATCTGTCCCGTTTAGCCACTTCCTCAATGATGGTCTCCAGAGGGTCTCTTTCGTAACCCTTTTCTAAAAACCTCTTTTTCAGGACATTCGCCTGGGTTCTATAATCTTCCACATTTGAGCAGTTACGTCTCATCCTGACAAACTGACTCATAGGTACTGACTTAAGCCAGCTGTCCTTATAGCAGCTGTCAAGAGGTATGAATGCATTTCGATCAGTCTGTTTAAAGTAAGTGATCGTTTTGAAGGAATCTGTTCCCTTACAAATAGTCAAGTCCAAGAAATTGATTTTTTTCCTGACTGGCTTCGTGGACAAACCTGATGCCCCTATCGTTTTTATTTATGAGAGAGAAAAATTTATCCAATTCCAGCAAAGATCCTTCCCAAAGGAGGAGGACGTCATCTATATACCTGGCCCAAAAGACCAAATATGGACTACGGTCCTTATAGATGACGTCCTCCTCCCACTTGGCCATGAAAAAGTTGGCTAAGCTAGGGGTGTACTTAGCACCCATAGCCACACCTCGTTGTTGGCGGTAATATCCTTGATTGAACCAAAAATAGTTGTGGTTTGCAGCAAAATCCAATAATTCCATGATATAGTCCTGTTGCTTCAATGGAATTTTGGAAAAAGCATTCAAAAAGTATTTAACAGCTGCAAGTCCCAAATGATGTGGAATTATAGTGTATAACGAGGTTACATCAGCTGTAACCAACCACATCTGACTATTGGGTTTCAACTGAGACAAAAGATGAATCACATGCTTTGTGTCCTTTACATAGGAAGGCATTTGTTGCACTAGAGGTTGCAAGAAGAAATCTATGTACTTGCCCACCCGGGATGTGACTGAGTCAATACCACTTACTATGGGTCGTCCCGGGGGGCAAGTCAAACTTTTATGGATCTTAGGCAAACAATACAATATCGGAACCCATGGAGCTCTAGGAACCAAAAAAGTTATCTCTTTCTCGTTAAGTATCCCTTCTTGGTATCCCTTTGTGACTAATTTTTCTAAATCACCTTTGTATTTAACCACTGGATTACCTGGTAAGGGGGTGTATGTATCTTGGTCACCTACAATGTTACACATTTCTTGTAAGTAGTCTTTCCTATCAAGGATTACTATCCCCCCCCTTTATCCGTGGGCTGAATAACAATCCCCTTGTTATTACAAAGGGAATCTAATCCTTCTCTCAGTGTGCTATCCATCCTGTGATTGACTACTTTGATGGAATCTAAATCCCTGAGAACCACATCTCTAAACACCCTTAATGAAGGTGCCAGAGTAGCTGGAGGATTAAAAGTGGAAGCATTGGCTAATCCAATATGTTGATATTCCTGTTGGACAGGTTGCCTTGGTCCCGCTGGAATATTAGCAAAATGTCTTTTAATATTGATCCTTCGGACGTACTTATGGACGTCCATGTATGTCTGAAATTTGTTTAATTTTTGGGGGGTGCAAATTTCAGACCTTTATTCAATAATGCTAATTCCGATTGAGTCAGAACCTGAGTACTAAGATTGAAAATACCATCAGCCCTTATACTCTTTTCTTTTTTGGATCGTGCTCTCCTCCCCCCTCTTGTTCCTCTTTGTTTTCTACTGGCCTTTTTTGTCCCTGATTCGAAATTAAACAAATTTCAGACATACATGGACGTCCATAAGTACGTCCGAAGGATCAATATTAAAAGACATTTTGCTAATATTCCAGCGGAACCAAGGCAACCTGTCCAACAGGAATATCAACATACTGGATTAGCCAATGCTTCCACTTTTAATCCTCCAGGTACTCTGGCACCTTCATTAAGGGTGTTTAGAGATGTGGTTCTCAGGGATTTAGATTCCATCAAAGTAGTCAATCACAGGATGGATAGAACACTGAGAGAAGGATTAGATTCCCTTTGTAATAACAAGGGGATTGTTATTCGGCCCGCGGATAAAGGGGGGGATAGTAATCCTTAATAGGAAAGACTACTTACAAGAAATGTGTAACATTGTAGGTGACCAAGATACATACACCCCCTTACCAGGTAATCCAGTGGTTAAATACAAAGGTGATTTGGAAAAATTAGTCACAAAGGGATACCAAGAAGGGATACTTAACGAGAAAGACAAAACTTTTTTGGTTCCTAGAGCTCCACGGGTTCCGATATTGTATTGTTTGCCTAAGATCCATAAAAGTTTGACTTGGCCCCCGGGACGACCCATAGTAAGTGGTATTGACTCAGTCACGTCCCGGGTGGGCAAGTACATAGATTTCTTCTTGCAACCTCTACTGCAACAAATGCCTTCTTATGTAAAGGACACAAAGCATGTGATTCATCTTTTATCTCAGTTGAAACCCAATAGTCAGATGTGGTTGGTTACAGCTGATGTAACCTCGTTATACACTATAATTCCACATCATCTGGGAGTTGCAGCTGTTAAATACTTTTTGAATGCTTTTTCCAAATTCCATTGTAGCAACAGGACTATATCATGGAGTTATTGGATTTTGCTGCGAACCACAACTATTTTTGGTTCAATCAAGGATATTACCGCCAACAACGAGGTGTGGCTATGGGTGCTAAGTACACCCCTAGCTTAGCCAACCTTTTCATGGCCAAGTGGGAGGAGGACGTCATCTATAAGGACCGTAGTTCATATTTGGTCTTTTGGGCCAGGTATATAGATGACGTCCTCCTCCTTTGGGAAGGATCTTTGCCGGAATTGGATGAATTTTTCTCTCTCATAAATAAAAATGATAGGGGCATCAGGTTTGTCCATGAAGCCAGTCAGGAAAAAATCAATTTCTTGGACTTGACTATTTGTAAGGGAACAGATTCCTTCAAAACGATCACTTACTTTAAACAGACTGATCGAAATGCATTCATACTTCTTGACAGCTGCCATAAGGACAGCTGGCTTAAGTCAGTACCTATGAGTCAGTTTGTCAGGATGAGATGTAACTGCTCAAATGTGGAAGATTATAGAACCCAGGCGAATGTCCTGAAAAAGAGGTTTTTAGTGAAGGGTTACAAAAGAGACCCTCTGGAGACCATCATTGAGGAAGTGGCTAAACGGGACAGATCGGAAATTTTTGGATATGGGCCTTAAGAAAAAGAGAGATAGTCCTATTGTTCCCTTCATCACTGCTTATTCAACTCAGCATTATCAAATCAAAAAGATTATAGGTAAACATTGACACCTGTTGGCTAATGATGGAGTTATGGATACCTTCTTGCCCAAAAAACCTCAGGTAATTTTTAGGGGGGCACCCTCATTGAGGAGCATTATTGCTCCCAATGTAGTGGACCCTCCTGGGAAAAGATTATCTTTTTTCCAAGGCCTTTCAGGCTATCACCAATGCCGTAGGTGCCAAATTTGTACACTTAACTTGATTAAAAATAAAAAGACATTATCATTCATTTCAACTAGCACTTCCAATGAGCACAAAATAGAACCATTCATCACATGTAGCTCCACTGGAGTCGTATATTTGCTCCAATGCCCATGTGGGCTCCAATATATAGGCAGAACCAAACGCGCTATGCAGGTCCGTTTGGGGGAGCACATAACCAACATCAAAACAGGTTTCAAATTTCATTCAGTCTCCAAACACTATGATATGGTCCACAATCGTAACCCGGCTAATACAATTTTTCTAGCTATAGACAAGTACAATGCCCACTGGAGGGGTGGATCTTTAGTTAGGGAGCTATCTAAGATGAAGATGGCGTGGATCCATAGAGTGCGTTGTTATACCCCTTATGGTCTCACCATAGACACAGATGTTAATGCTTTCATTGATAACAGTTAAGGTCAAATATGTGTGAACCAGTCCTGAGCTCCTTGTAGCACCTTGGGGGGGTAGGTGCGAGGGGCTTTACTTATGTTTGATCTCATTTTTTAGTTTTAATATTTAGAGAGGGCTCTTTTTTACATAAAAAAGTTCTTATATGATTGTTTCTTTTAATATTGAAGAATGATTCATATACTGTATAGGTCATACTATATTTGTGCAGTTGTATCCCATTTTTTGGCCTATGGAACTTTTATGACTAGTTCCCAATTTTCTGATAGTCCAGTGGGCCTAGGATAGTCTAATACAGTTTTGATTTTTGATTTTTTTCCCCTTTTTTCTTTTTTCGTTTTTCTTTTTCTTCTTCCCTTGAACACAGGCATGGTAGTGGATTATGTATCACACATGTGTGGTAAATAAATAAATAAAATCCTTTGGTTTTAATTTTAACCTCAGTTAATTTGATGATATGACTAATGACATAAATATGTCAGAAGCCATGCCATATATAGTTTGACCACTAGATGCCACTATTCCGATTGTATGTAATTATTACCGGTTATTTAACAATATAAAGTGTAGTGTATATGATTCAGTTTTGAACAATTTCCTACATTTTATATACATTTTATAAACAATTTGTTGAAAATCAGAGTATTTTCTCATTTAAGGGAAGTTATTTGAGATCAGCGGCTTCCCTGTCAGTCAGTTCACTGGCGTTTGCCCATTTGCAATATGGCGGCATCCGCATCAGGACTGCTCGGACCTCAGGACTGGGTGGTCTTTTCCTGGAAAAATGAGCATATAAGGTGGTGATCAGCACGCCACCCGTGCCCCTGGACGACGTCAGGTTTGACGAAACGGTGTAGGGAGAGTGGCGTGCTGATGCCACCAGAATACTATCACGCAGTCCCGGATGTTACGGGCGTTCGTTTTCTGAGATAGCCGGCCGGCTCGCAATACATTTGATGCCATACTAATCTGGATGTGTGTAAGTGCATTACTTTTTTATGAATAAAATATATTACGGTTTTACACTATGGGAGCCCTCTTCTTTTTATGTGTCTGAGGATTGATAATTGAGATGCTGTCTGTGGGCCAACTGAGAAAATCAAAAGAGGATTAGAGCTTTATCCTGTGACTGTGGCTGGGTTATAAGCTAAAAGGCACATACGATCTCCTGACCAGAGATCAAGGGAGCTGGTAAGAGGCAGTGGTTTTAAAGGTGAAGGACTGTCCTATCCCTAACACTATCTTCTGCGGTGGATTAAAGTGTGTTGTCACCTCTGCTTTTGATGAAGATCTATGTCAGATTGTGATCTCCCACTGAGGGACAATTAACATCAGTTCAATTTTTATATGGACTTGAGGAATAATTTTGCATTCATTCTTTTTGTTTTCATTTATAGCGCAGTTTTTTTCTGTTATAAGATAATCTGCACCGTCAGTGTCTCTGCAGAAAAAGTGTTTTCTGGAACCCCTGGCTCCTTGCACCTCCTAGCCCCCGGCCAGATTAAAGCTGCCTCTATCCTACCAAAAATAAATTAGAACTTAGGGAGAGTCCTGCCTTTAACTGGGGCTAAGTCTGCTGCACTATGCCAGAACCAACCTGGGAGGAAAAGGATCCCTCCCACCATACCCCCCCCCCCATTACATCAGAAATTACTAACTGGCAGGCCCACACAACATGGGGAACCAGCATTCTGTTCCCAAAAACTTTAAAGAACAAATACTATACTTGATCTTAGCCAAAAGGGGTATTATACAGTAAAACACTTGAGGGCACATGCTATTCATATGTGATGACACATGCATTTTGTGACCCTATGACAGGCTTGCTTTAAATAGTCTACTCACAGGTGATATTCCAGTACTGATTATGTACAAGCAGAATAAATCACCTTCTTTTTCTGGGGAATTCTAGCAGGGATCCATTTTGGGTGGTCTGATTCTTTACAGTTCAGTGAAAACCATACCTTTCTGATAATTCAATGATAAACATGAAGAAAAAATGCTTTACAAGCAGTACTTCTTTGTGAAAGATCAGTACAACTATGTTGGTATGTATGATTTTTCCAAAGTCAGCAAGGTCTTGAGTTGGATTAAAGTAGGTCAATGTTATGTTTTTAACTCCTATTACCATGCTCAGTTTTTTTTTAGTTTGTTAATTTCTTGTTAAAATAAATGTGATTCAGGTGCTGCATACTGCCTAGGGTTACAACAAGAACATTATATATGCTGCATATGTATGAGACTAATTTGCATATAATTAGTCTGATAGAAATAAGGAAGCACTAATTTGCATTAAGACTTGCCGTAGACACATTGGCCTTCTAGTCAAATGCTTGTTCCAAACCATATTAAGCACTAACACTAATAAAAGACACCTGCTACACATTTCAATGTGGGAAATGGTCTACTATTCTTGTTCAACCTGGGGAATCTTGTATATGAGTGCACAGAAAGGCTTATAAGAGAACCAATAAACCTTAAATAAAACCATCATTACCAACAATTTTAAAAAGTTACAAAGAATGTCATTATGTTAAACCACAAAGCTCCTGATTCACTCCCTGGTTATCTCTCGCCTCAACTACTGCAACTTCCTCCTCATTGGCTTACCTTTAAATAGACTATCCCCCTTCAGTCCATCGTGAATACTGTTGCCAGTCTCATCCACCTTACAAACCCCTCAGTGTCTGCTACCCCTCTCTGCCAATCGCTCTATTGGCTACCACTCACCCAACGAATTAAATGCAAAATACAAACAATAAGTTACAAAGCCATCCACAACTCTACCCCCAGCTACATCACTAGCCTGGTCTCAAAATACCAACCTAATCGCCCTCTCTGTTCCTCCCAAGACCTCCTGCTCTCTAGCTCCCTCATCACCTCCTCCTATATCCGCCTCCAGGACTTCTCCCGAGCCTTGCCCATCCTCTGGAATTCCCTACCCCAATCTGTCAGACTGTCTTCAAATTTATCCACTTTTAGGCAATCCCTGAAAACTTTCCTCTTCAGAGAAGCCTATCCTGCCTCCATCTAACAACTGCACTATTTTCTCCATTAGCTCATCCCCCACAGCTATTACCCTTTTGTATAACTTGACCCTCCCTCCTAGAGCTCTCTGATTCCTCCTGTATTGAATTGTATTGTAATTGTACTGTCTGCCCTAATGTTGTAAAGCACTGCGTAAACTGTCGGCGCTATATAAATCCTGTATAATAATAATAATAATATTAAAGCAGTGTATATGAGCTTATCAAGCACTAAAGTGTCTAAAAGGTCTGTGAACTGAAATGTATCTAATAATATATACATACAATTGTAAAATATATTCATATTGCATTCCATAATTCCTCTTTAATATATATTGTTTTTATTTTTAAATCCAACAAATGACATTACTCCTAGTGATATATTAACATTATATGACTCAATCATACTTCTTCAATGCATCTCTAAACCCTCCATTTATTACTAGTTGCTATAGAGCGAGGAAGTGCAAAAAATGTTGCAAGGTTCTTTTGACTTGGTGACCACTGCCACCCTTTTTATTTGTCCTGGGACTGCTTTTATGTTGCAGAAGTTATGCAGGATTCCTAAATATCACTGTGCAATCCAACATGCATCTGAGTTGCATTCAGTGATCAGCACTCAATAACAAAACTGGTCTGATACACTCTTCCTCTGCAATCCAAGTTTGCAGTGATGAGGGGTGTGGATGTTACTCAGTCATCCAAGCAAAGGGCATTGCTATGCAGCGACAGAATGCAGCATTTCGAGTCTTGCCTTATTTCTCATAATTTTTTCATAATTGTCAACTCAGTGGACACTCTTCCCAATTTGTGCAAAACACATCTGAAAAATCAGCTGAACTTTTTTTTATTATTATTATGCAATCCATAGACCAAATATAACAAAAAAATTGTTAATGAAGTTATTTTTATTGCCAATGCATTTTTAATATATTTGCAATGCTTTGTGCCAGAATCATAATCTTAGTGCCAATTTAAATAGTATAATTACAGAATAAATTATCCTGTTTAAAACTACATTAAAATTATGATTCTGGAACAAAGCATTACAAATGTCTAATGCCCCGTACACACGGTCGGATTTTCCGATGGAAAATGTGTGATAGGACCTTGTTGTCGGAAATTCCGACCGTGTGTGGGCTCCATCACACATTTTCCATCGGATTTTCCGACACACAAAGTTTGAGAGCAGGATATAAAATTTTCCGACAACAAAATCCGTTGTCGGAAATTCTGATCGTGTTTACACAAATCCGACGGACAAAGTGCCACGCATGCTCAGAATAAATAAAGAGATGAAAGCTATTGGCCACTGCCCCGTTTATAGTCCCGACGTATGTGTTTTACGTCTCTGTGTTTAGAACGATCAGATTTTCCGACAACTTTGTGTGACCGTGTGTATGCAAGACAAGTTTGAGCCAACATCCGTCGGAAAAAATCCATGGATTTTGTTGTTGGAATGTCCGAACAAAGTCCGACCGTGTGTACGGGGCATTAAAGTGTCGAAATAAACAACACAAAGTCACCAGACACTCGGGATCCTGGTGCAGGTTACTTACCTTGTCCCCAGGATCCTGCGATGTCCCCCTGCGGTGTCTGCAGGCTCCGTCCTCTGCCCGAAGCCTCTCTGTGCCAGGCTCCGTTCCCTGCGAGCGTGGCGACGCACGGGGGCGGAGTCTGGTGGCAAATTCAAAAATGTAAAAATCATAACAAATACATAACAAATACAGTACTGTAATCTTACAGATTACAGTACTGTATGAAATCATTTCACTTCCTTTTTGTCCCCAGTGCTTTAAGCCCATGCCCTGCATGCAGTTTTATATTATATATACTGTTCTTTCTGCCTGGAAACTTGAGATTGCCCATAGCAACCAAAAAGTGTCCCTTTACGTCAAAAGTGTCTTTAGACCAGCTAGAAAACAATGATAGTAAATTAGAACACTTGTAGAATTAAGCGATAGTGAATCGTGGGGAAATTTATTTTATTATTATTATATTATTATTTTTTAAAATTATTTATATTTATTTATTATATTATAATTTATGACTTTGTGTTTCAAACTTCATCATACCCGGGATATCTACTAGACTCTTGGTGAACAGATCTAAGTGTGTTATTGCTAAGTAGGGATGAGCTTCGAGTTCGAGTCTAACTCATGTTCAACTCGAACATCGGTGGTTCGCCAGTTCGCCGAACAGTGAACAATTTGGGCAAATTCGAATGCCGTGAAACACCCTTTAAAAGTCAATGGGAGAAATCAAAAGTGCTAATTTTAAAGGCTTATATGCATGGTATCTTCATAAAAAGTGTTTGGGGACCTGGTCCTGCCCCAGGGGACATGGATCAATGCAAAAAAAAAGTTTTAAAAACGGCCATTTTTT
The DNA here is from genome assembly GCF_042186555.1 of Aquarana catesbeiana. Lineage (NCBI taxonomy): Eukaryota > Metazoa > Chordata > Amphibia > Anura > Ranidae > Aquarana > Aquarana catesbeiana. Next base: position 169,182,013 of record NC_133327.1, on the reverse strand, counting down.
CGGGAGCAGTGATTTTAATAATGCTTAAAGTGAAACAATAAAAGTGTAATATCCCTTTAAATTTCATACCTGGGGGGTGTCTATAGTATGCATGTAAAGGGGCGCATGTTTCCCGTGTTTAGAACAGTCTGACAGCAAAATGACATTTCAAAGGAAAAAAAGTCATTTAAAACTACTCGCGGCAATTAATGAATTGCCGTTCAGGTCTGGTATGGATATTAAGGGGAACCCCGGCCAAATTTTTTTTTTAAAATGGCGTGGGGTCCCCCCAAAAATCCATACCAGACCCTTATCCGAGCACAGAACCTGGCAGGCTGCAGGAAAAGAGGGGGGGACGAGAGAGCGCCCCCCCTCCTGAACCATACCAGGCCACATGCCCTCAACATTGGGAGGGTGCTTTGGGGTAACCCCCCAAAATACCTTGTCCCCATGTTGATGGGGACAAGGGCCTCATCCCCACAACCCTTGCCCGGTGGTTGTGGGAGTCTGCGGGTGGGGGGCTTATCGGAATCTGGAAGCCCCCTTTAACAAGGGGACCCCCAGATCCCGGCCCTCACCCCTGTGTGAAATGGTAAGGGGGTACAAAAGTACCCCTACCATTTCACAAAAAAACTGTCAAAAATGTTAAAAATGACAAGAGACAGTTTTTGACAATTACTTTATTTAAATGCTTCATTTTCTTCTATCTTCTATCTTCCTTCGGTTTCTTCCTCCATCTTCTTCTTCTTCTGGTTCTTCTGGTTCTTCCTCCGGTGTTCTTGTCCGGCATCTTCTTCCGCGGCGTCTTCTTATCTTCTTCTCCACGGCCTGCTCCGCATCCATGATGGCATGAAGGGAGGCTCCTGCTGTGTGACGCTTCTCTCTTCATCTTTTTCTCTTCATATTTTTCTCTTCATCTTCTTCTCTTCATCTTTTTGTCTTCACCCCACCCCCCATTATTTAAGAACCGTCAGAAGAGGAGAAGCATCTCACACAGCGGGAGCCTCCCTCCATGCCATCATGGATGCGGAGCGGCCTGAGGAGAAGAAGATAAGAAGACGCCGCGGAGGAAGATGCCAGATGAGAACACTGGAGGAAGAACCAGAAGAACCAGAAGAAGAAGAAGATGGAGGAAGAAACCGAAGGAAGATAGAAGATAGAAGAAAGAAGATAGAAGACAGAAGAAAGAAGAAGCATTTGGGGGGCAGGAGGCAGAGCCTAGCGGAGCAGACATGCATTGTTAGAGCTCCACACCGCTGAGGAGAGAAGAGAAGGACAAAGCGGAGCCTGCAGGCTCAAAAGGTATCCATTTGAACTTTTTTGCCCCAGGGAACAAACTGTGAAAGTTTGGGCAGAAAATATGGTACTGGGAGGAAACCGTGGCAGAAATAAAAATCACCTCACAAAGAGCTCACAGGCACTCACTGCAGCTGAAGCAGCTCCAGTCACCTCACAATATACAGCACCAGGGCGCTCTCACAGACAGAAAATGTCACAGCAAGACTCTCCATTTGAGTCAGATACAGAACAAATCCTCTCACAAACTTCTCCACAAGCCTCCTCAGCATTCCCAGTAATATTATTACAATTTGAAAAGATGCTTCATAAGGCTTTAAAACAAACCTCAGACCAAATAACAAAAAGCCTAACCAAAGAAATAAGAGAGCTGGGAAACCGCACCGCAGCCTTAGAAATAAAAATGGATGAAATTGAAATTACAACCCAAGAAAATATAACAGAATTGGAACAATTAAAAAAAGAGAATTTAATACTTCAAACTAGGCTCGAAGATTACGAAAATAGAGCCAGACATTCAAACTTGCGCATAAGGGGAATACCTGAAACTGTGACAGACCTGCAATCTACTATTACTGCTCTATTACAAGAACTAAAGCCAGATATCCCTATTGAACGTTTAGAACTGGACAGAGTACACAGAGCCCTCACAGCCAAAAAGAAAGATGGACCCCCACGTGATATAATCACAAAATTTCATTATTACAGAACGAAAGAACAAATACTAATTGCTGCAAGAGAAAAAAAGGAACTTAATTTTCAAGGACACAATTATCAAATTTTTGCTGACCTATCCCAACTTACTATTACTAAAAGACGATCCATGAAACCCCAACTAATGGAACTGCAACACCACAACATTATGTATCAATGGGGCTTCCCCTTTTCAGTCAGATTTAACTACCAAGGTACAATTTACAGAAGCAGATCAGCAGATGAACTACAACAAACCCTTTTAAAATTAAATCTGACAGAACCCACAAGCAGCAACACTCCCACACGCAGAAGAATGGCATCATCTTCACCTTCAGGCAGCACCCAGAAAATTTCAGAACAAAATGGGAATCATCATTCTCACAAAAGAGGCCGTTATGCCACATCATCCATGGACCAAGAAGATTCAATGGACTGACATCCTAATTCCTGATATCTCTTCATTTATTATACTAAGAGATGGTTCTCTATAAAAAACCTATATTTATAACTGAATGTAACTGCATTCTGATAGTCACACACTGTGTGGGATCATGTTACATTCCAGTTATATTTCTTATTACTTCTGATTCATATAGCCTTAGAATATATAAGTGAAATAAGGAAATTCTTGTTCAGTTATATATTATCAGGTAATAACAATAGATTTACTACATTTTAGGACAAATATGTTCAATAATCCAGAAGTAATGGAAGCTTTTTCTTTCTTTTCTTAAAACAAATATATTATTACCTAACTAGTTCCTAGAATTATGTTTTTGTTTATTCTAATCTGAAGCAATACAACCTCAATTTTATGAGTTAACATATCTAAACAGTTACATATGAATAAAATATGTAATTGTTTACTCTAAAAGGGTTAAAATCCCAAAATAATTCAAACTATCTTCATCAATACCAAAGTTATTAACAGTACCTTTCTAACTGAATTATTTAGCCTAGGGCAAGACTAACCATATACAACCACCCTGGAATAAATAATTTCAACAAAAACTATATTCTGCACTCCAATTAATGAAACATCATTTTGATGTCTTTTGACATAGCACTTCTCTCCTGTAAGCGGAAGATCCGTGTACCCCCATTAGCCCTCCTCATTCTCCCAACCATATTATGTGGGAGAGTGACGAAGGCACTTATTCCCCTCGAGAGAGATATTTATTCTCTTTCACGGGTAAATTGTGATTACTTGCAAAAAATAATTTATACAATGTATCATCTAATCTCATATGTTTTTTGTTTACTCTTTACTCCAGAATTCACTGGTTTCTTTTCTATCTATTCATCTCTTCAGTCCACACAGGTTGATCTGCGCAGTCAGCTCTGCATAAAAAAAAGTAAGTCAAAACTATTTGATCTGTTGCCATGGCACCACTGAATATACTTTCCCTGAATGTTCAGGGAATAAATGTCCCTCAAAAAAGGACCAAAGCCTTCCGTACTTTCCATAACAAGAAGGCTCACATAGTATGCCTCCAAGAAACACACTTCACCAAAGATTCTACTCCAAAATATATTTCTCCTTTTTATCAACAAATTTACATGGCTTCTGCCTGTACCAAGCAAAGGGGAACTCTAATTGCATTTCACCGATCCACACCATTCACCTTATCATCAGAAATTAAAGACCCAGAAGGTAGATACCTGATACTCATGGGTTATATAATGGATACAGCAATCACGGTGATTTCCTACTACGCTCCTAACAAACAACCTACACCATTCCTCTCACATATATTACAAGTGATTAATACACACAAAATAGGAACAGTGATAATGTGTGGGGATTCGAACCAGGTCCTCCTCCCATTTCTAGATAAATCACCTTTTACACCATCCAAAATAACCTCTAGATTACCTTTTTCTCAACTTCTTTCCAAATACAATCTGGTAGATTCGTGGAGAGAAAGTAACCCAATGAAAAAGAAATTCACTTATTTCTCGCACCCTCATCAAACCTTCACCAGAATAGATCATATTTTTCTAACAATAGGAATGATACCAGAAATTATTGCATCAGATATAATTCCGATTCCGTGGTCTGACCATAATGCAGTATACACTACTATAGCCTCAGCCATACCAAAAGCGCATGACCCAACGTGGTACTTACCGGACATAATGCTCAAACACCCACTATATCAGATGGCCATTGAACAAGCTTTAAAGGAATACATATCAATTAATAATACAACAGACATCTCCCCAATAACACTGTGGGAAGCTCATAAGCCTGTCTTGCGTGGTACAATACAAAGACAAATGGCACCATTTAAACGGGAACGCAAAAATCTAGCAAAAAAACTAGAACTCAATTTTAATGCAGCCTACATATCATTTCAAGATAATCCATCTCAGAGTACAAAATCTCATCTGGAAAAATCTAGATTGGAATACAATCTATTTCTCACTGAGTCAGTTGATAAATCCCTCAAATGCTCCAAACACAATTTCTACATGAATACAAACAAACCAGGTACATATTTGGCTCGGGCATTAAATTCAACTAACAAATCTTTCAAACCAATACGTTTGAAATAATCAAAAAATGTTTACACTTGTAATCCAGTTAAAATAGTCCATAAATTTCACTCACATCTCGCAACTTTATACAAGACAAACAATGAATTTAATCCTACAGAGGCTGAATCCTTCTTCTCAAAAATAACCTTACCTGAGTTATCTCAGAATCAAAAAAGCAGTTTGGATGAGCCTATAACTATAGATGAAGTTGCTAACGCCATAAAAGACCTAAAACTTAACAAAAGACCAGGCCCAGACGGCTACTCGGCTTTATACTATAAAGCATTCTCAGAAATACTCTCTCCCATTCTCACTGAAACTTTTAACAAACTTCTAGATCAGGGGTCTCAAACTGGCGGCCCTCCAGCTGTTGAGAAACTACAAGTCCCATGAGGTATTGCAAAGCTGACAGTTACAAGCATGACTCCCACAGGCAGAGGCATGATGGGACTTGTAGTTTCGCAACAGCTGGAGGGCCGCCAGTTTGAGACCCCTGTTCTAGATGGACATACTTTTCGGCAAGAAACACTAATAGCAATTGTTTGTATGATCCCAAAACCCCTTTCTGATGATACTTCCTGTGTGAATTATCTGCCTATCTCTCTGTTAAACCTCGATATTAAATTATTAGCAAAAATAATAGCAAAACGCCTCAATAGCATTATAGGAAAATTAATACATAGAGATCAAGTAGGCTTCATGCCAAATAGACAGGCAGGCGATAATATACGCAGGGCAGTGTTATTGGCACATATTGCTAAAAAACGGAAAATCCCTTTATGTTTTCTATCTCTCGATATTAAGAGGGCATTTGACACAGTATCCTGGCAATATATGCAATATTCATTACAAAAATGGGGTTTTGGACCCCACTTTTTAACATGGATCAAAGCATTATATAATAAACCCAAAGCCTATATAAAATATGCTGGATACAAATCTGAAGCCTTTAATATCGAAAGAGGTACCCGACAGGGTTGCCCATTATCTCCCTTATTATTTGCCCTTATACTTGAACCCATGGCCCAATAAATCAGAACAAACCAAACTATAACTGGCATTGAAGTAGGAGGTATTACACACAAATTATGTATATTTGCAGACGATATATTACTTTTTCTATCATCACCACAGGTCTCTGGTCCTAACTTAATACCAGCTCTTGATGGATTTGCAGCCCTATCCGGCCTTATGATTAATCCTAAGAAATGCCTAGTGCTTAATATTTCACTCACAAACATGGAATTGATCCCGGCTAGGGCTGCACTCCCATTCACATGGGCAGAAAAATCAATCCCATATCTTGGAATTAATTTAACAGCATCTCATTCTGACTTATTCTCAACCAATTATCCTCCTGTATTAAGACAGATCACAAATCTAATAAAACAATGGTCGCAACTTCCTTTATCCTGGATAGGGAAGATTAATGTAATCAAAATGACTATTCTACCCAAATTGCTTTATCTATTCAGAGTCCTCCCTATTCCAATTCCTTCCTATTTTTTGAGAATAGTACAAAAAAGAGCAACTTCGTTTATATGGGGCTCTTCTAAACCACGTATACCTATACACACACTACATCTTCCCAAAAATAAAGGAGGCCTGGGATACCCTAATTTTACTAACTACTACAGAGCAGCACATTTGGCCAGTCTGTCCAAATACCATGCAAAACAGGAAATCCCATTATGGGTATTTATAGAGGCTTCAGAAAATGACCCTCTATTAATATCAAATTTATTATGGCTTGATCCTAAAGACCGCTTTAAAATTCATAATCCCATAACTAAACACTTCTTATCTCTCTGGGATAAACTAAAAACCAAATATCAGTTACAATCTCCACACAATCCTCTCCTTTCTTTTATCAGAAATCCGGCCTTTTATCCGGCATGGATCTACCCAAATTTTTTTAAAGCTTGGACAACATCAGGCATTCAGACACTAAATGACTTCATAGCATCTAAATCATTCTTTTCATTCCCATCGCTTAGAGAAAAATATGATCTACTAAACTCTGAGATATTTAGATATCTCCAAATCAAAAATTTCTATACACCATTCCTAAAGGGGGATACACCATTATCCCAATTATCCATTTTTGAATCAATCTGTACAAAAGATCCATTTGCTAAAGGTACAATTTCATCACTTTATAATCAATTATATGGAGTAGCAAATCTTAATAGACCCTCTTACGTTCAGAAGTGGGAGGAGGACCTGGGACGAACTTTAGAAGACACAGACTGGTCTAACATATGGCTCACATCTAAGTCATCTTCACCCAACATCTTAGCACTGGAGACAAATTATAAAGTCCTAACTCGCTGGTACCTTGTACCCGCTAGAGTGGCAAAATATTCACCTAATACCTCAGCTCTTTGTTTTCGAGGATGCCCAGAAATAGGCACATATTTACACATATGGTGGACGTGCCCAGTAATCCAAACCTTCTGGAAGGAAGTCTTCGTGATTGCATCTAAAATATTTAAAAAAATAATACAACCAGATCCATATTTAACTTTACTTAATCTAAAACCGGAATGGTTAACACTCTCTCAATTCAAACTTATGATCCAACTAATAACAGCTGCAAAACAAACAGTGGCCAAGGCATGGAAATCTCCTACATTGGTACTAGCAGAAACAATTCACAGAATGAATAATACAATGTCCCATGCTAAGATGGTAGCCATCGATCAAAATCAAATTCCAAAATTTGAAAAACTTTGGCATTCTTGGATAAAACAACAGTTCCTGTCAAACTTCAATGACTCTGTCCTGTTTCCATGGTAACAGATTAAATGACTTACAGAGATACCCATTCTAAGGCTTCAAAGAGAACTAAAAAGAATAATAAACTGACAAGCGGGACAACCTTGTGGACCATACCTCTACCTTTCAACCCTTTTTCTTCTTTCTCTTTCCTTTTCTCCACCTTACGATTAAAGCTCATTATCAGATCTTATTTGACCTATATACACTCTACTTGTAAACAATATGTATAGTAGGTATAAATCACTTAAATACCTACAAAAGTAACTAAGGAAATGATATATAGCTTTAATTTAGGTTTACGTGAACCCAATGTTTAATATTTGAAATTTCATGATATTTACCTATATAAACCCTACTGTAAAACAATGAGCTTACTTTATAGATCCTTGTAAACTTACTTTATGTATCTTTATAACATTGTATACTCAATAAACTTCTTTTGACAAGGAAAGAAGAAGCATTTAAATAAAGGAATTGTCAAAAACGGTCTCTTGTCATTTTTAACATTTTTGACAGTTTTTTTGTGAAATGGTAGGGGTACTTTTGTGCCCCCTTACCATTTCACACAGGGGGGAGGGCCAGGATCTGAGGGTCCCCTTGTTAAAGGGGGCTTCCAGATTCCAATAAGCCCCCTGCCTGCAGACCCCCACAACCACCAGGCAAGGGTTGTGGGGATGAGGACCTTGTCTCTATCAACATGGGGACAAGGTGTTTTGGGGGGCTACCCCAAAGCACCCTCCCAATGTTGAGGGTATGTGGCCTGGTACAGTTCAGGAGGGGTGGCGCTCTCTCACCCCCCTTTTTCTGCGGCCTTCCAAGTTGCGTGCTCAGATAAGGGTCTAGTATGGATTTTTGGGGGGACCCACGCCGTTTTATAAAAAAAAAATTGGTGCGGGGTTCCCCTTAAAATCCATACCAGACCTAGGGTCTGGTATAGATTTTGAGGGGGGCCCCACTCCATTTTTTTTTTAATTTTGGCCGGGGTTCCCCTTAATATCCATACCAGACCTGAAGGGCCTGGTATGGAATTTAGGGGGACCCCCACGTCATTTTTTTTTTTAATTTTGGTTCGGGGGTTCCCCTGTGGGGAATTCCCATGTCATTTTTATCAATGAACTATTATGTGTATTGTCAAGCTGGCAATTCATTAATAGCCGCAAGTAGTTTTAAATGACTTTTTTTCCTTTGAATTGACATTTTGCTGTCAGATGGTTCTAAACACGGAAAACATGCGCCCCTTTACAGGCATACTATAGACAACCCCCAGGTATGAAATTTAAAGGGATATTACACTTTTATTGTTTCATTTTAAGCATTATTAAAATCACTGCTCCCGAAAAAACGGACGTTTTTAAAACTTTATTTGCATTGATCCATGTTCCCTGGGGCAGGACCCAGGTCCCCAAACACTTTTTTATGACAATAACTTGCATATAAGCCTCTAAAATGAGCACTTTTGATTATTCATGTTCGTGTCCCATAGACTTTAACGGTGTTCGCGTGTTCGAACAAATTTTTGCCTGTTCGCAAGTTCTGGCGCGAACCGAACAGGGGGGTGTTCAGCTCATCCCTATTGCTAAGAATTACAGACCTACAATATAAAACGCCAAATTTCTATGCAAAATAATTGTACCGCTTTGAGACGCAAAAATCTGAAATAATCATACCGCCAGGGAGGTTAATTTGCATTCTGACAATGAAACAAAATAGATACAAAAGAAATAATATTACTATGTATATTTCTATCTTGTCTGAAAAGTGTTAATAAACACTTTGTCAGGTCCATTTTTTTTACAGTGATTGCACACAGTGGGGGTCATTTACTATAGCGCTGTGGCGCTAATTAGTGCTAATCATGTTAATTAGTGCTAAAATGGTATTCACTATAGTGCTGGTGAAAAAATACTCCCAAAATCGAATTTACTATAGCTCCCTGAAAACATATAGCACCCAAACCCTTACTCTGCTAAAACCTGGAGTATTGCATATGGAAATAATCTTTAGAGCATGATATAATTGCCCAAATGGTACTGAATTATGCAGTATATTTTTTAAAGATAATCTGCTTTTAAACTGTGTGAAAAAAAATTTTCTACACTGCAATATTTTTAAAAGTCTGAGAAGAGATAAATTCCCCGTTTTTGTACAACTAGGTACCAGCCCAACTGAGCATGCTCAGACCTGCAAACTACTTTCATTTTAACTCCCATGAATTTTTCACAGAGCGCTATAGTAAATACTAAAATTAGCACTGGGCTAAAATGCGTTTTTGAGAGTGAAAATCAGCGCTATATAGTCCAATGCAAGTTTCAGCCATTGATTTTAATGGTACAATTGTAACTTCCCCAAATAAATACTTTTAATGTTGAAATGAAATGTATCTTTCTCTAAAATACATTTTTCTTTTCAACAATGTTGCTTCTACCTCAACTATTTTGTTTTTATGAATGCTAGAATGTGGAATGTTTTGATTTTTTAGTAAAATATATTTTTCTCTGTCACTTTCTCATGTTACTTTCCATCTCATAAAAAACTTTACCCAAACTCACACAGGTGTCTTTACAAACCACAAACAATATCATTGCTAATGTAAACTTAGAATTAGTCACAGTTTTGTGTGTTTTTTATTATTTCCAAATAATCATAATTTGAGCCCAAAAAAATGTGATATGTGTACCAACATCAGAAATCAAAATGTAATTCCCAAAAATTAGAGGGTAACATCACTATTCTACACTCACCCACCAAGAACAACCAACTATCACAGAATAAATCAAGAAGAATACCTCTTGAGTAATGTAATTCTACCACCTATATGTCTAAAGAAATGCAGTACAATGCCCTGTACACGCGATAGGTTTTTCCGACGGATGTTGGCTCAAACTTGTCTTACATACACATGGTCACACAAATCTTGTCGGAAATTCAGAACGCCAAGAACGCGGTGATGTACAACACGTACGACAGATGAAAAAAATGAATTTCAATAGCCAGTGCGGCTCTTCTGCTTGACTCCAAGCATGCGTGGAACTTTGTGCGTCGGAATTGTGTACACACGATCGGAATTTACGACAACAGATTTTGTTGTCGGAAAATTTGAGATCCAGATATCAAATTTTGTGTGACAGAAGTTCCAATGGAAAATGTCCAATGAAGCCTACACACGGTCTGAATTTCCGACAACAATCTCCCATAGAACATTTTCCATCTGGAAAATCCTATCGTGTGTATGGGGCATATGTGTATTTATGTGTAGGAGGCATTTCTCATGGTCTGGGTTTGAATCCCAAACATGCTGCTTCATGTAGTGAAGTTGTCTCATCCCCTTATGTTGTTAAACATAGCTCCTGACTCAGGTCCCAAAACTATATCTAAATGTAGTATTTATGTGTAGGAGGGTTCCACCACCACTGTAAATTTTTCCAGATACACTATCTAGCCAAAAGTATTGCCTTTACACACACATGACCTTTAATGGCAGCCCAGTCTAAGTGGTTAAAATTTGATTTGGCCCGCCCTTTGCAGCTATAACAGCCTCTGGAAAGGATGTCTACAAGGTTTAGTGTGTCTATGGGAATTTTTGACCATTTTTCCTGAAGTGCATTTGTGAGGCAAGGCACTGATGTTGGATGAGAAGGCCTGGCTTGCAGTCTCTGCGCTAATTCAGCCAAAAGGTGTTCTATCGGGTTGAGGTCAGGACTCTGTGCAGGCCAGGCAAGTTCCTCCACCCCAAACTCCCTCATCCATGTCTTTATGAACTTTGCTTTGTGCACTGGGGTGCAGTCATGTTGTAACAGAAAGGGGCCATCCCCAAACTGTTCCCACAAAGTTGGGAGCATGAAATTGTCCAAAATGTCTTGGTATGCTGATTCCTTAAGAGTTCCCTTCACTGGAACTAAGAGGCCCAGCCCAACCCCTGAAAAAAACCCACAACACACCTCCACCAAATGATTTGGACCAGTGCACAAAGCAAGGTCCATAAAGACATGGATGAGAGAGTTTGGGGTAGAGGGACTTGACTGGCCTGCACAGAGTCCTGACCTCAACACAACAGAATACCTTGGGGATGAAATAGAGCGGAGACTGTAAGCCAGGACTTCTCGTCCAACATCAGTGCCTGACCTCACAAATGCACTTCTGGAAGAATGGTCAAACATTCCCATAGACACACTCCTAAACCTTGTGGACAGACTTCCCAGAAAAGTTGAAGCTGTTATAGCTGCAAAGGGTGGGCAAATGAATATTGAACCCTACGAACTAAGACTGTGATGCCATTACAGTTCGTGTGCGTATAAAGGCAGGCGTCCCAATACTTATGACCATATATTGTATATTGCTTGTGACACTGAGCACGGCTATGGACTTAGGGCTGGTTCACACCACAGATGCAGACTAGACATGTAATGCTGCCCGCTGGCTAAGTGGGTTGCAATTCCGTCTAGCAGCACTGGGGTTGCTGGTTTAATTCCCCAACATGCCAATGCTTGTGTTGAAGTTTATATGTTCTCCATGTGTGGGTTTCTCACCACAATCCAAAGATATAGTGGCACTTTATTTGTCTCCTGTTGAAATGGTCTCTGATGTAAGAAAGTTGCTTTAGATTGGAAGCTCATTGCATCCAGGGACTGCACAGGTACATATGCTTAGAAAACTGTTGCTTTGTTTATTCGATCTTTGGCCTGTAGTTGGAGATTTGATGCACATAGCCAAGAGCTAACACAGTTGCAAATAGATTATGTGTTCCTGCTCATCAGGTGCAATCACTTTAGACATACATGAAGAGACAGATTGAAAGATACTGGTGGGCGTGTACTTCTATTAGGCGTGTATCAGTGTGCTAACAATCCAACCAATCTTATATAAAGGATTGCAATAGGGGAGTTTTGTTTGGCCTGAGAAGGCCAGGTTTTTTGTTGTGATTTGTGGGGGAGAAGGAATGATATTGTGCAAAATGACAAACGCCTTACTATAGCTGTTTGTTTGCTGAAATTCTTGTGCATTCTTTCCATCAAAAGTGGGTTTATGTGGCCATGCTGTCAATTTTGTGTGTGTTTTGTTCCTGTCTGACCATGCATTCATGGTTTGGGAGCATCTGCTGACCTTCTACTCTTTGATCTCATTGCTTAATCATGTACCCAGAAATGCAACTTCCAGCAGAACATGGTCACCAATGTATGTGTGTGGGTTGTGGGGTGGTGGTGGGTGTTAGTTTGAATATGTGCCTTTTTTAATACTTTGTTGGAATGCTTTGTAAGAATAATGACTGTTAAGTATGTTTCTATAATTTTGAAGATAAAAATGTGATATGGGTTGGTGGGTGAGTAGTGGTACTATGAAATGTATTGCCCATTATACACTGAAAGTAAAGCTGTGACCACTCTAAGGTTTAGACAAATTTTAGATTGTAAGCTCCTATGAGCAGGGCCCTTAACCACTAGGTGCTCGCGCTATAGCCAAAAGATGGCTACAGCGCAGCGCTCAATTGCCGGGAGGGAGTCCCTGGACGTCCTCCTATTTACTCCTTCCCCGAGTGCTGCCACATGTGCGCATCTGGGAAAATCTGTGTTGGCCGTGTTCCTTGGACACAGCCAATCACAGGTTGTGTTAAATGACCAATCACAGCGGCCATCTAGCACTCGATCAGCATGTCCAATGAGAGACGATCTCAAGTGTAAACATATGAGATCATCTCTCATTGCCGGCTCTCCCTCCTCACACAGAGACCGCGTGTGAGGAGGGAGAGGGACCTGTGCTGCAGATCTGTGAGTGAACACAGTGCCCACAGTACATATCAGTGCCACCTGTCCCCAGTGCCACCTATCAGTGCCATCTGTCCCCAGTGCCACCTATCAGTGCCACCTGTCAGTGCCATCTGTCCCCAATGCCACCTGTCCCCAGTGCCACCTGTCAGTGCCATCTGTCCCCAGTGCCACCTATCAGTGCCATCTGTCAGTGTCATGTGCCATCTGTTATCAGTGTCACCAGTGCCACATATCAGTGCCATCTGTCATCAGTGTCAAGTGTCATCAGTGCCATGTAAAAGTGCCATCTCATCAGTGACACATATTAGTGCCATCTCATCAGTGCCACGTATTAGTGCCATCTGTCATCAGCGCCACATCAGTGTCACGTGTCATCAGTGTCATGTGTCATCAGTGCCCCGTATTAGTGCCATCTGTCATCAGTGGCACATCAGTGCCACCTCAATGTCATGTGCCATCAGTGCCACATATTAGTGCCATCTGTCATCAGTGCCACATCAGTGTCACGTGCCATCAGTGCCACATATTAGTGTATCCAATATTAGTGTATCCATATGAATGCAAGTGGGTTTACTATATAAACCCACTTATGATGACCGAGTGGGCATTTTTCAATGCAGGAAGAGAGTTCGCCTTATCTGCCAGTCCATTCCTCATGGTTGTCCTTTGGTAACGGATAGGCTAGGTAAGACCTACACCATAAGACAGTTCATCACGTGCTCCACCCAGTTTGTGGTGTATGTTTTGAAATACCTGTGTAATATACTTTATGTGGGCAGAACCATACATGCACTGCGTGCTAGAGTTGGAGAACATCAGATTTATTCAAAAAAGCTTCAATAAACATAGTGTGCCCCGTCATGTCTCTTGTTTTCATGGAAGTGACTTCAAAACCGTAAAGGTATTAGCCATTGAACATATCCCCAAGGGGTCTTTTACAGACAACGAGAGGTTTTTGTTGCTATGCAAAAGAGAGAACACATGGATATATAAATTATAAATTAATAAAACTCCTTGTGTACTCATAGGTTAAACGAGGAGTTAGATACCCATACTATTATTGACTCATTAGTGTGTACAGAATGCTTGGTCATATTGTTCTAGGTAGAAACACCTAGGGCTTGTTTGTGTTGCCATTTAGTGCGATGGCTACTTCTTGTTGTTTTTGTTATTACCATTTTTTTATGTTCTAATGTTAGCTCATTTAGTAAGTTTTTATTTATTATATCAATAGTGTTACGTATGTATATGTATGTTTATACACAAGTATATACACCTTTTGTAGATCTCCTTATATATATATATATATATATATATATATATATATATATATATATATATATATATATATCATTTGTATATCCATTAGGTTTTAATGATTTTTAATGATTTTTTTCAATGGATATCTATTGATGAATTGTTTTTTCTGTTTTTTTTTTGTTTGTCTTATGTTGCTAATTCACCACTGGGGAGGTGGTTAGGATGGCTGCCCTGCCCGCCCCGCCTCCCTAGTTTGTCCCCCCTCCCTCCACCATTTAAATAGGTTGCTCTTTGCCGATTAGTGAACACATGAACCGAGGAAGGGGTTAATCCCCGAAATGTAGTCCCTGCACTGTTCAAGATCCCGGCATCCTTCCCTGGATATATATCTCTCTTCTGGCTATCTGATTGTGGGAACGCTGTTGGGCCCGCTGGAGCCTGTCACTACATGGTGGTTTGACGCGGCCGGTCAGGTGACCACAGCCTCCAATACCCAGAAGTCGAGCCACTGAAGGCTTTCCTGTTCTCCCTTGCTTACTGCAGCAGTGCCCCTGCTGCAGCTTCCCTCAAATGGATATCAAGGCTACATGGTTGCCCCCCTGTTCCATCTCCTGGCAGTTTGTGCAGTGAGGCTTGGGGCTGGTGGACAGTCCCTCGACCCTGTCACTCCGGTTCCAGTTTCTTTCTTGAGTATACCTCTAGGCACTGCCATACATTTGGTGTTTTCATTCCACCATTGGAGGAAGGCCAGTCTCCTTTCCACCTCTCCTGGCCCCTGAGTGTTCCTGAAGTTACTGTAAGTTTTGTGAATACTAAAGCAAGCTTTTTTAATCATTATCATTTTTATTGTTATTTTAGCTTTCCATTGATCTTTGTTCTGGACCTACAACACATACTCAGGCAGCTATAACACATTTTTTTCTTTTTTGTCTTCATGCCAATAAAAGAAACTTCATTACAATTGGGATTTCCATCATAGCTTATTTAATACCCTTTGGATCAGGGCTTCTCCATTTGTTTTTATGTGTTCTTTCTCATCTGGTCTGTCGAGTTTGGGAGCTGCGGCCTCAGTTTGGTGATTATTACTTTTCCATTAAGACTTCCTGGTTTTCCTTATTTGCGTCTGGTTTTTGTTGATTTTTTCTGCTTACAATCTAAGGTCCCTATGTCACATGTATACATACTAAGGCCAATCTAGACATGAGCCAATTAACCTACCAGCAGGTCTTGTTAAAATTAATGGCCCTAGTGCTGCTAAAGGGCTAACTACTAAGCCACTGTGTTGCTCAGTTAATAAAACAATGTTACAGGAGAATTAGAAAAAAAAACTACTGTTTTATGTTAGTGGTAGACTGCATCATAAATGTAATTTTATTTTGCTCATAGTTCCTGTGCAGTTAGTGAATAAAGGAGTAAAGGAATCACAGATGACCTATCTGACCTCATGTGCCCTTGATAAATATGGTATGTAAATGCACTGAATTATTTTATGGATTGAAATGTGGGTTTTGGAACTTTTAAGACATGTGAACTGAAGCGGTTGAATGTGAACACTTATATTTATCTAGACATACAGTATGTGACTTTCTGTTCACTATATCATATAAAGGTTGCTGTGCTCACTCATCCTCAACCCTTCATCCACCTGAAATAGCTGATTTTGTAAAATTATATCTGGCACTCAGCCTATAGTTTCTACACATTAGATAGCTGTACAAAAACACAGCTAGCATGTATAATATTGAATGATATACACCTGCATATTTCTTAGTAGTGTTTGCAGTGTACATATAATGGTCACTTGAGAATCAAAGTATGAGAGAGGTGGTAAAAAGTATGATTTAGAACATACTGCATATACAATATACTAATATAACACCCAAATAATGTTTCCAGGCTGTGAAAGTATGAAGTAGTGAATAGTTCTCTACAAGACTGTAACAATGTATTAGTTTGCAACTTCACAAGTAAACCAAAACTGACAATGTATAATTAGTCTATATTTAGTGTACACTATAATTAGTGTATCAGTTTTCCATCTGCTTTTAATCTTCTACTTTTCTGGTATATAGCAACTTTTAATGCATTTTAACACTTTTCAATGCATAAGTTGATAAACCCATGGGAGAAATTATGCAAATATTTGGAAAAAATAAGGTACAGCATTTAGGATAGATAGATAGATAGATAGATAGATAGATAGATAGATAGATAGATAGATAGATAGATAGATAGATAGATAGATAGATAGATAGATAGATAGATATACTGTACTTCTTATTCTGAGACACTTTTGTTGCATTAAGCTAAATTGAATGTTGGACATAAGTTCCCCCATTCAAGTCAACAGAGAAATCTTATGACAATAAATTTGAACTAAAGTGGTCAGGCTGAAAATCTGAAGTTAAAGTGAAATTTCATCCCAAGCAATTTTCTAACATTGGGCAGGGTACGGGAGGGTTAAAACTCCTTTCAGGGTTTCATTATAGAAAGTATTATCTTCTGTCCTAGTTACCACTTTCACTACTACCAAAAGTTGTCACTGGAATAGGAGATGAAAGTAAATCTTCAGTGACAACTGTGATTGCTGGAATTTCCCCTCAGATTAGGGAAATTATCTCTCCATAGTGAGTCGACTCCAGGACAGGAAGTGAGGGCAAATCTTTCCAAAGGGGACACAGACTTAAATTAAAAAAAAGAAAGAATAGATCAAACTGCTGCTCATCCTCTCTGAAATTATAAAAGAGGTTTGAGCTGGAATTCCACTTCATTAGTATGCTTAAATTGAGCAAAATATAGTGCTGTGACACATAATCACTGCATGGTTTTAAAATATTTATATGTATTTGTACATTAGGTAAAAGTGAAGCTTTTAGCAGCTGGATTGTTTCCTAATGACTGACCTTTATTTTTTACACTAGATGAGTCCAAGGTTTTTAAACATGTTAGCATGCCTAAATACTTAAAAAGAAGTGATTAATAATTACCACTTAGTAAAAAAGGTTGTGTCCAAGGGTAGCACATAATCACTGGCAGTTACAAATCTGTCAAGCTTTCATAGGGAACTTTTATCCCACTGTGGATATTTTCCCTCATTTCCTGCCTCAGCAACCAACACCACTAGAATGGGACATGTCCCAGTGATGATAGCAAATAATAAAAAAAATCCCTATTACTCAGTGCAGTTATCCAGAAAAAAGAATGTAGTTATCTGCTTTTGACAAAACAAGGGGACTCAGTTGCATGGGTTTGTAAATATATGAGAAGCCAAACTGCGATGTCAAGGTGCCCCTATAAAATCATTCCCAGAGGTATATCAAATGTCCACGAATGCCCTCCAACACCATTCTCTCAGCTGAGTGGATGGTGTTGGAGGGCATTCTTGGACATTTGATATACCTCCAGGGCTGATGGGCAGCTAATGGCTACTGATTCTGGCATTAATTCTATCAATTATAAATTTGGGCTTTCAATATCTTTTCAACTGAAGGCTGTGACCTGTCTGGGTTCATCGCCTATACCTCACTGTAAAGGGCATGCAAGATCATTATTGGTGGCCCAATATTGCACCTATCTCTATTAATCAAAGCATATAGCCTGCCCTTACATTCCTACCCCTGTCAGTTTCCCGCTGCTGGCTGTGGGTTCTGGTGCCCCTATGCCCACTCCCAGACTGTTCCTTATTGGGTTTGCATGATCCAATGATACAAACATTGTTGCTCAACTTTGCCATATTGGGTCCTGAAGAAGCCTTGTTATTGGTGAAACGTTGACCTGGCAGATTAGGTTACCAAAAAGATATACCTCCACACGTGTTGTATATGCCTTGATACTTACATATTTTGAGTCTTCCGGGACCGGAGTAGAGTGTATTTTGCAACATTTGTGGATCAATTTTAGGCCCTATAGCTATTGTTTTTATGCATTTTGTTTAATAAAGACTATATTTTATGAAATGTATGTCTCCTATGCTGAGCCTCTAAAGTCTGGTCTGTTAGGCAGGTTCTGGCATATCTGGCCCTGCAGTTTCTTTGTTTCTTTATGCCTTAGTTTTTGGATAGTAGTGAGGGGTTAGAACCTTCAAGTCTCCAAGCCCAGTGACAGCACTGCTCTCCCAGCAGCGCACACAGAGCCTTCCAATCCTATCACATAACGGAAGAGGGGGCGAGCAGTGAGGCAAGTGGGGGAGGTACCTCAATCCAGAAATGGCCAGCGATTCCTCGTGTTTCAAAGTGCAGTCTGCAAATGACCGACTTCGGCAGGCAGGACAAGCGGAGTGATCTGACATGCAGGAACAGATTAGACTACAGGCACCCTGTTCTCTTCTCCCCTCTAGTCTGCACAGCTGCATTGTGAGAATAAGTGCAGTGTTTCCTCTGTTATGGCCAGTAGTACAGCGTGAGGGGGCCGTGTCCCCAGGTACAACAAATTACACGCTAATGTGTGTCACTCTCAGCTCCGTCTTCCTAATTTCTATTTCATGTGTCCCTGCGCTCTGGCCGCCCAGACTGAGACTGAACATGGCAGCCTGGAGCACAGGGACACAGGAAATAGAAATTTGGAGGACAAAGCCAGCCCGAGCGTGACACACACTGGCGACTGGGCGAATGGGGTCATGTGCAGTGGCAGAGTTGCTTCTGGAGTCCCTTCTCCACTTCATTGTGAGCAGCTGCTGTCTTCTCCTCCTCCTCCTCCTTTTCTCCGGACCGGATCCATTTCCCCATTGTGGCAGCCAGTCTGGCAATGTGACAGAGGCCGCAGAGCAGTCGGAAGAAAAGCAGGTGGTCACGCCGTGTCGTGGTCAGTATAGTAATATTGTAGGTAGGTCAGTGTAGTTTAGTGGTCAGTATAGGAATATTGTAGGGTGGTCAGTATAGGAATACTGTAGGTAGGTTAGTGTAGTAGTCAGTATAGGAATCAGGTAGGTCAGGGTAGTGGACAGGTAGGTCAGTGACTCAGTGTAGTGGACAGTATAGGAATCAGGTAGGTTAGTGTAGTGGTCAGATAGGTCAGTGCAGTGGAAAGGTAGGTCAGTGTAGGAGTCAGATAGGTCAGTGTTGGAATCAGGTAGGTCAGTGCAGTGGTCAGTATAGGAATCATGTAGGTCAGTGTAAGGGGCAGTGTAGGAATCAGGTAGTGATGTGGTCAGTGTAGGAATCAGGTAGGTCAGTGTAGTTGTCAGGGTAGTGGACAGGTAGGTGTCAGGTCACCTGGGACCAGGTGACAGATGCACCCTGTAGGAGTCAGAAGTGCACCGCTAAGGTAGTGGACCCTAGGACTGACTGCTGCAGATTGAACCCTGGAGGGTTCAGGAAGCAGGTCTACAGGATAACTAACATGGATCCCAGTGGGAGCTAGAGCATAGATTCCCCAGGGCGTGGAGTCTAAGAGCCAGCGAGTGTTCACCAGAGCCTCTAGTGGTGAGGATGGACTGCGCTTCCGTCTGGCTCCAGGTCACGGCCCCCAGGGTCTCACAGCTCACGCTCACCGTAGACTACAGGAGAAGAGGAAGGAGGCAGCAGGCTGGAACGACAGGGAAGTAAGGGGTAAGCCAAAGGTCAGGGCGACTAGCAGAAAAGGATAAACATAACACGCCAAAGGTCAGGGGAACAAGCAGACAGGGAGAGTCGAGAACAGGCCAAAGTCGGTAACAGGATTCAGACATAGGAAACACAGCAAGTACACACAGAGGCTAACACACAATGGTTGATCAGCACTGCTGGCTTGCAGTGCACAGGTTAATATAGGGTTCCCTGATAGGGCCTGGGATTTGGCTATGCTTAGAGGAGAGGTTATAAAACCAGTCAGGTGAGAGGCAGCTGGTCTTTAGAGATGAACGCATGGAGACAGGTAAGCTGACAGAGAAAACTCTATTGCATAACCATGACAGTAGGTCAGTGACTCTGTGTAGTGGCCAGTATAGGAATCAGGTAGGTTAGTGTAGTGGTCAGTAAAGGAATCAGGTAGGTCAGTCCAGTGGACAAGTAGGTCAGTGTAGTGGTCGGTGTAGGAGTCAGGTCAGTGTTGGAATCAGGTAGGTCAATGTAGTGGTCAGTATAGGAATCAGGTAGGTCAGTGAAGGGGCAGTGTAGGAATTGGGTAGGTCAGGGTAGTGGACAGGTAGGTCAGTGATTCTGTGTAGTGGCCAGTATAGGAATCAAGTAGGTTAGTGTAGTGGTCAGTGTAGTAATCAGGCTGGTCAGTACTATTGTAGGAAGGGACTCGGGGAGTGCTAAAAGTCTGCAGGTTAGGGAGCGCAAATTACGTGCCTTGCCCCGGACACTGACAGCCACAGATGGGGGGCTATTTCTCCCATTGATACAAACGATAGGAAACTATTCCTCCCACTGATACCAATGATGGGACACTATTCCTCCCACTGATACCAATAATAGGGCAGTATTCCTTCCACTGACACAAAAGATGGGGCACTATTCCTCCCACTGACACCAAAGATGGGGCACTGTTCCTCCCACTGACACCAATGATGGGGCACTATTCCTCCCACTGACACCAATGATGGGGCATATTCCTCCTACTGACACCAATGATGGGGCACTATTCCTCCCACTGACACCAATGACGGGGCACTATTCCTCCCACTGGCACCAATGATGGGGCACTGTTCCTTCCATTGATGCCAAAGATGGGGCACTAGTACTGTACACCACCACAGTGACAATGTTTTGCTGGATAACCATACAAGTGATGGGCTTGGTGCATCAGAGAAAGCCCTTTGGCTCTTATTTAGGCAAGTTGTCAGGCAGTCTGAATTTGTCCTGTGTCCAATGGCCCTCTACTGGCTCAGAATGCCTTTCCAGCTGCAGAGATTTACTTCTGTGGTGAGAACTGCATAATTGTGAGGTAGGAATAACCTGCCCAGGGTTAACACTGGAGATTGCAGCCACCACAACAGGGGTGAGACAAAGTTCCCTGTCCAGGAAAACAGTAAGCTATCTTATCTGGACAAGATCTTTAGTTGAAGGGCTCTGAAGTGGAACTGGGCAAAGAACTGCCTTAAGAAATGAGACCAGCCAGATTCTAGACCTCAGCAGTCAGACCCCAGCAGCCAGCGCCCAGCCCCCAGCAGCCAGGGCCCAGGTCCCAGGAGCCAGGGCCCAGGACCAGCAGCCAGGGCCCAGCAGTCAGACCCCAGAACCAGCAGCCAGGGCCTAGCAGTCAGACCCCAGGACCAGCAGCCCAGCTCCAGAAGCCAGACCCCAGGACCAGCAGCCCAGCCCCAGAAGCCAGGCCCCAGGACAAGCAGCCAGGAATCAGGACCAGCAGCCAGCCCCAGGAGGAGCAGCAGCCAGCCCCAGTATACATTAAGGTAAGTGAAGTTTTCTAGGGCTGGGCCTGGGCATCAAATATTAATACAATGTTGTTTATTTTTAATATTGTTCAGTGACACACTATTGTAATCTCTCAGGAGGGGACTCTTTCTATCAGAGACTCTCCAATGGCCACAGAGAGGGCCTCTGTTAGATTGACCCACCTTCAGGATCCATTAGACCCCATTGTAGTCTCTAATGGGGCCTGGTGATGGCTCTTTCTAACAATGGCCCTCTCTGTGTCACTGTCCATCAGAGAGACCCCCCTCCAGGTCTCATTAGAGTACTCTGCTTCTCTTCCTGTATTTGCTTATTTATAAGAGAACGTGGGAGGATCCCAGGGTAACAAGGACTCCTTAGGGGAGGGGAGGAGTTAGTAGGATGACCACACCCATGTGGGGGCGCCAGAAATATTTCTGCACCCAGGCGCCTGTGACCCTAGGATCGGCCCTGTGTGGTTGTGTTTACCTGTACTCATGTTGTAAAGTGGTTTGTTGTGCAGTTATTTCATGACGTTGCAAATAAGAAAGTAAGAATCTTAATTCTCCATACATGCAGATAAAGTTTCAGTTTACACTGAAGAAAGATTATTGCTATCCTGGCCACATGTTGCTTTTTTTTACTCTTGAACCCTCTTCTTTCCTTTGTATCAGTGGAGCAATTTTTATTTTCTTTAATATATCCTTATCTGTCTCTGGTGCACATCTTGAGAAAAATGCCTGACATTAAATATAATACAATAAGGCTCGATTCACATCTATGCATGTTGCTTTTGAGCGTTTCTGGAGTTTTATTGTGATGCTTGCCACGTTTTTGAGCAGCGTTTTTGCAGCGTTTTTACAGCGTTTTTGCGGCGTTTTTGCGTTTTGCTTTTTTTTTTTTTTTTACAGTTTTTTTATAATGCTTTATAATGGAACTAAACCCTCTTATCCTTCATAGCCAAGGGTGTTGCTATCTTAGCCTCAGTTTGATCTGCAGTTGCCATGGTGCTGCACATGTAATCAGTTTTGACAACAGATATTTTATGGCTTGACAGCATACAGGTACGCCCACCGTGTACTCCGTAACTGTGCCCGTGGGACCCGCAGACTCGATGTCTGCCGGGGGCCCGCGATCGTGTCACGGAACGGAAGAACGGTGGGAGATGCCTTTGTAAACAAGGCATTTCCCCGTTCTGCCTAGTGACATGACAGGGATCTACTGCTCCCTGTCATCGGGAGCAGTGATCCCTAGGACACACTTAACCCCTTGATCGCCCCCTAGTGCTTAACCCCTTCCCTGCCAGTGTCATTTGCACACTAATCAGTGCATTTTTATAGCACTGATCGCTGTATAAATGACAATGTCCCAAAAATAGTGTCAAAAGTGTCTGATGTATCTGCCATAATGTCACAGTCATGATAAAAATCGCAGATCGCCGCCATTACTAATAAATAAAAAAAATAATAATAAAAATGTCATAAATCTATCCCCTATTTTGTAGACGCTATAACCAATAAATATACGCTTATTGCGATTTCTTTACCAAAAATTTGTAGAAGAATACATATCGGCCCAAACTGAGAAAGAAATTTGGTTTATTTTGGGGGGGGGGTATTTTTATAGAAAAAAGTAAAAAATATTGCTTTTTTTTTCAAAATTTTTGCACTTTTTTTGTTTATAGCGCAAAAAATAAAAACTGCAGAGGTGATCAAATACCACCAAAAGAAAGCTCTATTTGTGGGGAAAAAAAGACGTCAATTTTGTTTGGGTGCAATTGTCCCACGAGCGTGCAATTATCAGTTAAAGAGACGCAGTGCCATATCACAAAAAGTGCTCTGGTCAGGAAGGGGCTAAATCCTTTTGGGGCTGAAGTGGTTAATTTTGAAGTGTAATGAAAGCCCCTCTTATTTTCCTTAGTTTTTGATAGTATGTATTAGAAATAGAACCACTGTCAGGATTATTTTCTGTCGGTGTTCTTACTAGGCAGAATCAGCCTCTCCATTGATCTTTATGTTCATTGTCTCCAGTACAGAAAGTGAAGAGAAATGCAACATTTTTGAGTAAAAAAAAATGACATCAATGTTAACCTGATTTATACTTTAACATGGCAGAATGGTGAGGAGGAGTTGGTGAATACACCTGTCTTGGAGAGCTGTGAGTTTGCTGGGGGCTGCTAAATTTATCAAAAAGGACTGTTAAAACCTTGGGATAAAGACCCATCCACGAACTAGGTCCCTTATATGCACGGTTGGATTCTGGATACTCATTTAAAACCCTTTCCTGTCGCATCATGGCAGCATACATGTTGGGTTGTGACTCCGCCTCCATAACCTGATAGAACCACATAGCTATAAATTAGAGAGTAGACACCCGTCCCAGTATTCTCTTATTTTTCCTCACCTGTCAGGACCCACGGATCAGCACCCCCTTACCGCTTCGCCCCAGCCAGGTTCTAGCCCCTCCTGGGTGGAAGTCCTTCTTGTACAACCTCTAAACGAGCTAAATGGAAGGAGCCCTACTCTGGTGATCTCAGGGGCACTCTCTCATCTCACTCAACTGTCTGCCACGATATAAGCCTTAAACAGGCTTCAGGTGCAGCAGCCCACAAAAGCCTTAAACAGGCTTGCTGGAGGATTGGCCAGGGAAGCTTCAGTATGGCCTCATAAAATAAGCCTTAAACAGGCTTAGTTGTGTGCAGCGGTCTCCATCCCCCCTCTTCCCCCCTCTCCTACCGGTTTTCTGCCTCTCTGCTGGGCTCTGTTGTTCTCCAGCTGCCGTCTGTGAGCGCCGAGCATTCTCGGCGTCCTCGCACATGCGCAGTCCGTCACTCTGGGCGCCTCTATGCCATTTTCCAGCTTCCAAGATGGCGCCGGGTGTCCCGCGGCGCTACTGCGCATGCGCGAGTGTCCGACGCTGATGGCGGCGGATTTAAAAACCCAGCACTGCTGTATGTGCTGCTGCTGGTTGTTTGCATGTGTCAGATCGTTTCTCACTGCAAAGAAAAGAGGAAAAACGCTCTACAAAGGTAGGTGGCCTTCTCCTATTCAGCTTCTGTGTCAGGATCCCTGCTCTCTCTCTCTCTCTCTCTCTGCATTGCTGCCTGTTTTTTCTCCCTGCAGGTTTCCAGTCTGCTTCCTCACCATGGAGACCGCTGCCCCAGCAGATCACCGCCAGCCTATTAGGTAAGGGGGGGGGAAGACAAGGGTAAGTAGTGAAGATTGAAAAAGAGAGCACTTCTAACACTGCCTAAATTGGTCCTCAAGAACGTCTGCGTCAAGACAAAGAGAGTCCTCACGCAGGAGAAGCCGCTCCAGACATAGACGGAGCCGTTCCTACCATAGAAGAAGCCGCTCGAAGGGAAGCCGCAGAAGAAGCCGCTCCAGGTCGCATTCCCGGCATGGTCGATCCCGCCATAAAAGGTCGTCCTCACGCAGACATCGTTCCCCTGCACACCACTCCCGTCCCGCCGGGAACGCATGCTGGATTTGCGGTGCAGCGGCTCTTTTCCGGATAAACTGGCCTGTCAAAAATGCCTGGAAGAGGCCACAAGAGAGAGAGCCTTGGAAGTCGGGGACTCAGCTGGGGCCGTAGCCCCTCAGTCTTCGATATCAGATGTGGATTTCTCCACCATTACCTCTCCAGCCCGGGCTAGCGCATCAAAGGAGCAAGACTCCCTGTCTGATAATGAGGGTCTGGAGGTGTCGGCCGGATTCGACTTCTGTCTGATAGAGCCGTTTGTTAAATCAGTTAAGGAAGCAATAGGATGGGAGGAACCCCAGGAAGCCCAGCCAAAGCAAAGGAAGTATTTTCCTCAGCTTAAGAAGGATCCAGAAGCTTTTCCGTTCATTGACGAACTAGAAGACTTAATCAAAGAGGAATGGCAGAGACCAGAGAAAAAGTCTAGTCTGAATAACAGACTCCTGAAGCTATACCCATTCAAGGAGCCTAAAGTGAACCCTCTGGTGTCCCCTCCGGTAGTGGACGCATCCTTGATGCGCCTTGCCAGGCATGTTACCCTCCCGTTAGAAGACGCGGTAACGTTTAGAGATGTCCTCGACAGAAAGATCGGCACGGATCTTAAGCGGGCTTACCTGTCAGCTGGAGGCGCCTGCAGGCCTGCGATAGCACTCGCTGCAGTAGGAAGGGCCATCTCGAGCTGGTCTACAAGCACAGAGAAGCTGGTATCAGAGGGTGCAGACCAATAGAAGATAGTGAAGGCATTACAAGAGCTAAGCTTGGCTGGTGACTTCGTGGCTGAAGCCTTGGTTGACACCATCAGGTCTGCATCAAAGTCTATGCTGGCCTCAGTGACGGCCAGAAGAGCATTGTGGCTGAAGCCCTGAACGGCGGATCCAGCATCCAAGTCTAACTGGTGCTGTATTCTGTTCGACGGTGAGCACCTCTTCGGAACAAAATTAGACACAGCCATCTCCAAGGTAACTGGTGGCAAGTCCGGGCTCATCCCCTCGGATAGGAGGCCTAAACAGAGACCTCCTCCCTTTAAGCGGAATCTCCCAGAGAGGTATAGGGACGCAAAAGCGTACAGACCAGGGAAGGAGTACCGAAGGAGCTGGAAGAACCCTCAAACCTCCTTCATGAAGTTTCAGAAGCCTAAGACTCCCGCTTCCAGTGACCAGAAGCCCTTTTGAAGGTGCACCCGTCTGGCCAGCGGTAGTGGGAGCAAGACTCTCCAGTTTCAAGCTGGTCTGGGCGGAGACCATAGACGATACCTGGACCCTGGCCACTGTCAGTTTCGGCCACAGATGGTCCTTCAGGAACCCGGCCCCCAAGGGATCAATTCTGCCCAACCCGTATTCCTCCATCTGGGGAAAAAAGGTTGTCCCTTCTAAACTACGTCCAAGAACTTCTCCAAAAACAAGCGATAATAGAGGTTCCGCTAGCACAACGAGGCAGGGGATTCTATTCTCCACTATTCCTCGTCAAGAAGAAGTCAGGGGACTTTCGACCGGTTCTAGACCTAAAGAACCTCAACAGGTCCATCAGAGTGGAGTCATTCAGGATGGAAAGCTTGCAGTCTATCCTCCAGGCCACAAATCTAGGAGACTGGATGCTCTCCATAGATCTCCAGGATGCCTACCCGCACATACCAATCCACGTGGCATTCCAGAAATTCCTGCGATTCTCGGTGGGTCAGGGGCACTTCCAATTTCAAAGCCTCCCTTTTGGAATCTCAACAGCCCCCAGAACGTTTACGAAGGTTCTAATTCCAGCGATAGCCTTTTTGAGGGAGAAAGGTCTAAGGGTCCACCATTATCTGGACGACATTCTCCTCCTCTCAAACAGCCAGGAATCACTCGTGCAACATCGCGAGGTCCTAGTTTCCACCCTAATGAGTCTGGGTTGGATTATCAACTGGCAAAAGAGCAACACTCAACCTACCCAAAGGATGGTCTTCCTGGGAGCCAAATTAGACACCCGAGCCAACACGTTGGAACTGCCAAGGGAAAAGTTGTCCCTACTAGTTCAAAAGGTGAAGGATGTCATTCTGGCATCATGCCTACCAGCCAGAGCATACCTCAGCCTCCTGGGTTCCCTATCAGCGACCATTCCAATGGTCAGATGGGCACAATGGAATTCCAGACCCCTGCAAGCCTCCTTCTTGCGCCAGTGGGACGGATGGTCCATGTCCCAGTTAATTCGCATCTCAGAAGAAGCCAGGTTATCTCTACGGTGGTGGACTCACCCCGACAACCTCAGCAGATGCAAGCAGATAGTCATCCTCCACCAGGAGGTGGTAACTTCGGACGTCAGTCTGGAGGGATGGGGGGCACATTATCTACATTATGCAGCTCAGGGCCACTGGCACTTCAAAACCAAGGATGTAGTATCAAACTTTCTAGAGATGAAGGCAGCCTTCTAGGCCCTCTTGGCATTCAGTTCACTCCTGAGAGGGAAACAGGTCCTCATTCGAATAGGCAACCGAGTGGCTGTAGCCTACATCAACAGGTAGGGGGGTACCAAGAGCATCTCCATTATGCGGGAGGTCGGTCCGATAATGTGTTGGGCCCAACTGAACTTGTGGGATCTGAGGGCGGCCTACATTCCGGGTGTTCAAAATCTCCTGGCGGATTCTCTCAGCAGAACGTTCGTTTCCAACAACGAGTGGTGTCTAAGCCCACAAGCATTTGCCCTTATATGCCAGACATGGGATCATCCAGACATAGACCTTGCAGCGACGCCGGAGAACAAGAAATGTCAGAGGTTTCTGTCAAGGAACCCCTTCCCCTCAGCGGAGGGAACAGATTGTCTCCAACACCCCTGGAACTTTCGCCTAGGCTACATTTTCCCACCAACTCCACTGATAGCCAAGTTCCTTCTGAGGCTCAAACATTCAGCGGCTCTAGTACTGGCTGTGATTCCCTTCTGGCCACGGAGGCCTTGGTTCACCACCCTCCTGCAGCTAAGCACAACGGATCCACTTCCGCTCCCGGTGACAACGGATCTGCTAACCCAAGGTCAGCTCCTCCATCTGAACCCAGAGAAATTACACCTAATGGCCTGGAGGCTGAAAGGTCTAGGTTCCTAGTCCAGGGCTGCTCTCAAAGGGTAGTCGATACACTGCTCCAAGCTAGGAAACTCTCCACAAACAACACCTACGGGAGAATCAGGGGAAAGTTCTCTTCCTTTGCCCCGGACAAGGTTGGGACCTTTCTTCCCCATCAGCAGTACAAGTGCTTGAATTCCTCCAGTCAGGTCTGGACAAAGGCCTTAGGTCCAACACCCTAAAGGTTCAGGTGTCTGCCATCTCCGCTTTGACAGGGGTTAAGTGGGCCCTTAACCCTCTGGTGGCCCAATTTCAGAAAGCCTGCCTGAAGCTGAGGCCTCTTAGAAAGCCTTAGTTTCCAACATGGGACTTATCGACTGTCCTAGAGACCCTATCCGGAGAGCCATTCTTCCCACTCGAAGATGTCTCCCTCTGGGACCTGACTCTGAAAGTATCATTTCTAATTGCCATCACATCGGCAAAGAGGGTCTCAGAAATGCAAGCTCTACTGATCAAGGAACCATATCTGATGATTTACCCAGACAGGCTAACCCTGAAGCCTTCAGATAGATTAATCCCAAAGGTCTCCTCCTCGTTCCACTTTAACCAGGAGATTGACCTCCCGGCCTTGGTCACGGATCAGGGCGTTCCCCATCCTTTGGATGTCAAGGACAACATTCTGCAATACCTCTCTGTAACCAAGCCTTTCAGAAAATGTGAAAACCTTCTAGTCATTCCACATGGGTTCAGGAAGGGCCAGGCAGCTTCTGCCCGTACCATCGCCTCATGGCTTGTGAAAGCCATCAAGAAGGCCTACTCCTTAAGCACATCGCAAGTCCTGGAAGGTTTAAGGGCGCATTCCACCAGGGCAATGGCGACTTCCCTGGGCAGCCTACTGCAGAGTCTCAGCGGAAACCATTTGTAGAGCGGCCACTTGGTCTTCCAGAAACACCTTTGTTTCCCATTATAAAATAGACGCTGCACGTTTAGCAGCAGTTGAATTCGGGAGGGCCGTTATACAGGCCAATTCTTCTGTTTCTTGTCAATAAATTTATTTTGCATTTCCCACCTAGTTTGGCGAGTTACCCCCCAACGTGTATGCTGCCATGATGCGACAGGAAAACGGAAAATTGTATACTCACCTTTCCGTAATTTTCCTTTCCTGTCGCATCTTCATGGCAGCATACAATCACCCACCCTTCTGAGGTGACATGTGTATATATATATACAGAGAATACTGGGACGGGTGTCTACTCTCTAATTTATAGCTATGTGGTCCTATCAGGTTGTGGAGGCGGAGTCACAACCCAACGTGTATGCTGCCATGAAGATGCGACAGGAAAGGAAAATTACGGAAAGGTGAGTATACAATTTTCCGTTTTTCATGTAGTTTGAAAGTGTCTTAGCCTAACACGAGAGTATAGGCATTGGAATTTGGTGAGTGCGTTTCTTTAGGGGAGTGGAATCACTTGCACATTGGTGTGGTGTAAGAATTCACTTAAACACTTTATGGACACTTTTTTGTGATATCATTTTTGCTCTAATTTTTACTTGTCACAGGGTAAAATTACTGTATATACATAAATTTATTTATATTCACATTTCATTTATTTATTTTTAAGTTTATGTTTCATGTTATATTGGGTTGAACAAACACCTTTGCTGAGTATTTATTTAGCGCCACTATTTTTTCCTGTTATCACTAATTTTTTCTGATAAGGGTTAAAATACAGTTCACAACATGGCAGAATTACCTAATCTTTTTTGCACTTAACCGATCTATGGCATTTAAGAATTGTTATTTTTACTGGAGACAAAGTTAGCTGTGCATTGAAAAATACTAATTCCCATAGCAAAATAATTTTATGGTTATGGTTAAAAAAAATCATGGTCATAAAAAATTATGGTTTTTGGTAATTGGCAAACCTAAAAGATTATCATAGTCAGTATTTTTAGAGGTCGGTGTTCCAGTTAAACAGTCAATTTGCATATACTTTAGGGCACTGCCAGCATGGCTGCCTTGTTATGTCACATTTTTCAACAGCGTTTTTTTGCCTGCTGCCTTTAATTTTACCTTGCAGCTGTAGCATGGTTACAGACAGCCAGCCAGACAAAAAGGACAAAAAAGTCCAGAGGTTTTACTCATTCTACCATTAGAAATTAGCTCTTGAAAGCACAATAGTAGCACAATAGTATGGAGATTGTGAGGGTCATAGTCTGTAAGGATGAGACTCATCCCTGATTAGCTTTGACAATACACAGACCTTCAAGGTAATCTGCCATCGCTGATTTTCAGATTATCTGAGTCAATGAGAAGTTGTTGCGCTATTTTGTTAGAGTGACAATATGCTTATATTTTACAGTTAAACCCCTGAGAAGATGAATTGAACAATGCTCAGGATTTCTTATTCAATATGACACTGACAGTATTTTGCTATACCAGATGGCTACATTTTTTATGGATTCAGCTATACTCATTGACAATTAATATACATTAGTACAGTGTACTATAAATAGAAAAGATGAACAAACTCATTAAAAAGAACCAGTTACAGACAATTATAACATTATCAAGAACCATATCAGAGCAACCAAATTATATCAGGTCAGTAAACCATGGTATTTCTATTCTCCTTTCAGTAAGCTTTTGCTCTAACCAAAACATGTGTGTGAGCCAGCTGTCTTTGCGTATTCAGTGTAGAAAAACTAACAGTAAAAACTATAGGGTGGTAGAAAAAGAGTTTATACATTTTTTATTTTTTTACTTTGTTAATTTATTTATAAAAGCTTTGATAATCTTTGCATCGATAGCGATGAATAAAGACAAACTTGCAAATAAATTAAAGTTTGTAGACTATGGTTACAAGCTACAAAGACCAATGAAGCAAAAATCTAAAAAGTGACAAATTATGCTCTGAGCTGCACATTCCTTACAGAGCTCAACCACTCCAATAATTTTAATTCAACAATTTATTCTGAGCATTCAATGCCACATAGGTCAGCATGCCAATGTTTCCAGTAAATTCGGGTAGTTGATTTACAAATTGGCTGCTCACTTTGCAAGCAAAGATGCATTTTGCAAGGGAATTTGCCTCAGAGTTTTGTGAATGCGGTGCAGTTATACTTTGCAAAGACTTCCCAATCCCATGCAAGGAAAGAAACAGCATTTTGCTTGCATGTGATTAGATGGTGAAAGTCACAAAGCTTAATTCCCCAATGACTGGTGTAAGTTCCCTTGTAAGGTGCAACTTTCCATTCCTCAGGGTGGCTCAGTGATCTGTCTCAGTTACTGAGTTGACTGATGAAGGGACCCTACAATGCACTGAAACATTGGCAAGCTGACATATGTGACACTGGGTATTCATAATAAATCATTGAAACATTTTGGAATGCTGGTGACTTCTTATTGCAGGATCTTAAAAGTGACAGGAACATCTTTATGACAATAGGCCCAAATTACACTGTCACATCCACATTATCAAGTAATATTTTGTTTGTGTTAATGCTTTCAGGCTTGCTGAAGGAATACAAATGCAATGTGGAAATGGAAAGTGCACGAATCTGTAGCAACCAATTAAAAATCTTCTTAAATAATGAGACTGTAGCAAACTGATATTTGATTTGGCTGATTGGAATTTTTAAACTTGTATGTCCCCATTGTTCTGTGTTTCATAAAAATTTTTGTAATTGCAGTCTCAGCCATTACTCTTTATACCTATAATGTGGATTTTTGATTGAACTTCTATTCTACTCTGTTCTAAT
The DNA here is from genome assembly GCF_042186555.1 of Aquarana catesbeiana. Classification (NCBI taxonomy): domain Eukaryota; kingdom Metazoa; phylum Chordata; class Amphibia; order Anura; family Ranidae; genus Aquarana; species Aquarana catesbeiana. Next base: position 169,150,118 of record NC_133327.1, on the reverse strand, counting down.
AGATGTTACATTGAGGCTGGGTTCACACTTCCGACGGATGCGGCTCGCAGCAAGGAACGAATCAGGGCCAAATTTTTGCCTGAATTTGGCCCTGAAACTGAGCCAAAGGTGCACAGTGTTCCTGTGCAAGCCGCTCCTTAACAATGGAGATATGTGAACTGGCTCCATACAGGGTCAGTCACAATCTCCTGTCATAGAAATTGGATGTGCATCCAATTCGCATAGGTGTGCACCCAGCCTTAAAATGAATACCTGAAATTAAAATGTGATTATTTATGGAACATGCTTGTTATTTATTTTTATTTTTTTTTTTTATTAATTGTTAGTTTAGTTTGAGGTATTACATTTATTCTGTTCTAATCCATATTATTTATTGATTATTTTTAATTTCTACTCTTCAATGCACTGACATTTGTTCATTTATGACAAACTGCCATTACCATTTGAATTCTTGTAGGATTTCAGATTTGTAACTCCATAGTTTTTTTATTATAGACAATTTACAAAGCTACAACAGGCATAAAGATCTTTTTGAGCCATATGACTGTAAATATTAAATCTTATCGAACTGAGCAAAAAATAAGGATATATTTTTTTAATTGTCTTCATCAAGTCTGAGGTTCTATTTAGGGATTTATAAAAAGTTTAGATACATAGTGATAGCCAATTTACTAAACACCACATAGGGTTGCACTTAATGTATAATAACCAATAAACTGAGATTAATATAATGCTATAGTAAAGGAATTGCTATTTTATACTATAACACAAGCAAAAACACACATTGACCCTGATTTATTAAAGAAAAATATAAAGAAGTAGAAAGAAGCCTTCACTCCAGATTACAGTGTGTCAGAAGCGTTGAGGCATGTCAAGGTGCTGTCGGGCATATTATAACCAGGTTTTTTTGGCATTGGCGCAGTAAAGGCTTTTTTTCCTGGCAACTCAACCATGCAGCTAATTTTTGTTCAAGTATCTTCATAGTGTGCTCTTTGAAACAACCACACAATTTTTTTCTAGAGCAGTCTGTATTTCTCCTGAGGTTACCTGTAGGTTTTTCGTTGTATCCCAGACAATTTTTCTGGCATTTGTGGCTGCAATCTTTCTTGGTCTACCTGATTTTGGCTTTGTATCAAGAGATGAATTTTCCACTTCTTAATAAATGATTGAACAGTACTGACTGACATATTCAAGGCTTTTGGATATCTTTTATATATCCTTCCCCATATTTATAGAGTTGAATTACCTTGTTACACAGGTCTTTTGACAGTTTTTTCTGCTCCCCATGGCTCAGTATCTAGCCTGCTCAGTGCATCCACATGTGAGCTAGCAAAAAATGTACTATTTTACATTAATTACAGTTTAAAAAGCGTTTAAAAAGCGAAATTAACGTTTAATTGCCATGTTAACCTGTGTGTGTCACCTTGTGTGTCTGTACCAAGGCCAAACATTTCAAGGTATTAAACTTTTGATCATTTGGGTGTTTTAGGTTATCATTATGATTTAAAAGGAGCAAAACAACTATGTGATAATAAATGGCTTCATATGATCAGTCATATTATCAATATCAATGCCAAAATGTCATGATTTCTGCCAGGGTACGCAAACTTTTGAGCATAACTGTATATTTTTAGTCACCACCGGCTCTTTTAGAACAGAATGCCAAAGTCTGGACACCTTTCCTATGTTAGTGATGAAACTGTTTCTATTTTAATCTAAGTCACTATGTCACTTGCACTTTTAACCCTTTCGCCGACAGGTCCGTATGTCATATGGACCTGACAGTGGCGGGTATTTCACACAATCCGGTGGCTGCAGCCACTGGGATTGTGTGTGAAACTGACAGGCAGACTCCCAGTCAATGTATACATAATGTTTTAAAATGCGGGAAGGATAGCTGAGTTCAGGCAAGACTAGAAGGTGGTCAGGTAGTCTGGAGTCAAGCTAGGGGGTGCAGAACTAAATAGCTGTAGCATGAAGCATGCATTAAAGCCAAAATATGGAAAAGAGTCAAAGATGAAAGTCACGGTGAGATGAAGAGTGCATTTAAGTGCAGGGCAAGGAGGATCCACGATAACTCAAATTAAGAACAGCAAACGTGCCAAACCCATGGGGACCTATGGGGAGACCTGACGATACTTACCAGGATATGCACAGCCCACCAAAGGGAGTTCATAGTATGTTAAGATGCTGTGTAGAGAGCACACGGAATAGAAGGAGCCTGGTATCCTAACAGCTGAGTAAAGTGGACAGTAGGACTAAGGAAAACAAACAGGAAGCATAGTAGAAAAAGCAACAGGAAAGACAGTATTACCACCTGAAAAGCCAGCATTCCTGTATTTTTTTTAGACTTGTGACAAGGGATGTTGGCACCTTTAAATACATTTTTATAACACAGTACAGAAGGTTTTCCCCTTTTCTGTGATAAAGAGATCAATGAATCAAAAATGTCAAGTATAGCATGTTTTACCAAAAGATCTTATATCCAAAGAAGTTTACAAGTCCTACCTAACTGTAGCCAGCTGTTTCTTTCAATAAGCATTCAATTACAGTTAATTTGTAAAGGTGATGATATTCCAAGCATTGTTAACAGTAAAGAGACTAATGGAAATATTTAGCTCATTTAAAAGTGCCTCTTGTAACAGCTCAGTAACCCAAAACTTCCCAAAGATCTAATCTTCACACAAATGCAACTGATGAATGTGAAAAGTGAGCAGTGATGCTAATTTTGATTAAAGGCAGCTCAACTCTGTGTTTTGTGCCTGAATAACTTCTTTTAAGTTAAGTAAAAGTATTATGTTTAAAATCCAAAGAGCTCATTTCCAAGTTTCTTCCACACCATTTAAAGTGCATTGGATTGTCATTAATCTTGTCCATCCTCCTCAAAGTGCTTTGAAGAATTAGCATTTCATACTATATTCTGGGTGTTGCGCTCTGTCCAATTTTAAAATCATTCATTATGCAAGTGGGGAGAAACCTTTTTTATTTTGTAGAAGGTTACAGCTCTGGCATATCTGCGATAAGTGCATTAGCCAGGAAAAAATTTGGTTGGCACAGAGGCCCTCAATATGGGGCCCAAACATATTCATCAACATAACGTCCTTTCGTCTAATATCCAAACTACTGAACGCCAAAAGTGTGTTGTTGTCTAACAGACAAGCTGATTTCCAGCTTTTCCTTCCATTTGGTCCCTGCCAGCATATTATCTTTAGCTCCCCAGCTGCACTATATGACAGACGCTCAATTATAAAGACAATTCAATTCACATTTGAGAGAAATTTCCCTCAGTATCTCACATTGCCGGCATTGGTACTTAAAAGCACTGACAGGCTATTTACATGCCTGTTGTGGCAGGACGATGGTCTTAACTTTATTTTTCTTTCCTGTTATCTTTACAACCCATTCTGATACTATTTTACTTTTCAGTTACATGTATGTTTTTATCAATTACAGTAATATATAAAGGCACACAGGCAGTGTTGTAACTACAATTCATGGGACCCTGAAGCAGAACGTTGATGGGGTCCTTCAGTGACCTTTTTCTGAGACACCTGGCAGTGTTAATAACTGATTTTAGTATATAGTATGCCTAAATCAAGGACAGGTAGCAGGAGTGCTGTCTGCATAGTTAGTACAGTATTAGGTAGCAGTGCTGCGAATAGAAGTTGTCAGAGCAGCAGTACAGGGAATTTTTATTTTTATTTTTTATTTTATACATATATATACAGCATGTCACAAAAGTGAATACACCCCCCCACAAAAAAAAAAAAAAAATACATTTTTGTAAATATTTTATTATATCTTTTCATGTGACAACACTGAAGAAATGACACTTTGCTACAATGTAAAGTAGTGAGTGTACAGCTTGTATAACAGTGTGAATTTGCTGTCCCCTCAAAATAACTCAACACACAGCAATTAATGTCTAAACTGCTGGCAACAAAAGTGACTACACCCCTAAGTGATAATGTCCAAATTGGTGCCAAAGTGTCAATATTTTTTGTGGCCACCATTATTTTCCAGCACTATCTTAACCCTCTTGTGCATGGAGTTCACCAGAGCATCACAGGTTGCCACTGGAGTCCTCTTCCACTCCTCCATGATGACATCACAGAGCTTGTGGATGTTAGAGATGTTGTGCTCCTCCACCTTCTGTTTGAAAATGCCCCACAGATGCTCAATAGGGTTTAGGTCTGGAGACATGCTTGACCAGTCCATCTCCTTTATCCTCAGCTTTTTTAGCAAGGCAGTGGTCATCTTGGAGGTGTGTTTGGGGTCGTTATCATGTTGGAATACTGCCCTGCGGCCCAGTCTCCAAAGGGAGGGGATCATGCTTTGCTTCAGTATGTCACAGTACATGTTGGCATTCATGGTTCCCTCAATGAACTGTAGCTTCCCAGTGCTGGCAGCACTCATGCAGCCCCAGACCATGACACTCTTACCACCATTCTTGACTATAGGCAAGACACACTTGTTTTTGTACTCCTCACCCAGTTGCCGCTAAACACACGCTTGACACCATCTGAACCAAATAAGTTTATCTTGGTCTCATCAGACCACAGGACATGGTTCCAGTAATCCATGTCCTTAGTCTGCTTGCCTTCAGCAAACTGTTTGCGGGCTTTCTTGTGCATCATCTTTCTTGGACGACAGCCATGCAGACTAATTTGATGCAATGTGCGGCATATGGTCTGAGCACTGAGAGGCTGACCCACCCCTTCAACCTCTGCAGCAATGCTGGCAGCACTCATATATCTATTTCCCAAAGACAACCTCTGGATATGACTCTGAGCATGTGTATTCAACTTCCTTGGTCGACTATAGCTAGGCCTGTTCTGAGTGGAACCTGTCCTGTTAAACCACTGTATGGTCTTGGCCACCATGCTGCAGCTCAGTTTCAAGGTCTTGGCAATCTTCCTATAGCCTAGGCCATCTTTATGTAGAGCAACAATTCTTTTTTTCAGATCCTCAGAGAGTTCTTCTCCATGAGGTGCCATGTTGAACTGTCAGTGACCAGTATGAGAGAGTAAGAGCGATAACACCAAATTTAACACACCTGCTCCCCATTCACACCTGGGACCTTGTAACACCTAACGTGTCACATGATACCGGGGAGGGAAAATGGCTAATTGGGCCCAATTTGCACTTTTTCACTTAGGGGTGTACTCACTTTTGTTGCCAGTGGTTTAGACATTAATGGCTGTGTGTTGAGTTATTTTGAAGGGACAGCAAATTTACACTGTTATACAAAGCTGTACACTCACTACATTACATTGTAGAAAAGTGTCATTTCTTCAGTGTTGTCACAATATTATTATTATTATTATTACTATACACGATTTATATAGCGCCAACAGTTTACGCAGCGCTTTACAATATAAAAGGGAGACAATACAGTTATAATACAATAAAATACAAGAGGATTAAGAGGGCCCTGCTCAGAAGAGCTTACAATCTAATAGGGTGGGGCAGGTGGTACAAAAGGTTGTAACTGTGGGGAATGAGCTGGTGGAAGTGGTAGGAGACGTGATAGGCTTTCCTGAAGAGATAAGTTTTCAGGGATCGCCTGAAGGTAGCAAGAGTAGGGGATAGCCGGATAGATGGAGGTAGCGAGTTCCAGAGGATGGGAGAGGCTCTGGAGAAATCCTGGAGATGAGCATGGGAGGAGGAGATGAGAGAGCTTGAAAGCAGGAGGTCTTGAGAAGAGTGGAGAGGTCGATTTGGGTGATATTTGGAGACAAGATTAGTGATGTAGCTCAGGGCAGAGTTGTGAATGGTTTTGTATGTTGTGGTTAGTATTTTGAATTTAATTCGCTGGGTGATTGGGAGCCAGTATAGGGATTGGAGTAGAGGGTTGGCAGACACTGAGCGGTTTGTAAGGTGGATAAGTCTGGCAGCAGCATTCATGATAGACTGAAGAGGGGATAGCCTATGGAGAGGTAGGCCAATGAGAAGGGAGTTGCAATAGTCAAGGTGAGAGATAACAAGAGAGTGAATGAGGAGCTTGGTGGTTTCATTTGTTAAAAAGGGGCAAATTTTAGAGATGTTAAGGAGGTGAATTCTACAAACTTTTGACAACAATTAGATTTGAGGCTGAAATGACAAGTCAGAGTCTAGGATTACACCTAGTACCCTGGCATGAGGGGAGGGACTGATGGTTGCATTGTTGATTTTGATGGAAAAGTCATGGAGGGGGACACAGGCGGGGGGGAATATTAATAGCTCAGTTTTAGAGAGATTTAGTTTAAGGAAGTGGTGCGACATCCATGCTGATATGTCAGTTAGTAAGTTAGTAATGCGAGATGAGATTGAAGGAGTGAGGTGAGGAGTAGACGGATAGATTTGGATGTCATCAGCGTATAAGTGGTATTGGAAGCCGTGGGCGGTTATTAAGTGACTAAGGGAGGAGGTGTAGATAGAGAAGAGAAGGGGTCCAAGAACCGAGCCTTGGGGGACCCCCACAGAAAGGGGCAATGGAGAAGAGGAGACAGAATTGTAGGTGACACTGAAGGAGCGCTGTGATAAATAGGTAGAGAACCAGGATAGAGTAGAATCTCGGAGGCCAAGGGAATGTAGTTTATTGAGAAGGAGCGGGTAGTCAACAGTATCAAAGGCCGCAGAGAGGTCAAGTAGTAGGAGTATGGAGTACTGGCTGTTGGTTTTAGCAGTTAGTAAATCATTAGTGAGTTTTAGTAAGGCAGAAGGTTATTTTCACTGAGGTAGGAGCTAAGATGGTTGTAGACTAAGCGTTCTAAAAGTTTAGAGGTGAATGGGAGCAATGACATGGGTCTTAAGTTGTTCAGGTCACATGAAAAGATATAACAAAATATTTACAAAAAATGTGAGGGGTGTGTAATGAGCCCCTTGCTCGCTCAGTTCCACTCTCCCGACACTCCTCTGCTGCTATAGAATCAGACTGCAGATCACAACATCTGATTGTTCGGTCACCTGATGCTCCGGGACTAGAACTACAGCGTCTTCACTCCAGTGATGGCATATATATTTTGCGGACATGGCATTTTTATTGTAGTGCTTATCTCTCAGTACCATCCCCTAAATTTTCTAGCCCCTGTGTGGGCGATTTACAAGCTTATTTTTGTAACTTCTTGTTTACTTTTTAAAATCAATAAATATATTGAATCAGAAAATAACAGACATTTTATGCTTTGCCTAAAATAATTCTATAGATTGCCTAGGCATCTTATACAATGCATAATTTCATACATTCAGGGTAACATATATACAGTATACAGTATATATATTATTATTTTAATTTAATATTATTATATAATTCTTGTGCTTCTGTGCACAATTTCTCATAATCTTTTTGTCTTATTAGTTTTAGCTGAAGAGACACTCTGTGATTTTATATCCTGTGGAAGACTGTGTGAGACATACCAGTTTAATGTAAGTGTGACGGTGAAGCAGTCATTACTGAAGGTGAAGTCAGAACTAATGACTGCTTAGGATCAGGGTTAATATTTCAGTACCCAATTTGTGTTAGTTGTACATGCACACTGATTTCCCATGTTTAGCTATAGTGCTAGCTATAGTTTTTCCACGGCACACGTCATAGACCCTTTCTGCTACCTTTACAGTATATTTATTTCTTTGAGCATAAATCAATTACATTATTTATAATATGGTGACAAAGTAGGTGAGAGGCCAAAGGAATGTCATGTTTTGATATCTATAAACTTTCCCACCTATTCTTGTGCATGTGGTACTTCTTCCATCAGTACAAAAGCCCAAATAAGCCAACATCAAGAATTTTTTAAATACTTTGTATGTATTTTAGAGAGCCCCAAAAATACCTGCTCAAAGTTAGTTCCCAGCAGCAGTAAGGTAAGGGTGACAAATTTTGTAGGTTATCTTTAACTGCTTGTTTTCAGATCACAGAGGAAGTTTAATGTCAGTGAGAGACATTTGACATTGCAATAGTCTATAAAAATAACATCTGCCAAACATTGCTACCAAAGGCTAAAATGCAAAATCTGTACTAACCACATCAAGTTAGGCTTACCAAGTTTAAGATTACCAATTATGCCTTCAACAAAGCAAAATCTCCTAGTTAATCCTAGTTTATCTGTTACCGAAATGCTTAAGTGAAATTTGTTAGGGTTTTCTTTTTTCATATCTTTTATCACTATTATTATAAGTGTACGCTAATAAGTTAAATATTGGGCCATTGAGTTGAATTCAGTTGAAAAGGAGCTTTCACATATCTTCACAGCCATTTAAAAACCCATTGCACTCTTAATAACCACCAACATTTCTTTGCACTAACATTTTCAAGGAAATGAAAACTCCCCACATTTCTCATCCTTAATCAAGCTCATTTGTGGACACAGGTATGGCTTTAAGGCCTGGTTCACACCTATGCAGGTTGCAGTTTGCATATTCCTGGTGCATTTTGCGTTTTTCAATACATCTTTTTTAACCACTTGACAACCAGGCACTTAAACCCCCTTCCTAACCAGACCAATTTTCAGCTTTCGGTGCTCTCACATTTTAAATGACAAATACTCATACTCATACAACACTGTACCCATATGAAATTGTTGTCCTTTTTTTCACACAAATAGAGATTTCTTTTGGTGCTATTTAATCACGGTTGTTTTTTTATTTTTTGCGCTATAAAAGAAAAAAGACTGAAGATTTGGTAAAAAAAAAAAAAATTGTCTTTGTTTCTGTTATAAAATTTAGCAAATTAGTAATTTTTCTTTGTAAATTTTTGCCACAATTTATGCTGCTACATATCTTTGGTAAAAATAAGTACAAACTGGTGTATATTATTTGGTCTTTGTGAAAGTTATAGAGTCCAAAAGCTATGGTGCCAATATCTGAAAATTGATCACACCTGAATTATTGACATCCTATCTATATCCTTGAGACCCTAACATGCCAGAAAGTACAAATACCCCCCAAATGACCCCCTTTTGGAAAGAAGACATTCCAAGGTATTTAGAAAGATGCATGATGAGTTTTTTAAAGTTGTCATTTTTTCCCACAGTTCTTTTCAAAATCAAGATTTTTTTTACTTTTTTTTTTTTTTCACAAAATTGTCATATTAGCAGGTTATTTCTCACACACACAGCATATGCATACCACAAATTACACCCCAAAACACATTCTGCTATTACTCCTAAGTATGGTGATACCACATGTGTGAGACTTTTACACAGCGTGGCCACATTTTGAGGCCCAACATGCAGGGGAGCACCTTCAGGTGTTCTGGAGCACCCAGGCCAATTCCGACATTTCTCTCCTACATGTAAAAATCATCATTTATTTGCTAGAAAATTACATAGAACCCCAAAATATTATCTATGTTTTTTTTAGCAAAGATCCTAGAGAATACAATGGCGTTTGTTGCAATTTTTTATCTCGCACGGTATTTGCGCAGCAATTTTTTGAACGCTTTTTTGGGAAAAAAAACAGTAAAGTTGGCCCAATGTTTTTACATAATGTGAAAGATGAAGTTACGCCTAGTAAATAGATACCTAACATGTCACTCTTCAAAATTGCACACCCTTGTGGAATTGCGCCAAACTTCGCTACTTAAAAATCCCCATAGGCGACACTTTAAAATTTTTTACTGGTTAAATGTTTTGAGTTACAAAGGAGGTCTAGGGCCAAAATTATTGCTTTCGCTCTAACGTTCGCACTGATCCCTCACATGTGTGGTTTGAACACTGTTTTCATATGTGGGCGGGACTTACATGTGCATTTGCTTCTGCATGCGAGCACATGGACAGGGGCACTTTAAAATTTTTTTTTTCTTTTTATTGTTCATTTTACTTTATTTATTTTAGTTTGACACATTTTCCCCCCCCCCCAAAAATTTTTGATCACTTTTATTCCTATTACAAGGAATGTAAAGATCCCTTGTAATAGGAATATGGCATGACAGGTCCTCTTTACAGTGAGATATGGGGTCAATAAGACCCCACACCTCACCTCTAGGCTGAGAATCTCAAAATAAAATTTAAAAAAATGATCCTGGCTTTGATCGTAGCGGTGAGTCGGTAGAAGCACTGGAGGGTGGCGGGAAGGGGGGGACATCCCCTCCCACCTCCCATAAGAACAATCAAGCAGTGGAACAGCCGCTGTGATCATTCTTATGATGTAGGGAATCGCCAGCTGAAAAAGCTGATATCTGAATGATGCCTGTAGCTGCAGGCATCATTCAGATATCCCCGCACAAAGTCAAGGACGTCATATGACGGCGGGCGGGAAGTGGTTAAAACACATTTTTTTTAACACAAAGTTGTCCATTTATACAATATTTCTAACACATAACATGTACATACCTAAAATGACACCCCAAAATAGATTCTCCTACTCCTCCTGAGTACGGCGATACCACATGTGTGATTCTCCCACAGCCTGGCCACATACAGAGGCCGAGTACAGCCGAGTATGGCAGAGTATAGCCGAGTATAGCCGAGTATGGCTGAGCATGGCTGGGTATGGCTGAGTATGGCCGAGTATGGCTGAGTATGGCCGAGTATGGCTGAGTATGGCTGAGTATGGCCGAGTATGGCTGGGTATGGCTGGGTATGGCTGGGTATGGCTGGGTATGGCTGGGTATGGCTGGGTATTGCAGGGTATCGCCGAGTATGACTGGGTATGGCTGGGTATTGCAGAGCATGGCTGGGTATTGCAGAGTATGGCTGGGTATTGCAGAGTATGACTGGGTATGACTGGGTATGGCTGGGTATTTGGCCCAGTCTGAGGTCCTGAGCACTCTGGAGTAGGTTTTCATCCAGGATATCCCTGTATTTGGCCACATTTATCTTTCACTCGATTGCAACCAATCATCCTGTCCCTGCAGCTGAAAAACACCCCCAAAGGATGATGCTGCCACCACCATGCTTCACTGTTGGGACTGTATTGGACATGAGCAGTGCCTGGGCCACTCTGCCATAAAGCCCCGACTGCTGCAGGGCTGCAGTGATGGTTGACTTTCTACAACTTTCTCCCATCTCCCGACTGCATCTCTGGAGCTCAGCCACAGTGATCTTTGGGTTCTTCTTTACCTCTCTCACCATGGCTCTTCTCCCCCGATAGCTCAGTTTGGTCAGACGGCCAGCTCTAGGAAGGGTTCTGGTCATCCCAAATGTCTTCCATTTAAGGATTATGGAGGCCACTGTGCTCTTAGAAACCTTCAGTGCAGCAGAAATTTTTTTGTAACCTTGGCCAGATCTGTGCCTTGCCACAATTCTGTCTCTGAGCTCTTCAGACAGTTCCTTTGACCTCATAATTCTCATTTGCTCTGACATGCACTGTGAGCTGTAAGGTCTTATATAGACAGGTGTGTGGCTTTCCTAATCAAGTCCAATCAGTATAATGAAACACAGCTGGACTCAAATGAAGGTGTAGAACCATCTCAAGGATGATCAGAAGAAATGGGCAGCACATGAGTTAAATATATGAGTGTCACAGCAAAGGGTCTGAATAATTAGGGCCATGTGATATTTCAGTTTTTTTTTAATAAATCTGCAAAAATGTCAACAACTCTGTGTTTTTCTGGCAATATGGGGTGCTGTGTGTACATTCATGAGGAAAAAATGAATATAAATGATTTTAGCAAATGGCTGTAATATAACAAAGAGTGAAACATTTAAGGGGGTCTGAATACTTTCTGTCCCCACTGTATATATCTTCATGCATTAACAGTCACTGGGAACTAGAATACCCCAGTGGTTAAATCTTTTTATCATTTACCTACTGGCCTTCAGTCCTGGGTGCTTTAATCCATGTGGATAATAAGGATCTTCATATCTGAACTATATCGTTTTTTAAATTTAATGACTTATTTGAATACGATTTCACATGTTTGACTCCATGATCACCTTTGTTTGTTAAGCAGAATTCTAGATATAGTTTGACATTTAGAAAGCCTCTTTTAAAAAATTGCTTGCAAGTGATACATTTTATTTTTTGGTACATTGTCCTTACTTTTCAAGTATAATTGTCAAATTTTGGGATAACTGGAAGCATATGTTGAGATTTATTGGAAAACAGTGTGAAAGCAATGACAGTCTTTATCCATGGACTTCATGGTCTGTTGAGTTAGTAGGTCCACTAAATGGCTAGAACAGACCCCTCGGTTATACAAATTATGTAATGGTATTTAGTTTAGGTGAAGAAAACAGAGAAAGTAAAGTTACTTATAAAACACTTACCATTCCTGTCAATAGCAAATGGCACATCACTTGTAACAATCTCATAGTTGCAGATCTGGCTGTATTGAGGAGAGCAGTCCTCATCTATTGCTTCCACTTGCAAGATGCTGTCATATATTTTTCCCTCAGTCACTGTTGTCCTGTATGTGTTTTCTTTAAAAACAGGAGCAAATTCATTCACATCATTAACCTGGATGTGGACCACAGCCCTAGAAAGCAGTACAACAAAAATATATTACACAAAGCAAAACAAGTAGAGTACAGTAAATTATCATTATCTTGTCAGATTGTTGGTATCTTTACAGGTAATCAATCCCAAACAAAATTGTTGACTGTGCTACATGAAAAATATTCTAGAACACTACTTATAAAATAATTGTGTATAGTATGTTCTCAGCTGAATTTTCTTACATACATTCATGTAAACATATGAACTAGGTTTACATCTGGGAGACTGAGGGAGGCTGCAGATGCTAATGAATTGAGCCCCAGAACTTAGTTAATGAGGTAAAGCTCTGCTGATTTCCATCAAGGCATATGCAAACAAAAATGCTGTTTTTTCATTTTTCTTTGCATGTGATTGGGTATCTTTTTGCAAAGTGAAACTTCGCCACATTCAGTAAGCTCTGTGACAAATTCCTTGGCAAAGTGTAACTTCCCTTGCAAAGTGAACAGCCTATATGCCTTTAGTTAATCAACCCCAATGTGCAAAGGGTCATTTAAAACAGATTTATCAATTTGCAGAAAGGGTAAAAAAAAAAAAATTAAATGCACATTATCAGAAGATGATATGTCTAAATCCAGCCTATTAGCACAATGTCTATAGCCAGCACTGTTCAGGAACACAACTTCAAATTTTTAATCAGACGGTACTGTTGCCCACACCTACTGCACAGAATTTTTCTAGCTGTTCCGGACACGTTCTGGTGAGGTCTGTGTTCCCCTGGAACCACATACCATATCTGTTGGGTATTGCCGACAACTATGACACTTCTGGGACACTGTGTATGACACTTACATGAAAGTAACCTCAAACATAGCTTATATGATACCACTAATAGGTCACCTATACACAATTCTTGGGTCCCTAACTAAGATTAAGACCACCTCCTCCGATTCTTCCTCATTGCTACCAAAGCAGTGATTCCCAGACATTGGAAGTCAACATCCCCATCAACTATAAAAGAATGGGTGGATGAGCTGAATTTACCATTGCAGATGGAGGAATTGATGGCCCAACTACATGATCGCTACCCGAGGTTTATGAAGGTGTGGCTTCCTTGAATAGTGTTTTGTGATAGCCCTACCTTCCAAATGCTGCTCACCCAAGAGACCTATTCATTCGCCTCTTTAATATCTAGCACCTTTGTTCAACATACTGACAGTGCCCATGCAGTTAATGGATGAATGCTTTATAAGAGTACAAGAACCCCACACTACTGTCCTATTCCTTGCCCTTTCCCTCCCTCTTCTTCTTTTTCTCTTCTTATTGCTTAGGTTGCTCTTCCATTACCTTCAGAACTCCCCCAGTCCATCCCACTAAAACCCTATATGGACTGAGATTCAGCTTTGCTGGGGAATTCAATTTCCCTTCTCTCAACTAGAAACTTACTTCTGCCATCTTGTTAAAATGTCATTAGTTTGACAATGCATATTGTATACCACGTCTGTACTGACCTGCTTTTATTTCCTGAAACATTGAACCTGTTTCACTAATGGATTGTAGGTTCTACACAACTATCAGTGGAACCCTTTATGTTACGCTGTAAGGCCCCATTTACACCTCAGCGTTTGGAGCTTGAAGCTCGAAGCTCCAAAACTCTGGAGGAGAAACAAATCAATTATTCTCTATGGAGATGGTTTACATCTCCACTTCAAGTCCCATGAAGCCAAACTCCTGAAGCTCAAAAAAGTTCTGGAGCTTTTTTTGTAACTCTAATTAGGCAGATTTGAGCGTTTTTGGCACATTTTTATTCCCATAGAAATTAACTGAAACGCGTCCTTTGTGCATTTTTGTGCGCATTTGCCATTTTCTGCTCAAATGAATTTTAAAAATCTAAAAAATAAAAAAGTAATAATATATGAATAAAGAAATGTCAAATAAATACACAAATAACTAAAAATCATCATAAATATATAAAAATATTTATTAACCGCTTGCCGACCGCCGGCCGTCAATTGACGGCCAGGCGGCGCGGCTCTCGTTGCGGGAGGGCGTCATATGACGTCCTCCCATTTAAACAGGGAATGCGCGTGATCGTGCACGCGCATCCCTGTTCCTTCGGTGGCGGCGTGTCACGGAGACACCGCTCGCCACCGAGGGGGGGGAACAGCCATTGGACGTGGCTGTTTACCACGTGATCGGCCGTGATGAAGTCACAGCCGATCACAGATAGGTCCACCCCATTGTGCACGGCGCATGCGCACGATTGCGAGCGCGCTGCGTGTGCACGTCGGTGATGGAGTGTTCCCGGGGACACTACTCGTCACCGACGCCGGTAAGCAGCCATTGGCTGGCTGTTTACCCACGTGATCGGCTGTGATCCATTCACAGCCGATCATAAATGTAAACACAGAGCGGTAACTAGCTGTTACCAGCTCTTCTCTCCTCACACACCGTTTCCAGTGTGAGGAGAGAAGAGCCAGAAGCAGTGAGTTACCGATCTGTGTTCTGTAGTGTCTGCACCAACACCACACCTGTCCCATCGCCCCCCCAATTATCATCTGTCACCCAACAGTCACCAGTGTCACCCAATAAAGTGCACCTGTCACATAAGGGACTGCCATCAGTGACCGTCAGCGGTGCACCTGTCACCCGTCACAAATCAGTGACCATCAGCGGTGCACCTGTCACCCGTCAGCCATCACCCGCCACCCATCAGTGACCGCCAGCCATCACCCGTCACCCATCAGTGACCGCCAGCCATCACCCGTCACCCATCAGTGACCGCCAGCCGTCACCCATCAGTGACCGCCAGCCGTCACCCATCAGTGACCGCCAGCCGTCACCCGTCACCCATCAGTGAACGCCAGCGGTGCTCCTGTCACCCGTCACAAACCAGTGACCATCAGCGGTGCACCTGTCACCCGTCACAAATCAGTGACCATCAGCGGTGCACCTGTCACCCGTCAGCCATCACCCGTCACCCATCAGTGACCGCCAGCCATCACCCGTCACCCATCAGTGACCGCCACCCGTCACCCATCAGTGACCGCCAGCCATCACCCATCACCCATCAGTGACCACCAGTCATCACCCGTTACCCATCACCTGTCACCCATCAGTGACCATCAGCCATCACCGATCACCTGTCACCTTTTAGTGACTGTCACCCATCACCAGTAACTGTCCATGGCCTGTCACCCATCAGTGACCATCGCCTGTCACACCGTCATCACCGATCAGTGAACGTCAGCTGCCACCTATCGCACAGCCCATCAGTGACCGTCACCTGCCACCTGTCACACCGCGTCATGTCCAAAAGAGTATTCAGCAGTGAGGAGGCATTCCAGATCCTCTCCATGACCGATGAGAGCAACGGGGAGTTCTCATCAGATTCCAATTTGGATTCTGATTCAAGTTCGGCATTTGAACCAAATAGTGAATCGACAAATGATTCGGAGGAAGAATGGGTCCCTCCCAAAAGGGCACGGCACTCTGGAAACCAGGATTATATTCCCAGGCCCAGTACCAGCGCTGCCACCACCAATAGGCCCCAGGAACAAATTCACAGGCCCAGTACCAGCGCTGCCACCAGCGTTAGGCCCCCGGGAACAAATGCCCAGTACCAGCGCTGCCACCACCAATAGGCCCCAGGAACAAATTCCCAGGCCCAGTACCAGCGCTGCCGCCAGCGTTAGGCCCCAGGAACAATTGCCCAGTACCAGCGCTGCCGCCGGCGATAGGCCCCAGGAACAAATGTCCAGACCCAGTACCAGTCCTGCCACATCACGCCTGAGTACCAGCACAGGAAATTCCAATTCAACTACTGGAGTGTCACACCCCCCAAGAGCCAGGGCCTCTACATACATGCCAGATGGTCTTGCCAACCCAATATGGCTGCCTTCCAACTCGGCATCGCCAATTATTCCCCCGTTCACAGCACTGCCAGGTGTGCAGACCAACACCCAAAATTTCTCAGAGATTGATTTCTTTCATATGTTTTTGCCCGACACTATGCTGCAATTTATTGTGGACCAGACAAATTTGTATGCCCAGCAATATATTGCCAACAACCCCCAATCATCCTATGCCCATCCTTTTGAGTGGAGAGATCTGAATTTGGAGGAGTTCAAAATGTTTATGGGCCTCATCCTAAACATGGGGATTACAAAAAAAAATGAAGGACATGCCTATTGGTCCACCCACCCCATCCACAATATGCCCATTTATTCTGCCCTAATGTCCAGGTCCCGATACAAGATGATAATGCGCTTTCTTCACTTCAGCGACAACACCCAGTGCCCTCCCCACAATCATCCAAATTACGACAAGTTATACAAGATTCGCCCACTGATAAATTTCTTTTCTCAACAATTTGCAGAACTCTATGTCCCCGATCAGAAAATTTGCGTTGATGAGTCCCTGGTACCCTTTTCAGGCCGGCTAGGAATAAAGCAGTATATTCCTAGCAAAAGGGCCAGATACGGAGTAAAGTTATACAAGCTATGTGAGAGAGCCACGGGATATTTGTATGCATTCCGCATATATGAAGGAAAAGATTCCCAGCTCCAGCCCCCTGAGTGCCCGGCCTACATGGGCACAACTGGAAAGATTGTATGGGACCTGGCATACCCACTTCTAAACAAAGGATATCACATTTACGTTGATAACTTTTACACCAGCCTGCCCCTTTTCAAACACTTATACATCACAAAAACCCTGGCCTGTGGAACCTCCAGAAAAAATAGAAAGGGCTTCCCACAATCTTTAGTGAACAAAAAGCTGCGAAGGGGGGAAAGAGCATCATTGAGATGCAACGAAGTGCTGGCCTTGAGGTGGAAGGATAAGAGGGACGTGCACATGATGTCCACCATCCATGAAGACACTGCAATTGTGGTACAAAGAAGACAAGGTCCCATTGAAAAGCCAACATGTGTCCAAGATTATAATCTCTACATGGGGGGGGTAGATTTTAACGATCAAATGATTCAGCCCTATTTGTCAATAAGGAGGTCCCGATTCTGGTATAAGAAGGTAGCAATTTATCTCATCCATTTGGCCATTTACAATTCCTACGTAGTCTACACCAAATCCATTGAAAGCCCCGCCCCCTTCCTAAAATTCATAGAAGTTGTCACGTCCCTCATCTATCACCAAAGACCCCCCCAAGAAGACCTTCGCTCTGAGGCTGTTTGCCGACTCCATGAGCGCCACTTCCTCTTCAGCATTCCACCATCTGAAGCAGGCCGAAGACGGCAAAAAAAATGTCGCGTGTGCACCAAAAGAGGATTTAGAAGAGATACCAGCTACCATTGTCCCCAGTGTCCCTCCCAACCTGGCCTTTGCATTGGTGAATGCTTCCAAATTTATCACACATCCATAAAATATTAGCCCATATTTTTAACCATTTCCCCATTTTCATCATCTGTGTGGACCATTTTCCATTCTTTCCCAAATAACCATGCCACTGCCTTCCATGTGAACTGACCCTGGCCTGTTTTTTGACTATGCCTCTGCCTACCGTTTGGACTGCTTTCATGTGAACTGACCCTGGCCTATTTTGTGACTATGCCTCTGCCTACCGTTTGGACTGCCTCCACGTGAACTGACCCTGGCCTGTTTTATCAACTACTCTACTGCCTACCGCTTGGACTGCTTACATGTGAACCGACCCTGGCCTGTTTTATGGACTATGCTTTTGCCTACCGCTTGGACTGATCTGTTGCCCTGCTACTGTAGTACACAGGGGTCTCACATATGTGAGGGGCTCCAGAATTGTTTTTCCGGTTGGAGAAAACAATTATTTTTGTTTTCTCCGGGTTTCAGAATTAGGGTCTGGAGTCCGGAGGCTTCATAGAGATTTGGGTGGGTCGAAGCCTCTACCCCTGTGCCCCTGTGCACAGGTCTTACCTGATTGTGGCCCTCAGCCTGCTGCTGACTTACTGCCACCATGCCCATGCCTGTCGCGGTACAATATTGAGTGTCTGCAGTTAACAGTGTACCAGGACCAATATTATGGCTGTGCTGGCTGTCTCTGCCTGGACAATTTCTATGGACTGTGCTGTGCCGACTATAGACAATATTCCTGCCTGCTGCCTGGATAGTTAATATTGCTGTCGCTAAGCACCTCCCTGCCTGCTGCTTGGACCAGTGCTCTCCTCTGTGGATACTACTAAAAGCACAGGTAATGCTTTTTTTTTACCCTTTCTGCAATAGAATTTATTTTGGATTGTAATTCTTGGTATGTGCATGCTATGTGTTAGAAATATGAAGGGTTTTCAAAAATGATAGGTTGCCAGGAAATTATATATGTCATTTATGCTCCTAGAACGCCTGATGGTGCTACTTTGATGTTGGGCCTCTGTATGTGGCCAGGCTGTGTAAAAGTCTCACACATGTGGTATCGCCATACTCATGAGGAGTAGCAGAATGTATTTTGGGGTGTCATCTTTGCTACGTACATGCTATGTGTTGGAAATATCTGATAAATAGACAACTTTGTGTAAAAAAAATGCGTTTTCATTTTTTTCCACATTTTCCAAAAACTTCTGGAAAAAAAAGAACCGTTCAAAAGACTCATTATGCCTCATAGATTATACGTTGGGGTGTTTGCTTTCCAAAATGGGGTCATTTTGGGGGCAATTCTATTGTCCTGGTGCTCCAGGGCCTTCAAAAATGCAATAGGTGGTTGAGAAATGAGATGTGTCATTTATGCTCGTAGATCACCTGATGGTGCTACTTCAATGTTGGGCCTTTGTATGTGGCCACGCTGTGTAAAAGTCTCACACATGTGGTATCGCTATACTCTGGAGGAGTAGCAGAATGTATTTTGGGGTGTCATCTTTGCTACGTACATGCTATGTGTTGGAAATATCTGATAAATAGACAACTTTGTGTAAAAAAAAAATTGCGTTTTCATTTTTTTCCACATTTTCCAAAAACTTTTGGAAAAAAATGAACCATTCAAAAGACTCATTATGCCTCATAGATTATATGTTGGGGTGTTTGCTTTCCAAAATGGGGTCATTTTGGGGGCAATTCCATTGTCCTGGTGCTCCAGGGCCTTCAAAAATGCAATAGGTGGTTGAGCAATGAGATGTGTCATTTATGCTCGTAGAACGCATGGAGATGCTACTTCAATGTTGGGCCTTTGTATGTGGCCAGGCTGTGTAAGAGTCTCACACATGTGGTATCGCCATACTCAGGAGGAGTAGCAGAATGTATTTTGGGGTGTCATCTTTGCTACGTACATGCTATGTGTTGGAAATATCTGATAAATGGACAACTTTGTGTAAAAAAAAAATGCGTTTTCATTTTTTTCCACATTTTCCAAAAACTTCTGGAAAAAAATGAACCGTTCAAAAGACTCATTATGCCTCATAGATTATACGTTGGGGTGTTTGCTTTCCAAAATGGGGTCAGTTTGGGGGCAATTCTATTGTCCTGGTGCTCCAGGGCCTTCAAAAGTGTAAATGGTGGTTGAGAAATGAGATGTGTCATTTAGGCTCGTAGAACGCATGAAGATGCTACTTCAATGTTCAGCCTTTGTATGTGGCCAGGCTGTGTAAAAGTCTCACACATGTGGTATCGCCTTACTCAGGAAGAGTAGCAGAATGTATTTTGGGGTGTAATTTGTTGTATGCATATGCTCTGAGAGAGAAATAACCTGTTAATATGACAATTTTGTAAAAAAAAAAAAAATCTTCATTTTGCAAAGAATTGTGGGAAAAAATTACAACTTAAAAAAATTCACCATGCTACTTACTTAATACCTTGGAATGTCTACTTTCTAAAAAGGGGTCATTTAGGGGGTATTTGTACTTTTCTGACTTGTTAGTGTACCAAGAAATGAGATAGACCATCAGTACATCTGTGTGATCAGATGTGATCAATTTTCAGTGATTGGCACCATAGTTTGTAGACTCTATAACTTTCACAAAGATCAAATAATTTACACTAATTTGGGTTATTTTTACCAAAGATATGTAGCGGTATAAATTTTGGCCAACATTTATGAAGAAAAATTACTAATTTGCAAAATTTTATGACAGAAACAAAGAAAAAGGCATTTTTCTCACAAAATTTACGGTCTTTTTTATTTATAGCACAAAAAATAAAAAACCCACTAGTGATTAAATACCACCAAAAGAAAGCTCTATTTGTGTGAAAAAAAGGACGCAAATTTCATATGGGTACAGTGTTGCACGACTGAGTAATTGTCATTCAAAGTGTGAGAGCGCTGAAAGCTGAAAATTGGTCTGGGCAGGAAGGGGGTGTAAGTGCACTGTATTGAGGTGGTTAATATATAAATAATCAAAAAGAGCGAAGGTAATAAATAACTTTAATGGCTGCCACTGAATTCCCAAGTAGGAAAAGAATACACATACATGTATAAAATTCAGAATTTATTATAGTAACGTATAAAAATGTCATAAAAACATCTCAAGAAGAGTTGTGCATTTTGCATAGATACAATATTCTCCCATGTATCCAATGGCACATCTCACAGTAAGTTGCACCAACACTACACTAACACCAGTACACATAGGTACACTTGTCACCCCTATAAAGGGAATAAATGATCGCGCTTACGGATCTGTCTTGGTATGCTGCCTCCCCTAATATAGGCCCCCAAGGGGGTCTATAACCACAGATTATACGAATGAAGAGGGGTGGTGGCGCTTCCTAGTTTGGGTAAAGGTGCCAGGTGTGAGAAAAAAGGAAAATTATTTTTTATATTAATGCTCAGTGAACTATGAATACGTGACTAATAAACAGGCTGTTATTCACTTAGCGAAATGATCCTGCCAAAAACATGACTCATCTTTAATCAGTGAGTGTTTCCTACTGGTAAATATACCTTAATGTGCAAGTCTCTAAGTGTATGCTAGATTACTAGCTCCAAGTTACCCGTCCTATGTATTAATACTGGTATAGACCTTAATAAAGCACATACCCTCAAATATAAATCATAAAAGAATATATATACAGTGAAAACATGTGCAATAAAGAATATATATAAACAAATATTTTTATGAGTGCATAAAGACTTAGTGATAGTCCATAATTATATGTAGAACCCCCCTCGGGGTTAACATCCCAAATTAGTGAGTGCGAATATTCCAACAGATCTTGCTGCGTGTAACTAATAGTTCATCAAGTAAATTGAATTTCCATTCATAATAGTTGACATAAACACGGTGACTGTGAGTGTTCAAAAAATTTGGTGACTGTAAGTGTTCGAAAAATTCCACTTGTGACTTCGTGCTCCCCCTCAAGTGTCCCCACTCACCAGATCCCCTCGCCCCCACGGGGGCAATACGCTTATCTTTAGGCCCACCACGGTTGCTCCACCGATCTCATCCAAAGGTCTGGGGTAATTCACCTTCCTGTAGATGTTATCTCTATGGTTGGCTCCTCATAGAGGAAAAAAGATATAGGCTCCCATAGTGTAGTAAAAACGCTGGGTTTTATTTAAGACACAACAACTTGATCCAAACGATAACAGCTTTTTAAAAATAAGTGTAAAAATATATATTTTAAATCCTGGATAGCCTAAATGTAGCTCACAAGCTGCACACAGTGCCACTAGTATTAATGGGCAACTGGTACAGAGTGTGTCGGCTACCACAGCGAAGGACGCTGAATGAGTGATTGTGGAATCAGCTGATTCCACAATCACTCATTCAGCGTCCTTCGCTGTGGTAGCCGACACACTCTGTACCAGTTGCCCATTAATACTAGTGGCACTGTGTGCAGCTTGTGAGCTACATTTAGGCTATCCAGGATTTAAAATATATATTTTTACACTTATTTTTAAAAAGCTGTTATCGTTTGGATCAAGTTGTTGTGTCTTAAATAAAACCCAGCGTTTTTACTACACTATGGGAGCCTATATCTTTTTTCCTCTATGAGGAGCCAACCATAGAGATAACATCTACAGGAAGGTGAATTACCCCAGACCTTTGGATGAGATCGGTGGAGCAACCGTGGTGGGCCTAAAGATAAGCGTATTGCCCCCGTGGGGGCGAGGGGATCTGGTGAGTGGGGACACTTGAGGGGGAGCACGAAGTCACAAGTGGAATTTTTCGAACACTTACAGTCACCAAATTTTTTGAACACTCACAGTCACCGTGTTTATGTCAACTATTATGAATGGAAATTCAATTTACTTGATGAACTATTAGTTACACGCAGCAAGATCTGTTGGAATATTCGCACTCGCTAATTTGGGATGTTAACCCCGAGGGGGGTTCTACATATAATTATGGACTATCACTAAGTCTTTATGCACTCATAAAAATATTTGTTTATATATATTCTTTATTGCACATGTTTTCACTGTATATATATTCTTTTATGATTTATATTTGAGGGTATGTGCTTTATTAAGGTCTATACCAGTATTAATACATAGGACGGGTAACTTGGAGCTAGTAATCTAGCATACACTTAGAGACTTGCACATTAAGGTATATTTACCAGTAGGAAACACTCACTGATTAAAGATGAGTCATGTTTTTGGCAGGATCATTTCGCTAAGTGAATAACAGCCTGTTTATTAGTCACGTATTCATAGTTCACTGAGCATTAATATAAAAAATAATTTTCCTTTTTTCTCACACCTGGCACCTTTACCCAAACTAGGAAGCGCCACCACCCCTCTTCACACTTGTCACCCCTGATCACCTCCAGATCGGCCCCCAGTTAACCCCTTCACTCCCTGCCACAGTGTCACCCAGTGCAGTGTTCATATTTTTCTTTGATCACTGTACTGGTGTCATTTGTGACAATAATCAGTGTTAGGGTACTTAGTAGTAGCCCCAGATAGGTCTAGGGACCCCCCCAAAAGAGGTTTAACCCTTTTATCACCTCCCAGTTAACCCTTTCACCCCCTGTCACCAGGGATCACCGTACTAGTGTTACGGGTGACGCTGGTTAGTTAGTTTGTTTTTTATAGCATCAGGGCACCCTCCGTATATTACCCAAATCAGGTTTAACCCCCTGATCACCCGGTGGGTGACATCAGTTTTAGCGTCTGTTAGGGCCTGCCTCACCCCAGGCAGCATCAGATTAGTGCCAGTAGCGCTAACACCCATGCACGCACCATACACCTCCCTTAGTAGTATAGTGTCTGAACGGATTAATACCTTTGAACTGATCTAATCTCTACTAGTGTCCCCAATAGTTTAGGGTTCCCAAAAATGTAGCGTTAGTGGGATCAGCCCAGATACCTGCTAGCACCTGCATTTAGCCCCTCTGCCCAGCCACCCAAGTGCAGTATCAATCGATTGCTGTCACTTACAAAACAAAAAACACATAACTGCAGCATTTGCAGAGACAGGCCTGATCCCTGCGAATGCTAACAGTATTTTTGGTAGTGTTTGAAGCAGTCGTTGACAGTCAGGTGCTCTTTTTTCCTGTGAGTTTCACTAGTTGTACCAGTAAATTTAAAGGCCAAAATGTCCAATCGAAAGTACACTAGTTAAGAGGCCTACACGTTTCTGAGCATGACAGATGAGAGTGAAGAGGAAGTCACCCATCTGTCAGATTCAGGCTCAGAATACGAACCTGTATGCAGCAGCACCCTGACAGATAGCTCTGACGATGGAGTAGTGGTCCCTGCCAAGGTCAGACGTACCCGACCCCGTTCTTCTGCTGTTGTTGAAGTGCAAGAACCGCAGGGCTCTCGTATGGAGCAAAGAACCAGTACTAGTGCCGCTTATCCTTCTGGTGAACTGGCAAGCACCAGCGGCCTAGTACATCCTGGTCATACATCCAGCACTGCAGTAACACAGCACGTGATGTTGCAAGTCCGATAAGTGCAGTTCAAGCTGGTGAGGTGGCTAGCACAAGTAGAGTCCCACAGCCACCAAGAAGACAAAGACAGGCCTATCAAGCCCATAGTGCCCTTCCTGCTGCATTTGCCAATCCGAATTGGGGGCCCACCACTTCTGCAGCACCTGTACTTCCCCCATTCACTGGCCAACTCGGAATTCAGGTGGAAACAGTTGATTTTACGTCACTTGATTTTTATTCGCTGTTTTTCACAGAAAATCTCTATAGATATGTTGTGGATATGTTGTGGACCAAAGCAATTTGTATGCTGGTCCATTCATCGCTGCTAATCCCCAGTTGATCCTTGCCAGAGATTGGAAACTGTGACAGAACCCACTGTCACTGTGTGTTTTGGAAGGGGCTGTGGGCTCGCCTCCTACCCACAGACTATGGCCCAGCAGAGAACGTGAGATTTGGAGGGCTATTTGCTGTCTCCCACCACCTGGAGAAGATGCCACCTCCAGACATTTGTGTCCGTGGTCGCCGGTTCATCGGAACCGGGTGAATGCTGTATCTGTGGCTGGGCTCGTGGAGTAGTTTCTGGCTACCTAAACTTATTGGCCCGGCTGGGCTAAATATATACTTTTTTTCCACAAACAATGAATGTTTAGCTGATAAAGGCATAATGTGATGTAATGTAATGCTACATCCCTTCTCCCCCATCCCCCCTCTTGTTGATGAGTTTAACCACTTCCCACCCAGCCTATAGCAGATTGACGGCCGGGCAGTGGTTCAGTTATCCTGACTGGACGTCATATGACATCCAGCAGGATAACATGCCTGCGGGGGCGTGCATCGCGGCGATCGGTGGAGCGGTGTGTCAGTCTGGTTATGGCGAGTTATGGCGAGTCTGCAGGCTGCGGTTGCGTTTGGAGGACAGGAGAAACAGGTCGGAGGTGCCCAGCAGGGATATCCGAGATTCGTCACAGAAACCTATAACGGTTTCCGAATTTAAGACCTTCCTGGGCTTATCCCTCCTCATGGGCATAGTTAAAAAAACTGAGTTGTGGTCATATTGGTCCACTGACCCAATTCACCATATGCCTGTGTTCTCTGCCTCCATGACCAGGACACTATACAAGCAGATCTTGGGGTTTATGCATTTCAATGACAATGATCTCTGTCGTCCTTTGGGTTTCCCTGGATTTGATCGGCTCCACAAAATTTTGCACAGTCCTAGGGCACACTTACACGGGGTCTCAAAAGATGAGATGGCCATCATATTTTGAGAGACCCTAATCTGGAACGTTTACAGTTTATATAAAAGTGCAAAAAAAAAAAAAAAAACACAAAAAAAAGTAAAAAAGCCAAAAATAGTTGTTGTTTATTTTTCTTCTCTCTCTATTGTTCTCTCTTTTATGTTCGCTGTATATACTGTTATACTGTAATGTTCCTTTTTATAATACTTTTTTTAGGTAAGATTCCCTTTTTCAACATAGCAGTCCAATACTTTGTATGTATATGAAATGTAGACCCTTTGTTCTTATACTTTGTTTCGATAATATCAAATATTGTTCATATTTATTTATATATACAAAGTCCCCCTTCTGTTTAAATGCAAACATGTATACCTAAATGAATGATGCAATTAACAATCAATTGATCTCTTTTTCTCTTTTGTTTTTGTTTCTTTTTTTTTTTTTTTTCCACAAGAAAAGATTTTATTGAAAAAAATAATAAGATAGCAAATACAATACTTCAAAAGAGTATCAAAAAGAATCATGTAGTACACTCGCATGACAATGGTACGTCATAAAGATTATTGTTGGAACACGTTTGAATTTACAGAGTGCATATGTAACATTTAAAATATACACACAAAAGGGGGGCGATCCTGATAGCAAGTAATGTAACAGTGATATTAATACAGTAGTGAAGGTATTCCAGTGTTTCTGGTACAGGGGGGTCCAGTGCCCGTCCTGTTCCTTGAGTAAGGTACATATAAGGAGATAGGTTCGAGTGTCTGTTGGTGGGGGATTAGACACATTATGACGGTCTTACGTAGAGCATAATCCCAAAATTTAGAAAACAAAATAAATAAAAATAGGGGGATAGATGGGGAGGGATTGTTAAAACAAAGGGATGGGGGTTGGGGGGAAGATATAGGGGAAGGAGGGGAGAAAAAGGAGATGGCGGAAGAGAAGAAAAAAGCAGATAGAGAGAGGGAGAGGGGGGGGCCACCCCTCGAGCCAGGTCCCCCGAGCGCCCCCGCGAGTCCTGGAGGTCATGGGTATTAAACTATAGAAGGGGGTGTGTTTAGGACTGGAAAAAGGATTTATAGTAATCGGTGGTTTTAAAATGGGACCAACAGGCCCATATGGTAGTAAATTTTTGGATACGGTCTTGGGAAATATGAATCAGTTCTTCCATCTCCTCGAACTTTGCAACCCTGATTAACCATTCTGTAATGGTCGGGGGAGTAGTTGAGCGCCAGTGTGCAGGGATGCACACTCTAGCGGCATTTACCATGTGCATTGCAAGTGATTTATGGTAGACTTTTTTGGACAGGGTTGAATGATGGAGGAGATATTGGGCCGGGTTAAAATTTAAGGAATAAGTTGTTACATGTGTAATAATGGAGTGTACCTCTTTCCAGAATGGTTGAAGTAGTGGGCATTCCCACCAGATATGTAGCATGTTGCCTATTGCCTTATTGCATCTCCAGCAAATATTAGGGATAGAGGGCGAGAATTGGTGTAATCGAGCGGGAGTTCTATACCATTTCGTGGCAATTTTATACCCATTTTCTTGGATTGCAACATTCATAGATCCCTTGTGAGCGTATGTAAGGATAGATTCCCATTCATCGTCAGAAAAGTTGATTTGTAGGTCCTTCCCCCAAGATAATCTAGGAGTTTCCATCTGTGGGTGAAGCGAGTCATCCTGGAGGAAGGAGTAGATCATGGATATTAGGTGACCTTGTGGGGTGGACTGAGAATACATTGTTTCGAATGGAGTAAGTGGTCTTGTCCAAATGTCGTTTGCGTTAGTCGATGCAAGGAAGTTTCTTAGCTGTCTGTATGACCAAAAGGGGAACTCTTTTGTGCGTGAGACGGATTTTAATTCGTTATATGTGCGAATCCTCCCATCAACAAAAAAATGGCGAGCGTAGATATCGTCATGTGGCCACTCTTGTGTTAAGAAAGAGTTTGATTCTCCAGGAGCAAACTCAGGGTTGGCTCGAAGAGGGGTCAACGGTCCTGGTGTTGAGGCTATATGGTATGAGTTCTTTGCTGTAGAGAAAGCTCGCAATGATGGGTAAATAAACGGGTGTGATTTTACAGCATGAGGGTAGTGTTTCGTTGGGACCCATGTTAGGGTGTGCAAGGGTATAGTACTAAAGGCATTTTCCAAAATGGTCCAAAGTTTGCTTAGTTTATGAGTTTTCCAGTTTACCACTCTAGTGAGGTGGCAAGCCAAGTAGTATTTATGTAGATCTGGCAAGGCAATCCCCCCTTTCGTTTTGGAGCATGTCAACTTCGTATATTTGATGCGGGGGGGACCGCCCTTCCAGATAAATTTTGAGCAGGCTTTTTTATAGGCCAAAAAGAAAGATGGGGGTAAATGGATTGGGATCGTTTGCATAAAATATAAAAGACGGGGAAGGATTATCATTTTCATCAATGCCGAACGACCAAACCAGGAGACATTCAGGGTACTCCAGCTTTGAAGGTCTGTTTGGATCTTCGTCAAGGCCTTGAGAAAGTTGCGCTCATAGAGCTCTAATAGATGCCGGGGAATTCTAATGCCTAGGTAAGTGATATAGTCATTTTTCCATTGGAATGGGAACGAAGTTTGGCAGTGGGTAACTTCTAATGGTGGTAGAGAAACATTGAGGGCCTGGGATTTAGAATAGATAATTTTAAAGTTAGACAATGTTCCAAAATGGTTAATGTCCTTCAGTAGGTTAGGAAGGGATGTGTGCGGTGTTTGCAGTGATAATAGGATGTCGTCTGCAAAAGCGGCAACCTTAAATTCCCTGCGATTCATGTGGATACCCTGAATATCTGGGTTGGCTCTTATTCTGTTGAGAAGGGGTTCAAGAGAGAGGACAAAAATTAAGGGGGACAGAGGGCATCCTTGACGGGTGCCGTTGCTGATGTGGAAGGCGTTCGACAGGAGGCCATTTGCTTTAACTCTTGCTGTTGGAGTAGTATATAGGGCACAGATGTGGGCAAACATGCGTGGAAGAAGGCCAATTCCTTTGAGTACCTCTCGCATGTAATCCCAGGCCACCCTGTCGAACGCCTTCTCAGCATCCAGGGATAACAGAAATCCCTTGGTGTTGGATGTGTTGAGCCAGTGGTGTAAGTTCAGGGTGCGGATGGTATTGTCTCTTGCCTCTCTGCCAGGGATAAAACCTACTTGATCGGGTAAAACTAGGTCTGGAATCAGGGGTAGTAATCTATTTGCTATAATTTTGGCATACAATTTGATGTCTACATTTAACAGCGATATGGGTCTATAATTAGAAACTATCATTGGGTCTTTGTCTGTTTTGGGTATCACTGCTATCTGGGCTTCTAACATGTGTCCAGATGTGGCGAGTGGGTTTGAAAGGAAGTTAAAGGCCGACAGCATTTTGGGTGTTAGTGTGTCTAGAAAAGTTTTGTAGTATATGAGAGGTAGGCCATCAGGGCCTGGACTTTTGCCCGCCTTCGTTTGTTTAATAGCAAGATTGAGTTCTTCTACGCTCATGGGGATTTCTAATTCCTTAGCTTTTTGTGTTGGTATTGGCTTGGGGCAATATTGGGATAGAAACTCCTGAATTTGTAAAGACCTGTCATGTGCGGGAGAGGAGTCTGGTGGGTGTTGAGGTAGGTTGTACAGCTTAGAATAAAACTCTTCGAAGTGCTTGGCTATTTCCTCGTTTTTGGAGAGGAGTTTGCCTTTTGCAGTGCGGAGGTGATGTATAGTGGTAGATGTTTTAGCTGCCTGGATTGTGCGAGCGAGAAGTCTCCCGCTCTTGTTGCCATGTTCATAAAACACTTTTTGGCCTAGGATATATCTTCGCCTATTGCGTTTCCCTAGTTCGTCCAACAGAGACGCTCTTGCTTGTGAGAGAGCTTGTAGTGTGGATTGGGAGATGGACTTTTTGTGAGATGTTTCAAGTCTGTGGATCGTTGCGGTAAGGGCTTTGATCTGTTCTTGGTGTCTCTTTTTTTCCGCCGTGGCTAAGGCTATGAGTTTGCCTCTTAGAACGCACTTATGTGCTTCCCACAGCGTCACCGGAGTGACTTCTGGGGTTGAATTTTCTTGGAAGTACAGTTGGATTTGTGTGTTCAGTTGCCGGATTGTTTCAGGATCTTTTAGGAGAGATGGGTTCAATCTCCAAGTTTTGGTAGTCTTACGCGATTCCGGGAATGAGAGGGTAATCGTAATAGGGTGATGGTCGGATAAGAACATGTTTTCTATTGTGGCTTGCGAGAGGTATGAGAGGTCTGGTTGGGATAGAAATAGATAATCAATTCTAGAATATTTCTGGTGTGGGGGAGAGAAGTACGTGTAATCTCTGTCTGTTGGATATAGAGTGCGCCATGCATCGTGTAGGGTGAGGTTTTGTAGTTGGAGTTTAATTTGTTTTAAAGCCCGGAATGGGAGTGTAGAAGTGCCAGTGGAGGAATCTAGGCAGGGGTTCAGTGGAACATTGAAGTCTCCTCCCAATATCAAAATGCCTGTTTGAAAAGATGAAAGTAAGTCACAGATTTTCCGGAGGAAAGAGACTTGATGGTCATTTGGGCAGTATATATTCGCTATAGTGATGGGTTTGGACGCATACGTGCCTTTGACGAAGATGTATCTGCCCTCCTGGTCAATCAATGTGTCTGATAAGTGAAAGTCTGCATGTTTAGAGATAAGTATAGAAACTCCTTTTGTCTTAGAAGATGGATTTGAGGAGTGTAAGGCCTGTTTGTATACATGGTTTGTCAGTTTAGGTATGGCTTTGGTTCGGAAGTGTGTCTCTTGCAGTAACAGGAAGTGAGCTTTGTGTTTCGTGAGTTCTGAGAGAACCTGAGATCTTTTTTCAGGGAGGTTTAGGCCTCTTACATTAAGCGACAGGCATTTAAGTGAGAGTTGATGGTTGCTGGTGGCAGTCTTCTGCATTGTGTTAATGTTGTGAATGATGAAAGAAGGTTAAATAGGTGTTAGTCTGTCTTTCAGTATTGTCTGCCTGGGTGAGGGGGCTCAGGGATCGACGACGGGGAACAGGACGGAGGGGCGGCCCCCTCGAGGAAATAGAACGGAGGGAGGATAAATATGAGAGGAGAGAGGAGAAGGGGGAGAGAGAAGAGGGAAGGGAAAGAGAGAAAGGGGTAGGGTGAGAAAGAAAAAAAAAAAAAAAAGAAAAAAAAAAAAAAAAAGGGGGGGGCACCAGTTAATGAACTGGGCGAGTCAGTTACCGGAGGTGGTCGTAGGCGTGCCTATCCACCTAATAAGAATTTCCGGATTGGTAGCTCAGGTCCGTATGGACAGCTATGTGGGGTACGTAGGACTGAGCGGGTATGAGATCCGTTGCACTGGTGAGGACGAATGGAGAGAAATGTCTAGGTTGGGTGGGGTGTACATAGTGAAAGACTATAGTAGACTAGGTTTCGGGATTCGAAGAGCCATATGGCGATTAAGAAGGGGGTGTGGAATATGGGTAGGTTACTGTATCTAGGGTGGGCGGATCTTAGGCTCTATAGTAGTGACTAAGGATCTGGGTCAATATTGACTAAGAGCAATAGGGCTATCTATACCAGATTGAACTGAGAGGGAACAAAAACATAAACATAAACAAAAACATGGACTTTAGCCTATCAGTAACAGTAGTTGTAACAGTAACAGTAGCAGTCCGGGCAGCACGGTGTGGACTCCTTCACCAGCAAAACTAAATTGCTTTGTGTAAGTGGGGGTCGCGAATGTCGGTACCGCACTAAAACCTTCTATGAGACCTTTTGTAAGTGCAACCCAGGAATCAATCATATTTGTTCTTAGTGAAGGAGAGCATTCCGGTTTGGCTGGGGCATTAGCTTTACAACATCACATTATAGGTTATGTTGTCGCTACAGGGTATTAATTAAATCCTATAGTAAAGGACAGTGTGTTGTGGGAGCAGGCCTTTCAGGCTCGTAAGTGAAGTGTCCCAGTTAGCTAAGGGTATCCGTGAACGAGTATCTTAGAATGCACTTAGTCTGGTTTGGTAAAATACAAGGTAGATGGGACTGATTTGGTGACCCTCTGGGACCCAATGGGCCCCCCACGGGAGAGGATACCCACGTTCCAAGAGGGTGACCAAAGTGAGGTAGAGAGGTTATCTCCATCAGCATATGTGTGTTTGCTGGTAAACAATACCTGGAAATAGGAAAAGTAGGTTACATAAACAGAAGTCCATGAAGGGTTTCTTCTTCTTCCTGTAAGAAGTGGAAAGTCTCAGTGATCTTCGACAATCTTCATTGGAGTGTGTGGGGTGCGGTACCTGAAAAACAACTTCCATAGAGTAGGGCTAGGTTGGAGCTGGAAAAAAAGGAAAAAGTTAGTGCTGCCCGTGCATGCGTGGATAGAATATTCAGGCGGTTATCATGCCAACGGGAGGTTTCGTCGCGGGGTGTCATGTCGCCCAGGGCTGGGTGCAGGCATGTCTCGGCGTGATAGGCGGTCTCCAGGAGAGATAGGATCCAGCCTGCGGCGTCTCGAGTGGTGCCTTTGAGCTTTGGGGGAGGAGTTGGTAGATACCGGCTTCCACGGTTCCGTGGGGAAATAGAATGAATGCCAATCAGGGATATCCATCAGTGGAATGTCCAGCTGCTCGCAAAAATTGGGAAGGTCTTCCGGGGTTCTCAATAAGGCTGTGCGGCCTCTGGTCGATGCAGAGAGACAGAAAGGGAATTTCCATCTATATTGGATGTTGCGGGAGCGGAGCACGTCCAGTAGGGGGCGTAAGGTGCGTCTATTCTGCAGTGTGATTTGTGATAAGTCCTGAAATAGTTTCACCTCAGTTCCATTAAAGGTTATACGTCCTTTTTCTCTCGCCTTCCTAAGAATTTCCTCTTTGAGGGGGAAATTGACAATACAACAGATAATGTCTCTGGGTGGCTCGTTGTCTCGGGGGGGGGGACGCAGGGCTCGGTGTATACGCTCCATTTCTATGGGGGAGTCTGCCGGGCGTTCAAGCAAGTCATTAAAGATGGTACTGACTGTGTGGGGAAGTGCGGCCTGGTCAATTCCCTCCGGGACCCCCCTCACCCGAATGTTATGCCTGCGTCCCCTGTTGTCCAAATCTTCCACCTGTCTGTGTAGCTCAAACATGTGGGGCAAGTGGAGATCGTATGTTTTTTGTACTTGCCTGATAGCTGAGGCTTGCAATCTAGCGTTTTCCTCCACATCATTGATCCGGTGGGTTATAGCATGGATATCTTCTTTGAGATCAGAGATAGCGGACATCATGGTATGTTTGATGTCCAGAGCGACTTTCTGGAGGTCTCTCTGGAGGTCCAGCAGGCTTGGGTGCGGATCGGTGTGGTCGCCGCTGTCCATTAGCGGGTCTGTGGCGCTCCTAATCGAGTCCGGGGATGAGGCCTGTACGGCGTGCGCGGCCTGCGATGAGGCCTGTGACGCCTCCAGCAGCGCGGACTGGCGGGTCCGGAAGATGTCTGGGATACTGCCGCTTAGTTGCGGTGTGGGCTCTTTCTGTGTGCGGGGTGTGGAGGTGCTCCTGTTTGACTTTCCCATCGTGGGACAAGTCGCAGATACCCCGGATTCAGCTTTTTTCGTCCTCACTGTGCGGGAGCTGTCTCTTCAAGCGGCCATCTCGGGTCCCGTCCAGGCCACGCCCCATGTTTTTGTTTCTTTTTTATGTAATCTTTAGTACAACAATGATGCCACATGCTAAATCTCCTGAAGAAGCTCTAATGAGCGAAACATGTTGAGAAAAGTGGTATTCTTATCATGATGTGTCATTATATTTTATTGAATTTTTGTATTTCTATTTGATATTATATTCCCCTTCTCTTACAAAGTTGTTTAAATAAAATGTTTGGTTTTAATAAAACATTACTTTTGAATTGATATGTTCTAAACACTGCAAACTCAACACACCAAAAAAGTCCCAAGGCTTAACAAGCCTTAAAGTCCATTTCTCTTTATCAATACCTCTCAGCAAATAGCTTGAAGTGTCTTCTTTCCAAAATGGGGTAATTTGGGGGGGTTTGTGCTATCTTGACATTTCATAGCCTCCGAAACTGTGATAGATAGTGAGGAAGTGAAATCACCATTTTACGCCCTTAGAAAGCTTGAAGGTGGTGATTGGTTTTTGGGGTCCTGTACACGGCTAGGCTCCAAAAAAGTCTCACACATGTGGTATTCCTGTACTCAGTAAAAGCATCAGAATGTATTTTGGGGTGTAATTTCACATATGCCCATGGCATGTTTGAACAATATATCATTTAGTGACAACTTTGTGTACATTTTTTGGCCTAAATGTATGACTAAAATTGAGTTTATTGGATTTTGTTTATAACAAAAAGTAGAAAATATAATTTTTTTTCAAAGTCTTTTTCCATTTATATTGCAAAACATAAAAATCACAGAGGCAATCAGATACCATCAAAAGAAACCTCTATTTGTGGGAAAAAAAGGACGCAAATTTAGCTTGGGTACAGCATTGCATAACCGCGCAATTACCAGTTAAAGCAGCGCAGTGCCAAATTGTAAAAAGTGCTCTGGTCATTGAAGGGCCAATTCTTCCGGGGCCTGAAGTGGTTAAAGGCAGGGGCTTTAACCACTTCAGCCCCGGAAGGATTTACCCCCTTCCTGACCAGAGCACTTTTTACAATTTGGCACTGCGTCGCTTTAACTGCTAATTGCGCGGACATTCAATGCTGTAACCAAACAAAATTTGCGTCCTTTTCTTCCCACAAATAGAGCTTTCTTTTGATGGTATTTGATCACCTCTGCCGTTTTTATTTTTTGCGCTATACACGGAAAAAGACCGAAAATTTTGAAAAAAAATGATATTTTCTACTTTTTGTTCTAAAAAAAATCCAATAAACTCAATTTTAGTCATACATTTAGGCCAAAATGTATTCGGCCACATGTCTTTGATAAAAAAAATGTCAATAAGTGTATATTTATTGGTTTGCGCAAAAGTTATAGCACCTACAAACTAGGGTACATTTTCTGGAATTTACACAGCCTTTAATTTATGTCTGCCTATGTCATTTCTTGAGGTGCTAAAATGGCAGGGCAGTACAAAACCCCCACAAATGACCCCATTTTGGAAAGTAGACACCCCAAGGAAATTGCTGAGAGGCATGTTGAGCCCATTGAATATTCATTTTTTTTGTCCCAAGTGATTGAATAATGACAAAAAAAAAAAAAAATTACAAAAAGTTGTCACTAAATGATATATTGCTCACACAGGCCATGGGCATATGTGGAATTGCACCCCAAAATACATTTAGCTGCTTCTCCTGAGTATGGGGATACCACATGTGTGGGACTTTTTGGGAGCCTAGCCGCATACGGGGCCCCGAAAACCAATCACTGCCTTCAGGATTTCTAAGGGCGTACATTTTTGATTTTACTCCTCACTACCTATCACAGTTTTGAAGGCCATAAAATGTCCAGATGGCACAAACCCCCCCCAAATGACCCCATTTTGGAAAGTAGACACCCCAAGCTATTTGCTGAGAGGCATGTTGAGTCCATGGAATATTTTATATTTTGACACAAGTTGCGGGAAAGTGACAATTTATTTATTTATTTTTTTTCTTTTGCACAAAGTTGTCACTAAATGATATATTGCTCACACAGGTCATGGGCATATGTGGAATTGCACCCCAAAATACATTCTGCTGCTTCTCTTGAGTACGGGGATACCACATGTGTGGGACTTTTTAGGAGCCTAGCCGCGTACGGGACCCCGAAAACCAATCACCGCCTTCAGGATTTCTAAGGGTGTACATTTTTGATTTCACTCTTCACTGCCTATCACAGTTTCGGAGGTCATGGAATGCCCAGGTGGCACAAACCCCCCCCAAATGACCCCATTTTGGAAAGTAGACACCCCAAGCTATTTGCTGAGAGGCATGGTGAGTATTTTGCAGCTCTCATTTGTTTTTGAAAATGAAGAAAGACAAAAAAAAAATGTTTTTTTTCTTTTTTTAATTTTCAAAACTTTGTGACAAAAAGTGAGGTCTGCAAAATACTCACTATACCGCTCAGCAAATAGCTTTGGGTGTCTACTTTCCAAAATGGGGTCATTTGGGGGGGGTTTGTGCCACCTGGGCATTCCATGGCCTCCGAGACAGTGATAGGCAGTGAAGAGTGAAATCAAAAATTTACGCCCTTAGAAAGCCTGAAGGCGGTGCTTGGTTTTCGGGGTCCCATACGCGGCTAGGCTCCCAAAAAGTCTCACACATGTGGTATCCCCGTACTCAGGAGAAGCAACAGAATGTATTTTGGGGTGTAATTTCACATATTCCCATGGCATGTTTGAGCAATATATAATTTAGTGACAACTTTGTGCAAAAAAAAAAAAAAATTTGTCTCTTTCCCGCAACTTGTGTCACAATATAAAATATTCCATGGACTCGACATGCCTCTCAGCAAATAGCTTGGGGTGTCTACTTTCCAAAATGGGGTCATTTGGGGGGGGGTTTGAACTGTCCTGGCATTTTATGCACAACATTTAGAAGCTTATGTCACACATCACCCACTCTTCTAACCACTTGAAGACAAAGCCCTTTCTGACACTTTTTGATTACATGAAAAAATTATTTTTTTTTGCAAGAAAATTACTTTGAACCCCCACACATTATATATTTTTTTAAAGCAAATGCCCTACAGATTAAAATGGTGGGTGTTTAATTTTTTTTTTTTCACATAGTATTTGCGCAGCGATTTTTCAAACGCATTTTTTGGGGAAAAAACACACTTTTTTATATTTTAATGCACTAAAACACACTATATTGCCCAAATGTTTGATGAAATAAAAAAGATGATCTTAGGCCGAGTACATGGATACCAAACATGACATGCTTTACAATTGCGCACAAACGTGCAGTGGCAACAAAATAAATACATTTTTAAAAGCCTTTAAAAGCCTTTACAGGTTACCACTTTAGATTTACAGAGGAGGTCTACTGCTAAAATTACTGCCCTCGATCTGACCATCGCGGTGATACCTCACATGCATGGTGCAATTGCTGTTTACATTTGACGCCAGACCGACGCTTGCGTTCGCCTTAGCGCGAGAGCAGGGGGGACAGGGGTGCTTTTTTTTTTTTTTTTTTTTTTTTTTTTTTCTTTATTATTTTTTTGCTTTTTTATCTTATTTTAAAACTGTTCCTTTCATTTTTTTTTTTTTTAATCATTTTTATTGTTATCTCAGGGAATGTAAATATCCCCTATGATAGCAATAGGTAGTGACAGGTACTCTTTTTTGAAAAAATTGGGGTCTATTAGACCCTAGATTTCTCCTCTGCCCTCAAAGCATCTGACCACACCAAGATCGGTGTGATAAAATGCTTCCCCAATTTCCCAATGGCGCTATTTACATCCGGCGAAATCTAAGTCATAAAATGCTCGTAGCTTCCGGTTTCTTAGGCCATAGAGATGTTTGGAGCCACTCTGGTCTCTGATCAGCTCTATGGTCAGCTGGCTGAATCACCGGCTGCATTCTCAGGTTCCCTGTTGAGACAGGAGAGCCAGAGAAAAACACGGAAGACGATGGGGGGGGGGCATTCTCTCCCACTGCTTGTAAAAGCAGTCTAGAGGCTAATTAGCCGCTAGGATTGCTTTTACATGAAAGCCGACCGCTGGCTGAAAAGAATGATACCAAGATGATACCTAAACCTGCAAGCATCATTCTGGTATAACCACTCAAAGTCGTGAATGCTGTACCTGAAGACAAAAAAATGGTTAACAATAAAGCACAGTAAACGGTAAAGTATAAAAAATTGCATACCTGAAAAGCAAACATGATAAAACATAATAACAATGAAACATTGCAGAATAGAATACAGTAAAAAAGAGCAGAACAATAGAGAGAATAGAGAGAGAAAGAATAGAGGGAGAACAATAAAACGACAACTATTATTTTTTATTTTATATTTTTGTTTGTGTTTTTTTTTTTTTTTTTTACACTTTTTTTGTAACTGTAACTTTTATAACTGTAACCGGTTCCAGGTTCAGGTCTCTCGAAATGCGATGGCATCTTGGGAGACCATGTGAAAGTGTGCCTAGTCTGTGCAATGCTGTACCCTACGCTAATACTCAACTAGTGAATGGTAGCGTTCAAAACATTCACCAATGCAAAGACCAGGATTGTCAGGACAGGAGGGACAATAATAGCGGGTGTCACGCCTATATCCGCGCTTGCTGAAGACACAACATCTTTTTTGGGGGGGTTCGTTGGGTAGGGGTACTCGGGAGGACATAAAGAAAATGCCTCTCATGCAGCCGACTGCATTTGGTTGGGGATGTGAATGGGGGAAGTACGGGCGCTGCAGAAGTGGTGGGTTCCCAATTAGGATTGGCGAATGCAGCAGGAAGGGCATTATGGGCACGACGGGCCTGTGTTTGTCTTCTTCTTGGTGGCAGCGGGACACTACTTGTGCTTGCCACCTCACCAGCTTGAACTGCACTTATGGGACTCGCCACGTCACCAAGTGTTACTGCAGTGCTGGTTTGACTATGACCGGGGTGTACTAGGCCGCTGGCGCTTGCCAGTTCACCAAAACGCTACCAAAAAAACTGTTAACGATCGCAGGGATCAGGCCTGACTCTGCGAACGCTGCAGTTATGCGTTTAGTGTTTTGTAAGTGACAGTGATCGATCGATACTGCACTTGGGTGGGCTGGGCTGGGCCGGGCGGAGGGGCAAAACGCAGGTGCTAGCAGGTATCTGGGCTGATCCCACTAACACTGCGTTTTTGGGAACCCTAAACTGCTGGGGACGCCAGTTTAGATCTGATCTGATCAGATCAGATATTGATCAGTTCAGATACTATACCACTAAGGGAGGTGTACGGTGCGTGCGTGGGTATTAGCGCTACTGGCACTAACCTGACGCTGCCTGGGGCTGGTGCTTGCCAGTTCACCAAAACGCTACCAAAAAAACTGTTAGCGATTGCAGGGATCAGGCCTGACTCTGCGAACGCTGCAGTTATGCGTTTAGTGTTTTGTAAGTGACAGTGATCGATCGATACTGCACTTGGGTGGGCTGGGCTGGGCCGGGCGGAGGGGCAAAACGCAGGTGCTAGCAGGTATCTGGGCTGATCCCGCTAACACTGCGTTTTTGGGAATCCTAAACTGCTGGGGACGCTAGTATAGATCTGATCGGATCAGATATTGATGCGTTCAGATACTATATCACTAAGGGAGGTGTACGGTGCGTGCGTGGGTGTTAGCGGTACTGGCACTAACCTGACGCTGCCTGGGGCTGGTGCTTGCCATTTCACCAAAACGCTACCAAAAAAACTGTTAGCGATCGCAGGGATCAGGCCTGACTCTGCGAACGCTGCAGTTATGCGTTTAGTGTTTTGTAAGTGACAGTGATCGATCGATACTGCACTTGGGTGGGCTGGGCCGAGCCGGGCGGAGGGGCAAAAAGCAGGTGCTAGCAGGTATCTGGGCTGATCCCGCTAACACTGTGTTTTTGGGAACCCTAAACTGCTGGGGACGCTAGTATAGATCTGATCGGATCAGATATTGATCTGTACAGATACTATACCACTAAGGGAGGCGTATGCTGCGTGCGTGGGTGTTAGCGGTACTGGCGCTAATCTGACGCTGCCTGGGGCGACGCATATCACCGCCGGGCGATCAGGGGGCTAAATCTTTATTCGGTAATAAACGGCGGGTGCCCTGACACTATAAAAAATAAACAAACTAACCAGCGTCACCCGTAACGGTTATATAGTGATCAGTGGTGAAAGGGTTAACTAGGGGGCAATCAAGGGGTTAAAACATTTATTAGGTAGTATATGGGGGTCCCTGTCGCTATAAAACGCTGACGGCGAACCTAAATATTTACCTCACTAACTAGCGTCACCAGCGACACTAATACAGCGATCAGAAAAATGATCGCTTAGCGACACTGGTGACGGGGGGTGATCAAGGGGTTAAAACTTTATTAGGGGGGGTTAGGGGGGTATCCTAGACATAAAGGGGGCCTAACACTCACTGCCCTAACACTGTAACTGTCACAAACTGACACCAATACAGTAATCAGAAAAAAAAAAAAAAAAAAAAAACCTGCTTGATGTCAGTTTGTGACGGGGGGTGATTGGGGGGGGATCGGGGGGCGATCGGGGGGGGGATCGGGGTGTTTTGTGTGCCTGGCATGTTCTACTGTGTGTGTAGTGTGTTGGTGCACTCACATTGCAGTCTTCTCTCCTCGGCCCGGAACGGAAAATACCGAGCCGAGGAGAGATGACATAATTTCCTCTGCCTCTGTGTACAATACAGAGGCAAGGAAATGATCCCATTGGCTGGGAGCGATCGCGAGGGGGGGGCCACGAATGGATGGCCTCCCCCTCACCACCGATCGCCGGGGAAGATTTGCCGACCGCCGCAGGCACCGGGGGGGGGTCCGATCGGACCCCCCACACGCGGGCAGGCAAGGACGTACCTGTAAGTCCTTTTGCCTGCCCGTGCCATTCTGCCGACGTATATAGTCGTGCGGCGGTCGGCAAGTGGTTAAGAGGCAATAAAAAATCACTGCCAACGTGTACAGGAGCCAGCAGCATTATGACAGAAAAAGAAACACTCGATGTACCTAAAGACGTGTAAACGCATCTAAATGCTTTCTAATCGCTAGGCGCTTAAGTGTTTAATCATTTCAATGGCCAGAATAAATTAAAGCGTAACTCCACTTTTGTTGAGAAAAGAACATTCCCCTATGGGTGATGTATGTACATTACAAAGATTTTAACAAATGTTCATGTAGATTCCTACCTTTTGTTATTCTGAAGAAATCCCTGTGTATTTGTCTGTATCCATGTAGGAAAGTGAATCTAATAGGAGTTGTTTCATAATTATCAGCTGTGCACCTGCAGGGCACTAATGAGGAAAGCTGCAGGGCCTGAATCCCTTAAGACGTGATTTCCTATTGAGAGTATCTCACCATAAATTACATTTTTGATGTAGGGGATTCCTGCAATTTGACCTGTATCTTAGTGCAGACTTCTGCAATTGTATATACTACATTATTGCTGCCATAATACTATATTATTGTTTCTTTATTTGCTATTTTTTTCCCCACGAAAGTGGAGTTACCCTTTCATATTCTGGCCAATAAAATGAGTACATTCCCAAATGCTTGATGCACTTAAAGTGGAGTTCCAGCCTGTTTAAAAAAAGTTAAAACAACAAATACTGTAGCTGCTGACTTTTAATATAAGGACACTTACCTGTCCAGGGAGCCCCCGATGTCAGCACCGGAAGCCGACCCACCCTTTGGGTGCAGGCGCCGGCATTCTTACTAAGGGAAACAGGAAGAGAAGCCTTGCAGCTTCACAGCCTGTTTCCTACTGCGCTGCACTTTCTGAATGGTCCTGCTGTCTTCTGGGACCTGTGTGTGTCTCCCAGAAGGAGGGAGGGGAAGGAGGAGGGGCCGTAAATTATGTGAGTCACTGCGGCGCCCTTACACAGCAGTGGGAGCGAGCACCTGTTTTTGACAGGTATCTGCTTCTCGTCCACCCCAGAAAGGTGCCAAATGTGGCAACGGATGGGGGAGGAAGCAGATAAGGGTAGCTTCCACTTTTGGGTGGAACTACACTTTAAATGTGCTAAATGCACTTTAAAAAACGTGGTTTTAGATGTCTTTTTTTGACGCTGCTTTTTTCCTGCTAGGAGAAAGGTGTTTAGAAGAGCTGAGCAAACACCTAGTGTATGCAATTACAGATGCTAATAATCATAGAATATATAAGCATGCACTATGTAACACAGAGGGGGTTATTTACAAAAGGCAAATCCACTTTGCACTACAAGTGCACTTGTTGGAAGTGCAGTCGCTGTAAATCTGAAATGAGGGGTAAATCTGAAATGAGGGGAAGCTCTGCTGATTTTATCATCCAATCATGTGCAAGCTAAAATGCTGTTTTTTATTCTCCTTGCATGTCCCCTTCGGATTTACAGCGACTGCACTTCCAAGTGCACTTACAGTGCACTTGTAGTGCAAAGTGGATTTGCCTTTCGTAAATAACCCCCAGAGTGTCAATAAGACATTTGTTTTTTTTTTTCTAATTGCCTGTAAACACATACAGTATGTGTGCATGGACGCATAAGCTTACACTGAGGGGGCAAAGTGGATTTGCCTTTCGTAAATAACCCCCAGAGTGTCAATAAGACATTTTTTTTTTAATTGCCTGTAAATACCTACAGTATGTGTGCATGGACACATAGGCTAACACTGAGGGGTTTAGAAGTAGAAAAAATGCAAGATGCCTCTAAAAGTGGCGTTTAAAATGCATAAGACCTTATTGTAGACATAGAGCTATAAATGGTTGCCCTTAAAAAAAATATTGTAGTATTTCTTTTTTTGACAGATTATGTGCTCAGTTATTAAATTGGCTCTTTTGAACAGAAAACTTGGAAATTAGGTGCATTACCTTCAGTATCTCATACTGCTGATTGCAATGTTTTTCTAATATTACTGTTTGAATAACCATCTTTATGTAAAAGCGAGTCTGTGACAATTTAATTCAATATTTTTTTTTATTAAAGTTTTTAAATATACATACACAGAGAAAAAAGAAAAAAGAGCCAAAGGCATGGGACTGTGGCACAGTCACATTTACATTGCCGTACATAATACCAAACTTTTAAAATACTATATTAAATGATCTTAACACAGTTCATACTTAATCCACACATCCTGAGAAATGTTCCGACTGTACCTCGGGGTAGGGAAGACACCCACCCCGCCCCTCCACCTTGATACCTCAGTCCATGCTATATACTTTAACCACTTGCTGCCCGCCCTATTACAAAATGATGACGGCAAAGTGGTTTGAAAATCTTGACCGGACGTCATATGACGTCGGCCAGGATGCACCACTATTGTGCGCACACAGCGATCGGGGATGACACTTGTCCCTCGGACACAGCGCATCCCCAATCAGTGTAAACAGCCAATGAAATTGGCTGTTTACCATGTGATCAGCTGTGTTCAATAACAGCCGGTCACATGTTAAAACAAATAGTGTTTGCGCCTAATGCGCGCCTCCAGGGTCGCACAGCGCGCCGATCGGAGATGGCATGTGTCCCTTGGACATAGCCCCATCCCAATCAGGGTAAACAGCCAATGAAATGGCTGTTTACCCACTTGATTGGCTGTGTTCAATCACAGCTGGTCACAAGTATAAACATATGGCGGTTTGGTTGGGTTTGGTTGCCCGGAGGCTTCAAAGAGATTTGGGTTGGAGAAACCTCTACCCCTGTCCCCCTGGCCCTAACCTTGATGATCCTTCCTGCTGCCTGGACCAATACTTTGGCTGCACTGACCATATCGCTGCCTGTAATGACCCAGGACTTTATGGACTGTGTTTCTTTCTGCTGCCTAGACCAATACTTTGGCTGTGTTGACCATATCTGGGCCTGTTGCCTCTACTGACTATGGACAGTATTTCTGCCTGGACATATCTGCTTGCTACCTGGACCAATGCTTTGGCTGTGCTGACAGTATCTCTGCCTGCACTAACTATGGACAGTATTCCTGCCTGTTGCCTGGACGATTGCTTTTGCTGCCGCTGACCACATCCCTGCCTGCTGCCTGGACCGATGCTCTCCTCTGTGGACCACTGCACTACTAAAACCACAGGTAATCTTTTGCTATTTGGTATGTACCTGCTATGTGTTAGCAATATGAAGGGCCTTCACAAATGTGATCTGTAGTCAGGAAATTATATGTGTAATTTATGCTCCTAGAACGATTGGAGGTGCTATTTGGATGTTGGGCCTCTGTATATGTCTGTGTAAAAGTGTCACACATGTGGTATCGTTAAACTCAGGAGTTGTCGCAGAATGTATTTTGGGTTGTCATTTTTGCTATGTACATGCTATGTGTTGGAAATATCTTATAAATGGCCAACTTTGTGTAAAAAAAAGGGTTTTCATTTTTTTCCCACGTATTCCGAAAACTTATGTAAAAAAAATTAACCATTCAAAAGACTCATTGTGCCTCATAGATTATACGTTGGGGTGTTTGCTTTCCAAAATGGGGTCATTTTGTGGGCGTTTCCATTGTCCTGGTGCTCCAGGGCCTTCAAAACTGAGATAGGTTGTCATGAAATTATATGTGTAATTTTGCTCCTAGAATGCCTGGAGGTGCTACTTGGATGTTAGGCCTCTGTATGTGGCCAGGCTGTGTAAAAGTCTCACACATGTGGTATCGCCATACTCAGAAGGAGTAGCAGAATGTATTTTGGGGTGTCATTTTTGCTATGTACATACTATGTGTTGGAAATATCTTATAAATGGACAACCTTGTGTAAAAAAAAAATGCGTTTTCATTTTTTCCCACGTATTCTGTAAACTTCTGGAAAAAAATGAATCATTCAAAAGACTCATCGTGCCTCATAGATTATACGTTGGGGTGTTAGCTTTCCAAAATGGGGTCATTTTGTGGGCGTTTCCATTGTCCTGGTGCTCCAGGGCCTTCAAAAATGAGATATCTCTATATGTGGCCAGGCTGTGTAAAGGTCTCACACATGTGGTATTGCCATACTCAGGAGGAGTAGCAGAATGTATTTTTGGGTGAAGTTGCAAGTATGCGCATGCTGTGTTCAAGAAATAACCGATACGATAAGTTTGTGTAAAAAAAAAAAATTCTTCCTATTGCCAAGAATTGTGGGAAAAAAATTACAACTTCAAAAAACTCACCATGCCTCTTACTAAATACCTTGGACACAGACTAAATATTATCCAATAATCTGGGTTATTTTTACCAAAGATATGTAGCAGTATAAATTTTGGCCCAAATTTATGAAGAAAAATTACTTATTTGCAAAATTTTACAATAGAAACTAAAAACATTTCAAAATGTTCGCTCTTTTTCGCTTATATCGCAAAACATAAAAAACCCAGTGATGATTAAATACCACCAAAAGAAAGCTCTAATTGTGAAAAAAAAAAAAATGATACAAATTTTGTTTGGATACAGTGTAGCATGACAGAGTAATTGTCATTCAAAGTGTGAGAGCACTGAAAGCTGAAAATTGGTCTGGGCAGGAAGGTGTTTAAGTGCCCTGTATTGAAGTGGTTAAACCCCTTCCCCCTCATTGCCCCTCCCCCCCACAACCCATCCTGTGATATAATGTGAGCCATCCTATACGCACTCTGTGTATATTTATGTTGTGAGTGAATTAAATTATGTATGTTTTCCTCCTCTTTCTCTCTGTCCTCTCCCCCCCCCCCCGACCTCTCCATTCCCCCCTCATCTTCCAGTCTGTCTATAAGACGTTTGTAATGTGTAACCT
This sequence comes from Aquarana catesbeiana, assembly GCF_042186555.1. NCBI lineage: Eukaryota > Metazoa > Chordata > Amphibia > Anura > Ranidae > Aquarana > Aquarana catesbeiana. The sequence goes on along the minus strand of NC_133327.1, from coordinate 169,105,462 downwards.
ACCGACCTCCAGAGCTAAAGTGTACCTAAAATCTTTTTTTTTTTTTTTGGTTTTATTTGGTTACATTTTGGTTTGTTTTGAATAAGTGGTGAGGAGTTAGAAGCCTTGTATATTGTGTCTGTGTTCCAATTAAAGAGATTCACCACTATCGATGAAACCAAGTGTTGAATAATCCAAAAATGTTGTCATCAAAAAGGAAAATATTTAAATGGGGTTCCTTTGACAGCCATCAAAGAGGGCGTTTTCCTTACTTTGGAAGGATTTCCTGTTACTTCCTGTTGTGTCTTAAGACCGGAAGTGAAGGGAAATCTCCCACGGATACAGATGGCAAAAAAAAAAAAGATGTGTACTAAATCCTTGCTAGAAAATAATAAAAAATAATACATATATTAATATACTAAATAGTATATAATATATATAGCATATAATAATAATAATAATAATAACAATAACAATAATAATAATAATACAGATACTAAATAGTATATATATATATATATATATATATATATATATATATATATATATATATATATATATATATATATATATATATATATATATATATTGCATTAATATGGTTGATGAATACATTTATATATTTATATAGTGTGTTTTTATAAAAAAAAGCCCTGTGATTAGTGGTACATCTAATACCAGTATATACAGCAAGACAGCAACACCTAATATTAACCAAGCACTAATGGATTGTCATAATAGAACTTCTACATACAGTATGTGAGACGTGAGAACTGATCATCTTAGCACAGAGCTGGATTTGCAGTTATAAAGGGTACATTTACAAAGCATTGCTGGTAGGAAGGTGATGTGCAGTGTTACATTTAATAACACAGTCACAATTCAGGCTTGCTTTAATAAGCATGGACAAAAGTAATTCTTCTTCACTCTCAGAAGGGACCGAGGCTCATAATGGAGGGACAAAGACAGTGTGAGATGAGAAATGCATGGTTTAAAACACAGGCTGAATGGCAATTATGTCAATGAGAATGGTAAGCGGAAGCCTAGTATACTGCAATAATGGTGAAGGAGAAGAGGATATTTGCACCTGTAGTATACAAGAGTGAATATGAAATTCAATTTCTTTTTAAAACATTATTTTTTTATGCATTGGGTAGATTTGTTGAATTATATTTTATTCCAAACTCTAGGCTTCTTGAACTGAATATGAAAACTCAGCCATAGCTTGATTTTCTTAGCGCGTAAAATGATGAAGAATAGTAAGCTGGGGTCAGCAGGCCACGCTATCTATTCTCCCTATTAGTGGAGAAATGTTTACACCTACTGTTTACAAATCTCAAGAAAATGAGGAAGGCGGTCAGGGACTTTACAATATTTATATTATAATGAAGATGCATGCTAATGGAAATGTGAAAGCATTTACATTTTGCTTGCTTTTTTTTTGTATTTTGATACAGTTAAGGAACTAGCTTTACTGAACAAAGCCTACTTTTTTCATTATTGGTCTCTGTGTTGGAACACTGGTGGCTATAAGGTTATAAATCAGCAAATGCATGTGTTAAAATAAAATTCACACTGGGGAATAAACTCTAAACTTTTTAAGAACAATCAGTGAAGTTGCCCTTTAATCACATGCTTACTGGACCCTTTTACCCCCTTTTAGCGCTGTCACATTTTGAACGACATTTGCGTGGTCATGCAATGCTGTATACAATTATATTTTTATCATTTTTTCACACAAATAGAGTTTCTTTTTGTGGTATTTAATCACCACTGGTTTTTAATTTTTTTGCTAAACAACCAAAAAAAAGAATTTTGAAAAAAACTAACATTTTTTAAAGTTTGTTATAAAATTTTGAAAACGTAATTTTTCTCCTTCACTGATGTGCGCTGATGAGGCTGCACTGATGGGCACTGATAGGCTGCACTGATGGGCACTGATGAGCACTGATAGATGACACTGATGGGCACTCATAGGTGGCACTGATGAGGCGGCACTAGTGTACACTGATGAGGAGGCGATGATGAGGCTGCACTGATGGACGCTGATAGGTGACACTGATGGGCACTGATAGGTGGCACTGATAGCCGTCACTGAAGGGCATTGATAGGTGGCACTGATAGGCAGCACTGATGGACACTGATATGTGGCACTGATAGGCACAGGTAGGCAGCACTGATGGGTGACACTGATTGGCAGCACTGATGAGCACTCTTGGGACTGCACTGGTAATCAGTATCCTAATTAACAGTGCAGTCCCAACAGTGCTCATGTGTTTACACAAGCCAGTTATTGGCTCTCTTTTTCGGTCCTCACCCTGTTAGCGTGAGGAGAGAAAAGCCAATAACGACATTTGCGTGGTCATGCAACGCTGCATACAATTATATTTTTATCATTTTTTCACACAGATAGAGTTTCTTTTTGTGGTATTTAATCACCACTGGTTTTTAATTTTTTTTTGCTAAACAACCAAAAAAAAGAATTTTGAAAAAAACTAACATTCTTTAAAGTTTGTTATAAAATTTTGAAAACGTAATTTTTCTCCTTCACTGATGTGCACTGATGAGGCTGCACTGATGGGCACTGATAGGCTGCACTGATGGGCACTGATGAGGTGGCACTGATGAGCACTGATAGATGACACTGATGGGCACTCATAGGTGGCACTGATGAGGCGGCACTAGTGTGCACTGATGAGGAGGCGATGATGAGGCTGCACTGATGGACGCTGATAGGTGACACTGATGGGCACTGATAGGTGGCACTGATAGGCGTCACTGAAGGGCATTGATAGGTGGCACTGATAGGCAGCACTGATGGACACTGATATGTGGCACTGATAGGCACTGGTAGGCAGCACTGATGGGTGACACTGATTGGCAGCACTGATGAGCACTCTTGGGACTGCACTGGTAATCAGTATCCTAATTACCAGTGCAGTCCCAACAGTGCTCATGTGTTTACACAAGCCAGTTATTGGCTCTCTTTTTCGCTCCTCACCCTGTTAGCGTGAGGAGAGAAAAGCCAATAATCGGCTTGTGTTTACTTGCATGATCAGCTGTTATCTGACACAGCTGATCATGCAGTAAAGGGTCGCTGTGATTGACCTTTACCCTTATCTATGATTAGCTGAGTCCTAAGGACAGAGCCTTTCAGCTATAGCATGGGCAGGAATTGATTAGAATCCTTCCCATCCTCAATGTAGTTTACATAGAAATCTTCAGAGCAGGTTTAAAGATAACTATTGAGCAGCCCTACATTGAGGTGTCCAGCCTTTGTAAAAAAAGTTTCTGGCAACACCCCAAGGCTATCCAGTGTGAGCGCCACTACCAAAATTTGTTCCTTTGGCTGGGGCTGTACTCATGACTGCCCGAGGCTTCCAGAGGTGTATGGTCTCAACCACAGAAATATATTGGGCATACAAGTGCAGGAGGCTTTTGGGGCTTCTGTCTGCCAAGGCTGTGTGGAACTGAACAGGTTCAAATAATGAGAACATCGAGGATATCCGGAATGGAAATATAGGTAAGTATTTAGGTATGTGAGATACACTGGGGTTGATTTAATAAAGGCAAATAGACTGTGCACTTTGCAAATGCAGTTGCACTTATTTTCTCTGGAGCCTAGTAAATGTCGTAAAGCTCTGTTGATTTCAATCATGTGCAAGCATTTTTTTCTTATTTTCCTTGCCCATGATTGGGTACTCTTTACAAAGGGAAGCTTCACCACATTACATTAACTAAGGAAAATGAGTGCAACTGCACTTGCAGAGTGCAACAGCCTATTTGCCTTTAGTAAATCCATCCCAATGAGTGGGTGGAAAAAAATTTAAAAGGATAACTTTACTAGAAGCAAAGTTGTCCTTTACATTTTTTTTATAACTTTAAAGGGCAACTTCACAAATATATAGTGTATTGCCCCGTACACACGGTCGGACTTTGTTCGGACATTCCGACAACAAAATCCTAGGATTTTTTTCCGACGGATGTTGGCTCAAACTTGTCTTGCATACACATGGTCACACAAAGTTGTCGGAAAATCCGATCGTTTTAAACACGGTGACGTAAAACATGTACGTCGGGACTATAAACGGGGCAGTGGCCAATAGCTTTCACCTCTTTATTTATTCTGAGCATGGGTGGCACTTTGTCCGTCGGATTTGTGTACACACGATCGGAATTTCCGACAACGGATTTTGTTGTCAGAAAATTTTATCTCCTGCTCTCCAACTTTGTGTGTCGGAAAATCCGATGGAAAATTTCCGATGGAGCCCACACACGGTCGGAATTTCCGACAACACGCTCTGATCGGACATTTTCCATCGGAAAATCCGACCGTGTGTACGGGGCATATGTCTGAGCACAGAACCCCTCAATCCAAATCCAGGAAGGGTGGGGGTATATAAAATGAGAGTTCCAACATGAATCATACCATATAAATATGGTTGTCCCTGTATGGTATCTAAGATGATCAACACATTTTGCAATTTATTCACATTTGGTATCTACTGTATGTCTTAGTGCGAATCCTAAGTATATGGAAAATTACTCCATTTTTGCTTCTGCTATATTTCCACATTTTGATATATTTGTAATTGTACTTAAATGTACTTATTATTTTTGTGTGTTTATTATTTTTGTATATTAATATACTTATGAATTGATTTTATTTTGTAGAATGGACCATCTGGCATTTATGTCTTGGCACGGATCCCGAGTGAAGCAGATACATTGCGAAGCACATTGATCTTAGATGCCATATATTCACAATCATTTGTACAGTATCTCACAATAGTAAGTACACCCCTCACATTTTTGTAAATATTTTATTATATCTTTTCATGTGACAACACTGAAGAAATGACACTTAGCTACAATGTAAAGTAGTGAGTGTACAGCTTGTATAACAGTGTAAATTTGCTGTCCCCTCAAAATAACTCAACACACAGCCATTAATTTCTAAACCTCTGGCAACAAAAGTGAGTACCACCCTAAGTGAAAATGTCCAAATTGGGCCCAAAGTGTCAATATTATGTGTAGCAAAGATTATTTTCGAGCACTGCCTTATCCCTCTTGGGCATGTAGTTCATGAGACCTGCACAGGTTGCCACTGGAGTCCTCTTCCACTCCTTTATGACGACATCACAGAGCTGGTGGATGTTAGAGACCTTGCACTCCTCCACCTTTCATTTAAGCATGCCCCACAGATGCTCAATAGGGTTTAGGTCGGGAGACATGCTTGGCCAGTCTATTACCTTTACCCTCAGCTTCTTTAGCAAGGCAGTGGTCGTCTTGGAGGTGTGTTTGGGGTCGTTATCATGTTGGAATATCGCCCTGTGGCCCAGTCTCCGAAGGGAGGGGATCATGCTCTGCTTCAGTATGTCACAGTACATGTTGGCATACATGGTTCCCTCAATGAACTGTAGCTCCCCAGTGCTGGCAGCACTCATGCAGCCCCAGACCATGACACTCCCACCACCATGCTTGACTGTAGGCAAGACACACTTGTCTTTGTACTCCTCACCTGGTTGCCGCCACACACGCTTTACACCATCTGAACCAAATAAGTTTATCTTGGTCTCATCAGACCACAGGACATGGTTCCAGTAATCCATGTCCTTAGTCTGCTTGTCTTCAGCAAACTGTTTGTGGGCTTGCTTATGCATCATCTTTAGAAGATGCTTCCTTCTGGGATGACAGCCATGCAGACCAATTTGATGCAGTGTGCAGCGTCTGGTCTGAGCACTGAAAGGCTGACCCCCACCCCTTCTACCTCTGCAGCAATGCTGGCAGCACTCATATGTCTATTTCCCAAAGACAACCTCTGAATATGACGCTGAGCACGTGCACTCAACTTCTTTGTTTGACCATGGCGAGGCCTGTTCTGAGTGGAACCTGTCCTGTTAAACTGCTGTATGGTCTAGGCCACTGTGCTGCAGCTCAGTTTTTAGGGACGTGGCAATCTTCTTATAGCATAGGCCATCTTTAGAGCAACAATTCTTTTTTTCAGATTCTCAGAGAGTTCTTTGCTATGAGGTGCCATGTTGAATTTCCAGTGAACAGTATGAGAGAGTGAGAGCGAGAACACCAAATTTAACACACCTGCTCTCTATTCACACCTGAGATCTTGTAACACCAATGAGTTACATGACACTGGGGAGGAAAAATGGCTAATTGAGCCCAATTTGGACATTTTCACTTAGGGATGTACTCACTGTTGTTGCCAGCAGTTTAGACATTAATAGCTGTGTGTTGAGTTATTTTGAGGGGACAGCAAATTTACACTGTTATACAAGCTGTACACTCACTACTTTACATTGTAGCAAAGTGTCACTTCTTCAGTGTTGTCACATGAAAAGATATAATAAAATATTTACAAAACTGTGAGGGGTGTATTCACTTTTGTGAGATACTGTATATGATGTGATTCACGTTTGAACTCTATTCATGGATGGTCATATCACATGAGCATGAAATGCACCTTTTAATCCTTGTAATAAATTGCTATTGTTTTTTACTTGTGTCTGTTTTTCTCTGTGTGGCAAACTTATGCCGCGTACACACAGTTGGATTTTCCGATGGGAAATGTTCGATGTGAGCTTGTTGTCGGAAAGTCCGACTGTGTGTATGCTCCCTCAAACATTTGCTGTCAGGCTTTCTGCCAACATATGTTTGATAGCAGGTTCTCAAATTTTCCAGCAACAAAACTTTGTTGTCGGTAAGTCCGATCGTGTGTACACAAGTCCACGCACAAAAGTTCACGCATGCTTGGAATCAAGTACGAGCCGGAAGCGCTCTGTCTTGTAAAACTAGCATGCGTAATGGAGATAGCACATTCGTCACGTGGCAAATTTTGAAATTTCTCAATGCATCGCATTCTCTTCTTCTTTATAATGCTAGAATAATGAATTTTTGCACTGCTGCTGATATTCACAGAGTTCTGACAAACTGATTTTTTTTATTATTTCTCGTGATCTCATGAATAATCTTTGGTTTTTTTTTTCAAGTGATCTCCAGAATAATATTTTTTTTTCAATTGATCTCCATATGTTTTTTTTTTTTCTTGTGATTTCTGGAATTTTTTTTTCCTAGTGATCTCCATAATATTTTTTGTCATTTTGTGTGTCAAGTTACCACAACACCCTTATTATCTTGTATTTTTTAACCTCAAAGAGATACAGCTATGTTGGTGCCCCTTGTTAATTTGACATTGTATTTGTGAAATGTACCTGTCTACTCACAAACAAACTGACCTTTTTGAAGTAAAACACTTAGCCTAGTATTTGTCAAAACAAAAATTAGAAATTTAATAGGGGTCATAACAAAATAAAGAGGAAGGCAACGCTGGAGAAACAGTTGGAATTGGTGAAGTCTTTGTACCCCAAGGCAGACATCAATTATTTGACTGTCAAAATTGGTAACCTGAGGAGTCCATTTAATAGGGAGAACAATACGGTCCAGCACTCCGAGAGACCAGGAGCAGCATCAGATGACATATATGTCCCGAGGCTGTGGTCTTACAGCAGCCTGCATCTTTTGCCAGACCCCACCAAACCCAGGCCATCACTCTCAACACTTCCTTCCATGCTTCCTTCCATGTTGCTCTGGTGGGTTGGGTGGCTGTGTTGATGGTGTTGCTGAAGATGGTGGCAGAGTAGTATGGCCCAACTCACACAGGTGGCTTTTATTTGTGAGTTGGCACCTCGTCCCCTTGTTTAGGGCCTGAAGAATGATCTCCTCACAGATGAGGTGTTGGCCCTCCTCCATGCGTTCCAGTTTACTCATTGTCACACAGCCAAATGACTCAGGGCCACCAGGGGTCGTTGTAAGTACCGCAGTAGCCTGGCAAATTAAAGCAGTCGTGGACTCCTCCAGGTTCCTCGCCTTCCTGGTCCTTTTGGTTGGAAGGCAGAGGGGAGGAACCTGGTATTTGGTCAGGCTGCTTTCCACGGCCTCCTCCTGGCTGAGACTTTCCTGTGTATGAAAACGGTACATAGTTTTGTTTTTTTGGTCATCAATCACATACAATTTTGAGCTCAAGACTGGTGCAAATTGAATGTTAACAAATAGAAAAGACTATCATTCTGACCCCAGCATTTTTCATTCTTGTCCCATTCATTTTTGGCCACTACTGTTTATTGATATGTAAACCACTTTGTTAAATCAGAAATTAGTGATCAATAATATCTAGTTAACATCATTCAATTTTTGTCAAGAAATATGTTGAACAATGCTATACCTAGCTCAAGCTGGGCTCCTCCACATCTTCTTCCTGGGTGGAAGGCCCAGGTTGGACTTCAGGAGCCTCAGCTGATGTTGAAGGAAGTGTGGAAGGAAGTGTGGAAGGAAGTGTAGATAGGGATGGCCTGGGTTCACTCTGGTCTGACAAAAAACGCAGTCTGTCGTAGTACCACAGCCTGGGTACATATACGTCATCTGCTGCTGCTCCGGATCTCATGGAATCCTGGACCTTCTTGCACTCCCTATTATATGTGCCTGCGTGGGACAAACTTTTTATGGTATCCCACGCAGGTGCTCCAGTGGATACTAGGGGTCTCTCCATGTGTGAAACGTGCACAAAACAGGTAAGTATTCCAGCTTTTGAAAGGGAAAAAAATCATGTTTTCAGCTTGGAACTCTGCCAAAACAGACAATTGGATGACACTTCCAAACAATGTTTCATATTACTATATCTCGCCTCAAATAACTGTCTGCTAAGTATACCTTTTTGTATTCACATAGGGGAGAAAAGAATTAGGACATATGAGGACACCAAGAACCCCACACCTAATGAAGAAGGGGAACAACTCAGCACACAACCTGAGGATGTGGATTCTGAGGTTCAGGAAGTGGTCGAAATGGTGATCACAACAGGTCAGTGTCTGAGACCACAGCTTCAGGTAATAGATGTATGCCTGCATTTTTATAATACATGGTGTGTTTTTTTATTTTTAGGTGATGTGGATGTTGTGGAAGAAGAAACTCACTTCAACAGTGCAAGTACACAAGTCCTCATCAGCGAAATAATGGTGTGAAATCGGGATTTAGAGAAGGTCAAGGAAAACATCAATGATGTTGAAAAAAGACTGACCAACATCATTGATGTTTTAGCCAAAATCTAAAAACAAAAATTACATTAAATGTTGTCTTATTGTTTATCTTTTTCTAAAAATTAAAAAAAATAGCAAAGCCAAATTTTGAAGATGCACACAATGGGGTTGATTTACTAAAGGGAAAAAGACTGTGCACTTTGCCTTCTGCAAGAGCAGTTGCTCCAGAGCTTATTAAATGAGCAGAAGCTCTGCTGACTTCCATCATCCAATCATGTGCAAGCAAAAATGCTGTTTTTTTAATTTTCATTGCACAGGATTGGGTACTCTTTGCAAAGTCAAGCCTTACCTCATTTACTAAGCTCTAGAGCAACTGCCCTGGCAGAGGGCAACTGCACTCTGCAAAGTGCACAGTTTATTTGCCTTTAGTAAATCAACCCCAGTGTGTCAACATGTGCTATCTCCCATCATGGGATATCAATGTACGCCTTTTGTGGGTGGAACCCCTTCCTCGCAACTAAAGTAGATGAGAGGAAGGAGTTGAATCCCCGAAACACGTCCATTGATCCCCCATGATGGGATCTAGCACATGTTGACACACTGTGTTTTGTGGCTTTATCAAAATAGATGTAGGGAAAAGACACATATTTTAGACATGGGATCATGATGGAAATCCACATTTTGAGTCCCAATTTGTGTGCATCTTCAAAATTCGGCTCCATCTGATGAAGGGAAAATCAACATAGTTTTGACATACTAATGTCTCATATGGCCTACACTTTATCAAAGTTGAACTTTGTAAGTTCCTGAATTGGGGATGTGTATTTTATGTTTTTAAACATGCCTGTTTAGCCACAAAAAAGGCTATATCTACTGTCAAACATACATGTTACACACCAAAGATGTTGGTTTGTTTAAAAACCCTTTTATAATGCACATTTGAATGTGCTTGGAGTAAAATGTTTTATACTCAACAATGTGTGGCTTCTTCTTTAAATGCTCATTACCATTTTTTGAGTAAGTTGTTGTAGTTACAGGGACAATGAGGGGATTTACTAAAGGCAAATCCACTTTGCACTACAACTGCACTTTCAGTGCAGTTGTAGTGCAAAGTGAATTTGCCTTTAGTAAATAACTCCCACTATGCTGTAAAATTTGCCAAAATCAGGCCATTTTAGGGACTAAAAGGCAATTAATTCATGGAGTTTAAAAGGATGATTTTTTTTTTTTATAATTAATGCATTACATACATTAAAAACAAAAATATTGTGTGTGTAGCAGACCCATAGCACAACAGAACATAATAGTTAGCTGAAGAAGAGATTATCACCTCATGTATCAAATAAGCTATGTTTGATGAAAATGGCCAAAAATAAAAGGCCATTGGAGAACCTAGGAGACAGATAAGAAACACAAGCAGTAAATCAAATGAAATATGAGTTCAGTTTTTCACAAGAAATGTATTTTAAAGAGCTTTTAAAGATTATCTGGCATATCAAATGCCCCCTACCCACAAAATACTCAAGATATCTTTGCCGTACTTCACGGACGCTATGGGGGGGCAAGCCAGGACGGCTAGCTTCAAGAGCCGTCATGATTTCCTCCGGTGAGCCAGCCTCAGTCGCAACTGAGGTCAAATAGTTGGCTGCATTTTTTCTCAAAAAATTATGCAAAATGCAGCAGCACAGAATAATATGGTAAGTTTGTATTTGGCCATATTTATTGATGTTAGGAATAGCCAGAACCGGCTGGCCATTATGTCAAAGGCATTTTCCACCACTCTTCTGGCTCTGGCCAGCCGGTAGTTAACCCTTGTAGTTATAGTAGTATGACCCCGAGTTGGGGGGTGGGACGATCCAGACGTGTTTCTCATCTATCACACCACCACAGTTGGAAAAGTTCCACTGCTGGGAGCATTGGGAGGCCACAGTCTGCCGATCCTGTGGGTTAGAAGGAAACTGTGGAGTCAAACAAGAAAAAAAAATAGTTCTTTTGTACATAACATTGCAAGCAGATTACACACAAACATTCTTGGTCAACATAAGTAGAACATTTATTTAAATGAGTATTTAAAGTCAAAAGTATAAGGTCCACTTATCAGATTCCTCACCCCCTCTGATGGCCCATTGTAAAAATGTTATGGGGGGGAAATGTTTTGGACAGGTAACCCTCTCCGCTTCATTGAGAGCTGAATGCATAAATAATGTGTGTTACTTTGGCCAGCCCCTCCTTACTTACACAATTGGCAGCCCACAGGACAGGTAAGAAGTGTCATAATACAAAAATATGAATACACACTGTCCAAATTGAAGCACATTTTTAACATTATGCAATTACCTATCAAGATAATAGGAGAACAAAACTTTAAACAGTACCATTTGAAAGTATTCAGGCAGGCCCTTGTACTACATGCTTTGATGAATTCATCCAAAAATATAAACACAAAAGAGGTAGGTATAGTGTGTATGGGTTTGGCAAAGTCAGCAGATAGAGGATTGGTATCGGTTGACTTAGCGGCTGGGGGGAGGGAGGGTTCCAAATGAGTTTTGGCCCCCCAAAAAACAGCCTCTTGCACTCTGCCTGAATTTAAGGACAACAATAACATTTGGACACATCTTAGGGGGTGTTTAGGGTAAGCACTACAATGGAGCTGACAAAATACATTGTTAAGTGACTAGGATAGGTGTGTATGGGCCCAGGATAGCATGCTGGAGAGGTTAGTGAAGGCAAATATGCATGAAGGACAAAAAAGAGCATTAAAAGCTTACAGCCTGCATGAGGATAAAGAGAACATCCACAGCATATTACAATCATGGTAATTATGGAATGATGAAATAAATACAATACATTAGCAAACATTAAATACATAGAATGTGATGTTAAAGGATAAAATTACCTTAATATAGTCCTTCTGCAGGACCTGAATTATGGCAGAACGGGTCTCTGGAATAATGATTCCCAGAGCCTGGGGGGGAGATCCCAGTCGTAAACGTAATATCCTGGAGACTTCTCCCCGTCGGCAAGTACCGCAAGGTGACGACTAGCCTCTACTCAGGAGTGATGGTTTGCTGCATGCAGGTGTCCTGCTTGGTAACATGGGGAAAAGCAAAACCAACAGACGGTGAAAAACGGGGTCCGTCATCCAGAGATAATTCCTTAAATCGTCAGGATTATTCTCCTGGAGCTCCCGCAGCAAAGGTATGAGAGAATTGGTCACAATTAAGTAACCAATTCTTGGTCCATGAACTCCTCCTCACCCTGTTTATGGACTGGACTTGGGTCAAAGCAAGAACTCCAACACCAAGCCCAACAACTGCACAAGCTCTTCGACGAGAACATAATTGCAACATGGCTAGAAAACGATCGGCTGGTCTCACTGACTCACTGAAAATCAGAAAGGACCTGAGAAGAACCATCTGAAAATCAGAAACGAGAGGACAAGAACGCACTGAAAAACAGATGTGAACTATAAATAGAACGCACTGAAAGACAGGAACGAACTGACAACACGCACTGAAGAACAGATACGAACCCACAAGCATAAACTGAAAAGCAGAAACAAACTGAAAAACACGAGGCTGAAAAGCATGAATCGTCTCTCACCAAACTTCTACTAACACGAGATAAACACGAGATTAGGTGGCACACTGACTATTGAACTTCCTTTTTATATGCTTGTCGTATGTGTTGTACGTCACCACGTTCTCACGTTCGTAATTGTTGGCCAACATTTGTGTGATTGTGTGTATGCAAGACAAGTTTGAGCCAACAACCTTCAAACAAAAATCCACGGTTTTGTTGGCGGAAAGTCCAAACATGTGTACGCGGCATTAGAGTCTTTATTTATATACCCTTATCCTGCCTGGATTTGGGTCAAGTGGTCCTGTGCTTTGAACCATCCTAGGGATGTGTCCACAGAGTATTTATTATATTCAATACAAACTCACCCTATGGTTCTGTTTGATAAAGTGTATGTCTGATCTTTTTGCACATTTCAGATATATAGATAAAAAAAAGGAAAAAAAGTGAAATTCAAATGCAGCTGGTAGATATTCCCTCATACAACTTTTCCTAACCTTATCCCTCCTCTACCCTTACTACCTTATTTTTCTTTTACTTCTGCCATTGTTTCTTATCTTTCTATACTCTGTCAGTTTTACTATCCCAGACAACTATTTTATTTTCTAGAAGTTTACTTAATTTCTACCTTTAACCTCTGTTTTCCAGATGTCTTTCCTATAACACTTGATACAAACAATTGTCTCTTCAACCTCCATGGCAAAACAATGACAAGACATTATAACAGAATATAGATAGGGCAAATACTTACTAGGCTTAACCTCCCTGGCGGTATGATTATTTCGGATTTTAGGTGCTGAAAGCGGTACAATTATTTTGCATGGAAATTTGGCGTTTTATATTGTAGGTCTGTAAATCTTAACAATAACACACTTAAATCTGTCCAAACCAGAGTCTAGTAGATATCCCGGGTATGATAAAGTTTGAAACACAAAAACATAAATTATAATATAATAAATAAAAATAAATAATTAAAAAAAATTTAAAAAAATAGTAATAAAATAAATTTCCCCACAATTCACTATCGCTCAATTCTGCAAGTGTTCTAATTTACTATCGCTGTTTTCTAGCTGGTCTAAAGCCACTTTTGACGTAAAGGGACACTTTTTGGTTGCTATGGACAATCTCCAGTTTCCAGGCAGAAAGAACAGTGTATATCATGTAAAACTGCATGTAGGGCATGGGCCAGAGCACTGGGGACAAAAGGGATGTGAAATCATTTCATACAGTACTGTAATCTGTAAGATTACAGTACTGTATGTGTTATGATTTTGACATTTTTTTGAATTTGCCGCCAGGCTCCGCCCCCGTGCGTCGCGCCGCTCGCAGGGAACGGAGCCTGGCACGGAGAGGCTTCGGAGGAGGACGGAGCCCTCGGACACTGCGGGGGACATCGCAGGATCCCGGGGACAAGGTAAGTAACGCTGCCCCAGGATCCTGCAATGCGATCCCGAGTGTGGCTCGGGGTTACCGCTAATGGGACTGAAATTTAACCCCGAGCCACACTCGGGAAAACCGCCAGGGAGGCTACAGCAGAGCTCCACCCAAAAGGGGAAGCTCCACTTGTTCACACCCTCCTTCCTCCACTGCCATCTTTTTGCACTTTTTTTGGGGGGGGGTAGCGGGTACCCGGTTTTGACAGGTACCCACACCCACTTCTGGGTAAGATCACCGATTGGCAATCTACATGCATTTCCAGCCCCTCCTCCTTTCCCCCACTGCCTTCTGGGACACACACAGGTCCCAGAAGACATGGGACCATTCAGAAAGCGCAGTGCGACTAGCGCATGCACAGTAGGAAACCGATTGCGAAGCCTGAAGGCTTCACTGATGGTTTCCCTTAATTACAATGCTGGCACCTAAACCCGAAGCTGACTGATGAATCAGCTCGAGTGCAGAATTTGCGGGATCCCTGGGCAAGTAATTGTCCTTATATTAAAAGTCAGCAGCTACAGTATTTGTAGCTGCTGACGTTTAATTTGTTTTTTCCAGACCGGAGCTTCTCTTTAACTACACAAAACCTTTTCAATACTGAGACATTGTTACCAAGCTTTAATACTTTATAGTTTAATGTGCTGCTTACAAATGAGGTGGTTTGTTACCATTTCTGGTACTTTTTTTTGTTTTCTTTACTTTGTAACAACTTGCAGAATTTTGAATATATAGTTTGAAAAAAATGAATAATGCAGATTAAAAAAAGATTTATTGTTGAATTTTCCAGACTGTACATTCATAACTATTCTCAAATTGTCTCTTTCTGTGATAGTTGCTGACTAGGGATTACCATAGACCGTTCAAATCTCGACCAATTCAGCAGAAACCTTCCGAGATTCATACCATTAATGGCTAGGCTGAATGTACCAAGTTGACAGATCAATCAACTTGGGTACAACCAGCCTGCCGGACTCATTTGCAATTATCGCTAGCAGCTGCTATAGCCACTAGCAATAATCACTTTCTTCTCCTGGTGGGTATAGCTTCCCCCGCTTGGAGCAGACAATTGCTCGGCAGGAGGGATTTCCCTGTCAGCACTGTCTGTGTTGATGGGGGAATTGTGCAAATTTCTTTCCTGCGATCTGCGGTTGCAGGAAAGAAATTCACACCATAATTGGCTGGCCTAGGGATGAGTGAATGCATCTTAGGTGCTTGCCCAATCTATAAAGAAGTCTGAAGATTGCAAACTTAAAACTAAACCCAACTGAAGTCTATGGGGGAGGGGGGTGCAAATCTTGAAAACCATTTTCAATGCTAATAGGTATAGGTAATCCGAGATTCATACCATTAATGGCTAGGCTGAATGTACCAAGTTGACAGATCAATCAACTTGGGTACAACCAGCCTGCCGGACTCATTTGCAATTATCGCTAGCAGCTGCTATAGCCACTAGCAATAATCACTTTCTTCTCCTGGTGGGTATAGCTTCCCCCGCTTGGAGCAGACAATTGCTCGGCAGGAGGGATTTCCCTGTCAGCACTGTCTGTGTTGATGGGGGAATTGTGCAAATTTCTTTCCTGCGATCTGCGGTTGCAGGAAAGAAATTCACACCATAATTGGCTGGCCTAGGGATGAGTGAATGCATCTTAGGTGCTTGCCCAATCTATAAAGAAGTCTGAAGATTGCAAACTTAAAACTAAACCCAACTGAAGTCTATGGGGGAGGGGGGTGCAAATCTTGAAAACCATTTTCAATGCTAATAGGTAAGGAATTGTCAAAAAAATGTTTGGGAAGCTGGGTCCTACCCTCAGGGACAAGTACCAATGCAAAGTAAATAAAAAAATACTGTACAGTGGGAAGAAGGTCCTGCTTTTAATGCAACTTTGAGGCGTGGGTATCTAGGCACAGTTACTTTGGCCAGGTCAAGCCAGTAGCTTTTGTTTGCACAGAAAGCCATGAGGGGTGCTGGAGTTTAGGAGTAGGAAGAGTGTTGGGGTGCTGGCAGTGAGGAGTAAGTTTTTCTTAGTAGGCTTCAAGGGGTAGATTTCAACCTCCCCAGTACAAGAGGAAAAATCTAGGGGATCCTCTGCCACATCCCAGAGGGAGGCCAAAATGACCCACTGAAATTCAGTGCAAAGGAACACTTTATAACATTTTCTGATGGTAGCTGTATTGCCCTGGATGACACATAGGGAATAGCTGTAGGCCAAATGGGGCAAAAGCACTAAAGCGCCATATAGTTGTCAATGGCATTCATAGCTTCATAGCTTTCATTAAATTTAGGACATCCCTTTATGAAAAAGGGGGCAGGCAGGCACCTGGATGTAGTAACTGAAAACAATTGTGCAGATTTATTTGTTTATAATTATATATTTTTTGCCTTGTTGTACCAGCCCTGGTGAAACAAACACGGGCAGGGATGACAATGCAAACTAGGTACTCTTCTTAGGAAAGAAGGAAGTCCATGGCTTTAACACAATCTTCTCCATTTACAATATAATTCATGCTATTAGAGGGTGGGCTGTTATTTTTGGGGATACCACATCCAAACTGTAAGACCATTTGTAGTGAAGATAACAAGAATACGGTACTCAAACAGAACATCATGTTATAACATCTTTTAAAATTGCATTAAAATGTCTTAAAATTCCATAGCTCACGGTGACATGTGTATGCTCTAACAAACCTTTATACTTATTGTTGTCCCCATCCAGCACTTATTAGCTATCTTGTTGTTAGTACATTCTGTCATATGGTCATAAGACACTGTATAACAGTAGTAAAAAATTCAATTATGCTAATGTGGCAGTGGAATGGAGATCTCTCTCAAATGATTTCTTGGAAATGAATTCTGCTTCTTCAGGAGTGTGATTGTGGCTATTTCTACAATAAACCTAAAAAACATATACAGTTACCACAAGACTTTTTTAACACATATTTTTCTGTTATTTCAGACTTCATTCATTATTCTTTGCATACTTTCATGGCTGTAATCTCTACTGAAGTATAGTCGCTAAAAATACAGTATATGTCCCTATGCAAAAATAAAAACAGATTCCTTGCAAAATAAGGCCACTAGCCTCTCACCCACCACCACATCTTTTATTTTTTACATTCATTTTAGGTTAGCTTGTTTTATCATTTTAATTTATTATTGGTGTGTGTCCTGTTCAACATGCAGCCTACTAAAAGAGTTAAAATACTGCGCACATTTATTTTTTATATTTTTATTTTATTTTTATTAGCTGGCTAAACACTGTGCACATGGTCACTACAACATTTTGGTGGGTTTTTTTGTGAAATAAATACACACTATTGCTGTTTAAATGAAAAGCTGACTAGTGTGTGTCCTGCTCAAAACGTGACCTAGTGAAAGTGAGTAAATCCTGTTCACGCAATATTTTGGAGGCTTTTTCTGTGAAATAAATACACTGTAATGCAATAAGGTTCCTATGTAGTGCATTGCCTGCACAATATTTCTAGCTATTTTTAGTGAAATAATGCACTGTAATTTTGATTTCTTGATAAAACCTGCCTCATCTATTCCTGCTTAATTGTGGCCTAGTAAATCTGCTTACATAGTGTTTATTGAGTCTGTACAATATCTCTGTCTCTTTCCTCTGAAAATAATAAACTAACATATTTAATCAATGACAAAACCTGATTTGTAAATGCAACCTAATAATTTTGCTTATGTACTGTGCATTGACTGCACAACATTTCCAACTATTGCTTGTGAAATACTATGCCCTAATAATACATTATTAATAAAACATGCAGGAAGGCCATAAAAATAAAATATAAAACACATGTCTACAAATGCAAAAACATGGATAGAGGGCTCTTTGTTGTGCAGAAGTGTGATGTGCCACACACAAAGGACAGCTTTGCCTGTTTTAGTAGCATGTCTCTAATATCTTTCCCAACCACCAGTGGGCCATGAAGGAGATGATTCTACTTAACATGATTGCTGGGCCACCTGTCTGTGATTGCACCCTGCTGACCATGTGGCCAGTTATAAAGAGATATTACAACATGAAAACCTGAGCGCCAAAGAGAGGCTTTCATTCAAAATACATTAAAAGGGGAAATCGATCAATGTATGTGTTTCACTAGAAAAATAAAAAAGAAAGATACAAAATATTTAAAAAAAATCAAAACAAATGGGATACAAGGTAAATACCAAATAATAATGAACGGGTAGCCCTGGACTAGACATTAAAAAAAAACTGACATTACAAGTGTCCTGCTGTCCACCATGGAGAAGGGTATCCACCTGTGCAAATAGAAAAGAGGGGGAAGGGACAGACAGCGCCACTGCTATGGTGTAGTATGTTAATGTACATCTTTATTAAAACAAAATAAAAAGATCCTACTCAGAAAGGTAGATGTATTGGGAGCAATTAAAGGCAAAACTATTCGC
This sequence comes from Aquarana catesbeiana, assembly GCF_042186555.1. Lineage (NCBI taxonomy): Eukaryota > Metazoa > Chordata > Amphibia > Anura > Ranidae > Aquarana > Aquarana catesbeiana. Next base: position 169,087,000 of record NC_133327.1, on the reverse strand, counting down.
CACTGTCAGTACACTGTCCCAAAAACACAGGGGATCAGCAGTTGAAGAAGAGAAAAATTTCCTTGAAAAGCATCCTGTTGCGACCTGGATCCTCTGGTGGGGTCATCAGTGTGGTGGATCTTTTTGGCACTGGGACCTTAGATGGCGGCGAATGGCTCAATGCCTAGGAGGAACTGGCACATTCTCAGTCATCCGGACGCTGGGTTATGGGCTTATCCCCTGTGCGGTTTGGACAGTTTACTGACAGCAGCGCACAGTTTTAAGCTTAATTGCTCCCCATACATCTAGCTTAGTGAGTACAATCTTTTTACATTATTTTAATAAAGGCATACATTAACATACTACACCAGAGCAGTAGCGCTGTTTGTCCCTTTCCCCTCTTTTGTCTTTATACAGCGGTATTACCATGCACAAGCTGGTGGAGGGAATGCATGGCCTTATTGACAAAAAAATGAAGGTTGGGTTCCTTTCACTGTGGTGCAGCACTGCTGGAAGGGGACTAACTCCACCTTGTGGAATTGGAGCAGCTGTGATAGCCGTTATTCCAAGCTGTTATAGTCACCATGGCCTCATGCTAACCTTACCCCCACTTGATGTACCACAAAGTAAGCCTCTCAAATACCTTGTTAGACTTCCCTGCCTATCAATTGTCTCTGCTGTGTTGCAGTGGATGTAAATGAAGAATCTTGTGCTGCAGGGTGAAAAGTAAGGAATAAGAAGGAGGGAGAGTGCAAGCAGGGCTGCTCTTCAACAAAAAGGGTGTGCAAAAAGGGAAAGACCTGCAATCTATGCTGCTGAAGTACTTCACAACTCTTCAAGTTCTTTTGGTTTATAGTCGGGTGTTTCCTCATTAATGTGTTACCCATATATTTTCAATAATTAGGGGTTATAGAGATGAGACTGAGTTTGTATTTTTGTGCACTCTGTTTTGACACTATGGGGTTGATTTACTAAAGGCAAAAAGACTGTGCACTTTGGAAAGTGCAGTTGCACATGGCAAAAGCAGTTGCTCCAGAGCTTAGTAAATGAGCAGAAGCTCTGCTGACTTTCATCAACCAATCATGTGCAAGCAAAAATGCTGTTTTTTTAATTTTCCTTGCATGTGATTGGGTATTCTTTGCAAAGTGAAGCTTTACCTCATTTACTAAGCTCTGGAGCAACTGCACTTGCAGAGTGCAATTGCACTTTCCAAGGTGCACAGTCTATTTGCCTTTAGTAAATCAACCCCCGATATTAAACTTTTAAGACAATGCACTGTGGGGAAAAAAGAGCTTAAACTTTTTTTTTTTAAGAGTACAATTTCCTAAACCTTTTAGAGGTTGTGGCTGCTACTTCCACAGGTCAATTAAAAAAAAAATCAGTTGTATATAAATCTACTTAAAAATGTTTTTTTCTCTAATTAGGATGAAAGCAAATTGGGGTACTGATTCCAAGCAATAATAATAATAAAAAAAATTAAAAAATTAAAAAAATGTATTTAACATGCAATATATGTGATGCCAGAATATGGTGTTGCTAACACTCAGATTCTACTCATACTATTCTGTAACATCACATACAGCATAAGGAGTTTCCCAAGGATGTAATTGGAAGGATTGATGTTTTTTCCCATGTCACTCTCAAAGTGCACAAAAAGAGGACTCTCTCCCTGCAAAACTGTATTTTGTAAAATGTACTTTGCTTTGGTACATGCCCCCCTGTGTCAGCGTGGCAGTGCCCAGCCCTTTTTGGACAAGCCCTTACCTATTTGGCCAAAAGTTATTTATAAGATTCGCCCCCCCCACCATAGACTTTGGCGGGGTTCAGATTTAGGTTCACATGATGGGTTGCCTAATTATTGAGATATACTGTACACTAGGATAAGCAGTATTGTTAACCACAGGTGGACTGCCCCCCCCCCATACACTTACTGCGGCAGGGCAACCGCTCTGCGCCAGATTATATACCTAGTATGTGATCTGACACTTCGAGGTCTGGGGAGCGTGCACACCCCAGGCGACCTACTCCCACTGTGATCACACACAGCTGAAGCCCAGTGACGTTTACCGTGGGCTCAATGTCCGCCGGCACCTGACGATTACACAGAATGCAGGCAGAACGACTATCTGCCTATGTAAACAAGGCAGATTGTCGTTCTGTCAGAAGGGAAGGTATTGATCCTGTGTTTCTACAAAGCAGGAACATGGATCTTTGCCTTCCCCTGGTAAACACACCTCCCCCACAGTGAGTAAGCACAACCTAGGCACAGTGTTAATCCTTTGAGCACCCCTGATGTTAACCCCTTTCCTGCCAGTGTCATTAGCACAGTGACAGTGCATATTTTTAGCACTGATCACTGTAATAATGTCACTAGTCCCCAAAAAAGTGTCAGCTAGATGTCCAATTTGTTCACCGTAATATCATAGTCCTGCTATAAGTCGCTGATCACCACCATTACTAGTTAAAAAATCCAATAGTTTGTAGACGCTATAACTCTTTCAGAAACCAATCAATATACACTTATTGGGATTTTTTTACCAAAGATATGTAGCATAACACATATTGGCCTGAAATTTGATTTTTTACAGTTTATTGGATGTGTTTTAGAGCAGGAAGTAAACAATACTGTTTTTTTTCGGTTGTTCTTTTCGGTTGTTCTTTGTTTATAGCGCAAAACATTTAAAAAATGCAAAGGTGATAAAATACCACCAAAAGAAAGCTCTATTTGTGGAAAAAAAAGGCTATAACTTTTATTTGTGTAAAGTGTCGCACAACCGTGCACTTGTCAGTAACGCAGCGCCATATTGCAAAAAATGGCCTGGTCAGGAAGGGGGGTAAACCTTCCGGGGGTGAAGTGGTTAAAGGCTTCCATGGAAAATGTAATGATGCAAACATATTATGAGACATTCAGCCAAATATGATAAACCAATAACCTGTATAATGACAGGATAGTAGACGGGCTCCACAGAGTTCATTTCAGCAAGTGCCAATTTAGGTATGCATTTTCAGGACACTTATTCAATTAAAAAGAAGTTCAATAATGAAAAATACAATTATACTCATCTAGATGACTACAGCATCGATTCAATTCTGCATTTGTCCCCCACTACCCCTAACACCGATTACTGAGCGATCAAAGACTGCTGATTGCTCAGTTCTTTGTCTGCTATGAGCAGAGATCCAGTGACTGTCAGTCACCAGCTCTCTGCTCTGCCCCTCCAGTGCTCAGTGAAGTAAAGTGTGGGGCTATGGAGGAAACAGCTGGCTCAGGCTCACAGAGGCATGCTGTGCCTCTCAGGAGTCACAGAGGCATGCTGACAGGCTGAGCATTCTGCCGGTCAGGCATCTGGGTGGATCCCAACATTAAAGTCAAGATCTCTCATGGGCCTAGACTGGCTGCTGAGTGACATCAGCTAACACGGCCTTTAGCCCAAAATGGCTTTGGCCCTACTTCTCCTTTAAATAGCCACTTGTGTGATTTTAGTAAATGTGATTTTAGTAAAATTTGATTCAGTAAAAATGTTGCCAAACTAGGTGCATCCAGGAGAAAGTAAAATATAGATGTGTTATTAACATACTGAATGATGTATTCCCAGTGTGTATAAGCCAAGTTATCTTTGAGGACAGAAATTGTCTAAGCTAGCACTACAGTAGTCTCTAAGATATGCATAACCTATATAAAATGATCTTGGCCAAACCAGTAGCAATGATTCTCAAGGAAATTCTGAAGTTGTGCAAGTAATTAACCAAGTTTTAAGAATAATTGTTACCTAATTTCAGAATATTTGTCATGGTAACATTTGGAAACAGATCATTTTGGTCTGTATGTAATAGCTTAGAAAATGAATAAGACATCTTCATACTTCAAAGCTTCAGATGATGCAGTGTGAAGTTGGGAATATTCAGCAAATTACAGGAATGTAGTGTGAAAAGAACTGTTGCATGCTCAAAACGTAGGAACTTAATGTAGAATTTCAGGCAAACAAGTAAATGCACAGTCCAAAACTATACAAAAAAGTGTATTATATTTTTAAATGATATACAGTAATTCTGTTCGGCCCCTCTTAAAATTCCCATACCGCTGTAAATCTGTGGATCACTGCTGGTCTTTCCCCACCCATGGCCGCCCCCACCCCTTTGATTGGCTGCAAATGCAAATTTTAGATAGTGCCTTGACTACAGTCCTAAAGAGTAACAGGACATGCCTACATTAATGGGATATTATGGAAGATGCCTCATATATCGCTCCCCCCAGAGGGCAGACATATCTGCAATGGTTAGGGACAGGTAGTGACATTACTGTACTTAAACATAATTTTTGGCACTAAATTGAGTTATTACATTTTTTTGGGTTATTTTTTTTTTGTTATTCATCTGCCTGTATAATTACAGTTACAAAAATAGCTTTATGCTCAAGAAAAGGAGAGGAAAGCACATAAACATAAAAATAAATATCTTGAATTCAATCTAATGTCCCTTTACATTGGGGTTAAAGCTATATAAGTGTGGCAGGCTAAGAACATCCCACATTAATTATGAAAATTATGTGGAAGCGGCTGCTGGGCACATTAATATGGCTATACATATTTCATGCAGTGTTTTGCATTAATGAATGCAATAACCTTATGCTCATGAATGCAAAATGGTGAGCACATCGCCATAACCTCAGCTTGTTGCAGCTGATCCAGAAAGCTTCATATACTGTTTACAAGATGTGTGGAAAGATGTAAGAAATGAATGACTTGGAGACAAAAACATTGCCACTTTATTTTACATAGTACAGTATATATAAAAGCTTCTTGGATACAAATCATCAATGATTTTTTTTTTTTTTTTTTTAGGACATCATAATTACATTTTCCTTCATAAGTAACCATTGCTAGCTAGGAGAACTATTACAAACAACTGGCAAACAGCTAATACACTGGCTTATCTCATTCAGTACTGTCCTACATAAGAATTAGGGATGAGCTTAAAGCTGGCCATATAGGGTTGGCGGGCTCAACAGGGACTAGCAGATTTTTGATCCATCTATGGTCATTTCTGGTGAGGGAAACAATGTTTCCCTCCAGCTGATCAAAAAAAAAAAAAAAAAATAGATCCATCTATGGCCAACCTAAGGTTCAGTACAAACACAAATAAAAAATACATCTTGATGGTTGGTATAGATAAAGGGAATCTCGGGCTGCCTTGTTTACTATCAGAAAGAAGTGACTGGGAGCTGTCATGTTACCTTTTTTTAAATACACTATTTTCTTTGTAAATGCCAGTTTTGTTGTAGTAGGTTGTATACATCACACAGATACACTATGAATGTATATTCTTACAAAGGCTTTGAGATAATAAAATCTGGGATGTACATTATCTGCTATGCTCAGATGCTGTCTTGTCTTCATCCAACCACAGTAATACCACTGATATAAATATTACGTTTAAATCATATATATTAAATACTGTATATTTGAGAAGCATCAAAGAAAACGGTATTGATGTCTTATAGTTTGTTTTCTTAGAAAGCAGCAGAGTAGAAAAGCATGTGCCCCTAACACAATGCTGTAGAGAAGAACCCTTGCCCTCTGCATGGAAACAGTGGTCTATCTGCAGAAGGTCCAATGCACCCCCTGCTGAGTCGCAACTAGAGCTCCCCAATTAGAGTGACTACTGCTTTAATATAGCTAGCTAGCTGCCATAACCCCACTATTGTTCTTTTCCCTAGGCAGCCGGCTTTCAGATAAAAGTGGTTCCAGTGGCAGATTCCCTGCAAGATCACTTTTATAGGCGGCGGGAGAGGTGCCCCCCTTCCTGCCGCTTCCTGGCTGTTTCCTATTTTACTAGAGCCGTCGGTAAGCCCAAAACCGATTTGATGCAGCCGATGGCTAGGCAGGAAGTCGCGTGAGTGCAAGATAGCCCTTGGAGGACTGGAGCGACCTCCAACGTCATTTCCAGGTCTTGGGCAGATAGATGGGATTTTTTTTCTTCTTAAAGTCAATTTTTTTTTTTTTTTTAAAGGTAAATGAAAGATCTGGGGTCTTTTTGACCTCAGATCTCTCAATAAAGATGACCTGCCATGTTTATTTCTATTAGGGATGTTTACCTTCCTTGTAATAGGAATAAAAGTGATCAAAAAATAAATAAATAAATAAATAAATAAATAAATAAATAAATAAAGGGACAGTGAAAAAAATAAAAAGTAAAATAAATAAGAAAAAAAATTGAAGCTCCCCATCCCTCCGTGCTCGCACGTAGAAGCGAACGCATACGAAAGTTGCGCCCACATATGTAAACGATCTTCACACTACACATGTGAGGTATTGCCGCAATTGTTAGAGCGAGAGCAGTAATTCTAGCACAGGACCCCCGCTGTAACTCTAATCAGGTAACATGTAAACATTTTTAAAGCGTCACCTATGGAGGTTTTTATGTTTGTTGTCATTCCACGAGCGTGCACAATTTTAAAGCATGACATGTTAGATATCTATTTACTCAGCATAATACTATCTTTTACATTATACAAACATTTGGGCTAAATCTAGTGTTTTTTTTTTTTTTTTAAGTCATTAAGGTGTAACAACCGTCTTTTATTCTCTAGGGTCTCTGCTAAAAACAAATATCTATTGTTTGGGGGTTTAGAAAAAAATACTGATTTTTACTTGTAAACAACAAATGTAAAAAAAAGGCCTGGTCTTTAAGTAGTTAAATCATTTAAATACATTTCAGTTTTATCAAAGCCAAGGGTGTTCAGTCACAAATGTTTCCTAAGGCCACAGAGCAACATAGAGAATTACAAAACAAATGAACACAAAATGGCTTCAGCTAGCTCTCCGCCCATCAACAAATCCCCTTTAACATGTTTCACCCATACAGGCATACTTGCCAACTGTCCCGGATTTCCCGGGACATTCCCGGGACTTGGACGCCATTCCCGAATTTCTGGTGTCCCGGGAAATGTCCCGAGAAATCTGGTTCCTCGCGATTCGCCACCGCCGCCGCCACTAGAGGTCTGCCATTTTGATGAAGTTCAGGAAGACGGCTGGGGGGCTAGACGGAGCACCTGCATCGCCGCCCACCCTCTGCCCCGCTCCGCCTACCCCCCACCCCTTTCCATATCAGACTGGCAGCAGGGCGAGGACACCTGATGTGAGCGGAAGCTCGGCTGGGGACACCTGATGCAAGGGGGGCTCCGCAGGGGACACCTGATGTGAGGGGGGCTCCGCTGGGGACACCTGATGTGAGGGGGGCTCTGCTGGGGACACCTGATGCGAGGGGGGGCTCCACTGGGGACACCTGATGTGAGGGGGGTTCCGCTGGGGACACCTGATGTGAGGGGGAGCTCCGCTGGGGACACCTGATGAGAGGGGGGCTCCACCAGGGACTCCTGATGTGAGGGGGGCTCCGCCGGGGACTCCTGATGTGAGGGGGAGCTAGGCTGGGGACACCTGATGTGAGGTGGAGCTCCACTGGGGACACCTGGTGTGAGGGGGGCTCCGCTGGGGACATCTGATGTAAGGGGGGCCCTGCTGGGGACACCTGATGCAAGGACGGACTCTGCTGTGACATCTGACACAAGGACGGACGGCTGGTGGCAGGCGACGTGGCTAGTGACACGCTCAGGGATCCCACTGATTCTGCATTATGGTGAGTTGAATGATTTCATTTTATATTACAATGTAATAATAGAAATAATGCACTTCAATCATCCTGACACCATAACAACCATGGTGCCGGGATGATTGAAGTGCTAACACCAGGTGTTTGGAGTATCTTTATCTGCTGATTGTTAAACTTTCTAGAATACACATATTTTTATTGTTGTGTAGGATCTGGGGCTGCTGTCCCGTCATTTCCCTCTCCCCCTCTCCCCCTCTAATCCCTCTCCCCCTCTCCCCCTCTAATCCCTCTCCCCCTCACCCCCTCTAATCCCTCTCCCCCTCTCCCCCTCTAATCCCTCTCCCCCCCTAATCCCTCTAATCCCTCTCCCCCTCTAATCCCTCTCCCCCCCTAATCCCTCTCCCCCTCTCCCCCTCTAATCCCTCTCCCCCTCTCTCCCTCTCCATCCCTCATTCAGCTCAGACTCTAACCACACCCTCTTGAGCCATGCCCATTTAAGCCACGCCCACTATGTCGCGTAAACCACGCCCATTTTTCACCGTGACGCGCTTCGCGCGCCGCACTTGTATATTTTTCCTAGGTCACGCCTACAAACGAATGCCCCGCCCCCTAATTATTGTATGGCTCCGCCTACAGCCACAAAAGTGTCCCACATTTTTTTTTTTACAATGTTCGCAACTATGCATACAGGGCGTAATTATAGGAGCAGATATCACCATATCCAGAGAATATATATGCATCATAAGCCAAAAGTAAGGTGTGATATGAATAGGTCCATAGACAATACACTCAGGCCTGTTTCACAATGCCACCAGGCTAAATCTCAGTCAGTTCACAGAATCATATTACTGACAGCTACAATCTACGTTTCTTACTGCAAGCTAACATGCAATATCAAATGTAAAAATCTACTACTCTGCCAGTTGGCAAATCCAAATAAAGATATTATCTTGAATGTGAATAAAAAATGATAAGCATACAAGACATGTAAATCCTCTGACAATCAATAGATTTAATCGCACCAGAAAAAAATGAAGAAAAATATAAATACTGTAATAAAATCCTAAATACTATATATAACACCCTATGTTATATTAACTAATGCCAAGCTAAAAACTGATCATTTTTAATAAGATAAACATTTAAAACAACACTTCAAATGTTTAATGATAGAAAGAAAAAAGGGAAAAAAATAATAATAATTTGAATATCACCATAAGAAACCGATCTTCCATTTAATGGCCTTAAAGTGATTGTAAAGTCTATTTTTTTTTCTCTAAAAATAACGTGCTCTGTTGCAGTGGTTGTACACAGAGCAGCCCAGGTTCTCCTCTTCTCAGGTCCCTCTTCTGTGCTCCTGACTGCTCCCTCCTGTTGAGTACCCCCACAGCAAGCAGCTTGCTATGGGGCACCCAAGCTGAGTCACAGCTCCCTCTGTCCATTAGGACAGGGAGCCCAGATTGTCCCCTCCCCCTCTCTCTCCTGATTGGCTAACTGACTTTGATTGACAGTAGCAGGAGCCAATAGCGTCGCTGCTGTGTCTCAGCTAATCAGGAGGAGCGTCCCGGATGGTTGAGGCACTTGTGGACATCGCTAGACAGAGATGGGGCTCAGGTATGTATTATGGGGGAGATTGGGGAGATGAGAGGGGCTGCTACACACAGAAGACTTTTTATCCTAATGCATAGAATGAATTAAGCTAAAAAACCTTCTGACTTTACAACCACTTTAACAAATGCTAATAATACCACTATGGAAAGTGAATTTTGAGTGGTCTTTGCCTCACTGAAACAAATATTCCCTGGTTACTTTTTTAATTTGTGCTTCTGAGAATATATAATATAAACATCTTGCAAGGCACAAAGTAGAACATTTCAATAACCCAGCAGCCAATGAGTTTTTTTTTTTTTATTCCACAGTTAAAATGAAGAATGAATTTGATTGGCTGCTTTATGTTACTATCATTTGTATGCAATATTTGCTCTTTAAACCAAAATGCTGGATAAAAAAATCAGGCAGGTTGTGACAATGTTTTCAACATGAACATTTCTCACTATACTCAACATTTGAAAGTGTACATCTGATTTATATCTACAACACCTAAAAACAGTAATATACATGTTTTTGATTGATTTAAATTGTTTCATGAAGTTATGGATTAAATGTAAACCCTGACAGAGCACAAATGACTCACTTGTGTGACTTTTTCCAGTTTGCCCCGCTTGGACTGGCCCCACAGTCATACGCCTGGATGATGAATGTGTACTCCTTTTGTAGTTCACAGTCTATAGGTCCTTTAGCTCTGAGGCGACCTTCCCCAGACGTCCGGTTCAGCACAACAGCCTCAAAAGGTGTATCCGGACCATGGATTTTAAATGCACAGATTTCCCCTGTAATTATAAAATATATTGATCTCTTACTACAATTGCAACAGAAATGCATAAACGTCACTTTAGTGCACTGTTGTTTTTACACATATGACAAAAACATGAAAATAAGAGTTGTAAGAGCTATGTTCAGCCACATGACATGCATGAACATCACTGTTTATTGCTTACACTGCTTAAAAATATTGGGATGTGCATAGGCAATCTGAGTTCTTAAAGTGGAACTAAACCCTTCTATCCTACAGTCAAGGAAGCTGCCATCTTATTCTCTGTCTTATCTGCATTTGCCATGGTGCTGCACTTGTGATCAGTTATGACACCAGTCACTTGATGGCGTGACAGTTTGCTTGAGAGCACACGCAACTGCCTTGAATGTAACTATTTTGGGAAACAGTTAAAGCAATGGGCTTAGTCTTGCTTTAATACTGTATATAAATGTTTACATGTATAAAACAGTACATCTACACATATAAAGCATCATGTCAGTGTAATGCCGTATACACACGCGGATTTTCCGACAACAAATGTTGGATGTGAGCTTGTTGATGGAAAGTCCGACCGTGTGTATGCTCCATCAAACATTTGTTGTCGGACTTTCCACCAACAAATGTTGGCTAGCAAATTTTCTGCCAACAAAACTTTGTTGTCGGACTTTCCGATCGTGTGTACACAAGTCCGTCGCACAAAAGTTCATGCATGCTTGGCATCAAGTACGAGCCGGAGGTGCTCGGTCTTGTAAAACTAGCATTCGTAATGGAGATATCACATGGCTATTGAACTTCCTTTTTATTGGCATCAGTACGTTCATAATTGTTGGCCAACATTTGTGTGACCGTGCGTATGCAAGACAAGTTGAAGCCAACATCCTTCAAACAAAAATCCACGGTTTTGTCATCGGAAAGTCCGATCGTGTGTACAGGGCATTAGAAGAGAGTACAGGACATAACCAATTCTACCAATATAAGAGCTGTAAAATAAAAAAGTGATAAATAGAAGAAAAACTGAAAACATATTACTCCAACAAGGAAAAACTGGGATATAAATGGAATTTGCTAGGTATTAATAACTGACAACCAGAGAGGCAAGATTTAAGTTTTTGATAAAATGTACTCCTGTTGTTTTTTTTCTATGCTCCAAAGTGCAGTACAGCAAACTTAACAACATATTTATGCTGGTTTATATCAAAACTGCATTAGAGTCAAATAGTGGTTAAAATTGCTAACAGAATAGTAATATAGGCAACCAGAGGGTATCTTCTTCAATACATTCCATTATAATCTAGGCGTGGTTTTTAACTTAAGTAAAGATTACTTCCTTACCCAAGTTGGTGTGTACCCCCTGGAGTAGGACTCCCTATCTTAAGTATTCCTTGATTTGTGTACATGTATGATTAGTGATCTTCCAGTTGTATATAAATGTGCTCTGAAACATCCCTTATGTTTGTATACAGTTAACAATGCATACTCGGATCGGTTTTATGCATTACATGTATTGCTTCTTAAAACTCTAAACTGTTATAAGCAATTTTTTTACAATACAAATATCTTGTGTGCTCTATAGTACCCCAGAAGCCCCAAAAATCAATACAACCTATGATAGAAATTATGGCTTCAGTTATGAAGTCAATGCTTCTTACTATCCATATCTTATAAGATACTAAAGGTCTATTAAACATGAACAGCCTCAGTGACACAATATTGGGCAGGAAAGCCACAGGATACAATTGCTGACCTTTTGCTGAAAATGGATAATAGAGTGCCCTGGGTTTCAGAAGGGGTCCTCTAGAAGATGCTTAGTGTATCAAAACTCAGAAGCAAACATTTAATATATTGCAGTTTTCTATGGTTCTGCATTTGTTTGTTTTTTACGGGCTTCTTGTACTTTATTTTCCCCTGGTAATCGTGCAAATAACACACCTGTCCCTGGGTGGCTGCATCATTCTTCTGCTGTATTTATAGGGTCATGGTTGTCACCCTAAGCTGCTCTCTCAGTATGGCCTACAAACATGCCCACATCTCTTTATCTCCATTCCATTGGGGTAGTGAATTGTTAGTTTTGCAGAACATAGCTAGAAGTACAATTAATACTGAATTTCTGCCAAGATCAACAGATATTTTCTCTATTTGCGGGAAACATTCTTGCTTGCTTACTTGTAAAAAATAATAATAATAATGCAGCCACCACATCTAAGGATAGCTGCAATATGATATTTTTTGTCCCTGGGTTTATCTTTTATTGGTATGTTCAGATACCTCTGAGTGTCATCCATTAACATTGCTTCAGAATAGATTATGTACGTTTCAATGTATGTGAGTAAAATGGCAAACTTGTTCAAGCAATACAAAGCTAAACTGCTAAATGAATATCTATTGGCTATATTTAATTTTAACCATTATAACAGAAAGGTAAAAGTGAAAAAAGGTTATATTTTTGGTTTTTGTACATTTTATTTAAGACTAAACAGTAGTCACATATAAACTTTCATACAAAGCTAGTGTTTTTTTTTTTTCTGAAAATGCCATTTCAGTGTTATATCTTTACCATTTATTGTTTTGGTTTCCATGTTCCAAAATTGTAGGCATAACTGCTGCTATCCTATCCTGCCTCTGAGCAATGTGAGTGCTTACATTTTTGTGAAGTGTAGCCTCTTGCTCCCATGAACCTCAACCTATATCCAGGATTCCCAGGGGAGGTCTACAAAAGCCCTGTGGTAGACTGCGGGACATCCCTTGTTGTAAGTATTATAACTGGAAGCGCCTGTCTTTTTTTATAATTATCAACTTGATTTAGCATACCTTTCAGAGCTCTATTGAACCCTTCTGCCAGCCTATCAGTTTAGGGGTGCTACACAGAGTTGCATAGGACAGTAACTTGGTTACTCTTTGATAGCTCTTTGGTTACTTTTGACATTAAAAAGAATTCCTTGGTCAGTCAAAATGGGAAAACATATGGAACAGCTCTTTTGCTATAACCTTAGAGGATTCATTTTATGAGAGGGATTGTTTCAGGATACCTGGGTGGACAAAGATTCCTGGTATGTGCTAGTAGAGGGCAAGATTTACAAAACTCCTCAACTTCCTTGTAAATATCAGCCCAGAAAACAGCTGTTCAGTATGCTTTTTTTCCTACTACTAATAGACCACCTGACACATGAAAATTGACCAGATCAACACCATTTTTGTATGAAATTGGGGAACCACAGCTGCTCCACATCTGGCTTCCATTCCTTCTTTACATGATACAATAAATCATGGTACTGTATACTGCACAAAATGGGTATACAGGCTAACTTCTGGTTCTTGAGGTACCCTGTTTGTCAACTTTAAATTTTTCCATGCAGTTGCCAAATTTGGATCGTGCAACTGTGTGGTCCTAAAATCTTTCATGACCACCAATATTTCTATTATTTTTGGCACTGGGACAGTTTCCTCTGACTTCCCAACCATGAGTGCTAGTCAGCTGTTAGGTATCTCTGATGTAAGGGTGTCAAAACCACCCACAAGTTCAGGCAAATTAGTAGCAATTTTTTCCTAAGACATATTTTCCAGTTTGGTTATCTGTTTTCCTTTAATAGTTATGCAGCAAATTCTTAACCCCACCCATGACACCCCACTATGGGGCTGTGATTTACTAAAGCTGGTGCACACAGAATCTGGAGCAGCTGTGCATAGTAACCATTTAGCTTTTATGTTTTATTGTCAAAACTTAATTGAACAATCTGAAGTTAGAAGCTGATTGGTCACTATGCACAGAAGCACCAGATTGTGTGTGATTCAGTTTTAGTAAATCTCCCCGTATCTGTCTCGACTGAGAGCACCGCAGTAGTGTAGACTTTAGCATCATCAAGTATACAAATAATTTCCATTCACTCTGAGCCAATTGTAACAGGGTCAGCCATACTAGCATGGTACAAATTTGATGAAGCTGTCCTTCTATTGTAATAGAACAGATTTGCCTTCCAATCTAGGTTCCTAGGTGTGCTTTCAGAACCAGCTTGGCAAACAGATCACTATATTCCATTTTATAGGCATGTGTAAAATAGGGCAATTGGCAGCTTCATTTTCTATTCCTTGCACTGCCAGCACCTAATATGTCATGTATTCCTTAAAGTGGATGTAAACCCGATTCATAAAATTAGAGCTGGGCACATATATCTGCAGTGTTTTCCTATCTCTCTTCAAAGCCCTAGTTCCCGTGGCTGCCTCCGGCTCCGTTCTTCTGTTATCAGCATGACACCTTCTGACAAATCCTCTGACATATGTGATAGAACCAGCCTGGAATTTGTGTCAGGGCAGGTGCTATATATTAGCAGACAGCTGGTCAAGTCACAGCACAGCTCTGAAAGTCTCTGCATATGTGGAGAGGGGTGTGTGCCTTTCCTCCAATCAGCTGTCTCACAGTGTATGGCAAAAATCTCCTCCCCCTGCTGGAACAGGAAGAGAAAATTCTAACATGATGTGCACTTCTAAACAGTATGTAAAACGTATGTAGGGAGATTTGTTTCATCTCTGTGTATCATCTAAGGCTGTTCACTTCACTGGGTATATGTCAGGGTTTTTCATCCACTTTAACCACATTAATACTGGGCACTTTCGCCCCCTTCCTTCCCAGACCAATTTTCAGTTTTCCTAAGTCCTAAGACATCTTAAGATGTGGCTAGCCAGGACTCTCTTTTAATGTAAGCTGAGAGGTAGAATTATGGTAAATTACAAATGCCATCAGTTTTCTTCCAGAGGATACACCTTAATACTCACCTGAGACCTCACTACACAGCCCTAATTCTATGACTGTCAGAAAGAAAGATCACCTCTTACACAAGGTTTATTTTTTCTGTATCCAGGGGTTACTGACTTTGAGAGCAGATCCCAAAGATAGTCCTCAGCAGCAGTATGTTGTAACAGACATCAACTAATCCACACTCTTGGGGTCTGTATGTCTAATGTAAAAATGTGATAAGGGTTGAGTACCCCCATTCACAACCACTTGTTGGTAAGGTGGAATCCTCATACATTCGGGTCATACATCCAGGACCTTACAGGCATCCCAGGGTCATATTGCCATGTGAACACACACTGCTCTCAGACAACCATGGTAACCACAAGCTTGCCTTGGACTACTCCTATGAGTTTAGGATACTCCTTGGCACCCTTGGCACTCATTGTCCAATTACCCCCTCACCAATTAAAATGATGCTATAACTTTTGGCCACTTCTCTTTGACTAAATTCTACCACTCAACTACTCTCTCAAAGATGCTTTAGTATCAAGGAAAATTTTTGTAATGCACTCTGCAATAGCTGTTGAGTTGTAGCCATTAAACCCTGTGCAACCATGTCCCTACAGGGTCTGTATCTGCTGCTGTAAAAACATGTACACTTGCTTTTGTCCCACTAAAAAGGCCTGGTCAGCTGTTGTATTTGTTGGGCAGTTAAGCAGTTTGTCTCTTTCTTGCATGAGCTGATTAGTCTACTGTTGGACAACATTGCAGAGTTGTTTTTAGCAATTGCCATTATAGGCTGTTTTACAAGCTCATCTACTTTGTTCAGCAATAGGTGTCTGTCTCTTTAAGGTGCAGCCCACATCTAAGTATCAAGATGTAAGAGAGACATTTGCATTGGTATTGGCAGCAGTAAACCATGTGGGATATAAGGACACCCAGAAACAGTTCAAGCAGGTTTGCCCTGCATTTTTTTTCAGCATGGCAGTAAACAGACATAATTTCGGTTCACAAGGACTTTTACAGCAAGTGCATAGTATAACACAAAACAAAAACATCTGCCATTCAAGCCATTAACTGAACTGTGGTCAGTTTCTGACTTACAGTGCATCCCCTAATTAATTCCCCAAAACAAAGAAACAACACTTTTTAGTGTTCTGTCAGCAGTCAGCCTTCCCACACTGCAGCAGGCTCCCACAGCAAAGAAAGAGAGAGAGAGCCCTGCCCGAGGATCCATCAGCTCACTTTAAAAAGTTTTGTGCACAGCAGTGACTAACCACAAGGTCTGGCTCTCATGTAAGAACTGGTGTCAGGAAATCCCTCCCAACAGACTTTATGTCACTAGAAGGATTCCTGTGCATAAAAGAGCCGTCCGGCGCATGCGCAGTAGCGCAAATAGAGGCACACGCGCGCGCGCCCCTTGTGACAGTGCTTGGCGCCACCATAGGACTATTTAAAGAGACTGATGCCTTGCCTCTGTGCTGTCCGGTCTACAGCGTTTTCTGAGACCCCTGCTGCCTTGCTACCCGTTCTCCTGAATCCAGTACTTACTTGGCTTGTTCCTGACTTCCCTGTTTGCTGCCTGCCCCGATCCCGGCTTGGACTCTGACTATTCTCTTGGTTTGCCCCTCTGTACCTGATCTGCCCGCCAGTACCTTGATCCGGCTTGTCTGCACCTCCCTGCTGTCTGCATCCTGCTACGGGACTACAGTGCACCTCCCTGCTGTCTGCATCCTGCTACGGGACTACAGTGCACCTCCCTGCTGTCTGCATCCTGCTACGGGACTACAGTGCACCTCCCTGCTGTCTGTATCCTGCTACGGGACTACAGTGCACCTCCCTGCTGACTACAGGATCCAGCCCTTTACTCCAGTGTTCCAGCCAGGCACTTGTGCCCCTTTGCACTCCCGAGCCCCTGTCCACACTTCCAGGGGTTCCCGAGTCAGAGGTATACGAGAGGCCGTTCTCTGCATTCCGGGCTCCACCTACCAGGTACATGACAGTACCGGACAGCCATGTCCGAGCCTACGCAGGGAACGTCGCCTATGGAGGACTTATGCCATCATCTGGCTGGACTCACACAAGCTGTCAAGGACTTGCAAGATGGTTATAAACGTCTAGAAGAGCGTGTTCAAGTTCTCTCTACCTCAGCTCTGGGTCCTTCCCTGGCTCCTTCAGTAGTAATGCTGCCTCCAGAACCTAAGGTTCCCACACCAGAAAGATTCTCCGGGGACCGCAGCAAGTTTCGAGCATTCCGTAATGCCTGTGAACTTTTCTTTGCACTACAACCCAGAACTTTTTCATTGGAGACCACTAAGGTGGGGTTTTTCATTTCCCTCCTACTGGGAGAACCCCAGGCATGGGCCCACCGACTCCTGGAACAGAAGAATAGCTGTCTTAACCAACTGGACACTTTCTTCCAAGCCATGGCCCTTCTTTATGAGGACCCGCAACAAGCAGCCACCGCAGAAGCAGCTTTATTTTCTCTCCAGCAGGGCCGTAGGGCAGCGGAGGACTATGCATCTGAATTCAGGCGTTGGAGTTCTGACACAAACTGGAACGACGACGCCCTACGTCACCAGTTCCACATGGGGTTCTCTGAGCCACTAAAAGATGAGTGGGCCCAGGTTGGCAACCTGGCAACACTCGAAGCTCTTATTAACCTCTCCATCCAGATAGACAGGCGTTTAAGAGAACGAAAAGCTGAACGGACTGCTGGTCCCACTCGCCCAGTTTGGATGCTTCCACGTGTACCACATGCTCCCATCCACGCTTCTGCTGACTCCACTGAGCCAATGCAACTAGGTCTGATCCGTCCCTCTCTGACACCGGAAGAACGTCAACGCCGGCGGGCTAATAACCTTTGCCTTTACTGCGGGGAATCTGGACACTATGTGAGGACTTGTCCCGCCAAGACTCGTAAGCACCTTACTCTCTCCTCTACCTCTTCACCTGCTGTGTTTGATAATGCTACTCATTTGGCTATCCCCATCTCTCTACAGCTTCCAGAAGGGAGTACTCAAGCAACCACCATCATTGACTCTGGAGCCTGCAGCGGGTTCATGGACTTGTCTTTTGACCGCAAACTCCAAATTCCTCTACGACCCAGAGCACAGGGACTGTCTGTACACCTGGCCGACGGATCGGCTATTAAATCTGGGCCCGTGACACAAGAAACAGTTCCTCTTAATACCATCATTTCCGGCAATCACCAAGAACTGCTCTGTCTTGACATCATTGAATCTCCCTTGTTTCCCATCATACTGGGTATGCCCTGGCTCAAGGCTCATAATCCACAAATTGACTGGTCTACTGGAAAAATCAGTTTTCATTCCCCCTATTACCGTCAACATTGCTTACAGGAAACTACCAATGTCCCATCCTCTTTGCTGTGTCTGGAAACCGATGCTGAAGCCTGCCAAGCAGTTCCTAGGGCATACCATAACTTTTTGGATGTGTTCAGCAAAAAAGGGGCAGAGACACTTCCACCATATAGACCTTACGACTGCCCGATTGAACTTCTCCCCGGAGTAGAAATCCCCTTTGGGAGAATTTTTCCCTTAACCGAACTCGAGCTTGGAACTCTTAAAGAATACATAGATGACAATCTGAAAAAAGGGTTCATACGCCCTTCCACCTCCCCAGCAGGAGCAGGGATTTTCTTCATGGAAAATAAAGACCACTCTCTACGCCCCTGCATAGTTAATGGGACCTTAATAAGATTACAATTAAGAATCGGTACCCTCTACCCTTGGTACCTGAACTCTTCCAGCAACTCGGAACTGCATCCATCTTTACCAAATTGGACCTTCGCGGAGCCTACAACTTAGTCCGGATCCGAAGCGGAGATGAATGGAAAACGGCCTTCCGCACCCGCTTCGGACATTTTGAGTATCTTGTCATGCCCTTTGGGTTATGTAATGCTCCTGCCACTTTCCAGCATTTTGTTAATGATATTTTTAGAGACTACCTTGACTTGTTCATCATAGTATATCTGGATGACATCTTGATTTTTTCCTCCTCACTGTCTACCCATTGGGAGCACGTCGGAAAAGTTCTAACCCGCCTTCGCCAGCACGGCTTGTATGCAAAACCTGAGAAGTGCGAGTTTGAACGCCAAAGCATCCAATTTCTGGGCCTAATCATTTCTATAGATGGTATCAAGATGGATCCGCAGAAGGTCTCTGCCATCCTGGATTGGCCAGCCCCGACTAATAAAAGGGGAGTCCAGCGTTTTGTGGGGTTT
Source organism: Aquarana catesbeiana (assembly GCF_042186555.1). Classification (NCBI taxonomy): domain Eukaryota; kingdom Metazoa; phylum Chordata; class Amphibia; order Anura; family Ranidae; genus Aquarana; species Aquarana catesbeiana. The sequence goes on along the minus strand of NC_133327.1, from coordinate 169,068,064 downwards.
GCAAATTTTTATCGCAAATTCACCAGAGGATTTTCTTCTATCATCTCCCCCATCACAAGTCTCACTCGGTAAGGCACTCGTTTCCAGTGGTCTCCTGAAGCTCAAGCAGCCTTCACTTCCTTGAAGAAACAGTTCGTATCAGCCTCCGTCTTAAAACATCCTGACCCAGCCTTACCTTACATACTGGAAGTAGACGCTTCCAAGATAGCAGTAGGGGTGGTTCTTTCACAGAGACAAGGATCCAAGGCTTTATTACACCCAGTGGCATTCTTCTCCCGCAGGCTAACCGAGGCTGAAAGAAATTATGATGTTGGGGACAGGGAGCTACTTGCAATCAAGGCTGCGCTGGAAGAATGGCGCTACCTCTTGGAAGGAGCGGCCCATCCTATTCTGGTGTACACTGACCACAAGAACTTAGAGTACCTGAAAGTTGCCAAGAGATTGAAACCACGTCAGGCAAGATGGGCACTCTTCTTCACTAGATTCACTTTCCACATCACTTACTGGCTGGGATCCAAGAATACCAAACCAGATGTCCTGTCCCGAATGTTCAATGAACCTGAAGTTCTCTCTCCTCCAGACACCATCCTTGCTCCTGGAAATTTTCTCATGCTTCAGGGAGATCTGCTTTCCCAAATCAAACAGGCTTCCTCAATGGCTCCCCATCCAGCAGACGTCACTTTACAGCTGAGAGATGACCTACTATGGTACAAAGACAGAATTTTTGTGCCACAACAGACCCGGGTTGCCGTCCTCAAGTCTTGTCATGACCACAAACTAGCTGGCCACTTCGGGATTCACAAGACTTCCGAACTCCTGCAGCGCATGTTCTGGTGGCCTCAGCTACAAAAGGATTGCAGACATTATGTTGAATCATGCATTACTTGCATCCAGAACAAGGGCAGCAAGACCAAGGCTTGGGGACTGTTGAGGCCTCTACCCATACCAGAAAGACCATGGAGGATGATCTCCATGGATTTCATTGTGGAATTACCACCATCAGAGGATTTCACTACTATCTTCGTAGTGGTTGACAGACTTTCTAAAATGGCTCACTTCCTGCCTATGAAGGGTACCCCATCTGCCTCTGAAACTGCGAAGATTTTCATTAAAGATATTGTAAGACTCCATGGTATACCTGCAAACATTGTATCTGATCGGGGGTACAATTTACATCCAAATTCTGGAAAGCCCTGTGTGGAGCTCTGAAGATTGACCTTTCCTTCTCTTCTGCCTACCATCCCCAGACTAATGGTCAAACTGAACGAACTAATCAGACCCTTGAACAGTACTTGCGATGCTATTCTTGTTTTTCTCAAGATGACTGGGTGCCCCTGCTACCTCCTGCTGAGTTTGCCTACAACAATTCTGTTCATTCTGCAACCAACCAGTCTCCATTTTTTGTGAACTATGTGTTCCATCCTTTGTTTTTGTCTAACAACATTCCAGAGTATGCAGTACCGGCTGCCCAAGAAACCTTGAATTTCTTTAGCACAAACAACAAGCTACTTCAAGAGACAATGGCGAAGACCCAAGAGCATAACAAAGAGACATTTGACAGAAAGAGGAGAGGGGAGCTTGACCTGAAACCTGGAGATCAAGTCTGGTTGTCCACCCTGAACCTGAAACTGGCATGCCCGTCCAGGAAATTGGGCCCTAAGTTTGTGGGTCCCTTCCCAGTGGTAAGAAAAATTAATAATGTGGCTTATGAGTTGAAGTTACCAGAGTCCTTCCGTATACATCCAGTCTTCCACGTGGCTTTACTTAAACCTTCAGTTCCAGATCCCTTCTTCAACCGGAACACCGGTCCTCCTGAGCCTGTACTTATTAATGGCGAAGAAGAATTTGAGATTGAATCAATCATAGATTGCCGGAGAAGACGTAATCAGGTTCAGTACCTGATGAAATGGAAGGGTTACGGCCCTGAGGAGAACTCCTGGGAACCAGAGACTAATATCCATGCCAAGAGACTGATCTTAGCCTTTAAAATATCCCATCCCAATAAATTGGCCCAGTTGGGCATCCTGAGGCTGCCCATTGGAGAGGGGCAATGTCAGGAAATCCCTCCCAACAGACGTTCTGTCACTAGAAGGATTCCTGTGCATAAAAGAGCCGTCCGGCGCACGCGCATGCGCAGTAGCGCGAATAGCGGCACACAGGCACGCGCGGGAGTGCGCGCGCGCCCCTTGTGACAGCGCTTGGCGCCAACATAGGACTATTTAAAGAGACTGATGCCTTGCCTCTGTGCTGTCCGGTCTACAGCATTTTCTGAGACCCCTGCTGTCTTGCTACCCGTTCTCCTGAATCCAGTACTTACTTGGGTTGTTCCTGACTTCCCTGTTTGCTGCCTGCCCCGATCCCGGCTTGGACTCTGACTATTCTCTTGGTTTGCCCCTCTGTACCTGATCTGCCCGCCAGTACCTTGACCCGGCTTGTCTGCACCTCCCTGCTGTCTGCATCCTGCTACGGGACTACAGTGCACCTCCCTGCTGTCTGCATCCTGCTATGGGACTACAGTGTACCTCCCTGCAATCTGCATCCTGCTACGGGACTACGGTGCACCTCCCTGCTGTCTGCATCCTGCTACGGGACTACAGTGCACCTTCCTGCTGTCTGCATCCTGCTACGGGACTACAGTGCACCACCCTGCTGTCTGCATCCTGCTACGGGACTACAGTGCACCTCCCTGCTGACTACAGGATCCAGCCCTCTACTCCAGTGTTCCAGCCAGGCACTTGTGCCCCTCTGCACTCCACACTTCCAGGGGTTCCTGAGTCAGAGGTATACGAGAGGCCGTTCTCTGCATTCCGGGCTCCACCTACCAGGTACATGACAACTGGTAAGATGTTGACCTAGGAATGGAGGTTTATCCCATCCAAATCTCTACAGAGCTTCTGGGCTTTGGGATCCAGGACAGGACTGAGGTTCTAAGAAAACAAAATGTTCATTTTCTCCACAACAATTACACTAGAGCCCCTCACAATGTGTTGGTGAAAAATCTAGGAGGGACTGGACTTGATAAAGGGGATCTCTTCCCTGAAACTTTGTTCATCTTTTCCACCTCCACCTGCAACTGGGTGTCCGGATTGTATCTATATCTGTCTGGTAAGCCTTTTAAATTTCTATTACAATTCTGGATGTCTGCTACCTATTTAGTTTCAGCCTATACTGTTTACCTTTTCATGTATAGTAGGTCATGATAAATTGTGTGTGATATCAGTGGCTATGTGAATATGCTATGTTGCATTATTTTCAATATGAGAACATAAAATGACTACAGTTTTTTAAAAGTTATTTCTACAGTGTGCTGAATTATTTGCTAATTTTAATATATTGGTTCAAAGGTTTTCTAAGGCATTCTACCTGTTTGGGTACAGCATTCATTTAACACAAATTTCTGCTTATTTTAAAACAACAGGGGGTTTGAATTCCATTATTTTTTAAATATTTTTTTATTGAAGTCATATAGCAGGCATGTCCTGTTCTAAAAACAACCTGCTTAAGGAGCTCCTATTACATAAATTCTGAAAGTGCAGTACATTATGAGATAATGTGCTGAAATTGGCAGAAGACACTGTTTACTGTTGAGAAAACTTACTCATGAAATAGCCTAATGACAACTGTTAAGATTTAGCAATGAGTATAAATTTAACCTGCAGCTTATGTTACATATAAAAGATAAAAATAAACCATTTTGCTTGGTAATATAAGAAGGTTTATTGGAAATATGGCACTGTGAAGAAATACTTACAGGCAAGTTTATTTTGACGGATTATCCCAGGGCAGATACAGTATATGCACAAGTGGATTTGCCTCCCATACAAATGTCAACCCCAAAACAGGTATTTTTTGAGGATGACATTTGAATGGGACTCAAGTCCACTTGTGCATATATGTGCCCTTGAATTAGCCTTTGACTATTCATGCATAATCACTTTTCAATCTATCAAACATGATGGCTCTACTTTTATGACCTCTGCTGTGGGTGGTTGCTCTTTTAGACCAGCTATGGTAGGCCCCTGTGGTCCTTTATGTGTCTGATGGGTGGGTGCAGTGGACATTTCTCAGCAACTATGGGTCTGTAATAACGGCATCCATTTTAATAAGCTCTGGTCAAAAATTGTTGGTGATATTAGCTGTACATGTGGTGCCTCCCTCCATTTTACAGGGTGCTATAAAAAAACAGCTTTCACGCTATGAAAAATCTGTTATCCAAAAGTTTTCTGCACTCCAAATGTGTTGCACTCTTCTCAATTCTTTATATATCTCAGTGCAAAAACAGGTACAAAACACTACAGTGTTGAGCGCTCCTGCTCTTCATCAGGTGCTAAGTGGCTTTTTTGAGATCATTCAGGACATCTTGGACATGCACTTGACCTGTAGTTAACTGTGTTTGACCTGCTTCAGCTGCTTTTGCATTCCAATAGACTCTTATTGAGAGAAAAAGCATTTATAAAAAGCCTTTCAAAACTACCTTAAAACTGGTATGCTATACTTGGCTTTATTTTAATTCTGCTTGGAGTTTCCCTGATAAAAAAATCTGAACTCCAGACAAAGTACAAATTATCCCTTGCAATGTGGCTCCCTTTGCAATGCAAGAGTTATATGTCCTTTTTTTTGTCTAGTTGAACAGTAGCAAGGACTTTTACTTACCCAGTCCCTCACTCCCATAGTTTCCCTGCATGCTTTGTGATGGCTTCTGCAACCTCTTCCCTAAAGCACTTCGGCTTTTGCAGATACTCTGACATTATCAAGTACCATGCATGGCCAAAAGCCCTGCATTGTATATCAGGACACCAAGCCAGGGCCACAAGCGTTCAAGAAGAAGAGGTGAACACCGACTGCCAAGGCCGCACAGGACAAGGTAATAGAAGGTATTTTTTCCTGGTACTCTAGACATAAACCAGTGTTTCACCCTTACAGTGTGGTGGAGGTTTTCTCTCAGCTTTAAGTCCTTCTACTGTCTTACAGTGACTCTGGTGGTGAAATCTGTCCAACTGTATTGTCACACACATCTGCTACAGTCATTGTGAGTGATCCTCTTTTTCCTTGTTGAGTGCTTATATTTCTTTCTGGAAAATGGAATGTAGGGAGCAGAAACTAGACAGGGAGGCTCTAAATCTCCCAAGAGAAAATATAAACCAGGGGGATTTCAGTAACAATTATGGAGTAGGAGAAGTGTTGCTTTTAATAACATGTGTATGTGCATGCATTTGTAAGTATTTTGTATTGATTTGGAGCTTTTAGGAATGCACTGCAATTATTGTCAAACTACACAGAACACTATGTACTGCATTTATTTTTATTGCATAATGGATATGGCTATGATTTAGAATCTCTGTGAGTATTCCTTGCCACTTTCAATGTTGTCTTAAGGATGATATTTTTTTTTACACATTTTGTCACATAGAGACAAAGAATTTTCAGACTACTACAGGCAGGGGCGGATCCAGAGTCTAGTCTTGGGAGGGGCACTGCCAGAAAATATGTTTTTTTGCAGGCAATTTATCGTGGAAATGGCTGGTGTTAGTTCTTCATTCATCCCGGCACCATGGTTAATATGGTGTCAGGATTATTGAAGCACATTATTTCTATTATTGCATTTTTCTATAAAATAAAATGACTCAGCTCACCATAATGCAGAATCAGTGAGAGCCCCGAGTGTATTGCCTGCCACCAGATGTGGATTGTCGCTTGCCACGCCACCTGCCACAAGTTGCGGATTGTCACTTGCCACGTCACCTGCCACAAGTTGCAGAGTGTCACTTGCCACATCATCTGCCACAAGTTGCAGAGTGTCACTTGCCAAATCACCCGCCACACGTTGTGGACTGTCACTTGCCACCTCACCTGCCACACGTTGCGGATTGTCACCTGTCACATCACCTGCCACAAGTTGTGGACTGTCACTTGCCACGTCACCTGCCACACGTTGAGGATTGTCACTTGCCACATCACCTGCCACACGTTGCCGATTGTCATTTGCTGTGTCACTTTCCTGCTATCAGGGGCAGAGGTCTGCAGTCAGTATCAGTGACTGTGTGGAGTGTGGACAAGATGGATCGAGGAGGTGCTGCCTGTGGGAGGGGCCAACACACTCAGGGGCGGCCACCTAGAAGGAAGATTGCTGGTGCTCTGCCTCTGCCACACAGTGCCACTACTCACTACTGCAGTCTGAGACTGCAGCAACAACTGTTCCCCTAGGCTCCTCCAGGCAGCTCCTTTCACCATCACATCGGCTCTGAGTCTGAGACTCTGAGTCCGACGTGACCGAATCAATGACATCACTCTTTGCTGGGTATACGCTATCTTTTTTTTTCTTTCAACCCAGTTTGCCATACTAACACATGCAATGTTAGCGTGGTGATCTCACTTTTGTGCTCTGACTGGGAAACTGCCCTTGGCTGCCGGAGCTGATAGGATGCCAGTCGGATGTTGGTTTTCCAGCATGCTTGGCTGTAAGACCAGCATCTGTAAAACATACAGCTGTATACATGAGACGAAAGTTGTCAGTTCCTGCCAAACTAACTGTTTTTGGACAATTTTCGACACCCAGCTCAAAGCAAATGTGCAAAATTCAGGAATCCAAAGCAATTGCATTTCAGTTTAAAGTTGTAGGACCTGAAAGATATACATTTTAATAGCTAAAAATCTCCCACTTTGAGTAACAGGAAAAATGGATACTTCTTAAAAACATTTATTTGTGCTTGTGGAGGTTATGTGCTGTGTAAAAAAAACTATTAAAAGGAAAATTCCTCTAACTACCCTATTCCTAAAATAAGCCAGGATGTCCTAAGAATGTGGCTAGCCAGGATTCTCTTTTTATGTAAGCTGAGAGGTAGAATTATGGTAAATTACAAATGCCATCAGTTTTCTTCCAGATGGATACACCTCAATACTCACCTGAGACCTCACTACACAGCCCTAATTCTATGACTGTCAGAAAGATAGATCAGGTTAAGGTGGATGAGTGAGGTCCACCAACATAAAGTGAGAGATAATTTAGTTCAGGGATTTGCTGTCAAGACCGCTGCTGGAAACAAAGACATGACAATGGTACGGTATACTGCTAGTGGTAATTGCTGCGCTCTTTAGAAAATGTGATCTTATAAGTCTCCCAAGTGACATATGGACAGCTGCACTATGATTCAAAATGGTAGAACTAACAGCATGAAGAACCTGAAAAATTCAAGGAGCCTGTTAAAAACTGTCAAGTGTAGCTGTAGCTAATTGTTTTTTTTTTTTTTAAGGGTGTGAAGTTCTGCAGTAGAAATTAAAGCATTGCTCTGTTCAGTTAGTCATTGTACACATTCTTTTAGATAGAAACTAATATTCATCATATGCTTTATAATTTTATATAGTTTATATAATGAGAGTACTTAGCAATGATAACAGGAATATTAGTTCTATAAAATTCTAGTTCTATAAAGTGACTGGCTCACAGGGCTGGTGCAAGGATTTTTGACATCCTAGGCAAAACCTTATTTTGCTGACCCCTTGGCTCCACCCCTGACTCCACCCCCTTTGCCTTGCCCATGTATACCCCACCTTTTTAATGAAGTGCCCATCAAATTCAGCCCCACCAGCGCCCATCAATGCAGCCTCACCAGTGCCCATCAAATGCAGCCTCACCAGCGCCCATCAAATACAGCCTACCAGCGCCCATCAAGACAGCCTCACCAATGTCCATCAAATGCAGCTTCACCAGCGCCCATCAATGCAGTCTACAAGTGCCCATCAAGTGCAGCCTACCGGCGGCCATCAAATGCAGCCTCACAAGTGCCCATCAAATGCAGCCTACCAGCGCCCATCAAATGCAGCCTACCAGTGCCCATCAATGCAGCCTCACCAGGGCCCATCAATGAATGTTTGCTTGCTTCCATACATTTGGGAGTCGGGACACAGACACAGTCCTCCGGCGCTGCTGCGCCTCTGACACTATGTGTGCATGGAGCAGCGGCTGCCTGCGGAGGCTGAGCCTTAGTTGCTTGCTTCAGAGAAAAGAGAGTAGGAACACCAGTGGCTATGCGCCCTAGGCAGCAGTACACCCTAGGCGGCTGCCTAGTTTGCCTAGTGGTAGCACCGGCCCTGCTGGCTCATACAGAAAAGCATAGTAGCTTTAAATTAGTAATAAAATACACATACATACAAATGTACATACACTTTTAACATAATGGGTAGTGGTCGAACTGCTGAAGATGTATAGGATCCAAGTTCATTTGTGTCCAAAGTTCAATATTATGTGACCTTTAAATCCTATTACATTTTACTGTAGGGGATGTGAGAACCTCCTCACACTGGTATGCTGTACTGACCCAAACTTTGGATTCCCAATTGTATTCTAGCACCATGACATCAAATATTTTAAAGTGAGCATGCTGTGGTGTGCAATAATACTATCATTACAGTGGACGCTGTAAACACACAGTTCAAAATCTGCTTCCAGGTTTTTTTTTTTTTGTCAAAGCTTAATTGAATAAGCTGAAGTTAGAAACTGATTGGCTTATCGATTACTATGCACAGCTGCACCAGATTTTGCACTCTCCAGTTTTAGTAAATCAACCTCAGTATGTACACTAACTAATCCTAAATGTCTACACAACTATAGGCCTGTACACACGATCAGAAAATCTGAAGTTAAAACTGGATATGCAGGCTCCAAATTTTTTGTCTGATGTGACCACAACGTCCGATTTTCTTTTCATTAGTACGGTTTTCGGCCAAAAAAAATCTGAAAAGCAAGACTAGGCATGCTCAGAAATGAAAGAAAATAAAAGAACACATACAAAACAATTCATCGCATTACATCACTTCTGACATTGAATTCTGTCGTACGAACATTTTCTGATGGTGAGTAACCTCTTCACTTTTGATTTGAGACTAGCATGCTAAAAAATGACTGAGGTTGTTTTAATGCAGCTACAGAGTTCCAGTTTGTGAGGTCTGCTTATAAGCTAAAAAAAAAAACAGTTATTAGGACACACAGCAAAACCTATCATGACAATTGGCACATTCAAGGCACCATTAGTGCCCAAAGCAACACCTCTCTGCTGTACTCAGAACATTTTTTTGCTTCACTGGTCCTAACCTGGCTTAAAGAATTGTGACAATAGGGCTGATTTTCTAAAAGCAAATAGGCTGTTCACTTTGCAAAAGAAGTTGCACTCTGCAAATGTGGTTACGTTTCACTTTGCAAAGAATACTGAACTATGGGGTGGATTTACTAAAACTGGTGCACTCAGAATCTGGTGCAGCTGTACCTGGTAGCCAATCAGCTTCTAACTTCAGCTTGCTCAATTAAGCTTTGACAATAAAACCTGGAAGCTGATTGGTTTCTATGCAGAGCTGCACCAGATTTTTCACTCTCCAGCTTTAGCAAATAAACCCCTATGCGTCAGGAAAAAAAAATTTTTTTTTTGCACATGATTGAATGATGGAAGTTGGCACAGCTCCAGCTCATTCACTAAGCTCTTGGACAAATTCCCTTGCAAGGTGCACAGCTTATTTGCCTTTAGTAAATCAACCCCAATGCATGAATAAACTTTTATGAGAATAAAGTGTTAGTACAACTTCACAGAAAAAAATGTACAGGTGAACTAACACAGTATGCCCTCCCTGGCACTGATCAATAAGAATTGCTCTGGTCCACCCCAGATTACCTGCACAGAGAAGAAGCATTTCAGAGATTTCTAATTCCTGGACCACTGGACTGGCTCTGTGGACAATGACAGCTCAGCATCCCTGGAGGTAAGTAGAGCAGGTACCAGGGGGAGGGGTGGGGAGGGCATATGGTGTTAGTTCATTTTTACATTTTTCCTGTAAAGATGAACGAACACTTTATTCTCTTAAAAGTTTATGCATGCATTGGTGGTGACTTACTAAAGGCAAATAGGCTTTTCACTTTGCAAGGGAATTTGCCCAAGAGCTTAGAGAACGACATGGATCTATTCTGACTTCCATCATCCAATTATGTACAAGAACAAATGCTGTTTTTTTATTTTCCTGACACTTTCATTCATTGCTTCTGATGATGAAAATGTATTGCTACTGATAATGAAACAAATTGTGTCATAACTATACTGAGAAAAAAAAAACACTAATTGCCTCTGCGGTCAATAGGCATCAGCCCACTGTGCCTTATAGTAAATCTGACCCCAGGCATGTTAGAGGTAAGCAATATGTGAGCATTCAACTGGAGTTCATCACAATACCTTGAGCAATATTCTTTGTAAACTAACTCTTATTTACGAAAAATATGTTAAAAAAAATATCCTAATGTTTATGCATTGGATTCAGCTCTTTCGTGACAAGAGGATTTTCAGTCACAAATAGCACAGAAAAATGCCACATTCATTATGCATTAGTGAATTGACCTTAAACACAAGAAGCTTATGATAGCAGGTGACAGGTAAAAATAATTGCAGCATTGTGTACATATTCATGTAGCCGGTGTTTAGGAAATGTTCAGCCTTGGATTTCCTAAAGTTGGCATCTGCTAAAGTTCTGCGAACACAGAAGAAGCTAAAGAGACAAAATGATACATAACAAAGGCATTATGAGTGATGCATGATTTCAATCATCCCAGAAGAGATACAAACTATACACAGACAGACACTACCTCACACTCGCAGGCGCCCTGCTTGTAACAAATAGCCAGACATTCCTCCACAGTTGCACCAGTGGAGAAATCTTTTGATGCAATAAATTATAAATGGATCTGAGTTTAAACAGAAGCAAGTTTCTTACATTAATTCTGGAACACAGCGTGGTTTCTGCTCCTTGCTTCTTATTACTGTGACAAGCTGATTTTATGTAGACCGCACTTCTCTAACCCCTTCAAGATCACTTTACTATTACAGTATTTAAAAATAGGGATGCTGTTTAACTATTAAATCCCTTGATTAGATCCAGTAACTGTAAACTCTAATTTTTAGGGGAGAAGTGCGTGCTGTTATCTACTTGTTAACGTGCTTTTCTCAGCCAAGCTTCAGGAACTAAATTTGTCAGTAGGGAACATATGGTAAATTTAGACGCACATGTTATAAAATAACAAAGTCCTTTGATTTGATTGCAATTCTACAAATTTGAGACATGCTTTGAATCTCAGTAATAAAGCCTAGATCTATTTGTTGCTACCCAGTCTATGAATTCTAATGTAGTTATATATAAACCATTTGTTTTCTATGACTACCATGCAGACCCAAGCTGGCATTCTGGTAACTCTGGTGCTGACCTGAAGATATTTGAGTATATATATATATATATATATATATATATATGACAAAGAAATAACGATAGACCTTTCTCACTTTACATGCTGACAGCACAATAACTCACTCAAAACAACCTTATGACCCCTCTTACAACCACCAGCATAACACAGAGATGACAACCTGAGAGACAACTGTCCTGGGCCAAAAATAGGAGGTAAATGGAGCAATCAGAAATTAAAGAAAAAAAGATTTTTTTACAGTAAATGAGTATAGCTGTTATAGCTATAGGTATAATAGGCATTTGTAAACAGCAGCACAAGTTCTTAAGGATCAACTATGACTAATGTACCTGAATCAACTGATCACTTGGTGAGAATTTTTAACTCATGTCTGTTGTCCTTCATTATTGAGTTGATGGCTTTGTCTGTGCAATCCACATATAACAGCACCTGCTACATTCAGCAGCAATAGATCCACTCGTTAAACCACACTACATGTAAGCACATGTGACAGGGTGACAACACAGGAGAGAAATTCAGAGACAGGGACAAAGCGTTGTCACCCCATAGCAGGAAGTGCCTGCACAATGACCTTCATGGCAGGATTACCATGTATAATAATAAAAAAACTGTAGATTTAAAAGGGTTAAAATTATCTTTTGAAATTACATTAACATATTCAAAATTATATGAGATTTTAGTGATTGTGTTTACATTAAAGTCCGTATTTGCAGAAAAAAAAAAGTTTGCATTTATTATTTTTGCAACTCAACCTGAAAGCATTGCAACCATGACCAGTGGGTTGTGGATGTAGTGCTAGGCTCCTGCAGACTCTTCCTTTGGCTCTATGTCTGTACCAGGGTACATACTTTTTGTAAGAGCTGGAAGAAGTGTCAATGAACCTGCAGTGATTACAGCCCTTGTATTCTATTGAGAACTAAAAGACCTTCTGCTGCAGTGACAGATGTGACTTTTAGTTCATTCATTTATAGATCTCTGTCAATGAATAACATGGCTGTGTGGAATGCCACCATTTACAGATCTGAAAGCTGTGGGGGAGAAGAACCACCACATGCTGTCAGAGTATGTGCTTTTTTGGGGATGAGGAGTCTCCTTGGCACCATGTTATACCCTAAATTTAGGTATAACATGTCACATGATGTTGAAGGTGGAGTTAGCCTTTAAGTTATGATGTTAGTTTGAAGGAGAAGTACAACCAAAGCTCATTTGGCTGTACTTCTCCTGTGGATCAAAGGAGTGCAGTTTGTTTTGCACTCCTGTGACCCGTTTTCAGCAGGCAGCGGGCTCGCTGTCGGCTGACATCACAGAGCCGGTCCAGGCTCGGGCAAGATCGCGACAATGAAGTCCACATGCCTGGACCGAAACCCAGGTCAGCCTCTCAGCAAGCCACTCCTTCACAGCCCAATGCTCTAGTGAGTAAAGAGGGGCCAGAACAGAGAGCCGTGACTTATGCCATGTACACACAAGCGGACTTTTCGTCCGGACTGGTCCGACGTTCTATCCGACAAACTTTTGTTGGACTTCCAACGGACTTTCCGAACAAACGGACTTGCCTACACACCATCACACCAAAGTCTGACGGATTCATATGTGATGATGTACGACCGGACTAAAATAAGGAAGTTGATAGCCAGTAGCCAATAGTCTAACGTCGGTTTTCATCCATCGGACTAGCATACAGATGAGCAGACTTTTCGATAGGAACTGGGTCTTGAATGGAGGAGAGGATTTGGATGCCGCACACCGGATGTAGTCAAAAAACTTCACTTTATTGAAAAAATGGGATCATCAAAATAACAAGACTGTCATGCAGAAAGTACAGGTAAACTGACGCGTTTCGCACTCAGGACTGAGTGCTTACTCATAGCTAACAAATATTAAAAAGACAAACTCTTATATAGCTCAATGGGGTATCACATGATTGCCCAATTAGATGGTCATTGAGTCTCAGCTGGAAGCCGATTTAATGAGGTCTCGGCATCTGCTGGCTATTTGGTGTGTTGACTGATTGAGAAATTATTTCAAAACCGTGATATGTAAATAGATGACAAAGAATGTGAAAAAAAGATGTGTATATGTACATGTGCAGGCAAAAAATGTACATGTGTGTGTATATATATATATGGTGAATCCTATCAATAAACGTGTATATAATAATGAATATGCTTCTATAACGTGTATATATAAAAGGTGATAAGTAAGGTGATAAGTATCAAAAAAAGGATTACTATTGGGTGAAAGGAAAAAATGTGTAAAAAATATTTCTCATTAAAAAAAGAGAAAATATATTGATAAAAATACTCAGACAACGTGCAAAGTAAATGTGAAGAGTGAATGTAATAAAACTATATGTGAACAAAATATATGAATATGATGAAGCTCTCTATAATATGCCGGTGAAGTGGATGAAGCTCTCTATAATAAGTCGGAATAATGCAGGTGAAATATAGAGCAATGTGACCTGAAATAATGCGTGATATGCCCGCGGTTGATAACAAGGTACATATAGGGCCCTATAATAATAAAAATAAACTGTGGGATTCAAAGACATAAAATCACGCTGATAAGGGTTGCCCTGATCTGGTCAAGTGGCAGTGATATATGCAGGGTCCCAGTAGACTGACTTGTAACGTAGTGATTCTAAATGATGAGCCTGGCCGAGAGCAGGGTGTGTGTGGAATTTCAGGAATGAAGCAGCGGTGTTCAAGGTAATAGAACGCCGCTAATCTGTGTCACACTAAATGTCTAGATGGAATTATAATGATGGTAATAAAGTTGGTAGAGGTCTCGGCCAGTCACCCAAGTTTAAGGGATCACAAAAAGGGACAAATGAAAAACAAGTAAGGTACTATAGGCTGGGATACGAAGACATAAAATCACGCTGATCAGGGTTGCCCTGATCTGGTCAAATGGCAGTGATATATACAGGGTCCCAGTAGACTGACTTGTAGCGTAGTGATTCTAAATGATGAGCCTGGCCGTGAACAAGGTGTGTGTGGAATTTCAGGAATGAAGCAGCGGTGTTCAAGATAATAGAGCGCCGCTAATCTGTGTCACACTAAATGTCTAGATGGAATTATAATGATGGTAATAAAGTTGGGGGTGGTCTCGGCCAGTCACCCGAGTTTAAGGGGTCACAAAAAAAGGACAAATGAAAAACAAGTAAGATACTACAGGCTGGACGGAAATGTTACCAGACTGAGATCGTAAAAATTATCCAGACAGACAATTAAGTTAAAAATATGTTAGTTTGTGATCCGTCTCGGGTGGCTCATATAAAAAAGCATGTCTCAGTATATGTGTGTCAGCAAATGCCAAGACCTCCAAACAAAACATATTAGAATAATACATCTTATAAGTCCACTAATACAATGCTCATATATTGACACCGGCAAATGAAACAGATGAAAACAGGCATATAATGATCGGCGTGAATCCAATCTATAAAGACGATGAGAAGAAATATAATAATGCTGCATTCTAAAGAGAAACAACTACATATTCATATTGCAACATTACACTCGCAAAATAAGCACTGAACACAAACGATACAATGTATGTCAGCTTATGTACATGTAAATAAGCTTAATATATCTGAATTATGATCCCAAGGTGTCCAAAAAAAAAAATATATATATATATATATATATATATGGACAACAAGGTGTACAAAATGTGAATGAATGAAAATGAATAAAATGAATAAAATAAAATAAAGTAAAAAAGTGTGAAAACATATTGCATAAAAACCTAATATATATATCAGGTGTTTCCTACACAACTAGAAAGATGTATAGGACAATGAAAATTTCCATATATATCTATGTGATGAAGAATGAGCTAGAATAAAAGTAATAATAATGAAATAAAATTGTGAAACCTCATGATACAAATCATGAGTAATTATCAAAAGAAAACGAGGAAAAAAGTATATATAATAACACAAAAATGTGTGGAGAACGAAATAGAATAAAACTATTTATCTCAATATTGTCGCGATATGCATCCTCAGGTAAAATTAGCTTGTACTTTAGTCAGGTATATAAAACACCCGAACATGATGGATATCGCGAAACAATAAAAGATATTGTATATTGCTATTGTTAATGTAACCTTTTGCAAACATCTATTATTGGCCATGGTTCCCTGGAAATTCCTGCTCTGCCATAGTTACTATACTGAGTATGCAGAGTAGGGGAACTTGTCGGGCATATATACCAATCAAGGTGGTAAATATTATATATTCATGTATAAGATTGGGTATGTTTATACATGGGCCCCAATGGTCAGTAGATGGAAAAAACTCCTATTTTGGCACCATCTGACCGGAACACAAAACGAGAGGAAATAGAAAATGGCTGACAAAACGTGAAAACGTAAAAAATGAACATGAAATGTTCTTTATAAGGACTCATGATAGTGTAGGTGTTATGACCATGTTCAAGCAGTATAGGAAAGTTACTCATAAAAATAGGAAACATCCCATTCAAAGTTGAGGCCCAAAGGAATTCTCGTATTTAAAGAGAATATCCAATAAACTTCGCGTTTGCAAAGCAGTTGGAACCTGTCTCCTCCCCTAGTGGGGGTGACAATTTTCTCTATACCTTGGATATAGAGACTTGTAACGTCTTTCTGATGTACAAAAATCCAATGTTTTGCCACGTTAGTTAATCTGTCCTTTTCAATATCGTATAAATGGTCATATAGACGGTCCCTGAGGCGGCGTGTTGTCCGCCCGACATACTGAATCTTTTCCTTTCACCCAATAGTAATCCTTTTTTTGATACTTATCACCTTTTATATATACACATTATAGAAGCATATTCATTATTATATACACGTTTATTGATAGGATTCACCATATATATATACACACACATGTACATTTTTTGCCTGCACATGTACATATACACATCTTTTTTCACATTCTTTGTCATCTATTTACATGTCACGGTTTTGAAATCATTTCTCAATCAGTCAACACACCAAATAGCCAGCAGATGCCGAGACCTCATTAAATCGGCTTCCAGCTGAGACTCAATGACCATCTAATTGGGCAATCATGTGATACCCCATTGAGCTATATAAGAGTTTGTCTTTTTAATATTTGTTAGCTATGAGTAAGCACTCAGTCCTGAGTGCGAAACGCGTCAGTTTACCTGTACTTTCTGCATGACAGTCTTGTTATTTTGATGATCCCATTTTTTCAATAAAGTGAAGTTTTTTGACTACATCCGGTGTGCGGCATCCAAATCCTCTCCTCCATTCAAGCCTGCCTTGTCTAGCATTCAGCCAGCACCTGGAACTCTTCTGCTCTGAAACTTTCACTTACACCTGGGTCAGTGTCAGCCTGAGCGGTGGAAACACTTTCTTTGCTTGTCTGCATCTAAGGAACTGGGTCTGGCGAAGTTCCCACGTAAAGATTTGAAACATGTTCCAAATCTAAAGTCCATCAGATTTTCGACCGAAAAAGTCCACAGCAGGTCCGATGAACCCCACACGGTCGAATTGTCCGCCGGACTAGGTCTGTCGGACCAGTCCGGTCCAAAAGTCCGCTTGTGTGTATGCGGCATTACAGTCGGTGTTTGATCAATTGGTTCTCAATCTTAGAGGCAGCAGGGGACAGCTGCAGCATCATACTGAGGCTGCATCCACCTAAGTAAGTATGAGTCTGAAAAAAGGAACCCCACTCTTTTAAAATAAAAAACTATTGTCAAATGTTATAGCTAATCAGGTAAAATCATCAATACTATATAATGTTAGGTTATGCTTTTGGTGTCTATTTGATCATTGTAAGCTCCATTATAAGCTGCATAATACAAGAGCTACAGGGTGCTTGCAGTAAAGTTCTACATGCTGCTGAATACATCTTCAACACTTGCAATTGCATGACACTTCAGTAGCAACGAAAGAAATGAACATTGAACTTGAATATCTAGCTAAAAATATGATGCTGCTTTAAGTGAAAAGTCAGTGGTGATTAATTGAATCTTCAAGGCCACAGTGTGGCTGGGGAATAAGGTTCTTGCAGTAGTCTATTTCATGGTCTGTAATATACGGTGCTTAAGCTAATATTGTACCTTTCATGGGTCAATGGCAGCATCTAATTGGTGGGCCGCACACAAGTCTTCTTCCCTATTTTAATTAAAATGTATGTCAATTTCATTGAACGCTGCTCTATTGATGCTTAAAAGACTAATTCCCTTTGGTCAATTAACCCGTGTGATCCCAAAACGGATCTCTGAGAATTAATCTATGTGGATATACTGTACAAAGGATTGCAGGCCTATGAAGATCAGACTGGCAAGTGAGGCGTCCACTCATGACAGTGTTAAACAGCATGTGCCAAAGATGTCAGCAAAGAACAGCCATGGCTTTAATGGGTTTGATTTTATAGAGGCAATATTGTGCCAGATGTTGTTTCAGGTAGTTTGTGGAACATGAATACATTATCCTTCTCAGCTATGAAATAGGTGCTGCTGAATCCTGACAATCCTGCTAGAAAAATTAATAGCCTGGAAAGGGGAGGGAGAGAAAGCATATCAAAAAAGATTAAACTCTTTTCCCCACCATCCAACAGACCAGCTTCTAGAATTATCCAGGATGATAAGGCTGCTGTAATAGGCCTGATGTCCCTTACACATAATGGTTAATTATTGTCACAAATTCACTAAGCAGAGATAAATTGCAAAGTGATGTGTTAAATGTAAAAATCACTGGACACCTGCAACTTTCTATGGAGCACAATGATTAAGGCAAAACTTTTTTTCCAGCCCACTGTACTTTCCTTTTTTCATGCCTAAGATCACCTTACTCCTGGCGGCATCATTTTAAGAAACTTAGATTATTCATATGTATGCATAGTGACTACATGACTACGCTTTCTAGGTGACCAAGCCTTCTATACATTGTTTTATGGAAAGCCAAGACAAAGCCAAAGAAAACTTGAAATTTTCCCTTTTAGGGTAGATTCGTGTTAATCTCCTCATAGACATATAATATCTTCCCTTCACTCCACTCCTACCAGAAACTTAGGGAATTATAGCATACTTTTTTAGGTAAGGAGGAGCATGTAAAACACTCTGTATGACAATGCTTGGCCAATCAGTCCAAATTGTTGAAGTCCATAGCCATGGGTAAGCTATGCCTTCAACAACTTGTAGCTTACACATGGCATTCCTTTCACTTCCGGCAGCTGAATGAAGCAGCAGGGGAATGAAAGCGAGGTAAGTATATATGCTGTGGGCTAAATTAAATTTAATCAGTTTTAAGAACAACCAGTTCTTTTTAATGCAATATCTAAGCAAATACATTGAAAATATTTATATCATAATCTATATCAGTTCCACTACTCAGATACGCTTTAATATCAGTGAAGCAGGGGTTTTCATCAAGCTCTACCCCGATTTTTTATGCATTAGGGAAAATAGTGTACCAATATAGGTCTTACATCGGCACTTTCTTACCATCAAAGAATATCTCAGATAGCAAGCAATTGAGCTGCAAGTTTGAAAACGGCTTGCTAAGCTAATTCTAGCCTTGCCAGGCTTCACAAGTGTGTTGCACAATTGCAGCAAGTCCACATTACATGACTCCAGATCAACTTTCTTTGCAAACATGCTGCAAGTCTGCTGCATGTTCTGGTTCAGTTATGTTGTGCAATAGTCATCCCACCGCAGGGATCACTGTGACCTGCAGAGCTCTTGCTGTAGACTAGACTCACCACTGCAACTTTACTCTTACTAGAGAATTGCTACACAAATTTGCTACAAATTGGAAAAGTGTCAACTAGAACTTGCGCTTGATGCCAGAGAGTAGTGACTGGTCAGGCAAAGAGGTGAAAGCTTGTGGCGGCCAGAAATAAGGTAAGTATTTTCACCTTTTTTCTAACTCATAGGGTGGAGGGGGCCACACTGCAAAGGTCTTTTTTCTCCAGCCCAAAGTTAAGATTTAATATATTTTGAACATTCTTTGAAAATATATCATGGAGTTGACTGCAGCCCTTATTATTCATTGTATTTACCTTATGCCAAGTCTTCTGCTCAGAAACCCTGTCCCAGGTTAAATATGAGTAATTAAAGTGATACTAAAGTCTCTGGGTTTTTTTTGTTAAAAATAACAAACATGTCATACTTACCTGCTCTGTGCAGTGGTTTTGCACAGAGCAGCCCAGATCCTCCACTTTTCGGATCCCTCTTCAGTGTTCCTGGCCCCTCCTTCCTGTTGAGTGCCCCCACAGCAAGGGCACTCAAGCCGAGCCTCAGCTCCCCGTGTCCATTTAGACACGGAGCCACAGCCCCGCCCTGTCCCCTCTCTCTCCTCATTGGTTCACTGACTTTGATTGACAGCAGCGCAAGCCAATGGCTCTTCACTACTGTCTCAGTCAATGAGGCGGGAGAGTCCCAGACAGCTGAGTCTTTCGTGCAACATCGCTGAAATGAGATGGAGCTCCGGTAAGTTTTAGGGAGAGTGAGGGGGCTGCTGCACACAGAAGGCTTTTTATCCTAATGCATAGAATTACAACCACTTTAAGGAAGCCTGATTTGTTTAGCTATGCCATACCATCCTGTATGCCCAGTATGCTGGGATAGCATTGTTGTATTTGAAGAATGGCAGAATATTGTTTTTCCTATTGCATTAAAAAATGTGAAAAATACACGTAACCGTCAGAACCAGGCACTATTTAATACCTAAAGATGAGTGAGTAGCAGTGCTGTAGATGAGATTGCAATACACTAGCATGCCATAGTTTGAGAAATTCACTTATCTTTGGTACTAACAAATCATCTACTGCTACCATTTGCTAATGATAAAGAAATGCATCTGGCTAAAATAAGAAAGATGCACTATAATTCCTGTTTTTCAAGCAATTTACCACTTTTCCCTAGGAATAAGAACAGATTATATGTCCAAGCACAAAGTATCATCCTATGTCAAATTCTGCAGAGAAGACTACCATTTCATTAAAGCTATATTTAAAGCACAAACACAACTGGACTAAAGAAGTTAATAACACATACAAAGTTCCCTATAGCTTTTAATCAATGAGTCTTTTTCCTGCAGTGTTATTCCTAAGAAAGCTGCTTAAAGTCCAAAGCCCAAAGCCTCTAATTTCATCTTGGCATGCATCCATTTATAAGCCCTAATCTCTGTATTAAGTAGAAATTCAAAGCACTGAAGCAAATGCTAGGAGCATAGAGGTCAAAAATCATCATGCAAACACAATATATATGTATAGCTTTCCAGCTGTTCTTATTGAACTACATCTCCCAACAGCCACTAGCTGGCAGAGCATGCTCAGGTTTACTGCCCAAGACTAGAAAACGCAAGAGGATACCAGTCTTTGCTGTTAAGATGAATTATGAAGTACAACACGTTATACAACTCGTAAGCAATTTTTTTACAGTCAAATTATCATTTTAAATCCATACAAGTCATTCACTTACAGTCTTCCTCTTTATTGTTCTTCCAGCTAAACCTTCAGCATCTGACAAACATTAGAATTTAATGTAAAATGTAAAGTATTTGTGTAATTTAAAAAAAAGATTATTAAGATAGTATAAGTAGGTAGAACTGGCTATCTTTCTGGATGTTTCTTTCTGCTACACCAACAAACTATAGGTATGGATTATTTGTAAAAATGAGCCAGTTGGAAAACGTTTAGGCTATACAATTAAGAATGTACAGTTCCTGATTAAAGCAACATGAATCCCATTATTCTATCATAAAGTCCAAATAGATGAGAGGCAATGTTATTGCTGACCTTCTTCCAAGAATAGTAGTTTTTTGGCTCTCTGACTTTAATACATTCTAAATCTTTGAACACTGAACAAGTATGCAGATTAAAGAGTCATAATGAATCAGAAATCCTAACCTAACTTGTTCCATTTTTTTTTAGCGAAATAGATCAAGAGTTGATCGTATTGAGAACCAGTTATTTTTATTGCTATTCCTAGAAGTAGAGGAACAAAATGAAGCCTGATTATTTACAGGACTCAAACATATGTGACCTGAAAAAAGCTGAGGTCATCAGAACACCGTTCTGTACAGTTAGAGGTTCTAACATGAAGGAGACACAGTGATCACACCATCCCTACATCCAGTATTTTTCATTCAGTGGTCTTAAGTATTTCCATATCATAAGCAATCTGTTTTTCCTTATTCTAGGTAATAAATCTATGACTTTAATTTAAATAACAATCAATTCAGCAATTCAAATGCAGAGTGCACATGTGATGGATACAAGTCATAAGCATTGGTTACCTCCACTGGAAACTATGTCAGAACCATCAGGAGATACAAATATCACAGGTAGCTGAAAGTATATGCAAATCTTAACTTTCACTGCAAAGGTAGAGTTTGTACATAACTTCACGACTTTCTATTAAATAAATTATGAGTTTGCATGGCATAGCAAGGTAGACAGTAGGGTTAAGCAGAACTTTTTCTGGACAAGTCAAGAATTACATACAAGGTAACCATCTCTGTAAGGTGCAGTTTAACAGGAGGAAAGTGGATTAGACAAACTCAAAATGTATGTTTTTTGGGGGCAGGGGGCAAAAAGTGGAGACTTTTTGTACTTCTTTATCTAGATTTAGGCAGAAAAGGAGGTTCCAAGTACAATCTAAACACAGGATTCATGAGTCGTCAACAGGAGATCAATCTGAAGACTAACAGCAATACTTATAAGTAGGGATGAGCTTCGAGTTCGAGTCGAACTCATGCTCGACTCGAACATTGGCTGTTCACAAGTTCACTGAACAGCGAACAATTTGGGGTGTTCGCGGCAAATTCGAATGCCGCAGAACACCCTTTAAAAGTCTATGGGAGAACTCAAAAGTGCTAATTTTAAAGGCTTATATGCAAGTTATTGTCATAAAAAGTGTTTGGGGACCCGGGTCCTGCCCCAGGGGACATGGATCAATGCAAAAAAAAGTTTTAAAAACGGCCGTTTTTTCAGGAGCAGTGATTTTAATAATGCTTAAAGTCAAACAATAAAAGTGTAATATCTCTTTAAATTTCGTAGCTGGGGGTGTCTATAGTATGCCTGTAAAGGGGCGCATGTCTCCCGTGTTTAGAACAGTCTGACAGCAAAATGACATTTCGAAGGAAAAAACCCATTTAAAACTACTCGCGGCTATTGCATTGCCGACAATACACATAGAAGTTCATTGATAAAAACAGCATGGGAATTCCCCACAGGGGAACCCCGAACCAAAATAAAAAAAAAAAAATGACGTGGGGTTCCCCCTAAATTCCATACCAGACCCTTAAGGTCTGGTATGGATTATAAGGGGAACCCCGTGCCAAAAAAAAAAAAAAAAAAAACGGCGTGGGGTCCCCCCAAAAATCCATACCAGACCCTTATCCGAGCACGTAACCTGGCAGGCCGCAGGAAAAGAGGGGGGGACAAGAGTGTGGCCCACCCTCCTGAACCATACCAGGCCACATGCCCTCAACATTGGGAGGGTGCTTTGGGGTAGCCCCCCATAACACCTTGTCCCCATGTTGATGAGGACAAGGGCCTCATCCCCACAACCCTGGCCGGTGGTTGTGGGGGTCTGTGGGCGGGGGGCTTATCGGAATCTGGAAGCCCCCTTTAACAAGGGGACCCCCAGATCCCGGCCCCCCCGTGTGAAATGGTAAGGGGGTACTTACCCCTACCATTTCACTAAAAAACTGTCAAAAATGTTAAAAATGACAAGAGACAGTTTTTGACAATTCCTTTATTTAAATGCTTCTTCTTTCTTCTATCTTCCTTCATCTTCTGGTTCTTCTGGTTCTTCCTCCGGCGTTCTCGTCCAGCATCTCCTCCGCGGCTTCTTCTATCTTCTTCTCCTTGGGCCACTCCGCACCCATGGCATGGGGGGAGGTTCCCGCTCTTCTCTTCATCTTCTTCTTCATCTTCTTCTCTTCTTCTCTTCTTCTCTTCTTCATTTTCTTCTCCGGGCCGCTCCGCATCCATGCTGGCATGGAGGCAGGCTCCCGCTGTGTGACGGCGTTTCCTCGTCTGACGGTTCTTAAATAACGGGGGGCGGGGCCCCCCGTACAGTTTTTTAGTGAAATGGTAGGGGTAAGTACCCCCTTACCATCTCACACGGGGGGCCAGGATCTGGGGGTCCCCTTGTTAAAGGGGGCTTCCAGATTCCGATAAGCCCCCCGCTCGCAGACCCCCACAACCACCGGCCAGGGTTGTGGGGATGAGGCTCTTGTCCTCATCAACATGGGGACAAGGTGTTTTGGGGGGCTACCCCAAAGCACCCTCCCAATGTTGAGGGCATGTGGCCTGGTACGGTTCAGGAGGGGGGGTGCACTCTTGTCCCCCCTCTTTTCCTGTGGCCTGCCAGGTTGTGTGCTCGGATAAGGGTCTGGTATGGATTTTTGGGGGGACCCCACGCTGTTTTTTTTTAAATTTTGGCCGGGGTTCCCCTTAATATCCATACCAGACCTGAAGGGTCTGGTATGGAATTTAGGGGGAACCCCACGTCATTTTTTTTAAAATTTTGGCCGGGGTTCCCCTTAATATCCATACCAGACCTGAAGGGCCTGGTATGGAATTTAGGGGGACTCCCACGTCATTTTTTTTTTTTAATTTTGGTTCGGGGTTCCCCTGTGGGGAATTCCCATGCCGTTTTTATCAATGAACTTCTATGTGTATTGTCGGCAATGCAATAGCCGCGAGTAGTTTTAAATGGGTTTTTTCCTTCGAAATATCATTTTGCTGTCAGACTGTTCTAAACACGGGAAACATGCGCCCCTTTACAGGCATACTATAGACACCCCCCAGGTACGAAATTTAAAGGGATATTACACTTTTATTGTTTGACTTTAAGCATTATTAAAATCACTGCTCCTGAAAAAACGGCCGTTTTTAAAACTTTTTTTTGCATTGATCCATGTCCCCTGGGGCAGGACCCGGGTCCCCAAACACTTTTTATGACAATAACTTGCATATAAGCCTTTAAAATTAGCACTTTTGATTATTCATGTTCGTGTCCCATAGACTTTAACGGTGTTCGCGTGTTCGAACGAACCTTTTTCCTGTTCGCATGTTCTGGTGCGAACCGAACAGGGGGGTGTTCGGCTCATCCCTACTTACAAGCACCACAACCTGTCTGAACATCATCCTCACCTAAGAAAAGTTTTAGGCCTGATCAAGTTAATTTTAGCTCCTGCTATTTTTACAGCCAGGGCATCTGGCAATGAAGCTATGGAAATGATTTATTAATCAAAGTACCAAAGCAATAAAATAAGTAAATTAGCTTTAAACGTGTTCAAAATATTACATCATCTAATTATTACAATTAACAACAGAAGTGATCTCCTAATACCACATGTAAAAAAACAGCAAAAGGTGTTTTAGTAAACTGTGAACATAAAAAAGAAAACTGCTGGTATCAAAGCTAGCTCCCATTTTCATTTTTTTTTTATATTTTACCGAAAGTTTTCAAACATTGTGCTTTCTTCTCTCACAAGAAACACTAGCTCTGCCATGTTTGCATTAGCCAGTGAGATGGAGTTAGAGATGAACTACAGTCAGATATAAAAGACATAAATGAATGCAGCTCTCTATTCAAGATCCCATTATTACATGCATTCTTTAAGTGTGAACAGTGCAAGTATCAGCCTCTTGCAGTCCATGCACAGCTGAGTTTAGGTAGAGAGACAGAGAAGCAACACAGGGAGCCAGCCAAACATGATGCAGTGCTCATGTACTGACAGAAGGATAGAATGACCGAGAGAGAAACTCATCAGTCTACTGATTCTCTGTTAAATGTCCAGTCACAGACAAGGTAATAGACAAGAGTTAAAGTGATTGGAATCCTGTGAAATGAAAAATGAACAGAGCATATCCTTCTATAGTGTACACTATCTTCAATACAAAGAACCAAGTATGATTTATATATGCTCTCCCATTTCTCTATCTGCATTAGTAACTTCTGACAGGTTATCCCAACACAACTTAATTTTGGACAGAGTGGAGAGGGATTAGAACACCTGTCAGTTTTTTATTGCAGTCTGTGCCCCCGTTAAGGAGATTCATCCTCTTTATTTGTCCTGTTTACCAATAGCATTGAAAGTGAAAGTAAAAGAAAATCCCAAATTGTAGTTTGTCCCCAGAAAAGTAATAGAGGGGAGATCTTCCAATGGGGACACTAATTCTGGTGGCCTGGTGGACCCTAAGGGTTTCCCTTAATTTGCAGGGATTTCCTCTCACTTCCTGTTTTGGCTATGGAACAGGAAGTGAAGGTAAGTTTCCCCAATTGGGTACAGATGGCAAAATATAGACCAATCCTCCCTTAGTTTACCCAAATTGAAAAAAAAAGTTTTATCTATAGTTCTACTTCAAAATTAGCTGCCCTTCATCACCCAGCCTTATGAAAATATTATCTGCCTTGCTGTCATGCTGATTCAATGGCTTCACTGACTTGAGAAAAATGTGGAGATCAGAAATTCTAACTTCACTTTGACCTCACTGGCTGCATGATTGCTGTGGGGCATAGGAGAAGAGAGTATTTAACCAAAGATGACTAAGCATTTATCACTTAAGGGAGAAGATCAGCAATGACAGCTTTCATATTTCTTCTAGCACGTTTCTTTAGGCAGGTGTTATAAGAAAAGAATTTAACCCAACCTCTTTGTTTTGACAGGCATCAGAATGTCATGCATTACTGATGCCCCAGGAGGTAGTGACAGAAAGACAGTGGCAGAAAGATTTGATGCATCCTAAGTTCCTACTCTGAAAATCCCTTTCCCGTTTACAAGGGGTGAGGGAAATCTGAGTTTCCATTTCCCTAAAATTTCAGCAATAATCAGGACATTTTAGAAAGATCTTGCCATTTTGGAGAAGGCGAAATAAGGTTGGTTTTTAGTTGTTTTTAAAAGGGACCTTAACCTCTCTGGTTAATTTACCTCCCCCCACACCTCCCCCACCACATTCTAATACTCCTCTTTTTTATTTTGCTATTTACATTTTTTATCCCTCCCCCCACCATCAGCTTCCTGGGATATCCACATTACATATCTCAAGAGGATGCAGGAGTAAAACAAACAACAGCTGAGCTGGCAAACATAATTTTGAGTCAGCTGTCTGAACCTAGAATTGATGAATTATATTTTTTCATTAACAGGGTAGGGTAGGCTACTCTACAATCGAAGGTGTCCAGGGACTACCCGATGTTGGTCCATGTGATTTTAAACTGCAATAAAAAAAATTGTTAAATCAGAAAAAAAATCTTTGTTTCAGTATTGCTGCCTCTCTTATTGTCTGTCCTGTTGTTACTACCCATTACCCCCTAGTACACGAGGCTCTGGTGTTTAGCTGCAGTTGGAGGGCACAGGCCTTGCTGTCATCTGCTTTGGCTGGGGGAGGCTGGCTGGTGCACTCAGCAATATGCCCCCAGAAATGCATGCCTGGAAGGCAGATTACTTGTGATCCGGGCATTTATGCCTAAAAACACACTGCCATAAATGTTCATACTGCTAGGTGCACCATCCAGTCCTGTCCAGCTTTGGCAACTGTCAGACTTTTATAGAGTTGGACAGGCTGCCAGCAGTGCAGCAAGCCTGCGCTCTCCACCCACAGCTACATGCCAAAGCTGCATGCACCAGGGCTAAAAGCCCAGTGTGCATCAGTCCTTATGTAGTATATGTCCTTCCTCACCCACCCGCTAATTAGTACTCACTGATTGACCTGTTTTTATTTTGCCTTACACACTCTACATGCTCTCTTCCTTGCAAGGTGTCTGATATACAGTATGTGTCCTAACTGTTTACCAGGTTTCAGCCTGGATTTTCACTAAAGATGTAGTTTTGTTTATAGGGTTGTATTACCTCTTAGTGAGGTTTTACTCTTTCAAGCAGAAAATAGATAACTCATTGTCCTGCCCTCACCCTTCACCTGCTGCTCAGCAGTTTTCTCCAAGCAGCTGTTTTAGCAACCCCACCAAGGTAATCGTCACTGAATAATAGGTTAGGTAGGGAACCCTCATCATTTTACATAAAAAAACCTTGACCTAGGCCTCCAATGCTCCTGGATTCTAGTAGCCTTCAAGCAATCAATTGTTGTTAACGATGTATGGGATTGGTCTAGGTCATTTATACATACCAGTAGCTTGTTCTGATTACAACAATTTAATTATGTATTTTATAAATATGTCTTTATGAATTTATAAAGATAAAAATGTGTATTTTTTAAAATTGGTGCCTATAAAGTCCATGTTTTCCAGTTTATTCTTGTGCATCTTTAAAATAACTATTTTTAACCACTTAAGGACCGGAAGATTCTCCCCCTTAATGACCAGGCCATTTTTTGCGATACGGCACTGTGCCGCTTTAATTGACAATTGCGTGGTCGTACACCGCTTTACCCAAACAAAATTGATGTCCCTTTTTTCCCACAAATAGATCTTTCTTTTGGTGGTATTTGAACACCCCTGTGGTTTTTATTGTTTGCGCTATAAACAAAAAAAGAGCGTCAGTTTTGAAAAAAAACAATATTTTTTTACTTTTTGCTATAATAAATATCCCCAGAAATGTTTTTAAAAAACCCATTACTTCATCAGTTTAGGCCAATATGTATTCTTCTACATATTTTTGGTAAAAAAAAAATAAGCGTATTATTATAGCGTCTACAAACTATGGGAAAGATTTATGGCATTTTTATTACATTTTTTTTACTAGTAATGGCAGTGATCTGTGATTTTTTAGTCATACTGCGACATTGCAGTGGACAGATTGGACACTGCTGACACATTTTTGGAACCATTGACATTTATACAGCGATCAGTTCTATAAAAATGCACTGATTACTGTGTAAATGTCACTGGCAGGAAAGGGGTTAACACTAGGGGATGATCAAGGGGTTAAGTGTTACCTAGGGAGGTGTTTCTAACTGTATTGGAATGGGACTGACTGGGGGAGGAGACATATTGCTGTTCCTACTTACTAGGAACAAACAATCTGTTTCCTCTCCCCTGTCAGAACAGGGATTTTTGTGTTTACACAAATTCCCGTTGTGGCTTTCGTGCCCGTGATTGCCCCCTGGCCACGCGCATCGGTCTCCCACCGTGCAGTGCGTGCGAGCATTCGGCGACACGCAAACTCCTGCTATGGCTCTTAAAGGGGCCGAAGTACGGGTACAATGTTTTGCGGTAACAGACCACTTTGCCGACATAAATGTGTGTGAGCCGGTCGGCAAGTGGTTAAAGAGTCTGGAATTAAAAATTAAATCATTACTTTTAACATGGTAGATCTTCAGATGCGTCAGTGCAGTGAAAGCAGATCTCCACCTTTCTAAGGCTGCCTACCTTGATCTAGAATAGATCATTTTTAGATGTGTCTAAAACAGATCTTTTTGAGATTTGTAGAGAACAGATCTTTTTGAGATTTGTAAAGAACAGATCCTTTTTAGGTGTGTTTTGAGGCTAAAAAGGATTGTGAGTTAAATGTATGGAACTTGGGAGGTTTGTATTTGCAATGTGACTTTAAATTTAAAGCTGTATGTTGAACAGATTTGCTCAGATGGTCAAATAAAGAGTAATATATGAGATAATAAAAGCCCATCTTGAAGATGTGATGGCATGTGAAAATGCCTATGGTCATGTGATCTAAGCTTGAAAATAAAAAAGGCCAATCTGAGCTCTGCTACTCTCCTTCAGCAAAGATCCCAATTTAATTCTAGACTATTGGTCATATAACCAGAACAGGATAGAATCCAGTACAGCATTTTATTTCAAAAGAGGTATTTAAAATCTTAAATTATTCTTTATTTATTCACCCTATCAAGACTGTTACCATAGCTGTAGTTCACCATTTCAGTATAGTTCCTTTCATAGAATTGGTAAAACATGTGTCCCTCTTTACTGACCAAGTATATCTCTTGAAATCTTGGCTTTAGAAACTAAAAATGAAAAAAAAAAAGTATAACTAAATATTGTGGTGCATAGCAGTATGCTTTATACTGTTGAACCAATATGACAATCTTTCTAATGCTATGAACTTAGCAAGAAACCCTGATATGTGCAAAACTGCATGTCCTTCTTAGCATTTTTGCTGGACTGCATATCCTAAAATTGTCCTCTATAAAAGCACAACAAAGAGAACTTGATGGGACAAATCCTACTACTAATTTTCTACCTTTAAACGGCAATCCTAATGAACGCCGCTGCCGAGAACAAGGTAAAACAAATACTAGTCTCTGATTCCCTGAAAGAGCTACAACAGTTCAGACTGTAAAAATGCAGCTGGGTCTCATTAAAACTACATTCACAGGTGTAGCCGAGGACAGGAGGATCTGTACATCTGTGAAACACTAGTTCAATCGTAATGGTGGCTATAATGTTACAAAACACCAGGGCTGGAACAATGGAATGTTATTTTATTGTTTAATGTATCATAATGTCAATCTCCCATCTGTTTTACGGCTCTGAAACTAAGATAAAATGACGGAATAGAAAATGGTAAATGTAATCAGCAGATTGGTGTCATAGAGCTTTACAGACTGCAGCCAGCCCCATAGCCTTTCTGTAATAAAGTAAGATTACTTCTCTGCAAATCAATA
The DNA here is from genome assembly GCF_042186555.1 of Aquarana catesbeiana. NCBI lineage: Eukaryota > Metazoa > Chordata > Amphibia > Anura > Ranidae > Aquarana > Aquarana catesbeiana. Next base: position 169,038,269 of record NC_133327.1, on the reverse strand, counting down.
TCACTGTTTTATAGAATGTATTATATGTGATTAAGCTGATATTTTGAAACTAGGAAATCTGCAAACCGGTTTATTAATCTCCAAATAAAGCAACTGGAAATGGAATTGGCTGTCTAGTCTTCTTGATCTCTTGCTTATTGAGATCAGTTCAACAATTCATTCTTCAGATCCAGATAATAGGTTACCATACACAGTCTTGAGAAAGTGTGAACAAAGTTGAGGAAATTAACAAAGAGTGGTGCAAGCATAATGCTTGCACCACTCTTCTAGACATAAAACATTGTAGCAGATGGTGCTCCTTATTAAGAAAAAGAGAACTCTTGTTAATTAAGCAGGATCGGTTCTCTGTTCTTTTATGTCTATGACAAACACAGCACAGAGAACAGGAGAGCTGGAGTTGTATGCCCTGATCTCTCTGCCCATCCCGCCCCCACTCAGCTCAGAGTGGGAAAAAGGTGGAAGGTTGTTAACCCTTTAGGATCTGCTCATGTAGTTGCTGATAGTTCAATACCTATTTGCCAAGGTCATACTAATTACCTCTGCTAAATAAATGTAGACCCTGTGCTAATTTCTATTGCACTCTGAAATACAGTGAAATAGCAGGCATGGTGCAGATAGACCTAAACTAGAAATACCTGGTGACCCTGCCAGTCCCACTGCTTTCCTATTCAAAACTGACCACACTAGGCATGATAGCAGCGCATGGTCAGTTTTCTGGCTGAGCTGGGAACTCAGCCTGCTCTCCTCCAATGATCAGGCTTGTCCTGACAAGCCCCCCCCATCCACTCAGCCATTCACTAAGAAGACCAGTGTGCTGCTGCTCCCCCTTTCTAAGATTTCAACGCAGCTGAGAACAGAGTTTATGTGATCACTTATAAAAAAGAGAAGAAAAGATATTTACAACGATATATATATATATATATATATATATATATATATATATATATATTTATATATATATATATATATATATATATATATATATATATATATATATATATATACATATATACACACATACAGTATCTCACAAAAGTGAGTACACGCCTCACACTTTTGTGTATGGTCTTGGCCACCGTGCTGCCATTCAATTTCAGGATCTTGGTGATCTTCTTATAGCCTAGGCAATCTTTATGTAGAGCAACAATTCTTTTTTTCAGATCCTCAGAGAGTTCTTTGCCATGAGGTGCCATGTTGAACTTCCAGTGACCAGTATGAGAGAGTGAGAGTGATAACACCAAATTTAACACACCTGCTCCCCATTCACACCAAAGACCTTATAACACTAACAAGTCACATGACACCGGGGAGGGAAAATGGCCAATTGGGCCCAATTTGGACATTTTCACTTAGGGGTGTACTCACTTTTGTTGCCAGCGGTTTAGAAATTAATGGCTGTGTGTTGAGTTATTTTGAGGGGACAGCACATTTACACTGTTATACAAGCTGTACACTCACTACTTTACATTGTATCAAAGTGTCATTTCTTCAGTGTTGTCACATGAAAAGATATAATAAAATATTTACAAAAATGTGAGATCCACAAATGTATATATCCACAAATGTTTTGCTTTTCATTTCTATTCTAAACTGAATGGATTGTTTTACAAGGTGATCGTTTACATTCACTTTAATTCCCTTATATGTGTTAAAGTGTATGCAAATCCAAAACAATTTTTATTTATTTTTGCATAGTGTGGGAAGTGTTAAGTCATGCTTTTTTGGCTGTCTGTGTTCCCACTGTGTCCCAAGTGAACATTGCCACTAAAGCAGAAGCAGATGGGCAATACAAAATTTTACTGTTGTTCGCCAATATAGGAGAAGGTAGGAAATTTGTACAAAAGGGACACCTGTTCTGGTGACAACTGTCTGAGAGGGAAATTCCCCTCACTTTGGCAGGATTTCTTTTCACTTTCTGGTGTGTTTCCAGGACAGGAAGCTAAAGGTAAATCTCCCCTATGGGATACAGACAGATAAAAAAACAACCAACATAACAATAGTTTTAAACATGCCTTCTTCTATCCTTTATGTAAAGGTAAATAAAGGCTCTAGTAATAGAAACATTTTAAATTGCCATTGGCATTAGATTTTACTATGTTCTCATATTATAATTTGAGTCAGAGAACAGTCCATAGCTTTGTTTTATATTTATTAAGGGGTTAATAACTTGAATAGGGATGGGGAGTTATGGGATGCCCACTTTACTTCAGCTCCCTTCAGGGACAACTTTCTATATACATCTATATACAGTCTCCTTCACTTTCCTCCTGCACACACGGTTGCTCCAGCTGAATCACTTTGAGATGATCTGACAGGCTCCCAGTCAGATTGTAGCATCAGCCCATTACAGGCAGGAACTTGCAGCCTCCTTTAAGTGTAGCTCAAATGCATTGAAATAGCATGTAACTTCTCCCCTGTGGCCACTGATCCCAGCACCACCTCTCCGGGCACTGCCAACCCACCTGGCTGCAGCTGCCCCTTTCACCAGCCCTCCTGGCTGCCTCTTAACATAAATCCACCCAGCTGACTCTCAGGAGATCTTGCAGGGAAAGGACTGAAGACTTAAGCCCACCGCTGTCTTCAAGGGAGTCCCCAACAGTGTTACACTACTCACTCTGTCCTCTCTTGCTTCCATGCCTCCAGGAAAGCCTCCTCCCTTTGGCAGGATCCTTTCAGCACCCGAGCCCTGGCCCAAGGCAGGTCACCCCCCCCTGACTAGGGGCACCTCTAAAGGCCAGCGACAGCCTCCTTAACACTGTATCTCCATCTTCCACTCAACTGCCCCCGTTAACATGGCCCATGTCTATTTATGAGGCGCTCTCTGCCCCCTGCCAGCCCACCACTGGGGATTGGCTGAGGCCTCATAAATATTCAAGGCAGCTCCTTCCTAACCCCCTCCCTCTAGTTCTAGAAGATTCTCCGAACTTCCAGACCAGAGGGAGGCACCAGAGACCTGCCAGGATTAGTCATTCAGCCCTGACCTCCAATAAACCCTGACCCAAATAAGACTCACCAGCTTAAAGTGAATGTAAACCCCAAAACATATCTGTTACAGCAGAGGATGTCATTTCATCTGTGCCCAATCTTGCCATGAAAAGTAAATCCAGCTCTGAGCAATCCTCTTATCTTTCTTCAGTAAGATAAAAACGGACAAACAGAGAAATAGGTGTCTGTTCTTCCCCCTTGCTGTGAGTGACAGGTGACTTCCTTATCTCATGCACAAGTGTGAGAGAGGCATTCTGTGTACTTCCCACCCCCCTCCTTTCTTCTCCAGCTCTCCCAGAATTGGCTGCTCCACACCTCAGCATGATTGGGCATGCTGAAGTCATGTGGTGACTTTCCTGGGTGTTGACTGGATGTTAGTGATCATGGGACATAATCCACGAGACCAGCAGAAGTTCAGAGTAAGAAATATTTATAAAAATATAGTAAAGGTCTTGCAACCTACCAAATCAAAGTTCCCCTATCTTATAATAGTATAATGACAGCTGCTAGCACTAATCACGTTCCACACTGACGTGTAAGAATCACTTATAAATAAATAAATCATGTGCTGCGCTATCCCCTTAATAATCTGCTGAACCTGCAGCAAAAACCTAAAAAAACTAAATAGTTATAAAGTAATGTACCTATAAATCAAATCCAAGAATATAATAATAACATATAAGCGACTAAAGCCATCATTCAGCTTTCAACATCATACAGCGTGAATATATACATGTATCATAAAATATAAATATTGATACAAAAGTGAACTATAAAGTGCTCAAGTGCGTGTAAGTCCGTGATACTCAGGATGTTTTCAGTGTCCTTAATACAGCAATAATAAACGTGACTTGATAGGTGATTGTGAATATAGCAATCTGCAGCAGTGATTACACTCAGGTGCTCCCCACCCCAAGATAATGGCCACTCACCTCAGAGCGCGTGACCTCGCAATTAAGTTTGGTCAATACATGCTTTTGAATCATCAAAATGGATTCCAGGTCAGGTTGCAAGGTCCAAACACTGCTCAAAGATGTAGCCTCTTTTTGTGTTTGGACCTTGGACCTTTGGACCAAAAGATGCACAGGGATCCTGTGCACTTCGCACTGGAGCTGCTGCGGAGATGTATGAACCAGCTCCATAGAGAGCAGGTCAAAATCTCCTGCTATGCGAATTGGGTGCGGGGAAACCCGTATCCAATTCGCACTGGTGTGAACCCAGTCTAAAGGTTTCAGATAAACAAAGTAGCAGATAGGTAGCTTTTGGAGCATGATATGCATTACACCTGTATGTTTGGTGTAACATGTAACACGTAACATGCTCCAGCATGCTCCAACCCCCCTTCCCTTACCCTGTGACAGCGGGTGGGTTCCTCTCCCCATACCCACTGCCATATTTGAAATTGGAACAACATAAATCTGTACATGAGAAAACTACAAGTCCCGTCGTCCACTGCAGCAGATGGCTTGTAGTTCTCAATGGACTGTGAGTGTACTGATGAGCGCCCTTGTAGTCCACTAATAAGTCATCCAGCTTTCTAACAGAAAGCCCAAATAGAGGTCATGTTTCCAGGAGCCTAACATTGCATCTTTGCTTCACTGATTGTTATTAATTAGGGGGTTAATAACACAATGTTCTGCTGGCTCCTGTACAAGAAAGAATAAATACACATTTTTTCCTGCAAAAATCTGTGCATATATCTGTGTTATTATTATTAGCAGTAAGGTGAACGTAGCCTTTGGGATAATCCATAATGTTTTGAAAACTAGTTGCCACGTATTAAATGTTTATTGGTAAAACAAAGATTTTATGCTTATAGGAAAAAAAAACACATTAAAGCATCACTATAAACATTTTTAAACTTAAAGCAAGATAAAATAAAATTGACCCAGAACCTTCTCTTCAAACACATCATAGGCACACAAATTGGTATAATTCAGGAGATAAAGATGGTGTTGGCCTGAAAGGAAAACATAGCCCAGAAATTTGCATATGGAATAGAATCTAGAAGAAAGTCTTTGCTAGGTTTGCAATGTCATTTGTAACTTGAAAATTCTTTTTTTTTTAAGCAAGATGCATATCCGAGATGATGATTAGACAGCAACATCAAACACTGCGAATGTGTAAGCTTTTTCCTGATAAGAAAACTGACCTGAGACCTGATTGCTGTGACTTTCTATTCCTGACAAAGGTCATTGCCAATAGTTGTTCTTGACTGAATGTAATTATCTCAAGCAGCCAGAGAGACTGGTTAAATATCTTCATTCAAGGTTACCGCCCACCTCTCTAAAATCACACAAATGGGTACTATCAAACAAGTAATTGCTGGACTGACAACGTATATGCAAGTGCAAAAGATTTTCTCTGTAAGTCTAATGGAAAGTGTGAACCACATACCCTAAATACGTAATACACTTGCAGGGCCATTTGAAGGAATTTGGGGGCCCCGAGCAAAATGGACATGGAGGATCCACCAACCACAACCCCCCCCCCGCACGCACGCAAAGCCTACAGGAATCACAGCATAGCGATACAGTTTAGGTTCACCAACACTTTATATAAATAAAAAAGGTTTACAGTGCAAATACTGCTGTTGCATAAAATGTGAACATTTTCAATAATTGAACATTTGCAAAAATACACCACTGTACCATAAAATTAAATATACATTAAAAAAATGCACAATAGCTAAATCCAACATACTTAAAACACACGCATATCTCATATCTAATGAGGAGAGCAAAAAAGAAAGATTTACCATAGCTTTACCATAGAAACAATTACCATAGCTTTCTTTCCATTTTCTTTCTTTATCATCCCATTTACATCTTATTGCTTCTTTTTTGAATCAGGTAATATGTATTAAAGCGTTTTGCAAACATGTACAAAGCAGAGAAAAGACTCTACAGTATGTACTGTAGAGCCTTTTCTCTGCTTTGTAATTTTTTTCAAAAAGCTTTAATAAATATTACCTGATTCAAAAAAGAAGCAATAAGATGGAAATAGGATGGTAAAGAAAGAAGAAAATGGAAAGAAAGCTATGGTAATTGTTTTTATTATGGTCAGCAAGCTACCGTATTTTTATTACTAAATGGGTCTTGATGACTGCCCCCCCCTTACTACTCGCCCCCTGTGTTCTTTTTAGCCCCCCTCCCTACCGCGTACCGCGCAGCAGGAGATTCAGTTTTCTGTTCCCGGCCGGACTGAAAGGAAGTGAGCACTCCTGTCAGTCTGGCCGGGAACAGGAAACTGAATCTCCTGTACAGGCAGGGCTGGTGCAAGGATTTTTGACACCCTAGGTGAAACCTAATTTTGCTGCCCCATTGGCTCCACCCCTGACCCGGAGGCTGGCCCATTGGGGGGCACTGTCAGGGAAATGGCCGTGTTGTGGGCAATTCCGCCAGTAACTATCATGGTTGCGCCAGACGAGTTTCCGTGCACACACACGCGCACGCCCTGATCTTGTGGGCACACACCCCCAGCCTTTAAACCTGCCACTGACACTTGCAGTTTGCTGGATTATCAAACAGCTTCCTGTGTTCCTGTGCCCTGTATTCCCTGAAGACCCCTGGTTTGACCTCTGCTTGGCTTGACCTGTGTTCCTGTTTATCTCCTCACTCTGACCCCGGCTTGGCTGACTACTCTCTGAACTTCTGCCCTCTGTGTATGACCCGGCTTGTTCCTATAACTTTCTCGGACTGTCTTCTGGTATCTGATCCCTGGCCTGGCTGCGGACCCTGTTCCTGGTTTTCCCTGCTATTGCTACTCAAGACTTCTCTCCACACAGCTGCCACAGCTACTTAAAGCCTACCAGCCAGCTTGAATTATCCCTGGCAACCCGTGCACCTTTAGACATCGCATCCCCTGTATCAAATCCAGGGAAGCGCTGCACTCAGCCGCAAGGGACGCCCTCTCAGCAACCCGGCCTCACACCACAGACTTGACAGTATAATCCAGCCATGACTGAGGCCGGCAGAGGTGCCTCCCCATTAGAGGCTTTGTGTCAACAAGCCACTATTCTGACCCAAGCAGTTCAGAAGTTACAGGAAGGCTATCTTTAACTAACGGATAAGTTGCAACACCTGTCAGAGTCATCTGCTCATAAACAACCCTCTGCGGCTCCTTTGATGATGTTCCCGCCTCCAGAACCTCGAGTTCCCATTCTGGAGCGATCCCCGGAGACCGGAAGAAGTTCAGATCCTTCAAAACTGCCTGCTTACTGTACCTAGCTCTGCAACCCCGGACTTTTGCTTTAGAGATGTGAAAGTTGGGTTCCTCATCTCTTTGCTGTCCGATGAACCTCAGGCCTGGGCCCATAACTTATGGGAACAAAAGAGTCCAGTCATTTGCACGGTGGACACATTCCTGGTGGCTATGGCACAACTCTATGAGGATACCCAGCGTACTGCCACCGCTGAAGCCGCCCTGCATTCTCTGCAGCAGGGTAGGCGACCAGTAGAGGACTATACCGTGGACTTCCGTCGGTGGTCCGCAGACACAGCCTGGAATGAGGCAGCTTTGCTACACCAGTTCCGCCTAGGACTCTCTGAATCCCTCAAAGACGAGTTGGCCAGGATCGGGATTCCCACTACACTTGAGGGTCTCATCCAATTATCCATCCAACTGGAGCGACGTTTGCGGGAGAGACAGTCTGGACGATCACGAACCTGCAGACCCGCCAGTTCATCCACCCTTGGATCAGTTCCTAAGCAGATTGGTCTGTTACGTTCCGCACTCACTCCTGATGAAAGACGTCATCGTATCCTCGGCAATCTCTGCCTCTATTGCGGAGGAGACGGACATTACCTATGTGACTGTCCCAGAAGGTCCAAGAAGCCACCCATCTACTCTCCAGTGTATTTCCATTTTTTCGGGACTTCTCCCTCACAATTTTTTCTCCCCATTACACCGCAGTTGGGAGAAGAAGAGATCCAGCTCCAGACTATAATCGATTCTGGAGCATGTAGTTGCTTTGTGGACTTGAACCTGGCAAGCAACCTTAGATTGCCCCTTCTCCACAAGAAATGGGGTCTGGAAGTCTGTTTAGCAGATGGCACATTACCTAATTCTGGCCTTGTTACTCTAGAGACTGCTCCTCTCGTTATTACTTCTCCCAATGGCCATCGGGAATTTATATGTTTTGACGCCTTGAGCTCACCTATGTCTCCAATTATCTTGGGTATTCCTTGGCTCCAAGCCCATAACCCCCAGATCGATTGGATCAAGAAGGAAGTCCTGTTCGCTTCCCCCTGTTGCCAACAACATTGTCTCACCCCTGAATCCAGAGATACCACCAGTTGTCTGACAGTCCAGTCTGTATCCCTCACTAACCAGGATGTACCATGAATTCCTGGTCGTCTTTGATAAGAGAAAAGCCGATGTTCTACCACCACACCGGCCATATGATTGTCCTATCGAACTGCTCCCAGGGGGCGAGATTCCATTTGGACGTATATTCCCCCTCTCTGAAGTGGAATTAGGAACGCTACGACAATACATAGACGAAAACCTGGCAAAGGGCTTCATCCGTCCCTCTTCCTCTCCTGCCGGTGCTGGCATTTTCTTTGTCGAAAAAAAGGATAAGACTTTAAGACCATATGTGGACTATAGGGAACTAAATAAGATCACCATAAAAAAACGATATCCACTTCCACTGGTTTCTGAACTCTTCCAGAGACTTCGTTCAGCTCAAGTATTTACCAAACTCGACCTCCGGGGTGCCTACAACCTCGTTCACATCCGTGAGGGCAATGAATGGAAGATGGCATTCAGAATGAGGTTCGGGCACTTTGAGTATTTGGTGATGCCGTTTGGGCTCTGTAACGTTCCGGCTACTTTCCAGCACTTCGTGAACAACATCTTCCGGGAATATCTTGACTACTTCGTCATCATCTATCTGGATGACATCCTTATATTTTCAGCCACCTTGGAGCTCCATCGGACTCATGTAAAAACAGTATTACTCACACTAAGGAAACACGGACTTTATGCGAAAGCTGAGAAGTGTGACTTTGAAAAGAAATCAATACAATTCCCAGGGCTCATCATCTCTACTAGTGGTGCAGCTATGGACCCACAAAAAGTGCAGGCCAACTCCGTCAGATAAGAAGGGGGTACAAAGGTTTGTGGGCTTTGCAAACTTCTATAGAAGGTTTACAAGGAACTTTTCTTCCATAATTTCACCCATAACCCAAGTGACCCGTTTACATGTTCGTTTCCTGTGGTCCCCTGAAGCCCAATCTGCTTTTGAGAAACTGAAATCTTTCTTTACCTCTTCACCAATTCTTCAACATCCTGATCCTGCCCTGCCTTTCATTTTAGAGGTAGATGCCTCGGAGGTAGCTACAGGAGTAGTACTTTCTCAGCGCCTGGGACCCAAGTCTCTGCTTCACCCTGTGGCCTTTTCTTCCCAGAAAATGAGCCAGCATGAGAGAAATTACGATGTAGTGATCGTGAGCTCCTGGCCATCAAGACAGCCTTAGAAGAGTGGAGATACCTTCTTGAGGGAGCCACGCACCCTATAATGATATTCACTGATCACAGAAACCTCGAGTACCTCCGCACTGCCAAACGCCTGAGACCCCGTCAAGCTCGCTGGGCTCTGTTCTTTTCATGATTTAACTTCCACATCACCTACCGCCCTGGCTCCAAGAACGGAAAGGCCAATGCTTTATCCCGAATGTTCCCTGATACTCCAGAAGAAACAACATCCAGCATGATCTTGTCTCCACAGAACTTTCTTTTGATTCAACCCGATCTAAGGTCTTCTCTTGAACAGGCCTCCCTCCAATGCCAGGAACCAGAGACTTCCTCTCTAAGAAACCAGGGGGGGTATCTATGGTACCGGGACAAGATCTTGTCCCACAACAAGCCAGAATCCAGGTCTTGCAAACTTCACATGATCATCGACTTGCTGGCCACTTTGGAGTATGGGAAACCAGGGATCTTATTCAGTGATCCTTTTGGTGGCCTACCTTGAAATCTGATTGCAAGAAGTATGTTAGCTCCTGCACTACCTGCCAGCAAAACAAGGGGTCCAACATTAAGTCTTGGGGTCTGCTACATCCTTTGCCAGTACCAGAACAACCATGGAAGAATATATCTATGGACTTCATAGTAGAACTGCCCCCCTCCGAAAGATTAACAACGATCCTAGTTGTTATAGACCGTCTGTCCAAGATGTCACACTTCGTGCCTATGACAGGTACTCCTTCTGCTGCAGACACAGCAAAAGCATTCATAAAAGAGATAGTCAGACTTCACGGCCTTCCTGATAACATCGTGTCTGATAGAGGGGTCCAATTTACTTCCTGATTTTGGAGAGAGATTTGCAAAGTTTTGTCTATTGAAGTATGCCTATCCTCTGCCTATCACCCCCAGAGCAATGGTCAGACTGAAAGGACTAATCAGACCTTAGAGCAATATCTACACTGTTTCTGCTCCATTTCCCAGGATGACTGGTCCTCGCTACTCCCTTGTGCAGAGTTTGCATACAATAATTCAGTACACTCAACCACCAATCAATCACTGTTCTGGGCCAACTATGGGTTCCATCCTTCATTTCTACCTAACGTCATCCCCGAGACCTCAGTCCCGGCAGCTCAAGACAGGATAAAATCCATTCAGGCTAATTATCAAACCCTTCCGGTTAACCATGCAAAAAGCTCAAGAGGACTACAAGGAACAATATGACAAGACGAGGGGAGAGAGCCCTAGATTTAAGGTTGGAGATGAGGTTTGGCTCTCCTCTGCAAATCTTAAACTTCCTTGTCCCTCCCGGAAGTTGGGACCAAGATTTATTGGCCCATTCAAGATTAGACGGGAGATTAACCCAGTAGCTTTTGAACTGTCACTTCCGAGTTCTTACAAGGTGCACCCTGTGTTTCATGTTTCCCTACTTAAAGCTGTTATCTCTAGTCCTTTTTCAGGAAGAGAAGAAGTTCCTCCGCCTCCAGTTTCTGTGGGAGATGAGACAGAGTTCGAAGTTGAAGCCATCCTGGACTGCCGCTGGAGAGGTAGGATCATTCAATTTCTTGTGGAAGGGTTTCCCGGCAGAAGAAAGTTCTTGGGAACCTGCAGCCAAAATACATGCTCCTAGACTTCTGCAGAGATTTCGAGTTTGTTACCCCGAAAGATGGGCCTGGTTGGCCATACGGAGGCTGCCCCTGGGGGGGCACTGTCGGGGAAATGGCCATGTTGTGGGCAATTCTGCCAGTAACGTCATGGTTGCACCAGACGAGTTTCGGTGCACGCATGCAGATGCGTGATAGCCAGGCCACGGCAGTCCGTGCATGCCAGTGCGTGCACACACGCACGTGCGCACGCCATGATCTTGTGGGCACACCCCCCCCAGCCTATTTAAAAATGCCACTGATACTTGCAGTTTGCTGGATTATCAAACAGCTTCCTGTGTTCCTGTGCCCTGTATTCTCTGAAGACCCCTAGTTTGACCTCTGCTTGGCTTGACCTGTGTTCCTGTTTATCTCCTCACTCTGACCCCGGCTTGGCTGACTACTCTCCGATCTTCTGCCCTCTTTGTATGACCCGGCTTGTTCCTGTACCTCTCTCGGACTGTCTTCTGGTATCTGATCCCTGGCCTGGCTGTGGACCCTGTTCCTGGTTTACCCTGCTATTGCTACTCAAGACTTCTCTCCGCACGGCTGCCACAACGCACTCTAGCTACTTACAGCCTACCAGCCAGCTTGCATTATCCCTGGCAACCCAGGCACCTTTGGGCATCGCATCCCCTGTATCAAATCCAGGGAATCGCTGCACTCAGCCGCAAGGGACGCCCTCTCAGCAACCCGGCCCCACACCACAGACTTGACATTATGTTTTAAAAATGTTTACAAGTTACCAGTTTAGAGTTACAGAAGAGGTCTAGTGCTGGAGTTATTGCTCTCGCTAGAATGTTTGCAGCGATACCTCACATGTGTGGTGCAAACACTGTTTACATATGTGGGCATGGCCTACGTATGTTTTCACCACTGTGTGCAAGCACTGGGGGACAGGGGCGCGTTAACATTTTATTATTATTATTTATTTTATTACATTTTTTATTTTTATATATATAACCAAGCAGCTCCACACAGACCAGCATGGACCGTGGAACAGGAAGTGATGTCACCGGCATCTGATTGGACCTAGGCAATCAGGGCTGCAGTGATGAAAGGCTATGCGTTCAGAGCTGACTGCTCCTTCTATTGGCCATTGTGGAGCTGCTTGGTTCCTTTGCTCCTGGAGAAATACTGTGATCCATTCCAGCCAGCTGCTCAATCCTTTCCAGCTATCCGGAACAGTTGTGGAACCCACAGAGCCATGTGGACTGCACTTTTCCTTTGAGGAGCATGCATCTTCTATCATCTTGTGTTTTCAATCTTACCCTTTTAAAGTCATCATTTTAATACTACACTCAGGCCAGAGCCTCCCCCTCCCTGTTTTTTCCTTACATGTCTTGCAGAGTTCTGGACACACTCTGAAGGAAGACTGTCTTCCTTTTTAACTCTTAATACCCCTTTCTATGGATACATCACCATCCAGCTATTACAGCCATACTATACCCCTAAGGATTATTCCATCGGGAGCACCAGATAAACACTGACTATACTGTCCTCGGGTTTGTGTGGGTGCTCTCTGTTTATCTGCTACAATCTAAAATCATACTTTTGTGTTAACTGGCTTTCTCCCAAAACTCACCATAGTGTGTCTATGTGGGTGGTAATGACATCATGAGCAAAAAAAATGAACAAAGTCCATTGGCATAGCGTAGGGATTTCTTTGATAACGAACTAAAAAGTAGAAAGATATGCATAGATGTGAAATCAGGCACGTTTCACGGTAAAGTCCCTGAAATGCATTTCTCACAACCTGGTTACGCTTCACGTGGTTAGGCAGGAGGTGAAGTAAGCTGACCGGCAACCAAGAGGGAAGGAGAAAAGGACAAAGGAGACAGTTATGAAACAGGGGTGTCCTACAAGTGATTCACTACCCTGTTTGGACCGTATGTCAGTGGCCACGTACTACATGATTGAGTTATGGTTTAAACTGATAAATGGCTGCTTTCACATCTATCATTGTAAGTGGATTTCCATTGTAATGGTTTATTTATATTTAAGAAGGCTCTACACTATGCCAGTGTGTTATATCCTTTTTTTTTTTTTTATAGCATATTAAGCGATCTTGTCTTTTCGCCAAGCGCTAGGCTGAAACTGAGCTAAATAAGGTTTTTCAGAGAATTTTTATACTATATTTTATTACATAGTTACATAGTTACATAGATGGTGAGGTTGAAAAAAGACACAAGTCCATCAAGTCCAACCTGTGTGTTTGCTTTTATGTCAGGATTACATTGTATGTCCCTGTATGTTATGGCCATTCAGGTGCCTATCTAATAGTTTTTTGAAATGATCAATTCCCCCCACTGAAGCCACTGCTTGTGGAAGAGAATTTCACATCCTTACCGCTCTTACAGTAAAGATCCCTGTATGCAGTTTGGGTTTAAACCGCTTCTCTTCTAATTTTAGTGAATGGCCGTGTGTCTTTTTAAATTTCCTTTCACAAAAAAGTTTTAACCCTATTCTGAGGTCACCAGTACAGTTTTTGTAAATTGAAATCATATCCCCTCTCAAGCGTCTCTTTTTCAGAGAGAATAAATTCAATGCTAGTAATCTTTCCTCATAACTAAGGTCCTCCAGTCCCTTTATTAGCTTTGTTGGCCTTCTCTGGACACTCTCCAGTTCCAGTACATCTTTCCTGAGGACTGGTGCCCAGAACTGGATGGCATACTCCAGGTGCGGACAGACCAGAGTCCTGTAGAGTGGGAGAATTATCGTTTTATCTCTGGAGTTAATCCCCTTTTTAATGCATGACAATATTCTGTTTGCTTTGCTTGCAGCAGCTTGGCATTGCATGCCATTGCTGAGCCTATCATCTACTAGGACCCCCAGGTCCTTTTCCATCCTCGATTCCCCCAGAGGTTCTACCCCTATTGAGTAGATTGCATTCATATTTTTGCTTCCCAAATGCATTATTTTACATTTCTCTACATTATTTTTCTGTTTTATATTTTCTTTACTGAGTTGGTTTGCAACCTATAGACATTATTTTAGCAATTCTATTATTGTATAAATAGTTTGACTCATTGTGGGGTTTACTTACTCTGAATGCAGGACAGCTGCAACTTTGTTTTAGGACATTGTGAAACCCCTGATGGGCAATGACTGATGTGAATGTGCTTTATAAAACACTGGATAATATGCTGACACTACATTAAATAAATAAGTCCTAGTTAAAAAAATAAAAATAAATACGTTATCAAACTCCCCATACAAAGTTTTATACATTTTTGATGCATAATTGACAGTTAATGTTTTCCTTATTTGCTATTTTCTGACTTACTTTAAAACAAATAAAATGAAGTTTGGAAGTATAAAGGGCCATCACAAGCAGTAGACGGCAATAATGAAAAGTAATGCCATGAAAATTTCCATAATAAATTGTTCCAGTCGTTTACAGAAGGGCAAACATATATTTGTAGTGTTATATCAATGGTTGTTTTAATTAAGGACCTGCCAGCATTGCAAAGTATCAAATTATATTTGCAAGTTTGGGCCATTATATTTACATTGAAACATTTCTATGAGAAATTGCACTGACAAGCAAGGGCATCCAGATAGAACGGTAATTCTATTTTACGGAATGGAGGTGGGAGGGCAAGATTCTATTCCATGTTAGACACAAATACTTAGAACATCACTATATTAGATTTACTTTGTGTTAGAAAGAAAGAACGGATCATACAGCACTGCAAATAAAATCTGGTAACAGATATTTGTATGCAAAAAATGAATCCTGTTCCACATAAAGCATGGTTTGGGAAAGGAAAGGGGAAAATTGAGTCAAATGGTGTATGCAGTCATGCAGCCAGTACTTTACATAATACATAATATGAAGAGTGGTTCATCAAGTAGTGAAGGAAGTCTAAAGCCCCGTACACACGATCGGATTTTCCGACAGGAAATGTTCGATGTCAGGCTGTTGGCGGAAAATCCGACCTTATGTATGCTCCATTGGACAATTGTCGGACTTTCCGCCAAAAATGTTGGCTAGCATGTCTTCAAATTTTCCGCCAACAAATGTGTGTTGTTGGATTTTCCGAGCGTGTGTACACAAGTCCGTCAGACAAAGTCCAAAGTACAAACACGCTTGCTCAGAAGCAAGGACGAGCCAGAAGGGGTTGGTCTTCTAAACTAGCGTTCGTAATGGTGAAATAACATTCGTGACATGGCAAATTATGAAATCTCCAAATGCAGCGCACAATTCTCTTTTTCATTATGGGATAATAATGAAGCTGCTTTGCTGGTGATGCTGATGGAGTTATTGCAAACAAATTTTCAAAGGTTTTTTTTTTTTCTAGTGATATCAAGAATAATATTATTATGCTTTTT
The DNA here is from genome assembly GCF_042186555.1 of Aquarana catesbeiana. Taxonomy (NCBI): domain Eukaryota; kingdom Metazoa; phylum Chordata; class Amphibia; order Anura; family Ranidae; genus Aquarana; species Aquarana catesbeiana. Next base: position 169,022,838 of record NC_133327.1, on the reverse strand, counting down.
TTTTTTTTGGGGGGGGGGGGGGGCAAGTTACCACAACACCATTATCCCTTAGTTTTTAAGATCTAAGATACAACTATGTTGGTGTCCCTTGTCAATTTTACATTGTATTTTTTAAATGTAACTGCCTACTCCCAAACTGTCATTTGAAGTAAAACACATAGCCAAGTATTATTCTACACAATTTTTTTATTGTGCATTAAAAAAGAAAACCAATAAAAGTAGACATGCTATCTGCCAATAGAGTTATCTGCCAATAGAACTTAACCAAAAAGTGCATTCTATGCATCCAAAAATATAGAAAATACACCAAATCAAATCATTATTCAACCAAAAAAAGAATGTCAAAGCAATAACTCCAAGGCCAATAATAAATAACACGTTATCTCCTCCGATTCCGCAACATGGCTGGTTGATGAATGGCCGAAACAAACTGAATAGCGTGAAATGAAAAGCGCAAAATGAAAAGTGCCAAATGAACAGTTCGAATCAACACTCACCAAACTTCTACTAACACAAAATTAGCAGAAAGCGCCCAAAGGGTGGCGCTAAAGAGCTGAAAAACCACATAGTACGTCACTACGTTCGTAATTGTTGGCCAACAATTGTGTGGCCGCGTGTATGCAAAACAAGTTTGGGCCAACGCCCTTCGGACAAAATTCCAAGGTTTTGTTGGCCAACAATCCGATCGTGTGTATGAGGCTTAACAGCCTTGAAACTTGCACCAAAACATATTATCAATAGCAACTCATATTCAATCTTGGCAAGTTGGTTGGGTAACCAGATCAGTCAAATCTTCAAAATGTAAAAATTTTAGGGGGCTGTAACATTCGTTGTGAGGTTTATAGTCTCTAACATTTTAAAAACAATATCTAAACTTCAATATATATATATATATATATATATATATATATATATATATACACACTGAGACATTTTAGGAACAAGCACTCCAAAGTCCACTGAGGGTGTGTAAAGTGCAACAGCCAGCTATTTTTCTACCTAAATTAAAAGCATTTGGCTGCTATAGAGTACTTTACACATTATCAAAGTTATTTGCACTGCTTCATTAAAAAATAAAAATAAAAAATAAAATAAAATAAATAAAACAAGCTCAAAATATTCTTTCTGATATTTCACTTTGTATAGAGGTGCTTCAAAAGTAGGAGACCAGGGGGGCGTGGCTTAGCTATGGAAGCGTGAGGACGCATCGCCGGGAGCTCTGCACTAGAACGGGCTGAGAATCACCCGCAGAACCGAACAGTCAAGCCAGCTTCACATGCCAGGGGGCCGCAAACACCCACCGGCCACCGAGGAACGGAGGGGACCCGAAATCACCCATTATTTCCTGAGGCAACAGCCGATTTCCTTACCGGCCGGACGGAACAAGATGGCGCCACCACGAGTCTCCACGGCGCACACTGCTGCTACAAGTAAGAGGGGCACACAGCCAGCTATCCCCGCAGCTGAGGAGGACTTTCCACCCTTATCACACAGGGCACCCTCGCCCATACAGTCTCCCGCCATCCCGTTTGCGGACGCTCCATCACCATCAGAGGGCACAGGGGATGGCTGCGGTCTGGTGGAGGGCTCACTGAGGGACATAGTGTCGGGCCTACCCTCTAAACAGGACCTAAATGCCATGGCCACTTCAATTGTTAATGCCCTCACTAGGGAACTGCATGATTTAAAGCAGCAAGTGGACACAGTGGAGGAGCGGGTAACTGTTATTGAGTCCTCCCATGCAGACACTGAGGCCCGCATTACATCCCTGGAGTCCGAGCACAGGGCCTTTCGCCACCATCTTGTGGATGTCCACCTGCGACTCGACGACGGCGAGAACCGGAGTAGGCGGAATAATCTACGCCTCAGAGGTATCCCAGAGGCCACGATGGGCCCCGATCTCCGGTCCACTGTCATTGCTATCTTAAACCAGGTCCTGGGGAAACCACCCACCGCAGACCTGGAATTAGACAGGGTGCACCGCATACCGGGCCCCAGGGCCCCTTCTTCTGCACAGCGAATACCAGCTGACACTGATCTCCCCCGGGATGTTTTGTGCAGAGTGCACTTCTTTACAATAAAGGAGGATATTTTACGTCTAGCATGGGAGAGGGGCCCGATAGACTTTGACGGAGCCACCATTCGGATTTTCCCAGACATATCCAGGCTAACACGTGTCATGCGTGGGATGATGAGACCCCTGTTGGATGTAATTCGTGAGGCAGATGCCACTTACCGCTGGGGACACCCCTTTCATCTAATAGTCAAGAAACAAGGATCTGAATTTCACCTTCGCACGCCGGATCAGCTCCCTGCATTGTTTCACTTCATTGACAGACCGGCGATGGATATATCTAACTGGTTTGATTATTTGCTTTCACAGGACACACCTAACCCATCTGTACCCCGGCAACAGAGGGTCCGACGCTCCCGATCTCGCCAGCCTAACCGAGATGCCATCAGATCTCATCCGACATCCTCCGAGGACTAGTCACTCCCTAACATACAGGAACTGGTAAGACCCACAGTACTCCATGTCTTCAACATCCTTTGCTTTCTCCCGATTTGGCGACCCACCCAGGATTATTCAAGTTGACAGCTCAAGAACTTGACTATACCTAGGAGACGTGTTCACATGGGCTCATTATCTCTTCACTTTTTGCGGCACCGCCTGGCCCAGCATGTCTCCTCACTTGTTATTTTCAAGTTTTTGTTTTTATCTTTCTATTTGGAGCTGTGCGGGTTGGGGTGGGGCTGCATTGCATACTTTGCCTCATGGGGTCGCAGCGGGGGTTTGGCACGTGCGGGTCTGCGCATTGCTCCCTTAATCTAGTTCTACTTGGGACTGGTGGGGGCGGCGTGCTGATCTGCATGGATCTCGCCATCATGGGGTCTACTTACCTGGGGCACAGTCTCAGGCCGCAAGGATGCCTATATGTTTTTTGTTCCCCTGTTTGGGGGGGGGGGGTTTGTGAGTACATCACTCCCTTTCGCATTTTCTTTTGCCCATGTTATAGCTGGGTTGTGTTCATGTTTATATTGATATGATGTCTGTGTCCCTATTTATCCTTGCCCGTCCCTGGCAAATGTCCTATAGGCTTGGAAACGGCTGTCTTGGTCTTGTTGCACTGGGAGACGGGATATAGGGGACCCTGCGCACGCATGGCTCAGGAACGCAAGTGGCTTGTGCGGATCCCCCCTGTCCATAGGTCGCTTCAGCGGTGCATCAATACCGGGCGGCCCTAAGAAAACAGGTATTATTATGTTCCACAAGATCAGCAGAAACACACTGGAGCTACGATTTTTTATTTTTCAAGCTGGTTAAACTGCTATTTGCATAATCATTTTTTATGGTTCTCATTGTGCTTATCTAGTGCACCTCCCTCAAGCAGAGTAGTTTTTGTATTCATCTGTAAGATTGTATACATACTTTACAAAACAGCGATCCTCGCTGCACCGTCCACCCCCATATAGGGCGGCCTCCCGATTGCTATATTTCTGGTTAATCGGGGGTTCATAGAGTAATTTTACCACAGCCTAGTTTTCCCTTCTCTATTTCCCTACCCCTTACTTACTCTTCACTAACCCCCTGTTCCCTCTGTCTCTTGCTCTGTCTCCTCCTCCTCTTTTTTCTCCTCGGTGGTCCTGCCCCCCGGTTGGGTGGCGACGTGGCTTAGAAGTGATTGCCCTTTTCATCCTCCTAACAGCGTCTGTCGTGGTGATAGACGACGGGATGGGTCTCCTAAAGGTTACCTCACTTAATGTCCGTGGCCTTAATATCCCGGAGAAGCGCTCTCAACTTTTAGCGGACTTACGTAGAGGCAAAACCCAAGTTGCCTATCTACAAGAAACTCACTTTCATGGTGACCGTATCCCCAAATTGACTAACAGATCCTTTCCGACGGCATACCACAGTGTTTCGCCCATCTCCAAATCTAAGGGGTTCAGCATTCTGATAGCAAAATCTGTACCTTGAACGTTTGAGGCACAGCGAGTAGACCCACAGGGCCGCTTCCTCCTGCTCAAGGGAAAGATCTTCGACGTGCAGGTCACCTTTGCCAATGTTTACTTCCCCAATGTAGATCATGTAAAATTCCTGTGTGGGCTGGTACCCCAGCTATTGGAGTTCTCAGAAGGGATGCTCATCTTTGGGGGGGATATGAATTTTGCGTTGGACCCTCTGCTGGACACCTCACGGGGCGCCTCACACCTTTCCTATTCCCGCCTTAAACGGTTGAAGGCGGACCTTCACACCTTACGCCTAACAGACCCATGGCGCTTACTGCACCTCAAGACAGAGATTACTCTTATTTCTCACAAGTCCATCACTCGTATTCACGACTGGACTATCTGCTATTGTCCCATAAAGACCTAGCAAGGGTGGTGGCATCTTCTTCGTTCACTCTTATTACACAAAACGAAGGAGAAATTGGCTTGGGCGCGACGTACAATGTATGAGTTCTCTAATAAACCTGGCTCCCTCCTCGCGAGAGCACTAAGAGGCCCTCGCACCAAAACTCACATCTCTCACATTATGTCCTCATCAGGACGTAAGGTGTTTACATCCGCCGACATGGCAGAGGAGTTCCGATCATTTTACAGGGATCTCTATAATCTAGACAGGCCTCCACCAGATGACCCTAACTCAGCCGGGGGTCTCACCCCATGCACTTACTTAGCCTCTTCAGGCATGCCCTCCCTACCGGCAGATGCCCAGGAGGAGATGGAGGAACCCATCACAGTGGAGGAGCTGGGTATAGCATTGGCAAATTCGAAGCCTAAGAAAGCCCCAGGTCCTGATGGCCTTACACCAGCCTACTACAAAACCTTTTTCGAGACGCTTTCTGTACCATTTGTATCTGCGCTTAACTCGATTACGAAAGGAAATTCTTTCCCCTTGGACACTCTTAGAGCTTATATATCACTCATCCCAAAGGAAGGGAAGGATTTGCAGCGTTGTGGGAGCTATCGGCCGATAGCCCTACTGAATACTGATTTAAAATTATTCGCCAAGATACTGGCGAACAGGCTGCTTCCACATATACCGAGCCTAATTCACAAAGACCAAGCAGGTTTTGTGCCACAACGGGAACCCCGTGACAACACCATTAGGGTAGTCAACCTGATCCACGCAGCCAGGACTTCACGGCGACCCCTTCTCATGCTGTCAACAGACGCGGAGAAGGCCTTCGACCGGGTGGATTGGACATTCATTAGGGCCACCCTAGAACATATTGGCCTTCGCACCTCGATGCTCAACTGGATATTGTCACTCTACTCCGATCCCACAGCTGCGGTGAAGGTTAACGAGACGAGGTCGGGTTATTTCAATATTCGGAATGGTACCAGGCAGGGTTGCCCCCTGTCCCCGTTGATCTTCATACTTACCCTAGAACCCCTGCTTTGTAGGATACGGGCAAATCCAAATATTGTAGGCTTCCGTAAGTCCTCTGGGGCTCACAAGGTCGCCGCCTTCGTGGATGACCTTATTTTCTTCCTGGCGGACCCACTAGCTTCGCTCCCTATTCTGCTTCATTCTCTTCAGGAATATGGGGCCCTATCCCTTTTTCAAATAAATATGACCAAGTCCTCCCTGCTTAACATTACACTTGGCTCAGACACGGTGCGTCAATTGCGTGCAGGATACCAATTCCATTGGGCAACCAATACTATTTCCTATTTAGGAGTGGCGATTACACCTGATCCCGCAGATCTGTATCAAGCCAATTTCACCCCAATGCTTCAGAGTCTCAAAACGGATCTACAATACTGGCACTCCCTCACCCTAACATGGTTTGGTCGATGTAATGCCATCAAGATGACCGCATTGCCAAGGATTCTTTACTTGCTACAGGCTCTCCCCATTCGCCTCCCATCACCCTTCTTCAAGCGAATTGACGCACTGTTTCGAGAGTTCGTCTGGTCACACCGAAAGCCACGCATCAAATTGCAATTACTCCATATGGCGAAGTGTAGGGGGGGGGTTGGACTCCCGGACATGAAGGCATATTATAGGGCAACGCATCTCACCAGGCTAATCGACTGGTATTGCCATGCAGAGGCAAAATAATGGGTAGCGATGGAGTTGGAGGATTCAGACGGCACAGCCAAGAGTTGGCCCTGGATTATCACCCCTATACCAAAGGTCATTATCGATCACCCCACCCTAGGCAGCACACTACAGGTTGCCAGAGAAACCTTCCACAAATCTTCGGTGTCCCCCATACCCTCTCCCATGGTGCCGGTTCTGGGTAACCCGGACTTCCCACCTGGCTGCCAGGGTCCAATCTACAGGTCCCTGTCGGCGGAGGGGAAGTGGCCACACCTTCATGACTTCCTTGGACCCAATGGACAGCTTAATGCAGCTGCCGGATTGGAAGGATCCAACCCACCTCTGGACTTCCTGAGCGGTCTCCAATTGCGTAACTATTTACGCCGATGCGCACGGATTTTGGGCAGTCCACGTTCGCTCACAGAGCTGGAACAAATATGCCACTGAAGGGAACCAACGCGCCACTCCTTGTCCTTAATCTATTCCTCCCTGATCGCCCCGGCGGAGGGATTTATTCCCCCTTTTATTTCTAAATGGGAGGATGACCTAGGAGTTCACTTTGATGACTCCCAGAGGGAGAAGATTCTACATTTCGCCCAAAAATCATCTTTAGCCACCAGGGTTCAGGAGACCTGTTACAAAATTGTAACTAGATGGTACAGAGTGCCATCCACTCTGCATCGGTATTTTCCACAGGTACCAAGTCTATGCTGGCGCTGTGGGTCGGGGGAGGGAACAATGTTCCATATTTTTTGGGATTGCCCTAAAATTAAACCCTATTGGCGGGAGGTGACACGCACGATCGAATCTCTGACTGGTGCCAAGTTGGGGGGAGACCCTGGGGCGTGTCTGTTGCACCTCTCTAGATGTCCAATTAAGAAATATAAAGCCTCCCTAACTATACAGTTACTGAACGCAGCCAAGGCCTGCATTCCCTTATTTTGGAGATCGGAAACCCCACCAACTAAAATTCAGTGGTATGCCAAGGTTAATGAGTTGCGCGATATGGAGGATCTTACTGCCACTTTATACGGTAGGGAGGAGGCCTTTCGTGAGACATGGCGTCCCCGGCAGCACTTCATATACTCTGAGGTGTACCTCCGTGAGGTAGCACTGAATGAATGACCCCCGGATTGGGGGCGCCGCCTGATCGGGGGGCCCGGCCGCCGTCCTTAACCTTCTGCTGTACCTCCTCTTTCTTCTCCTTTCCTCTCCCCCCTCTCTTCTCCCTTACACGCCCTACCTCTATTTCCCACCTCTCTCTACCCTTTACTTCCCTTTCCTCTTTTGTTATTTTATCCCATTCTTTATGTTTTTTCAGTGATGGGAAGGTCTACTCAGATATGTTGTATATCATGGTGTGCATTGCACTTTGGCAGTATCCCATGGCTGAACTCTATTGACTTTTCTAGGAAGTTTTCACCCCTGGCCTGAGGAGAGTTTTTCTTTCATTTTTTGAAAATGAAAGGTGCACGATTTAAATGATAATCAGGGTTACTCTCAGGGAACCTCCCCGGTTGGGTAGTCGGTCAATTACCTAGTATGACCCTTTTCTTTTTTCTTTTTCTGTTTCATATATGTTCCATAGATCGTGCAAGCAGGAGAAATGTTACTATATGGTTTCGAAATGACAAATAACTCTGTTAATGACTTATCTCTACTATGGTTTTTATTGTAAACCCATAAGTTGTATGATATTCTATGCTTTGTTCACTGAGCTGTAACATTTATTTTTGGAAAATAAAGGAATTACAAAAAAAAAGTAGGAGACCAGAGCATTTAAAAGGACCAATAATTTTGGCATTGCAAATTACTATAATTTTCTCGAAACTTTAGAAAACAAAACCTCATTTTGTTTAGAGTTATTATCTTTGGAAACCAACCATCAGACATAGTCGCAAGCTGTAGAGTGCAAATATAGAAATGCTTTCCTGGTAAGTAAAAGTGCAATAAAACAATGAAAAACAGATAGCGTCTACTATAGTACCAAATCATAGTGGAATTTTTCATTTTGAAAAGAGAGCATCAAAGCCATGGTCATATATTTAAATCCCTACTAGCGAATAGTTAAACTCTGGATTTATGACAGTATGCAGCACAGCCCATAAAGATCACAATATGTGCTCCTCCATCTGAAGGTTATCTGCTTTGCAGGAGTTATGTCTGCCTTTCCAAATCCCAACTCTTTATCCTATAACTCCTTTGTAAAGAGAGAACTGCACTATATAAAAGATCATTGATAAGCCTAAGATGTATGTCATATTCAGGACCCTGAGTGGAAATGAAGCAGCTGCAACATAAATTTAAATTGTACATTGCCAAACTATCTCAAAGTGTCTGTCCTTTCCATTTGCCAACATCAAAGATTTCGTTTCAAAGGCTGAGCTTGGATGTTAAATGCAATAAAATACCTGTACAGTAACAAATACCAATATTTTCACTGTAGCTTTGAATGACTTGGTTGCTTTACTTAAAGTGGAGCTCTACCCAAAAGGGAATCTCCGCTTGTCTGCCTTCTCCCCCACTCCGCTGCCACATTTGGCACCTTTTTGTGGGGAGTGGGTACCTGGTTTTGACAGTTCAGCACCACTCCTTCCCCTGTAGCCTTCACAATGCCTTCACTTTGCACATGAGGAAACAGGCAGTGAAGCTGGTTCCCTTTGTCAAAATGGCGCTGCCAGCACCCGATAGCCGATCGAAGAATTGGCTTGGGTGAGGACACCGCTGGATGCCTGGACAGGTAAGTGCCCTAATAATAAAAGTCAGCAGCTGCCAGCACCCGATAGCCGATTGAAGAATTGACTTGGGCGAGGACACCGCTGGATGCCTAGACAGGTAAGTGCCCTAATAATAAAAGTCAGCAGCTGCCAGCACCCGATAGCCGATTGAAGAATTGGCTTGGGTGAGGACATCGCTGGATACCTGGACAGGTAAGTGCCTTAATAATAAAAATCAGCAGCTAAAGCCTGAAGCTCCTCTTAAAACAGTGTGAAAAGCACTAACCCATGCTGACCAATCAACTTTCAGAGTTTGTACATATTCTGATTGGTTGTTGTTAGTTGCTATATTTTGCAAGTTGTTTTGTACCTTACAGAATGCATCAAATTGAGCACATGTTCATAGGCATAATAAAATAACAACCAAGAATGCAGAGCATCCGATGAAAATGTTTTAAATCTTGTGGTCCTAATGTCAGTGGTCTTTTGAGAAGGCCCACTTCTTTGGGAAGTTACTGAAGAGATTATGACTGCAGCATCAGTGCTGATGTACAGTACACTGTAGACTGAGAGAGAGCATGGCCTAATAAAATGAATTGAAAATAACATGTTGTAAAGGAGAGCCATACTCAACCTCAATAGTCTGTCAATGCCTTCAATGGCCTTATTCAGTAAAGGGCACCCAGGGTTAATTTTGTTTTTAGACACCTCCTAGCTTGTCCCCTGGGTTGAGCTCAAATAGCATATTCACTGATCCAGTGTTGTACAGCTGTGATCCACCCTTTCCCCACTGAATGCCTGGTCCCACACTACCATCTTCTTTTCTGATGTCATAACTATGAAAATTGCATGGACAAGACCAGTTTACACAAAATCAGAGGAACCAACATCCAGTGGTGTATTTAGGTTTTGTGCTGCCCTAGGCCTGACAAAACTTGTGCACCCCCTAATTTAAATATGACCCACCCCTTCTGTAAGGCCCGCACTGACATTTTTGAGTGGGGACACTAGGTCTGAGGGCCTTGGGGGGGGGGGGGGGCAATGAATTTCCTTAATTTGCAGAGATTTCCTCTCACTTCCTGTTTGGCTATGGGACAGGAAATGAAAAGAAATTCTCCACAATGGGACAGAGATGGCAAAAAAAAACACCTGACAGGGGATATAACCCCCCTTACTCTATCCAAAATGAACAAAAAAAGGAAGCTGTCAAAGCCAACAGCCAATCATGGGCGGCCTCTCTATTTTTGCCAAATTTATTGAGAGGACTAAGAAGATATAACAATGCCAGTGGTGCTGCCCCCCCTCTGCAAAGTGCCGCCCTAGGCCTGGGCCTTGTTGGCCTAGGCCAAGACACAGCGTTGCCAACATCCCTAAATAAAGAACTAAAGGCAAATTGGGGAAATATGGGACTTTTCAGTATGGACACATAAATACACAGAGAAATATTTTGTATAAAAATTATTTGTTAAAAAATGTTATTTAATTACAAATAATTTTTTAGATTAAAAGCATACTTTATAGTCATATCATTCATCACGCATGTTATTCAACGTGTTTTGCCTATTCAGGCTTTTTCAGGAAAATGCTGGTTGATGCTACTGGCAAATAAACAGAAATAAATCAAAACAAAATCACACAAACATTTCACATCATTTGTTTACTATACATGCGTGATAATAAAGGCTACATCCACCTATCAAAAATAGTCTTCCAAAAAGTCTCCCTACCTCCAAATGGTGAAGAGGCAAGGAGATATTGTCATCACCCGGAGCCAGCTGTCTCTTCTGAGTTTTTGCAGCTGGCTAATGATGACATTCCTCCAGAAGTTCTCTGTAAGCTGATTTCAATTGAAATATGACTAGGATATCCCAGGAGGCTGCTGGAGTAGGAAACACATGATTCGCAACTAGGTGAGAATAGAAGGTACAAGGTAACCAAAAATAAAAATATATTAGCTTTTATGATTGTGAATGGTGGGGGGATAATTCAAAGATCCAAAGTGCTAAGGGGGAGTGAAGGTTCACTTCAACATGTAGCTAATCAGAATCAATCTGGCATTGGTTTAGCAGAGTGAATTCTGATTGATTAGTATGGTTTATTGTGAAAGAGCTCTTAAGAATAATAACTTTTTACTGGCATAATAAATTAAGCTAATTGCTTTAGAGTGTAAAATAGCATGTAAACTTATTGGAATGTAAGGACCTACTATTCACTTACGTGTTCCATTGTAGTACGTTATTGCACATGTGATAAAGCATGCTAATGCACATGTTTAAAGAGAAGTTCTGGATTTTTTTTTCAAGAATTATACTTACCTAGGTGGTCCGATGCGGCACAGCATCTCAGCCACAATGTAGTAGGCCACATAAAATGACAGAGCGGGGTCAGCTCCAAACTTTGTGTGGTCTTGACATTAGCACAAGAACAGTGTGTAGAGAGCTTCAAGGAATGAGTTTCCATGGCCAAGCAGCTGCATCCAAGCCTTACATCACAAAGTGCAATGCAAAGTGTTGCATGCAGTGGTGTAAAGCACGCTGCTACTGGACTCTAGATTAGTGGAGACGTGTTCTCTGGAGTGACGAATCAAGCTTCTCTGTCTGGCAATCCGAAGGACGTGTCTGGGATTGGCGGTTGCCAAGAGAATGGTACTTGCCTGACTGCATTGTGCTAAGTGTAAAGTTTGGTGGAGGGGGGATTATGATGTGGGGTTGTTTTTCAGGGGTTGGTCTTGGCCCCTTAGTTCCAGTGAAGGGAACTCTTAAGGTGTCTGCATACCAAGACATTTTGGGCAATTTCATGCTCCCAACTTTGTGAGAACAGTTTGGGGATAGCCCCTTCCTGTTCCAACATGACTGCGCACCAGTGCACAAAGCAAGGTCTATAAAGACATGGATGAGCACGTTTGGGGTGGAGGAACTTGAATGGCCTGCACAGAGTCTTGACCTCAACCCGATAGAACACCTTTGGGATGAATTAAAGTGGAGACTGCAAGCCAGGCCTTCCTGTCCAACATCAGTGCCTAACCTCGCTAATGCGCTTCTGGAAGATTGGTCAAACATTCCCATAGACACACTCCTAAACCTTGTGGACAACCTTCCAAGAAGAGTTGAAGCTGGTATAGCTGCAAAAGGTGGGCTAACTAAATATTGAACCCTACGCACTAAGACTGGGACGCCATTAAAGTTGTTATGCGTGTAAAGGCAGGCGTGTATAGTGTATGTTGTGGTGCTATAGTGTATATAGTGTATGTTGTGGTGCTGGACTGCAGTAAGTGCATGCACTGCACATAGGGCAGGTGTTTTTCCATGAATTGTGGCAACATGCATTCATGTGCATTTTTTATTGAGGGTTGCCACAGTGCACAAGTGTGAATGGGACCCTAACTAATGTGAAAACTATTTTCTTTGGCCAGATAACTTGACGTTTCACCTATATTGCCAATGACACTCTATTATTTCAGATTTTTGTGAACACCTAATTTATCCTTTTTACATTTTCAGATTTCTGTTTGCAGTGCTTTGATTCAGAATCTCCCTCTATTTTTAACTCTGCCATTTCAGTTTTCATCTGTCAATATGCCTTGAAAAGGAACCTTGTGCTCTGAAAACTTGCATTCTAAAAAATGTTCATTTGCAATTAAACGATTTCACTTTGACAATTCTTTTTTTTTCAATTTCTACCTGGGAAATTATTTCAGGATAACACGCACAATACTTTTTTTTTTGCTTCTGAAAAAAATTCAGGGTCCTCCATTTTTATTATAAATATTCTGACACCGCTAATGATTGTCACGCTGTTTGCATCTAAAACAATTTGCCGGATTTACATGGGATGTTTGTTTTGCACACACTGTTTATGCTGGCAGAATCTCCATTAATCCTGTTGCCTGGTGATTGTGACTCTGGGGAATAGATTCTCACAAGACATGACTAACAGTAACTGTTCCTTATCTAGTACAATTTTTTAATGTGTACATCTTTACTGTAGTGCATGTTTTGATGTTTTGAAGTCAAGCAATAACAATTTTAGTGAGTATTATTTAATCTTTTTTGTTTAAAAGTTTACAACTTTAGATTCTCAGAACTCTTAGAACCTTAGACTCTCAGTTTGCAAAGTATGCTGGGATCTGTGTGTCTACTGTCCAGACCTACTTTTAGCACAACACGTGCAAAAATGTTTCCTCAAAGTTCTTCTGTTATTGTATAAAACTCCATCTGCTGGCTGCAAATGGCATATATAAACTGAAAGGGATACGATATCTGCTGCATCTATCTTTACTTCATTTTCCAATAGACACAACTTGGTTACAACTTGGCTCTTTAATAACAGCCCATTAGCAAAGATTTATATATAAACTGAAAGGGATACGATATCTGCTGCATCTATCTTTACTTCATTTTCCAATAGACACAACTTGGTTACAACTTGGCTCTTTAATAACAGCCCATTAGCAAAGATTTAGAACATACCACACTCTTTCTTAACCACTTACTGACCGTAGGACGTCCATGGACATCCTTGGGTTAATGTGGTTATACCAGGATGATGCCTGCAGCTACAGGCATCATCCCAGTTTCCTTTTGTTCAGCCAGTGATTCCCTCTAATATAAGAGCCGTCCTAGTGGCTGATTAGCCACTGGGTTTTATTTCACAGGCAGCGGGAGGGGACACCCCACCTCCCGCCACCCACAGGCGCCTCTCCGGGATCTCCTGTGTAATTGAAGAGCCCGGGATCTGATCCTGTCCTTCCATTAGGTTACCAAAGAGCCGACTGGGGACTATATAGTCCCCAGCCATCTCTATGCTCCTGGTAGACTGAAAGTGACACCAGGACATCACTTACTGTTTTGGCAGATACAAACACTCCCTTTTTTTTTCTAAAAAGCAGAGATTATTTATTTATTTTTTAATCTCATGCTTTCCAGGGTAGAGGAAAGATTTGGGGTCTTATAGACCCCAGATATCTCCATAAGGAGGACCTGTCATGCCTTATTTCTATCACAAAGGATGTTTACATTTCTTGAGTTAGGAATAAAAAAATAAATAAGAAATAAAGGGAAAGTCTAAATAAATAAAAAATAAAATAAATAATAAATGCAATAAAAATTTAAAACGTCCTGTCCCCTCGTGCTCACATGCAGAATTAAACGCATACAGTGAGGGAAAAAAGTATTTGATCCTCTGCTGATTTTGTACTTTTGCCCACTGACAAATAAATAATCAGTCTATAATTTTAATGGTAGGTTTATTATAACAATGAGAGACAGAATAACAACAAAAATATCTAGAAAAACGCATTTAAAAAATCGTATAAATTGATTTTAATTGTAATTTTAAAGCGTGAACTAAGTATTTGATCCCCTATCAATCAGCAACATTTCTGGCTCCCAGGTGTCTTCTATACAGGTAACACGCTGAAATTAGGAGCACTCTTAAAGGGAGTGCTCCTAATCTCAGCGTGTTACCTGTATAAAAGACACCTGTCCAGTGTCCACAGAAGCAATCAATCAGATTCCAATCTCTCCACCATGGCCAAGACCAAAGAGCTGTCCAAGGATGTTAGGGACAAGACTGTAGACCTCCACAAGGCTGGAATGGGCTACAAGACCATCGCCAAGCAGCTTGGTGAGAGGGTGACAGCGATTATTCCCAAATGGAAGAAACACAAAATAACTGTCAATCTCCCTCGGTCTGGGGCTCCATGCAAGATCTCACTTTGTGGAGTTTTAATGATCATGAGAACGGTGAGGAATTAGCCCAGAACTACAGAGGAGAATCTGATCAATAATCTCAAGGCAGCTGGGACCATAGTCACCAAGAAAACAATTGGTAACACACTACGCCATGAAAGACTGAAATCCTGCAGCAAAGTCCCCCTGCTCAAAAAAGCACATGTACAGGCCAGTCTGAAGTTTGCTAATGAACAGCTGAATGACTCAGAGGAGAACTGGGTGAAAGTGTTGTGATCAGATAAGACCAAAATCAAGCTCTTTGAGATCAACTCAACTCCCTGTGTTTAAAGAAGGATGAATGCTGCCTATAACCCCAAGAACACCATCCCCACCACCAAACATGAAGGTGGAAACATTATGCTGTGGGGGTGTTTTTCTGTTAAGGGGACAGGACAACTTCACCGCATCAAAGGGATGATCGATGGGGCCATGGACCGGCAAATCTTGGGTGAGAACCTCCTTCCCTCAGCCAGGGCATTGAAAATGCATTGTGGATGGGTATTCCAGCATGACAATGACCCAAAACACACAGCCAAGGCAACAAAGGAGTGTCTCAAGAAGAAGAGACAAGTAAAAAGGCAGAAAGCACAATTACCTTAAATATAAAACCGATTAGTCCAGGAACTAAAATTGGCAGGAAAAATGCATGTGTAAAATCATGCATGCATACTGTGAGCATATAACAGAGGTCAGTCAGGGCAGCCACCAAAGGAACCAAAAGCGGGGTCCAGCAAGCTAAAACAACAACAAGGAGAGGGGCGCCGATGGACTCAAGAAGAAGCACGTTAAGATCCCAAAGTGGCCTAGCCAATCTCCAGACCTTAATCCCATAGAAACAGGGCTAGTGCAAGGATTCTGACACCCTAGGCGAAACCTCATTTTGCTGCCTCCCCCCTAGCCCCACCCTTGACTTCACCCCCTTTAATGAAGCGCTCTTCAAATGCAACCTCACCAGCACCCTTCAAATGCAGCTTATCAGTGACCATCAATGCCGCCTACCAACGCCCATCGATGCAGCATACCAGCACCCAATAATGCAGCTTACCAGCGCCCATCAAAGCAGCCTACCAGCACCCATCAATGCAGCCTACCAGCACCTAACAATGCAGCCTACCAGCGCCCAACAATGCAGCCTATCAGCGCCCATCAATTAATGTTTGCTTGCTTCCATTTATTCAGGAGACACAGTCCTCCGCCACTGAGACGAGAGTAAGAACACCAGTGGCTGGGCGCCCTAGGCAGCAGTGCCCTAGTGGCTGCCTAGTTTGCCTAGTGGTAGCACCGCCCTGCATAGAAAATATGTGGAGGGAGCTGAAGGTTTGAGTTACCAAACATCAGCCTTGAAACCTTAATGACTTGGAGAGGATCTGCAAAGAGGAATGGGACAAAATCCCTTCTGAAATGTGTGCAAACCTGGTGGCCAAATACAAGAAACTTCTGACCTCTGTGATTGCCAACAAGGGTTTTGCCACCAAGTACTAAGTCATGTTTTGCGAAGGGGTCAAATACTTATTTCACTCATTAAAATGCAAATCAATGTATAACTTTTTTGGAATGCGTTTTTTCTGGATATTTTTGTTGTTATTCTGTCTCTCACTGTTAAAATAAATCCTACCATTAAAATTCTAGACTGATCTTTTCTTTGTCAGTGGGCGAAACACTGACACGCAAATACAAAATCAGCAGGGGATCAAATACTTTTTTCCCTCACTGTATGTAGGTCGAGACCATATATGTAAATGGTGTTTGCACCACACATGTGAGGTATCGCTGCAAACGTTACAACAAGAGCAATAATTCTAGCACTAGACCTCCTCTGAAACTCTAAACTTGTAAGCTGGGGGACCCAAGAAGTGGAGGATCAGGGCTGTTCTGCAGTGCACAGAGCAGGCAAGTATAAAATATCTGTTTTTATTTTTGTTTTAGTTTTTACCTTTAGAATTACTGAGGCTCACACTGTAGCAATGGGGGAACTCCAGTACAGGTTTCTGCATCACATGTCTCCCTTTGGCGGTTCACACTGCCCTATGCGAACCACTGGGAGTGTCAATACAAAGTTAATGACACCCCAGATCGGTTTGCATATCGCAGTACGAACTGTCAATTCGGACAGGATCCAATTCTGGTGTAGATAAAAAATAGTGTCCTGCACGAGTTTGGTCCGAATGGAATGCATTCTGTATGACTGAATTTGCATTGCACAGACATTGCATGTGATGTGCACAGCAGTGCGGTGCGAATCACATGTGATGTCTGACATTGCAGCAGTGGGAACTGACCCTTAGAGCTACAGCACAGTTTTAACTTAAGAAAGTGCGTGATATACTCAAAACCATTGCTGATGGCCTGCTTAACTACTTGCCAACCACAGGCCATCATATGACGTCCTCAGTTTTCAGCTACAAGCATCCTCCCAGTATTAAAATGTACAGCCAGTGGTTCCTTTCAATACAAAAGTGAGCCACGTGGCTAAAAAGCCTCTCGATCACTTCTGCAGACAGTGGAATGTGGTCCGCCCCCTCCTACCGCAGCCTTTCCAGGGCTCTGCCATCTGAACATGGAGCCTGGGAGCACCCCAACCAGTGGCGATGGCTGCACAGGGCAGACAGACAAGAACTGATGTTGTTTCTCCCTCTCTGTGGCCCCAGAAACTGGAAGCAAGGAGAATTTTGTCACTTCTGGTTCTGCCTCTCTGTTTATCTGGCCGTTAGCAGCCAGAAAAGCAGCCAGTCAGACTGATCTGTATTTGATTGGCTGCATTGGAGGCCAGAGGAGAGATATGGTGCCTAATAGACCCCAGATCTCTCCATAAAGAGGACTTGTCATGGTCCATGCTGTTACAAGGGATGTTGTTTATCCCTTGTGATAGAATTAAAGTTAATACAAAAAACATTTTAACCACTTCAGCCCCGGAAGGATTTACCCCTTTCCTGACCAAGCCCTTTTTTGCGATATGGCACTGCGTCGCTTTAACAGACAGTTGCGCAGTTGTGCGAAGTTGTAACCTAACAAAGTGGATGTCCTTTTTTTTCCCACAAATAGAGCTTTTTTTGTTGGTATTTGATCACCTCTGCAGTTTTAATTCTTTGCGCTATAAACAAAAAAAGAGCAAACATTTTGAAAAAAAAAAAAAATATATTTTTTACTTTTTGCTATAATAAATATTTCAAAAAAACAAAAAAATTAAAAAAAAAAAAATGTCTTCCTCAGTTTAGGTCAATATGCATTCTTCTACATATTTTTGGTAAAAAAAATCTCAATAAGCATATATTGATTGGTTTGCGCAAAAGTTATCACATCTACAAAATAGGGGATATATTCTTGGCATTTTTATTATAATTTTTTTTTATAGCAGTAATGGCGGCGATCTGAGATTTTTATTGTGACTGCGACATTGCAGCGGACAGATCAGACACTTTTGACACTATTTTGGGACCATTGGCATTTATACATAAAAATGCACTGATTACTGTTAAATGTCACTGGCATATTGGATATTATATTGTGGGTATTATATTGTGTTTTTGTTCAAAAAATTAAAGTGTATTTTTTCCCAAAGATGTGTTTGAAAAACCGCTGCGCAAATACTGTCTGACAAAAAAATTGAAAACCCCATCATTTTATTCTCTAGATCAGGGATCCTCAAACTACGGCCCTCCAGCTGTTGCGGAACTACACATCCTATGAGGCATTGTAAAACTCTGATGTTCACAGACATGACTAGGCATGATGGGAATTGTAGTTCCTGAACAACTGGAGGGCCATAGTTTGAAGACCCCTGCTCTAAGATGCTCTGCTATATAATACATATATATATATATATATATATATATATATATATATATACAGTATCTCACAAAAGTGACTACACCCCTAACATTTTTTGTTATATCTTTTCATGTGACAACACTGAAGAAATTACACTTTGCTACAATGTAAAGTAGTGAGTGTACAGCTTGTATAACAGTGTACATTTGCTGTCCCCTCAAAATAACTCAACACACAGCCATTAATGTCTAAACTGCTGGAAACAAAAGTGAGTACACCCCTAAGTGAAAATGTCCCAATTGGGACCATCTAGCCATTTCCCCTCCTCTGTGTCATGTAACTCGTTAGTGTTATAAGGTCTTAGGTGTGAATGGGGAGCAGGTGTGTTAAATTTGGTGTTATTGCTCTCACTCTCTCATACTGGTCACTGGAAATTCAACATGGCACCTCATGGCAAAGAACTCTCTGAGGATCTGAAAAAAAGAATTGTTGCGCTACATAAAGATGGTCTAGGCCAGGGATATGTAATTAGCGGACCTCCAGCTGTTGCAAAACTACAAGTCCCATCATGCCTCTGCCTCAGGGTGTCATGCTTATGGATGTCAGAGTCTTGCTATGCCTCATGGGAGTTGTAGTTCTGCAACAGCTGGAGGTCCGCTAATTGCATATCCCTGGTCTAGGCTTTAAGAAGATTGCCAAGACCCAGAAACTGAGCTGCAGCATGGTGGCCAAGACCATACAGCCGTTTAACAGAACACGTTCCATTCAGAACAGGCTTTGCCATGGTCGACCAAAGAAGTTGAGTGCACATGCTCAGCATCATATCCAGAGGTTGTCTTTGGGAAATAGACGTATGAGTGCTGCCAGCATTCCTGCAGAGGTTGAAGGGGGTGAGGATCAGCCTGTCAATGCTCAGATGATACACCGCACACTGCATCAAATTGGTCTGCATAGCTGTCGTCCCAGAAGGAAGCCTCTTCTAAAGATGATGCACCATGTCCTGTGGTCTGATGAGACCAAGATAAACGTATTTGGTTCTGATGGTGTCAAGCGTGTGTGACGGCACCCAGGTGAGGAGTAAAAAGACAAGTGTGTCTTGCCTACAGTCAAGCATGTTTAGACATTAATGGCTGTGTGTTGAGTTATTTTGAGGGGACAGCAAATTTATACTATTATACAAGCTGTACACTCACTACTTTACATTGTAGAAAAGTGTAATTTCTTCAGTGTTTTCACATAAAAATATATAATAAAATATTTACAAAAATGTGAGGGGGTTTACACACCTTTGTAAGATACTGTGTGCATATGTGCATTTTTTTCACAGAAATTAGCCAATAAAGTCAAGGGGCCCCAGTAGATAATAATGATCATTTTACAAAGCTGCACAGATTTGTAAAATCTGCTGGTACCCTTTAACCTGAAGAGAATTCAAACGATATTTCCGTATACCTGACAAGACCAGCTAGGTATAATCACAGCAATTACCACACTCACAAGACCCTCTCAGTACTGAGGAGATACCTGTAGCTTCTTGGTGAACATGAAAAGAGATGATGCAGAGTCTAAATGTCCAAAGCTATCTGTTTTATTCTGGGCGGGTATACAATTTATATACTTTATCATTAACCAATCATTATATGGAAAATGGGAGTGATTTAATACAGGGGTGTACATGTCATATCATTACATATCATTAATGGTCAGATGATTAACCTTTCACACAATGGTCATTAGAGTAACTTATGCCATCTGCCTTCATGACTCATAGTCATGAGTCCTGCTTCCCTGTTTTCATGTCTCATTACACAGGAAAGGTGTCCCAGACATTTTGAGCCACAATTCTTTATTTTAGACGGTACCGAATAAAATTGCTTATGCAAGCTAGATTTTCTTAAATGTATGCTTTATAGAAAACCCGTTATAAACTAGTTGACTTGACTAGTTGACTTAACTTGAGTCTGATACAAGTTAAGATATATGAATCCATATGACTTTATGGCCACACAAAATGGAGTCACTTCTGTTCAGTCATATTATTACATAACCCATAGGCTATTTTCTGTAAAAATTGAACTCAGCCTTTAAGCAGTCAATCAACAATAGTTTTAAGCACACTACGCTCTTTCTCAAGTTATAACTGTGCTGTAGCTTGAGAAAGAGCTTGGTATGCCTAAAATTGTTGCTGATGGTCATGGCTTACATGGAGGGAAGTTAGCAAGCAGAGAAAAGTAAAAACTCAAAACAGTTCAAATGCCTATAGGAGCAACTTCTTTGAGCTTCAGTATGCATTCCTAAAAATGCTGCTAAACTCCTGTAGAAAAAAAATTCTTTAAACTTACAGTGTGCATGAGGCATAATACTGTGCTAAATTGTAACCAAGTTGTGTGTATTTGAAAATGAAGTAAAGAGATTTATTGCAGCAGATTATAGGTATTGCATCACTTTCAATGGATATATTGAGGCACGGGAAGTGGAGCCTGCTTATTTATTTTAATACGTGTAGGTCACTTATACACTAGTAATATTTGGTAAAATAGTTAATAAATAAATGAACTGTATGAAATCTATAAAAAAAATTAAAAATAAATAAATAAAACTTTGGATGTAAAGCAGCAAAGTAACACCTACAAGAGCAAAGTGCCATTACTATTCAGTTGTAACCTTTGTAAGGGGACAACTATAGATAAGACAAAAAAAATTACTAAGAAATAAATAAAGTAACAAGTGATATCATTATGTACAATTTTGTTTTTTTTATGTGCTTTTTTTTAGAAGAAAACAAAATAATGGCTCACAAATTGGAGGTCTTTTGGCAGAAAAGACTCCTGACTGTAGCATGATTTTACCCTTGTGTAATCAGGATCATGCCTAGCTCCTATCTATATAACACAGTTTGACTGAAGTTACATTTTATCCTTCTTCCATACTCCCTTTATACTCCTGTCAACAAACTGCTGCAATTAGGATTCAGAAGCCAGCTTCAGCAGCTTCAGCTACAGTTCAGACTCACACAAAATTAAAGCTGAACTTCAGGCAGATATAAAAGACTCAAATGATGCAATTCTGTAAACATACTGTAAATACATCATTAAAGTGAAGTTCCACCCACTTTTACAACTTTGTCTTAAAGGAATGACGACCTCTCCACCACTCGATTTTGGATATATTTTCTTTTCCCTCCTTACTTACCTTTTATGAAGTACCTTGTGTACTTCTGCCCCAGCCTCGCCATGGCCCAGTGCATCATGTCCTCTTCCCCCCCGGCTGCCTTCTGGGACCTTTGTTAGTCCCAGAAGATGACTGGGCCATTCAGGAAGCGGCGCACGACTCGTGCATGCGCAGTAGGAAACTGTAGGAAAGCCTGAAGGCTCCAATGCCGGTTTCCCTTAGTTGGAATGGCGGTGCCTGCACCCGATCCGATGGACGGATCGGCCTCGGGAGGCCAACATCACAGGCTCCCTGGACAGGTAAGTGCTCCTATTAAAAGTCAGCAGCTACAGTATTTGTAGCTGCTGACTTTTAAAAAAAATGTTTGCAGCTGGAACTCTGCTTTAAATGTTATTTTAAAATGCAAACAGTGTAAGTACCTTGGCTTGACTTGCTTTCAGCCTTTTTCTGTCCCTGAACTGGGGTGTACACATCAGCACAAGGAGTTAAACACTTTATGAGCTGATAGGAAGCATGCTAATAGAAGAAAACGGAGTGACAAAAAATTAGCTTACCACTGTGCTGCTTGTATTTTCATTGTCCAGTCACAGGCTGGGGCAGGCCTAAAATGTCTTGGGCTCAAAGGAAGTGAATTGAATGATGGTGGCTATTAGACTAAAGTCATCATGCAGAATGAATAAGTACTGTGGGTATTATCTGGATTGAAGATAATATTGCTGGGTTTGTTATTTGATCGTATGGGTTATTTATTTTTATTTTATTTTTTTTGTCTTTTCTTTAAAGAGTCACTGCAGACAAAAATGAAAATGCAGTACAATCCATACACTGTTCCCACTGCTGCCCCTTACAATAGCAGTATCTGTCTGCACATCTTGAAATCTGGATTTATATTCTACTCTAATTTTTTCAAAATGAGGGTGGCTACATTCAGTCTCCGTGGCCCCACTGTATGTTGGAATGTAGCCACCCTTCGCTGTTGCTCCCAAAATTGACTACATTACTCCATACTGACACAGTGGGTGCCAGCACGCAAAAGCACAAGAAAACACCCCCATCATGAAATCCCTGCCCGCTGGCTTTTGACTGCAGGATCATCAATGAATTAAACTTGTGGCATATGTGCACTACCATAGACAGGCGCAATGTGTCAGGGGTATTGTATTTTTCAGAGAACAGTGCACTGCTTGTTGCCAGTTACAGAAAGTGAGGGGAAGAAAGCCTCTGTGGATGACATGCTGTGGGTGTGCACAGGGAAATAACGTGAGGATTTGTAGGGTATTATTATGGCTGAGTGTTTTTTATACAAAAGGTTTAGTAACACTTTAAGTGCTCATAACTAGGGATGGGCTTTATGTTTGGGTCAAACATGAGTTCGACTCGAAAATTGGCTGTTCGCCCGTTTGCCGAATAGCAAACAATTTGGGGTGTTCACGGCAAATTCGAAAGCCACGGAACACCCTTTAAAAGTCTATGGGAGAAATCAAAAGTGCTAATTTTAAAGGCTTATATGCAAGTTATTGTCATAAAAAGTGTTTGGGGACCTGGGTCCTGCCCCAGGGGACATGTATCAATGCAAAAAAAGTTTTAAAAATGTCCGTTTTTTTGGGAGCAGTGATTTTAATAATACTTAAAGTGAAACAATAAAAGTGTAATATTCCTTTACATTTCGTACCTGGGGGGTGTCTATGGTATGCCTGTAAAGTGGCGCATGTTTCCCGTGTTTAGAACAGTCCGAGTGCAAAATGACATTTCTAAAGGAAAAAAGTCATTTAAAAGTACTATCGCTAGCGCCAGCTATAATGAATTGTTGGTCCGGCAATACACATAAAAGTTCATTGATAAAAAGGGCATGGAATTTCCCCACAGGGATACCCCGAACCAAAGTTAATGAAAAAAATGCGTGGGGGCCCCCCAAAATTCCATACCATGCCCTTCAGGTCTGGTATGGATATTAAGGGGAACCCACGTCAAATTTTTTTTCTTAAATGGCGTGGGGGTCCCCCTCAAAATCCATACCAGACCCGTCAGGTCTGGTATGGATTTTAAGGGGAACCCCGCGCCAAAATTTAAAAAAAAATGGCGTGGGGGTCCCCCCAAAAAACCATACCAGGCCCTTATCCAAGCACGCAACCTGGCAGGCCACAGGAAAAGAGGGGGGATGAGAGAGAGCCCCCCTGCTCCTGAACCGTACCAGGCCACATGCCCGCAACATTGGGAGGGTGCTTTGGGGTAGAAGACCCCCAAAGCACCTTGTCCCCATGTTGATGGGGAGAAGGGCCTCATCCCCACAACCCTTGCCCGGTGGTTGTGGGGGTCTGCGGGAAGGGGGCTTATTGGAATCTGGAAGCCCCCTTTAACAAGGGGGCCCCCAGATCCCGGCCCCCCGTGTGAATTGGTAATGGGGTACAAATGTACCCATACCATTTCACAAAAAAGTGTCAAATATGTTAAAAAAGACAAGAGACGGTTTTTGACAATTCCTTTATTAATTTCTTCTTCTTTCCCGGCTTCTTCTTCCATCTTCTTTCTTCTGGTCTTCCTTCGGTGTTCTTCTTCTTCCTCCATCTTCTTCTGCCCCCGCTTCTTCCTCTGCTGCTTCCTCCAGTTTTCTCATCCGGCATCTTCCTCCGGCTTCTTCTCTGCTTTGTCCTCCGCACGATCCGCCTCAGTGGGAGTCTTCTGCTGTGTGATGCTTCTGTTGAGGTGACAGTTCTTATATAATGGAGGGCAGGGCCACCTGGTGACCCCGCCCCCTCTGACGCACAGGGACTTCCCTATGGCTTTCCCTGTGTTGTCAGAGGGGGCGGTGACCACCAGGGATGCCACCAGACCACCAGGGATGGCCACTACACTGGACCACCAGGGAAATGCCAATCAGTGCCCAGGCAGTTGCCAATCAGTGCCTAGGCAGCTGCCAATCAGTGCCAAATCAAAATGCTTGCCAGTGCCACTAGTGATGCCTATCAGTTAAATCCATCAGTGCCCATCAATGCCCAGCAGTGCCGTCTATCAGTGCCACCCATAAGTACCTATCAGTGAAGCCTTTCAGTGCCCATCAGTGTTGCCTATCAGTGCCCATCAGTGCCACCTATGAGTGCCTATCAGTGTCACCTATCAATGCCCATCAGTGCCGCATATCAGTGCCACCTATCAGTGCTGCCTATCAGTGCCCATCAGTGACACCTATCAGTGCCCATTGTCAGTGCCCATCAGTGCCACCTCATCGGTGCCGCCTTATCAGTGCCCATCAGTGCAGCTTATCAGTGCCCATCAGTGAAGGAGAAAACTTACTTATTTACAAAATTTTATATACAAAAACAAAGAAAAACGTTTTTTTCAAAATTTTCGGTCTGTTTTTATTAGTTTAGCAAAAAATAAAAACCGCAGAGGTGATCAAATGCCACCAAAAGAAAGCTCTATTTGTGGGAACAAAATGATAAAAATTTAGTTTGGGTACAGTGTAGCATGACTGCGCAATTGTCATTTAAAAAGTGACAGCGCTGTAAGCTGAAAATTGGCCTGGGCAGGAAGGTGTGAAAGTGCCCTATATTGATGTGGTTAAACTCATTTACTGCTTGTTGAGAATATGTAAATACTTGAATGGCCATAGCCTTGTATGTTAAGGTTAAAGTGTAAGTAAGGTCAAAACTTTTTTTCTTAGTTTTGGATAGAGTGGAGAGGAATAAGAACCCCTGTCAGTTTTTATTGCTGTCTGGGCCCCTGTTAGTGAGATTTAACTTCTCTATTTGTCCTATTATTCGTTATCATTGAAAGTGAAAGTAAAATAAAATTCCAAATGTTGGTTTATCCCCAGAATAGTAATAGAGGAGAAACCTTCTAATGGAGACACTAGTTTGGTGACCCTGGTAATAACAAGGGATTCCTTCACTTTGGAGGGATTTTCTCTCACTTATTCTTTTTAGGCTATGGGACAGAAAGTGAAGGGAATTCTCCCCAATGGGACAAAAAAGAAAAACCTGACAAGGGTCATAACCTTTACTTAATCTTTCCAAAATGAAGTTGTTCTACTTTAATATTGAGGCTTAGTGGGAGAAATGTAAAGATTAGTAATAGGATTAGAAATTAGTATAAGGGTAAAGTGCTAGTGTTAGTTGCTAGTTTTAAAGATTAGGATTAAACGATATGGGTCAGGATTAGGAATTAACTTGATATCAACACTTAAACTAAATTTGCACAGCATTTCCATACTCCAACCATTCTTATATAGCCATCTTAATGGGGCGGGATCCTCGTGTGACATCACAAGGGGTGGGGTCTCCGGGTGTCCTCCCTGGATGGCCACGCCCCATGGCTATATAAGAACTGGCAGACACCAGACCTGACGCAACAGCGTGAGTCAGCATCAGCAGACCACTGGGTCAGCAGAGGAAGAAGCCATCAGTGGATGGAAGAAGCGAAGGGAAAAGAACCAAGAGAAGAAGCAGACGAAGAAGAACTGGGAGGCAAAGGGAGAAGACTGCAGGAAGAAGACACATTCTTTCTCTGGGGACATTCTTCAAAGGACTTTTTGAAAACCATCTTTTGTTTTTTGTAACACTACACTTCCTATTTTCTGGTGAATGGGTACCCCACAAAGTACCCCATTCTCATTCCCATGGAGGGCGGCAGGATCTGGGGGCCCCCTTGTTAAAGGGGGCTTTCAGATTCTGATAAGTCCTCTGCCCACAGACCCCATAACCACCACCCAGGGTTGTCGGGAAGAGGCCCTAGTCCCATTCAACACATGCCCATGTTGAGGGCACGTGGCCTGGTACGATCCAGGAGGGAGGGGCGCACGCTCGTCCATCCCCCTTTCCTGACCTGCCAGGCTGCATGCTCAGATAAGGGTCTAGTATGGATTTTGGGAGACCCCATGCTGTTTTTTTTTCATTTTGGCGTGGGGTTCCCCTTGCAATCCAAACCAGACTGAAAGGCCAGGTGTGGTCTTGGGGGGGCCTCACACCACTTGTTTTTTGGCGTGGGGTTCCCCCAGAAGATCCATACCAGACTCAAAGGGCCTGGAATGGTCGGAGCAAAGTCAGATCCTGTTCATTGAAATTGCATGGAAGTCGGACATGAAGTCGCAGAGCAAAGTCGGATCGGAAGTCATATGACTTTCATGTGGGATCAGTGTGAACATAGCCTTACGTTGTTATTACTTGTAAAACAAGATGTAAGTTATTCTAATTGACCTTTAAAACCCAACTACATCCAGATATTTAAAAAGGCAGTTGAACTACACATAAGGGAAAGGTTTTAACTTCCAACCATTTCAAAAAATGTGTAAAATGTTCTTAAGACTTATGCTTAGCTGCGACGCATTAGCAGGGTGGTAACAGTTCCCAAAATCAGTAGTCATGCATCTGTATTGAGTGTACATATTCGCCAGCATACCATGGATTAACAATAACCGCCCAAAGGTTTATTTTATTGAGAGAGAGATCACATCACAGAGATTAGTAGCACTTATCTCTGTGATGTGATCTCTCTCAATAAAAGAAACCTTTGGACAGATATTGTTGATCCATGGTGTGCTGGCAAATATGTACACTTGCTTGATGTTTCCAGGACCCAGCTGGTAATCGTTGCAGCACCCACCATTTCAGAAGCCATATTTGCCGGGTACGCGTGCGATAGGAATTTTGACAAGAATGCATCTGTATTGGACTACAAGTCAGTAGCATCATATTGATGATACCCACTATAAGCCAACCTATGTACTGCCTCCTACCTTCATTCACCATAAAGCAGTCATTCCCAATACAAGCCTTTTCTTGTCTTCTGACTAGTTTAAACTCATAAGCAGATTTCCAGTAATAGTACTAGCTGGGCTGAAAATTGTTTAATGATTTTGATGGAATGTATGCATAAATTAAAGGGAGTTTCATATATACTCTTTGAGTTGTTCTTTAATTTACACATTGCTTTTTGCGGTAAATGTCCAGAATATTAATATTCCAGGATATTTTATTTAGGCAAATAAAAAAACCTGATTTATTTATCATTATGCCTCCTGTACAAGAAAACAAATTATAGCTTGCTTATGAAAATTATAGCTAGTATTTGTCTTATCTTTCATTTTCCTGAAATGTAGTGCAGGCATTTGACACTGGTACCATATGCATACAACACATCAGACAACTGGGTAGACTAGATAGGGCCAAATGGCGGTCAGCCATGCGCCTTTTCCTATATCTCCTGCAGAGAGCATGGTTTATGTATTTGAATGCTGGTCCAATAAACCATATAACGCTCTATAAAACATCTCAGCAGTCTTCTTAAGCTTGTATTACTCTTCTGACATGATGCTGTTTCTTGGGAGAGTGACAAGTGACTAGGCAGAGCATATGAGGACACATATTAGATTCATCAAAGTAATGAAATAGTCTCAGAAAATATGTTTCCATGTATTATTGCAAAATTCAAAGCAGCTAGAAGAGTTTTATTAAAGGTCTGCAAGATTAAATATACATCATTTACATAGTTCGTATTACAGCACTTTCCAGCATGAATTTCTCTACATATATTCAAATACATTTTCTTGGCAACATTTTTTCAGCAAATATAAATTGCATCTGCCTGCCTGTATAATAACAGGCCAGCTTTTCACAGCATTTTCATTAGTAAGTGTTAGTTAGTGTTAAAGAAACAATATGGAAGGTAAATGTTTGCATTCAAATTCACTAGGGAAAACAATGACTAACTGCTGAGCGGCTATAATTTGCTTCTTTTCAAACTTGTTTTTGCTTTTTGTAACATTACTCATTAAAAGAAATAATACCTGACTCTAAAACATAAAAACAATATCATTTTTACACAGGTATGCTTACAAATAAGCATAAAACAAGCAAATGTAAAATTAACATACTTTCTCACTAAATAATCATCTGATTAAAATGAATCTTCTTACTAAGGGAAGGGTAGGTAGAAGAAGAAAAGGAACCAGGAAATATCCTACAAATATCTAAATAAATTAAAGTATATGTGAAATGTTGATAAGATAAGTCTGATAAGAGCCCTTAATGCACTGTGATTGTCTTATTTAATTCCAGCATAAATATCTGTCTGAATATATCCTTGCCCTTAGCAGTAAAATCTTAACACAAATGTTCACTTCATGAAGGCTTTACTGATAACCTTTGCACGGTTTTTATTGGTTATGTGGTCTCCTGTCTCAGTATGACTTCACTATAACAGGAAATGGTGAAAATGGTGGAATGGTGGAACATACATTTATAGTGGGACTACTTTATGGGTATATACATATTTTATTTTCCCTGTAATATGTTACTAACCTATCCTTGAGGATGTGGGGAAAAGGTCGATAGAGTCTGGCAGTTCCCTAGTGTCCCTAGAACTAAAGTCTTTTTTTTTATCATTTTGGACAGAGTTTATACTGGCAGGTTTTTTTTTTTGCCATCTGTGTCCCATGTGGAGATTTTTTTCACTTTTCATCCTGAAGCCACTACCGAGAGTGAAAAGAAATCCCTTCTAAGTGAAAGGTCACCAGAACTAGTGCCCCATTGGAAGATTCTTCCTCTATTCCTTTCCTGGTGACAACCCAAAATTTGGGATATTGTTTTATTTTCACCTTTGGGGATAATGGTCACCAGGACAAATAGAGAAGGTGAATCTCCATAACAGGACCTCAGACAGGAATACAAACCTCACAGGTGTTCTAATCTGTTCCCACTCTATCCAAAAATAATAAAGTTTTGGCTGCAATTGTACTTTAAAGCCCAAATGAGGTCAAGAAATAAATATGCAGTTAGATATTGTGCTAACAATTTCTATTTTTATTGTCTTCCCTACACCTTCCTGCTACAGCATTTGCGCAGTGTGGCTCAATATAACACTTAATTAGACAACAAAATTGACCATGATAACCAGTGAACTTAAAAAAAAAAAAAAAAAAAAAGGGGGGCCAAGCTAGCGGGACAGCATGATGGATGCTTGATCGCGGAGCTCCGATACAAGCAGGAACACAGCGGCTCACATCGACCTGACAAGGCAACTTTTCTTCACCCCACAGCAGCGTTCTAGCCCTATAGCACCCAGAGAACATTGAGGCACCATGACTAGGCACAAGAAGGAGGGTGCCCGTCCTCAGAAGCTGACGGCATTCTTCAGCTTGGTGCCTAAACAAAATGGCGCCGGCTCATCATCCACCCCAGTCCCTTGCTCTGCACAGCTTTCCACACAGAGGGGCACAACTCAAAAAAGGAGCAGCCCACCTAAAAGCCTGCAAACCTCGCCTGCTACACCAACCTCTGGGAGCCCAGAAAAGGCAAAATTGCGGATGGATGCACTTGATGCAGAACACAAGGTGAGCTCTCTCCATGACTCAGGGGATGACACTAGGGAACTGCCAGACTCTATTGACCTTTTCCCCACAAACAATCAGCCTGTCATGGACACAGTCCTCAAGGATATGTTAGTCTCCTTGAGGAGTTCTCTCCAATCTGACATGATCTCATGTGTACACAAGTTCAGCACAGGATTACAGTATGTATCAACCAGAGTGACACACATAGAGACCAAGATGGGGGAATATGCAGCAATGATTAATGATCAAGGCTAAATTGGCAGACATAGAAGATAGATCCAGAAGAAATAATGTCAAGATAAGGGGGATCCCTGAATCTGTACAACAGCAGGACCTATGCAAGTATGTCACCCAGTTATTCATTACGGTGATGCCTGATATGTCTGCCTTGGACCTCACAGGGGATAGGATTCACCAATTACCCAAACCTACCTATCTCTCTGACAATATACCTATGGAGGTCATTCTGAGATTGCATTTTTATCACGCTAAGGAACGCTTAATTGCAGTATCCAGACAGAGGTATCAAATCCCTACTCCATACTCTACCCTGCAGTTTTAAGCTGACTTGTCACAATACACGCTCCAAAAGCACAGGAACCTGAATAACATCACAAAGGCACTTAGGAACCATGAGCTCAGCTATAAATGGGGATTCCCAACGAAGCTCATTCTAACTAAGGATGGTGCAGAGCATGTGATGGACTCCTCCTGACCCATCTCTTGACTCCACCTCACAAACAAAAAGACTTCCACCATCTCTACAGGCTGTGTTGAAATCATATGAACTGTATGACGCCTGGAGGTGTCGCAACGCTAACGAGAGGGACTACTCATTTTTCTCTAATAGCCACAGATCTTATAGCAGAATCAACCTGTTCATGGTAGATAAAGGGTTATTGTTTAAATGCAAGTCTTCTGTGATTAATACTATTACTTGGTCGGATCATGCCTTAGTAAAGCTATCAGCAGGGGACTCTTCCAATCACAACCCTACTTTTATATGGCGATCCAACCCCCGACTCTTCCAAGATGCTCTGACCAAGTCCAAAATTGAACAACAACAACTTTTTTGAGCATAGTAGCAAATCGGTTGATGAATAATTTATTGTCTAGAATGCTCACAAGGCATTTATGAGAGGTATCCTTATTCAACAAGGGGCGAGAATTAAGAGAATGAGGCAGCAACACATCCAGGCACTAATGTCAAGAATTGACACTCTTGAAAGACAAAATAAGACACAACCCTCCCAACTACTGACAGATCAACTGACACAATCCCGCAATGACTTCAGGTTGCTCCTCCTGGAGGATTTTGAAAAAGCCTCCAGAAGACTCAAAATGTCCTATTACACAAGTGGTAATAGAGCAGGGAAACTACTAGCTGACTAAATCAAAGGGCACAGATACAAAACCCAAATCCCATACATATTACACTCCAATACCCACACAAAACTGTTTCATCCCCAAGCCATAGCCAATGCTTTTAGTCAATATTATGAGTCATTATACAACCTTAAGAATGATTCCACAATACCGCAACCCTCACCAGCTATCAGAGAAACATTTCTAGGCACAATTAAACTCCCCAAGCTTTCTGCTGAACATCTGCAAAACCTTAACTACCCTGTAACTGAATCTGAGGTACGTCAGTTTATCCAATCCCTACCTAATATCAAATCCCTGGGCCCGGATGGCTTCACAGGGAAGTACTACAAAACTTTTCAAGACATCCTGATTCCACATTTGGAGGAGATCTTTGGTTCTGCTGCTGCATCTTTCTCATTCCCTCCAGAAATGCTCAAGGCCAAGATAGTTGCTCTGCCGAAGCTGGGGAAGGATCCAAACACCCCACAAAACTTTCGGCCCATATTACTACTCATAGTTACATAGTTACATAGTAGGTGAGGTTGAAAAAAGACACAAGTCCATCAAGTCCAACCTATGTGTGTGATTATGTGTCAGTATTACATTACATATCCCTGTATATTGCGGTCATTCAGGTGATTATCTAATAGTTTCTTGAAGCTATCAATGCTCCCCGCTGAGACCACCGCCTGTGGAAGGGAATTCCACATCCTTGCCGCTCTTACAGTAAAGAACCCTCTACGTAGTTTAAGGTTAAACCTCTTTTCTTCTAATTGTAATGAGTGGCCACGAGTCTTATTAAACTCTCTTCTGCGAAAAAGTTTTATCCCTATTGTGGGGTCACCAGTACAGTATTTGTAAATTGAAATCATATCCCCTCTCAAGCGTCTCTTCTCCAGAGAGAATAAGTTCAGTGCTCGCAACCTTTCCTCATAACTAAGATCCTCCAGACCCTTTATTAGCTTTGTTGCCCTTCTTTGTACTCGCTCCATTTCCAGTACGTCCCTCCTGAGGACTGGTGCCCAGAACTGGACAGCATACTCCAGGTGCGGGCGGACCAGAGTCTTGTAGAGCGGGAGAATTATCGTTTTATCTCTGCAGTTGATCCCCCTTTTAATGCATGCCAATATTCTGTTTGCTTTATTAGCAGCAGCTTGGCATTGCATGCCATTGCTGAGCCTATCATCCACTAGGACCCCCAGGTCCTTTTCCATCCTAGATTCCCCCAGAGGTTCTCCCCCCAGTGTATAGATTGCATTCATATTTTTGCCACCCAAATGCATTATTTTACATTTTTCTACATTGAACCTCATTTGCCA
This sequence comes from Aquarana catesbeiana, assembly GCF_042186555.1. Classification (NCBI taxonomy): domain Eukaryota; kingdom Metazoa; phylum Chordata; class Amphibia; order Anura; family Ranidae; genus Aquarana; species Aquarana catesbeiana. The sequence goes on along the minus strand of NC_133327.1, from coordinate 168,990,385 downwards.
TGTAGTCGCCCACCCCATTAATTTGTTCAGGTCTTTTTGCAAGATTTCCACATCCTGCGGAGAAGTTATTGCCCTGCTTAGCTTAGTATCGTCTGCAAATACAGAGATTGAACTGTTTATCCCATCCTCCAGGTCGTTTATGAACAAATTAAATAGGATTGGTCCCAGCACAGAACCCTGGGGAACCCCACTACCCACCCCTGACCATTCTGAGTACTCCCCATTTATCACCACCCTCTGAACACGCCCTTGTAGCCAGTTTTCAATCCATGTACTCACCCTATGGTCCATGCCAACGCACCTTATTTTGTACAGTAAACGTTTATGGGGAACTGTGTCAAATGCTTTTGCAAAATCCAGATACACCACGTCTACGGGCCTTCCTTTATCTAGATGGCAACTCACCTCCTCATAGAAGGTTAATAGATTGGTTTGGCAAGAACGATTCTTCATGAATCCATGCTGATTACTGCTAATGATATCATTCTTATTACTAAAATCTTGTATATAGTCCCTTATCATCCCCTCCAAGAGTTTACATACTATTGATGTTAGGCTAACTGGTCTGTAATTCCCAGGGATGTTTTTTGGGCCCTTTTTAAATATTGGTGCTACATTGGCTTTTCTCCAATCAGCTGGTACCATTCCAGTCAATAGACTGTCTGTAAAAATTAGGAACAACGGTCTGGCAATCACCTGACTGAGTTTCCTAAGTACCCTCGGATGCAAGCCATCTGGTCCCGGTGATTTATTAATGTTAAGTTTCTCAAGTCTAATTTTAATTCCGTCCTCTGTTAACCATGTAGGTGCTTCCTGTGTTGTGTCATGAGGATAAACACTGCAGTTTTGGTTACTGAAGCCCCCCGATTCACTCGTGAAGACTGAGGAGAAGAATAAATTCAATACCTTCGCCATCTCCCCATCCTTTGTAACCAGATGTCCTTCCTCATTCTTTATGGGGCCAATATGGTCTGTCCTCCCTTTTTTACTGTTTACATACTTAAAGAATTTCTTGGGATTTTTTTTGCTCTCCTCCGCTATGTGTCTTTCATGTTCTATCTTAGCCATCCTAATTGCACCCTTACATTTCTTATTGCATTCTTTATAAATTCTGAATGCTGTGGATGATCCCTCAACCTTGTATTTTTTGAAGGCCTTCTCCTTTGCTTTTATATGCATTTTTACATTGGAGTTAAGCCATCCAGGATGTTTGTTCGCTCTTTTAAATTTATTACCCAATGGGATACATTGGCTAATGCCCTTATTTAATATGCTCTTAAAGCAAACCCATCTCTCCTCCGTATTCTTTGTTCCTAATATTTTATCCCAATTTATGCCTTTTAGCAAGGTTTGTAGTTTAGGGAAGTTGGCTCTTTTGAAATTCAGTGTCTTTGTGTTCCCTTCATGTCTCCTATTTGTGTGATTTATACTGAAACTAATTGATCTGTGATCGCTGTTACCTAAATTGCCCCGTATTTCCACATCTGTTATCAGGTCTGTATTGTTGGTAATCAGTAGATCTAGTAATGTTTTATTTCTAGTTGGTGCATCTACCATCTGACCCATAAAATTGTCCTGCAAGACACTAAGGAACTGGCGAGCCTTAAATGAATGCGCGGTTCCCTCCGCCCAGTCTATGTCTGGATAATTAAAATCCCCCATTATGATAACACTTCCCATCCTTGCTGCTAATCCAATTTGTGATAGGAGATCCGTCTCCACTTCCTCCCTCAGGTTAGGGGGCCTATAGCATACTCCCAGTATTATTTTCCCCCTAGCTTCATCCCTTTGGAGCTCTACCCATAAAGATTCCACCTCCTCCCTAGCCCCCTCAGTGATGTCATCTCTCACATTCACTTGTACATTATTCTTGATATATAGGCATACCCCTCCCCCTTTTTTACCCTCTCTATCCTTGCGGTATAGGGTATACCCTTGAATGTTTGCCAGCCAATCATGAGAGCTGTTGAACCAGGTCTCTGAAATTCCCACAAAATCCAAATCCTCCTTGTACAACAGTATCTCTAGTTCACCCATCTTGTCCGCCAGGCTCCTGGCATTGGTGAACATGCCACATAGTTTAGACCGGTCGCATATTGTCCTCGTATTGGGTGTTTCAAGATTGCAACTTGGACTTGCTACTATACTCACCTTGTGTTTTTGTGCTTTGGTTAACCTACCACTAATGCCCCCAATACTACCCTCTGGAATATCTTCCGCGCTGGCTATCACTGTCTCTGGACCCTCCCCCCCATCGCCTAGTTTAAAAACCCCTCTAACTTTTTGGCCATCTTCATTCCCAGCATACTCAACAACGATCTTAAAATATATGCAAAGTTATTAGCCACTAGACTAGTAGACATTCTACCTTCCCTTTCCTTATAGATATGGATCAGTTTGGACTTACCAAGGGGCGCCAGACAGCTGACGCTACACGACGCTTACTAAATGTGATTCACTTGGCCAACAAACACAAAACGCTTCTTTGTTCCTGGCATTGGATGCAGAGAAGGCGTTTGATAGGATACATTGGTAATTTCTAGCACAAGTGCTGACTAGGTTTGGTTTCACGGGCTCCATCTATTTGGCCATAATGGCACTCTACACTATTCCATCAGCCCAAATCTACATTTCAGGGGCACTATCAACTCCATTTTAAATTACTAATTGGTCACGACAGGGATGCCCTCTTTCCCCACTGATTTTTAACTTGTTGATGGAGCCCTTGGCCACTTACTTACGCTCACACCCCCACATAGATGGTCTACAGGTGGGTAAAAGCTACCATACCATCAGCTTATTTGCTGATGACATCATACTACTGATGCTTACAAATGTGGAAACTTCCCTGGCTTCAGTTCATTGGGTATTGCAGGAATTCAATGGAATATCGTACTACAAAGTGAACAAGCTCAAATCTTATATTTTAAACATGGGTATCCCGACCAAGCGCAAACAAAAACTAGTACAACAATTCCCGTACATGTGGAATGATGATGGTATTAAATACTTGGGCATTACTCTGACCCCTAAACTCAAAGATCTTATAAAAACCAACTATACTCCCTTCCTAAATACACTTAGCCCCAAGTTGGACAAATTTGCTCGAGCTAAACTGTCATGGACGGGCCGGTTAGCAGCCTTTAAGATGCAAATATTACCACAACTACTGTATCTATTTAGGGCTTTACCAATCCCATTACCCAATTCTTACTTTAGTTCCCTACATTCCATACTAAGTAAATACCTCTGGCAGGGCAAAAGGGCCAGAAGCGCATTTGACAAGTTAATTAAACATAGGAAAGCAGGCGGAGTGGGACATGTACAATTGCAAGATTACTACTTCACAGCAATATTTTCGCAACTACAACACTGGTTGCTTCCAAGCTCCAATGCTCTATGGGTTGATTTGGAACAATCTCAGATTCCCCAGGGACCTTACATGACTTTTTACTAACTGCACTTATAATACCTCCCTTGATAGCAACCTAGCAACACCTACCCTAGCATCACTGCGAGCCTGGGTTCATCTTTGCAAATATCAACAGTGGAGTGGTAAGGTATCACTTTTAAAACTCCCTATATCTGCACTTTCACAACTCATCCCAGACATAAATCTTCATATATGGAAGGAAAAAGGGATTGCTCATTTCGAAAATATCTTAGAAGGCCCATCACTTAAACCTTTCAGAACCTTACAAATTGAATACAGTCTGTCTCCCAAGGAACAATATAAATACACGCAGATTGCCCATTTACTGAAAAAAAATGCACTCCAGACAAATATTATCAACAAACCCCAACACTACATAAATGTACTGTATATCAATTATCTACTCGTGCCTACAAGAAAAAGACATCTGCATTAAATCCCAACCAATGACTGCTTGGGAACAGGAAATAGGGAAAGAATATCTGGCACAGCATTGGCAGAAAACATTACAGCTCATTTATACCTCTACTAAGAGTGCAAATCTCTGGAAATTGCATAACAAAAGATTATTGCAATGGTATTTGACACCGCACTGTATATATCTAAAATTTATCCCCACACCTCCTCAGAGTGTTGGTGTCTCTGTGGTTCATCTGGTACCTTAATTCACATCTTGTGGTCATGTCCGAGACTCCGCCTACTGTGGAATCAGAGAAAATAATATCTAAAATTATAGGTTTAAACCATGCATTATCCCCAGGAATGGCAATACTATCACTAGAATTAAACTCTATACAGAACTGTAATATCCCACATACTATTAACAACACATTTAACTATACTCAGATACTGGAAAGAAACAAAAGCCCCAGAAATTGCAGAAGTGATCCGCACAACACAAACCCACAGCACTTACAAGGTCCTCTTCTCATCTACCATGGGGAATTTTAAAAAGATTTTGCAGAACTGGGCTCCCTGGCTCAAATGGTACTCAGAAGGAGCTATCTTCTAAACTTCTGATCTCATGTCCATGAAACATAGTCTGACCAAATATATAGGGTCCCTAACCTCAGGACTTGTATGGTCCTGTAATATCTCAAAGCTATTCAATAACACTCTGACTGGTTTGTTCTATTGAAGTTATGTTCAGCCACTGTGACGCAGAGTGAAGATCATAAGTGGTTGAACTGATAGCCAACCCCTCCAACAATAGGAGGAACAATTACTTTTCTTGTTATCAAAAATCTAATGTAATCAAACATTTAATATAATCAGAAATCGGTCATGGACTGATTGTGACTACATAATACGTTAAGTTTTACTGTATCTATCTGATTTCTTTCTGTAAACTGTAAAATTCAATAAAAATCTATTGAAAGTAAAAAAAAAAAACAAAAAAAACAAAAAAAACAAAGCTGGTCAGACATGCCCCAGCACATCTTTAGCACAATAAGTCTGCTTGAGAATGCATGTGATGATGTGGCCATTACTCATCTAGCATAGAGCACTGGAGTGGAAGACAGGAGGTATAGTTCCACTTTAAAGAATATTGTAAGACATTACCAACAGAAAAGCAGTTACACTTTATAACATACTGCTGTATAGAATTATACAGAGAAAAAAAAGGCATCCATTGGGCTTTACAAATGACATTTTTTTTCAATTTATAATAGTCCTAAAGCCTAAACATTTTTTTACCCTAATGTATTCCCGGCATTAAGGTAAACATTTTTAGGTAGTAATATTTCCCCCTCACCCCGCTTATACCTAACTGAGTCCTCACTCGATCCAGCGTTGTGCCTGTCTGCAGTGGCCCTGTTCTCTCTCCCCAATCTCATAGGCTTTGTTGAGGAATCGGAAGCCACTGGCTCCTGCTGTTGTCAGTCAGATCCTGTGATGAGGCCACGCTGTGTGTGTGTCTATGTATACAGGCAGTGTGACTCAGGACCAAGCTCACACAAGTGCCCCCATAGCAAGCCGCTTGCTATGAAAGCACTAAGAAGGCAGGAGGAGCTAGGAGTGCCCACGGAGGCCCCAAGAGGAGGAGGTTTGGGGGTGCTCTGTTTAATTCCATTGCACAGAACAGGTAAGTATAACATGTTTGTTGTTGAAAAAAAAAATGTAAACATAAAGTAAAAAAAAGCATTATAGTTCCTCAGTAATGGGTCAAGCTCTATCAATTTTTATGCAGGATTAGCATGTTGATGCTACAAACTGTGTGTTTATATGCGGTGAGAACCAATGTACTACATTTCTAAGACCCCTTTCACACTGGCAACGCTCCGTGTTAGCGGTAAAGTGCTCCTAGTTTTATCGGCGCTTTACCGTCGTTTTAGCAATGCTTTTCAACCGCTAGTGGGGTGCTAGCACCCGAAGAAAGGGTTAAATGCGCCTGAAAAGGAATTGGGTTGGGTGCCCATGCATTCCAATGGGCAGGAGTGGTGGAGGAGCGGTGTATACATCGCTTCTTCACCGTACCATAGATGCTACTTGCAGGACTTTTTCTAACGTCGTGCAAACGCACCGCCCAGTGTGAAAGCACTCGGGCTCTCACACTGGGGCTGCAGGGGAGATATTTTTCAGGCTCTTTACAGGCGCTATTTTTAGCCCTTTAGTGCATGAAAAACACCTCCAGTGTGAAAGGAGTCTAAGTATTTAAGTATTGGTTTATTACAGGTATTTGCATAGGCTCAACACTTTACCTAGCACTTTACATATCTACTGTACAATCACATCAGTCCCTGCCCGCAAGGACCTTACAACCTAAGGTCCCTAATTCCCATTCATACATACACATACTGTATTTAGATAGATAGAGCCAGTTAACCTACCAACATGTCTTTATACTGTGGGAGGAAACTGGAGTACCAAGAGGAAACCTACACAGGCACAGGGAGAACATGCAAACTCCATGCCAGTAGTGTCTTGGTTTGGATTCAAACCGATAACCCAAGTGCTGCCAGGTGCTATTTATCCCTTTTTTTAAATTTATACAGCACTTTTCTCCCTGGGGATTCAAATGCTTTTCCTCCTCTTTGGGCAGAGGATGAGGAAGCCTTGGGTACAGACAGCATGTCTTTGGAGTGTTTGAGGAAATGTGTGCATGCACAGAGAGAACATAAACACCATAGTACCCAGCCCAGGACTTGAACCAAGGACCCCAGTGCTTCAAGGCAGAAGGAATAACCATTAAGTTACTGTGCTGTCCATCTTGCTAAGATTTATTAAATTGTATAGAGACTTAAAGTGATAGGTCACATTTACTGAAAAAATGAAAAGATGAACTAACACTGTACACCCTCCCTCTACCTTCGCCCTGGTTCCCTCTGTACTTGCCTCTGGGAATGCTGAACCGACTTAGCCGGTTCAGCAGTCCAGAGATGTTAAATCCCTGCTCTTCTCCCTATTCTCTGTGCAGCATTTCCAGGACGGACCAGAATGAATCTGACTGGTCAGCCCCATCCTGGAAGCCCTGTACAGAGAAGAGAGAGAAGAGTGGGGATTTCAAATCCCTGGACTACTGACCCGACTGCATGAGCACTGACAGCTCAGCATCCATGAAGGTAAGTACAGCAGAGAGTGGGGGGTGGGGAGGGTATATGGTGTTACTTCACCTTTTCATTTTTTTTCTGTAAGTGTGAATTAACGCTTTGATGACATCTAACACAGAAGCAGAACCTAAAACTACTTTAATGGGATTTACAGGGGACATCAACAGGGAATAAAATAGTTGGCTTGCCAAAGAACCTAGAAATGCAAATTTTGAACCTGAGTCAATATAAAAAAAAATTATTATTATTATTTTGTTCCTAGAAAAAAACCTGAAAGTTTTAAAGGAAAGGTTTCTAGGAAACAACAAAAATCCATGAAGTACCACTTGCGGTGGTCTTACCTATTCAAGTATAGTTGATGACATACTGTATGCCTTCTACATAAATTAAAGATAAACAGATAAATGCATACTCTGAGATTTTACCGTCCCATAGCTATACATTGGATTGCAGCATTTATAAGTGAATACAATATAGGAAAAGTTCTGGTTTATGACGCTGGCCATTAATTAACATTTTTGCTTTATACTCTAGAAGTGAAAATTGTAATGACAGCTAAATCAAGGGCCGTCAATTATTGAAAAAAAAAAAATTATTTCATTAATGTATACATTGATTAAACCGTACTTCAAAAGGAGTGTAGATGGGGGTGATCCATTAATATTACTCAAGATGACAGGCACATAGGCTGAGCTACTGCTTTTTTCACTGAAAATACATTATGGATAGTCGCCTTAGCCGTCGCTGATAATCTGATTTTATTAGGCAGAGATGCTTGAACAAATTTTGGTTTTCAGATTGCATCTTTGAAGAGGAAAACATAAATTATTTGTGGAAGGAAGTTATCAGAGGTTTAAGGAGTAATATTTGAAGGCGTTCAAGTTTAAAGGACACATTAGCTTTCACTAAGTTATGTTATTTGACGTGAACTTAATTACTTAGAATTCATCTTTTTCTTTATAATTTCTTGTTATATATAATATTCATCAAAAATAAGGCTGTTTTCCATCTTAGCGAACATACTACTTTGAAACAGACTCAGAGGACACAGCTTACATAAATTTGAAGGACACTAATGCAGACCATTGGCTCCATGGTGCTAACCCAGTGCCATCTTGCCCATGCACACTGAGCAAAGAAGACAGTTTGTACAGCTTACAAACTCCACTCTTTCCATGAATGCATTAAAGGCTACTTTCACAGTACAAAATATTGTATATCAAAGCTTCAGCCTGCTTCCTATCCATTTTTAATATCAACAGATCAGCAGCAAGCAATGCTATGCGATCTTTCTTTGTTGTCATTGTTGCCTGATAACAGGAACCCAGGGGCATAAATACAGATCATGGGGCCCCATAGCAACATTTTAATGGGGTACCTAGGCAACCTGTCTAATGTCATCAATTTTAACATAAAGTATGTCTCAATTAAAACAGATGGTAGGAGAACTGTCAGCATAGTTAGGTCATTACTAGCGACCAATACTGTGAACAGACATTGTCAGGGAAGAGTGTTATTGCATAGAATTAACTTTCAGTATTAATTTTCTAGCTCACTGTTTTCATCAGCTCACCAGCCTTTTTCAGGGTCTCAGGACCTGTAAATTTAAAATCCTCCAACCTCAACAAGTAAGTGCTGAAAGAGGCTCTGCAGTAGTTAGTAGGAAGAAAAAAAAAAGAGATGGAGTATGTTAATGAACATCATAACATTTTATATTATGACATACAATATACAATTGCTGCACACGCCATATTATAATTGAATGCAATTTCCTTTATCTGCAGCACTGTCATTTTCTGTGAAATGCAATGCAATATGGCAACCTAGAGGCATTCCATACATCATTGGTGTACAAAACATCCCTAGAAATTTCATTGCATGCTTGTTTCATTGGAATACTGAATTTCCCAGAGGTCTGCACAAAGACACAAGTCAGATTTTAGGCATCCTCTGCAACAAAAACATAATTTTTGATGAGATACTCCTTAAGAGTTAATTATTTCTAAAGGGATGCTGACCCTGCATTTTTTTTACTAAGGGCCAATTCACACTATGTGTGGTGAGAATCTGTCAAGGCAGGGACACACACAAACACAAAGCAATTGTTTTCTATGTGTCTAATTCACACTGCAACATAGCTGCAGTGCACTGTGATACAATGCAGACATGCTGCATTTAATTACAGCTCTATGGGCCAAATCGTAGGGCAATGCCAGGCAGCACAGTGTAGCGCGCAATCCAATATTGAGGTGAATGACGTGTACATTTTGGATACTTAAAAAAGAGCTTGTACAAAAAAAGGAATTGTGCATCACCCTGCCCCCTAGCAGCTGGCGATGCAGAGCAGCTGAAGTACAAAATCACTCTGGATGCTCTGCGACTTCACGCAGTGCAAGTGTAAATTCACCCTAAAAAAGAAAGTCACTTCCATTCAGATTCACTATGCAGACAACAAACAGCTTTTTCTTTAAAACAGAAACAGGTAGGACTCTGTAACAATGTTTGTTAAAATCCTTGCAAAGTACATTGATCACCCAGGAATGATACTTTTTTCTCTGAAAAAGTGTAGTTACTCTTTAACCACTTGCCTACTGGGCACTTTTACCCCCTTGATGTCCAGGCCAATTTTGAGCTTTCAGTGTGGTAACACTTTGAATAGCAATTGCGCTGTCATGCAACACTGTACACAACTGAATTTTTTATCTTTTTTTGAGACAGATAGAGCTTTCTTTTGGTAGTATTTAATCACCACTGGGTTTTTTGCCAAACAAACTAAAAAAGACTGAACATTTTGAAAAAAAACAACATTTTTCTTAGTTTCTGTTATAAAATGTTGCAAATAAGTAGATTTTCTTCATCAATGATGTGTGCTGATGAGGCTGCACTGATGGGCACTAATTGGCTGCACTAATGGGCACTGATGAAGCTGCACTGATGAGCACTGATGAGACTGTACTGATGGGCACTGATTAGGAGGCACTGATGGGCACTGGTGAGGCTGCACTGATGGGCAATGATTAGGAGGCACTGATGGGCAGTGGTGAGGCTGCACTGATGCTCACTGATGAGGCTGCACTGATGATGTGGCGCTGATGGGCACTGATGAGGCGGCACTGATGGGCACTGATAAGCTGCACTGATGGGCACTGATAAGCTGCACTGATGGGCACTGATGAGTAGGCACTAATGAAGCTACACTGATAAGGCAGCACTGATGGGCACTGATATGCTGGACTGATGGACCAGGGGCGGATCCAGGGGGGGCAACAGGGCAATTGCCATCCCCGAGAAATTTGTTGCCGGCTGGGCGGGAGAGATAGCGGGTGGCTCTACAGGCGGGTGAGATAGCGGGCGGTTCCGCGGTCGGGTGAGATAGTGGGTGGCTCCAATAGCAAGCGGACTAGGTGGCGCGGTTTGTGGGTGGGCGGCACAGTTTGTTGGCGGACCGGGCTGCCAGGTGACTCAGTGTGTTGGCAGGTGAGAGTGAGAGAGCAGGCTCGGTGTGGCAGCTGGCCAATCAGTTAGCCGGGGGCGGTGGAGCAGAGAGATGAGATCATCTCTCACCGCCAGCCCTGCATCCCTGCAGTAACTTCCATCCTCACTGGGCAGGCAGCAGAGAGATTACATTATCTCTCTGCTGCCTGACTCTGGGAGTCTGAAACACAGCAAGAGACAAACAAAACACCACCTTATCAGGCAAGTAACAATCCACATGGTGTGGCAGGTGATGTGGCAAGTGGCATTCCGCAAGGTGTAGCAGGTGACGTGGCAAGTGACAATCCACAAGGTGTGGCAGAGGACGTGGCAAGTGACAATCTGCAACGTGTAGCAGGTGACGTGGCAAGTGACAATTCACAATGTGTGGCAGATGACGTGGCAAGTGAAAATTCACAATGTGTGGCAGGTGACGTGGCAAGTGACAATTCACAATGTGTGGCAGGTGACAATCCGCAACGTGTGGCAGGTGACGTGGCAAGTGACACACTCGGGGCTCCCACCGATTCTGCATTATGGTGAGTTAAACTATTTCATTTTATATAACAATGTAATTATAGAAATAATGCTCTTCAATCATCCTGACACCGTAACAACCATGGTGCCGGGATGATTGAAGCGTCAACACCAGCCATTTTCCCGATAAATTGCCCACAAAAAAAACAGATTTTCTGGCAGTGCCTCTCCTGAGACTAGATTCTGGATCCGCCCCTGTGATGGACACTGATATACTGCACTGATTGGCACTGATTGGGCTGCACTGATACTCAGGGCACTGATGATCAGTGTCCTAATTATCAGTGTAAATGTCCCCTGTCACAGGAAAGCTGGTTAACGGCTTTCCTTTCCTCACACACTGACAGCTCTGAGGAAAGGAAATGCAGACAACCGGCATTTGTTTACATGTGATGAGCTGTGATTGGACCTTTACTTCATTCTGTGATAAGCTGTGTCCAATGGGCCGTGCAGAGGGGGCAGGGTTCTGGGAGGACGTCAGTAGACACCCTCCTAGAACTGGAAGACCTTGCTATAGCCATCTTTCGGCTATAGCCCGGTTGGAAAGTGGTTAATACAAACGTCTTTAAACTATGTGTTTCTTTGGGGTTTTTTTGCAGAACTACGAACAACTTTACGTTTTTAACTGAGAAGACACTCTGGGAATTTTACAGTCTGAGAAAGACTTCATTATGTGTGTGTGTTTGGAAAGCTTGGAGCACTGCTTTAATCTTTAAGATATATACAAGGAGCACAGATGTAGTGCACCAATCAAACAAACCCATTCATTTTCAGTAATCTGGTGATCTAATAAACCCTGCTGTGATAAAGAGAAGAATTCCCCTTGCAATCACATTCAGTAAGAGAGGACATTACAGAGTACAGACTATAAGATTTATTAGACCTAGCTGTATGGACTCGAGAAAACACAGATTACGGTAAATTGAGTGCACAGTTTGATTTTTAACATAGCTGCAGTGTTTGCTAGATACAATTACCAGTTCACTGATTTTACCTGCTGTCTGCAATTGCTTGTTAATCTTGTACCCTACTGCATTCTCCAATGTTCAGTAAACACACTATTTCAGAATAAATGTTTCATTAACAATCTCACAAGTTCCGCTAAACAATAACTTTGTGACGCACCATACTTCAATAGACTAGATTTACATTTCTTCCAGGGAGAAACTGTAAGCTTCTAGCCAGCAGTTTGCTCAGATCTCTTTTGTGATATATTTCTAATCTAAGCTTCTTGTCCAGAAGCGCTGGGCAAAATCTCCTAAGCAAAGACAGATATCTTTTGATGAGCCGGCTGTTGGGTGTATCTTTCTGCCATATACCATAACCTCTCCTCCCCACAAAGCTGTTATTTTAGGTTTATAAAACTCCCACAGTGATGGTTACCATCCACAGGCATTAATGATATCTGCATGATGTAGGACTAGTTAAGTAGCGTCCCCCCATGTATTTTCTAGCTGGCAAAGACCACTGTCTTTATCATAATCACGCCATTAGAAAATGAACAATAGAAGATAAAAAAAATCACAGCGTGATTGAAAAAACCCAGTTACACAAAGGTGAAGTTGGAAAACATATATAGCACAATTATCCGAGCTCCAGCAGTTTTAACAAGTTCTCTAAAGGTTTGCTTGCACCATTTAGACTCCTGACAACTGAAAGATACTATTATTTAGCATACTAGGAAAACCAATGCCTTGAAGAACCAAAACTCAGGTGTCATATTGCAGCATAATAATGGTTGCCATCTTGTGACAATGCAGTGACTCCATCCATTTCACCCTTGGTATAGCATCAGTTGGCCAGGACAGAACCATTTTTTGCACAGATTTGCCTGCTGGCGGATAGCTCAACGTACGCTGTCCATACAGACTTCAGAAAGAAAAAAAGATAACGAAATCTGGCCATACGTAATATTTTGTTTGAAAATGTTTCTTTTCAGTACGTTCATTTGATTTTCTAATGGTTAGTGGGGTCAAATTGATGTTTGTTTTCTACTGTAGCAATGAGAAAATTTAAAGAAGGAAATTTTTTCTCAAACGAGCAAAATTATAATTATGAATGTGGTTTTCTTTTTGGAAAAATTGAAACAGGCACACTCTAGGCAAAAAAGAAACTTGTTTATTACATCTAGGATTTCATTCAAGTAGCAGGTCTGAAAGACATTTTAAAGACTTTTTAATGAAATTGGTTCACAATGTTCAATTTTTAGAATTTTTTTAGAATTTCCATGCAAACAAAATTCTGCTGCTGTACGGCCAGCCTCAGTAGTTATTACTTTTGTTGGTAGTTTAATCTAATATGCTGATAGAGATGTTTATGTACTACAGATAACTGCTGAATCCAATAGATGCTAATCTGCCTTGGTAACTGATGACCAAAACGTTGAATACAGGATTTAACTACCCATTGTACTGTCCCCTGCAATGTTATCTCTATTAAACAGATCTATCAAACATCACCATATGTTCATAAATAAACCACACATTTTAAAGGGGTTTCAAAGTCAGAAGGTTGTTTTATCCTAATGCATTGCATGCGTTAATATAAAAAGCCTTCTGTGTATAGCAGCCCCCCTTGGCTCCCCTAATACTTACTTGAGCCCCATCTCTGTCCAGCTATGTCCACTAGTGCCTCAGCCATCCAGGACTCTCCATCTTGATTGGTTCCCACTGCTGTCAATCAAAATCAGTTAGCCAATCAGGATAGAGAGGGGACTGGGCCGAAGCACAGCTCTGTGTCTGGATGTACACATGGAGCTTCAGCTCGGCTCGGTGCCCCATAGCAAGCTGCTTGCTGTGAGGGCACTCAACAGGAGGGAGGGGCCAGGAGCAGCTAAGGGGGACCTGAGAAGAGGAGGATCTGGGCTGCTCTGTGCAGATCCACTGCAATAGAGCAGGTAAATATAACATGTTTGTTATTTTCATAGAAAAAAAGTGTCTTTACAATCACTTTAATACCTCCTCCAGCTTGAAGGTTTATACCCACATACACTATATTACCACAAGTATTGGGATCCCTGCCTTTACATGCTTATGGACTATAATGGCATCCCAGTCTTAGTCTGTAGGGTTCAATATTGAGTTGGCCCACCCTTTGCAGCTATAACAGCTTGAACACTTCTGGAAAGGCTGTCCACAAGGTTTAGGAGTGTGTCTATGGGAATGTTTGACCATTTTTTCAGAAGCGCATTTGTGAGGTCAGGACTCTGTGAAGACCATTCAAGTTCCTCCAACCTAAACTCACTCATCTATGTCTTTATGGACCTTGCTTTGTGCAGTGGTGCACAGTCATGTTGGAACAGGGAGGGACAATCACAAAACTGTTCACACAAAGTTGACAGCATGAAATTGTCCAAAATGTCTTGGTATGCTGATGCCTGAAGACTTCCCTTTACTGGAACTAAGGGGCCAAGCCCAAAGACTGAAAACTAACCCCATACCATACTCCCCCCTCCACCAAATGATTTGGACCAGTGCATGAAGCAAGGTCCATAGAGACATGGATAAGAGAGTTTGGGGTGAAGGAAATTGACTGGCCTGCACAGAGTCCTGATCTCAACTCAATAGAACACCTTTGGGAGGAATTAGAGTGGAGACTGCGAGGCAGGCCTTCTCGTCCACATTAGTGCCTGACCTCACAAATGCGCTTCTGGAAGAATGGTCAAATATTCCCATAGATACACTCCTAAACCTTGTGGACAGCCTTCCAGAAGAATTGAAGTTGTTATAACTGCAAAGGGTTTGCCAACTCAATATTGAACCCTACGGACTAAGACTGGGATGTCATTAAAGTTAATGTGTGTGTAAAGGCAGGAACAAGAAGGGTGGGACTTGCAGCAACATGGTAGGAGTATTTTTGCGCCAAATGCCAGGAGGCTTAGCCGCCCCTGGTTAGGGTACCTTCCTCGTACCCTGCAAGGTTATGTGGCGTTGGGAGTATACCGCAGCCGGGCCCACATAGGTCTTATATCTGGGTGGCTGTATATCCTATTGAATCTTTAACCTTTTTGTCTTGGACTACATGCACCACTTTGGACTTCAGCCCTCCATGGCTTAGCACCAGATAGCACCTCAGCACATGGTTTTTACCATGAGCTCTTTTGATACACAATTTTATGGGTTTATGAGTTTTCCTTGGTGGCACAGTCTCCTTTCCTTCACTTTATGTTGTTATCTTTTGTTCCTTTCTGTCTGGGCTACACTGACATTACTATGTACTTAACTGCACTTACCCTGCCCTAGAGTGCAGGATAGATCCTATATTATGTATTAATACACATATGAATATTTTTTATAGACACCCCCTTATGACAGCTCAATATCCACGTTATTTATTTGGATTGTTTCTTCTTGAATACACCGTCCCCCTTGGACACAACCCTGTGCTGGACCAATATGTGGTTCATACTGCCACAGCTCCCGGAAATGATGCTCTATGGGGTTTACAGGTCATAGTGTCTCATGACGTGTTATCATGCATCCTACCTCCCCATATACCAAGTTTATGTCAGGGCATACAGGATAGAGGAAAACTTGCAATAGGTTAAAATAAATGAATAAACGGTCCTTCTATGTGTAACGTCCTACATACACACAATTAACCACCACTGCGCCTCGGAGCAAATCAATTAAATGGTGATAAACATCAATTGGTAAAGCCTATCTGAAGCTGCCACTTAGTGTATAATAGTATCTAAAAAATATTTTTAAATCTTGTGACGTGATAATGATGTATTGCAACCCACGTGAAGAATAAAAATGTGGCGCTATTCTAATCACTCTTTCCGTAATATTACCATTACAAGTGAATATCCTAAACTAATAACCCTTTTGTTCAAAGGGTGTGAATCAAACAAATAATTAGTGAAAAATAGTGATAATAAAAATCAGAAAATAAAAACAAAAAAACAAAAAACAAAAAACACCAAAACGCAATGAAATGACTTCAGTGACTCAGTGATATTGCTGAAAAACGCAGATGTGTCACTTCTATAATTAAGTGTGCAGTTGATCAATAACACACTCAGCATGAACTTCGTGACTAAATAACATAAAAGGTCCAATAGTAAGTGCACATATGTGAAATAAAGAAAGTCCGTGATGAAGATGCACAATAAATAGTGTCACAGCAAATCTTGGAAGATCCTGCAGTAAACTTGAACTCTCCACCACACCTCTGTGTTCAGTGTTCCCTCTCCCAATAGACAGTCTCTTACCAACTCTGTATGCCTCCACTTTCGTATGAGGCTAGCAAGCATAAGAATATCCAGGCAATCAGAAGGGGTTAAATGTATTCCATTCAGGGACTCGTTCCATATGTAAATGAGAAAGAACTCCCAATAGTGTGATAACGTAAAAACTTTTAATATCCACACTACAAAATACACTACAAAGGGTACACTCACATTGTGTCAACTTTATAACAGCACATCAAAACACTCCACGGCACTCTGTGCACAGCAATCTCAACAAGGTAATCTGGGTGGTCTATCCTAAGGTTTTCACATAGGGTGTGTGGTCACGGAGGACCTCAATGCCAACAGCGTGTGTAGGGATCTATCTCACCCACTCCTCGCTCGCTCTTCCAGTGACTCCTCCGTCTCCCTGACAAGTGAACCGCAGCCCCTTGTTCTCTTAAGCCACACAGTCTCTGGTGTTTATCCTTCTCTCGGCCTTGCCCCCGACATGTTTCGCTACAACTGTAGCTTATTCATGGGATAGGCCGCTCAGATTGTCAATCTACTTATATAACCTCCCTCCCCTCTGTCTGTCTAAGGGGATCTCAGTGCGCATGCGCGTCCCGCGTGTCCCGCGCATGCGCAGTTAGAGTGTCCCCATAACGCGCAAACCACAGCTATATGCAGCTGTCTGTTTATCCTGTCATGTTATTCTCTGCAGCGGTTTCAAGTTATTGACATCCCACTGCTCAATATCTATGGATCTGGGTGTCCTAAAACCCAATGACAGTTTGAAAGTTATATTGAATGTCCTGGAATGTATTTCAGAGCGCTTTATGCGCTTAATACTGATACAAACTACACAATATAGGAGTGCTTTAATTCCCTCTCCATTAATCCGAGGGATCCAGAGCTTCTCAAATCGTCAGCTAATACTCTCATTGGTCTGTAGCATTGAGTGTCCTCACTACCATACACCAAAAAGAGGTATAAAACCATATATTAATAATCTGTAGCTCTAGAAATTAAAAAATATAAAAAATATATATATATAATGCATAAAATTATATCAAATGGAAGAATAGGCTTGGCTAAATTCAAAATAAAATGAGATCAGACATATTGCATCTGATGTTACTACAACTGCCTCTATTAATATCAGTTATATGTAACCAATTTCAGGAATATTATTACAGTATTCCAAAAAATTCTGCCTGAAACCATTGTATATCTATAGCTATATCACATATCATTATATTAGGATATCTATATTCCATATTCTCACATAGGTAATATATCCATTAATTCTAATTGGCATGGTCATAACTCGAAGCTATCATCTGATTATCTTCAAAGAATAATAAATCAGAGACATACATACAGTACGTACAAAAATATATATAAAAAATATAAAAAATATATATATATATAAGGATAAAAAAAATTATTATTATGTAAAAAACTGGACAATCTACTAACAGGCACCGCATTATCTTACTGTTAGGAAAGTTCTGTATTCATCTTATCACAAAATAACACTATTTGTCCTGCAGGAAGTATGAATACAACTCTGGGGTGTATGGGGAAACAGTACCATTTTACCTGGAGGCAGGGATTAATGTACCAATCTTAAACCCGAGAGAATATGCCTGCTCAGCTAAAAATCGTTGATGAAGCAATTGAGGTCTAGCTCAATGTTGAGCCCCCTCGGAGTGAGGCTTTTAAACTGGAATATCCATTCCGTTTCTCGGCGTGACAAATCCCTCACTCTGTTCGAGCCTCTCCAGGAGGGGTATACCACCTCTAAGCCACAAAATTGTAGCAAGGATGGGTCCCGTTGATGTTTCTCCCTAAAGTGCATAGACACGCTATGATACTTGTACCCATTTCTTATGTTGGTCAGATGCTCACTAATCCTAATCTTTAGTTGCCTTTTCGTTCTACCAACATAATACAAGCCACAGGGGCACCACATGAGATATACAACATGTGTGGTGGTGCACGTGCTAAATTCCTTGATCTCGAACCTATCCCCCTCTCTGTTGGTGACAGTGGTGACACCTCTATTCCTAACCTTTACTGTCTTACAACAGACACACTTCCCACAGCAGTAAAAGCCCTTAAAACCAAAGGACAAAGATCTTGAATTAGGTGGATCAAGGATCTTTTTCACTATTTGGTCTCCTATACTCGGGGCTCTTCTATATATAAACCTCGGCTGAGTTGACAAGATATCCCCCAGATATTTGTCTCTACATAGTATGTGCCAGTATTTTCTAAAGATATGCTCAATGTCCTTATACTGACAATGGAACCCGGATATAAAGCTTAATTGATGCCTGGTTTCCTCATTTTGTACTCCTTTTTCTTTCAGGCATTCCTCTCTAGGGATCTCAGCAACTTCCTCTATTATTTCGGCCAATACGTCTTCCTTATAGCCCTTCTGCATAAATTTTTCCTTCAGGATATCTGATTGAGTTAGGAAGTCTTCCTTCAACGTGCAATTCCGACGGATCCGCAGCAGTTGGCCCTTCGGTATGTTTTTTATCCATGATGGATGATGTCCACTAGCCACGGACAAATAACTGTTGCGGTCCGTCGGTTTGAAGTACACCTTGGTTTTCAGTGATCCATTCATTTTTTCTATAGTGACATCAAGAAAATTGATCGACTCCTCACTAACTTGGTATTCCAATTTAATGTTGTTTGTATTGTTGTTAAGGTGTTTCAAGAATACCTCCAACGATTCCTTCGTGCCCTGCCATATTAGCAAAATGTCATCAATGAACCTTCTGTAGAAGACCATTTCAGGTCTATTGATGTTAAAAATACGTCTGTCCTCCCATTCAGACATGAACAGGTTGGCGAGGCTGGGGGCGTATTTTGCCCCCATTGCCACGCCAACCTGCTGGGAATAGAGGTGTCCATCGAACCAGAAGTAGTTGTGGGACATGCAGAAATCTAGTGCATGTCCCACAAATTTCTTCTGTGCAAAAGGAATATCGTCCCGTTTGCTGAGCGCCCAATTGAGGGCCAGCGCTGCATCTTCATGCTGTATATTGGTATACAGCGACGCTACGTCGGCTGTCACCAAATAAGATGTCACTGTGGAGTCAAGCTTCACTGGTTCCAACAATCGTAGCAAGTCCGAGGTATCCTTCAGATATGCTTTCGTTGTCTTCACACTGGGTTGTAGGAACTTGTCTAAATATTCTCCCAGTCTCGCAGTAACAGAACCAATCCCGTTTACTATGGGTCGCGGAGGTGGATGTAGGGTGTTTTTATGCACTTTAGGTAGTGTATATATCACTGGTATGCGACTTGCGCTTGGAACTAAATACCTTTTTTCCTTAGGGTTCAGGGCCCTCATCCCAAATCCCCATTCTACAAGCGCAGCCAATTGTATACTATATGAATCTGTGGGATCTGACTTCAATTTCATATAAGTATTTTGGTCACTCAGTAGTTCCACCAGTTGATCATGGTAAAATTTCTTATCCATGATTACCACACCACCACCCTTATCCGCTGGACGGATAATGATGTTTTTCCTATTTTCCAAGGATTCGATCCCCTCCTTAATGTAATAGGGATTCACCCCTTTTCTAACAGGTAATTCCTCGATATCTTTTAAGACGAGATTTTTAAATACCTCCACAAAGTGGTTGTTTTGAATCAAGGGGTTGAAGATGGACCTGTTCTTTAGGCCACTGTCTATATTAACCGGGGTCCGTGAAGCCCTCATATTTGCTTCCACTGGGTGACTCAGAAAATGCTTTTTTATGTTCAATGTCCGAATGAACTTGTGTGTGTCAATATATACCTGGAATTTATTCATTTGTTTTTTAGGTGCACACTTTAGGCCTAAATTTAAGATGTTAATCTCCTTGTGGTCTAACGTCACCCCACTTATATTATAAATTCCGGTATTCACATGTCCCTCGGCCGTTTTTTTGGGTTGCCTTGATCGGCCAGCCCTGCATCCCCTCCTTCTCTTGGTGGGGGCCCTGCGTATGTGCCTTGCGTGTGGGGGGGTCCAAACTTTCCCCCCTTCTGGTATTGTGTTCGGGGGTGTCCCCTCGGTGTTCCCCGTTTCCCTCCCCTCCCCCGTTGTCCTAAAAAAGAATGGTTATATGGTGGTGGGTCATAGTAGCCCTCATCTTCCAACTCTGCATATCTATTATACAACGGGATTCCATTATTCCTATCCGAATAATGGTTCGGTGGGGGATGTTGTCTCCACTGTTGATGTTCCTGTGGAGGATGATATCCTCTTGGTTCATCTCCTCTATATGGTGACTGATAATAGTAATCATCTCTTCTTTGTGGGGTGTTATTTCTGTGGGGTTTCGGTGTTTGATAATTGTACTCTCCCCTTCCCTGTCGTCCTGGTCTGGGTGAGTGTCCATATCCTTCATTGTGATTGTTATTCCTCACCTGGTGGTCCCCATTGTGGGTGGCACCACTAGGTCCTTGTTTGTTCTTTTTTAACAAAGCTTTTTGTCCGCCTTCCTTCTGTATAGGTTTAGATTGGGCCTTTCCCACAATGGGTTCTGTTTCCTGACTTGGATCCTCTGCAACGCCTTCCTGGTTGTCACTATTATTACTTTGCCAGGAGTAAATCTTGTTCGTCCTAAAATCATTCGAGTCCCTCGTGAATTTCTTCACCTTCTTTTTTTGTATTTCACGATCCATCTTCTCTAATTTTATTTTCATTTTAGTGTTAAAATCTTTAATTTGGTTGGATTCCTTGATGGGTTCCAATTTCTCTTGCAACAACCTAATATTCTCATTAATCCTACCAAGTTTGATATGCTTTCTTTTTAAAACCAAGCTTTGTAGTTCCCTACCCGCTCTGTTAAAAAATGCCAGCCATTCTTCCATAAAATGCGGGTCATTAAGACCATCCTGTGTTGGTACTTCCCACCTAAGGCTCCTAAAAATTAAGTTTTCCTTCTGGTAGTGTTCAAAAGTGAACACATCCCACCACGCTTTTAATTGTTTCTCAAGGAGATTTTCCAATGATCTCAATGTTCCTGCAAAATCCTCCTCATCCACAGTCATAACTTGATTACTTGAGAAAACATGTTCAGGATTCATTTGTCTATTAGACAAATAATTAAAAGGGTCCATGGCTGCTAATGGATATCAAAATCAATAAATGAATAAACGGTCCTTCTATGTGTAACGTCCTACATACACACAATTAACCACCACTGCGCCTCGGAGCAAATCAATTAAATGGTGATAAACATCAATTGGTAAAGCCTATCTGAAGCTGCCACTTAGTGTATAATAGTATCTAAAAAATATTTTTAAATCTTGTGACGTGATAATGATGTATTGCAACCCACGTGAAGAATAAAAATGTGGCGCTATTCTAATCACTCTTTCCGTAATATTACCATTACAAGTGAATATCCTAAACTAATAACCCTTTTGTTCAAAGGGTGTGAATCAAACAAATAATTAGTGAAAAATAGTGATAATAAAAATCAGAAAATAAAAACAAAAAAACAAAAAACAAAAAACACCAAAACGCAATGAAATGACTTCAGTGACTCAGTGATATTGCTGAAAAACGCAGATGTGTCACTTCTATAATTAAGTGTGCAGTTGATCAATAACACACTCAGCATGAACTTCGTGACTAAATAACATAAAAGGTCCAATAGTAAGTGCACATATGTGAAATAAAGAAAGTCCGTGATGAAGATGCACAATAAATAGTGTCACAGCAAATCTTGGAAGATCCTGCAGTAAACTTGAACTCTCCACCACACCTCTGTGTTCAGTGTTCCCTCTCCCAATAGACAGTCTCTTACCAACTCTGTATGCCTCCACTTTCGTATGAGGCTAGCAAGCATAAGAATATCCAGGCAATCAGAAGGG
The DNA here is from genome assembly GCF_042186555.1 of Aquarana catesbeiana. NCBI lineage: Eukaryota > Metazoa > Chordata > Amphibia > Anura > Ranidae > Aquarana > Aquarana catesbeiana. Next base: position 168,968,322 of record NC_133327.1, on the reverse strand, counting down.
GTTAAATGTATTCCATTCAGGGACTCGTTCCATATGTAAATGAGAAAGAACTCCCAATAGTGTGATAACGTAAAAACTTTTAATATCCACACTACAAAATACACTACAAAGGGTACACTCACATTGTGTCAACTTTATAACAGCACATCAAAACACTCCACGGCACTCTGTGCACAGCAATCTCAACAAGGTAATCTGGGTGGTCTATCCTAAGGTTTTCACATAGGGTGTGTGGTCACGGAGGACCTCAATGCCAACAGCATGTGTAGGGATTTTGCAGGAACATTGAGATCATTGGAAAATCTCCTTGAGAAACAATTAAAAGCGTGGTGGGATGTGTTCACTTTTGAACACTACCAGAAGGAAAACTTAATTTTTAGGAGCCTTAGGTGGGAAGTACCCCCACAGGATGGTCTTAATGACCCGCATTTTATGGAAGAATGGCTGGCATTTTTTAACAGAGCGGGTAGGGAACTACAAAGCTTGGTTTTAAAAAGAAAGCATATCAAACTTGGTAGGATTAATGAGAATATTAGGTTGTTGCAAGAGAAATTGGAACCCATCAAGGAATCCAACCAAATTAAAGATTTTAACACTAAAATGAAAATAAAATTAGAGAAGATGGATCGTGAAATACAAAAAAAGAAGGTGAAGAAATTCACGAGGGACTCGAATGATTTTAGGACGAACAAGATTTACTCCTGGCAAAGTAATAATAGTGACAACCAGGAAGGCGTTGCAGAGGATCCAAGTCAGGAAACAGAACCCATTGTGGGAAAGGCCCAATCTAAACCTATACAGAAGGAAGGCGGACAAAAAGCTTTGTTAAAAAAGAACAAACAAGGACCTAGTGGTGCCACCCACAATGGGGACCACCAGGTGAGGAATAACAATCACAATGAAGGATATGGATACTCACCCAGACCAGGACGACAGGGAAGGGGAGAGTACAATTATCAAACACCGAAACCCCACAGAAATAACACCCCACAAAGAAGAGATGATTACTATTATCAGTCACCATATAGAGGAGATGAACCAAGAGGATATCATCCTCCACAGGAACATCAACAGTGGAGACAACATCCCCCACCGAACCATTATTCGGATAGGAATAATGGAATCCCGTTGTATAATAGATATGCAGAGTTGGAAGATGAGGGCTACTATGACCCACCACCATATAACCATTCTTTTTTAGGACAACGGGGGAGGGGAGGGAAACGGGGAACACCGAGGGGACACCCCCGAACACAATACCAGAAGGGGGGAAAGTTTGGACCCCCCCACACGCAAGGCACATACGCAGGGCCCCCACCAAGAGAAGGAGGGGATGCAGGGCTGGCCGATCAAGGCAACCCAAAAAAACGGCCGAGGGACATGTGAATACCGGAATTTATAATATAAGTGGGGTGACGTTAGACCACAAGGAGATTAACATCTTAAATTTAGGCCTAAAGTGTGCACCTAAAAAACAAATGAATAAATTCCAGGTATATATTGACACACACAAGTTCATTCGGACATTGAACATAAAAAAGCATTTTCTGAGTCACCCAGTGGAAGCAAATATGAGGGCTTCACGGACCCCGGTTAATATAGACAGTGGCCTAAAGAACAGGTCCATCTTCAACCCCTTGATTCAAAACAACCACTTTGTGGAGGTATTTAAAAATCTCGTCTTAAAAGATATCGAGGAATTACCTGTTAGAAAAGGGGTGAATCCCTATTACATTAAGGAGGGGATCGAATCCTTGGAAAATAGGAAAAACATCATTATCCGTCCAGCGGATAAGGGTGGTGGTGTGGTAATCATGGATAAGAAATTTTACCATGATCAACTGGTGGAACTACTGAGTGACCAAAATACTTATATGAAATTGAAGTCAGATCCCACAGATTCATATAGTATACAATTGGCTGCGCTTGTAGAATGGGGATTTGGGATGAGGGCCCTGAACCCTAAGGAAAAAAGGTATTTAGTTCCAAGCGCAAGTCGCATACCAGTGATATATACACTACCTAAAGTGCATAAAAACACCCTACATCCACCTCCGCGACCCATAGTAAACGGGATTGGTTCTGTTACTGCGAGACTGGGAGGATATTTAGACAAGTTCCTACAACCCAGTGTGAAGACAACGAAAGCATATCTGAAGGATACCTCGGACTTGCTACGATTGTTGGAACCAGTGAAGCTTGACTCCACAGTGACATCTTATTTGGTGACAGCCGACGTAGCGTCGCTGTATACCAATATACAGCATGAAGATGCAGCGCTGGCCCTCAATTGGGCGCTCAGCAAACGGGACGATATTCCTTTTGCACAGAAGAAATTTGTGGGACATGCACTAGATTTCTGCATGTCCCACAACTACTTCTGGTTCGATGGACACTTCTATTCCCAGCAGGTTGGCGTGGCAATGGGGGCAAAATACGCCCCCAGCCTCGCCAACCTGTTCATGTCTGAATGGGAGGACAGACGTATTTTTAACATCAATAGACCTGAAATGGTCTTCTACAGAAGGTTCATTGATGACATTTTGCTAATATGGCAGGGCACGAAGGAATCGTTGGAGGTATTCTTGAAACACCTTAACAACAATACAAACAACATTAAATTGGAATACCAAGTTAGTGAGGAGTCGATCAATTTTCTTGATGTCACTATAGAAAAAATGAATGGATCACTGAAAACCAAGGTGTACTTCAAACCGACGGACCGCAACAGTTATTTGTCCGTGGCTAGTGGACATCATCCATCATGGATAAAAAACATACCGAAGGGCCAACTGCTGCGGATCCGTCGGAATTGCACGTTGAAGGAAGACTTCCTAACTCAATCAGATATCCTGAAGGAAAAATTTATGCAGAAGGGCTATAAGGAAGACGTATTGGCCGAAATAATAGAGGAAGTTGCTGAGATCCCTAGAGAGGAATGCCTGAAAGAAAAAGGAGTACAAAATGAGGAAACCAGGCATCAATTAAGCTTTATATCCGGGTTCCATTGTCAGTATAAGGACATTGAGCATATCTTTAGAAAATACTGGCACATACTATGTAGAGACAAATATCTGGGGGATATCTTGTCAACTCAGCCGAGGTTTATATATAGAAGAGCCCCGAGTATAGGAGACCAAATAGTGAAAAAGATCCTTGATCCACCTAATTCAAGATCTTTGTCCTTTGGTTTTAAGGGCTTTTACTGCTGTGGGAAGTGTGTCTGTTGTAAGACAGTAAAGGTTAGGAATAGAGGTGTCACCACTGTCACCAACAGAGAGGGGGATAGGTTCGAGATCAAGGAATTTAGCACGTGCACCACCACACATGTTGTATATCTCATGTGGTGCCCCTGTGGCTTGTATTATGTTGGTAGAACGAAAAGGCAACTAAAGATTAGGATTAGTGAGCATCTGACCAACATAAGAAATGGGTACAAGTATCATAGCGTGTCTATGCACTTTAGGGAGAAACATCAACGGGACCCATCCTTGCTACAATTTTGTGGCTTAGAGGTGGTATACCCCTCCTGGAGAGGCTCGAACAGAGTGAGGGATTTGTCACGCCGAGAAACGGAATGGATATTCCAGTTTAACCACTTAAGGACCGCCTAACGCCGATTTACGTCGGCAAGGCGGCACGGGCAGGCAAAATCACGTACATGTACGTGATTTGCCTCTCGCGGGTGGGGGGTCCGATCGGACCCCCCCCCGGTGCCCGAAGCGGTCCCGTTCTGTTCCCCGGCGATCCGAGATGAGGGGGAGGCCATCCGTTCGTGGCCCCCCCCTCGCGATCGCCGCCGGCCAATGGGAACACTCCTTTGCTGCTGTATGCTAAACAGCAGCAAAGGAAATGATGTCATCTCCCCTCGGCTCGGTATTCCGTTGCAGCGCCGAGGGGAGAAGACATCAATGTAAGTGCACAACACACACACACACAGTAGAACATGCCAGGCATACAAAACACCCCGATCCCCCCCCCGATCGCCCCCCGATCCCCCCCCAATCACCCCCCCCCCCCCTGTCACAAACTGACACCAGCAGGTTTTTTTTTTTTTTTTTTTTTTTTTTTTCTGATTACTGCATAGTGTCAGTTTGTGACAGTTACAGTGTTGGGACAGTGAGTATCACCCCCCTTTAGGTCTAGGGTACCCCCCTAACCCCCCCTAATAAAGTTTTAACCCCTTGATCACCCCCTGTCACCAGTGTTGCTAAGCGATCATTTTTCTGATCGCTGTATTAGTGTCGCTGGTGACGCTAGTTAGTGAGGTAAATATTTAGGTTCGCCGTCAGCGTTTTATAGTGACAGGGACCCCCATATACTACCTAATAAATGTTTTAACCCCTTGATTGCCCCCTAGTTAACCCTTTCACCACTGATCACCGTATAACCGTTACGGGTGACGCAGGTTAGTTCGTTTATTTTTTATAGTGTCAGGGCACCCGCCGTTTATTACCTAATAAAGGTTTAGCCCCCTGATCGCCCGGCGGTGATATGCGTCGCCCCAGGCAGCGTCAGATTAGCGCCAGTACCACTAACACCCACGCACGCAGCATGCGCCTCCCTTAGTGGTATAGTATCTGATCGGATCAATATCTGATCTGATCAGATCTATACTAGCGTCCCCAGCAGTTTAGGGTTCCCAAAAACACAGTGTTAGCGGGATCAGCCCAGATACCCGCTAGCACCTGCGTTTTGCCCCTCCGCCCAGCCCACCCAAGTGCAGTATCGATCGATCACTGTCACTTACAAAACACTAAACGCATAACTGCAGCGTTCACAGAGTCAGGCCTGATCCCTGCGATCGCTAACAGTTTTTTTGGTAGCATTTTGGTGAACTGGCAAGCAAGCACCAGGCAGCGTCAGGTTAGCGCCAGTACCGCTAACACCCACGCACGCACCGTACACCTCCCTTAGTGGTATAGTATCTGATCGGATCAATATCTGATCCGATCAGATCTATACTAGCGTCCCCAGCAGTTTAGGGTTCCCAAAAACGCAGTGTTAGCGGGATCAGCCCAGATACCTGCTAGCACCTGCGTTGTGCCCCTCCGCCCGGCCCAGCCCATCCCACCCAAGTGCAGTATCGATCGATCACTGACACTTACAAGGCACTAAACGCATAACTGCAGCGTTCGCAGAGTCAGGCCTGATCCCTGCGATCGCTAACAGTTTTTTTGGTAGCATTTTGGTGAACTAGCAAGCACCGGCCCCAGGCAGCGTCAGGTTAGCGCCAGTACCACTAACACCCACGCACGCAGCATACGCCTCCTTTAGTGGTATAGTATCTGAACGGATCAATATCTGATCCGATCAGATCAGATCTATACTAGCGTCCCCAGCAGTTTAGGGTTCCCAAAAACGCAGTGTTAGCGGGATCAACCCAGATACCTGCTAGCACCTGCGTTTTGCCCCTCCGCCCGGCCCAGTCCAGCCCACCCAAGTGCAGTATCGATCGATCACTGTCACTTACAAAACACTAAACGCATAACTGCAGCGTTTGCAGAGTCAGGCCTGATCCCTGCGATCGCTAACAGTTTTTTTGGAAGCTTTTTATTGAACTGGCAAGCACCAGCGGCCTAGTACACCCCGGTCGTAGTCAAACCAGCACTGCAGTAACACTTGGTGACGTGGCGAGTCCCATAAGTGCAGTTCAAGCTGGTGAGGTGACAAGCACAAGTAGTGTCCCGCTGCCACCAAAAAGACAAACACAGGCCCGTCGTGCCCATAGTGCCCTTCCTGCTGCATTCGCCAATCCTAATTGGGAACCCACCACTTCTGCAGCGCCCGTACTTCCCCCATTCACATCCCCCAACGAAATGCAGTCGGCTGCATGAGAGGCATTTTTATGTGCTCCCGAGTACCCCTACCCAACGAACCCCCCCCAAAAAGATGTTGTGTCTGCAGCAAACGCGGATATAGGCGTGACACCCGCTATTATTGTCCCTTCTGTCCTGACAATCCTGGTCTTTGCATTGGTGAATGTTTTGAACGCTACCATACACTAGTTGAGTATTAGCGTAGGGTACAGCATTGCACAGACTAGGCACACTTTCACAGGGTCTCCCAAGATGCCATCGCATTTTGAGAGACCCGAACCTGGAACCGGTTACAGTTATAAAAGTTAGTTACAAAAAAAGTGTAAAAAAAAAAAAAATATATATAAAATAAAAAAAAATAGTTGTCGTTTTATTGTTCTCTCTCTCTATTCTCTCTCTCTATTGTTCTGCTCTTTTTTTACTGTATTCTATTCTGCAGTGTTTTATTGTTATTGTTATTGTTATTGTTATTATGTTTTATCATGTTTGTTTTTCAGGTATGTAATTATTTATACTTTATTGTTTACTGTGCTTTATTGTTAACCATTTTTTTGTCTTCAGGTACGCCATTCACAACTTTGAGTGGTTATACCAGAATGATGCCTGCAGGTTTAGGTATCATCTTGGTATCATTCTTTTCAGCCAGCGGTCGGCTTTCATGTAAAAGCAATCCTAGCGGCTAATTAGCCTCTAGACTGCCTTTACAACCCGTGGGAGGGAATGCCCCCCCCCCCCCCCACCGTCTTCCGTGTTTTTCTCTGGCTCTCCTGTCTCAACAGGGAACCTGAGAATGCAGCCGGTGATTCAGCCAGCTGACCATAGAGCTGATCAGAGACAAGAGTGGCTCCAAACATCTCTATGGCCTAAGAAACCGGAAGCTACGAGCATTTTATGACTTAGATTTCGCTGGATGTAAATAGCGCCATTGGGAAATTGGGGAAGCATTTTATCACACCGATCTTGGTGTGGTCAGATGCTTTGAGGGCAGAGGAGAGATCTAGGGTCTAATAGACCCCAATTTTTTCAAAAAAGAGTACCTGTCACTACCTATTGCTATCATAGGGGATATTTACATTCCCCGAGATAACAATAAAAATGATTTAAAAAAAAAAAAAATGAAAGGAACAGTTTAAAAATAAGATAAAAAAGCAAAAAAATAATAAAGAAAAAAAAAAAAAAAAAAAAAAAGCACCCCTGTCGCCCCCTGCTCTTGCGCTAAGGCGAACGCAAGCGGCGGTCTGTCGTCAAACGTAAACAGCAATTGCACCATGCATGTGAGGTATCGCCGCGAAGGTCAGATCGAGGGCAGTAATTTTTGCAGTAGACCTCCTCTGTAGATCTAAAGTGGTAACCTGTAAAGGCTTTTAAAGGCTTTTAAAAATGTATTTATTTTGTTGCCACTGCACGTTTGTGCGCAATTGTAAAGCATGTCATGTTTGGTATCCATGTACTCGGTCTAAGATCATCTTTTTTATTTCATCAAACATTTGGGCAATATAGTGTGTTTTAGTGCATTAAAATTTAAAAAAGTGTGTTTTTTCCCCAAAAAATGCGTTTGAAAAATCGCTGCGCAAATACTGTGTGAAAAAAAAAAATGAAACACCCACCATTTTAATCTGTAGGGCATTTGCTTTAAAAAAATATATAATGTTTGGGGGTTCAAAGTAATTTTCTTGCAAAAAAAAAAAAACTTTTTCATGTAAAAAATAAGTGTCAGAAAGGGCTTTGTCTTCAAGTGGTTAGAAGAGTGGGTGATGTGTGACATAAGCTTCTAAATGTTGTGCATAAAATGCCAGGACAGTTCAAAACCCCCCCAAATGACCCCATTTTGGAAAGTAGACACCCCAAGCTATTTGCTGAGAGGCATGTCGAGTCCATGGAATATTTTATATTGCGACACAAGTTGCGGGAAAGAGACAAATTTTTTTTTTTTTTTTTTTTTTTTTGCACAAAGTTGTCACTAAATGATATATTGCTCAAACATGCCATGGGAATATGTGAAATTACACCCCAAAATACATTCTGCTGCTTCTCCTGAGTACGGGGATACCATATGTGTGAGACTTTTTGGGAGCCTAGCCGTGTACGGGACCCCGAAAACCAAGCACCGCCTTCAGGCTTTCTAAGGGGCGTGAATTTTTGATTTCACTCTTCACTGCCTATCACAGTTTCGGAGGCCATGGAATGCCCAGGTGGCACAAAACCCCCCCAAATGACCCCATTTTGGAAAGTAGACACCCCAAGCTATTTGCTGAGAGGTATAGTGAGTATTTTGCAGACCTCACTTTTTGTCACAAAGTTTTGAAATTTGAAAAAAGAAAAAAAAAAAAAGTTTTTTCTTGTCTTTCTTCATTTTCAAAAACAAATGAGAGCTGCAAAATACTCACCATGCCTCTCAGCAAATAGCTTGGGGTGTCTACTTTCCAAAATGGGGTCATTTGGGGGGGGTTTGTGCCACCTGGGCATTCCATGGCCTCCGAAACGGTGTTAGGCAGTGAAGAGTAAAATCAAAAATTCACGCCCTTAAAAACGCTGAAGGCGGTGATTGGTTTTCGGGGCCCCGTACGCGGCTAGGCTCCCAAAAAGTCCCACACATGTGGTATCCCCATACTCAGGAGAAGCAGCTAAATGTATTTTGGGGTGCAATTCCACATAGGCCCATGGCCTGTGTGAGCAATATATCATTTAGTGACAACTTTGTGCAAAAAAAAAAAAAAAAAAAAAAAAAGTGTCACTTTCCCGCAACTTGTGTCAAAATATAAAATATTCCATGGACTCAATATGCCTCTCAGCAAATAGCTTGGGGTGTCTACTTTCCAAAATGGGGTCATTTGGGGGGGGGTTGTGCCACCTGGGCATTCCATGGCCTCCGAAACTGTGATAGGCAGTGAAGAGTGAAATCAAAAAGTTACACCCTTAGAAATCCTGAAGGCGGTGATTGGTTTTCGGGGTCCCATACGCGGCTAGGCTCCCAAAAAGTCCCACACATGTGGTATCCCCGTACTCAGGAGAAGTAGCTGAATATATTTTGGGGTGCAATTCCACATAGGCCCATGGCCTGTGTGAGCAATATATCATTTAGTGACAACTTTTTGTAAATATTTTTTTTTTTTTTTTTTTTTGTCATTATTCAATCACTTGGGACAAAAAAAATAAATATTCAATGGGTTCAACATGCCTATCAGCAATTTCCTTGGGGTGTCTACTTTCCAAAATGGGGTCATTTGGGGGGGTTTTGTACTGCCCTGCCATTTTAGCACCTCAAGAAATGACATAGGCAGTCATAAACTAAAAGCTGTGTAAATTCCAGAAAATGTACCCTAGTTTGTAGACGCTATAACTTTTGCGCAAACCAATAAATATACGCTTATTGACATTTTTTTTACCAAAGACATGTGGCCGAATACATTTTGGCCTAAATGTATGACTAAAATTGAGTTTATTGGATTTTTTTTATAACAAAAAGTAGAAAATATCATTTTTTTTCAAAATTTTCGGTCTTTTTCCGTTTATAGCGCAAAAAATAAAAACTGCAGAAGTGATCAAATACCATCAAAAGAAAGCTCTATTTGTGGGAAGAAAAGGACGCAAATTTCGTTTGGGTACAGCATTGCATAACCGCGCAATTAGCAGTTAAAGCGACGCAGTGCCAAATTGGAAAAAGACCTCTGGTCCTTAGGCAGCATAATGGTCCGGGGCTCAAGTGGTTAAAAGCCTCACTCCGAGGGGGCTCAACATTGAGCTAGACCTCAATTGCTTCATCAACGATTTTTAGCTGAGCAGGCATATTCTCTCGGGTTTAAGATTGGTACATTAATCCCTGCCTCCAGGTAAAATGGTACTGTTTCCCCATACACCCCAGAGTTGTATTCATACTTCCTGCAGGACAAATAGTGTTATTTTGTGATAAGATGAATACAGAACTTTCCTAACAGTAAGATAATGTGGTGCCTGTTAGTAGATTGTCCAGTTTTTTACATAATAATAATTTTTTTTATCCTTATATATATATATATTTTTTATATTTTTTATATATATTTTTGTACGTACTGTATGTATGTCTCTGATTTATTATTCTTTGAAGATAATCAGATGATAGCTTCGAGTTATGACCATGCCAATTAGAATTAATGGATATATTACCTATGTGAGAATATGGAATATAGATATCCTAATATAATGATATGTGATATAGCTATAGATATACAATGGTTTCAGGCAGAATTTTTTGGAATACTGTAATAATATTCCTGAAATTGGTTACATATAACTGATATTAATAGAGGCAGTTGTAGTAACATCAGATGCAATATGTCTGATCTCATTTTATTTTGAATTTAGCCAAGCCTATTCTTCCATTTGATATAATTTTATGCATTATATATATATATTTTTTATATTTTTTAATTTCTAGAGCTACAGATTATTAATATATGGTTTTATACCTCTTTTTGGTGTATGGTAGTGAGGACACTCAATGCTACAGACCAATGAGAGTATTAGCTGACGATTTGAGAAGCTCTGGATCCCTCGGATTAATGGAGAGGGAATTAAAGCACTCCTATATTGTGTAGTTTGTATCAGTATTAAGCGCATAAAGCGCTCTGAAATACATTCCAGGACATTCAATATAACTTTCAAACTGTCATTGGGTTTTAGGACACCCAGATCCATAGATATTGAGCAGTGGGATGTCAATAACTTGAAAACGCTGCAGAGAATAACATGACAGGATAAACAGACAGCTGCATATAGCTGTGGTTTGCGCGTTATGGGGACACTCTAACTGCGCATTGCGCGGGACACGCGGGACGCGCATGCGCACTGAGATCCCCTTAGACAGACAGAGGGGAGGGAGGTTATATAAGTAGATTGACAATCTGAGCGGCCTATCCCATGAATAAGCTACAGTTGTAGCGAAACATGTCGGGGGCAAGGCCGAGAGAAGGATAAACACCAGAGACTGTGTGGCTTAAGAGAACAAGGGGCTGCGGTTCACTTGTCAGGGAGACGGAGGAGTCACTGGAAGAGCGAGCGAGGAGTGGGTCAGATAGATCCCTACACACGCTGTTGGCATTGAGGTCCTCCGTGACCACACACCCTATGTGAAAACCTTAGGATAGACCACCCAGATTACCTTGTTGAGATTGCTGTGCACAGAGTGCCGTGGAGTGTTTTGATGTGCTGTTATAAAGTTGACACAATGTGAGTGTACCCTTTGTAGTGTATTTTGTAGTGTGGATATTAAAAGTTTTTACGTTATCACACTATTGGGAGTTCTTTCTCATTTACATATGGAACGAGTCCCTGAATGGAATACATTTAACCCCTTCTGATTGCCTGGATATTCTTATGCTTGCTAGCCTCATACGAAAGTGGAGGCATACAGAGTTGGTAAGAGACTGTCTATTGGGAGAGGGAACACTGAACACAGAGGTGTGGTGGAGAGTTCAAGTTTACTGCAGGATCTTCCAAGATTTGCTGTGACACTATTTATTGTGCATCTTCATCACGGACTTTCTTTATTTCACATATGTGCACTTACTATTGGACCTTTTATGTTATTTAGTCACGAAGTTCATGCTGAGTGTGTTATTGATCAACTGCACACTTAATTATAGAAGTGACACATCTGCGTTTTTCAGCAATATCACTGAGTCACTGAAGTCATTTCATTGCGTTTTGGTGTTTTTTGTTTTTTGTTTTTTTGTTTTTATTTTCTGATTTTTATTATCACTATTTTTCACTAATTATTTGTTTGATTCACACCCTTTGAACAAAAGGGTTATTAGTTTAGGATATTCACTTGTAATGGTAATATTACGGAAAGAGTGATTAGAATAGCGCCACATTTTTATTCTTCACGTGGGTTGCAATACATCATTATCACGTCACAAGATTTAAAAATATTTTTTGAATAGGTTAAAATAGTCCATGCTGGTTTAACGTTAGATCGACCAATATAAGAAATGTTTTACGTATGCTTGTAAACTAGCCTAAAGTATACAGCCATGTACAGAGTAAGCTCTGGAAATGCCCAGCTCCACAAACAATAGGAATATTTTTGTACTTGTTTGCAAATTGTCATAAGTAAATACTTTCAGTTCCAATAAGGCAATGGTATACTTTCATATTATACCTAGTAGAGCGTCTTCAAACTATTTCTGTCCTTTATGTATGCTAACACACATTTTCGGTATTACAATTGTTCTGTATTACAATACTGTAGATATTTTTATCTTTTGGGAATAAAAGAATTGTTTGTGAATCACTTTATCTGGCTCAACAACTTTGCCAATGCTTAGGATGTGCTGCTTTTCAGTAGTATTTGTACAGTTACTGGTTTGACAATTACAGGGCAAGAGATTGCTATCATATGGAATAACTACAGGTGATGTGTGCAAGAATTTAAGCATTGTGTAGAGTGCACAGGATGTAAATGCTAATTGTATGTTGCAAATGGAATCTTGACTTCCAAGTTTTTCATTAAAACAATCATTATACGCAGTTATGCTTTACATTTCTGTGCCAGAAGAAACAGAGAAAATTCTGAATGTGCATTTTCTTTTATCATACATTAGCAGTAGATATTTGAGCATAACTTCTGAGTATAGTATGCATGAAAAATATTTTCTCTAGATGATATTTGGAAGTTACACCAACTGGAGCGAAACTACAGAGAAATGCAAAGACTCTGTCATCGAAAACAACTCATTTACATGCTAGTGAAGGGGCAAGTTCAAAGGGTTGTGATTACTTGAAAACAAAAATTTAAAGAGAAATTCCAGGCAACAAGTTAAATAAATTTTTAACTGCAAAAGCTATATAAGCAATGCAATAATACTGAAGTTGAAATTTCACTTGGTTTACCATCAACTGAGATTTATGTATTTAACTGCAACCAGATACAGAAAGCTTACACATAGGGGAGGTAAAATTGTTTCAGTAATCTGTGCAATTTTCTTTCTACAGTATACATGGAGGATGGCTAATCACACTCAAATCTCTTAGAAAGGTTTACATAAGATGGGGGCAGGGAGCTGTATGAAAGTTTTAGTACTGACATTTTAATGCACCGGGTTCTCTGGATGTAAGAGACAGCATGGAGCAAGCAGTTGGTGTGTTAAGGAGTTGCTCTATTTCATTATAAACTGGTACGGTAAGCAAACAGTGATCCCATTTACTGATATTTTCTACATAATATCTAGTGCAATTTGCTGAATTGAAATAAAAGATGAATAAACATAGACTTCTTATCTTATAAGCAGATCATAATGCATAATGCATAATGCAGATGTTTCTCTGGGTGATTTACTTCCATAGGCCTGGATACACCCAAATCATCCTGTGCGGCAGGGGGAAAGTACCTTTCTCCCTCTCAAAAGTGAGACATCAGGGGTCCGTTCAGATCCCTGATATTTCTTCAAACCCCCTAACTGGGCAAATTTGTAAAAAAAAAAACTTAAAAAAAAATAGCAAAAAAAAAAAAAAAATAATTATAAAAATAAAAAAATAACTACTGACACCTTCCACCGCCCTACTGACACTGTATACTGCTCTACTGATTGACATCATCCACTGTCCTACTGACATGTCAACTACATGTCAAATAATTCAACACACAGCCATTAATGTCTAAACTGCTGGCAACAAAAGTGAGTACACCCCTAAGTGAAAATGTCCAAATTGGGCTCAATTAGCCATTTCCCTCCCCGGGTCATGTGACTCATTACTGTTACAAGGTCTTAGTTGTGAATGGGGAGTAGATGTGTTAAATTTGGTGTTATCTCTCTCACTCTCCCATACTGGTCACTGGAATTTCAACATGGCACCTAATGGCAAAGAACTCTCTGAGGATCTAAAAAAAAAATTGTTGCTCTACATAAAGATGGTCTAGGCTATAAGAAGACACACATGTGTGTTTGAGCTTTGGGGTGCACACCCTAATGCAATAGGCTGCACACACCTATGTTTACTTCCCTTTATGGACTACAGTGTGTTCTGCTGTCCTCATGTCCCACCTATGCTGCATCAAGGGCAAACAGGATATACCTTAATATTTGTCAACTATACAGTATGTAGCTGTGTTATTGAAGGTAAAATAAACACCAATCGGTGAAAAACATGCATGTTTTAAAGTGCATGTCAGGGCAGAACAAAAAGTCAGTACATATGTAATACAGAGATAATTCCCCATGTTTTGTGCCTCTGTGCAAGTACAGAGTAACAATTCTTGATCTGCCAGAAACCCAGTGTTCTGACTTGCTAGTTTATTCAACCTTGTTCAATTTTAACATTGGACTAAAGAACACATTCTCTATATGTTATGGAGGAGGGGGTAGGGGGTTGTTCCGTAGTCCAAGAGAAAATAAGTGGGCAGGCATGCTGTCAGGGTTGTCAGTTAAAACAGGATGTTATGTTCATACTTGGTTTCTGGCAGATCAACAGATGTTGTTTGGTGCTTGCAGAATTTTTAAAGAGACACAACATAGGGGGGGTGTGTGTATTGCTGAGATGTTTGGAATATTTTATGAATTTTTTATTTGTTTTGTTCAGACATAGATTTTAATTTGTACTTTAAAGTGATGCTAGATTTTGCTAATACAACAGCCTTCAGGTAATGGTGGGCAGTTTACTGGATCTACTGCATCTTTGAATTTCTCAAAGGGTTTTCAGTGCTGGAGTTGTGTGACACCTATTGAGTGGCAGCACAGTGATGGAGCCCCACCACTTCTGCTGGTAATTTTATAATTATACATATGTATATTATTTATAATGTGTACAATATTTTGTATGTTAGTGTAAAAAATGAATTCTAAAAGGTCTATAAAATACCAACTAAATCATTACTTATATTTTAATTTATATGTTAAGGAACATTTAACTGGCATTGCCATTCCATCCAAAAGTGATGAGAAATTAGCCTTCTAGAACATAAGCCATGGTAGTTATTACGCCACCTTAGATGAAAACTCAATCTGGAAACCCAGAAAGGAAAATATGGGGGAATGAGATTTTATGAGAAAGGATTTACGAGGGGGCTTTAATTTGGTTTAGTGTTCCTGATAAAAGAAATGGCACCGGTGAGCATATCCTGAACAGAAAGACAATAACCTTGTTTAGCAGAGTGTAAATAATGAGAACGACTCATTTTATTCACCAGGAATTGTTCTAGACTGTAAATTCAAGTTGTGAAACAGCAATTGATATTGTGACCCTCTGCATCAGAGCAACTCGAGGGCTTTCATTTCATTATATATACTTTTTATTTTTTCAAGTATATTAGTATTTTCAATCTTTTCAGTATGCTTAATGGCAATGTTTTATAAAAGGGTTAGAGGAAGGGATAAAAGGGATAGAAGAAGGAAAATGTTAGGGTGTTGCCCTTAGCCACCACTCAAAATACAGATATTTAATAACACAAGTGAAAATCAGATTAGATGCTGTATGCATTCTTTTATCAAAAGTCCCCTGCCAGGGCTCATACATGCAATGTCCGTTGAAAGTGCAGTGTTCATTAAGGGATGGGCATTACTTAGAATCTAATTCTTCACTATTCAGGTAGTTACAAGTACTTATTGGCGCCTGATTCTTTTTAAGCTGACCTAAGCTAGGTGATCACTGATCAAGCAAGGAAAAAGGCATACTGCCTAAAATGGAACCCTACTCTTTCAAACAACATTAACTATTTTTAATCCTTATGCTGCTAGCCTTACTAAACAGATAGGAAGGTATATTATATTTACTTGTTTTTTTTTTGTTTGTTTTGTTTTTTTAAATTGTATTACATTTCACATTATACAAAGTATAAAATACTTTGTTCAAAATTCTCATTCATAAAAATATTCATAAAAATATATATTTTATATGTATTTTTCTGAATATTTACTTGTTTTAAACCTTGTTTTGTTACATTTCTTCAATTGCTTCCTGCCATACATCCCAAGGCTGTTCATGGGTATTTTTTTAAATGTAATCTGGAGAAGGGGTTTCCTCAGCTAAACACACCCTCCTGCCTACATAGCTGACCTAGGAGTAGATGGATTCCAGGAGGTAAATGCTACACGATCCATCTGCCCTTACTCAAGATGACTATGGCTAGAAATGCAAGGGGGTTGTTTCCCAAAATGATTCTTCAACAAAGTAAAGCATGGAGACATGGATGAATAGGTGAATTTTGATTTCAATATTAAAAATGAAATAAACATCATTTTAGGTCTGTGGTGCTCGGATACAGTTAAGTTCTGCTTTAAAAAGACCCTGTCAAGTCTTAAAAGGGTTTTATCCACATATCTCCAACAATAGAAGACATGTATTCACCTCTCTGGTGGCCTAATTCTTTGACAACCCCAGATCACTGCAGGGCTCAGTGACATAGGGGGGTCTGAGAAAGGAACCACTATCTGCCTCAGGCCTCTGACACTCCTGAAGAGATTTTTTGGGTCTGCAGCACTGAAATGGAGGGGAGGTACAAATAAAGGGCAGTGGAGAGTTGTGTATATGCTGTCTTATACTGTAGGGGGCAGCTGATCTTAAACCCTTCAAAGACCTAACAGGGTCTCTTTAAGTACAACTGTAATGTGGACAATTTCCTTCAGCTCTTGCCATACTGTGCAGGTATATATATCATACAGCACTTATACATTATGGCAGAGCTTGCCCCTTCTCAAGTTCTGACAGCTCCACAATCCCAGCTGTTGCTCCTTCAGGTACCATCCTCTCCACTGCTTATTCCAGCCCAGAGTCTTCTTTCTCAAGCTATTGGTTGTCCATGATAATGTAACTCCTGTGCATGTACAATGGAATTATTGTTCAAAGATCTTACCCATGCTGGAAGTAGGCTGGAAGTGTATACTGTATTGCACATGACTGCAGGCAGTGAACAAAAACATGCTTTAAAAAAGAGGGGAAAGCATTTTTTGGCAGACAAGACACACAAAGTCTCTCCTGCCAAAAACTCTACCTCAATTTTTTTTTTTTTAAAGGTTTAGTTCCACTTTACTATGAGCAGTGAGTCATCCATACTATAGAAAAATAATTATGTAAGAGTAACCTAGGAAGGACAGTAGGCCATGGGGGTGCAGCCAAGAAAGATGTAAGGGTAGAATAGGGAAAAAGTGCTTGGATGGGTAGGAGGGCAATGGTTGGAGTACATGAAAATGGCTGTCACTGAAGTAAGATCGCTGTTTTATTCTCATTGAGGTCAAAATCTGTGTGAGGTCTCTTATATTAAATCACTGGGAGTTATTCAATAAAGACCGATATGTTGTTGTGATGGTAAACTCTGTCCAAAGTACCACATTTTGCAGAATTGTTCTTCCATGTGATTCACATACGTTCCTCCATCGTTTTGATTTTTAAAACCTTTGAAAACCACAGACCAATTGAAGAGGGGTCTCATTTTTTTCTAGTGCAGTGCTGTGCATTTCTTTGCTGCATTCGATAAATGGTAAATGGATGTTTGAAGTGAATACAGGTTATGTACCTGAATTCCCACTTTAGTAAATTGGATTTTACAAGTCCCTGTTGGTTGGAAGCGCACAATAGGCCTGGTAGGTTCCCATAATGCAGGAAACAATCTAATAACCTCTTATTAAAAGCAAAGCAAGAGATCAGATGAGTACTGTATGTTTCTAAAAAACTGGTAACAAACATCTGCTGCTATTGTGGGATCTCTGAACACCTTGAATGTAGTGTCAAACGGGTCTGTT
Source organism: Aquarana catesbeiana (assembly GCF_042186555.1). NCBI lineage: Eukaryota > Metazoa > Chordata > Amphibia > Anura > Ranidae > Aquarana > Aquarana catesbeiana. The sequence goes on along the minus strand of NC_133327.1, from coordinate 168,950,792 downwards.
GGCATCCTTTCAGTTAGACACTGTCTGCGCGACAATACCTTGAACATGTCATCCTGCAGGGCATTGTTTACACCACCGCTTCACGTATTCCATGAAACAAAGGAAAAGGACAGAATCAACACACAGGGAAACCAAACACATAATCTGCTTTCAGAAGCAGCAAATTAGCCAGATTTGAATAAAGCATTGCTAAGCAAATCTTTGGCACTAGTATTTATTTATCAGCAAGACAAGAAGGGCCGTACAAAACAGCTTTTAATAAATGCTATTTACTATTTCATTTTTTGTTTTGTTTTGTATTGTAATAAGAAGTAAACAAGGCCAAAGAAACAATGTCACCCACAGGTGTTTTTTCCTGCTAAATAAGTCCAGAGTAATAATATATATTTAATCATTTCCTACGCAGTGAAGTTTGCCATACATATAGCAAATGTCATCTGTTTTTTAATGAACTGGCCAAAATTTGCTCCATGGGGTGGCCCTGTTGGCACCCTCCTGCCTGACATCTGGCAGGAGGATTGAACAGCATTTGTATCCAATGTCAGTTGAACAGCACTTTTATCCAATCAGATGCAGCCACTGTTCAGGTATTCTGAAGCCAGTGGTGTCGGCTGTTAGAATACAATAGCAAAAGCAAGAGATTCATCCAAGTATGCTGTTTGGTTTGAGCGTGGATGGAGAAATCTGTTCCTATATGCGGAACAAAAGAAATCTATACGTGTATGGCCAGGTTTAGGCTACAAATGTGAGCACAAATTAAATGTCAAAAAAGTTTCTTATAAAGGAAAGCATGCAACATTGGTTCTTTGGTTAGAAAAATAGAATTTTTTAAAACAGCTTACCTGTAAAATCCTTTTCTTTCGAAGGACATCACGGGACACAGAGCCACAGTAATAACTGATGGGTTATATAGGGTATCACTGGTGATTGGACACTGGCACACCCTATCAGGAAGTTCAACCCCCTATATAATCCCTCCCCTTGCAGGGATACCTCAGTTTTGTAGCCAAGCAATATAGTGTATTAGAAGAGGGGCGGGACCTCTGTGTCCCATGATGTCCTTCGAAAGAAAAGGATTTTACAGGTAAGCTGTTTTAAAAAATCCTATTTTCTTTCTCGAACATCATGGGACACAGAGCCACAGTAATTACTGATGGGATGTCCCAGAGCAATGCTACCTGAGGGGGGGAACCACGACCAAGTAGAATGCAATCAGACCTAAGGACCCTGTACCGCTGCCTGCAGCACACTACGCCCGAAGGCGATATCCTCATGCCTTCTCACATCCACCTGATAGAATCTGGTGAATGTATGGACTGAAGACCAGGTTGCGGCCTTGCAGATTTGAGCCATAGAGGCCCGGTGATGCACTGCCCAAGAAGCACCAATAGCCCTTGTGGAATGTGCCCCTGATCTGAAACGGAGGAATCTTCTGTTTCAAACTGTAAGCTTGAATGATCAATTGTCAAATCCATTTAGAAATGGTAGCTTTTGACGCTGCCTGTCCTCTATTGGGACCCTCTGGCAGCACAAACAAAACTTCCGTCTTGCGGATCTGAGCAGTTGCCCCGAGATAGGCCTTAACTGCTCTTACTACATCCGACGAATGTAGAGATCTCTCTTCCGGAGAACAGGGATCTGGAAAAAAGGAAGGCAGAACAATGTCTTGGTTTAAATGAAAATCAGAAACCACCTTCGGTAAAAACTAGGATGAGGGCACAGTACCACTCTATCCTTGTGTATAATCAAATAAAGCTCCTTACAGGAAAGGGCTGCTAATTCTGAAACTCTTCTAGTAGAAGAGATGGCCACCAGAAAAATTAACTTCCTTGTCAACAAGACCAAAAGAATCTGACTTATTGGTTCAAAAGGCTGTTTCTGTAACACAGCCAGGACCAAGTTCAAGTCCCAGGGGTTTAGGGGCGCCTTAACCGGAGAATTAAGACGCATCACCCCCTGCATAAAGCTTTGGACCAAAGAATGCGAAGCAAGTGGCCGCTGAAATAATACTGATAAAGCAGAGACCTGGCCCTTGATGGTACTCAAGGCCAGCTTCATCTCTAATCCTAATTGTAGAAAATCAAGAATTCTACTTATGACATATTTCCTGGGATGCCAACCTCTGGATTCACACCAGGATACATAAGCTTTCCAGACTCTATGATAAATCATCCTGGAAGCTGGCTTCCTTGCATTAATCAAGGTAGATATGACAGGACCTGAGAGCCCACGACTCTTCAGAACGTGGGTCTCAATAGCCAAACTGTCAAATTTAGCGTTTGTAAGGCAGGATGGAACACTGGACCTTGAGATAACAGGTCTGGGCATACCGGTAGGGTACACGAGGAACCCACCGTCATAATTACTATTTCTGCATACCAAGTCCTTCAGGGCCAAGCGGGGGCCACCAGAAGTACAGACTTTCTTTCCTGCTTGATCCTGCAAAGGAGTCGCGGCAGTAGCAGAATAGGCGGGAATGCGTAAATCAGTGAGAACTGATGCCACGGAATCACCAACGCATCCGTCCCGCATGCAAGAGGATCTTTTGTCCTTGCCACAAATCTGTCTATCTTTTTGTTGAATCGGGATGCAAAGAGATCTACATCTGGAACCCCCCATCTTTGGCATATGGCCCAAAAGACATCAGGATGCAGAGACCATTCCCCTGGAAGTAACTGCTGGCGACTTAGGTAGTCCGCCTGCCAGTTCTCTATTCCCGGGATGAAAACTGCCGATATGCATGGCACATGCATCTCTGCCCAGACTAAGATCTGGTTCACCTCCTTTTGAGCAGCTCGGCTCCGGGTGCCTCCCTGATGATTGACATAAGCCACTGCTGTGGCATTGTCGGACTGGATCCTGACCGGACAACCCTGTAGCCTGATAGTCCAGGCTTTTAGGGCTAGATATATCGCCCGGATCTCCAGAATGTTGATGGGTAAGGTCCTCTCGGTCTTGGACCATATCCCCTGAACCGCAGAATGTTCCAGAACTGCTCCCCAACCTGACAGACTGGCATCTGTTGTTACCACCGTCCAGGTAACCGTTAGGAAGGATTTCCCCTTCTGTAGGTTTTCGGGTATGAGACACTAATTGAGGCTCTGACGCACCGCATGCGACAGGTGCATCGGAAAGTCTAATGCCTGAACCTTCTTGTTCCATGTCGACAGAATACTGTGTTGCAGCATTCTTGAATGAAACTGAGCATAGGGAACTGCTTTGAATGAAGACACCATCTTCCCTAGTAGCCTCATACAAAGGCGGACAGAGGGACCCTTCTTGGTCCTGACTGCCAGAATCAGCTCCCTTAAAGCAGCGATCTTTGCCTGGGGTAGAAATATTTTCTCCTGGCTTGTATCTATAGTCAGACCTAAATAGTCCAGTCTTCTTACTGGTTTTAGGAAAGACTTTTCTAGGTTGAGGATCCAACCCAGGTGTTCTAGATACCTGACTGTGGTCCTCAAGTTTCCATTCAAAGAGGCTACCGACCGGTCTATCAAGAGCAGGTCGTCTAGGTATGCTATGACAGCTATACCCTGAGCCCTTAATCTGACCAGAGGAGGAGCCAAGATCTTTGTGAACACTCGAGGTGCAGTGGCTATCCCAAAAGGCAGAGCCACAAACTGGAAATGGCGCTCTCCTACCTCGAAGCGCAGAAACTTCTGATGAGCAGGAAAAATGGGCACATGCAGATATGCATCTCTGATGTCTATCGATGCCAGAAATTCTCCTCCCTGCAGGGTGGGAACTACTGTCCGAATTGATTCCATGCGGAAGGATTGAATCCTTAAGAATCGGTTCAGATCCCTTAAATCCAGAATGGGTCTGACATCCCCATTTGGCTTTTGGACTGTAAAAAGGTTGGAATAGAAACCCAATCCCTGGTCCTTTGCGGGAACCATCATAATGACCTCCTGCGACAAAAGTCGCTCTAACGCTAGAAGGAGCGACTGCTTCTTCTCTGGATCTCTGGGGACACTTGATCTGAGGAACCGAGGAGAGGGAAATTCCTGAAACTCCAGCTTGTACCCTAAGGTTACCGTGGAGATTACCCATCTGTCCTGGAAATCCTCCTGCCAGAGCCCTGAGAACTGTCGCAGTCTTCCCCCCACTTGAGTGAGCGGGGGCGCCCCCTCATGCAGAGGTCTTAGGGTTTTGCCTAGTAGGCTTCTTCCCCCAGGACTTATTTTGTCCCTGGGGTTGACTCTTGTCTCTGGACCCAGATGGAGGCGGCCATCGAGACTGCCTGGAGGCTGAAGCCCCCGGCGCTGGGGAAAGAGTCCGTTTGAAAGAGGGATGCTTACTCTTCTTCTTAACAGGTAAGAGAGTGCTTTTCCCACAAGAGATTCTCTTGATATAGTTATCCAAGTCCTCTCCAAACAACCTTTCACCACGAAATGGAAACCCCGCCAGGAGCTTCTTACATGGTGCTTCGGCTGACCAATTTTTCAACCATAGGATTCTACGTATATGCACCAACCCCAGTGAAAGACGGGAGGTTTGCAAGATAGAATCTCTAATGGCGTCAACCACAAAGCATAAGGCCGCTGGAAGGTTAGCAAACCCCTGGGCCTGCTGTTCAGGTAATACTTTGATGACCTGCTTAACATGGTCTCTTAAGTATTGACAGACTCCAATCGCTGCTACTGCAGGTTGAGCCACTGAACCTGCTAAGGAAAAAACATCCTTCAATAGGGATTCCATCTTTTTATCTACAGGATCCCTGAGCATCTGAGCATTGTCTACATGACAGGTCAGACTATTATTTACGGAGGAAATGGCGGCATCAATGGCCGGTATTCCCCACATTTTAATAAACTTTTCTTCCATCGGATAAAGTGTTAAAAACTTTCTTGGCGGAAAAAAACGTTTGTCTGGGTGATCCCACTCAGAATAAATGAGCTTTTCAAGTAAATTATGAACAGGAAAAGCCTGTGCTGCTTGGAAAGGTTTCAGTAACCCCAAAGCAAAAGAGGATTCTTTAGCAGTTTCAGGTACGGGCAACTTAAATGTGGAGCGGACCAATCCAGTAAGGATCTGCACTAAGACTTTCTCCTCTTGGGAAGTCGCAGAGGGTCCCTCTCCACCTGATTCCTCTGAAGAGGAATTATCCGTCCCATCCTGATCCTCTGAAAGGGATTCATCTCCTTTATCCCAGAACTTCTCTTCCTGAGGGTCTTGGGGAACAGAGGAAGGCCTAGTGCATTTTCTTCTACTGAGTGAAGACGTAATCACGGCCATTAATCTTTCCTCTAGACCATTAATGGTTGAGGAAAAAACCTCTTGAGTAATGTATACAGGGGCTGAAGTGCCAGAAGCAGGTGTAGCCCCTGACCCCAACGGCTCTCCCTGGCTAGCCGTCCCTGGCCTTTCAGGGGGGGAGGATGCTGCAGACAGGGGGCCCTCAGAACCTGAACGAGATCCTCTAGTGTCTCTGGTTCTTGGGGTACCTGAACTTCTTCTACCCATAGTGCAAAGCAACAAGATGTGAGGTATACAAATGAACACTGCCTGCTGAGCGATGTAGTCTGGCTAAAAGCCTTGCTACCCAATGCTCAGTCTGGTGTTACTTCAGTAAATGCTGCCTAGGAGAATGCCTGTGTCCCACCTTACATGCGAATGTTAGCTCTGTGTCTCTCCAAAGACTGTGTGCACCTGTACAGAGTGCCTTAATAGCCTGCAGCTAGCCTGAGTGGGAGTCTAAGCACCTGTGCTCACGTCCCGCCCCCCCTCTACCACCCCCCCTTCGAATTCTGAAAAAAAAACGAGCGCTTCCCGCGCTGGTCGACTCTCCTGAAATACTATGGAGGAAGGCTGGGGGAGGGGGAGGAGGGAGAGAAGCTGTAGTGAAGACTTGCCTAAAAACGGCAATGGTCGGAAATTGCGGCCGAGGCAGCGGTGCCTGAGCGGTATAACCGCTTTCTAGACCCCTGTGGCCTCTCTCTAGCCTGGGGAGAACATTCAAACATGAGAAATCCCCCCATCCATCCTACCGTGAGCCGGCCTGAGACGCTGAAACATGTGCAGCATGAACACTGAGACAGACAATCCAGCATGACAAGGTTTGTGCTCTTGGCAGCCCCCGGTGGTCACAATAGGCATAACATGCATTTACCTTAAAGGAGAAACCTACTAGAATTAGAAAATTCTGTGGAATCTCCTCTTACCTTCTCCAGCCGCAGGGTTCAGTTTACACAGACCCAATCTTCACCTCTCACGGTGGGCTCTGTTTGAAAAAAACGTCAGAGACTGGGGCCCCCTACGAATAGGGGGATCCTGCAGTTCTGGGCCCGTAAAGCACCCGGCTAGAAATTAGGCTAGAAAACCATTTTCTAATATGCGGGGTCCAGCTCTCTAAAAAGAGAAGCATTACAGGTAAAACCTCGTTTCTTCGGACACAAGGCCCAGGTACCATCCAATTCGGCCTAGAAAGGACACTTTGAATGGATCCGGTCTGCATGGCTTGCCCCAGTATAGGATATAGGATATTCCCTTTGGAGCTCAGCACAGCACATCTTTACACGTCCATCACCTAAGACACTGGCGTAAAAACTGAGGAATCCCTGCAAGGGGAGGGATTATATAGGGGGTTGAACTTCCTGATAGGGTGTGCCAGTGTCCAATCACCAGTGATACCTATATAACCCATCAGTAATTACTGTGGCTCTGTGTCCCGTGATGTTTGAGAAAGAAACAGCATTTTTTATTTGGCCTTTGTTACACACTTAAAACTACCTTCTAATTGGCCACCTATAATTGTGATCTAATAGGCCAAGCTGGAAAGCTGAGGTAACCACTGTTACCAAGCACGATCATTTTGGGGCCAAGCTTTGGCCCAAATCAAGGAAACTGTTTTTTTTCTAACATACCAATAGAAAAGTCCTCTCATGTTGTGTATTTATTAGCCAGAATAGAGTAACAAATAGAAATTTGGACAGTTGTGGAGGCAACATGGACTCTCGTGGTATATTTGATTCTAATACTGTATATTTGATTTATATGCTTTCTTGTAGATCATTTTCTGATCTAATATACTCCTGAAGAAGGGGGTAACCCTGAAACATGTAGAGTGTGTAACTGGAAGAACAAATCTTTGTGTGTAACAGCGCAGGATCATTAAGTTCTTCCAATTTGTGTCAGACAAGCGGATGCTCCATGATTAGCAGCATCTAACGTAATTTATCTACTATTGAAGGCTTTTTATGATGTGTGTATAATAAATTTATATATTTTTGTAAATTGACTGTTGTAAGTTTATACCGTACCACGAGAGTCCATGTTGCCTCCACAACTGTCCACATTTCTAATTAGTAATAGGATGAAGGTACATTAATTTTCTCATAACAAGTAGCCTTTCCATATAGAGTAACAAATAGTTTGTTTTTTTTTGGGTAGTAAAAGCTATTTAAACCTAAGAACAAAAATGAGATACCCTGCAGCTTTATCAGTCCTTAGACATAGTGACTGTGTTGATTTCTTTTTTTTAGCTTTTGTTTCTCTTTTTTACCTGGTAATTCTGTAACACAATGTCTATCCTAAGGTAACAATGTCTACTCACTGTGCTGTATCTATGGAGGAGTAGCATTTTCATCTTAGGTCAGGAAGTGTTTTAGGACCACAGAATTCCTCACTGAGGCCAACTGGGCATGGTTGATAAAACTACTTAAGTTGTCAGTGCAGAGCACACAGGATCTTGAGCTCACTGGATTTCTGTGGGACCAACAAGTACTTTTTCTGTACTTTTCAGACAGATAAAACAAAAATATGTCAATGATGTATTTAAAGCGGTGTTTCAGCTGCAACATTTTTTTTTAAGTCAGCAACTACAAATACTGTAGCTGCTGACTTTTAATAAGGACATTTACATGTCCAGGGAGCCCACTATGTCGCCCCCCCCAGGCTGATCCGTCCATTGGATCGGGTGCAGGTGCCGCCATTCTAACTAAGGGAAACCGGCAGTGGAGCGTTCAGGCTTCACCGCTGGTTTCCTACTACACATGCGTGAGTCGCGCACGTGCTTCCTGAATGGCCTTGTTGTCTTCTGGGACACACACAGAAGATGATGAGGCCACATCTAAGGGCAGGTAACAGCAGTAAGCTGCAGTGCTATATATCTTTTGGGGGGGGGGTTAAATATGATGAGGAGATGCTGTTGTGAATTTAGCTAAGCTCTTGCCTAGTTAAAGGGGTTGTAAACACTCAAAGTTTTTCACCTTAATGCATTAAGGTGAAAAACCTTCTGTAGTGCAGCAGAGCCCCCTTTTACTTACCTGAACCCGATCGTTCCACGGACGGGGATGAGCACAGCAGCTCCAGCTCCTGTCTCGGGTCCTCATTGGATAGATTCATAGCAACGCAGCCATTGGTTCCCACTACTGTCAGTCAAATCCAGCAACATGGGAGCGGGAGGCGGGGCCGAGTCTTGCTGTCTGTGTCAATGGACCCAGCAGCAGGACTCGGGAGCGCGTCGGCATGGGTGTCCCCATGGAATGCGGGTCTCTAAGGGGGCATTCGATGTGGGGAGGAGCCAGGAGTACCGCTGGGGGACCCCAGAAGAGGAGAATTGGGGGGCCACTTTGTACAAAACCCTTGCACAGAGAATGTAAGTATAAACATGTTTGTTATTTAAAAAAGAAAAAAAAAAAAAAAAAAAAAAAGAACCTTTACAACCCCTTTAAACCTGGCAGCAACTTAATGGTGATAGGATCACTAAGAGAGCATTTATTCACTATGATAACATTGTTTTTTTTTATTGGATAAATCAGCAAGATGTGCTTCAGTGCAATTCCTACTTGAAATTCCCCAGCATTTCTGCCAGCAAGGGAGGTGAGTGATCTCTTCAGTAATCCCGTTCCTGATGAATTCAGAAAATACTGGAATTACCACTGACTGGCCCAGCTTCTGAAGATGTCCAGAGGCATCAAGCAAAGACAGTCAGTGACGATTCACACAACCGACCTACATGCCTTGGCAGCGTTTGGCGTGGATTACATGCTTTTATGTAAGTGCAATTGCATTTTAATGATTTCATTTAATAAAACAATATCACACTATGGAGATTTCTCTCATCCTTCCCTACATGATATATTTACTGATTTGAGCTTGGAGACTCACTGGAGGAGTGGAGGAGAAGTAAAGGGGAGATCACATACCCACACCAAACACCTGGAGAGTAGGGGAACAAAGGAGGGGAGCACGACTCTGTGAGACCTCACTGGAACAGGATTCACCAATATAAACGGACACTTTATTTAACAAGCACGGAGCACTTTATAGTTTTTGAGCATAAATAATATCTACGGACTATATGAATTGCATTGAAATTGTTTTGTTTGATATGGGTTTATAAGAGGGGTTTTTCATCATGTTTTATGGATTATGGGGCAGCGCTGTAATTTCTTTCTGAATTCACATCACAGGATATATCAAACCTACACCACAGCAGCAGCCATATTTAATTTAATTTAAGTTTTGATTTAGGAAATAGCCATAGCGCGGGTGCATTAACATAATACCCGATGAATTGCTGCCAGTGACAGGGTAACTATTGTAGCATGACCCTTATTGTTTAACAGAAAACTGAAACTTAAAGTGTTACTAAACCCAGTAATATGAAAATAGTTAATCCCCCCACAGTGCCCACAGCTTATAAATCTTCTTTTTACATGAAAATACTGAAACTATTTACCTTGTTGGATGATCTGTATACCACAGTTACATGATAAACTGCAGAGTTTCTCCAGTGCTGAGAGTTCAGGAAGGAGGAGATTTCCACTGCAGCCTGTATACACGCTCACATTTGTGATGTCAATATCATGTGACCTGGCTATCTCTGAGAACAAGTAACTGTTCTCTCCAGCATAAAAGGCACAACAGAGCATGTGCAGGTCAGCTACTCTGCCTGTGTTAGCTGGCCTTCCCCAGAAAGACAGTGCAGGAGGGGGAGGATCTGTGCATACAGGATAAAATAGTCTTTGTACACAATGCAGATGATTAACCCCTTCAGTTCCACAGTGAGTATAACAAGCATGCTATGCTGCATATACAGACAGATTTTACTGTTTTGGGTTTAGTAACACTTTAACCTCCCTAGAGGTAATCCCGAGTGTGGCTGGGGGTGAATTTTCATTACCAAAAGCAGTAACCCTGAGCCACATTTGGGATTGCATTGCAGGATCCAGGCAAAGTTACTCACCTTGTCTCCAGGGTCCTGCGATGTCTTCCTGCTGTGTCCGCGGGCTGTGTACTTTTGCTCGATCTATCACAGTGCTGGGCTCCGTTCCCTGTGAGCGACGCGATGCATGGGGACGGAGCTTGGCGCCAAATTCAAAAAGTGGAAAACATAGCACATACAGTACACTGTAATGTTACAGATTACATTAATGTATCAAATTACTTCACATCCCTTTTGTCCCTAATGCTTTGTTCAGTGCCCTGCATGCACTTTTATATTATATATACTGTTCTTTCTGCCTGGAAACTTGAGAATGTCCATAGCAACCAAAAAGTGTCCCTTTACGTCAAAAGTGGTTTTAAACTATCTAGAAAACAGCGATAATAAATTAGAATCACTTGCGGAATTGAGCGATTTGTGGGGAAATCCGTCATCAAACACTGAAAGTAATGACAGCTTCAATTCTGCAACTGAGCAAATTTCAGTGTTTTTGATTTGATTACATTATTGAATACATTTTATCATTATTAGATTATTACTTGTTATAATTATTTATAGTTATTTATTATATTATAATTTATGATTTTGTGTTTCAAACTTTATCATACCCGGGATGTCTACTAAACTCTTGGTTGGACAGATTTAAGTGAGTTATTTCTAAGAATTACAGGCCTACAATATAAAATGCCAAATTTCCATGCAATACAATGTACCGCTTTGATCATCAAAAATCTGACATAATCATACCGCCAGGGAGGTTAAAGTATCATTAAATCCACATCAATAAAAAATCAGTACATGCTGTATTACATGCTGTTCATACTCACACATTCACTATGGGATTGTTTTTTTGTATTCTGCAAAAAACTGGTTAAGCCTGCTGTTCACTGTCCCTCCCTCCTTGTCTATGTCCCCGTTGCAGCCTGAGATTGTGCAGACTAGCCACATGAACTGAGCATGCTCCAGTTTCAGTTTCCTTCTAAGCTGTTAATTTCCTCCTTTTTTCTTATCTGTGCAGTCCACATGAACATAGAGTCACATATGTGGGTATATGTATTCCAGATAAGTGACAGCCCACTTACTCTTTGCACCTCCATACCCACTAAACATCAAAACACTATGGGGGCAGGATATTACATGTGGATTAACCACTTCCGGACCACCCACCATACATATACTGTCGCAGGGCGGCCCGCTGCGCACAATCATGTACCTGTACCTGATTTTGTGCATGCGGTATAGGGTGCGCCCGCAAGCTGCTGGAGCACTGCTCCCACTGTGATTGGACGCAGCAGGAGCCAATCAGCAGGCTCACCGCAATGACCACTGTGACCCGCCAATCGTTCACAGGAGACATGGAGCAGCAGTGTGCATATGTAAACAATGGACACCGCTGATCTGTCCATGAGGAAAAGAGAGATCTTCTGTTTCAGCCAAGCTGAAACACGAAAAGAATGCTCTATTTGTGGGGAAAAAAGGACATAAATTGTATTTAGGCATAGCATCGCACGACCGTGCAATTTTCAGTTAAAGTAACACAGCGCCTTATTGCAAAAAATGGCCTGGTCAGGAAGTGGGTAAAACCTTCCAGGGCTGAAGTGGTTGATGGAGGCATGACTTCCCTGTAATTATAAGCACATACAAACAATAGACAGGCTGGAGTAGTGTGAAACAGTCTTTGATTGGTGGAATCTCCTCCTAGATAGCTCCCACCATGTTTTTGTACAAACAATATTATGAAATTGAGTTTAAATACATATTTGTATGACTATTTAAAACATTTATTTGATAATAAAGTATGTATTTTGTCTTTGTATTCTGAAAGCTGTGATAAGCAACAGAGAACTAGAAGGCCTTCCCGCTGATGTTTCCCTGCAGATTCAGAGGCTGGGAAAGAGCTGGGTCAAACAACAGCTGTATATTGATTATTAAAAAAGGGTACTTCGATTTTTATCTACTAGAATAAATACAGTGTCATCATCCATATACTTAAAAAGACGGGATAATGTAAATTAAACAGTGTGTGTTTAGTATCACTTTAACTAATTTGCTACCTGAACAATTTTTAGAGTGCAAAGATGGCAATTGCAAATTTTTATTTTACACGATATACCAAATCTATTTCAAGTAAAAAATAAACTAAGATGAAGTTTAGTGCACGCAAAATAAAAAATGAGGTTTAGCATACATGTCAAGCTTCAAAAAAACATATGCATGTGAAACAGCAAAAGATTATGATACTCCAAATTAATATTAGATAACGCTTTAAATGCCTTTAGAGCTCATCAGTTTTGCGTTAATCATAAATGAGGGACCTACATTTTTTCTCTCACTCTAGTGTGTGTGGCAATACCCAAATTGTTGCTTATCTACATTGCATACATGTGTGTCGTATTTCATATTTTTTATTTGTTATGTTTAGTTTATTATATTTACATTTTGTATCACTTTGATTTAACTTTTTGAGCAGGTGACGGGTATGCTTAATTGAGAGATTAGGGATCTATTGGTCCCTTAATATCCTCCATACTCTTTGATCCAGTCAATCAAGCACAGACTGTACTTGATCTGCTATTTACCTGGCTTTGCAGGTGGGATGATGATAGCTCTGAATCTGCAAATACAAAAGAGCAGAGTGCTGCTGGGTATATACTCTAAAGAGGGCATCAGGAAAAAGATGTCCTCTGCAGAGTGTGAAGAGCTATGGGCTTGCTTTAGCCATTTTCAATGCCAGGATGTATGGGATATTCCCAAAATTTTGAAGTGGTCAGTCACATGCTAGACTAGTGCCAGTACTGTAATGTGGGATGCAACAGCCATGTTTAAACTTTTAAAAAGTCAAAAAGTTGCAAAGTGACCCAAGAGGTTCCATTTCAACACAGGCACGGGTAAGCTCCTGCTGGATCTGCTGTAAATAACTTCCCTACATTGATTATATAGCAGGTTCAGTTTAAGACAGTAGCATGATTCACTAGTCTTCTGACAGATTTTCTGTAAACTCACTGCTTCTGTGCATCAGAATGAATTATATAGAAATGTTTGAAATCTAAAAGGTACATCTAATGTCTATGAAACTATTGTCAGATCAGCATTGCATCCTATACTTTCAAGGGGATAATGCGATTTTAAGTCTACAAAGGATTCTCATTTCAAAGTCTTTCCAGTACATTAGCTCCCCTAATGATATCAACAGCAGAACTTAAGAGACCCACATTAGTGAACGTTTCAGAACTGTAAACCAATAAATCTTGTTAGACATCAGGACGTCATCTTGTAGTCAGCAATAAAGAGTAAACAGGTGGGAGTATGTACCTCATTACAAAGTAATGCAATATGAAACTGTACTTAGCAGAGCCCATTCAGCACTATGGCTTTATACATTTTAAATCTGATTCAATGAGATAAATAAGATCTTGTAACATGAGGGTTAAAAATTGACAAGGGTCTAGCTGACAAAAGGAAAATATTGTATTGCAAAATAATAATAGTCATAGCTGAGACATTCCGCCATTTGCTCCTAGATCCAAATTCATTGTCCTCCACCCCTTCCAGATTCCCCAAAGAAGAAAGCAAAGGCAAAATGGGAAAGACATTTCCACTTTATTTACTTTTAAAGGATAATCCAATCATAATACATTAAGTTTGCTAGATCACAGTTTGGTACAATTAGAAGCTGGTTTCTTTAATGGGAATACTGTATTTTAATTTGTTAAAGGGTATTTTCACTTTTGCAATGAAATTAGTATAATGCCTACTTGAATTTGTTACAAGTCCCTATTCACATAGCATAACTTAAAACAAAATGCAGCTTACCTTTTTTAGATGCTCTTTCTAGTAAGGAACAATTCTACTTAGGTCTCTTTGTTATGAGGGAATCTGGGAAACCGTGTTTGATATAATGAAAACACTGTCTGTACTATGTTGACAGATATTATTTCATTAATTGCACTAGACTTAAACACTGTGGGGGTTATTTACTAAAATTGAAGAGAGCAAAATCTGGTGCAACCCTGGATAGAAACCAATCAGCTTCCATGTTTTATTACCAAAACCTAATTGAACAAGCTTAAGTTAGAGGCTGATTGGCTACCATGCACGGCTGCACCAGATTCTGAGTGCACCAGCTTGCGTAAATCTACTCAAATCTGTCTTAACTAAAGGTTAAAGGCTAAGGAGCTGGGCCTTTCCACTGTATGTTAATGAGAAGTGGACACAGCTACTGTATAGGGGCTGATCATACTGAGCGAGCTGAGAAATGCTTGCCTTTAAAACATTGAAAAGGTAAGAGATTTATTGAAGTAGGAAAACAAATAGGCATGCTGTGTGAAAAGGAGCACATGCAAATATATAGTGGGTTTTTGGAAATTTGAATGCAAAAGTCAAATTACATTGTAATTGAAATTATAGTGAATGGGTTTACATAATTATGTTTCCATTTCAATCTGTAGTCATTTTTTTCAGGTCACTGGTTGAATTATGCTGCAAATGAGAGGGTATTTAAATATTTACCTTCTTCACTAGAATAAGAGAACCTGTTTTTACACTTTTAGTAACTCAGCTCCATAGATTTGTATTGTAAGAAAGTGCAGTAAAGAACAGCCACTGTGTAGAAGGAAGCAGAGCCTGCACATGTAATGATCAAATACAGCTGCCCCACATACATAAATAATTATGAATTATACAAAGAAACAAGGTTTTTGAAACATTAACACATGTTGACACAATTATTTACATCAAGCTGATCTTTTTTGGTTGTTTTTCTAAAAACACTTAAAGCGGAGTTCCAACAACATTTAATCATTTTTTTTTAAACATTTCATAAGTTAATAACATTGCCATTTAACACTCACGTTTTTTGAGCAATTTGTCCCCTGATGTCATGTTTAATAGAAAAAAAAACTTACATAACTGCTTGCTGGCCATTGTCATATTGCTTGTGGGCATGTGAAGCCCACAAGCATTTATTTCCGGGATATGGTGCAGCTGAGCGACCAGCATGCACCACCCCGTTCTCGCGCATGCACAGTAATGCGCCGTAGCGTCGCTGTAAGGTATACAGGTTGCCATAACAATGGGCGGTGTCGTCGGAAGTGCCTGCCCTGTTGTTATGGCAGCCTGACCCTCGGCGCAGTCCACTGACTCCTGGGAAATGATGACACACATCTCCCAGGAGCAGTGGCAAGCAGAGGCACCGAGGGAAGTGACGTCAGGAGCCGAGGTGAGGAAGGGGAAGATTTCAAGGGACTACATAGCAACAGGCAAGAAAAAGTAAAAAAAAAATTTTCTCCAAATGTTTTTTTTTAGATTATTTCCTGCACAGGAATGATTTTTTTTTATGGGTGGAACTCCACTTTAAAAGACTATACCTTCCCTTTAATAAGGTCACTTCAGGTACATGCAGGAATGGCTTTCCTTGCTCCTCAGTACAGGAACATATGGTTTCAGTGACGTCTCTCTTTTTACAATGAATGAAATACAACCTTGTTTGTTTCAGCATAGAGCAAGATACATTATTTATACCATGCCTGTCGTATTGATCTTGCAAGCACTAAATCAAGTGCCAAGTATTTATTTTATACTAGGTGTCACAAACTCCCATTATTGTATGATGTATAATTTTAATCATTGATCTATAATTTAAAGAGTGTCTTCCACTAAGAAAAGAAAACGTAGACATGTAGAAGTTCACTAATTAGATAAAATAGCATCTTTCGATGAGCTACATGCAGTGTTCAGGGACAAAACAGCATCAAGGACTCTGACTCCATGCAGTGTATACAAGGATTGCTATAAAGTTCAGAAAATATAAATAAAAAGTTCCAATACTGAGTTTTCACTGCTGACTACTTGGCTGCTCTGCAACCCTGTGATCTTATTTCATGTGTCAGCTTTTCTTTAATCCTAGCAGAAAGCAGAAGCGTCATAGCTGACTCTACAAAAGCCACATACAAGGCAACTAAGAATGGCTTGTTTTGTGACTTTATAATATTAGGATTTATTTAATAATATTGTTCAAAGTAGAATGAACTGCAGAAAAACATAGCAACCAATGGGAGACCGACTTTCCCTGTTTTACCCTGAAAGAATTCTTGATCATGAAGGAGTTCACTTTAAGCAATATGTTTCCTGTAAATCTTTGAATGGCTTCATTAATATTTGACAATAATATTAAAGAAAATATTTGATCAAAGCACACACTTTTGATGTATAATTACTTAGTTACATAGTTACATAGTAGGTGAGGTTGAAAAAAGACACAAGTCCATCAAGTACAACCTATGTGTGATTATATGTCAGTATTACATTGTAGATCCCTGTATGTTGTGGTCGTTCAGGTGCTTATCTAATAGTTTCTTGAAACTATCGATGCACCCTGCTGAGACCACCTCCTGTGGAAGGGAATTCCACATCCTTGCCGCTCTTACAGTAAAGAACCCTCTACGTAGTTTAAGGTTAAACCTCTTTTCTTCTAATTTTAATTAGTGGCCATGTGTCTTGTTAAACTCCATTCCGCGAAAAAGTTTTATCCCTGTTGTGGGGTCACCAGTATGGTATTTGTAAATTGAAATCATATCCCTGCTCAAGCGTCTCTTCTCCAGAGAGAATAAGTTCAGTGCTCGCAACCTTTCCTCATAACTAATATCCTCCAGACCCTTTATTAGCTTTGTTACCCTTCTTTGTACTCGCTCCATTTCCAGTACATCCTTCCTGAGGACTGGTGCCCAGAACTGGACAGCATACTCTAGGTGCTGCCAGACCAGAGTCCTGTAGAGTGGGAGAATTATCGTTTTATCTCTGGAATTAATCTCCTTTTTAATGCATGCCAATATTCTGTGTGCTTTGTTAGCAGCAGCTTGGCATTGCATGCAATTGCTGAGCCTATCATCTACTAGGACCCCCAGGTCCTTTTCCATCCTAAATTCCCCCAGAGGTTCTCCCCCCAGTGTATAGATTGCATTCATATTTTTGCCACCCAAATGCATTATTTTATATTTTTCTACATTAAACCTCAAGTAGTTGCCCATCCCATTCATTTGTTCAGATCTTTTTGCAAGGTTTCCACATCCTGTGGAGAAGTTATTGCCCTGCTTAGCTTAGCTTAGTATCGTCTGCAAATACAGAGATTGAACTGTTTACCCCATCCTCCAGGTTGTTTATGAACAAAATAAATAGGATTGGTCCCAGCACAGAACCCTGGGGACCCCACTATCCACCCCTGACCATTCCAAGTACTCCCCATTTATCACCACCCTCTGAACTCGCCCTCGTAGACAGTTTTCTTTTTTTTTTTCAATAAAACGTTTTTATTGAGCAAAAGTCGGAACATATAAAGTAATGCATAAGTTTGTAACATAGGTTCACAACAAATAAAATTATTACATATGCATTCAGTGTCAATATTTGTAGCATATTATTAAAAAAATCAGCAGCTGTTGCATTGATGGTGTAGTATTAATAATCCTCATTAACTATGCTGCGACTCATATTCAGAAGTATCATAAGTGTCAAGAGGCTTTATTAAATCAAAATGAAAAGAAAAGACTTGTAGCCAGTTTTCAATCCAATATCAGAATTGTAATAGTAGTACAAACAATAGTTACTTTTGACATTCCAATATAAGCTTACATGAAAAATGTCCTTTCATACTGTGTGCTGCCTGTCTGCTGGGCATCTCTTTCCACCACTTCTGGATTCCCTGCATGCTTTTACGCTTCTCCTCTGCTGTTTACTTTCAATTTACTAAGGACTGCATATCCCATGGTACCTTGCTGCCAACAAGCAGTGATTCCTGTACTGACTCCGCCTTCCATGATTCTGATTTACAGACACTCAAAGTCTTAAAGTGATAATAAACCCTCAGTTTTTATAAGCACTTTCAGCAGCTGGTTACCCTCCTGTCGCCCGCTCACAGTAAATAAACTGTGAGTGGGCGGCAGGTGCAGGCTCGGCAACGTACAGTACATGTACATTGCCGGATTGCTTCCACGTTTGGGATGTGCATGCATGCGCCTCCTGCTGACTCCTGCTGTAATTGGACACAGCATGAGTTTGGCAGCAGATTTCAGCCAATGATTTCAGCTGAAACCTGCTGATCATCTATGTGTAATCACACACAGAGTTCTATGTTTACAATCACGCAGAGCTCTGTGTACAGTGAACAGCTATCTGGCTAAAAAGCAGGGAGGAAAAACAGCCAGATTAAATAAAAGCAGCACACATTACACTTGTTAGGCACACGGTTAACCCCTTGATTGCTTCTTGAAGTTAGCCCCTTCCAAGTCAGTGTCATTAGTAGATTGCCAGTTCACAGTAATATCACTGATCACTGTAATAGTGTCACTAGCTACATCAGTGTTAGTTAGTGACCCTCCCAGACAGTGTCTGTCAGCGCCAGATTGCCCGTCACCCTATCACAGTCATACTATAAGTCACTGATCACTGTCATTACAGTATAGCGTCTATAGATGCGTAAATTCCACTTTATATACCATAGTTTGTAGATGCTATAACTTTCACCCAAACCAATTAATATACACTAATTAAGTGGTTTTTTCTTTTTTTTCTTTTTACCAGACATATAGCAAAATACAATTTGGCCTTAATTTATGAAGAAATTATTTAAATTGGATATGTTTTATAACAGAAAGTAAAAAAATATTGTTTTATTTCAAAATGTTCGTTTTTTTTTCATTAATATGATAAAAGATAAAAAAAACAGTGGTGATCAAATACCACCAAAGGAAAGCTCCATTAGGGTGAAAATGTGATATAAATTTACTTGTGCGCACTGACATGCAGCATTGATTGGCACTGATTGGAAGCACTTTTGGGCACTAATTGGCAGAACTGGTGGGCACTGTTAGGGCTGCATGTTAATCAGGACACTAATGATCAGTGCCCTGATTATCAGTGTAGATGTCCCCTGTGTGGATTGCCGCTTATTGGCTAACAGCGCGTGAAGAGAGGATTGCTAATAACCATCAATTGGACGGTGATTGGACACAGCTAGTCACATGGTAAGGAGCCCCTGTGATTGGCCCGAAGGAAGCGTGATCATGGGAGGACATCATATGACTCCCTTCCAGCAATGTGCAACCACGCATGCAGCCATCATCAGTAGGATTTCAGACAAAACCTAACTGTTCTTAAAAATGCCCTCTCCTTCCTAACACTTGTTCTGACTAACCTGTGTGAAGAAAAGAACAGTATACTTCCCTATTTTCAGGTCACAGATAGAGTTCTATTTTGGTAGTATTTAATCGTCACTGGGTTTTTTATTTTTGCTAAACAAATGAAAAAAGACGTGGCACTGGTGAGATGGCACTGATAGGCAGCACTGATGAGCATCACCGATGGGCACTGACAGGCATCATTGATGAGCACTGATTGGAAGCACTGACAGACACTGATTGGAAGCACTGCTGGGCACTGATTGGTAGCACTGGTGGGCACTGTTGGGGCTGCACTGATAATCAGGACACTGATTATCAGTGCCCTGATTATCAGCATAAATGTCCCCTGTGTGGATTGATGCTTATTGGCTGACAGCGTGCAAGGATAGAATTGTCGATAACTGGCAAATCCTGTTTACACTGTGATCAGCTGTGATTGGACACAGTAAGTCACATGGTATGGAGCCCCTGTGATTGGCTCTTTACCCCAATCTGTGATCAGCTGTGTCCAAAGGACACAGCAATCACAATTTACTTTGGGTGCTTGCCACAGTGAGCGCAGGAAGCGTGATCATGGATGGACATCATATGACACCCTTCCAGCAATGTGTGATCACTCATGCAGCCATTATCAGTAGATTTTCAGACAAAACCTAACTATTCTTAAAAATGCTCCCCACCTCCTAACACCTGTCCTGACTAACCTGTGTAAAGAAAAGAACTGTTTATTTACCTATTTTCAGGCCACTTTGGTTCGCTAAGATGATCCGGCTCCCCTCTATCAGCCAGAGATGGTTGAATGAGAGAGGAGGGAGTTCCAACAATGGATAGCCCTTTGTAAGCCTATGAGAGTCATCACCACTGCCAGGCATTGCCAGCTATTTTTTTGAACACCCTCTCCTCTCCCCTTCAGCCCTGCAGTTGCAGGTGATCACATGACCGGCCAGAGCAGCCTGAAAATAGGTAAGTATACAGATCTTTCTTACACAAAATAGGTGTTAGGAGGGGGAGCATTTTTAAGAGTAGTTCAATTCTGCCTGGAATTCTACTTTAAATTCTGCATGCGTGCAGGGTTAGGCATCCAATACATTTATATCTACTACCAAAATATGATTATTCATTTCAGTCTCTTCTCTTTTAGAAGAAAGCAGAGTTTCAAATTGTATCTTTGTTAGGAGAAAACAGTTTGAAGATTTTATGAATTCAGTATTATTCTAATTATCTCTCTTTGTTAAAAACGTAGCAGGAAATCATGTATTTTTCTGCATTTTAATGTTCTGTCAGTGTGAGGTGTGATACCTCTGACTGAATGTAGATCACACAACACCAGTGTAGTGCTGAGTAGAATTCCAAAACACATTGGGGCTCACTTACTAATGAGACAGAATGTTAACTTAGCCCGTTAACGTTATATTCACATCAATCATTCAATCATGTGCAGGGGAAATTCTTTTTTTTTACCCTGCACATGATTGGGTATTCGAAGACAACTTCACTGGTTTAAATGAATATTTTGCTCTTATGCCTCATTTACTGGAAAGGGATATGAGCTTTCTGCGGGGGGTGGAACTGCTAGATAACAAGCTACATCTGAGCCTGCGATAGATACATATTCTTTCTCACACTTACAAAACATGTGAACATAAATTGAGAAGACCACACAAAATGACATGGTGTTTTTTACAGCTGTCATATAACTTCTCCCTAACTACGTTTGTCTCCTATGATTAATGTTAGCAAGGCAAACCACAAATAAAGGGCCTTGATATGTGGAAGCTACAAGACAAGTGACAGGTGGCTGTAATATACACAGTCTCCCTACACATAATGCATACTGGCAGCATAGTCTGATATGTAAATTGGTCGGGTATGAAGGATGAAAAATTCATTTTTATTAGACAAGCTTTATATGCCATATAATGTTCTTGCTTATTTTTTAATTATTGCACTACAGGATAATAAATGCATGTATATATATATATATATATATATATATATATACACACACACACAGTATTATATATGTATATATATGGAGGGAGAGAGAGAGAGTTGCTTTAATTAAACCATTATTTTGGTGAGTTCATAGCTTGCCTTTCTCAAGACAAAAAGCACATAATAACGTGCTGCTTAAAAACACAATACCCTCTCCCCCCATAGACTGTACGTCCCCGCTCATGCCTTTTTATTCATCCTCTCTGCCACATAGGTGTTTACCTTGTTAAAAAAATAGAAACCTATGAAGCGCACTACTCCCGTAGGATCTGCTAATAGTTCGTTCCTTTCCACCAGTTGTTCCATTACCCCCCCCCACACTTCCCAACATAGACGACACAGCATACAGTCTTAGAACAAAAAGAACAGTAACTTTATTCTTTCTTATAGCACGATGCAGAAAGAATGTGGAACAAAGTCTTTTAGAAATATGAGCTGCCTTAATCACTTGGTTCCTGTAATGGACTGCACATCTTCTCCCTCCTGTTTACCACTACTTTCCAACCATACAGTATCTTCAACCATCCATGTTTGCCAAAAGAAGGTCCTCTCCCAGCTCTTTTCTTCTGTTGGGGGTAGCAGCCTCTCCTTTTTAGATGTGCAGGTTCCCTCACTTGTTTCCTCCATCTCCTCTCCCTTCAAGGCAGGTGCCTCTCCCCCTAAGGGTTCTTTAACTGTATCAGCAACTACATTCAGTACTCCTTTGCTGTCCTCTTCCCATCAGCAAGCCCGACAGGAAGCATGTGACACACAGTTATATAGGCCTGTTAGTCCCTGCCCTTGCAAATTAATGATAGGCTAGGGATGACCTATACCACTAACCACATCCTGTATCACATCAACCTGTCCTCCAGCACCTCTCACTGGTCAGACTAGGTGTCACTCTAGCAGAATGCAGGTGGTCACACCTCCCCATCCTACACTATCATTCCTCCCAGCAAATCAAACCCAGTCAGGCAAATACCAAAACAGGGTATTGCCTGAAATTTACACTAAGTCTAAGCCTCTCTAATATTTTAGCACACACCTAAGTAGGTGGGCGCTACACCTAGAAGAGTAAAGTTGTCAAGTTTGTCCCTTCTTTTATTTTTTGTTTTATCTTTTAACATTGTTTGTCTGATATAGATCTACGTTTGTACTACTTGTTAAAATTCAATTACTGTTGACTGGCTCACTACTTCTGCTGGAAGGCTGTTTCAATTATCAACAACTCTTTCTGTAAATTAATACTTTCCTAGGTTCATTTTGTCCCTGTGTTCTTAAATTTAGCTGCATATTGAAAATACTGCCCTCCTGAGCCTTATTCACACCCTTAATATATTTAAAGGTTTCAGTCGTTTTATTCTTTTTCCCTTATTTCCTCCAGACTGTACATATTAAAGTGATTCTAAAGGAAAGATTAAAACAAAATAACAAACATGCTATATGTACCTGCTCTGTGCAATAGCTTTGCACAGAGCAGCTCCAATCCTCTTCTTTTTGGGTCCCTGACCAGAGGTCTTGGCTCCTCTCCCCTGCTGAGTGCCCCCAATAGCAAGCCTCTTGCTATGGGGACACTCAAGCAGGCTCGCTCCTGAGCCACGCTCTGTGTGCCTATTCACATAAAGAACGCAGCTCATCCCCACCTTAATGCATAGAATGCATTAAGGTGAAAAAACATTGAGCCTTTAGAACCACTTTAAAGTGATTGTAAAGTCTCAATTTTTTTCTATGAAAATAACAAACATGTTATATTTACCTGCTCTGTGCAGCGGTTTTGCACAGGACAGCCTGGATCCTGCTCTTCTTGGGTCCCTCTTCGGCACTCCTGGCCCCTCCCTCCTGTTGAGTGCCCCCACAGCAAGCAGCTTGCTATGGGGGCACCCAAGCTGAGCAGAAGCTCCATGTGTCCATTCAGATATGGAGCTAAGATTTGGCCCCACCTCCTCTCTCTCATTGGCTGAATGACTTTGATTGACAACAGTGGGAGCCAATGGCACCGTTTCTATATTTCAGCCAATCAGGAGGGAGAGTCCCAGATGGCTGAGGCACTCGTGGACATCGCTGGACAGAGATGGGGCTCAGGAAAGTATTAGGGGTCTGAGGGGGCTGCTGCACACAGAAGGTTTTTTATCTTAATGCATAGAATGCATTAAGATAAAAAACCTTCTTACTTTACAACCACTTTAAGTTCCTGAAGTCTATTCTAAAATATGTTCTATCCTTTAGAACGTTCACTATTTTTGTTGCCAGTACCTTTATACTTTATAAAATTAGGTTCATGTCAAAAACTATCATCAATTATTACCTTTGAAGAAGAAATGTCTGTTAGGAATGTTTAAATAATCAGGTTTATGGTTGAACCTGAGGCCCAGAGACATGGAATATTACACACTTACCTAGGTCAACTACATCCACCCAACCATGCTACTATAGACATTAGTTTAGGCAACTTATCTTCTGATACTATACCAAGCACAACTAGAATTTCATTTATCTGCATTTTCTCTGTCACTCGCCAAATGACAGGCAAACATGGGGGCGGGGTCACCTATGGATGTCACCGGGTAACCACACCCCCCATGTTTTTGTTATTCAGCGAATGTCTCATGACAGGACACGTTATGCTCTGCGGGCGGCTTTTTTTTGTTTTGTTTTTCGTGCAGGCTGGTGTTCATCATGATTGATGCTGGACTGACATCAGTGGACATATATTTATTTTAATAAAGGACTTATCAAAAACTGTGTTTGTGTTTTTATTTATTTTTGACATTTTTTTTGGCACTATGTACCCCTGCTCATTCACATGGAGGGCAAGATCTGGGGGCCCACATGTAAAATAGGGCTTCTAGATTCTGATAAGTCATGGGGACCCATACTTTTTTTTTTTAACCAGCACCGGAGAATGCTGCTGACAGCAGATGAGTCATGATTATTAAGGATGCGGCAGCTGCACACTCCTTAACAACCAGCTATCATTCACAATTAATTCAGATCCCTCTGAAAATGGAATCAAGAATTTGGAAAAATGTTCAAATCCACTCGGTTTAACGGATATACAAAACTAATCGACTAAACTGACACAACGAATACAAAGAAACAGAATATTAACCTAACAAATGCATCTGAAATTAAACAAAAACAACATTTTCGGGGTGCATATGTCTACTACTGACTTCCAGCATATCATCATGTGCAAGCAAAAATGCAGTTTCATTTTTTTTTCCTTGAACGTGATTGAGTGCAACGTCACTTGCAAAATGAACAGCCGATTTCCCTTTAGTAAATTAACTCCACTAATTCAAAAATGCTAATATCTTCTTAGCCTATCATATCTAGTGACCAACAATCATTTTTGTCAAATTCCCCTGCCCAAATATTGAGATATTGGCAGGGTCACAACCTCTATGATCTCCTTGTACATTCAGAGTTTACTTTTACTCTGTCTTAAGGTGCGTGTCATGCCCAACTTAAACTAGGCTGCTACCGGTGCCCTAGTTGTACTCATGCCTTATTCCATCAAAGGGTAAAATGCATTCCTGTTTTCTGCTGGCTTAACTGCAGTACAGAATACATGATTTACATACCTTGATGTAAGTAAAAGTATGAAATAGAGAAATGCAGCACTTAAATGTCCTTAGTAACAATGAAAACCTCCATCAATCCCGAGAGGCAACCAATAGGTGAATCAATCTTGATTAACAGGTGAACAGTAATCTTCCACCAACACCACAGTGAGCCAACCCTCTTACCCTCACAACTGGACCTACTCCACCGTAAAGGGTGGAGTTTTTGGACGCGTGGCGTCTGTGCATAAGGACTGCGTCCATCTTGTCGGTTTGAAACCATCAGGAGTTTTCATATGACATGTCTGTTTATATGTGCTTTTAATACATTCAAATGGTTTTGATGTACTACACCATGAAGTGGTTTTTGTCTTTACACCTTTCAACATGAGGAGTGATGCCTGGGTCCATTCTGGAGCAGTCCGTGGTGGATTGATGTTTTTTGTTTTTGACCACCTATAATCTAGTGGTCCAGTTGTGAGGGTAAGAGACTTGGCTTTCTGTGGTGTTGGTGGAAGATTACTGTTCACCTTTTAATCAAGATTGATTCACTTATTGGGTGCCTCTCAGGATTTATGGATGTTTTCTTTGTTACTAAGGACATGTAAGCCCTGCATTTCTCTTTTTTCGTACTTGTACATTGTTGCCCACTGTCACAGACCTAGCCGGGACAGAGGCTGTTGGAGAGGACTGTATGCAAGCCTGTTGCCTTTTGATTATGGGCCCTGGATTTTCAATGGATTCATTCTGTTGGGACACATCCTGTGAGGAGATGCTGGTGTCATCAACCTGTGTTTATGTTAATTGAATAAGCTAATGACATTGTCCTCTATACAATGTAGGAGACGGGACGACTGCTATTGTGTTAAGTTGAGTTACCACCTATAATCTAGTGGTCCAGTTGTGAGGGTAAGAGACTTGGCTTTCTGTGGTGTTGGTGGAAGATTACTGTTCACCTTTTAATCAAGATTGATTCACTTATTGGGTGCCTCTCAGGATTTATGGATGTTTTCTTTGTTACTAAGGACATGTAAGCGCTGCATTTCTCTTTTTTCGTACTTGTACATTGTTGCCCACTGTCACAGACCTAGCCGGGACAGAGGCTGTTGGAGAGGACTGTATGCAAGCCTGTTGCCTTTTGATTATGGGCCCTGGATTTTCAATGGATTCATTCTGTTTGGACACATCCTGTGAGGAGATGCTGGTGTCATCAACCTGTATTTATGTTAATTGAATAAGCTAATGACATTGTCCTCTATACAATGTAGGAGACGGGACGACTGCTATTGTGTTAATTAACTGTATGAAGCTCGGTGACCACAAGTCTGGGCGAAAGGTCATGTCTCAGTCACCTAGGCTGTACAAAGGATTAGATAATTAGCTCATGTTAATTAAGTTACAGTTGTATTGTTAGAGGAGGTTCCAACAGCATATAAGGTCTTGTAACTTTGATTCATAATAAACAGTCCATGTTAGCAGTGAAGCAAGTGTCGCCTTGTTTTCTGCTCAGAGAGGTTGGAATATCTGATATCTGTATACAGACTGGGAGGAAGTGGTATATGACGGAAGCACTCAAGCGGAGTGTGGGACGTGCCGTGACACCCACAATTTATGCTAGCTGTTGTCCGTCTGTCATTTTTAACCTGAGCAGAGTATTATCTATTTTTGTAATGTAAGTAAAAGTACCTATGCCATCCTATACATGACATAGGTAGAGGTTTGGCTTCTCTCAATACATGTCAGATACATCCACCAAGTAGATTTTTTATGTCCATGTTACTGTATACTCTATGCATTCTTTTTGAGTGATTTCATTTCACTTCCTGTCTTGGTCAAAACGGGAAAGTGGGAAGAAATCTGTCCAAAACAAATTCAGTTGTCACTGGAACAGGTGTCCCCAATAGAAGGTTTTCCTGACCTCCTGTTCTATGAACAACTTTAAAATTTTGGATGTCCCATCATTTTTGTCTTAGTGATGAGGGTCACCAGGACAAAAAGAGAAGGTGAGCAGCTAGCTTTTACTCCTTTTTAGCAATATAACCTGACAGAAATACTATCCATTCCTTACTTTATCCTAAAATAAACAGAAAAACAAGGTTTTGGCTTTAGGTGTACTTTAACTAGTTGTACTGTGGCAGGTTGGCTCCCCTGCATGAATCACTGTTATTGTACGTCAGACGTGTACACAGCGATTTGTGGGCACACACGTGCTCATTCACGAGCGGAGGAGCCAACCAGCGGGTCCAGGAGACTCTATGTCTAGCGGACTCGATGTCGGGCAAACTCGATGTCCGCCGGCCACCTGCAATTGCTCCAGAGACAGGCAGAACATGTATCTGTCCGTGTAAACAAACAGATCCCCATTCTGTTAGGGGAGGAGAGACAGATCGTCTGTTCCTAGTGATTAGGAACAGCGATCTCTCTCCTTCTCCAGTCAGCCCAGCCCCCATACAGTTAGCAACACCTCCCAGGGAACACAATTAACCCCTTGATCGCCCCCTAGTATTAACCTCTTCCCTGCCAATGACATTTATAAAGTAATCAGTGGCTATTTTTAGCTCTGATCGCTGTATAAATGTCAATGGTCCTAAAAAAGTGTAAAAAGTGTCCGATCTGTCCGCCGCTGTAATATTTTGCTGCTGGAGTTAAATGTCTTTTTTGCATGTGTGCGCTGTAATATTTTGCCTGCTCTGCTGTATGGTCTTATGGCTGCAACAGCTTTAATGCATCTTTTAGGGTGTGCCCCCCAAATATCTTGTCTGTCCGCCGCAATGTCGCAGTCTCGCTGAAAATTGCTGATCATCGCCATTACTAGTAAAATAATAAATACAAATAATAAAAATGCCATAAATCTATTCTCTGTTTTGTAGACGCTATAACTTTTGCAAACTGATCAATATACGCTTATTGCAATTTTTCTTTTTACCAAAAAATATGTAGAAGAATACATATTGGCCTAAACTGATAAAGAATTTTTTTTTTTATTTGGGATATTTATAATAGCAAAAAGTAAAATTTTTAAAAAGTAAAAATTGTCAGTCTTCTTTTGTTTATAGCAAAACAATAACAATTAAAACCACAGAGGTGATCAAATACCACCAAAAGAAAGCTCTATTTGTGGAAAAAAAAGGATGTCAATTTAATTTGGGTACAGCATTGCACGACCGCGCAGTTGTCAGTTAAAGCGACGTAGTGCCGTATTGCAAAAATGGCCTGGTCATTAAGGGGGAAAATCTTCCGGTCCTTAAGTGGTTAAATTAAGCCCAAAGTGGACAATTCATAGAGATCACATAACCCTTGCTTCTGTATGTCTGGTAACTTCAGCAATTAGATGATAGTAAATTATGACAGCAACTATATTCTATGAAACATGCATAAAAAAGACTTGAAAGGACCAATTACCTACTTACAAATCATTAAACTAGATGTAACCCCAGTCGCTATTAACCTGTTAATGTATTTTAAAAGTTGTTTTCAATCTTTTTAAATCCGCAGGTTTTATTGAAAATAAATCACCTGGTGATCCTACCACAAATGTCCTTTCTTGGTCATGCAGTTCATGTTGCAGGGTGACAACTTACTCTCAGTTATGCTCCTGGCTTGTCACTGTCACATGCACCCATGGTGGAGACTACATCATACATCAGACATATCAACACACATTAGTGCATCATCATGCTTAGGATCATAGCTTCTTTAATCAATGGCATGCAAAGAAAATAATATTTTACTCTGGAATATACTGAAATGCATGTAATAATGTGTATTATCATTTTAGTTCCTAAATGAGGTCTTTCGTTTTCCATTTGGACACTATGGGGTTGATATACTAAAGGCAAGTAACTGTTCACTTTGCAAAGGAAATTGCATTTTACAAAAGAATTTGCCCCAGAGCTAAGTGAATGGGGTGAAGTTTCATTTTGCAAAGAATACCCAATCACACTCAAGGAAAATAAAAAAAGGATTTTTGGTTGCACATTATTGGATGATGAAAGTCAGCAGAACTTCACCTCATTCCCTTCCAAAATGCAACATCCCTTGCCAGGTAAATAACATATTTACCTTTAGTAAATCAACCCATATTTGTGCTGTGTGCATGTCTATAATGCCAGACAGATTTGATTTTGCTTTTGCACCTAGTACTGTCTGGTGCATAATTTGCATATGGCAACCAACCATTCAGAGGTCAGAATAACACTAGAAGAAAAGCTTGAATTTGTATTATTTATAGTTTTCATTTAATTACCATAATTATTTCATTGAATGTCAAGTACTGGCGTAGAAGGTTTTATCTATCCCAGCTTTACCTGCAACTCCTACTGATTATAAATTTGCCATGCGGACTGAGTAAATTATACATATAAGGTCAATCACAGGACAACACATGTACACGTATAAAAATGTAGCCCCTTAGGCTATAGGTATATTTGTGAATGCATTGAAGGCGTCCTTCACTGGTCGCTCTATTAGATTGGCTGGCTACACAGATTTATCACAGAAGGATTTCTGTTAGCATTAAGCCACTGTAGTAATTAAATATTGTCCGAAACATATGCATATATAAATGTTCTTTATGCTAAACAATACCCAACACATCAAACAATGCTGTATTTATCAATCTAACATAGTAATGTGAAATATTAATGCATTCTTTTATTCTCTGTAGCTGACAGCTCTTATAGCTAATAAATCAATATGC
The DNA here is from genome assembly GCF_042186555.1 of Aquarana catesbeiana. Taxonomy (NCBI): domain Eukaryota; kingdom Metazoa; phylum Chordata; class Amphibia; order Anura; family Ranidae; genus Aquarana; species Aquarana catesbeiana. Next base: position 168,921,206 of record NC_133327.1, on the reverse strand, counting down.
AGCCAGACTGAGGGGCAGTAGATGCATATATTTCCCTCCTGGTCCAGAAACCATCATACTGTGTTTCTCCATAGCAATCTCCCAGACTACTAAACAGATAGTTACTTCTATGTTCTTGGTATATATGTATATCATTCATAATGGATGCAGAGCAAAAAATATATAATATTCATGGAAAATGGAATAAAATTGCTGTGGTTCCTGTATGAAATGAAATTAAAGAGAAACTGTCACATATAGTCTTACACAAGAATCAGAGTATTCTGGGTATATTATTATTATTATTATTATCATTATTATTATTTGCCTCCTGATTTAGCTTTGCTTACTCTGCCAGTATGCTTATTGTAATTCTTCAGCTTAGATGATGACAGTTGCTGCTCAGTAAGTGGCCTGAACACACACTGAGCCTTATTTACTAAAGCTTATGTGCAAGCCCCAACATGTTGATCGCATGCAGGAACCTAATTGCCCTTATGGTATTTACTATGTGCATGAGATGCATGCTAATGCCCACTCACAGGCTATAGTGTCAAATGCATTACATTTACGAATAAATATTGTTTGCTATGGAATGTGCACTACAGCACCCAAATGTACAAAAAATGTGGGGCTTCTCCTAATACGCTGTTGAGGGCTGTGTCCCAATCCATTTGGTGCATTATTGTGCATCCTGTTTTATCCCCTTTCCCTTGGGGTTAACTTGCAAAAGTTGTTATTTCCTGTATGCAGGTTTTTTTTCTCAGACAATAGGTGCAGGAACCCCTAGCCACCTCCTGCACCATTCCTTGGTTCCGCCCCCTAGCCACCTCCCAGTACTGCCCCTTTTAGTGCAGAACCAAGTAACAATTGTGGTACTAAGTAATTTGTATGGAATTTGTTGATAACATGAAAAGCAGTAATATAGATCCCATGCATTTAGCAACAATAGATCCCTTTAGCAACAATGGACCACCCGCAACAGAATACCTCCTCTCCCAGCACCAAAAGATCCCCAGCAGCAATAACAGATCCCCCTGCAGCCAGCATCAATAGGCTCTCCAGCAGCCAGCGACAATAGACCCCCTAGCAACAATGAACTACACGCAACAAAATACCCCCACCAGCAACAACAGATCTCCCTCCAGCCAGCATCAATAGAGCCCTCCACCAACAGTAGACCCCTCCCAGCAACAACTGACCCCCCAGCAACATAAGACCCACCCCAGCAACAATATATCCCCCACCAGCAACAATAGACCTCCCCAGCAACAATAGACCCCTGCAAAAATAGATCTCCTCCAGCAACAAAAGACCCCCTAGCAGCTAGCATCAATAGACCCTGCATCCCTTACCATTACATACATTCAGTGCTGGAGGTGCCAGAACTGCGTTTCCCCGTGTTCCTGCCTACAAAAAGCCCTGCCAGTATCTGACCCTTTTATATAGTAATAAAAGTATTTTAACAAGGAAAGAAGGCTGTGGTATGCCTAAAATAAACATTTTTTTCATGATATCTTTGGCTTTAGCTGAGTGCTGATAGTGATTTCACATGTGCATCTCATGTAGGAGCAAAACTCTGGGCAAATATTTTTTTTGGAAGTCCCCCAGCAGGGATTAAAAGAAAGTAAGAAAGTGAGAGTGAAAATAACCAACATTTATACTTACCTGTCCCCTGCCGGGTCTACACCATAAACTGAGCAATCAAAGACTGCTGATTGCTCAGTTCCATTGGGTCCGCTCTGAGCATAGAGTGGTGATGGTCAGTTACCAGTCTGCCCCTCCAGCACTCACTGGAGCTCCAAGCTGTGGTGGGGGAGTGGCTGGCTCAGGCTCTCAGTGCCACGCAGAGAGGCTACGGCAGCTGCCAGTTGGGCATCTGGGTGGATACCAACATTATTGTAAGGATCCCTCAGAGCTTGGACCGGCTCTGTGATATCGGCCAACAGCAGGCTTTAGCCTACTGTCAGCTGAATCTGGCTCAAAGGAGTCCAGAACACCTATGACCCACAGGAGAAGTATGATTAAAAGAGCTTTGGCCATAGTTCTTTAAAAAACAACTGCAATACTCACCTCCTCTTTGGTGATGTTGGCCCCATAGTCATTTCTTTCCACTAGATATCCATAATATTCCAGCTTGAATGATGCTGGACATACTGTAAATGCAGGGTGTCCTGGATATGGTGTTATTAAAACACCCAACACACATAAAATGATATAGAGCATTGATGATGTTAGCACTACTCTTTGAATAATTGAGGACCATCTACTGCTGGAAAAGATCAGAAGAGATAGAGCATCCTGCCCATCAAGTGACCGGGGGGGGGGTCCCCAGTGTAAGCTTTCCCATCAATTCTCAACCTAGTGACAACTAACCCATTTTACATTTATTATTTCTGTATGTTCCTGTGACAGTGGTCACTAGGAAAACAGTACCCATTAGGGACACAGACAGCAATAAAAAAAAAAAAAAAACAGACAAATGTTTTAATCATTCCCCACAAAACTAAAAAAAAAAAAAAGTTTTACTTAATGATTTTTTCATGTATACCTAACTGGATTAAATTACATTTAGTCCTCTAATGGCTGCATACACTTTGCTGCCAGCAGGAGAACACGTTGCAATTATTTTGATTAACAGGTGGGTGTGACTTAACTGTATGTCAAAATTAATGTCACTCTCAGTGGAAACATGTAGAAATGCTATACAAGATTAATTCTGCTAATGTTATGGGCTGTAAATCCCTATAATGGGATGATGTTTCTTTTATAACGATTCCAAAATATTAACAACATAGCCTTGCAAAGATTTTTTTGTTTTAATAAATACAACCACTTTATTGGAATCTGTTTATAGAGGATTTAACCTTAGAAAATAATAGGACACCCGAGCCATCTGTTAAATATCACCATTTACTAAGCTTTTGTGATTAACATAAATTTGGCTCCAAAGCTTGTTATCTGGGCAACAGAATTATAACACATTTTTTTTTTAATTAACGAAATGCTGAAATTAGCTTCCTTTATGAGTCTTTATGTGGATGATTCAGTCAGTGTCATTCATTCCCATTGAAAGCACAATCTTTAGATTCAATTTAAAAGGAAAAATTATTATTTTCAGACATCATCAGTATAAGCAATGTTTATTTTTTTTTGTATTAATTAAAAACTGAAAATCAATGTTAATTTAAGTGATACATCATTTTCCTTAAAAAAAAAAAAAAAAAATTATAATTTCATCACACTTTTTATTAAACAAGCCTTTTTTAGTCTTATTTTTCTTACTATACATGATGTGCATGTAATTAAATAGTGCCAACTAATCTTTTTCAGGTAAAAAAACAATAAAATGGCTGCAAATATAAGATGTAATATGTCCCCTTTATTTAACTATGGAATACTGTAACACATATTTCTCATCAACCATTATTTTATCTAAGCCATCATAATAAATGTCCCCCAGAATTCATTACCTAGTTTTGCAGGGATGTTAAAAGTAAGATCGCCCTGTAGGAATGAACAGCAAATCAGTTTGCCTGAAACTGGATTCCCATGTAGACTCATTGCAATGTAAACTGATCCAATTTGTAGACATGTAATGGACTGCTTTTGACCTGCAAACACAATCGGCATCCTGATTTTATTTAGGTGAGGAAGATGCAGAGCACAGGTGGATGAGACTCCCTACACTTGTGATGTAATATGTTCATCAAAGACAGGTTTGCCCCAGTTGAACACCTCCTAGTGTCGAAACGCATTGGGACAGCATTACCTGTACCCCACATTGCTTTTATTTTTTAGTTTATTTTGTTTCGTGATCACTTTTAATGATACTATCAATAAACCATCCAGTTTGACCTGCACCATTTGGAGTACTTCTTCCCTTTCCCTTTTCTCCATGTGATGGTTCCTTGGAGCCTACGAAGTGTCGGACCTATAGACCATTGTTCTAACTGCAGGATAACTTGGAGATCCACGGACTGTGAGTTGGTGACATCCCATCAGGACTCGCCTGACTTCCACATCTGTACCACACTCCATGAGACCTGTTTAGCCTGTACGACCCCTCTGTCATACAACATCTGGGGTCCACCATATCTAGTAAGAGTATTCACTCTATTTGTCTATTGAAAAATGACTACAGACAAGCATTTTGTTACCCATATATGACTGAAGACACCTTCACGGGAGCAATCCATTTGATCACAATATTGTGGACTCTGTACACTTCACCGATTTATTTATTTTTTTGTATTTTTGCTTAGTTCACTGTTTTTCTCCAGCTTTGTTTTTGGCTATGATACAATTGTATATTGGTTGGCCATAGTTGTACCGTGACTGGAGTACACACTGGTATAATTGTATTTAGCGCTACACTAACACTTTCACATTTCCTTGAACCTTGTATGTTTGAGTGTTGGCTGCTTTTTATTTTCATATTTTTAGTAGAGCAGTTTTTCCCTCACATTTCATATTTCACCACACAGTGCAAGGAACCCTGCATCACAGTCCACTATAATCTCTATTACTGTTGAAAATCATTGTATCCTTGAAACTCATGCTCTGAAAGTATGTGGGCTAAGGGCGGGAAGTTCTATCGTGAAGTATTATCTTCCTAAGTCAATTATGGGGTCCAATTTACCCCATTTAGTAGATCACTATATACCATGAGGATTACAAATAACTGTCCCACAACATTCTCTTGGTGGAGCAGATTTTCTGAGATTGGCACCCACCACCAAAGAGAATAAGACAATAATCGGTAGGTAATGTATTCCAAACTTAGGCATCAATTATGAATTTACACCTCATAGTGACTGCTGATTTCAGTTTTCTGAAAAATACATAGCTGTTAGGAAATATTTTCTAGAAAAGAAGTTTCACATACTGCAAACAAAAGATATAATTAGGATTGTGTTTAGATAGCACTTAACAAAGTGTATCTTTCTGGCACCTTTATTATAATTTGAAAATTAATCACAAGATTGCACTACACATCATCGCAATGCATAGCATTAACGGAAATGAAAAATTTAAAATACATAACATCAGGCCCTTTTAGCTTGAAAGGAATGCATAGGAAATATATATTATTTTTTTTTTTTCAGAGCTACAGTATAAAAAAGCAATTTTCACTATCTGACCAAAAATGTATGGATTGTGAACTGACCATCACACCTTATGAGCTTGTTGGACATCCCATTCCAAAACCATGGACATTAATATTGAGTTGTTCCTGCTCCCTTCTCTAGAGGTATAAGAGACTCCACATTTCTGAGAAAACTTTTCCACAAGAGCGTGTCTGTGGCAAATTGTATACATTTAGTGAAAAGAACATCTGTGAGGTCAGGCACTGATGCTGAAAGAGAAGACCTGGCTTACAACTGTACTAATTCATCTCAAAGCTGTTCAGTGGGGATGAGGTAAGGTTTTTGTGCGGGCCACTCAAGTTTCTCCACACCAAACTTGTCAATATATGTGTGGAGCTGGCTTTGTGCACAAAGCTATAGTCAATTTGGAACACAAAAGGACCTTATCGAAACTAATATTGGAAGAGCACTGCTGTTTAAAATGTTTTTGTATGCTGTAGCATTAACAGTGCCCTTCATTGGAAACAAATTAACCTAATAGTCTGGAGGGATGACCACATACTTTTGTCCATATAGTGTATTTTACTTTTGCCATTAGTTAGGTGAATATGAATATTTCATATATTCAACCAACAGGTGGAACTTCTGACTGCTTTCATGTTTTCTGGGTTATCCTTAGTTGTTTTCCTGAAAAAAACTGATGTTTACAGAGGTCAATAGCATAAGCTGAGATTTACTTTCACAGCTAAATCAGTCAGATAAATAAGTAGCACATCAACCTTCCATCTGCTCTGTTCTAAAAGATCAATATGAACATTCAATACAAAAAAGAGGGAGAGTCTAAATGCAAATTGCCTCTGTTATCACTATGCATTTTCTAAAAAATAGAGCTTATCTAATACCAGTGTCATGGATTCACTATTTAGTTGTAATAACAAAGTGTACCTAGCCCAGAACTTTGTACCACTCAATTCCTGGTTCTGCTGGGAAATGAATGCATAAAAGGGAAGGTGAACCCTAACCCTTGTGCTAGAGGTAGACATGTTTTCAGTGTATGATGAAACATGCAATTAACTAGAATTTGATATTCTTACTATAAAAATACCATTAGTGAGGTTTAGGAAATTGTATATGATATACTGTATAAGTATGAAATATTGTAGATAACTATACATTTACCATTTTTTTTGTGACTATCAGGGTCAAGAAGAAAGATCAGTTACCTTATATATCCTCTTATAGCTGTATTCCTGGAGAGAAATGTCACTCACCCTCAATAGCCCTGGGTGTTTACTACAGAACTACTGTTAGTCTGCAGTCACAGGCTGTCCTCAGGTCACAGATGGGTGCATCTAAATGAATCAGTAAAAATACAGCTTTCTTATTTTTGTTTTACCTTTCCCTTGATGTTTGGGGATATTAAAAATGGACACTGTTGAAATTCTTAGTTGCAATAATTCATGAGATATTAAAAAAAAACAACATGTTTTTGAGTTGCTATGGTGACTTCTGCAGGGAAAACCACTTTCAAGTTCCATTTCTGAATGTACTAAATGCCAATGTGATCTGTAGGGCGTATTACAAAATGCCAGACTCTCTTCTAATAAGCTAGTAACTGCTATCATTTACTAGCCTCTCCCAATGGGGGGTTAAGTGAGATTTCAGCTGCTATAAAACAGAACGGTGAATACAAGCTAAAAAACAATATGCTAAAGATGTTCAGAAAATGAACCAAGAAACTTAAAATCTCTACAAAGGACTTTGCTCTGCAGATAGACGATGAGGTCTCATACATAATATATAACCACTGCTTGACAAATTACACTGCCAAAAAAACACATCACAACCCATTACAGCACCGAAGAGAGAAATCTTTCATATACTTTTTAAATGCTTCCAAATGTCATTTCCACACTGTAAAAAAATATGTTTTGTATCCCCTTGTATATGTTTCATCACAACCATTTTCCAATCTCGGTCTCTGTCCAGGGTGAGGGATGAGCCCTGTGAAAATATCAAATAGGCCCATGCTTTTTATGTATTGCTTTTATGGAAATAACAACATGCTGTGAGCTTTTCCCTGAATTTTAAAGGGTAACTTCCACTAGGACTGACTAATGTTTTTTTACACTGATTGGACAATGAGGGACTTCAGAAGATTAAGAGTTCTGTACTAAGGAATCATAATTATCATTCAACTGCCATGCTCCACTTTTTCTTTTTTTCTTTTGTCTTTTCTGACGACCATTTGTAGTGTCTTACCAGAGACTTTGCAAGCTCTCTGGAGATGTGGATTTTGGTACCATAGTTTGAGGACAGACACTTTACCGAGTCTTTACAAGAGCAGATAGGTAAAACAGAGATCATTCAAACCAGCAAAAGTCATAGGTCAGTCTCCTTGGACTTGATTTATGACTGTGGCTGTAGCTGTACCTGCTGCTCCAAATTCCCTTGCTTTAGGTATGGCTTGAAAAAAAATCAATCTTTCCCTTAACTGGACTCCATGTCTGCTGTTCAATCCTCTTGCTCTATGCAAATGACTTAATCTTTCCATGGAATGCGTGTTAGTTCTGCAGCTCTACTTGTAGGAAGATTTCCTGTATTTAGGCACTCTCATATGCCATGTGCCTGTTGTCATTAAGAAATGATGGCGGGGCAAATCCTGCACTTCAATTAAAACATGCTCAGTGCAATTTGGAATCGCCAGAGCAAAGACCATATTCTGTGGCACTGTCCCCAGGCTCCTGCTTCCATATTCCTATTCCTGATGTCAAATGCTGACTCCTGTTGACAACTCGGCTTTCCTTTGACTATAATTCCTGTCTGCTGCCTGTCTTGACTTCCTGCCTGTCTAATCACAATCCTGCCTCTTGATTTTGTACTTCAACACAGTTCTGTCAGCTGTCACCTGTCACAATAAGCAAAGATCAGCCTGGAAAGGACCAAACTAGGACCGCAACAAAAGCAATGTTTGGGGCACAGGACATGTGACCAAGCACTACCTAAAACTTAATGTGACAGAAAAATATAGTGCAATCATAGGTTTAAGGGATCTCCATTCTAACAATCCCTATCTAGTTAATGTTATGCTGACAGGCTAACTTATAATGTTTGATGTTCTAAACACACAGTGTGAACAGTTGTGACATCACCTTGTGAAAATCTGAGATGATACAACAAACCATAGGATAAGAACACTGGCATAAGTATTTATCGAAGGGCTTTGTCCTTCTGTGGGATTTGTGCTTATTTTGTTCTTCTCCAGCCTCAGATTTCAGACATTTTAAGCCTTTTTTAGTATAATTTAAATATAATTTTCTTGACTTACCAAAAACGTCTTCTGTATTCTGGTTTACTCTTTTCTTTACAGTCCTCTCCTCCTCCATTTAATCTGCATGACCTAACAATTTGAATCTATTTTTCTGAATACTACAATGTGTGGTTTTGCATATACATTTGCTATTCCTTCAAATGCTCATATATTTTCATCAAAAATTTCCTTTCCAATGCTTGAAGCATTTTTTCACTTATTAGTGCTAAACACCATATTTCAGTTTCAATGTTACAGTTGGTCTACTTCTAACTCTGTAAAGTTTTATCTTTGAACTTCTAGAGACTGCTGGAGACTTCTGTAGACTTTAATGTTGAATGCAAAATAACAAATTTACTATTTTAAGCCTAACACTGGTATCACATTTTTTGTAGATCCTAAATATTTAAATCCATTTGTTTGCTGAAATCATATTTTTCTGTTTTATTATTCTTTAATATTTTTCTCTTTTCCTAAGCTGTCTGATGTAATCATATATTCAGTTTTGTGGTTGTGTTTTCCCTGAATAGGCGTCAACTGGGATTGGAGGCCCAGTTGACGCCTATTCAGGGGAAAAGCGTCAGACAAGGAGTTAGCAGTGTGGCGTTTTAGAGCACAGACCATACTGCAGGCTATCATGCTCACACTATTGTGCTATTTTATCTAATTTTTTATAAGTGCAACTTTCTTCTAAAGTCTATTTACATATCAGTTTTACTACATTTGTGTTCCCAACAGCCTCCTTGAAATGACTGTTACTACATCTGATATTATCCACAGCAAAATCCATTATAAAAGGTCAGAAAAAAAAATACATATCAAAATAAAAGGGAATGTAACGCACAAAAAAAGCAAGAAAGCATCAGTTAAATAAACCTGACCATTTAACTAGCAAAAGCCATTGTAATAAATATCTGACTCTCTTACTTGGTTCTGGCAGTGCAGGCAACAGTGCAGCATTTCTGGCAGTATGAGTACTGTAGTATGATGTGATGCCACAGGGGACGTCTGGGAATACTTTTCATACTGTTTCAGTTTCATGCACCATAGTACATTGACTATATGTTTGCCGGGCACGCAGTGAGAACCTACTATTTGCATGCAGACCTCAGCATGTAGGTTGGGTACCAGGGCTTGATATTATCTGACATTTTAAACTATTATTCCTGCAATTTTCTACCATTGTGAGGAACAAGAAATTTGAATCCGTGCTTGACCTTTGTTTCACAAAACCACAATGACAGTCTTCAACAATCTCTTACAGCAAGATTTTCAATCCTATTGCCAAAATGTAGTCATTCATTATTTTTTATGCAACGTTTAGCAGGAGGATACCACAATAATTCTACATATAGCTTTTTTTGTTATTTAAGATAGTAAACTATTCCCAAATTACATTAGATTTTTCCTTTATTCAAACCTCAATAATAATTTCACATATACAACACTGTAAAACCGGCCCTTGTTTCTTAGATTCTGAATGAATTCTTCCTTTCCTAGTGCTTTAGTGCTTTCCAATTGTCTGATGGCTATTTCTACATCTGCATGTGATGGGACTTCCAATTCTATTTTTGGACTTTAAAATAGACTACTTAATTTGCATTTCCTCATTCAACACTTCTTTATTTCTTTGTTTAATGGTTCTTCAAAGTATTCAGACCAGCGGTCTAATATTTTCTATTCATTCCCAGTTAGGCTTCCATTTGTATCTGTACACATTGTCATTCAACCCTTTCTTTATTCCACTAATCTGTCTGAACAAATTTAAACCTTCGTTCTTCTCAGGCGGCCCATCTATAGCTTTTTCCTTTCTTTTTCCCCCATTCTTCCCAATGCACATCTCAGCTACCATTCTTCTTTCTTTTTTTCCACAGTCTAAAAGTCTATCTAAATGTGCTCTTGTTTTTCTAGTGTATTGAGTTAATCCATGTACACACGGACTGAATGTCCAGAGACAACGGGCAATTAAAAAAAAAAAAAAACGTTGACATTCGGCCTGTGTGTATGTCTCTCTGTACGACAGAAGCCAGCTTCTGTCGAACGAGCATCCTGGAAAACCAGCATCCAACCAACTCTCGATCAGCGCTCTCAGCCAAGGCAGAGAGCGTTGATTGGAGTGTTCTGGTGGGGGGGCGTCCCTCTGTCAAACACAACAGTTTAGTGGGGGAGATCACTGAACTGACCTAACATGGTTAGCATAGCGTCTCCGACCGTAGCTGACAGTTTTTGTTCGTTCAACCCTTGAGGTTGAATGCAAAAAAAATAGTAGTGTGTACCCGGCTTTAGCAATAGACATGAAGACAACAGTGTTGGTAGGGAGGAGAGGACAGCAAGGAGCAACACTGCAGGAGGAAGCTTGAGCATTGCTGACATGCATATTGGCTGAGATCATCCCCCCTGGTCACCTGGTACAATCTCAGCTATGTTAGTTAATAACAATTTAGATTTAACAAAATCTTTAAATAAGTCAGCCATCTTTTAAGGAACAGCAATGTGGAGAAACTGAAATGCATTCCATCCCCTGCCATACTCAATCTCAAATGGCTTTATGTTCCAAATTCCTTAAAGGGGAGCTCCAGGCTCCCGCCCGAAAAATGGGAGTCTGCAGCTACAAATACTGTAGTTGCTGACTTTTAATAAAAGAACAAATACCTGTCCAGAGATCCAGAGATGTCCTCACCCGAACTGAATCTTCAATTGGTTTCGGGTGCAGGCGGCGGGATAGCAAGTAAGGGAAACAGGAAGTGAAGTGGCTTCACAGCTAGTTTCCTACTATGCATGTGCCATGGTTCTGTAGTCTTCTGGGACCTGTGATGTGTCCCAGAAGACTGCAGGGAAGGATGGCGGGCCAAACTTTCGGCTCAGATCGCTGCAATGATCTGAGTTTGAAGTGGGAGTGGGTACCTGTCAAAATCAGGTACCCACTCCTTCCCCCAAATACCAAATAGGGCAGTGGAGAGTGCAAACAATTGGAACTTGCACTTTTGGGTAGAGCTCCGCTTTAAATACATCTTCTAATTGAGAGCTGTGCCAAAATTTTTACCACATGTTGGAGCCAACAGGCATGAATTTGGCACATCAGCATATTTCTCATGTGTGACACATTAACAAAATTTCATTGATTTAACGCAGAATGTATTATCAGTCTGCATACCTTTGTTAATTCCCCCAATATGTCGTAAAAATCTTAATTTATAACTGTCATCATTGTAAACCAAAGGCTACTGCATTGAAACTATACTGTGTGGCTCTGAAACATTAATAGATGGACTTGACATTATTTAACTTATAGACCCTTCCTCTTTACACATAGCCCAGCCTCTATTATGACTCATTCTGCAGGTACAGTCAAACATCCTGCATTTTCAACATGAGAATCAAGTATAGAAAGTGAAGTTTCTACCCTCCATAGATTAGGACACCATTTCAAAGACTTTCAATGCTTCAGGGTGACTATTCAGATGAGAATGTGATGCTGTTCTGTACATCAAAGCAATTAAAGTGATTGTAAAGTCTTGTCTTTTTCCTATAAAAATAACAAACATGTTATACTTACCTGCTCTCCTGCAGTAGATTTGCACAGAGCAGCCCAGATCCTCCTCTTCTTGGGCCCTTCTTCTGTGATCCTGGCCCCTCCCTCCTATTAAGTGCCCCCACAGCAAGCAGCTTGTTATGGGGGCACAAGAGCCGAGTCACAGCTCCCTGTGTCCATTCAGACATGGCCCACCCCCCCCTCCTGATTGGCTAGCTGATTTTAATTGACCATTGGCTCCCACTGCTGTGTCTCAGCCAATCAGGAGGGAGAATCTCGGACTTGTTGACAGAGAGGGCTCTCAGGTAAGTGTTAGGAAGGCTGAGGGGGGCTGCTGCACACAGAAGGTGTTTTATCTTAATGCATAGAATGGATTAGAAGAACCTGGCCTCCACCTTTATCAATTCTGACCATATCCTTGACATGAACATCAATGGAAATGGTGAAAATGTGTTGTATAGATACACATTCTATATATCTGGGAAGAATGACAGAGTGAACATATAATTATTATGTGTTATGCTCTGTTAGGAGTAAAATAAATATTCTACTTAGCTGAGCAGTGGAGGTGGTGGTGGATGCATTGATGAATTATAATGTAGGATTAGAGTGAAAAGAGTAATATGTGTATGCAAACAAAACCAGATATCTTTTAATGCCATGCACATATATTTTAAATTCCTACAGCTAGCTTCATTTCTGCCACTTAAATACATAATAAAGATAAAAATATAATTATTGTTTAGTACTTTCAAAATCTTACTAATGTAACAGTGATATTTTAAATCGACCCAAAATAAAGTTGATATATATATATATTTTACAATGTTCCATTGCTGCATTATCAGAAACATAACTGATTAAAGTAAAAGAACTGGCAAAATCAAAATCATAGATATCAATCAAAGATAACTCCGTAAAATCAAGGTCAAAATAAAAGCAGAAGGTCAGTGTCTACAGCAGAAAGCATGCTCCACAAATAAAAACAAACTCAGCAGGAAAGAACTCCAGTTAGAAAAAATAAGAAAATGCAAACAGCTGTACTCAGATCTGCAGATAACCACTAATCTTTGCAAATCAAACAATAGTCAGGGGAGGCTCACATAAAGATAAACACATCTTTCCTTTTCCAGTAGGGACAGATTAGCCCACCGCACAGGGATGCAGTGTGCAATAATAACAGTATCATCATTACTAGGGAACGTCCCCATGGAATGTGCAAGTCAGGATAATTTTTAAGTGTGGTGTAGGTAGGGAAGGGTGGACAAATAGGAGGAAGAAAGGTCGGGTGGGTAGGTGGTATGTCAATTCTTGAGTTGAAGTATTGGATTTCAACTCTTGCCCAATTTATAATAAGATATAAAAAAAAAAAAATTGTGACCCTCCCTTCATAAAAAGTGAATGTAGTTTATCAATTGGCTTCAAGTCATGATAACATGGTTTGTTGAAAAGAGAAAGGTTTGTGTTGGGGTTGCTACACTGTATTTGGGGTCTCATGCTAATTTTTTTTTCCCTTGCAGGTTTTACGGTCACAACTTGGCAAGCCTCTCCATGCTGACAGTAGAGCAAGTGCAATTTTAGATCCACCGATTTTCGGCCGCGAATTTCCTTAGAGAGGCAGAACGGCAATCTGCCTATGCAACCAAGGCAGATCGACGTTCTGACAGGGAAGAAGATAGAGATCTTGTGTTCCTGCTAGGGAGGAACACCGATCTCTGTCTTCATCCAGTCAGACCATCCCCCACAACAGTAAACCCCCTAGGGACACACATAACCCTTTGATCGCCCATGATGTTAATCCCCTCCCTGCTAGTGTAATTAGTACAGTAACAATGCATATCTTTAGCACTGATCACTGTAATAATGTCACCGGTTCCCCAAAAAAGTGTCAAAAGTGTCAGTTAGGTGTCCGATTTGTCTGCTGCAATGTCGCAATCCCACTAAAAAAAAAAAAAAAAAAAAAAATCGCTAATCGCCACCATTACTAGTAAAAATAAATAAATAAAAATGCCATAAAATTATTCCAAAATTTGTAGACGCAAAAACTTTTGCGCAAATCAATCTATAAACGCTTATTTTTTTTTTGTTTTACCAAAAATATGTAGCACAATACATATTGGCCTAAATTGATGAAGAAATTTGATTGTTTACATTTATTACTGGATGTGTTTTATAGCAAAAAGTAAAAAAATAATGTGAATTTTTCAAATTTGTCACTCTTTTTTTGTTTATAGCGCAAACAATAAAAACCCCAGAGGTGATCAAATACCACCAAAAAAAAGCTCTATTTGTGGGAATCACACAATTGTCAGTTAAAGTAAACTGTATCAGATAGTATCGCAAAAAAATGGCCAGGTGAAAAAGGAGGTAAAACCTTCCGGGGCTGAAGTGGTTAATGCTTTAGGTGAATTAATACGCTTTAAGGCTGCTTTACAATTTAAAGCCTGTCTGAAGGAGTCCTTAGTGTTAGACTGGCTTGCATCCAACCTGGGGCCAAATACTTTCTTTTTATTGGTTAGGTTATAATTGTGTAGTTATACCCAAAAAAACCTCACAAAATGGGGATACAGCTAAGAGCCAAATTGGCTTAAACTTAAAGTGAACCTTCAGTCATTTTTTCATCGTTCCATCTATTAAATCCTCTGCCCTTGTTGTTTTAACTTTGGACAGTAAAACATGTTTTTCCTGCCAGTAAATACCTTATACAGCCCACTTCCTGTTTCTTGTCTGGTAAAAAGCCTAGGCTTCTGACATCATGCACAGCTCTCTTTGTTTGCCAGGAAAGGAGGGGGGAATGAGTCATAAGAGGGCCAATGAGAACTGCAGGGCTGCAGAGCTGGAGGTTTGCCTCTGTGTAAATCCAGGAAGTTAACAGGTAGCAGCTTCAGCTACCCACCGTTAAAATGGCTGCAGCCAGACTCAGTGGAGGGAGATTTCTGCAGCATATTTGGCAAGTACAGAATCACAGTATATAAGTATATATAAAATATTTCTGCAAAGTGGTTGGATGGAAGCTTCAGAATGGCAAGGATGTCTTTACAAATTATGTGAGCAGACTGCAGTTCCTCTTTAAGATATCCATTTCTGTTTTTATTTGCTTGGTCCCACCAGTAAACTCCTGCAAAAATAAATTTTTAAATGTTGAGGTTGGTGTTGTTAAAGTTATTTAACTGCTTACCGACCTCCGGCTGTAATATGATGACCAGACGGCGCCGCTCTCGTTGTGGGAGGGCATCATATGATGGCCTCCCATTTAAACAGGGAATGCGCGTGCATCTCTGTTCCTTCGGTGGCGGTATGTCATGGAGACACCGCTCACCACCGAGGGGGGTGAACAGCCATTGGGCATGGCTGTTTACCATGTGATTGGTCGTGATGAAGTCACGACCGATCACAGATGGTTCCACCCCACTGTGCACAAACCACGGTAACAAGATGTTACTGGGTTCTCCTCCTCACACACCAATCGTGTGTGAGAAGGAGATTGCAGTAACATCTCGTTACCGCTTACATTGTACACCAATCACCCTGATTGCCCCCCAATAAAGAGGACCTGTCATCACCCATCATAGTACCTGTCAATACCCATCAAAGTAGCTGTCACAGTTCATCTCAGTACCCAAGTACCTGTCACAGTTAATCTGTGTACCCGAGTACCTGTCGCAGTTCATCTGAGTACCTGTCACAGTCCATCAGAGTACCCAAGTACCTGTCACAGTCCATCAGAGTACCCGAGTACCTGTCACAGTCCATATGAGTACCCAAGTACCTGAGTACCTGTCACAGTCCATCATAGTTCCCGAGTACCTGTCACCAGGCCATCAGAGTACCCGAGTACCTGTCACCAGGCCATCAGAGTACCCGAGTACCTGTCACCAGCTCATCAGAGTACCCGAGTACCTGTCACCAGCCCATCAGAGTACCCGAATACCTATCTGCAACCCATCAGAGTACCCGAGTACCTATCTGCAGCCTATCAGAGTACCCGAGTACCTATTTGCAGCCCATGCCTCATAGAATATACGTTGGGTGTTTGCTTTCCAAAATTGGGTCATTTTGTGGGTAATTCCACTGTCCTGGTGCTCCAGGACCTTCAAAAGTGTGATAGATAGGAAAGAAATGAGATGTGTAATTTATGCTCCTAGAACGCCTGAAGGTACTACTTCAATGTTGGGCCTCTGTATGTGGCCAGGCTGTGTAAAAGTCTCACACATGTGGTATTGCCATACTCGGGAAGAGTAGCAGAATGTATTTTGGGGTGTCATCTTTGCTATGTACATGCTTTGTGTTAGAAATATCTTATAAGTGGACAACTTTGTGTAAAAAAAAAAAAAATGCGTTTTCATTTTTTTCCCACATTTTCCAAAAACTTCTGGAAAAAAATTAACCATTCAAAAGACTCATTATGCCTCATAGATTATACGTTGGGGTGTTTGCTCTCCAAAATGGGGTCATTTTGTGGGCAATTCCATTGTCCTGGTGCTCCAGGGCCTTCAAAATTTAATAGGTGGTTGAGAAATGAGATATGTCATTTATGCTAATAGAACGCCTGAAGGTGCTACTTCAGTGTTGGTCCTCTATATGTGGCCAGGCTGTCTAAAAGTCTCACACATGTGGTATCGCCGTAACTCGGGAAGAGTAGCAGAATATATTTTGGGGTGTAATTTGTTATATGCATATGCTGTGTGTGAGAAATAACCTGATAATATGACAATTTTGTAAAAAATAAATAAATAAATAAAAATCTTCATTTTGCAAAGAATTTTGGGAAAAAATGACAACTTAAAAAAACTCACCATGCTACTTACCTAATACCTTGGAATGTCTACTTTCTAAAAAGGGGTCATTTGAGGGGTATTTGTACTTTCCTGACTTGTTATTATCTTAAGAAATGAGATTCACCTGATGTACTGAAGGCCTGATCAGATGTGATCAATTTTCAGAGATTGGCACCATAGTTTGTACACTCTATAACTTTAACAAAGACCAAATAATATACACTAATTTGGGTTATTTTTACCAAAGATATGTAGCAGTATAAATTTTAGCCAACATTTATGAAGAAAAATTATATAATTAGCAAAATTTTATGACAGAAACAAAAAAAAGGCATTTTTTCACAAAATTTACGTTTTTTTTTATTTATAGCACAAAAGATAAAAAAAAAAAAAAACCACTAATGATTAAAAATGATGTGAAAAAAGGATGCAAGTTTCATATGGGTACAGTGTTGCATGACTGAGTAATTGTCATTCAAACTGTGAGAGCGCTGAAAGCTGAAAATTGGTCTGGGCAGGAAGGGGGTGTAAGTGCACTGTATGAGGTGGTTAATTACAGTACTTACTGATATTGTTTAAACTATATTATTACAGCTATATCTAAAATTTATATCAGCCAAGGATATGTGGACCAAGGCACCACATCCCAAAAAGTTAGAATTTTGTAAGAAAATGGGAAGGGGGACTTGAGTCAAGATAAAGAACTATTACATTTTATAAAATATAACAATTTCTATTTCATACAATTAAAAAAGATATGACAATCTTCGTTTAAAATATTTAATTCAAGGCAAATACATTCAAATCTACTGTACAATAATATTTTCTCGACATGTTTCACCAAGATTGTATGAAATAAAAATTATTATATTTTGTAAAATGTAATAGTCCTTGACTCAGGCACCTTAAAAGTCCCCCTTCCCATTTTCTTACAATATATTATTACAGCTATAGCTGATATATAAATGTGTAAATCCAAAGAAAAAAATACAATTGTGGTAATTATGGAGATGGTACAAAAAGACAGAAGGAGGTTTATGTGGGGAGTGTTATGAGCAGGGGTTAGAACTGAGACTTTTCAAGTGGTTGGGCCTTTTCTGTGTATTAAAATATATGTAAAACCTTGTAAAAAGAGTACATTCCCTCAGCTGCATAAGAGCTGGGGGAGAAAAAAAGCATTATACTAATCTTCCCAGTGAAAGGCCGTGCAGGGGGGCGTGTCAGGACAAGTCTGATCATTAGAGGAAAGCAGGCTCAGTTCCCAGCACAGCTAGAGAACTGACCACATTGTGTTCTCTTGCTTAGTTTTTAATGGTTAACCAAAGTGACTGGCAGGAACACCAGGGATTTCACACAAAGGAATCAATACAAAGAGAACAGGATACTTTTTCATACAAGAACATGGTACAGCAGGCACATATCAGAAACATGAAATGTTGGGTTTCCAATGGTTGATTGTGATTGCTATTGCATCCAGGGTAGGACTGTGTATACTCAGATCTCTACAGGGAAACATCAGTTTGGAACCAGCCTGTGTAGAACTGAAAATTCCAGATTACCTGATAATCGTTATTTCTGCTCAGCATTTAGTGTCTTTGTCTTATTTTAGATAATAGAAGCTCATTAAACTCTGGGCATAATGGGAATCTTTTTTTGTAAATTAGGCACTTCTACATTTTACAAGCTAGTGTTTGCAGCTTTTTTAAAGACAGAGAAGAAGCCAGTGAGACGTTTAGCTAAATATATCTACACAGCGGGTCATTTGCTCCAAGGCAGTTCTTAAAGTAAAAAGAGAAAAATGCAGAATGGAGGATTGTGTATTGTTTTATTTGTGTGCTGTTCGACAACAGAATGCAGGCAGAATCCTCAGCATGACATCTCTCACCTCCTTACAGTATGTACAGTGCGAGTCTGGCTCACCAGCCACTCAGGATGCCTCCAGCTGAGAGATGATATTAGTGTTTCTAGCTTTCAGTATCATTAAAAATTATCTCTACTAGAAACGTTGAATAACTTGGCTCTCTAATGTAAGGAACTGTAGGAAGCCAGTAACATAGGCTTACTGCTACTGTTCTGGCAAAGAAGTCAAATAATTTATCCCTTTGCTTATTACGGAATACAAAATAGTTGGCAGAGTGTGCTGTCATTAACAACTGACCCTGAGCATAGCTCTCTGCTAGATGAAACATGATGCATCACTGATCATAGTCCATAGACAAAATGACTTATTGTGTAAGGAATGGTGAAGGAGGAGGAGGGAGCAGAAGCCTTCAGACAGAGGACATTAGTACATGGTGCAAGGTCTTGATTTTAAGAAATCATCCTCATCCCCCAGGCATTTGATGCTATAAATATAATCAGACAGCTACAGAAAAAGAATTGATTGTCACCAACAGTATAAAAAAGTAATATAGAAGAGTTAGAAGTAAAAAGTATAAAACAATGCAAGGTGTGTCATTTCTTGTGTAAATGGGCTGAGAGGTAGCTATCTGGTCAGTCCTGTTGCCTTTCATGATTGTGAGGACAATATCTGCATGTTCTCCAAATGTGAAAGTGGGTTCCCTCCCACTAACAGATTAGCCTGAGTATGTATATAACTATGACATCCCACTGTAAGGTCCTTGAGGATCACGGTCTAATGTGTATGGATTGATGTTCTCAGGCACTCCTGTAACATCTCAGTATAAATTAGTAGAATATATAGGCAGAAGGACAGAACGGTGATTGTCTGGATACAAAGTTAAAATGCTATGTTACAAGCAAAATAGGATGACGTAGGGAGCAAACCGAGAGCTTATAGTTAATACAGCACTTTTTTATGTAACTATAAGGTTTATTCCTTAACTTTTGTTTTCAGCTGCATTCATTTTGGTTCAATACATTTTTATTGAACATCTACAAAATTTACAAGAACTTATTACAGAACATAATGGAATTGCACAAAGTGCAGAAAGAGGGGTCACAATGCCCCTATACTGATACCAAATATACAAAAAAACACATGAGACTTCAATAACTTATGAGTCCATATGCAGACCCAGATAGCAAGCAATTGAGCTGCAAGTTTGAAAATGACTTGCTCAGCTATTGCAAGTCTTTCCAGGCTTCACAAGTTTGTTGCACAATTGCAGCAAGTCCGAATTGCATGACTCCAGATCAACTTTCTTTGCAAACATTCTGCAAGTCTGCTGCAAGTACTGGTTCAGTTATGTTGTGCAATAGTCATCCCACCGAAGGGGTCACTGTGGCTGAATTTAGAAAAGTGTCAACTAGAATTTGAGCTTGAAGTGCTTTGCAAGTGTACAACTTACCAGTTAAAATGTGCAGCAATTAACAAGGCTTACAAATCAACACTGCCACAAATTTGTGGCAAGTTATCCTTGCTATCTGGGGAGGAGTCACTTTGGAAAGGACAGCAGGTCAAATCTGGAGGCAATCCAGATTCAGCACAAACTGAAGAAAGGCACTGAGAAGCCCGTAGCATTGGGGTATGTGAAAACGTGACTTATCATAATTACAGAAGTGAAAAAATGGCTACCAGTGTGATTACTCTTCTGGGGCAACAAGGAAATAAAGGACAAAAACAGAGTAGCCCATGAAAAAAGTAAGATGTTTAAAAAACAGCTCTACATGTGGTTTACCCACACTGCACACATGATGCTCGTGGATCTGGTACTGTCTCTTTGTAATTTATTTGTAGGAACAGTTATATCCACTCCCTGAACGATAACATCAGCCATACAATTCACCATCACAATCACATAAAAAAATGTAATGATCGTGTTATGCTTGCAAATTCTATCTTGGTCTGGCTGTCTATTCTTTCTAAACTAAATCAGTCTTTACAAATCTATACAGAGTTTCAAAAATTCTAATTAAATATTGTTGGGGACTTTATATTCCAACACAAAGCTAAACAACTTTTAGAACAGATTTAAAGATGAGCTCCAGGAAGATATTTAAAAACACCAATGACTACTGTTGTGTACCTCATAAACCATTATAAATAATATAATAAACTAGATGCAACTACTATAAATAACTGATTTTGATTTAATTTCATCCTTTTGTCATCCTCTGAACAGAAATACTTTAACTGGAAGAGGGAAGGGCCACAATAGAGACCAAGTAGTTGTGCTATGATGAGGAACCCACTGATAAGAGGCAAAAGATATGGGATGGTCTCATCACGGAGTTGCTGCTCCTTCACTCTCCAGACACTGACTGCAGACAAAGAGGTGACCTTACTGTATTGCTGAACAGCATCATAGAAAAGACAGATCTTGAGGCTGCCTATGGTATGTGGCAGTGCTTTGTAAATCGCAGCATGGATATACAGAAAATCAAATTATTTGGTGGGTACTGTATACATAATTCATTTAATCCTATATACTATGTGCTTTGATTGAGTGCTTAGCTGTTTGCCTAGAGTTTGGCTTTATTGTTTTCCTTGGAATGGCTGCACCTTAGCTCTCACTGGAAGAAGAGAAAAACCTAATGCACCTTTAGTAAGGACTCTTTGAGTGGGTTAAAGGAATTCTATGGTCACAGTATTCACATTCATTTTATAACATCAGAATTGTAGTAGAAAAACAAACAATAGTTTTTGTTTTGCAATCTAATATAAGCTTACTTGAAAAATCTCCTTTCATGTTGCGATTCTGCATCCTGAAACTCCTCCTTTCAGCACCTCTGTAGATCAGAAGGCAGGCTCTGAGTTCTGTGACAAAGCAGTGCCTACTCACAGAACATATGAATAAGTGTCACAGAATTTAAAGCAATAAATGAGTAGGGATCTTCATAAAGTATGTTTACAAACATCAAGATAAAATTGTGTATAAGTAATCAAATAAAGTCCAAAATATCCAAGAAAAATAACCCAGAAAACTCCAATTGTATTGATCCCACAACTGTGATGGAAAAGATATCTTTAGGAAAGCCAGATGACACCCTTCACTCTCATACACTGCTTACCAGATATCATGTGACCCCCTGATTAGAGTGGTCAACATACGCTCATCTCAGGTGGGTGGGAGGGTCACTTTAAGATTGGTGAACAAACAGCTCCAGCAATCAAACAACGGCAGTTCAGCAATCGTTCTAGGCAGACTGTAAAAGAGAAGCACTCCAATAGTGTGATAGTGTGATAATGTAAATACAATCTTTACTTTATTACTAAAAAAGATGCACTCACATGTTTACAGAGGTGCCCTTGATGACGTCAGATGTGCCGAAAACGCGTAGGGAGGAGCCACATATACACACCACTGCGCATGTGCAGCCGCTGGACAGCCAACTTAGTTGTGGGAAGCCCAGTTTGTCGGCATTCACCTCATCTGATTTATGCTTAAGACCTCTGTAAACATGAGAGTGCATCTTTTTTAGTAATAAAGGAAAGATTGTTTTTCTCTTTTACATTCAGTCTGGCACCTCTCTGGAATGATTGCTGAGCTGCCCTTGTTTGATTGCTGGAGCTGTTTGTTCACCAATCTTAAAGTGACCCTCCCACCCACTTGAGATGTCGGATTGTCTTTGTAAGATGAGTGTATGTTGACCACACTTATCAGGGGGTCATACGATATCTGGTAAGCAGTACATGAGAGCTTTTTGGAGCCCTTTTTCCGTTATTACATTTTTATATACAATTTTTATGACTAGGTCGCTGTAAATTAGAAAAAAAAATCTCATAATAACTGAAACCAAATATATGCTGTGATGTGCTTAGTTTGTGTGGTTTGAGCTTTGTTTTATCTGCAATTTTTTTTAGTTTTGCCATGCTTTCTTTCCAACAGTATCAGCCCAATGCAGACATTTACAAGCAGTATGTGACCTACACTGAATTCATCCTGTTATCCTCTATTCAGTAGAATAGCTCTGCCTTCGTTAAAAATGCTCTTATATCATGAAAAAAAAAAAAAAATCAATAGCACACGTAAATAGCAGACAGATCTTTGAAACTCATTTTTTATTTCCTAGTGTGTTTGTTCTTAAAAAGAGAACCTGTTAAACTGTTTGATCTGAATATACAATATATAAGTAAAGTGCCACGTAAATTTTGGCACTTCGTAAACACCTAAAATAAATGTTAATATAAACAGTAGTCATCTACATTAGGGAGATACAGTTGTAAGGATCACACTAGAATACGTTTTTTGATGCCCAGCGGATATATTTTGTTTTACACATACAGTATCTCACAAAAGAGAGTACACCCCTCACATTTTTGTAAATATTTTATTATATCTTTTCATGTGACAACACTGAAGAAATTACACCTTGCTACAATGTAAATTAGTGAGTGTACAGCTTGTATAGCAGTGTAAGTTTGCTGTCCCCTCAAAATAACTCAAACACACAGCCATTAATGTCTAAACCGCTGGCAACAAAAGTAAGTACACCCCTAAGTGAAAATGTCCAAATTGGGCCCAATTAGCCATTTTCCCTCCCTGGTGTCATGTGACTAATTAGCGTTACAATGTCTCAGGTGTGAATGGGGAGCCTGTGTGGTAAATTTGCTGTTATCCCTCTCACTCTCTCATACTGGTCACTGGAAGTTCAACATGGCACCTCATGGCAAAGAACTCTCTGAGGATCTGAACAAAAAGAATTGTTGCTCTACATAAGGATGGCCTAGGCTATAAGAAGACTGCTAAGACCCTGAAACTGAGCTGCAGCATGGTGGCCAAGACCATACAGTGGTTTAACAGGACAGGTTCCACTCACAACAGGCCTCACCATGGTCGACCAAAGAAGTTGAGTGCATGTGCTCTGTCTCATATCCAGAGGTTGTCTTTGGGAAATAGACATATGAGTACCATTACTGCAGAGGTTGAAGGGGTGGGGGGGTGAGCCTGTCAGTGCTCAGACCATACGCCGCACACTGCATCAAATTGGTCTGCATTGCTGTCATCCCAGAAGGAAGCCTCTTCTAAAGATGATGCACAAGAAAGCCTGTAAACAGTTTGCTGAAGACAAGCAGACTAAGGACATGGATTACTGGAAATATGTCCTGTGTTCTGATGAGGTCAACATAAACTTATTTGGTTTGGATGGTGTCAAGCGTGTGTAGTGGCAATCAGGTGGGGAGTACAAAGACAAGTGTGTCTTGCCTACAGTCAATCATGGTTTTGGGAGTGTCATGGTCTGGGGCTGCATGAGTGCTGCCGGTACTGGGGAACTACAGTTCATTAAGAGAACTATGAATGCCAACATGTACTGTGACATACTAAAGCAGAGCATGATCCCCACCCTTTGGAGACTGGGCTGCAGGGCAGTATTCCAACATGATAACTACCCCAAACACACCTCCAAGATGACCACTGCCTTGCTAAAGAAGCTGAGGGAAAAGGTGATGGGCTGGCCCAGCATGTATCAGACCTAAACCCTATTGAGCATCTGTGGGACATCCTCAAACGGAAGGTGGAGGAGGGCAAGGTCTCTAACATCCACCAGCTCCGTGATGTCATCATGGAGGAGTGGAGGAGGACTCCAGTGGCAACCTGTGAAGCTCTGGTGAAAGCCATTCCCAAGAGGTTTAAGGCAGTGCTGGAAAATAATGGTGGTCACACAAAATATTGACACTTTGGGCCCAATTTGGACATTTTCACTTAGGGGTGTACTCACTTTTGTTTGCCAAGGGTTTAGACATTAATGGCTGTGTGTTGAGTTATTTTGAGGAGACAGCAAATTTACACTGTTATACAAGTTGTACACTCACTACTTTACATTGCAGCAAAGTGTCATTTCTTCAGTGTTGTCACATGAAAAGATATAATAAAATATTTACAAAAATGTGAGGGGTATACTCACTTTTGTGAGATACTGTATATGTAATTTATCACTCCCAAAATGATTATATAACCACTTGCCGATCGCCTACAGTACATTTGCATCAAGACTTTGACGTTAAATACCATTGTTATGGCAGCAGATAGCTGCTATAACCCTGGTATCATTTTGTTCTGTGGGTGATTTTGCATCAGTTAAAAGTGGTCCCAGTGGCGGGTTTAGAGGGGGGGGTGGGAGAGGTGTCCCCCTCCCGCTGCTTCCCGGTAGTTTCCGAGCTTACTGGAGCCATCGGTAAATCTGGAACCGATCTGATGTGGCCAATGGCTACAATGCCAATATGGTTTCATTTCCTACTATTTTGATTATCAATGTATTTTGTTCCAGCCTTGATTAAGAGGGACTGCTCCCAGAACATGTTAGATACCTTTTGGTCTCCTGTTGTCACACTTTAACCTGCAGTAAACAAATATGAACTCTTAAGGCTTGGTTCGAATATATGAGAATTGGATGTGTTTTTGACCGCATCAAATTTGCAAAACTTGTGAATGTGACCGGCTTTCAATGGAGCCGGTTCACATATGTGCAGGGTGGCCACTGAGCAGTTTTAAAAAGGGTCCTGTGCATTTTTGGGCCCAGTTCATGTACAATTTTAGGTAAAAATTTGCACCTGAATTGGTGAACAGAAACGTACCGGCTTGCCGTGCTGAGACCGTGGCCGCATATGTGTGAGCCCAACCTAAGACAACCACTCGGAGCTAATTTTTTCAATTTATTTTGACTACAATAGCCAGTCTGGCAGACGCATATCTGCATACTAAAATAGTTAATATAATATTCAATATATCAAGAGTAGTTTTTTTTCACCATGTATTTATTTCTGAGTACTGAGTAAGTTTTTTTAATATCTTCACTAGATAAAACTTTCAAGTCAAACTGTAGCTTTGTTAAGGTTCAGGCCAATAAATGAAATGAAAATTAGAGGACATTTTCTGGTAGGTTTAATTGCAGAAATGAAACTGGTATCGAAGGATTCCCTAGGTACTTCTTAGTGGGATCAAAATATGTATAATATAATTAAGCTGCAATTATCTGTCTGAGAAGTTCATTCATACTGTTAAAGATCTCTAAAGTAAAAAAAAAAAAAAAAAAAAGCATATTAATAGCATAGAGAGACAGAGTTGGCAGTCTGTCATAAGACAAAGTAAGTTTAAAGCCACAGCTCACTCATGTATGACAAAGTTTATTGTGCGGATATATCCAAAGATTACCATGATTTGAAAGATCAGACAAAAATTAGACATTGTCTTTGAGAAAAGCAAAAGCTCAGAGCTCATATTTCATAGCCAACCACAGACTTCTCAATATGGGAAAGTCATATATCCATATCTCGACTCGTGATTCAAAGCATTATGGCCACAATATGTGTACACCCCTATCAAATGACTTTGCACCTTAAAGTGGAAATTTAGAACAAAGTAAAAATTGGGGGAACAGGCAGGAATTACTTAGCTGCCTGTCTGCCTCTGTACAGTAAATCGCACACATGCAGCTCATTGTACAAATTTGGCAATGCCGTATCTGACTGGACTCATGCCTGTCCAATAAAAGTGGCTGGCGATCGAGACCCAGAAGCCGGCCACCTGATGATGTCAGTGGCCTGGCAAGGATCTCGGTGATGCCAAATCTCTGGAGCCTGAGTATTGATCTGCTTTTAGGGCGAGCAGTAAGGGAATGGTAAAAAGTGTCTAAACTGTGTGTTTTTACAGCCACTCAACCACAAATATAAACAAGGCCTTAGAAGGAAATAATGAATGCTTTGCAGGGGTCTAATAATGACCACATTTCTTCGTTTTTTGTTTTTTCTTAGGCCTCATTCACACTGCCAACCTCAAACCTGTGTTTATATGTATTTAGAACCATTCCTAAACAGAAATAAATGCATTATATGATTTGTGGTGCCATTCACATTGTGCGTTTACCTGTGTTTCGATGCGGTCAGTTTAGCTGCTGACATGGGCATTCAAAATCCACTTAGAAATGGTAAATGTGCTAAATGCATGTAAACATGAAAAAGTGCATCTAAGGTTACCTGCTAAACCTGCTTTAACCCTTTTGCTGCCTGCTCTGTACATCGTACATTGGGGGGGGTTACACACACTCCCAGTGGCTGAAGCGTGTAGTAGTACCCATTTTAACTGAAATGTTGTGTTTTCTAGACCTTTACAGCAATATTGTGTAACATTAAAACTGGAACTACCACTATTTTATTCTCTATGGTGCCTGTTTTCAGAAAATATAGGATTTTTTTAGGGCTTATGCAACCTTCAGGCCTAAAATGATTTTATTAGCATGCCTGCAAAAAATATATATATATATATATACACACTATATTATTATCAAAAGTATTGGGATGCCCCTGCCATTACACGCACATGAACTTTTATGGCTTCCCAGTCTTATTCTGTAGGCTTCAATATTGAGTTGGCCCACCCTTTGCATTTAACTCTTCTGGGAAGGCTGTCCACAAGGTTTAGGAGTGTGTCTATGGGAATGTTTGACCATTCTTCCAGAAGCTCATTTGTGAGGTCAGGCACTGATGTGGACGAGAAGGCCTGGCTCGCAGTCTCCACTCTAATTCATCCCAAAGGTTTTTTATTGGGTTGAGGTCAGGACTCTGTGCGGGCCAGTCAAGATCCTCCACCCCAAATTCACTTATCCGTGTCTTTATTTATAGTGATCTGGGAGGCATAAATGTGATTTATGCATCCTGGATCATTTCTCCTGCATTTAGAAAAGCTAAATGTGGGAGTACCAATGTGAGTGAGACCTTAAAGTGGACCCAGCCAAAGTCTGCCTATATACTCCCCCCCCCAAACAACAGTAAAGTCTTAATGGGGTTTCCCCACTCTATCCAAAGCTACATAAAAAAAAGAATAAGCATGCACCGTGGTTGAAAAATGACAAATAAGGGTTGCATTTGTTGTAATTAATAAGGAAAAACCGCGCTATAAAATTATATACACAATAGTCCAATGGTGAAGTCTCATAAAAGAATAAATAGTCCCAATTATGGTCCAGGCAAGGAAGGTAGGTATGTGATATAAACTTCTTCCCAAAGAAACAGTGATGGCGGACACAGTTAGCAGAACACACCAATATATATTGCGCTTACCAGAAGTAAGCCGTAAAGGGCGAGTGGCTTTAACCCAGCCTAGGCCTTTAGATGTACGCTCCAGATGAAACAGGAAGGGCGCCCTCGTCCCGTGGATGCACACAATATGGTCCGAAAAAATATATAATAAAAATATAGCGCAATATTGTTTACATAAACACCACGCCAAACCAAAAAAAGAAGTGACACTCAATTGGCCTTAAATCATGTGTGATCATATAAAATCCTATGCTGAATAGCTAGGACAATGTAGTGAGTTCATGCAATCATGCAAAAATGAAATAGAAAAAAGAATAAAATAAAATGATAAATTATAAATGGGTGAAAAATACAACGACTCCCAAAATCTGCTTACCAGATATAATTGGACAGTCAACGTGTGTAAATCACCTCAAAGGTTGTGAAAAAAATCTCCCACCAGGTGCTGAGAAAGCTAATAGTACGAGCTGCTTACCAGAAGACAGACCCCCATAGGCAGATATAGTGAGACCAGGAACCACACACCAAAGGAGCAGATATTAAACAGACCTTAGGGAATGTCCCCTTACCAGACAGGTAAAGCAAAAAGGCAGATGTATTGCAGTCCCAGCCAGACACCCGAACGGAACGGTGTAACCAACGTCTTGACCTCTCAACCCGGACTCAGCAGCATATATATAATGAAGAGCCAATAGTGTAATACTGCATATAATGGATTTATTATAAAAAGAATCACACTTACATAGATACGAGATTAAAAGCTGTAGAAACAGTAAAAACGAAGCCGGCCGGCCTCCGGACACACTCCCGTCCTCAATCGAACGACGTGGTGACGTCAGCACGCCCCTCCCAGATGCGTTTCGTCATACGTTTGACGTTCTCAATGGGGAGCCCCCATTGAGAACGTCAAACGTATGACAAAACGCGTCTGGGAGGGGCGTGCTGACGTCACCACGTCGTTCGATTGAGGACGGGAGTGTGTCCGGAGGCCGGCCGGCTTCGTTTTTACTGTTTCTACAGCTTTTAATCTCGTATCTATGTAAGTGTGATTCTTTTTATAATAAATCCATTATATGCAGTATTACACTATTGGCTCTTCATTATATATATGCTGCTGAGTCCGGGTTGAGAGGTCAAGACGTTGGTTACACCGTTCCGTTCGGGTGTCTGGCTGGGACTGCAATACATCTGCCTTTTTGCTTTACCTGTCTGGTAAGGGGACATTCCCTAAGGTCTGTTTAATATCTGCTCCTTTGGTGTGTGGTTCCTGGTCTCACTATATCTGCCTATGGGGGTCTGTCTTCTGGTAAGCAGCTCGTACTATTAGCTTTCTCAGCACCTGGTGGGAGATTTTTTTCACAACCTTTGAGGTGATTTACACACGTTGACTGTCCAATTATATCTGGTAAGCAGATTTTGGGAGTCGTTGTATTTTTCACCCATTTATAATTTATCATTTTATTTTATTCTTTTTTCTATTTCATTTTTGCATGATTGCATGAACTCACTACATTGTCCTAGCTATTCAGCATAGGATTTTATATGATCACACATGATTTAAGGCCAATTGAGTGTCACTTCTTTTTTTGGTTTGGCGTGGTGTTTATGTAAACAATATTACGCTATATTTTTATTATATATTTTTTCGGACCATATTGTGTGCATTCACGGGACGAGGGCGCCCTTCCTGTTTCATCTGGAGCGTACATCTAAAGGCCTAGGCTGGGTTAAAGCCACTCGCCCTTTACGGCTTACTTCTGGTAAGCGCAATATATATTGGTGTGTTCTGCTAACTGTGTCCGCCATCACTGTTTCTTTGGGAAGAAGTTTATATCACATACCTACCTTCCTTGCCTGGACCATAATTGGGACTATTTATTCTTTTATGAGACTTCACTATTGGACTATTGTGTATATCATTTTATAGCGCGGTTTTTCCTTTTTTGATTTATTTTGGTGGGCCACACTTATGACCGCAGCTTGTTTTTTCTTTTTTTTTCTTTTTTTTCTTTTTCCTTTCCAAGCGCAGTTTTTTCTTTATTTTGTGTAATTAATAAGAGACGACTAAGTGCTTACTATCTTTTAATAAATTACCTCTAATGTGTTCATAAATTTGCTACATCTTTCAGCTCCCCTCCTTTGATACATTGCTGATTTCATCCATCACAGTGTTTTACTTTCATTAAAAATATTAACCAGATGGCATTACTGGTTTGATTGCATTATGCCAAATCTGTTCATAAAAAATGTTTTTTAGCCGTGAGAACAGTAAGTTTAACCTTGTGGAAATTATGATTATTTCATTACAAAATCTATTCTAAAACACACAATAAGCATCTTACTACAGTGATAAACAATTGTGCAATGAGATGTTACTTGTCTGCCTCCAGCATCTCCTCAAACAACAATACAGCTTTACCAGGACGGCGTTATGCTTCCCCTCACCGTGAATCTCCCTGTTCTATTTGTGCTGCTATTTGCAGCTGCCAGGCCGCACTTTGTGTCATCCTCGGCAGCTGTGATCAGTTCACCTTGGAGCATATGTGTGCGAAAAAAGAAAGAACAGGTGTTTTTCTTCTAACTATACTGGCTCCCAAGTGAAATAGGCCTCTTTTTTTTCTTTTTTTTCAGCCAAATAGAAAAAATATCCTGAAACAACTTGCATTCTCTGTTCTTATTTTAAGAGCAGACATTATTCCTCTTGCTTGGCTAGGGGTTGCTGTGTAAACAGCAGGTCATACTCACAGCACATCATTCTGCTGGAACCTGAAAATGGCAAACTGTGTTAAAGCTTTACCCTGATGTATTTCTGCAACAATGTCCATCTACCATGTAAAATTCAGTGCTGACAGACCTAATGCATCCAGTTACAAAATATTAACCACTTAAGGACCAAGCCTTTTTTTTGAGATTTGTTGTTTACAAGTTAAAATCTTTTTTTTTTTTTTTTGCTAGAAAATTAATTAGAACCCCCAAACATTATATATATATTTTTGAGACACCCTATAGAATAAAATGGCGGTCATTGCAATACTTTATGTCACACCGTATTTGCGCAGCGGTCTTACAAGTGCAATTTTGGGGAAAAAATATACTTTTTTATTAAAAAATATGACAACAGTAAAGTTAGCTAAAGTTTTTTTTCTGTATTGTGAAAGATAATGTTATGCCGAGTAAATTGATACCTAACATGTCATTCTTTAAAATTGAGCCCGCTCGTGGAATGGCGACTAACTTTGGCACCTAAAAATCTCCATTTTCGACATTTAAAAATTTCTACAGATTACTAGTTTTGAGTCACAGAGGAGGTAGTACTAAAATTATTTAGCTTGCTTTAATGATTGTGGCGATACCTCACATGTGTGGTTTGAACACCATTTTCATATGCAGGCGCGACTTACGTATGCGTTCACTTCTGCGCACGAGCTCAGCGGGAAGGAAAGCTTTAAAAAAAAAAATCATATTTATTTTACATTTAAAAAAAAAAAAATGTTGGGTCACTTTTATTCCTATTACAGTACAAGGAATGTAAACATCGCTTGTAATAGAAAAAAAGCATGACAGGACCTCTTTAATGTGAGATCTGGGGTCAAAAAGACCTCAGATCTCACACTTACACTTAAATGCAATAAAAAAAAAAAATGTCCCCTTTAAGATCATTGGGCTTTGACGTCACTTCCTTCATCCAATGTTATGGAGCCGAATGTGGGACATCTTTCCCTCACTAAGCTTCATTCTACTGAGGGGATAGCGGATTGTCTCCACCGGTCCAGTAAGCAGTGGAGACGACACGAGGAGGCACCTCTCTCGCCGCCGATAAAAGTGATCTTGCGGCGAATCCGCCACAGAGACCACTTTTATCACAAAGAGGACTGCCCGCCGTTACAGAAAATGCCAGAGTTATGGCAGCTATCCGGCAGTTTGCGGTAAGTGGTTAAGTCACCTACAGAAAGTCGAATGTCAGATGTGAACTACTACTCCCAAAACAAACATTCATACTTCTCAAGTCTGGCCTGGCAATCTGGTAAAAGCCCAATCACACTATGAACTGTGCATGCCTTTTTAAGGTTTGAGGCATGCTGCATTAAGCAAGCTCATTGATTTTGAATAGACTGACAAGGCACCTCAAAAAATGTGCTGTGTTCTTAAACACAGTGCAACACAACACCTAAAGGGGTAATTTCTGACTCCTGCAATTCGGTGTGCTTTCTAGATGCGCTATAATGCCATTCAAAACAAATGTGCTTTGTATGTTAATGTGTATTGCAGTTTTAAGACTTTTTTTACATATAGGGAGGGAAAAAATATTTGATCCCCTGCTGATTTTGTACGTTTGCCCTCTGACAAAGAAATGATCAGTCTATAATTTTAATGATAGGTTTATTTTAACAGTGAGAGACAAAATAACAACAAAAATATCCAGAAAAATGCATTTCAAAAAAGTTATAAATTGATTTGCATTTTAATGAGTGAAATAAGTATTTGATCAGCTATCAATCAGCAAAATTTCTGGCTCCCAGGTGTCTTCTATACAGGTAACAAGCTGAGATTAGAAGCACTCTATTAAAGGGAGTGCTTCTAATCTCAGCTTGTTACCTTATAAAAGACACCTGTCTACAGAAGCAATCAATCAATCAGATTCCAATCTCTCCACCATGGCCAAGACCAAAGAGCTGTCCACGGATGTCAGGGACAAGATTGTAGCCCTACACAAGGCTGGAATGGGCTACAAGACCATCTTGGTGCAGCTTGGTGAGAGGGTGACAACAGTTGGTACGATTATTTGCAAATGGAAGAAACAAAAAATAACTGTCAATCTCCCTCAGTCTGGGGCTCCATGCAAGATCTCACCTCGTGGAGTTTCAGTGGTCATGAGAACAGTGAGGAATCAGCTCAGAACTACACGGGAGAATCTTGTCAATGATCTCAAGGCAGTTGGGATCATAGTCACCAAGAAAACAATTGGTTAGCACACTACTCCCTGAAGGACTGAAATCCTGCAGCACCTGCAAGGTCACCCTGCTCAAGAAGTACAGGCCCATCTGAAGTTTGCTAATGAACATCTGAATGATTCAGAGAAGTGTTGTGGTCAGATGAGACCAAAATCAAGCTCTTTGGCATCAACTCAACTTGCCATGTTTGCAGGAGGAGTAATGCTGCCTATGACCCCAAGAACACCATCACCACCGTCAAACATGGAGGTGAAAACATTTTGCTTTGGGATTGTTTTCCTGATAAGGGGACAGGACAACTTCACCACATCAAAGGGATGATGCACAGGGCCATGTACCGTCAAATCTTGGGCGAGAACCTCCTTCCCTCAGCCAGGGCATTGAAAATGGGTCGTGGATGGGTATTCCAGCATGACAATGACCAAAAGCACACAGCCCAGGAAACAAAGGAGTGGCTCAAGAAGAGTCACATTAAGGTCCTGGAGTGTCCTAGCCAGTCTCCAGACCTTAATCCAATAGAAAATATGTGGAGGGAGCTGAAGGTTCAAGTTACCAAACATCAGTCTTGAAACCTTAATGACTTGGAGAGGATCTGCAAAGAGGAGTTGGACAAAATCCCTCATGAGATGTGTGCAAACCTGGTGGCCAACAACAAGAAAAGTCTGACCTCTGTGACTGCCAACAAGGGTTTTGCCACCAAGTACTAAGTCATGTTTTGCGAAGGGATCAAATACTTATTTCACTCATTAAAATGCAAATCAATTTATAACTTTTTTCAAATGCATTTTTCTGGATTTTTTGTTGTTATTTTGTCTCCCACTGTTAGAATAACAGTGGGAGACTTATTATAGACTTATCATTTCTTTGTCAGTGGGCAAACATACAAAATCAGCTGGGGATAAAATACTTCTTCCCTCACTGTAGGTAGATGGGTTTGGGTGTTAAAAAAGGTGGTTGAACCACCCCTGACTGCTTAGCCGCAAGTTAACATGACCAGCCACCATGTTAGTACATATTGCGGCACAGTCTGGTGGTCTTTCAATGGTTAACACAGATGGTAAGGCGGCAAGTTGTAAAATATTTGTAAAGTACCTCTAAAAATACACCAGAGGGGTGGCTGTGTTTTACTTTGCATTTCAAAGCTTAGAGAATGAGGTGAAACTCTGCTGACCTAAAACATCAAATTATGTGTACGCAAAACTGCTTTTTTTGAGGAATTATTTGCAAAATGAACATTCCATAAATGCTAGTGAAAATTCACTTGAAAACTTCCCTTGAAAAGAAAACAACATAAATATATCTCTACAGTAAATCAACCCCAATGCCTTCAGTGCAATTTTTTTACCTTTGAAATTAAAAATTTTAAGGATTCATAAGGCTTTAATTGGTACACTATTTAAAAAAAAAAAACAAAGAAAAAAAAAAAACTTTTCTTAGCTTTTATTATTAACTCCTTCACGCGGAAGGGTAGAACAAATGTTAATGCCTAAGCACAATTTTGCAACTTTGACATGTGTTAGCAAAACCGTACATATCATCACAACTACTTTGTGCATCCAGGTTTATTATACCGTGTTTTTTTCAGGACAAATTAGGCTTTCATTTGATGGTAAATGGTAATGGATAACTCCCTGATTTTTTTCATTATCCTGATGATAGCAACGATACCACATATATGTATGTTAGTTTTTGTTTGTACCCGTACTACAGCCCAGAAACAATAGTGCACATTTTCTTTTTTTTAATCCTACCTAAAACACACTGACACTAACTGACACTGATACTAATTGAAAAAAAAAAATTGCACGAAAAAATACTGACCCTGACCTTGAACCAAACATTAACCCTGGCACTGACCTGGATTAAAACTTGATCATTTTTTTTTTTTTTTGTATTTTTTGTATTTTTTTATTATTATTTTTACACACAGTTGTTTTTTTTTTCTCTCTCTGCAAGGATCTATTCAGAGAGAGAAAACATGTGGACGGGCTTCACAGTGACTGATCACTATGATAGACAAACAGAGGCTATCACAGCGATCAGGTGACCTGGAATCTGGAGTTCCGGGTCCTGATCGTCAGTACGGGGCCTGCGGCTCTCTGTGAGACTGCGGTCTATGTGTTGGGAGCGTACTGTGCGGCGCTCTACCAGCACAAAGACAGATACACAAATTTCTTTTTCATACATCAAGGATAATTCATCATTAGGTGAATGGACACTGTTAGACCAAAGGTCTTCAGACCGGAAGTGATCCCCTATATAACCCCCCATACAGGAAGTACTTTAGTTTTTTACCAGTGTCTGCAAGGTGAATGGCACAGTTTGTTTGAGTTCTCTGAGCTTCAGGTCTCTAGTCCCACAAACGGTTCCAAAAATGAATCAAGGGATTGACCGATCGGATCCATTTGACACAGGCTTTTATGCTTAGATAAATGGTACCCAAGCCTTGCAAAGAAGACTCAAGATCCTGGGAGGTTTTGCCTTAACGTGGCCTCTGGGCGCTGAACCCTGTGGAGTGGAAATCCTGGATACTACAACGCTAAGGCATTTCCTGCAGAGTGCTTTACAGGTCCAAGGGAGTGGACCCTAAATATGAAAGGGTACCCACCCAGTCCTTGAAGGTCCCAGTGACAGGAACCCACTGTGAAGGGTGAAGATTGAGCCCTTAGCTTCTAAGTGTCCCTGCGCCTGGACGGGCAAATGAAACCCCTTTATTTTATTATTGCGGGGTGTCTCAGTGATTGTAACAATCAGTCAAACTAGCTAAAGGCTGGACAACTGTGTGAGGTCACCATATGGGGGAGTTCTGGGCTAGCTGTGGTTGTTTGCAAAGTGTACCTTTTTTGCTTGTGTCTGGCTGTTTTTTACCTGTATGATGGCACATGATGGTGCGCCATTTCATCTCGGTTCACCATGGCTCACGTGCGTTCGCAAGAGCACTGTTGGGCTCAGCAGTTTGTTTGTTTGGTGGCCATGGTGCATGCGGCTTTCCCGCACATGTGCCATAGCTGCATATGCACCATAGCCTTTATCTGGGTGCACGAAAATTTGCATTGTACGCGAATATAGTCACACCCATTCGCCGGGACTGCGCACATGTATGCACACACACGCACAGACTTTCCCGCTATACCCCCTGTTAGAACAGGAGGTGTATGCTGATTGGGAACATCCTGACAGGACTCTTTTGCCTCCTAAAAGGTTTTCCCTTTTATATCCCATAGATGAAAAGTTCTTTAAAAAATGGATCATGCCAGCCGTAGATGCACGTTTATGGCTTAAGAACTGGTCAGCCGAGCTTTCTTGTAAAAAGTTATTGGCAGGTTTCCTGTTTCATGGGGAACGTTTATTCTGTGATCACTTGGACAAATATATCCAAAAGATTTCTGGAGGGAAGAGTTCTCTACTTCCTGTGAATAAAAGCAAAGGTCCCTCGTTTAAAAACCCAGGGACTGCTTCCTCAGTGTCTCAGCATCAGGGCAGTTCTGCCACCAAAGGGCGCTAGGGCCAGGGGCAAGCCGCAAGGCCAGGGCCAAAAAAGGCCCTGCGTCCAAAATTCTTCTAAACCCAGCAACAAACCCTCCTTTTGAGGGGACGCCCCCACTCCATTGGGTGGGGGGAAGGCTGCTGCACTTTGCGGACATTTGGAAAACAACAATTCAGGACGAGTGGGTCACCTCAATTATATCTCATGGTTACCATCTGGAGTTACGGGGGGTACCCCCCAGAGGTTTCTAAGATCCAGTGTTCCCTCGGATCCTCCAAAAAGAAACTTATTGCTTCAGGCACTACATCATCTAGTGCACAGGTGTCAAACACAAGGCCCGAGGGCCGAATCCGGCCCTCCAGGCCATTTTATGTGGCCCTCACACCTCTCCTGCAGCTGCAGGAGAGCTCCAGCCCTCCTCTGGTCCACCTCCAAACCCCTACTTTCTGCTTTCAAGCAATGTATCCAGCTTCTTCCCAGTAGCAGCATAAGGAAAGGGGGTGCACTGTGATGTTAGGTAGATTTTTGTGAGAGTAGGGGATTCAACTTCTGATGGTGGGGTGGCTCTTGACATCTAATGTAAGGGGAGGGGATGCGCTGGACATCTAATCTTACAGATGCAACCGGCCCTTTTGAGGACAATAATAATGCTGATGCGGCCCACAATGAAATTGAGTTTGACACCCCTGATCTAGTGCATCAAGGAGTGATTGTAAAAGTTCCGGTATCCGAAAGGGGCACAGGGTTTTACTCAAACCTGTTTATGTTTCAGAAACCAAACAGGGACACAAGGCCCTTTTTGGATCTAAGGTCCCTGAACAAGTATCTATTGATACAATCCTTTTGGACGGAGTCTGTCCACTCAGTAGTAACCTCACTCCAGAGGGGAGACTTTTTAGCCTCCATCAATATAAAGGACACGTACTTATACGTACTTATCTTTCAGCCTCCTCAGAGGTTCCTACGTTTTGCAGTAGAGGAATGTAATTTTCAGTTTGTGGCTCTACCCTTTGGCTTGCTACACCTTCCCAGGTGTTCACAAAGGTCCTAGCACCAGTACTGGGTCTTTTAAGGGCCCAAGGGATCCTGGTGCTTGGGTACCTGGATGACCTCCTGCTCAGAGATCACTCAGTACAGGCTCTAGAATAGAGCATAATATACACAGTGAGGTATTTGAAAAGCTTAGGCTGGATCATAAATACCGAAAAGTCAGCCTTGACCCCAGCTCAAAGTCTATAATATTTAGGTCTGATTCTAAACACGGTCCAAGCAAGAGTATTTTTGCCACCCGTAAGGATCTGTGCCCTGAAGGATCAGGTGCATCAGATAAAGGGCACCAGACAACCCTCCATTCGGCTCTGTATGAGTATTCTAGGGAGGATGTTATCCTCCTTCGAGGCAGTGCCCTATGCCCAGTTCCATTCCAGGCCTTTACAACAAGACATCATGTTGGCTTGGAACTGAGGAAGAAAAGCCCTTTTCCAATGTGCTTATCTCCTCAGGCATGCTTAAGCCTTAACTGGTGGTTGCAGGATCAGAACCTGCGAAAGGGAAAATCCTTTCTCCCTGTAACTTGGAGAGTACTGACTACAGATGACAGTCTCTCAGGCTGGGGAGCGACCCTAGATGGGCTCACGGCTCAGGGGAAATGGTCAGGGACAGAGCAGACCCTGCCCATCAACATCCTAGAATTATGGGCAGTATGTCTGGCCCTACGATCATGGAAGGTGGAGCTTCAGGACTGCCCCATCAGGGTTCAGTCTGACAATGCCACGGCAGTGGCCTATATAAACCACCAAGGCAGCACCAGGAGTCGTTCAGCTCTGAAGGAGGTGAACTACATTCTAGCCTGGGCAGAGGGACATGTGGCAATGATATCGGCAGTCCATATCCCGGGAGTAGAGAAATGGAAGGCAGATTATCTCAGCCACCAGCAGATATGTCCGGGGGAATGGTCCCTACACCCAGAGGTGTTCCAGGAAATTTGCCAATGTTGGGGATAGCCAGAGGTCGACCTACTGGCATCCAGGTTCATCAACAAGCTACAGCAGTTTGTGTCTTGAACAAGAGATCCTCTGGCAATTGAAGCAGATGCTCTGATAGTTCCATAGAGCCAGTACTCCCTGGTTTATGCTTTCCCTTCGATCCCTCTTCTTACAGTAGGTGACCGCGATATTGTGTCAATCTCGCCGCATTTCTCGGCGAGATTTGACACCTGCGAGCCCCGTCGCGGGAGCCCAGCCAGCCAGGAAAGGGGTGGGGATGAGTGAGCGCCCCCCCTCCTGAGCTGTACCAGGCCGCATGCCCTCAACATAGGGGGTGAGTACATTGGGGGAGGGGGCGCCCCGGACCGTGACGTCACAAGGGGGCGGGGTCACCGCAGCTCGCACACAGCATACCAGCCGGAGAGAGCGTCGTGTCAACATCAGAAGAAGAGAAGAAGCGGTGAGACAGCGGCGACAAGACAGCGGCAGCAGACCGGGCCCCTCGCTGGCAAAAGAGCTGGAAGAAGATAGCGGAGGGGCCTGGGAGAAGAAGCGACGAGACAGCAGGGACAAGACAGTGGCAGCAGACCGGGCCCCTCGCTGGCAAAAGAGCTGGAAGAAGATAGCGGAGGGGCCCGGGAGAAGAGGCCGAACACTGGGAGAAGTCGGAAGGAGACCCCCCAAAGTCGGAAGAAGACCCAGGAGCTGCCTAATAAATTATTCTTAAAATCTGTTGTAACAAGCCCCTTTGCTCGCTCGGTTCCACTCTCCTAACACTCCTCTGCAACTATTGAATCAGATTGCAACGTCTGATGGTTCGGTCATCCAATGCTCCGGGATTAGAACTACAGCTCTGTGCCGTTCTAACCCAGTTGTGATAGCTCAGAACAAACACCAGGCAGGCTGTATGTAAGTTCAACCAGGAATCTATTTTATTGCAAAATACAGGCTTTTATACACTAAAAGTGGAGGTGCAGACCTCCTGCTCATATTACTCTAACAATACAGCTGTAACCTAATTAACCTAATTAACATGAGCTAATTAACTAATCCCTTTAGACAGCCTAGATGACTCAGACATGACCGTTAGGCCAGACTGGCCGTCTTGTAGTTCAGAAAATCCAATCAACATTATCACAATCAACATAGACTCTTCTTCACACAATAGCAGAGTTAATTAACACAAATAACAATGGGGATCTAATGACTCTTAGATCCCATAGTAGACTTATTTGCAATACACATTTTATCAGACAATAGACAGATAGGTGTTGGAATTTACATCAGCATCTCCTAACAGTATCTGTCCCAGCATTATGAATCAGCCACTATTCCAATATGGCAAATCCAGGGTCCCCAGAGTCTGTGTGTCCTGGGGGACCAGGACCCGAATCCACAGTAATACCACCTCAAGGGTCCCCAGGCATACAGCTCACAAAGAGCACCGTTCCCCCAAATGCAAGGGCCCCCGATCGATCGGCAAGAGGCTAGCATAAAGTCCCCTCCAAAAGTCTCTTTCCCGGCTAGGTCTGTCACATCTGTGTACTGTGTTTTTTTTTCTATTGACACTTTTTTCCCTAGGTGAATGGGTAGGGGTACCATGTACCCCATACTCATTCACATAAGGGGGCCCCCAGATCCCGGCCCCCCACCCTATTAAAGGGGGCTCACGGATTCCGATAAGCCCCCCGCCGGCAGACCCCGACAACCAATGGCCAGGGTTGTCGGGAAAAGGCCCTTGTCCTCATCAACATGGGGACAAGGTGCTTTGGGGTGGGGGGGCTGCAGGGTTCCCCTCTCCTCCAAGGCACTCACCCCCATGTTGAGGGCATGCGGCCTGGAACGGCTCAGGAGGGGGGCTCTCGCTCGTCCCCACCCCCTTTCCTGGCTGGCCAGGCTGCATGCTCGGATAAGGGTCTGGTATGGATTTTGGGGGGGCCCCACGCCGATTTTTCGGCGTAGGGGGTTCCCCTTTCAAGCCATACCAGACCTAAGGGCCTGGTATACCTCTGGGGGGGACCCATGCCGTTTTTTTATTTAAAATTTGGCGCGGCGTTCCCCCTTCAGGATTCATACCAGACAGTTGTCAGCACTGCCTGTCACTCATCGCGAAAGGAAAAAAAGTTTGCAACGTCTGATGGTTCGGTCATCCAATGCTCCGGGATTAGAACTACAGCTCTGTGCCGTTCTAACCCAGTTGTGATAGCTCAGAACAAACACCAGGCAGGCTGTATGTAAGTTCAACCAGGAATCTATTTTATTGCAAAATACAGGCTTTTATACACTAAAAGTGGAGGTGCAGACCTCCTGCTCATATTACTCTAACAATACAGCTGTAACCTAATTAACCTAATTAACATGAGCTAATTAACTAATCCCTTTAGACAGCCTAGATGACTCAGACATGACCGTTAGGCCAGACTGGCCATCTTGTAGTTCAGAAAATCCAATCAACATTATCACAATCAACATAGACTCTTCTTCACACAATAGCAGAGTTAATTAACACAAATAACAATGGGGATCTAATGACTCTTAGATCCCATAGTAGACTTAT
Source organism: Aquarana catesbeiana (assembly GCF_042186555.1). NCBI lineage: Eukaryota > Metazoa > Chordata > Amphibia > Anura > Ranidae > Aquarana > Aquarana catesbeiana. The sequence continues at coordinate 168,880,597 of NC_133327.1, read as the reverse complement.
TTACAATACACATTTTATCAGACAATAGACAGATAGGTGTTGGAATTTACATCAGCATCTCCTAACAGTATCTGTCCCAGCATTATGAATCAGCCACTATTCCAATATGGCAAATCCAGGGTCCCCAGAGTCTGTGTGTCCTGGGGGACCAGGACCCGAATCCACAGTAATACCACCTCAAGGGTCCCCAGGCATACAGCTCACAAAGAGCACCGTTCCCCCAAATGCAAGGGCCCCCGATCGATCGGCAAGAGGCTAGCATAAAGTCCCCTCCAAAAGTCTCTTTCCCGGCTAGGTCTGTCACATCTGTGTACTGTGTTTTTTTTTCTATTGACACTTTTTTCCCTAGGTGAATGGGTAGGGGTACCATGTACCCCATACTCATTCACATAAGGGGGCCCCCAGATCCCGGCCCCCCACCCTATTAAAGGGGGCTCACGGATTCCGATAAGCCCCCCGCCGGCAGACCCCGACAACCAATGGCCAGGGTTGTCGGGAAAAGGCCCTTGTCCTCATCAACATGGGGACAAGGTGCTTTGGGGTGGGGGGGCTGCAGGGTTCCCCTCTCCTCCAAGGCACTCACCCCCATGTTGAGGGCATGCGGCCTGGTACGGCTCAGGAGGGGGGGCTCTCGCTCGTCCCCACCCCCTTTCCTGGCTGGCCAGGCTGCATGCTCGGATAAGGGTCTGGTATGGATTTTGGGGGGGCCCCACGCCGATTTTTCAGCGTAGGCGGTTCCCCTTTCAAGCCATACCAGACCTAAGGGCCTGGTATACCTCTGGGGGGGACCCATGCCGTTTTTTTATTTAAAATTTGGCGCGGCGTTCCCCCTTCAGGATTCATACCAGACAGTTGTCAGCACTGCCTGTCACTCATCGCGAAAGGAAAAAAAGTTTTCCTTTCCCGTTGAGCGAGCCAGTGCGACATGCACAGTACCCTGTCGCCGAGAACCAGTGCGATGGTATCGCGCTGGAAACACAATCTCGCGGTCAGGTACTGTACACATTTGTTGCGCAGGAGAGAGGAGATTCCAGTCATTCTGGTGGTACCAGACTGGCCCAGAAGGCCCTGGTTCCCGGAGATTGTGAGACTGACAATAGATGGGCCATGGACACTTCCACGTCGCCCCGATCTACTGTCTCAAGGTCCTATATTCCACTCCAATTTACAGTCTCTAAATTTGACGGCATGGCTATTGAAGCCAGGGTGTTAAAGAACCGTGGCATCTCGGGACCAGTGGTGTCTACTCTAGTGAATGATAGTAAAGCTATCACTAGGAAGATTTATCATAAGGTCTGGAAGACTTATATTGCTTGGTTTGAAGCCAGAAAATGGCATCCTCAGAAATATGTGATTGAGAGAATTCTCTCTTCTTTACAGTCAGCTGTGGAAATCAAATTATCTTTGAGTACAATCAGAGGTCAATTTTCAGCCCTATCAGTATTCTTCCAAAGGCCTTTAGCCTCCCATTCACTGATCCAAACCTTTATGCAAGGGGCAACTCGCTTGTTTCCCCCCATTAGGTCACCTATGTGTCCTTGGGACTTGAACTTGGTGCTGTCTGTGTTACAGAAACAACCTATTAAGGAAATTCCATTAGACTTGCTGTCAGGCAAGCTAGCCTTCCTGATGGCTATCACCTCGGCTAGAAGGGTGTCGGAGTTGGCGGACCTTTCATGCAGGGAACCGTACTTGATACTTCACCATGACAGAGTCGTGTTAAAACCTGTCCCATCCTTTTTGCCAAAAGTGGTGTCGGCCTTTCATTTAAATCAGGACATCATTTTGCCTTCTTTTTTCTCTCAGCCTCGTTCAGCAGAAGAGAGACGACTGCATTCTTTGGATGTTGTCCGGGCAGTCAAGGTTAATTTGTCTAGATCTGCAGGGATCCAACTCGAACATCAGGACCTTCCCTACTCGGCACCAAGGAGTTGACTAAAAATGCTGCCATGCTAATCACCTGGTCGGGGACTATGCTGGAACAAGGCATCATAAATGAGAACTTCAGAAAGATTGCAGACACATCTGGTTAATATATCCTTGCATTTGACATTTCCTGCTTACTCCTTAGTGATAGTACAGCAGGAGGTCAGCAGGAGGAACTAGTGAGGGCTGTGAGAGACTAAGTAGACTGACGCTCTCAGAAAGATTTCCGGGCACTATTTCAGATTTCAGCTGTGCGTGCAACAGATATAAGTTCTCATTAAAGTGTATTTCCACCTTTGCAGTCAAAGTGAGAAAATCCCACTATCTCATAAACAAACAGACCTAAGTAGGATTTTTATGTAAGTAGGTAGACCTAAGTAGGTTTTTTATGTAACTACATTATATGATCATAAGGATGTACCGAATTCATGAACTATATACAATTTGAATTTGAGCGCTGCTAATTTTGGATTTTATTCAGCATATTTGTTCTGTTTGTTTATTTTATTATAGTAGCTGCTAGAATGATATATTTCTTGGAATTTTTGACCAAAAGCGCTGGGAGTGGGTTGGTCTGCTTACTTCGGTATCCTGACTTTTCCACAAATTTTCTTAAGTTATGAATGATTATTAGAGAGTAATGTCTGCTATTCTGTTACATGTATTGAACATTTAGGTTGTATGTTGTTTTTTAATTTTATTTTTTTTTTATTTAAGTGACTATAAAGCTGTAATTATTTATGTTCATTCTTTAATCATACTACACCAGGGATGTCCAAACTACGGCCCTCCAGCTGTTGCGGAACTACACTTCCCATGAGGCATTGTAAAACTCTGACATTCACAGACATGACTAGGCATGATGGGAGTTGTAGTTCCTTAATAACTGGAGGGCCATAGTTTGGACACCACTGTACTACACTATTATGCAGGTCTCAACGTACTTAGCACAGTGGCTTGGTTGTCTGCTCAGATGTCTCTGCAGCACTCATGGTATTCAAATCTTAGTCAACCTACCATCCACCAGCTGTGCTTATTTTTTCAATGCACAGGTGAATATTTAGAGCATATGCTGCTTTGGCTAATAGTCATTCAACTTTTTTTCACCAATGCAATCTTTTAGTATCTCTCTGTGGGATTTGAACCCATGAGTCCGTCAAAGCCTGAGTTTTTCAAGGTTGAAGCACTGACCACTAGCCTATTGGGCTTAGCACATTCATACATAGAAAATACATTTACTAGTGTTTGATCTTTCTTCTCCCCGAGCTGTCTTCTCCCCGAGCCTTCTCTCGTGCCAAAATCTTCTCCTGCTGCTGTGTTCTTCCGCGCAGCCGGTTACCCGCTAATAAAAAAAGGAGCTGCTCTTCTTCAGTGGCGGCCTTCTGTGGCCATCTGATGAAGTCATCCGGAGAGCCCACCCCATGGCTATGTAAGAGACGCCACACAGCGGGTGACAACACAACATAGGAAGGCCATCACAGAAGAAGAGTGTCTTTTTTTATTTTATTAGCGGGTAACCGACGGTGCGGAAGAACACAGCAGATGGAGAAGATGGTGGCGGCAGGAGAGACGGCTCTGGGAGAAGATAGCTTTGGGAGAAGATGGCAGTGGGAGAGACAGCAGCAGGAGAATATCGCTCAGGGAAGAAGACAGCTCAGAGCTATTTTACAATAAAGGACGGCTATTTTTTTTTACATTTCACTGCTTTTTTTGGTGAACGGGTAGGGGTATGATGTACCCCATACCCATTCACATAGGGGGCAGGATCTGGGGGCCTCCTTGTTAAAGAGGGCTTCCACATTATGATAAACCCCCCGCCCACAGAACAACAACCACTGGGCCAGGGTTGTCGGGAAAAGGCCCTTGTCCCCATCATCATGGGGATAAGGTGCTTTGGAGGGGACCCCAAAGCACCCTCCCCATGTTGAGGGCATGTGGCCGGTTCAGGAGGGGAGTGTGCTCACTCATCCCCCCCATCCTTACCTCCAGTCTGCATGCTCAGATAAGGGTCTGGTATGGATTTTGGGGGCCCCACATAATTTTTTTTTTACATTTTGGTGTGGGGTTCCCCTTAAAGTCCATACCAGAACCAAAGGGCCTGGTATGTACTGGGGGGGACCCTACAACATTTTTTTCCCTTGATTGTTGGAATTCCACTCCATAATTGCATGCATTTGAAAAGTTAAAATATGGAATAAACCAAACTGATGTGCATTGGCTAATTATGCTGCTGAGTACAATACACATTTTCAGGAGGTGATACTGTCAGTGGGATTCAAACTCATCGTTTGAACCTTTGAAGGTAGCAGGGCATACCATCATGCTACAGAGCTGAGCACATACCTACAAAGAAAATACATTTGGTAATGTTTGATTATCCCTTTCATGACTAAGCCTATTTTTGACATTTGGTGTTTACAAGTTAAAATCCGTATTTTTTGCTAAAAAAATTACCTAGAGCCCCCAAACATTATATATATATTTTTTTTAGCAGAGAATCTAGAGAATAAAATGCTGATTGTTGGAATATTTTATGTCACACGGTATTTGTGCAACGGTGTTTTAAACGCAACTTTTTGGGAAAAGGGACACTTTCATGAATTAAAAAAAAAAAAAAAAACAGTAAAATTAGCCCAATTTTTTATATAATGTGAAAGATGATGTTACACCGAGTAAATAGATACCAAACATGTCATGCTTTTATAATTGTACGCACTCGTGGAATGGCGACAAACTACGGTACCTAAAAATCTCCATAGGCGACGTTTAAATTTATTTTACGGTTACCAGGTTAGAGTTACAGAGGAGGTCTAGTGCTAGAATTATTGCTCTCACTTTGACGATCGCGGCAATACCTCACATGTGTGATTTAAACACCGTTTACATATGCGGGTGCGACTTCCGTATGCATTTTCTTTGCTGCACGAGCTCGCGGGGACGGGGGCGCTTTAAAAAAAAAATTTTCTTATTTCTTTTATTTATTTTTACATTATTAAATTGTGTTTTTTAAAAAAAAATTGATCACTTTTATTGCTGTCACAAGGGATGTAAACATCCCTTGTGACAGTAATATGTGGTGACAGGTACTCTTTATGAAGAGATTGGGGGTCTAAAAGACCCCCGATCCCTCCTTTGCACTTCAAAGTATTTAGATCGCCATTTTTGGCGATTCTGAATACTGTGTATTTTTTAAAAACCGGTGCCATTGGCAGCCGAGTAAACGGGAAGTGACGTCATGATGTCGCTTCCGTGTTTACGATTAGGAGGCTGTAACGAAGCTGCTCATGGCTTCGTTCCAGTCTGTCCCTAGCCGCCGGAGGCAGAGGATTGGTCATCGGGCCTCCCGATGGAACGAGAGGCCCGGTAAGAGCGGCAGGAGGCGGCGGGAGGGGGGGCGTCCCCTCCCGCTCCTCCGGTATAACAGCCGAGCGGCTTTTAGCCACATCGATTGTTGTACCTGGATAGCCTATCGCCGGCTCAAAAAAACAGTACTGGGATAATGCCTGCAGCTGCGGGCATTATCCCAGTATATTCCCGGAAAGCCGAGTATGCCCATCTGCGTACGCTCGGCGGGAAGGGGTTAAATACAATAATGTTTTGCATTTCAGGCATTAATATTATAGTAACAACCATGCTCATGCTGATGTGGCATTGGCTAATAGGCATTCACCTCTTTTCAGCATATGCTGCTGAGTACAATGCAAGCTTTTAGCAGGTGATATCATCTGTGTGATTTTCAGCAATTTGAGCACAATTATATTGAGAACATATGTTTACTGTGTTTGATGGTGGGACTACTTTATATTGTAGGTATAATAGCACTCAGCACAGTGACTTAGGCCCCTTTCACACTTGTGCGACCTGAAAGTCGCTCAATTTTGATGCGACTTTAAGCAATGCCTGTGTAATCTTGAGGTCTATGGATGCAGGAGTCACAGGGAAAGTCACGCAATTTTCCCACCTGCAATTTTGCTGCGATTTCAGGGAATGCCTGTGTAAACTTGAGGTCTATGGACCTCAACTCGCATCTATGGACCTCAACTCGCATCAAAGTCAGACCAAAGTAGTACAGGGACTACTTTGAAGTTGGTGTGACTTGAAGTCACACAGATATGAATGGTACTCATTGAAAATCATGGGGTATGACTTGTCATGTGACTCTGATGTCCAAAGTCGCAGGAAAAGTCACACAAGGTTGAAAGGGGCCTCAGCCCGACTCTGCGAGTGATTTCAGAGACATCAGTGCACTTTCATGCACAGATATCTAGCAAAATCGCATAGGTCTCAATTGTCCTTGATTTGGAACAAAGTCCCTTGGTCCGTCTTTTCTCCTTATTTGTCCCTCATTTTGTTCTGATCTATATAGTTGTATATAAAATGCACTTTTTATCTTTCAAAAAGGGTTTCCCAGCGCTAAACCTTTCATCTAATTTCTAAATTGCTTTGTTTGTAAATTTCCAAAGCCAATCTAAAGGAATATTGTTGGTAAAAAAAAGCACCTGGGGGTTTAACTAACAATTTTTTTTTTTTTTGGAATGATTCTCCTTTAAGGAGGTGTTTTAGGGAGTGTGTCCTATGCCTACATACTTTTGCTAATAGGTGTCCCTCATGCCGCGTACACACGGTCGGACTTTACGGCAGACTTTGCCCGGCGGACTTTTCGACGTACTTTATGACGGACTTTCTGAATGAACGGACTTGCCTACACACAATCCACCAAAGTCTGTCGAATTCGTACGTGATGACGTACGACCGGACTAAAACAAGGAAGTTCATAGCCAATAGCTGCCCTAGCGTGGCTTTTTGTCCGTCGAACTAGCATACAGACAAGCGGACTTTTCGACCGACTCAATTTCCATGGATTCATTTAAAACATGTTTCAAATCTAAGTCCGTCCAACTTTTGAGAAAACAAAGTCCGCTGGAGCCCACACACGATCGAATTGTCTGACGCAATTCAGTCCGCTGGGCAAAGTCTGCCGTAAAGTCCGCTCGTGTGTACGCGGCATTATACTCATCTCAAAAAGTTGGGAGGTAATAAATCGCTTCCTGAAGTCGCCCAAAATAGTACAGGAGACACTTTTGGGAATCGGTCCGACCAATTCGGACAGTTCCATTGCCGTCAGTAGGCGTCGATTTAGCCTGCAATTTGTCATGTTAATTCAGAACTATATGAATATGGGTGAAGTTGCATAGATATGAATGGAAATCATGGAGGGCAACTTTTCACGCAACTCTGAGGTCCAAAGCTGCATGAAAAGTCACCCAAATGTGAAAGTAACCTAATGAGATTAATAACACCTTTGAATCAGCCCCTATTTGCGCTTGTGAGACCTTAAAATTGCACAGCTTTGCTGTGACTTGAAGCAAGGCCTGTGTAATCTTGTGGAGTATGGACCTCAAATCGCATCAAAGTCAAACAGGGTAGTGCAGGGACGAATTTGCCCCACTTTCAGGATGAACAAGTGACAATAGGGCCAAATTTAAAGGTGTTATCAATGAATCTCATTCACATTGCTGCAACCTGAAAGTCATACTATTTTGTTGACACTTTGCTGCTGCAACTTGGCCCCAACTTCTGGGAATGCCTGTGTAATAAAGCGACCTATGTACCTCAAGTCGCATGAAAGTCACACCAAAGTAGTACAGAGACTACTTTGAAGTTGGTGTGACTTGAAGTAGCATATATATATATATATATATATATATATATATATATATGGTTATCATTGAGAATCATGGGGTACAACTTGTCATACATCTCGGAGGTCCAAATTTGATGGAAAAGTCACCCAAGTGCGATATATATATATATATATATATATATATTTATTAATAAAAGGAGCTCTCATTTATATTTGCATAGTCCTTACTGATTTACATCAGCAGAACAAATGCAGGAAGTGATATGTGCACATGGGCCGGAAGCAAATGTGTGGTGATACCAAACAAATCAATAAACCCCACCCACACCAAATATAACTACTACATCCACCCGTACATTGAGTAAGCACAAGTACATATCCTACACTTACCCAGCAAATCAGCAGCACCTCCTCTTTGCTAAACAGGGACCTTGCCATGTCCACCTAGATGGAGATACTGACCAGCACAGGAACTTCCTGGTGACTACAATGACTCATTTCCGGGTCAGCAGGTGAAACTACGCTTTTTTTTTTTTTATCGCAGCTGCGAATATTTGTTTGCAACTATGATTACAATTTATTTTCCTTTATTTGCAGATATGCGAATCTGTATTTCTACATATAACGATATTTGAAGGCAAACTTAAGGGAGTTTGATAAGAAATGGTGTCCCTGGGATTGCAGCAGGTGAATTACAAAGGCCCAGTTTGAGCCCTGGTTTACACTGACAGTGGGAGGAAATCATGCAAGTTCAGCTAAACTCACACGATTTCATTCCCGAGTGTCAGTCCCGAGTGCAGGGGGAATTTCAGAGACATCTGTGCTGATGTCAATGGAAATCGCACCCCAAAGTCACCAAAATGAGTACAAAAACTACTTTTGGAAATTGCAGCGCCGCACCGATTAGGACAGTGCAATTGCCATCAATTTGGCATGCGATTTGACATGTCAAATCGCACCAATGTGAACCAGGGCTGACACATACAACTCTGCCTATCCACCAGCTGAATTAATTACCTGCAATACTCCACAGCTGTTATATACAAAGACTTCACCTAAACACCTTTATCATTTACTTGCAGGTGTGCTGAAGAGATTTGGCTTTTTGGTGCACAATTATATCTTACGATTTCTATGGGTATAAGATATTGCACTTACCCAAAACTAATTAAAAAGAAGAAAGAAAAAAGAAACAACAAACAAGCTCAATAATGTACTTTTATTTTGCCAGCAGAAACAAAATTATGTACATTTTACTAGCATAAAAAAATAAATATTCTACAGGATATATGGCGCTACATTTAGCAAAAAAGTTAGCAATATAAAATTTGTCTAAACCTTGGAGTGAACACAGCTTTACTTTCAGTGTATAACGGGCAACACATTTTATAATAAAACTACTCACCCATCAACCCACATCACATTTTTATCTGCAAGATTATAGAAACATACTTAACAGTCATTATTCTTAAGCATTCCAACATAATATTAAAAAAGGCACATATCCAAACTAGAACACCCATCACAACCCCACAAAACCACCCACATACATTGGGGAGTATGTTCTTCTGGAAGCTGTATTTCTGTGTACACGATTAAGAAATGAGATCAAAGAGTAGAAGATCAGCAGATGCTCCCAAACCATGAATGCTTATTCAGACAGGAATACACACACAACATTGACACAATGGCCACATAAATCCACTTTTGATGGAAAAAATGCACAAGAATTTCAGCAAACAAACAGCCCTAGTTGTGCGTTTGTCATTATGCACAATATCATTCCTTCTCCCCCACAAATCACAGCAAAAAACCTGGCCGCTGCTCAGGCCAAAAGAACCCCCCCCATTGCAGTCCTTTATAGAAGGTTGTATTGTTAGCACACCGACACACGCCCAGTAGAAGTACATGCCCACCAGTATCTTTCAATCTGTCTCTTCATGTATGTCTAAAGTGATTGCACCTGATGAGCAGGAACACATAATACTATTTGCAACTGTGTTAGCCCTCGACTATGTGCATAAAATCTCCAACTACAGGACAAAGATCAAAGTCCATTTCTTATGCACATAAACAAAGCAACAGTGTTCTAAGCATATGTACCTGTGCAGTGTAAACCCTACAATTTGAAATGTCCATGATTAGTGCTAACAAACATTAACATCAGTCCCTGGCTGCAGTGAGCTTCTAATCTAAAGTCCACAACAAACTTTCTTACATTAGAGACTATTTCGACAGGAGACAAATATATGGCCAGCATGTCTTTGGATTGCGGTGAGAAACCCACACAGGGAGAACATATAATCTTCAACACAAGCATTAGCATGGGGAATTGAACCAGCAACCCCAGTGCTGCGACACGGAATTGCTACCCACTTAGCCAGTGGGCAGCCTCACACATGTAGTCTGCATCTCTGTGGTGTGAACCAGCCCTAAGTCCATAGCCATGCTCAGTGTCACAAGCAATATACAATACATTGGCCTAAGTATTGGGACGCCTGCCTTTATATGCACATGAACTGTAATGGCATCCCAGTTTTATGCCCCGTACACACGGTCGGACATTGATCGGACTTTCCGACAACAAAATCCATGGATTTTTTCCGTTGGATGTTGGCTAAAACTTGTCTTGCATACACACGGTCACACAAAGTTGTCGGAAAATCCGATAGTTCTGAACGCGGTGACGTAAAACACATACGTCGGGACTATAAACAGGGCAGTAGCCAATAGCTTTCATCTCTTTATTTATTCTGAGCATGCATGGCACTTTGTGCGTCGGATTTGTGTACACACGATCGGAAATTCTGACAACGGATTTTGTTGTCGGAAAATTTTATAGCCTGCTCTCAAACTTTGTGTGTCGGAAAATCCGATGGAAAATGTGTGATGGAGCCTACACACGGTCGGAATTTCCGACAAGGTCCTATCACACATTTTCCGTTGGAAAATCCAACCGTGTGTACGGGGCATTAGTCCGTAGGGTTCAAAATTGATTTGGCCCGCTATTTGCAACTATAACAACTTTAACTCTTCTGGGAAGGCTGTCCACAAGGTTTAGGAGTGTGTCTATGAGAATGTTTGACCATTCTTCCAGAAGTGCATTTGTGAGGTCAGGCACTGATGTTGGATGAGAAAGCCTGGCTTACAGTCTCCGCTCCAATTCATCCCCAAGGTGTTCTGTTGTGTTGAGGTCAGGACTTTGTGCAGGCCAGTCAAGTTCCTCCACCCCAAACTCACTCATACATGTCTTTATGAACCTTGCATTGTGCACTGGTCCAGATCATTTGGTGGAGGGGGGATTATGATATGGTATTGTTTTTCAGGGGTTGGGCTTGGCCTCTTTGTTCCAGTGAAGGGAACTCTTAAGGCATCAGCATACCAAGACATTTTGGACAATTTCATGCTCCCAACTTTGTGGGAACAGCTTGGGGATGGCCCCTTCCTGTTCTAACATGACTGCACACCAGTGCACAAAGCACCTTGAAGAGGAAAGGCTGATTTGAGTGTGGAAATTTCAACTGCAGCTTTTGAGCTCTGTACACAACTAGCTTTTTCAAGAGATATGAAGAAATAAGAAAACATGTGAAAGGAGCCTAGAGCTCCACCTATTGGCTAAACATAAGAATGCAAAATATTATAATGCAATATTTTAGGTTGAATATGCTGAACAAATACAACGTTAAAGCTTTTTTTTTAAAGTCCTGACCATACTAAGGAAAATATGTTCGAAAGTACTATACAGTCTATTTAAGAAGCCTAGTTTACCTAACTCTATAACATTTCAGCATATAGTACCACTATTGCTAAATAGTGCTATGGTCATAAAAAACTCCAGCCACTAAACATTAGTGACACTGTGAGACAAAGACGTGGACAAGTATTTCAAGTAGACTGTGCAACTACACTAGAACCCTCTCGGATTTAGGTCTCCTTTACTAGATGTTGGCCAAAAGAGTGATGGGACCCCCCCCCCCCCATGGTCACTTAGCCTTAGACATTTCTCATTTCTTTCTAGCCATCAATTGAAATTTTACTTGGTCAGTAAGTGTGGTTTGAAAATTGGTCTTTCAGTGGAGCTTTAAAGTTACTCTGATGAAAAAATGCTGTTTTTATTTGTTTTTGTCAGTAGATGACCTGTTTTCGAATTGTGATTACTGTGACTACTGTAAAGGCCTTACTTGGGGAATGTTGTTGCAGCAATAAAGACACAGAGAGCCCAAACAGAAAAATGCTCTGTAGTTACATGTAATTTATATACCATTAAAGATCAAATAATATTCCACATTTTAAGTGTTGGCACAATAAAGTGTACATACAGTATATTACATAGACTCCCAGGATCACACCTGCATACATTTAAATGAGATAATAGTCAGTATTCTCATATCTGATTGGTGTTTTCGGTTTAAATATGCCAAAATGTATTGGTGCATATATATTTTTTCTTATAGTAGCACTTTTGGGTATCTACAAAAGATCACTATAGTTACCATTTTTTTTTTAAATTAATAGTTCTTAGAAGCTGTTAATTAGCTCTGTTATTTAACATATATTTGCATCACAATGAATACAAAAAATATGCTGTACATCTAAGGATAACCTTACCTTGTGAATACACAAGTAAAATGTGATTAAAAAAAAAAAAAACTCTGAACATTGCAATTACTAATAACCCTGTTCACTTCAATTTTTATTTTTGTATCATGCGTGGTTCTAATAAGGATGTTCTTTGAGATACTCTGCTACTCTTCAACAACCTGTGAACTGTTTAGCACATAGATGCAATAAATCACTTTCTCATTGAATAATGTATTATGATATTATTCAATTTTTTTACCTTCCATAGAAATTAAAACTAGCCAATTAAAGAGGACAGATTATATTTGAAGAACAGTTTGCATGGAATTGTCATGTTCTTGGTGAACTTATTCCAAATAGAAGGTCATTACAATTATTTTAATAGTGCTGGTACACCAAAGTTGAAGATTGCAGAGGAGAGTTTTACAGATTTTGTAGACCTAATAGTATATCTTTCTTCTATAAACAGTAGGTAACCAAACACAAATTCTGCTATGCTACCTGCACAGCATTCTAGCTTACAAGTAGAAATATCAGAAACATCTTCTAGCCAGGTCACTAGCCTGGCCAATTCACAGTCTCTATTTAGCTTGTAACACCATCATTTAGAAGCAAAACCATATTTTAGTTGTTACCCTCTCAAGTTACCATAATGTATGCATTTCTGTTTTAGTTTATCAAGAGGCCATTAAAATCCATTATTTACTAGACTACTAGCTGATATGTTCTTTGTTGCCATAAAGTCCTATTAAAGAGAATTTATAGTGGTCTTTGTTAATTTTATTTAGTACAGTCAAGACCAAAAAAAATATTTAAATTATATATTTTATTATTAAGGTAGGTGCTTTTTCTTTATCTTGTTTGCTTTGTTGTTTACAGAGCTCAACAACTCAAGCTGAGATGTATACTTATGAGTTAATAGGTCAGAGCAGTGACTCCCAATCTTACCCTCCCTTTAGACAGCACCACGCAGAAGGTTCAACCTAAAATAACATGTCTGAAGGAAACTGCTTCTATATTGCTCTTATGGGTACATCTTGTATTAAATGTTTACTTGTAAAACAAAATTGTATACAGTAAACATCTCTACTTAATAAACGTCTCCTCTCAACAAACATTTACTAAATGATAGCTTTTTCTGATGAAAAAAAATGGTAGCTTATCCCCATGAATATAACAACAATAAATAATGGTTCACTAGGGATATTGTTACTACCTATAAATTTAACAGACTCTTTTGGGTTCAAAGCTGAACTCCAGTCAGCCTTTAAAAATAATTATTGTGCTGTTTCCAAAACTGGATAGCAAGGGTCAAATACTTATTATTCTGGGTGGGATGTAATGCAGAAAGATACTTTTCTCATTTTTCACTCTCTGTGGCTTCCACCCTGCCAGATTACAGATCTGATGGAGCTACTCCTGTTCCAGGACATGCATCCACCCTTGTGCCATTGTTAACGAGAGCACACCCATCGATGATTTGGACATAGCTCCAAATGAACCACTGTAATGATTTATATGGTCCAGAAATACTGTATTTAGACAAAATAAAGGTGGATAAAGCACCTGGCCCAAATGGCATACACCCACATGTCCTAAAAGAATTGAGCTCTGTCATTTTAAAGCCATTGTTTCTAATTTTTAGGGACTCTTTGACTGACATAGTACCACTGAATTGGCATAAGGCCAGTATGGTGCCTACATTTAAAAAACAAATGATATAGAGTCTGGGATTAAAAGTACATTTCAGTCTTTGCAGATGACACCAAGCTTTGCAATTGAATAACAGCCATGCAGGATGTCTCCAACTTACAAGCCAACCTCAATGCACTATTTAATTGGGTGACTATGTAGCAAATGAGGTTTAACCACTTCCCGCCCGCCCTATAGCGGATTGATGTCCGGGAAGTGGTTCCGTTATCCTGACTGGGCGTCATATGGCATCCAGCAGGATAACATGCCTCTGCACGCCCCCGGGGGTGCGCATCGCGGCGATCGGTGGAGCGGTGTGTCAGCCTGACACACCGCTCCACCGATCTTAGTAAAGATCTTGGTAAAGAGCCTCCAGCGTGTCCAATCACGGCTGATCACGCTGTCAATGGGAAGAGCGGTTGATCGGCTTTTCCTCACTCGCGTCTGACAGACGCGAGTAGAGGAGAGCCGATCGGCGGTTCTCCTGACAAACAATCAGCGCAGCCCCCCCTTAGATCACCACACTGGACCACCAGGGATCGCCACTAGGACCAACAGGGAAGGGGCAACATGTGGATGGCCAGGTATGTACCCCATGGCCATCCACATTTACCCAATGTGCCCAATCTGTGCCAATCAGTGCCCACAAATGGGCACTGATTGGCACCATTATGTTCCAGCAATGCCCCCAATATGTTTTATGAGTGCCACCTGTCATTGCCCATCGGTGCCACCTGTCATTGCCCATCGGTGCCACCTGTCAGTGCCCATCAGTGCCCACCTATCAGTGCCACACATCAGTGCCACCCATAAGTACTCATCAGTGCCACCCATATGTACCAATCAATGCCACCTATGAGTGCCCATCGGTGCCACCTATGAGTGTCCATCGGTGCCGCATACCAGTGCCACCTATCAGTGCCCATCAGTGCCACCTATCAGTGCCCATCAGTGCCGCCTATCAGTGCCCATCAGTGCCACCTCATTGGTGCCACCTCACCGGTGCCCATCAGTGCCGCCGTATCAGTGCTCGTCAGTGCAGCCATATCAGTGCCCATCATTGAAGGAGAAAACGTGGTTATTTACAAAATATTTTAACAAAAACAGAGAAAAACTTGTTTTTTTTTCGAAATTTTCGGTCTTTTTTTATTTGTTGTGCAAAAAATACCGCAGAGGTGATCAAATACCACCAAAAGAAAGCTCTATTTGTGGGAACAAAATGATAAAAAATTTGTTTGGGTACAGTGTAGCATGACCGCGCAATTGTCATTCAAATTGCGACAGCGCTGAAAGCTGCAAATTGGCCTGGGCGGGAAGGTGTCCAAAGTACCCGGTATTGAAGTGGTTAATGTTGATAAATGTAAAGTTGTGCACTTGGGAGCTAAAAAACATGCACACATCACACATACTAGGGGGAGTACAACTAGGGAAATCAATGGTGGAGAAGAATCTGGGAGTAGATCATAAGCTTAATATTGGCATGCAATGCCAAGCTGCAGCTTCAAAAGTGAGCAAAATCCTTTCTTGAATTAAAAGAGGTATGAACTGCAGATAGAGACATAAATTTGCCCCTGTACAAATCATTAGTAAGACCTCATCTGGAATATGCAGTTCAGTTTTGGACACCACATCACAAAAATGATATTGGGCAACTGGAGAAAGTTCAGAGATGGGCAACCAAACAGGAAGTATGGAGAAGTATGGAGGAGCTCAGATATGAGGGAAGATTAGCTTAACTATATTCATTCTATCTTTAGAAGAAGAGATTAAGGGGGGTATGATCCACATGTATAAATACATACAGTATGTGGTCCATTTAGTGAATTTGGGGAAGAGTTATTCACTTTAAGGTCATCACAGAGCACAAGGAGGTGCTCTTTATGTCTGGAGGAAAAGAGATTTCACCTCCAAATACAGAAAGGTTTCTTCACGTTAAGAGCGTGAAAATGTGGAAAAGACTCCCTCAAAAGCTGGTTCTGGCCAGCTCAGTTGATTACTTTTAAAAAAAGGTCTGGATTCTTTCTTAACTGCACAAAATATAACTGAATACTAACATTTATAGGAACAAACAACTACTCCAGCGCTCAAAAGGACAGTCACCAGACCAGTATAATGCGTGGGGTCTATACTTCTATACCTCTGAAACAATGCTTCAACAGTGCAGTGCTCCTCAGATGGGATAATCCAATCATATACTGTAAAAGAACACACAGGGTGGGCAAACAACTAGTGCATTGCCCAAAATGTATTAAAAGAAACCAAATAGCAGAGTGACCAGACTGTGGCGATGTCAGAAAGCTGCCATGCAACTGCATCCCCGAAATGCATCAGTTTGCCGACATCACCACAGTCTAGGGATGAGGCCGATGTTCAGCCATTTGTTGACTTTGGAACATTATGGGGCGTTCGTGGGAAACTTGAGCGCCCACGGAACGTCCCATAATGAACTGCAAGACAATCAATGCACTGCGAGATCGCAGTGCATTGACGGCTGCGGAATTGGCCAAAGCATGCACCTGACCTGCATGCTTTGGCCAATCACAGCGCACTCTGCTGTGAGAGCCATAATTGACCAAAGGCATTAATTAATTTTAAAAAAGTGTCCCGTGATGTCCATTCATCTTCGATCACAGTGCCGATGTTCCCAAGAAAAAAAATGGAAAAACTCTGCCTCGATGGGAGGCATCCTGTGACTGCAGCCTTTTTGCGATGACAGCTGTTATATAGCTGAGGGCGGGGCCACCCGGTGACCTAAATGGGTGACCCCGCCCCCTCTGACGTTACATGATGTCAGAAGGGGCGAGGTCACCGGCTTTCGTCACCGGGTGACCCCATCCACAGCTATATCAGAGCTGTCAGCACAAAAAGGCTCCCATCAAGTTTTTTTTTTTTTAAATAATAAAGGACTTGTCCCAAACTGTCTCCTGTCATTTTTACTTTTTTAACACTTTTTTTGGTGAATGTGTAGGGGTACAATGTACCCGATACCCATTCACATAGGGGGCGGGATCTGTGGGTCCCCTTGTTAAAGGGGGCTTCCAGATTTTGATAATCCCCCGCCTGCAGACCCCCACAACCACCAGGCAAGGGTTGTGGGGATGAGGCCCTTGTCCCCATCAACATCGGGACAAGGTGTTTTTGGGGGACCCCAAAGCACCCTCCCCATGTTGAGGGCATGTGGCATGGTTGAGGGGGGGTGCTTTCTCGCCCCCCATTTTTTGCGGCCTGCCAGGTTAAGGGTCTGGTATGGATTTGGGGGGACCCCCACAACATTTTTTTTTTAAATGTTGGCGCCAGGTTCCCCTTAAAATCCATACCAGACCTGAAAGGCCTGGTATGGATTTAGGGGGGACCCCCACCCCATTTTTTTATTTTGGCGCAGGGTTCCCCTTAATATCCATACCAGACCTGAAGGGCCTGGTATGGCTTTTGGGGGGACCCCCACGCAATTTTTTAAAATTTGGTAGGGGGTTCCCTTAATATTCACATCAGAACCAAAGGGCCTTGTAATAGACTGGGGGGGGGACTTATGCAGTTTTTTTCAATGATTTTTATTTATATTTCCGGGATCCGACAATACAGCCGCAAGCAGTTTTAAATTACATTTTTTCCTTTAGAAATGTAATTTTGCTGTGGTGCTGTTATAAACACGTGAAAGATGCGCTACTTTACAGGCAGACTAAGGAGATCCCCAGGCATGATATTTAAAGTAATATTTCATTTTTATTGTTTCACTTTAAGCATTATTAAAATCACTGCTCCTGAAAAAACAGGAATTTTTTTAAAAACTTTTTTGCATTGATACATGTCCCCTGGGGCAGAACCCAGGTCCCCAAACACTTTTATGGCAATAACATTCATATAAGCCTTTAAAATGAGCACTTTTGATTTTTTTAATGTTCGTGTCCCGCACAAATGTTTGCACAAATTTTTTGCTAGCAAGTTCTGGTGTGAACTGACCCGGGGGGTGTTCGGCTCATCCCTACCACAGTCTGGTCACTCGTTGTCACACTGGTCGATGGTCAGAGCTTGTTGTTATGCATGTTACTTCTGTCCATTATGAGTATTCAATTGGCTGTTTGGCTTCTTTTAATAAATCTTGGGTAATGCACTAGGCATTTGTGCCTCCTGTGTGTTCTTTTGCAGTATTCAGGGGTTGATCCAAGAAATATCCGATTGCCTCTTGGGGGATCAGGAATTCATTTTTTCCCCCGCTGGAGCAAATTGGATTATGCTTTATTGGTTTTTTTTGCCTTCCTATGGATTTTCAATGTGTGTGTGTGTGTGTGTGTGTGTGTGTGTGTTTTATTTTATTTATTTATTTATTTTTGAAGGGGTTGAATTGAATGGATTTGTGCCTTTTTTCAACCAGATTCACTATGTAACTATATATTCCAAGAATAAAGAGAGACTGAGGAAGAAATAAGGTAAACAGTACTCTAATTTACAATCCACCTCTATTAAACAAACTTTTTACTCATGCAATCCGGGTGGGGGACAATACAAATTTTTAAATGCCGACTGGATTTCAGCTTTAAAATTGTTTGAACAACTCTAATAAGAGATTCATAAATGTGCAGCTTTATAATTTCTGTTAATCCAAACTATAAATCACCTTGTAAATTTAAAGAGAAATCTAACTGTATCTGAGCACTCCAAACTGAAAACACTATTTCATTTGCTTTTAATATTCAAACAAACTCACCCATCCTTCCATGTCTCCATGCTTTATTTAGTTGAAAAATCACTTTGAAAAACACCCCCTAGCATTTATAGCCATGGAGATCATGAGTAAGGCAAATGGTTCTTGTAGCATTTACTTCCTGAAATGCATCTGCCCTTAGTTTAGGAATGCAGGCAGGAGGGTGTGCTTAGCTGAGAAAGCCCGTGTCTCCTCCTCCAGATGAAAGAAAAGAATGCCCATGAAGACTCTTGAGATGTATGATATAATTTTGGCCTAGGACAGAAACCAGAAAGTAACTAAAGAAATGTAAAAAAAAAAAAAAAAAAAAAAAGTTAAATATAATATATCTTCCTATCTATTTATTAAGGTAAGGGGCATAAGGATTAAAATGATTTGATGTTGATTGAAAGAGTTTAGTTCCACTTTAGCAATGGGCCAAGATGTGCCAGACGTATTTAAGGAATAAAGCGTGAAAACCAAAGGCACATTCAGTGTTATACAAGGTGTGTCTAAAAAGTTTGGTGAATGGTTCGATATCTCAATGTCAATATGGGCCAGGAGTGTGCACATGCACATGGCTAGCCAAAGACACGTCAAGAAGCACCCCCTAGCATTCAGTACATGTGACCATCAGGGTAAACCCGCTGCAGGCAGACAAACGTAGTTAGTGTGAGAGGTAGGGTCACTGTGCAATGGAGCAATGAGTGAACATCAAGTTCTGCTCCAAATTTGGGAAAATGGCAGCGGAGAAGCATGAAATGTTTGGTGCAAGTGTATGAACAGAAGCTGCGAGCAGAAAATGTGTTTACAACTGGTTCAAGTACTTTCACGATGGAAAGTAAGCAACTAAGGAAGATCTGTTCAATGGTTTGTGCCGCACAAGCTGACAGGTGAACAGAAAGAAAAACAGATGGAAACCTCTGGAAATTTCATTACCATGTGTGACCAGGATCCATCCTTTCTGCAAACCATCATCACAGGGGATGAGACCTGGTGCTACCAGTTTAATCCGGAATCCAATTGAAGGAATGGCATTCACCATCTTCCCAGCAACCCAAAAAGAATTGCCTGCAAAATCCAAGGTCAAAACAATGTTGCTCACCTTCTTTGACAATGATGGCATCATCCATAAGGAATTTGTTCCTGCGTATTAAATTGTGAATGCCGCATTCTACAAGGAAGGTTTGAAACGGTTGCTACAACGCATCCGCCATGTTTAGCCAGAGTTGCATAGGAGTGGACAGTGGATGCTCCTGAACAATAACGCGCCTGCGCACTGTGTGATCCATGTGCACCAATTCTAGGCTCAGCGCGGCCTACTTGTTCTCGATCATCCACCATACTCCCCTGATCTAGTGCCAGGAAAGGTGTACGTTTTGGGACATGGCGGCAATCCAACTGGAGGTGTTCCAGTGGTTCTGCAATTGATTTTTAAAGAGGCCCTTGCTGACAGTTTCCAGAAGCTTTATGAATGTTGCCAAAAGTGTGTTGTGAAGGATAGGTACCTTCTGTTTTGTTTGTTTTCTGATACCATTCACTATACCTTTTAGACATACCTGCCTGTGAGTGAGAGGGACAGTGTGTCTTTATGTTTTTTTAAAACTTCCACTTTATAGCCCTGATAAAGAGAAACTTTTAGAACCCCTGAAATGCATTACTTCTTTGACGGATACTGGGGACAATAATTTACTGGACTTTTGTTTTGTGCTCTTCTTCTTCTATATCTGATATAGGAATAAAAACCTGACAGAGGACCCAATCCTTATCTACTTTATTCAGAATTAGAAAGATGTTTTGGCTGTAGTTCTACTTTACTATAAAAGTATTACAGAAAATCATGTTTCAGTGAATATAAATGGGCAATAACCAAAGCATTTGCATTTGTCATTAAAAGGTACCCTTGACCACCGACAGCAAAATTGCTCCACAAGTTAAACATAGTGTTTGCCAGTTTTTCACTTAGTACACATGTGTTACGCATACCAAAATACAGATTAGGTGATGGCAATAAATTTCATTTGTATAATAAATTCCAAGTCTATTTCTTGCACATTTTAAGAATCATTCAAGTTGCCTGTACGAAGCTGGCTCTAGTATTATATCTGGTGTTAAACATGTCATGCATGGATAAAAAGATTTTTTACATTTCACTTGGTTGCTAAAGAAGAGAATTACAGCATGCTTGACATTATTACAGTTTGTTTGATAAACAGCCTCCAAGTTATGTTGTGATATCTCTTACACAACTAATGTGTCACTTGCAGCTAAACCATTTGTGCTGGAACTCGATTAGAAAGAAAAGACACTTTGCTACCTTCCCTTAGTACCTATGGTGACAATCCACAGAGAGCCTTACATTCAAAACAAACAATGATAGCACTTCAGAAATGCATTAAAGTTTAAATCTTCACTTGTCTATTTAAAAATGCACGTTCCCTGTGTAATCTGATTATTACAAGATTTTAATTGGACTTTAAGCAAAACTTTGTATTTATTTGTTTTTTATTTTATTTTTTTATATTGCATCGTGCTGTGCACGTACAGATTTGTGAAAAAAATCTGCATGTTGCTGAACTTCACACCCTCACAGGTGTGCATTAGCGGCTTATTCTGCTGGACGTCATATGATGCCAAGTCAGGATAATACAAACACTTTCCGGCCACCATTCTGCTATATGGTGGGTGGGAAGTGGTTAACATAAATCATGTCATTTCTCCTGCGATCCCATTTAACATTACCCATATACAAGTTCTTTATTATCTCCTGTTATAGCTCTCAAGAAATCTCTTGATAGCAGCTGTGAAACTCTGTTTAACAATCTACTTACTTCCACTATCACATTTGCTTCATTTTGCCACTAGCTATAATTTGTGGCTCAGTTCGCAGAAAAGAAACAAAAGTCCCAGAAAATTGGGGTGGGGGATGATATCAACGTACCCAAAAATAAGTTTTCTGATCACAACAGAAGCTAATTAATACAACGTACACCCTGTGATACACAGTAAGATTATCGCAAACCATGATAAAAATCAGAAGAACTTATTGCTATTTTTGAGTAATTTATGACCAATCTGACTCCTCCATTAGTTATTGAGAGATATTTAGATACCAGCAAACAGACCATCTTTCAAAATGGTATAGAGTAGGACAGGTGAATTGATGAAGGGCAGTATTAAGTTTTGAATTACAAAAAGTTATATGTTTGTGATTGTTGAATTGGGGGTAAAGATCACTATAAATGAAGTAGCCTAGAGGGGACACTCATTCAGCACAGAGCACATATATACAAAGTATTACATTTTTCTTTACTCTGACATTTTCTAAAAGAAGAAAAATATACCAAGCATGATTCTGTGAGCAAGGTTAAATATAAAATATAAAATATATACTCTGGAAAGAGGTCAAGAGACTACATCCAATGAGTGCTTACTGCATGCCAAATCTCCCCCCAAAATCTCCTGCTGGCAGGCTCTTAGAAAAGACCAAAGAAATGCTGACATTGCTTTTTAATTTGTCTGATATATGGTATATTGAATTTGGTTGCTAGAATGGGAGCTATTCCTAGAGATTAATATCAATATTCCAGTAAACTTTCTATTATTTGTTACATTTGTAGTTTGAATTTTATGCTAGGTTCACAAAGCTTGCGTTAGTAATTGAAGTCTGTGGTCTGGATGGAGTCCAGACAGACAGGTCTGCAAATCGTATAGTCTGTTCTTTTCAATAATGAGCCAGAAAGATTATTTACCAATGCCCCACTAAGAAAGCCAATCAAGCAAAATAATCACTGCTATAGAGCCAGGATAGCTGATGGTTTAAGTATCTCATATTTAAGCTCTCTTCTGTCCAAAAACATCTCATTTTCAGGTTGAACGCTAGGCACAAAAGCCTTCATTTAAGTATATTCCTCGATAGCCATAAAGGATGTCTTTGCAAACCCAGATTTTACCATTTTTAAGTAGCAGTGACATCATTACTGTGCCTCAAATACTCTGTGCAGAGAGCAGATCTGTGGGAAGGGCCCAGTAGGCCCACCCACTACAGGTTGGTGGCAGAAAATAACATGGGGGAAGATAGAAGACCAGTCACCCTGCACAAGGCGTGGTCTTTATTTAAAAAAACTCCTTCGCACAGGCAAAGTACAGAAATAATTTTATGTTGGATTACTTCACAGGTGAAGATATGAAAGAAAAACACAAAGGACACCAAGATTCAAGTAAGAGATGTTTTTTGTATTTAGACAATTTTCTATGAGCCCAGATTTGGGATTTCATGTGCAGACAATTATATATTAAGTAGAAACTTCACTCCCTCCTGTTTTTTTTTTTTTTTTTTTTTTTTAAATACCATTTTACATTTTAAGTTTGGTTATATTCACAAAATATACACACATGCCTGGAAAATCCAGTGTTGGTCTGCTGGGACCTACAGCTGCATGCTGCACAGCCACCAACTTTGCTTCTGGTATCATTGGAGGCCTGCTCTCTCTTCCTGATGCAAACAGCCAGCCCCCTGATGATGGACGGCCAACACTGCCCTCCTCCCGCTGCTGTATGACAGATGATGCCATGACATGCATATCCCAGGCTTCAAGAGTTATGTGACATTATTTTCCACTAGGCAAAAATGAAGGTGGGGCAGACCAGAACAAGCCTAAAGTGATTGTAAGGAATATTTTTTATTTAAAAAAAAAATAACAAACATGTTATATTTACCTGCTCTGTGCAGTGGTTTTGCACAGAGTAGCCCCAATCCTCCTCATCCTGGGTCCCCCGCCAGTGCCCTTTGACTCTCACCCTTGCCAAGTGCCCCCATAGCATAGCGTAGCATAGAATGCATGAAGGTAAAAAAATGTTCAGCCTTCACAACCACCTTAATCATTCATTCAGAGAAGTCAACCAATTAAATGTTTAAATAGATGGCTGTTTCACCCTAAAGCTAATTTCCAAAACTAAAAACAATATAGTAAACTATATCCCATAGTTTTATTGCCATCTACAGGTGAATTCTAGTATTGCCAACTGACTATTCAGATGTAAGCATGCTCTGTTATGTTTCTGTAAAATACTGAGAATATAATGAAGTCCAGGTTAGACTTCATATTGTTCCCTCATCATCTCTGATTCCCTCATTTGTTGATAGTGTGGAAATGTACTTATTTCTCTCTGCAGGCTGTATAAATGTGCAATTATAGAATGCATACTAATGTACATTATTTTCTAAATGCACACCTACAGCATAATCCCACTGAAGTGTTCTGTAACTAATTAATACGGTTCTGCTAATTATCACACTCCCCGCAGTAGATAACTTACTGCTTCTGCTTGAAGTAGTATCCCATGCACAGTACATTTGGGATGCATATTCAAGTAGTTATTAAAAGGCAAAAACGATATTCACTGTATCTAAATGGTGCAATTATGGTAGCATTAAAAGCTCTGAATTTGCTTCCCATCAAAGTTCTTTGGCATTAAAGTTAGGGAGGATGAGTTCTGCTGTCTCCCATCAGCTGTTTTAAGCTGTCCGCAATGGAGGTTATTATTTAAAATACAATAAAAAAAAAATCACTAATACATTACTTGATTAATTTTGGTAATTTTCCTTTCATTACATTTTTATGTTATGATCTGCCACTCAGGCTGCTTAAAGTGTATGCACATACATTCCTAATGCTGCATGCCTGACCAATTTCAATGTTTCTTCCACTGAAGTGTAAAGAAACTGAAAGAATAAAGTATAACCATTTTCATTTTAGGGCAAAGCCTCCAAAATTGGCAGAAAATGTAATGAATAATGTAATTTATACTAAAACTCACAATTGAGTAAATTCAAGCAGAAAAATGTAGTGTAAACAGCAGTTTCTCATGTGGTGTGTGTCAATTTAAATGTCATTGTGCTTTCTTTAATATTTAAACTTTCCTTAAGGCCAGATAGTAAAACTCTTGCTATACTTCTTACCCATTGCAGCTCATACACAAGTCACAGTGTTGTTTATCTGCCCCCTCTCCCCTAGTCCATTCACTAAATGCTTTGGATTCTGTGAATGGTTCACAGAATAAAAAGTGTTCGGGGGTAGAGGATAGGTGGGCAAATGACAGTGTGGCTTTAGTGTATGAGAGCCTCAGCTCTCAGTCTCAGTGCCAGAAGTATAACTATACTATGCAGCCTCAATGAAAGTGTGAATATTAAAGAAAATACAATGATATTTAATGTGATATACATCTTGTGAGACTTCACAAGCTTGTGAGTGTTTGCAAGCACTTGTTGTGGACTGTGGCATGAGGGTTTGCTTCTCCTCAAACAGGTCAAAGGGAATGCAAAAGCAGCTTGAAACAGCTTAGAAGGATGTCAATTGCATGTCGGAGTAAAGTCAGAAGTACCTGTGAAAAACTTCAGTAGGATCTCAAATGCAAGCTGGATGTTCCTGAAAGCACTGTGCACTTGCCCATCTTAAAGTAGAATTGTGGCCAAGCTATGGAATTTAATCACTTCCAGTCCAAGCCAATTCTGAAATTCCTCTCCTACATGTAAAAATAATTTTTTGCACAAAAACTACTTAGAACCCCATGCATTATATATACCAGTGGTCCCCAACCTTTTTGGGACCGGCTGCGTGGAAGAAAATTGTGTCAAGGCCCAGTAAGGGGGAGGGGGGGAGTACGCACACGCGAGGGGGTAAGCAAATTTATCGGGCCAATAGCTGGTGTTCTGCTGTTGTTACATCTATCATCATGGTACCATGGTTGGTATGGTGTCAGAATGAATGAAGCGCATTATTTCTTATATTACATTATA
Source organism: Aquarana catesbeiana (assembly GCF_042186555.1). Lineage (NCBI taxonomy): Eukaryota > Metazoa > Chordata > Amphibia > Anura > Ranidae > Aquarana > Aquarana catesbeiana. The sequence continues at coordinate 168,855,274 of NC_133327.1, read as the reverse complement.
ATATAAATGAAATAATTCAACTCACCATAATGCAGAATCAGTGGGAACCCTGAGTGTGTCACTTTCCACGTCACCTGCCACCAGATGAGGAATGCCACTTGCCTGCCACCAGTTGAGGAATGCCACTTGCCATGCTTGCCTGCCACCAGTTGAGGAATGCCACTTGCCACGTCACCTGCCTGTGCCACCAGATGAGGAATGCCACTTGGCACGTCACCTGCCTGCGCCACCAGATGAGGAATGCCACTTGCCGCTCTGCCTGCCACCAGATGAGGAATGCCACTTGCCTGCCACCAGTTGAGGAATGACACTTGCCACGTCACCTGCCTGTGCCACCAGATGAGGATTGCCGCTTGCCACGCTGCCTGCCACCAAATGAGGAATGCCACTGGCCACGCTTACCTGCCACCGGTTGAGGAATGCCACTTGCCACGTCACCTGCCTGTGCCACCAGATGAGGAATGCCATTTGCCACGCTGCCTGCCACCAAATGAGGAATGCCACTTGCCACATCACCTGCCTATGCCACCAGATGAGGAATGCCACTTGCCACGCTGCCTGCCACCAAATGAGGAATGCCACTTGCCACATCACCTGCCTGTGCCACCAGATGAGGAATGCCACTTGCCATGTCACCTGCTTGTGCCACCAGATGAGGAATGCCACTTGCCACATCACCTGCCAGGGCCACCAGATGAGGATTTTCACTGCATTGGTGACACTGGTTCAGTGATTGTTCTTGAGTGAGGGCAGGAAAGCAGAGATGCGTGGCAGGGGTGAGAGATGATGTCATCCCTCTGCTCCCCGCCGCACCTCCGACATTCTGTATGCTGTGAGGGCGGAAGAGCGGTGATGCTAGGTGGGCGGAGAGAGATATCATCTCTGTTTGCCAGCCCGATTCTCTCATTCGCCGCCTGCTTTCCTCTCTGATCCACCAGTGCCTTAAAATGTCATGCCGCCTGCCGCGGCCCGGCTGCACAGACGCTACGGCGCCGGTGGTGGGCCACGGCCCGGGGGTTGACGACCTCTGATATATACAGTATCTTATAAAAGTGAGTACACCCCTCACATTTTTGTAAATAGTCTGAGCATTGATAGGCTGACCCCCCCCATGCCTTCAACCTCTGCAGCAATGCTGACAGCACTCATAAGTCTATTTCCCAAAGACAACCTCTGGATATGATGCTGAGCACATGCACTCAACTTCTTTGGTCGACCATGGCGAGGCCTGTTCTGAGTAGAGCCTGTCCTGTTAAAATGCTGTATGGTCTTGACCACCGTGCTGCAGCTCAGTTTCAGGATCTTGGCAATCTTCTTATAGCCTAGGCCATCTTTATGTAGAGCAACAATTCTTTTTTTCAGATACTCAGAGTGTTCTTTGCCATGAGGTGCCATGTTGAACTTCCAGTGACCAGTATGAGAGAGTGAGAGCGATAACACCAAATTTAATACACTCCCCATTCACACCTGAGACCTTGCAATACTAACAAGTCACATAACACCGGGGAGGGAAAATGGCTAATTGGGCCAAATTTGGACATTTTCACTTATGGTGTACTCAATTTTGATGCCAGACATAAATTCCTGTGTGTTGAGTTATTTTGAGGGAACATCAAATTTACACTGTTATACAAGCTGTACACTGACTATTTTACATTGTAGCTAAGTATAATTTCTTCAATGTTGTCATATGAAAAGGTATAATAAAATATATTCACAAATGTGAGGGGTGTCCTCACTTTTGTGAGATACTGTGTATATTGTGACGTTATGAAATGCAAGGTGATTGACGGACGTTATGTTTCACCTCGCATGCGTTCATTTACAGGAAACTAAGACGGAATGCGGTCCAGATTTTACCAGCCACCTTAGCAGGGTTGGTTCCGCACTAGATTTTCCGTGTCTACCAACAGGTGGTAATAAATAAAGCAGGACTAGAGCAAAGAGTTGCTCTTGGCCTGGGACTCAGGAAGCCAAAAACCTGAGAGAGCTGCTTTGTGAGAGAAAGAAAAGCTTTGCATAATCTTTGTTTTGTGGGTGACTGGGAGAAGTCCTTTACCCCTGAGTTAGGATTCGGATATGTTCAGTTAGTGCCTGGATGGCAAGGGTTTATTTTCTGCTTTGTTTTATTTTCCATGCAACCTTTTAAATGAAACTGACTGCCAGTCAGCTTTTAAGAAAGACCTGCTGTTTGGACTTCCTTTTTCCCAGGGAAGGTGATCCCCACTTGAGTTAACCCCTGAGAATATATATTTACGCAGAGGCCTTATAGAATGAAATGGTGGCTGTTGCATATTTTTATGTCACATGATATTTGCACAGCAGTTTTACAGACACAAATTGTTTAGAAAATATACACTTTGGTACATTTTAATGCACAAAAACATAATATAATACCTAACTGTTTGGTAAAATATAAAAGATGATGTTACACCAATTAAAAAGAGGCCAAACATGTCACACTTTAATATTGCATCCCACTGTGGAATGGTGCCACACTACAGTACCTAAAAATCTCCATAGGAAATGCTTTAAAAGCCTTTACAGGTTACCAGTTTAGAGTTACATAGGAGGCCTGGCACAAAAATTATTTCCTTGGTTTTACGTTTGCGGCAATACATCACATGCGTGGTGCGATCATCGTTTAAATACGTATGCTATACCTACACGTGTGTTCGCCTGCACATGAGTATAAGGGAATGGGTGCGCCTTAAGTTTTATTTTTTATTATTATTCATTTTATTTATTTTTAAAACCGTATCTTTATTATTATTTTTTTATCTCTTTTATTGCTATCACAAGGGATAAACAACATCCCTTGTGATAGCATGGGCCATGATAGGTCCTCTATATGGAGAGATCGTGGGTCTGTTAGACCCTATATCTCTCCCCTGCCTTCCAAATCATCTGATCAAACCACAATATCAATTTTGATCAGATGCTTGTTTATGCCGGTAATGGCTTGTTTACATGAGACCAAAACCGGAAGTGATAATCTTTGTCACTTCCGGTTTCTGACATTAAACAATTAGAAGAACAACATCAGTTCCTCTCAATGTGTCCCAAGAACTGGATGCTGCTGGTGGCATCCCTACCAGTCTTCCCGACTGCACGGGAGAGCCTGGTAAAGGCTTCAGCGAGAGGACTGTGGAACCCCCTTCTGCCACCTGTAAAAGTAATCTAGTGGTTCTGTACTTTGTACTTTGTAGGGAAAATCACCGGCAGAAGAAAATGGTATCGCGATCATTGCTGCAGATTCAGCAATGACTGAGATATCACCCTTCCTGTCCGAGGCTGTATATACTATATACAGTATGTACAGTGGACAGGCAAAAGTTAAATATTTACATATTCTAAGCAGGAAGTAAATGCACTTTAAAATAAACATTATCTTTACTACTGTAGGTACAGATGTGTAGAGTTGATACATCCTCTGCTGAGTTATTGAACTGAACTTAGGCCTCTTTCAGACGAACGATCCATTCAGGTCCACCTGTCAGTTTTTTAGGCGGACCTGAATGGACCCTCCATAGACCTCTATGGAGCGTCGGATGTCAGCGGTGACATGTCCGCTGACATCCGACCTTCTCCGATCCGAAAAAGTGTAACGGAAGAAAAACCTACTTTTCCATCTGTTTTCGGATCAGATCGGGTGACGACGGACTCTACGGTCCGTCGTCATCCGATCCCCCATAGGGGAGAGCGGCACTGTGACAGGTCCATCGCTGCACAGTGTGCAGCGACAGACCTGTCATCAGCCTGCTCAGCAGGGATCCACGGAGCGATCCCCACTGAGCAAGCAGATGTTCACGGGGCGGATCATCTTGGATCCACTCCGTGTGAAAGGAGCCTAAGCTCCAAGTAAAGCTGTTCCTACTGTGGGACACAAGAGCTAAGGGGCAATGGAATACACACTTGCACTGGTCTCTATTCCATAATCTTTTTACAGGGAAACACAAGAACTTTATTTTTGTGCAAGCTACTTCAGCCTGCATCCATCCAAGCACTGTCACTAAGCTACTGCTCTTATGCAACTGTCAACTGCTGCTACATTTTTAAGCTTTTCACTCTTGTTCCAAGGTTCTATAAAAAATAAAAAAATACACATAAGAACTAGATACCGGTAATCAAGTACTTTTTTCCTAAGGCAGGAAAGACAGATCTGAGTTGAGGGTCCTACTTGCATTACACAAGATGCACCAAAGTAGGGACACTGCCTGAAAAATGTATCAGGGAAGTCCCATTCTACCTTTTAGTGAAGGCTCAGTATTCTAGTTTATATACTTGCAAAGGGTATTAGTAGCTAGAAAAAGGAGAGAAAATACTTAGCTGAGTATGCATTGGGCCACATATAGGAAATACTAGTAGTAAACCGGAAGTTTTAGATTGGTTGGAAAGAAAAAAATATAAATTCTAGCAACAAAGAAATATTAAAACAAACCCTTACAAACTATTTCCTTAACACGGTATAATCAAGAAAAAAGTATGATAGGAAGCATGAGATCAGCAATTATAAAATTAACAAGACATATTTAAAATGTTCACCATAGTTAGGTGGTAAAAGGGCATAGCAGCAAGCCTCCAGAATGTAACATTTATACAGACTTGACTCGTATTTGTAATGAAGCACATGCAAAATCTATGGGTGAGTTGTACAAAAAATCCCTAGTCAGATAGGTGAACAGATGCATAAATGCTAAAAACCTGGGTCAGATACAAAACCTTACAGAGTAAATATATATTTAACACACTACACAATGTAGTTTAAAAAAACAAAAAAAAACAAAAAAAAAAACAAACAATGTTTAAAGCATCAAACAGCACATTGCTTTCAACAACCCAACCTCTTTCTGCTATAGAAGAATTAGGTCACATCTTGATATACAAGAACTGTATATTGCATTAAACAGAACTGATCAAAGGTTACAATTCATTCACTATTCAATCAGACTTTCATGCCAAATATCAAATTATTTATGTTAACAACTAAGGAAGTGGGTAATCAACATCTTGATACCATATACTGTATATATACTGTATGTTTAAGCTATGCTATCCCATGTCTTAATTCACTGTTCTCACTCAGCAGGACGGTAATTGAAGAGAGATGAAATGCCTTTAGGCAAAATAACCAATTTTCCAAAATCACAGATTACATTAATAATGGTGTAAATTCTCTAGATTGTAAGTGCCCAAAAGATCAGCTCCACTTAGCAAACATTTCTGTAAATGTGCTCAAGTAGGCCCAATCAAAATAGCTTGAAGTGCTTGTAATATACAACATTCATCCACCATACTATTTTTTTTTCAAAAATTATTTATTGATAGAAGAAATGAAGTGATGTACAATAACATGAAAGGTAATGATTACTATCATTTGACATCAATGTTTAAGGAGGGGTATACAGTACCTGGTACTAAACCAACCTAAGTAGTACTGTAGCTAGTTGTACATATAAGTAAAAGAAGGAAAGCAGGGAAAGATGGGGGGTAAGGGGCAAGCAGTAATGGGGGGGGGGGCGGCAAGGAGTAGAGTAGCAAGTTAGTACTTAGAAGTGTTAAGTTATATCATATAGCAAGCATTTTTCAATAGTCAAAAATCCATACTCTAACCCAGAAGGCTATGTTTAGTCCCGGAGGGAGGGGACAGGTGTGTAGAGCCTCTTTGGGTCAGGGCAGCTAGTAAGAGGTGGTATTTAGGTGGTGAGTCAAGAGCTAAATGAGGCTCTGGGGTCTGATAGCCAAAATTGCCAGTTTTTGTAGAATTTATCCAGTGTCAGGTGTGCTTTGGCAAATAGGAATTCCATTGATAGGTGATCATTGGGTATATCAATGGTGTTGCGAATTTTAGATGCATCAGCCTGTTTCCAGAAATGGGCAATAGATAGTCGGGCAGCAATTAATATGTGAGTAATGATAGGGTGATATTTTAGGGGTCAGTGTGAGAGGCCAAGACTAAAGAGAGCCAGCTGGGGGGTTAAGGTATATTGGGAGTTAGTGATGTCCTGAATAAGGGCGGTCATGCTTGCCCAAAATATAGTGATAGGTGGGCATTCCCACCAGATATGCAGCATATGTCCATCTTGGTCGCAGTTTCTCCAACATTTGCTGGACTGAGATGGGAACATCCAAGCTAGTTTTACTGGGGTGTAGTACCAATTATATAGTATTTTCATCAGTGTTACCTAGTGGGAAATGTTCTTGGAATAGATTGTAGAGGTACGGATTGCTTGGTACCAAGTGTGGGGATGTATCCGAATTTGTAGTATGGATTCCCAGTGAGCTAAAGTTGGCTAGTGCGCCTCCTGTGTAGGCTTTAGTAGTAACCCATAAAGGTGGGATATTCCATGAACTTTGTCTTTGGGTCGAATGAAGAAACGCAAAAACGTCCCTGGTGAGGGTGTTGTGTGAAGTCGGGATGGTTGTGAGGATATGGCGGAGTCTTAAATATAGATAAAATTCTCTATTAGGGATATTAAAGCGGTCCTTGAGCTGGTTGAAGGGCAAAACCAAGGAGATGGGTTTGCTGAAATAGATCACCAATCTTTTGGAGACCTCGTGTGGCCCATTGTTGTAGGGGTAAATATGGGGATAGAAGAGACAAGGCTAATATTGGAAGTTGTTGTAGCGCTTGAATGTGTAACCCAGCCGATGCTTGAAGAATTGATTTCCATGTGGTTATTGTAGCATTAACTGTTGGAAGGTGAAAACGAGGCTGGTGATATCCCATCCATACGGCAGCTAGAATCGATGAAGGGTTTTGGGTTAGAGCACCAGTTTCAATCTGGGTCCAAGGTTGCAAAGAGTCCATATTCCATAGTTTTTTTAGTTTGATCCAGTATAATTGCCTTGTAGTAAATCCTAAGGTCAGAAACTCCAAGACCCACATAGGCCCTGGGAGTAAAAAGGATTTGATCCGTGGTTTGCGCGAAGCCCAGATAAAGTGATTAATGATCTTTTGAAGTACGACAATATCTGTTTGTAGAATTGGTATTGGCAAAGTCCTGGAAAAGTATAAGATGTGAGGCAGTAGAAACATCTTGGCTAGGACTATACGCCCTGCCCAAGAGGCATTGACTGAGAGGTGTTTTGGCTGTATCCTGCAGTTTTTGACCCAGCAGAGTAATATTAGTACGTAGAAGCATAGCAGAAGGGGAGGTTAGCTGAATATCTAAGTAGTTCATGGATGAGTTGGGGACCCAGGAAAAGGGAGAGGTGGTTGTAATCACTGTCCTGAGTCATGGGGACAAGGAGACGCCCAGCATAGCCCATTTAGAGTGATTCAGCTTGTACATGGATACCTGACTAAATCGCTGTAGTAGATCACAGAGCGGGGGCAGAGATTTCAGTGGATCTGTGAGCCAGATGATTATGTCATCGGCATAAAGGACAATCTTGTGGAAGGTTTGGTCAACTGATAAGCCGGCTATGTCGGGGTGTGATCTTATGGCTTGTGATAGTGGTTCACCTACTAGAGCAAATATTAGGGGGGGATTAGGGGCAACCTTGACTGCTCCCATGTGTAATAGGGAAGAGAGTAGACATCATGCCAAATTTTTGGAAGCCTGAGTCCAGATATAGCCAATTGACCCTATCGAACGCCTTCTCTGCATCTAAAGAAATCAACAGAGAAGGCGTGCGGTGATGCTCTGCCCAGTGAATAATATCTATAAATCTGCAAGGGCCATCTGAGGCCTGCCTTAAAGGAAGGAAACCTACTTGATCCAGATGGATGAGTTTATGAATATAGGTTGCTAAGCGGGAGATATTGGGCAATAGTTAGCAGGGTCATGGAAGGGTTTACCTGATTTATGGATGGTGGTTATCACAGCTTCAAGGGATTCTGACAGTATCTCTCCAGTGGATAGAAATCTGTTAAAGAAGTTACATAGGTGGGGTACTAATTGATCAGCATATGTTTTGTAGTATGCGTTTACAAAGCCGTCTGGTCCCAGGGCTTTGTGAGGTGGTAGCTCTTTAATGGCTTTGAGAACCTTTTGAGTGGAGAATGGTTGGGATAGAGAAGCAAGCTGAGATGTAGAAATTGATGGAAGTTGGAGGGGTTCAAGGAATTTTTGTATCATCTGCAGAGTGGGGTTGGGCTTGGATGGGGAGAGTGACAAATTATATAGTTTAGAATAGAAGGAGCTGAATCTGTTAGCTATGTCTTTTGGGTTTGTTAATTTATGTCCCTGCTCGTTGAGAAGGAATGGGATTCTTGATTGTGCGGCTCTACATTTATACTGCTGGGCTAGTAATTTCCCAGCTTTATTTCCCTGAGAGTACCAGGTCAAACGCAACCGCCTAAGGTAAAAGTCATGTTTCTTCCTCAAGTTAGAGCTGAGGTCTTTCCTCAGTTTACTGAATTCCTTTGAGATAGATTGGGAGGGGTTTTGTTTATTTGGGTATTCGAGCGCATGAATGTGATTGAGCAGGGTATTAGTAATAGAGTTTCTCTTGTTCTTTTCCTGAGCGCCCAACTTCAATAAAGTTTCCTGTATGACGGATTTGTGGGTGTTCCAAAGTACAGTAGGGTTACTTACGGTGCCAGTGTTAAAGGTAAAGTATATCTCTGAAAAACAAGCGCGCAACCATTAATTAATTAGTGAAGATGATTAAACACAACCATACAAACTCATATAAAGATACAGTGGGGATGGAAAGTATTCAGACCCCCTTAAATTTGTACTCATTGTTATATTGCAACCATTTTCTAAAATCATTTAAGTTCATTTTTTCCTCATTAATGTACACACAGCACCCCATATTGACAGAAAAACACAGAATTGTTGACATTTTTGCAGATTTATTAAAAAAGAAAAACTGAAATATCACATGGTCCTAAGTATTCAGACCCTTTGCTGTGACACTCATATATTTAACTCAGGTGCTGTTCATTTCTTCTGATCACCCTTGAGATGGTTCTACACCTTCATTTGAGTCCAGCTGTGTTTGATTATACTGATTGGACTTGATTAGGAAAGCCACACGCCTGTCTATATAAGACCTTACAGCTCACAGTGCATGTCAGAGCAAATGAGAATCATGAGGTCAAAGGAACTGCCTGAAGAGCTCAGAGACAGAATTGTGGCAAGGCACAGATCTGGACAAGGTTACAAAAAAATTTCTCCTGCACAGTGGCCTCCATAATCCTTAAATGGAAAATGTTTGGGACAACCAGAACCCTTCCTAGAGCTGACCGTCCGGCCAAACTGAGCTATCGGGGGAGAAGAGCCTTGGTGAGAGAGGTAAAGAAGAACCCAAAGATCACTGTGGCTGAGCTCCAGAGATGCAGTCGGGAGATGGGAGAAAGTTGTAGAAAGTCAACCATCACTGCAGCCCTCCACCAGTTGGGGTTTTATGGCAGAGTGGCCTGACGGAAGCCTCTCCTCAGTGCAAGAGACATGAAAGCCCGCATGGAGTTTGCTAAAAAACACCTGAAGGACTCCAAGATGGTGAGAAATAATATTCTCTGGTCTGATGAGACCAAGATAGAACTTTTTGACCTTAATTCTAAGAGATATGTGTGGAGAAAACCAGGCACTACTCATCACCTGTCCAATACAGTCCCAACAGTGAAGCATGGTGGTGGCAGAATCATGCTGTGGGGGTGTTTTTCAGCTGCAGGGACAGGACGACTGGTTGCAATCAAGGGAAAGATGAATGTGGCCAAGTACAGGGATATTCTGGACGAAAACCTTCTCCAGAGTGCTCAGGACCTCAGACTGGGCCAAAGGTTTACCTTCCAACAAGACATTGACCCACACAGCTAAAATAACGAAGGAGTGGCTTCACAACAACTCCGTGACTGTTCTTGAATGGTCCAGCCAGAGCCCTGACTTAAACCCAATTGAGCATCTCTGGAGAGACCTAAAAATGGCTGTCCACCAACGTTTACCATCCAGCCTGACAGAACTGGAGAGGATCTGCAAGGAGGAATGGCAGAGGATCCCCAAATCCAGGCGTGAAAAACTTGTTGCATCTTTCCAAAAAAGACCAAATAGCTGGATAAAACATGATCAGGTCCAACTGATCTGGTAAGCGACAGTAATATCACAAGTTTTTGGGCTGCAAGAACATCTCATTCCCATCTCTTCTGATTACTGAGTTTCTCCATACTCACATTGCCATTTTTATGGACTTTGCTTATAGATTTTTGATCACTTAGATACACTCACCTTAATGGATTTTGTATATATCAGAGTACTTTGGCTTTAGGTCCTTGTAACAGGTTGATAGTGCACACCACTGTTCACACGGGCGTTTTTTGGTAGCATTTTTTGGTAGCATTTTTTTTACTTTATTATATCACTTTTGCACACTACTATATATATCTTTATATGAGTTGTATGGTTGTGTTTACTCATCTTCACTTATTAATTAATGGTTGCACGCTTGTTTTTGAGCTTTTTTGTATTTAGGCTTACACAAGTAGCTGCACTTTTTTCACTTAGCGCAGAAATTTCCTTTATAGCTTAAAGGTAAATTAGGAGGAAATTTTGGATCGAATCTGTTCTTCAAGTTTCCGCAGCACCTAAGTTTGAAAAGTTCATACGCCACATAGTATGTCTGGGCATAAAGGGAGAGACAGAAATGGTGATAGATATTGGATCATGGTCCAACCATGTGATAATTCCAATTGTTTTTGCAGTAGGGCTTTGGATGTCAAGAACAGGTCAATCCTTGAATACAATCTTTGGGTGTTTGCGTAGAAAGAGTAGTCCCTCTCAGTACCGTGTCGACATCTCCAAGAGTCATAAAGATCCTCAAGGGAAAGCAGTGAGGATAGAGCTGTGGACTTCCTACGTTTTGTATTAGATGAATCTATCTGGGGATCTATAACTTCGTTAAAGTCACCAAAAAGTATAATTTGGTCTCTAGGGTGGTGTTGGATTTTTTGCAAAATGGTCTTGTAAAAGGATTTCTGGTGGGTGTTGGGGGCATAAATATTCACAATGATAAGAGGGTAATTATTGAAGGTGGCTGATAGAATCAAGTATCTAGCCAAGGGGTCCTGATCTATATGAGTGAGAGTAAAGGATATTGAGGATCCTGCGTTTCCTGTACACAAAGGATGTCTGCCTTCTGGGAGATGGCCTCTCTCCAGAGAAGTAAGCGTTTGAAGGGGCTGTTGAGGCCCTTTAGGGAGATGATTGTGAGCGTATAGGTGATGTAGTGGTACTGAGGTAGGCAAGCTCTGACTCTTAAAGTGGTTGTATACCCTTATTTTTATAAGGCTTACCTGTAAAATTAACATCTCCTAAAGTTGTACGGTTTAGGAGATATTCAGTTTGCATGCAGCCGCTGACGTCAGCGGTACATGCACTGTGAATGCCCGGCTGAAGGTCCGCTGTAGGACCTTGCCAGGAAGAAGACTCCCATGCGCATGCATGGGAGTGATGTAATTGTGGCTCCGGCCACTCACAGCGCCAGGAACTTCGAACCCGGAAGAAATGCTGAGGGCAAAATGTCAGCTCCCTCGACGTGAACCAGGCTACGATACGGGAACCTCATTCTAAGGTAAGTATTTCATAATGAGCTAGTATGCGGTGCATACTTGCTCATTATGCCTGTGCCTTACAGGGGTTTTTTTTTTCTTTTTTTTTTACATGTGCGGGTATACAACTGCTTTAAGGAGAAAGCAGAGGTTGAGGATAGGAGCAAAGCTATTGCAAAGACAATGCTATACACAAAGTAAATATGGGCAGAGCGAGACTCTCTATGTCGTAGAGGTCTCAACCTGAGCATACAACAATCAGAGCTGATTGCAATAATAACTCAGAAAAACAAACTAGGTATTAGTATATGTGTGTGTGTATATATATATATATATATACACATACACACACACACAGCAACTTTATATAGTTAAACAAAAAAACAGCAAGTGAAGCATGGAAGGGAAATCGTAAAGCCTTCCACTCCTCCACTATTAAATCAAACGGTTAACAAAGGTAGTATCCAGCCTTAGGTATGTATATCCATGGCAGGGAGTGATGGATACATGGGCATACTATAGTTATGGCGGAGCTTGTGAATCCCAAGGATTGGTGATTCTAGATGATGGTCCCGCGCTGGGGGTGGGCGGAGGTGCCTTAGGAGTCAACATGGTAAGCTGTTTATTGCGGTAGGTTACTAGTAGCTTTGTGGGATAGCCCCATTGGTAGATGATTTTATGCTCATACAATACTGAGGTGACCGGAGAAAAGACATTACATGCTTGGGAGGTACCAGCAGTTATATTTTGGTAAAGGGTTTCTGTAGAGAGCGCAGGGATCTTGCTGCATGCATTATGTCATCTTTGACATGAAAGAAGTGTTTTCTTGCTAGAATATCCCTGGGGAAGCTGGCAAGTGTTGCAGTTTATGGATCCTATGCACGCGGTCAATAAGCATGTCATTCATTGTTAGCCCTGGACTAAGTTTCCAAAAAAGCTGGTGTAGATATGGTACTATTTCAGGGGTGGCAAAGGATTCGGGGACCCCCTAAATTTTAGAATTGTTCCGTCGTGAACGATCTTCAAGGTCTGCGATTTTTAAGTGGAGCATGTGGATAGTATTGGCTTGGTTATCCTGTATGTCCACAATAGCATTATGAGCTTTAGTAGCTTCAGATAAATGCTGCTTAATATGATCAGTATGTTCTTCTACAGAGCTAACACTGCCTTGTAATTGATTAATGGATATTTTTAATTCCCTGTGAAGATCAGACTGTAGAGACAATGGCATGGCTTTAATGGAGTGTTTCGATGCAGGATTATCAGTAGTAGGGTATGCTGAAAGGGAGTGTATAGGTGGTATATCTGTTGTGGGACTACAGGTCCCGGCGCTATATTGTCTCTTCACAAGGGGCTGTTTGTCAGGGAGGTGAGCGGGAGAGTCAGCCAGTCTCTTACCTTTATGCCCTGGAGAGGTGGTGTGCACAGGGAGGTGATCCGCCGCAATCTTCATGTCAGAGGAAGCAACAGCATCTGCATTCTTCTGTTCTGGCAGCCGAACTGGGTCTCCTTGCTCCCGGCTGGCGCCATATTGGTTTCCCTGCTGTGTGGGCTGCATATAAAAATCCAAGAGCCTGCTGGATCTCTTATTGTGCAGTTTCTTTTGGGACATAGTCCAGGGGTGCCCAGAGTATAGCCCTTTGTTCTGGAGGGTGGATGCTGGGTAGGAGGAAGCTGGTAATGCTTGTCTGTTCCATGGAGGAGCGGAGCTGAGGATTCAGGCAGCCAACTTCAGCAGCAGCCAGGCTATGCCCCCCCACTATACTATTTTATCTGGTGTATACAGTATATACCGTATTTATCGGCGTATAACACGCCCCCCAAGTTTAGGAGGGAATTTTAATGAAAAAAACTTTTTAAGGAAAAAAACTTACATTTAAATGCCCATCAATGCAGCCTTATCAGTGTCCATCTGTAGCCTTGTAGTGTCATTTGCAGCCTTGTCAGTGTCATTTGCAGCCTTGTCAGTGTCATTTGCAGCCTTGTCAGTGTCATCTGCAGCCTTGTAGTGTCATCTGCAGCCTTGTAGTGTCATCTGCAGCCTTGTAGTGTCATTTGCAGCCTTGTAGTATCATTTGCAGCCTTGCCCAGTGACACTGCAGACTTGTCAGTGTAACTGCAGTTTTTAAATATGGCGCCGCCGAGATACACAAAGCCGGTCCTGTGTATCTCGGCGGCTCTCGGCCGCTTTCGGCTCCTCTCGTAATCCTGTGGGCGGAGCCGAGCACCGCCGATATACATACATAGCCGAGTGTACTCAGCTATGTTTGGCTAGCTCCACTCACAGTCACGCCCAGTCCCTGTGTTATGTCCATCATGGGACTGAGCGTGACCATGAGCGGAGCTAGCCGAACCTAGCCGAGTACACTCGGCTATGTATGTATGTCACGCACCCGCAATTTTCCCCTGATTTTAAAGGGAAAAAGTGCATGTTATACGCCGATAAATAGGGTAGTTATAACATTACATATTTAAAGTGTATCTTAAGACCAAACATTTTTGTTTCGAATGGAGTGGTAAGGAGGTATTAACTCTTTTGATTTACCTTGGTAGATATAGTCACTAGGATTGAAAGTGAAAGCAAATCCAAAAAATCTGAGTTGCCACTTAAACAAAAATAGAATTGAAATCTTCCGATGGGGTCACTTGTGGTGACAACAGTCTAAAAGGGTATTTCCCCAACTTTATAGAGAATTCCTTTGACTTCCTGATGTGCCTAGCGTGCAGGAAGTAGAGGAAAATGTCACCAAAGGGACACAGATGGTATAAAATAAAATTACCAGGGGGTTCAACTCTTCAATTCTCTAGTCAATTACTAAAAATGTTGGCTTTAGATTTAGTTTAAAGGAAATCTTTATGGGGAATCTCACTCATACTGTAAATAGCAGTTGCCCGGCTGTCTCTGGTTTCAATATTATGAATCACTGATTAAAACAGGGTATATCATTAGCTGTTAAAAAAAACATATATTTTTAACAACATACTAGACACAAAAATAAAATGGCCAAAGATTGGGCCAAAGATTGGAAGACAGTTGCTAAATGTTCACTCAATGTTATTTCATTCATCCAGCGGTGGAGTCGAGCGGTGGAGAGACTTGAGTGGATTTTATGACGTCCACCTTCTATAATTGATGCATGTAGAGTTGCCCTGAAGAAGCAGAGTTGTAGCTCTGCAAAACACGTCGGCTCACTCCATGCACCAGTACTCTTCAAGCTTTTTATTGGTTATAAGTATCATTGTTGGCAACATGCCATATGTTGTTTACAGATTCACCTTTTAATCTGTTATGATGTTTTTTTTATGAAATTTGTATAAATAAATAAATTGTATAAATAAAATGATATTCTGTATTCTGTTTTGCTGTGCTTACCTCAGTGACAACGTCACATCCTTTAAAGTCCTCTTGTACCATGTTATGTATCTATATACCCATGAAAAATACCTCTGTCTAGATCAGTGTTCTCCAAACTGCATTCTGCAGGCCAAATATAGCCCTTTGCTTGCATTTTGTCAGGGCTGTGCTCAGCTCTTCCTTCTCAGAGCTGGCCACTCAACTGTCCGCTAATTGCCAGCTCTTATCTCTCCACAGTTACTCAGCTGTTGATGATATCTGCTCGTCAGTCCTGCCTACTTAAGCCATTCAGCCCAGTGGATCTCTGCCTTCGCCTTGGTCAACATCACAGAGACTATCTCCTGCATTTCTTTTTAAAGACTTGCTTTGTTGACATCCCTTCTGGCTCCTGATCCTGCTTGCTGTTCCACTACATTCATCCCTGACTTCTGGCCTGGCTGACTATCCTTTCCGATTACTGAACTTTGACTATGTTTTGACTACGTTTGTTCTTTTTACTTTTATTACTAAACAAGTGTGATTTAACTGTACTTCTGTCTCAGTCTGATTTTATGGTTTCTGACAGTAGGTGAAGGCCATGAATTCAGAAGATGCAGTCAATCCATTTGTTGGTCATATTCTTTCCAGATTGGATGAACTGCATCACCACATGGATCAGTTTGCCATGGCGTTACAAACGCTCACATGATGAGTCGCACGGCTTACCTGGAATCTCCCACTGCGGCTGCCCCGGTACAACATATGTTGCAGGCCATCCCTGCTGCTGCTCCAGTCTCTGTGCAGGCGCCCGCCTCGAGTATTACCTCTATAAGAGGTATGTCTGGTTCCGCTCCGGTTCCCCAGCGATTTGGGGGTGATCCAGTCCAATGCAGAGGATTTCTCAACCAGGTTGAGATATACTTTGAGATGCTGCCCCAGGCATTTCCCACGGACAGAAGCAAAGTAAGTTTCATGATATCTTTGCTTTCTGAGAGAGCCTTGGCCTGGACATACCCTCTATGGGAGACGCAAAAACCTGTTGTCTTGCACTACCCTGAGTTTGTGGCTTTGTTTAAAAGGGTATTTGACATTACCACATGCTCCGCTTCTGCTGCCAAGTGCCTCATGTCCATCGAACAGAGTACGAGAACTGTTGCCGACTATGCCATTGATTTCCATACTCTGGCAGCAGAAGTTGTGTGGAACAATGAGGCCCTCATGGCTGCTTTTTCTCATGGTCTCTCAGATACCATCATGGATGAGATAGCAGCCAGAGAGATACCCACTGAGCTGGAGAAGTTGATCACATTTGCCATCCTCATTGACTCCAGGCTCTCTTTTAAGGAGCGCTTGCAGAAGCCTCCTATACATTTGTCTCCGAGCTTTGCAGTCCCACCCGTGCCTCCCTCACCTCCCATGCCTCCTGGTAAGTCGGTCAGTGAAAGTGAACCCATGCACTTGGTTTTCATGCGTCTCTCTGCGGATGATCGAACCTTTAGGAGGAGGGACAGATTGTGCCTTTATTGTGGCCAGGCAGGTCACTTTTTGAAGTCTTGTCCTACCCGTTCAGGGAACGCCCAAACCTTGATGTCCTATCATGGACAGACCTTAGGTGGCGTTGTTTCATTCCCAGTTATCCAGAAGGATAAGCCCCTGGTTCTGGTCACCCTTTCTTGGGCTGAGTCGTACGTCAAGATACAAGCTCTAATCCACTCTGGGGTTGCAGGCCTGTTCTTTGATGCTGCCTTTGTATCGAACCACTCAATTCCGCTGCTGATGCATGACACTCCACTTGCCACTGAGGCTCTTGATGGGAGACCTCTACAGCCTGCCCAATTGACTCATGAGACGGTTCCTTTGTCCATGGCCGTAGGAGCTCTTCACCATGAGATAATGCCAAGTTATTTCCTCATCTAAGTTTCCGCTGGTTATTGGTTATCCTTGGTTACAGAGGCACAACCCCTCTTTTGATTGGCTTAGTGCAGAGGTTCTCTCCTGGGTCACCAGAATGCAGTGAGACATGCTTCCAGAAGGTAGCCAAGGTCCTGTGCACCTCTTCACTCTCCTCCCTGCCGGAGGAGAACCGTGATTTTAGCGAAGTCTTTGAGAAAGGTCAAGCCGGTAGTTTGCCTGCACATCAGCCATATGATTGCGCAATTGACCTTCAACCTTGTGCCATATCCCCGGGTTTACCCTTTGTCGGTCTTGGAGGATAAGGCCATGGAGGAGTATGTTGCAGGTGCACTTTCTCGAGGTTTCATCCGCAAATCCTCGTCTCCTGCTGGTGCTGGTTTCTTCTTTGTGAAGAAGAAGAGTGGTGAACTGAGACCTTGTATTGATTATAGGAGTCTCAATCGTTTCATGATTAAGAATGCCTTCCATTGATTACGGAGTTATTTGACCGCCTCAAGGGAGCAACGGTTTTCACGAAGCTTGATTTGAGAGGGGCATACAATCTCGTGAGGATTAAGGAGGGCGACGAGTGGAAAACTGCGTTTAATACCAGAACGGGCCATTATGAGTACCTCGTAATGCCTTTTGGCCTTTGTAACACATCAGTTTTCCAGGTATTTATTAACGATGTCCTCCAAGATTTTTTGCTGTTGTGTGGTAGTTTATCTCGATGATATCCTTATATTTTCCAAGTCCCTGAAGAGCCACCACACAGATGTCTGTCGTGTGCTTTAGAAACTAAGAGAGAACAATCTCTATTGTAAACTGGAGAAGTGTGAGTTCCATCGTGAACAGCTTAAATTTCTGGGTTATGTCATTTTTACTGCTGGTTTTTAAATGGATCCAGAGAAACTTTTGGCAGTCCTACAGTGGCCTTGACCCTTGGGTTTACATCCTCTGCAGCGTTTCCTGGGCTTTGCCAACTATTATTGGAAGTTTTTTCATAACTTCTCGTTTCT
The DNA here is from genome assembly GCF_042186555.1 of Aquarana catesbeiana. NCBI lineage: Eukaryota > Metazoa > Chordata > Amphibia > Anura > Ranidae > Aquarana > Aquarana catesbeiana. The sequence continues at coordinate 168,837,531 of NC_133327.1, read as the reverse complement.
GGTCAAGCCCCTGACTGATATGGCCAGAAAGGATAGTAACTCACAAAGTTGGTCTCCAGAGTCCGTTAAGGCCTTTGAGAGTCTCAAGGCTGCCTTTGTTTCTGCTCTTGTGTTGGCACATCCTGATCCTATGTTACCTTCTATCCTTGAGGTTGATGCTTCTGAGACTGGTGTTGGCACCCTTCTGTCTCAACGTCCTACCTCTGAGAGCGTTATGCATCCTTGTGGCTACTTTTCCAAGAAATTGTCACCTATGGAGTGCAATTACGAGATTGGTGACAGAGAGCTGTTGGCAATCATTTTAGACCTGAAAGAATGGAGACACCTCCTTGAAGGTACCACTGTGCCAGTTCTCATTCTTACTGACCATAAGAATCTCACATTCTTGTCTGAGGCTTAACGCTTCTCTCCCAGAAGGGCGCGATGGGCTCTATTCTTGTCAAGTTTCAATTACATTGTCTCATGACAAATTGCTCCAATGTGAACCTAGGCTAATAACTATGATGGAGCACTATTCCTTATCTTACTGACCAATGGTGGTATTGCTGCCCCCCCACCTAAAGTCTGAAGGACAGGCTCTTTGTTTAGAAAGTTTAAGAAACCCCTGGCCCAGAGTACAGAGGTGTGAACCATGGCTAAAATATATCCATCTGATTATAGACACCAACAATATACAGACCTTTTCAATCTCCAGTGACTTCACTGCATCTTATTTAACCTTTGAGATAAAGGGGTTTAGCACATGTAATGCCACCCAAGTGGTATATTTGATATGGTGCCCCTGTGGTTTATTTTATGTGGGGAGAACTAAAAGGCTTCTCAAAGTCTGCATAGCAGAACATTTATCGAACATAAAGAATGGATACAAATTTCATAGTGTGTCATTGCACTTTAGGGAAAAACACCATCAGGACCCCTCCCTGTTGCAGTTTTGTGGAATTGATGTAGTATATCCATCTTGGAGAGGTTCAAATAGGGTGAGGGATCTGTCTCAAAGGAAAACCTGATGGATTTTCCTTTTGAAATGTCTGGCCCCGAGGGGGTTAAATATTGAATTGGATTTAAACTGCTTCATCAATGATTTTTAACTCTAATATGAATCTGGTATTGATGGGTGGTGCAGTTTGTCCTGTGTTTGACAATTTTTGGCTTCACTATTTTCTGTCCAATGATATATCTTATATCCACTATAATTTGAGGCACTATGTGATCCTCTGGTGGATACATTATTATTTCACACATCTGTTTATCTTAATATAGTATAGGAACAGATTATCAACATCTCGCATATTTAGAACTTTTCATATAGTTGTAATATATGTCACACAGATGACTGACATAATTAGCTGTAAATAGTAGGGGAGAGATCAATTGGGTTACAGCTAGCACCCACCAGTGGTAGTTTTATATTATGATTTGTTGTCTGTGCTGCTTGCGTAATATAGGCTTGTGGTATGTTATGTAATCATGGGAGACCATTTAAAGAATATATATATATATATATATATATATATATATATATATATGTATGTGTATATGTACAGTGTGTGTATATGTACAGTGTGTGTGTGTGTGTATATATATATATATATATATATATATATATATATATATATATATATATATATATATATATATATATATATATATATATATATATATATACATACATACACACAGACACACACACACACACACACACACAGCAACTTTACATAGTTAAACAAAAAAACAGCCTTCCACTCCTCCACTATTAAATCAAACGGTTAACAAAGGTAGTATCCAGCCTTAGATATGTATCTCCAAAGCAGGGAGTGATGGATACATGGGCATACTATAGTTATGGCGGAGCTTGTGAATCCCAAGGATTGGGGATTCTAGATGATGGTCTCGCGCTGGGGGTGGGTGGATTATATTTTTTGTTTTTACACATTATGAGAGGTATATGATGTTGTACTTTTCACTCCAGCCATTCATGCTTTGTTTTAACTATAATTAGATTGGTATTAAAGTAGTTTAATACATTTTATATATATATATTTTTAGAGATATACTGTATATTATGGAGATTTATGGTTTAAACCAGCAGGGTGAGAAACTTACGGGTGTTGGGATTATTGAGATATATACACCGATGTAAGAATACACCCTAGGCTTTTGTCTAGTGCTTCCTACATGCAGTGGATATGGGAGAGATATATTTGTACCTTAGATTATGCAGGTTACATATATCCTATATCACTTATGTATGACCTGGGTGACCGGGATTATGTGGCCGCGAAGACACGAGTTGTGCGCAGGCGCTTTAGGAGGTTCTCCAGCATCGATTGATAGGAGGATATAAAAGGGGTGATTGCATCCCATGAATAAGTCAATCTATGATGAAACATGTCGGGGGCATGGCTGTGACGTGTGACGTTTGAAGCCAAACGAGGAAGTGGTGATCCGATATAGTGGCCAGGCACCAAGGAGGGGGTGAGAGCTGAAATTTAACGCCTGCATACCTCGGGTCCACCGTGACCGTATCCCTACATTGTGTGATCCAATTGTTTAGCATGCTGTGATTTGAAGCTATTTTTTTGTGGCTTGGATTTTGTAAAATGTGAGTGGAAAAGTTGAAGAGTGATAGTGTTTACAATAAATTGGTTTATACTATTTTACGCTATTGGAGCACTTTATTATTTTACATGTGGAGCGATTTCTACATACACTGTTGGATATCGGTTTGCAGATTGAACCCTTTCTGTGTGGTTATAAAAGCGTTTTAGCCTTGCACGCAAGTGTGGGCATTTGGAGTGGGTGAGTGCATTTCTTAAGGAAGTGGGATCACTGAACACTTTGGTGTGGTGGAAGAAATTAAGAAAACACAATTAGTCAAGGACTCTCTGTATGCATCAATATATGGACTTTTTGTTTGATTTATTCACTTATGAATTTCACAGGGTGTTTTATATGTTTAAACACAATATTTACGCACCAGATTGTTTTCAGTATTGTCTAAATCGGACAATTCTGTCTTAAGTTAGCGCCACTGTTTTTTCATTTTTTTTTCCTTTTTTCTTTTTAGTCACTATTTAGTTATAACAGAAGGATAAAACACTATTCTACATTTCATATTTTCTAAAGTGGCAGCTTCATTTTTGCTAACATTTTTTATCTGAGGCGCAGTGGTGGTAATTGAAGTAAGGGACGGTTTGTTTTACTTGAATACCTACAACTGCTCATCACCTGTCCAATACAATCCCAACAGTGAAGCATGGTGATGGCAACATCATGCTGTGGGGGTGTTTTTCAGCTGTAGGGACAGGACGACTGGTTGCAATCGAGGGAAAGATGAATGCGGCCAAGTACAGGGATATCCTGGAGGAAAACCTTCTCCAGAGTGCTCAGGACCTTAGACTGGGCCGAAGGTTTACCTTCCAACAAGACAATGACCCTAAGCACACAGCTGAAATAACGAATGAGTGGCTTCACAACAACTCCGTGACTGTTGTTGAATGGCCCAGCCAGTGCCCTGACTTAAACCCAATTGAGCATCTCTGGAGAGACCTAAAAATGGCCGTCCACCAGCCTTTACCATCCAACCTGACAGAACTGGAGAGGATCTGCAAGGAGGAATGGCAGAGGATCCCCAAATCCAAGTGTGAAAAACTTGTTGCATCTTTCCCAAAAAGACTCATGGCTGTATTAGATCAAAAGGGTGCTTCTGCTAAATACTGAGCAAAGGGTCTGAATACTTAGGACCTTGTGATATTTCAGTTTTTCTTTTTTAATAAATCTGCAAAAATGTCAACAATTCTGTGTTTTTCTGTCAATATGGGGTGCTGTGTGTACATTAATGAGGAAAAAAAAATGAACTTAAATGATTTTAGCAAATGGCTGCAATATAACAAAGAGCGAAAAATTTAAGGGGGTCTGAATACTTTCCATCCCCACTGTATCCCTTCAGTAGGGGTTTACAACATGCATATTTTTTTAAATAAAAAATAATTCACATATGTGATGCATGGCCTACTATTCATAAACTCCTATTTTTTGTTAGTTAATAGTTTTTATATTATTCCAATATATTTTTTTTCTAAAACTCCTTAGAATACTGTGCATTAAACATTTTTCCTAAAAACTGACCTACGGCAATTTATCAGCAAAGTTGGGATTCATTCTGGCTTGGGCCAAGTCACATCCATTATAGACCTAATGTTATTACCAGATCTTACCCCCCCCCCTTTATTTTTTTTTTTTTATTTTTCTTTTAGCAAAGGAAAAAGAATTGCAATAGAAAATAACGTAACTAGGAAAGCTGCCCTGGAACAAACAAACCAATTACAAATGGTAGTATGGGAAGTGGACTGCATGAATGCCCACATTCTAGTTGTTACTAGCATAATTTTTTGTATTGTATTCTAATAGAATGAGACATTTTTAGGAACTATTCTTCTTACATCACCTATTCTGCAGGAGCACATGGGTTTTTATATGTGTGACTGGCAGGGGCGTAACTAGTAATAGCAGGGCCCCATAGCAAAATGTTGTATGGGCCCCTCCTGCAAACAGCCCCCCCCCACAGCTGCCCTAGTGTCTATGCAGCGTGACCTGTGCCCCATGCAGCGTGACCTGTGCCCCATGCAGCGTGACCTGTGCCCCATGCAGCGTGACCTGTGCCCCATAGAGCATGACCTGTGCCCAATGCAGTGTGACCTGTGCCCCATACAGCGTGACCTGTGCCCCATACAGCGTGACCTGTGCCCCATACAGCGTGACCTGTGCCCAATACAGACTGGTCTGCCTGTGCCCCATGCAGCCTCACCTATGTAGAGGAAGAGGCAAGCCACCCGGATCAGCAGAGAGCGGGATTGCCCGCTGTAATAGCTTTCATTTGAATTTCCCATCTTCCCAGGGCTCATCGTCACATAGCCCCACCTCTTGGCCTGATGTCTTTTGATGACGTCACATGTCCCGCATTGGATCGCCGTTCTGTCTATCAAAGGTGTCGGGCCAAGAGGTGGAGCTATGTGACGTGAGCCTTGGGAACACTGGAAGTTCTAATGAAAGCTATTACATTGGGCAATTCAGATCTCTGCTGATACGGACAGCTCGCCTCTTCCTCTTCCTCTCCTCTCTCTTCCCCTGGCTGGGAGACTGTGCCGGCGGTGCTCTCATCCTCACTGGGCCCCACTCGGCTGCGGGCCCCATAGAGCCCACATGGGTTGCTATGGTGGTAGTTCCGTCCCTGGTGACTGGTATTTCACACACTTGTGGCCCCACCATGCATGATACCTGTCTGTATACCTTGTTTACTTTTTTCTTTAGGGCAGAGGCAATCACATTCAACCTTTTCTTTATTTTCATAAAAAAATGCCAGCAGGCAGATTTATTTACTCATCCCTACATACTACAGTTGTGAGGCTTATCAACATAGAGCACCAGCTACACTGCAACACCACAAATATGGCATTGGCAATGTCTTTTTGTAGCAAGATAATGTGAAATTGAACTTGATATGTCCCACCTCACAAAAGTCTTTATTATTCTTGTAAATGAATGGATAGCTGTCACATTTCATCTGGTTATTTTTAATTGCTCTTTGAAAACTACCTTTGTAAGGGGGAAATAAATAAGAAATACTTTATTCCTCGCTCCTGTGTACTCCCTCCTCTGTGTGCAACTGATCCGCCAAAGCTGCTTTATTTCACTGCTTGACCAGTTGCACCTCCTGATGTCAGCATTTATAATTCAGGAGCAGAAGTCATGCATCATATGGTAGGATGACGAGGCTTTGCCCACATTTCTGAGCATTTCACAGTAGAGGAGAGCACAGGCTGCTGGGGGAGTGAAAAATAATTAAATTTATACTTACTCTTTTCACCCCTAGTCAAAAGAGCATGTAACTCATGTAGCACATTGGAGACCCCACTGCATGGGTAAATTTAATAGCAGCCCGGAGTTGGGCTATAATTGTAGTTGAATTCGCCATATTGCATTTTACTGCCTTAACTTTTTACAGTTAACAGTGAGCCTTTTCTGTTGGCACAGAGTATGATGGATTTTTATCAATACAATTTTTTATTTCATAGATATTACTTGCTCCAGTGATCCCTCTTGTCCTCCGCTGTGTGGGAGTTTTTATCCTTTGCTACTCACTTTCTCATCCTCTTATCAGCAGTTGGGCTTTGATTATTCTATCATGACTGGTACCCTCACAAGCAAAGATATTTGTAAGTCTATTTTGCGTATCATTGAGTTTTTAGGACACATACTCTACTGGTGGAGCCAGTAATTACCTAAAGGAGTCTTTACTAATTTTTAATAATGTGATGCACAAACAATTTTGCCAGTCATTGACAAATCTATAGACTGAACCTTTTTAGACTGTAAAGGGTCTCCTTTTATGTCTTTTTTTGTGTGCTTTTTATTTCCTATTTCATTTCTGCATTTTTATAACTGTACTGATAGAAATGGATGGCCCTACCTACTATTAAGTACTTGATAAATAATATGTTGTTCAGGGTTTCCATTATTTTGAATTTCAGTGGATGGAAATATACAGTATAATTTTAATTGCCTTTCTCTGTAACAGATTTTTTTTTTTGTTTACTGTTTACAGATAGTGTATTAATTGAATGCATTTTAAGTGTATGAGTTTAGAATGTTTAATCTTGGTTTAATTTACACATTATTTGTTTTTCAATTAAACATTTAATAAATGATGAATGAATACTAGAGCACAATGGGGTATCTCAAGACACAGCATAGCAAAAGTAGCTAGATCCTTTCTAGCACCATCTGGCTTACTGAAACTTCGGACTAAACAATCTGATAACAAATGAGTCACTGGTTTGACATATTCAGGTCTGTTTATAAATTTTAGTATCAAACTTTTACAGCAAACTGCTAAGCATGTGAAAAGAACATCTCTGGATAAAAGACAACAAAAAAAAACATATGCAATATTTTTTATTTACCTAACAAAAAAAGTTATTTAAAAAAAGAATATTTTAGTCCTCCCCATAAACAATAAAAGAGACACTATGTACAAAATACTATACATTCTCTTTACTGCTAACTTGAACCCTATAAAACAAACTAACAAAGTGTTATTATGGTGTGAATTGGATAACAGTCTTATGTAGTGATATTTATGCATTATTTATATAAGTTATATATTAAAATTAGCTTACGGAGAAGACTTCTGCAATATATATTTTCAGTTTTGCATGTCTCCCTATCTCATGCTACATTTATTATCTTTTCAAATGGAACTATATGTGAATGAATGTAAAGTAGTTGACAGCTTTACAGTGGTCCCTGCATGATGGAACTGTAAACTAATTCCTTGCATGGACATTTAGATACAGTGTGACCAGCTACAAATGGAGCCTCTCTTGTGGTCATTGAGGTCTAAGATTTCTGTGCTAGCGTATAGGAGTACTTTTACCCCCAGTGACTTCCTAGATGAGGGTGTCAGGGCAAATGTTGTCCCTTTAAGCTCATGCACAATAAATGCTTTTTACATTCCTGCTTTTTACATTCCAAAAAAAAGTTCTCTGTGTGTTAACTGATAGGAGACTAACATGGTAAATAAGACAGAAGACATTCACTAACCCATCTACACACTAGTGGCAGACTGTCAGCATGAACTCTAATTGCTGCAAAAGTAGAGGATTAGTATGGAGTAAAGTAGGATCATTGCCATGAGTCTAGCCATTGTCCTAAAGTTTGACAGACTAACATCGCCATGCCATGGCAGGTTGCAATACAGCAGTAATAGAGAACCTTGGCACCCCAGATGTTTTGGAACTACATTTCCTATGATGCTCATCTACACTGCAGAGTGCATGAGCATCATGGGAAATGTAGTTCCAAAACATCTGGGTAGCCAAGGTTCGCCAGCACTGCAATACAGGGTCTGCTAGAGAAAACAAATGGGGAGGTTACATCCATAGATTATATTGACACATTTATGTCTCCTTTTGTAGATTACTAATACATCCTCCCCTGATGAAGTGGAATTTATCCACAGAAGCACGCCGGGCCTATATAGAGATGCAATATGGTTGTTAGATCGCTTTACATGCTCCTCATCTTTTCAGTACAATCTCATTTTAATATCTTTTAGCACTCCTGTACTATGGAGGATGGTCTCTTACATTTACTATGCAATATGCCATGACATTATTCATATGCATTATGGTTTTTAACCTGTTACTGTTATGGATTTCCATTGTATGTAAGTACTTATCTGATTACGTCATGTTATGCATGGTTTATGTGAATAAACACAAACATTTTTAATAAATGTTCTGATTGACAGTTATGCCCCATATGCCTTATTTGAAGTCCCAACCCTCCTTTTTTTCTCTACAGAAATAGGGATGCAGGCGTATTTTACATGTCTCATTTAAAGTCCCAAAAAAAACCTCCTCTTGTCTAATTATTAGTGATGGAGGTATGGGAGTGGCCAATCTGCAAATATGTGACCAGCCATCCACTGTTTTCAATTAATCTATGGTGGACTCGATCATGGGCTCCTTTTTTTTTTTATTGTTTTTTCTGCAGTATCTATGGGATATATTCATCTTTTTATGACCCCCCCCCCCCATTTCCCTACATATTCCATTTGTTACACTGATGTCAGTGAAATGTGCTATGGAACTGGTTAGGCTGGTTTCTTGTCTTTAGCCTGGGAGCTGCGATGCGTTCAGGGTGCCCCTCCCTTTCCGGCCCTTTGCTTCCATCCCTATGTTTGGATGCTGCGATTTGGGCAGGAATGTCCCTTTACGCATCGGCACCACTCCCGCTCAATGCAAGCAGTATTCTGATTGAGTGCTGCGATGCCTGGTGCGTGCTTATCCATCTTGATTGACATTTGAAGAGCCGCGTCTGAGCCGAGAGGGTGGAGTCACGCACTTGAGGGAGGACATCTCTCCTTCTCTGTCACTCCAGGGTGACGCTGGTGGGATTTTGTTTAAGACACCAGGCGCATCACTTACCCCCACACTGGTTTTGGATAGCCTCTTCGGCAGCACATACTGTGCACTCTGCATTTCCATTTCTGGATCATGCTTCTTGCTTCTACATCTTAGATGATCATTTAGTAAGTTGAACCATATTAACTTTTGTGGCTTCCTAGCACACAGTTCTATTTCTTTTTCTTGGTATCAACATGGTTGGTCTTCACAGTATAGCACATATCAACCTGACTAATTTCCTGACTGATTTTCTTTCTTTTGGTCACCACTTTCTGACACAAACTGTCCCTCACTTTTTCACTCTTTCACTCACGTTACCTTATTTCACTTAGTTATGGGTTCTCTCCATTTTTCAATATTTTTGTAGACTTACCGACTCATATAATTTGTTCACATTTTAGAATGTAGAATCTAGAACCACCTACTGGATACTCATTCCTTTGGGGTTCCTATGTGTGCTATTGCCGATCTTACGGACCTCCTACCTCAGCTCCCGGGAAGGACACTTTAAGCAGCCTCCGTCTCTCATGTCCCATACACAGTTTATATGTGTGAGTACTTCTAGAGATGGTTTATCTCATACATATACTTCCCCTTTAAGGGTTTTTATATAAAAAATGGGGGGGGTTACATCCATAGATTATATTGACACATTTATGTCTCCTTTTGTAGATTACTAATGTATCCGACCCTGATGAAGTGGAATTTATCCACAGAAACGCGTGGGACCTATATAGAGATGCAATATGGCTGTTAGATCACCTTACATGCTCCTCATCTTTTTAGTACAATCTTATTTAATATCTTTTAGCACTCCTATACTATGGAGGATGGTCTGTTACATTTACTATGCAATATGCCACGCTATTACTTATGGTTTGTAACTTGTTACTGTTATGGTTTTCCATTTTATGTATGTACTTATCTGACTACATAATGTTATGCATGGTTTATGTGAATAAATACAAATGTTTTTAATGAATGTACTGATTGCCAGTTATGCCCCACATGCCTCATTTAAAGCCCCAAGCCTCCTTTTTTTTCTCTACAGAAATAGGGATGGAGGCATATTTTATTGGACTCATTTAAAGTCCCAAAAAACTTGCTAGAGAAAACAAGGTTTTGGAGAGAGTTGCCTAACATTGCCAAACGTTTATCTATAGGATCCTTAAATACGGGCACATCCACTACAGGAATCATCAGTGCTTTATTAAGACCGAACATTGTTGGATCAACTGTGAGAACAACCTACATCATAAAAAAGTCCTCCTCAAATAAATATTGAACTGAAAAAAAGTTTGGAAGATGGAAAGAGTTTTTCAGGAGTTTGGCAGTCAGGTACAGGGTGTCTTGGAATACCATGTGCAAGGGAAAAACTTTAGTAGACTTGGTCTCTTAAGGTCCTAGATTGGCACAAGCAATGGTAGAAGCTACAGGCTGCTCCTCCATCTTTAGGTTGGTGTGCATCACATCAGTAAGAGATGAAATGTTTTTTTTTGCCTGAGAATTATGGCAGCTGCATGTGGCCCTTTAATAACAATCTTATCCTACAAGGATTTGTGAGACTCTTCATTAGATAGAGCCTCTGCAATCAAAGGCTCAGAGGCTACAGTTAGGTCAGATAATGATTCTACAGGAGAAGGTATTGAATTACGCTTATGTCCTCTCAGGTCAGAGACTGCAATTTAAGTTGCAGTTTGACCCATAAAATCTTGCATAGCTGAGGTAAAATACTCCTGGGTTAAAATTAAGGAGAGGCCAAACCTGACCGATCCACACCCAATGAAGCCAAGGAGAACCCTGAGGAATGTAAGGGTTCAAGAAATGGAAAATATTCCAGGCTGTCAGTTTCAGGCCTTTTTGGAAAAAACACTGCAGGCCAATCCAGAACAGTAATGCCCCGTACACACAGTCGGATTTTCCAATGGAAAATGTCCGATCGGAGCGTGTTGTCGGAAATTCCGACCGTGTGTGGGCTCCATCGGACATTTTCCATCGGATTTTCCGACACACAAAGTTGGAGAGCAGGAGATAAAATTCTCCGACAGTAAAATCCGTTGTCGGAAATTCCGATCGTGTGTACACAAATCCGACGGACAAAGTGCCACGCATGCTCAGAATAAATAAAGAGATGAAAGCTATTGGCCACTGCCCCGTTTATAGTCCCGACGTATGTGTTTTACGTCACCGCGTTCAGAACGATCGGATTTTCCGACAACTTTGTGTGACCGTGTGTATGCAAGACAAGTTTGAGCCAACATCCGTCGGAAAAAATCCTAGGATTTTGTTGTCGGAATGTCCGAACAAAGTCCGACCGTGTGTACGCCCTATAAGTGTATTGTGAGCTGGGTGATGCAGCACTATGTTCCTCAGCGCTTTTAACCCTTTCCATAGAAAAAATTATCTTAAAAAAATAAAATAAAATAGTAAACATGTTGGGGTTATACAGTAAATACTTGCAACAATTATTTTCTCTAGTATGCTGTATATGTCTATATAGATATAGACTTTAGGCCTTTATAAACTATACTGATAATCATCACCCATACCCTGCCCTATAAACAGACTAGCTCTGCCATTTTTTAAAACCTGTATACAAAACCTCACTTTTGTTTTTCTGTATTTTCTTTGCACCTCACCTTTGCTTTTATGTTCTGTATTTTCTTTGCACCCTAGTATTACACCGATACTTCAGAAAAAATAAGAACAGAGATTGTTTGGCTGCCTTATAGCAAAGAACACTGAGGAAAATCAGAACAATAACCAGTCAGGTTTTAAATAAAGTATAGAATCCCACTGATAGCTTTCTGCAACAGCTCTGCTCCAGCGTTTGCAAATCAGTCCCTGTTGATTGCCCAGCCTCTAAGTGGTTGTCTGCAGTTTAACTTTCAATACTGAGCTACAGCCAAAACCAGTAAATACAAACACTGGCATAACATTGTTTATGTTGTTTCTTTCCAAAAATACTGTTGCCATTTGCCAATTTTCTGGAAGCATTTATTTTTCAAGGGCTACAAACTATAGTCATCAATGAGAAAATAGATACCAGCATTGAAATGTGAGAGATTAATTTCTCCAAATTAATTAAATATTAACAAAACTTTTATAAGCTTTTCTCGCTAAGCTGATAATATAAACATGGCAGAAAAAAAACATTTGCATTTGCAAATACTATTCATTACCCATTTTACTCCATTATACTAAGAGCTCCTATATGTGCCCAAACATTAGGTGTACAACTTTACAGAGTAAAATATCTCACACAGCTGCATATTTTTGCTTAATAAGTTGCATTACAGAACATGCTACAGTATATGCCCATAACCACCAGCACCAGTATGCATGCATGTGTATTTTTCAAAACATAACATTCTACATTTTGAAAAATGTGCCCACACATGTGAAAGCAAGTGTCGATGGTAAAACACATATAGCCACATGCGCCATTTTCTGCAATGCATCACAATGGGCAAAACCATTCTGTGGCTGTGACTCCTAGGTGTGGCTCCCAGTTGTCAAAACAACCACCATTTTTTACTCTGTATGGCTAAAGGCTGAATGTATAGGCATGTGCAAGAGGCCTTTAGGTTTGTATTAGGTTCGTACAGGCTATGTAGAAAAATTATCCTGCTGCATCTGGGTGAACCATAACTAAAGTGTATCTAAAGCCAAACTTTTAATTTTTCCTTTTATTTTCTATACTAGAGGCAATGGTTACCAAGACAAATAGTGAGGGTGAATCTTCCCAACAGGGACACATACAGTACTAAAAAAACATTACGCATTATACACATTATACAAAGTATTACCATTATTAGAATATATGGCTGTACAATATGTCATCATTTTTTTTTCTAATTTCACAGTTACCTAGTACCACAGATGATCATCTATCTATCTATCTAATATATGGTATAAAAAGTTATCAAATTGTTAGGGGAAACAATTAAGAAAGATTACTTATGTTATAGGAATATATGTGCAAAAACAGAAAATCATAATGCTGGTAGAACCAGTGGCATACCTGGGGAATGGTCTGTAATGGGTACCACCACTTAGAGGGTACACTAATACAGTTGTCGGTGACTCTCCTCCTCTTTTGTCAACCATTTTTATTATTAGTTGCATCCCTCTATCAAATGAACAGCGATAACTGACAGGACTCACATCATTTTGTGCTGTGATGTGACCTGCCCCTTATGCAAATGAAGGAGCATGGTGACATACTTAGAGGGACTACCTCCAGACTGATTCAAGAGAAAAGCAAGATGGTGGCTCCCATGCCAGTTCTCTCTTGTAATTTACTAGAGTAGCAGAGAGTCCATAGACAATTTAATGATGCTACATGTACAATGCATTAGTGGTTTAAGATGCCTTTAGGTAGACTAAGTACATGTTTTCTTTTAAAGATTTTAAATAAAACTATAGCACTCTATTTTGTGAACATTTTCAAAATTTTATTTATGAAATAACAGTGGCTGTCAATGTAATTGATAGTTTTCTGGCAAAGTCTAAGTTGCTACAAATCTCAGATGACTCAAAGAAATCCCAACTAGGCATTAGTGCTGATATAAAATTCATGCCAATCATAAAAAAGCTTCAGAGTTCAGACACAACTTTCTGGTCTGGACAGATATCCAGCTTAATTTTTTAAGTCATTTGTAATGGTGGAAAAGTATGGAAAAGCCAGTTTGATAAATGATTGAGCAAAGACTGTGATAATGGCAAGGTTTATAGGTGATTTTACAAGCATTATATTGTGCACAAAAATATTCTTCAGCTGTAGTTCTTAAAAAAGTCTAAGAATTTTTTTTCCCCCTGTGAATGCATTTTAGTGTAAATCAGCTAAATACCTTTTAGGTGCATCAAAGCAAAAGTGTCTATAGTCTTTTGGCTATTTTTATTTAGAAAACCACCACCGCCTGGATTGGATAGTCTGACTCCTGCCCCCATGCTGCAGAGTGGGATCCTGGCTCTTTGTATGGAAGCAGTGGTATTATGTAACGGTCTGACACACACTCTGCAGAGTCAAACTTGTAATTTTGCAAACAGCAAACGCTATGCTCCCAGCAGGGGGTATTGTCAGAGCCAGAGAGACTGCTGCTTTCATACAGAGATACGTGTCCTTCTCTGCAACATGCTGGCAAGGGACAGGCTTTTCTAAATTAAATAAACTGAACTATAATGGCCCATTCATGCTATGTGGTAACACACATTACAATGCATTTTCGCCACGTTACATTTGAACGTCACCCCGACACACCTTTCCCACAGATTTGCATTGTGCTACAGCACAATGCACTATTGTGTATTTATCATTATGCATTGTTACTGAGAATGCAGAACTTTAACTACAAGATGGCAGCATCCAGCACTTTTACTTGCTATAGTCCTGGTACAGGTGTATAGAGCCTTCTGGGTTTTGTAAGGTGGAAGCAGAACTCATGGTGAAGCTGAAGTCAAACTACAGAGCACATAAGCAATTGTCAAGGGGTGGGAGGATATAAAAGCAAAGGCCCAGGAGGAAGCAGGGGGATTTGGAGAGAGATATTGCAGCGGGAAGGAGTGTGTGCAAATCTGTGCCTAGCCATGGTGTTCCAGGCCTGACCAGGTTGAGCTGAGGTGTGCAGTACAGCTGAGGAATCTGAGAAGGAGACTGTTAAGCCAAATGCTAAGTGTCAAGGACTGCTCTTGGGAGACCCTTCAGCTGCAGAAATGTGTGAGTCACCACTGTCACAGCCGCATCTTGAGTTCCAGGGGCTCCTCACTGCAAGTCAACTGACTCTTATCTGGATTTCTGCAGAGGGATTGGGTGAGAAGGTTGCTGATCCACACTTCATTGGTACAGGTTACATTTAGCTCATGTTGCCAGGTAGGCCTGTCTAGGCTATGAACATTCTTTAACATTCACTCTTATCAGAGATAGGGATGAGCTTCGTGTTCGAGTCGAACCCATGTTCGACTCGAACATCGTGTGTTCGGCCATTCGCAGAATTACGAGCGATATTGGCCGTTCGCACCAAATTCGAGTGGCGCACCATGGCCCATAATTCACTGCGGCATTGCAGTGCATTGCTGGCTGATGATTGGCATGCTTGCTTGGCCAATCACAGCGCCGTCTGAACAGAGAGCCGTAATTATGGCTCAGGAGGTTTAGTACACGCCCCACACTATATAAGGCCGCCTGCACAGTGGCCCTGTGTAGTGTGTTCCGGCATTCAGATAGAGAGATAGAGAGACAGACAGTGTCATTTGATTTAAGTTAGATAGAGTAGGCAGGTCGAGTCAGTTAGCTGCAGTTACAGTGTAATGTCCATAATTATGCAACTCAGGTGTTGTGTGTGTGTATATATATATATATATATATATATATATATACTGTATTTATTGGCGTATAACACTCACTTTTTCACCATGAATATTGGGTGCAAATAGCGTGTGCGTGTTATACGCCAATACTTCAATTTTAGCTGCCTCGGAGGGGACAGGGAAGGAGGCGGGATGAGCGCCATCAGATTACATACAGTGAGAAACTCCTGTTTACTTGGTGGCCTCTGTAATAGGAAGTCCCGTCTCCTGGGCCGCCATTGGACCACTGTTCTGTCTATCATAGGAGATTCTCACTGTAATCTGTCAGCGCTTGTCCCGCCCCCCTCCCTGTCCACTGTAGGCTGCAGATGGGCATTGATCAGGCTGCATTGATGGCAATGGTGAGGCTGCTGCATTGATGTGGACGGGTGAGGCTGCATTAATGCGGACTGATGAGGCTGCATTGATGTGGACTGATGAGGCTGCATTGATGGCAATGGTGAGGCTGCAGATGGGCACTGACCCTTATTTTGCTTCAAAGTTCCTTATTTAAAATTTAAGTTTTTTTCCTGAAACTTCCCTCTTAAAATGAATGTGCGTGTTATACGCCTATGCGTGTTATACGCCGATAAATACGGTATATACACATACACTGTATTCAGTTTAGCTAGATCCTGTTCTTCTCTTCCTAATATACTGACAGGCAGGCAGGTATTTTTATAGTATTTCCATCTACTGTACTGTGTACCCTGCACAGTCTCACCTACAGTATAGCAACCTGCAGCCAGGTGCTTGTGTAGGCTCATTGAAGTATTTCCAGCTACTGTACTGTGTACCCTGCACAGTCTCACCTACAGTATAGCAACCTGCAGCCAGGTGCTTGTGTAGGCTCATTGAAGTATTTCCAGCTACTGTACTGTGTACCCTGCACAGTCTCACCTACACTATAGCAACCTGCAGCCAGGTGTTTGTGTAGGCTCATTGAAGTATTTCCAGCTACTGTACTGTGTACCCTGCACAGTCTCACCTTCAGTATAGCAACCTGCAGCCAGGTGCTTGTGTAGGCTCATTGAAGTATTTCCAGCTACTGTACTGTGTACCCTGCACAGTCTCACCTACAGTATAGCAACCTGCAGCCAGGTGCTTGTGTAGGCTCATTGAAGTATTTCCAGCTACTGTACTGTGTACCCTGCACAGTCTCACCTACAGTATAGCAACCTGCAGCCAGGTGCTTGTGTAGGCTCATTGAAGTATTTCCAGCTACTGTACTGTGTACCCTGCACAGTCTCCCCTACAGTATAGCAACCTGCAGCCAGGTGCTTGTGTAGGCTCATTGAAGTATTTCCAGCTACTGTACTGTGTACCCTGCACAGTCTTACCTACAGTATAGCAACCTGCAGCCATGTGTTTGTGTGAGCTCATTGAAGTATTTCCAGTTACTGTACTGTATACCCTGCACAGTCTCACCTACAGTATAGCAACCTGCAGCCAGGTGCTTGTGTAGGCTCATTGAAGTATTTCCAGCTACTGGACTGTGTAACCTGCACATTCTCGCCTACAGTATAGCAACCTGCAGCCAGGTGCTTGTGTAGGCTCATTGAAGTATTTCCAGCTATTGTACTGTGTACCCTGCACAGTCTCACTTACAGTATAGCAACCTGCAGCCAGGTGCTTGTGTAGGCTCATTGAAGTATTTCCAGCTACTGGACTGTGTAACCTGCACAGTCTCACCTACAGTATAGCAACCTGCAGCCAGGTGCTTGTGTAGGCTCATTGACGTATTTCCAGCAACTGTACTGTGTACCCTGTACAGTCTCACTTACAGTATAGCAACCTGCAGCCAGGTGCTTGTGTAGGCTGATTGAAGTATTTCCAGCTACTGTACTGTGTACCCTGCACAGTCTCACTTACAGTAAAGCTACCTGTAGCCAGGTGCTTGTGTAGGCTGATTGAAGTATTTCCAGTTACTGTACTGTGTGCACAGTTGCACCTACAGTATAGCTACCTGAAGACAAGTGCAGGTGTTATCATACTAATAATACTACAGGCAGGCAGTTGATTCTGCTAGCTGCAGTATAATCGGGGTGTATATATATATATATATATATATATATATATATATATATATATATATATATATATCCCAGTTTTGTGCAGCTCACTGCAGGCCAATAGTATGTCTGGAAGGCCAACAAGGAGTGGCAGACAGTCAAGCCAATAAAAGAGGGAAAGCAGGTTCTGTGTCTAGAGGCAACAGTGCTAAAAAAGGAGAGAGAGAGGAGCGCCTCTAAGTAAAATGCTTTATTCAATGTAATAAAAGAAAAAAATAGCCACTTACATATAGGCAAGGAACAGGGCTCTCCACAAAACAATAACTGATGGTGGGCTGCAGATGGAGCGCAAGCTGGGGAGTTGTCACTAGTCCGTGGCCGCAATGAGGGCAGAGAACCGGGCTGGGAGCAGCCGCTCATGCAGAGAGGGGGAGGACAGCTCGCAGAGCCAGCGTGTGACCACAGCCAGGTAGGAGACAAAACGCGTTTCAGAGCATGCGCAACGGCCGTAAGGTGCATGCGCGCTCCTTTCTCAAGTGTCAAGGGGCAACAGTGCTGGTCGTGGACACGGTGCATCCTCATCAGCACGTGGCCATGGGACACGCTTGGACTTTTTTTCGGCAGCTGGCCATGTTGAGCCGCAACATGCAGAAGACTTGGTCGAGTGGATGACCAAGCCGTCTTCATCCTCCTCATCCTCTCCCACCAAAGCTCAGGGTATTTTGTCTGGCAAAGCAGCTGCCAATGCGGCCTCTTCCCTCGGCTCAATGGCATCAGTGACTCCTTCCCTAGCCCCATGTCCTCCTGAGGAGTCCCTCGAACTGTTTGACCACATGCTCCAGGAGAATGCCCAGCATTTTGAAGGCTCTGATGATGATAGTGAGGGGGTGCCCAAGAAGGACAGCAATCTGGCAGTCATGTTCCCCCTGCTGCAGCATACTGGCAGGTTTGCTCCAGTGATGAGGAGGGAGGGGATGATGATGTCACTGACTCAACGTGGGTGCCTGATAGGAGAGAGGAGGAGGAGGCACATCACTAACAAGGCAGCACACTGACTGCATCACACCACAGAGCTCCGCATGTGCAGGGCGCTGCTGTCTCTGCGCGTTATTCCAAAAGTTCTTTGGTGTGGGCCTTTTTTGAGACGAGTGCATCAGATTGCACCACTGCTATTTGCAACATATGTCTCAAGTGTATCTCGCATGGCCAAAACATCTCCCGCTTGGGCACCACATGCTTGACCAGACATATGTTGACCTGCAATGCAGTTCTTTGGCAAGCGTACCTAAAAGACCCACACCAAAGAACAAAGAGGACCTCTCCTTGCTCCTCATCAGCTGGGATCTCCAACCCCACTATACCTTCAGTCCTCTCTGAGACCTCCACTGAGAGGAATGAAGGTGTAGAATTAGGTGTGTCATAGCCAAGTACTTGCGGGCAATCTGCTATCGGTACACCGACGTCAGATTGTACCAGGCAAATTTCCCTGCCCCAGCTCCTGCACCGCAGAAAGAAGTTTGCTCCCAGCCATCCACATGCCCAATGTTTGAATGCTAGCTTGGCAAAATTGCTAGCACTTCAACTGCTACCTTTTCAGTTGGTAGACTCTGCCCCCTTCCGTGAGTTTGTGGAATGTGCGGTTCCTCAGTGGCAGGTTCCTAAACACCACTTTTTCTCACAGAAGGCGATTCCGGCTCTCTACCTGCATGTGGAAGGCAATGTCTTGGCCTCGCTGGACAGGGCGGTCAGCGGTAATGTGCATATTACCGCTGACTCATGGTCCAGCAGGCATGGACAGGGAAGTTACCTAAGTTTCACGGCTCATTGGGTGACTCTGCTGGCAGCTGAGAAGGATGCAGGACAAGGTGCAGTAGTGTTGGAGGTTGTTCCACCACCACGCCTCCAAAATGCCACTACTGGTGATTCTGACACACCTCTCTCCTCCACCCCCTCCTTTTCTTCTTCCTCCACGGCCTCTTCCTGTGCTTTGTCCTCAGAACCAGCGGTGCTCCGTAGGCATTCAAGGGGCTACGCAAGTACACAGGCCAAAAGATGCCATGCAGTGCTTGAGCTGGTGTGCTTGGGGGACAGGAGCCACATTAGGGCAGAGGTTCTGTCAGCTCTGCAGGGGCAGGTTCAGAGGTGGTTGACGCCAATCCAACTTAAGGCAGGAATGGTGGTTTGTGACAATGCCACCAACCTCCTCTCCGCCCTCCGACAGGGACAAATGACCCATGTGCCCTGTTTGGCTCACATCCTTAACTTGGTGGTGCATCAGTTCTTGGGCAGGTACCCGGGCTTACAGGATGTCCTGAGGCAGGCCAGGAAAGTCTGTGTGCATTTCCGCTGGTCATATAATGCCAGTGCTCAGCTGGCAGACCTCCAAAAGGAATTTAACCTGCCCAAGAACCGCCTAATCTGTGACATGCCCACCAGGTGTAACTCAATGTTGGCCATGCTGCAGCGGCTGCACACGCAGCAGAGGGCCATCAATGAGTACCTGTGCGACTATGGCACCAGAACAGGGTCAGGGGAGCTTGTTTTTTTTCCCCACGCCAGTGGGCCATGATCAGGGATGCATGCACTGTCCTGTCACCATTTGAGGAGGCCACGAGGATGGTGAGCAGTGACAGTGCATGCATCAGTGACACTGTCCCCCTTGTCCACCTGTTGGAGCACACGCTGCATGGAATAATGGACAGGGCACATTCGAGGCAGAACAGAGGCAGGAAGAGGAGGACTTCCTTAGCTCTCAAGGCCCCCTTTATCCAGACAGTGTTCCTGCGTGCCCACCGATCACACAGGAAGAGGAGGAGGAGGAGGAGGATTGTGTCAGCATGGAGGTGGAGCCTGGCACTCAGCATCAGCAGCAGTCTTTAAGGGATCATTTACAGTCCCAAGAAACCCATGGACTTGTACGTGGCTGGGGATCATGTCGTCCTTAGTGACCCAGAGGACTCCGGACCGAATGCCTCAGCAAACCTACGCTGCATGGCCTCCCTGATCCTGCAAAGCCTGTGGAAGGATCCTCATATTCATGGTATCAAGTAGAGTGATCAATACTGGCTGGCCACCCTCCTTGATCCACGTTACAAGGGTAAGGTTGTGGACCTTATCTTGCCATCGCAGAGGAAGCAGAGGATGAAACATCTTTAGGAGGCCTTGCAGAAAGGTCTGTGCAACGTCTTCCCAGAGACTGGGAGGTTACAAACTCCTGTTCCTGGACAACGTGCTGCTGAGGCTTCGGTCAGTCAAAGAAGGAGCGGTGGGGAAGGTGGCCGTCTGACCGATGCGTTCAGACAATTTTTTAGTCCGCAGCCCCAAGGTATGAACGGTTCCAGCAACCATCGCCAGCGTCTGTTTTACATGGTGCAGGAATACCTAGGGGCAAGATCTGACTTGGACACCTTTCCCACCGAAAATCCTCTGGGTTACTGGGTCTTGAGGATGGATCACTGGCCAGAGCTTGCACAGTATGCAATTGAGCTACTGGCCTGTCCTGCATCCAGCGTTCATTCGGAATGCACATTCAGTGCTCCTGAAGGCTTTGTAACTGATCACAGGGTGCGTCTGTCCACCGACTCGGTCGATCGACTGACCTTCATAAAAATAAATCAGTCTTGGATCACCACCTGCTACCAAGCACCTGATGCTGATGTAACCGAATAATTTTTTTGGAAATGTCAGATCCCTTCAAAGACTGCCTATGCTGATGCTGAGTGACTATCCTGTTATGCTGAGTAATTATCCTGTTCCTCCTCAATGATCATACTGATAGCTTGTAAGAACATTTTTGGTTCTGGGCACCATCACCAGTGCCTAAGGCCCAATTTTTCTGCCCCTGTTTAACAGGGGCATGTAATTACAATTTTTGATGCAATTCTTTGCAGCAGGGCTCGTTCCTCCGCTCCAACTAGAATATCTGTGAGGGGTTGCAGTGTTGTGGCACCAGCACCAGTGCCTAAGGCTCAATTTTTCAGCCCCTGTTTAACAGGGGCTTGTAATTATAATGTTTAATGCAATGCTTTGCAGCAGGGTTAGTTTCTGCGCTCCAACTAGAGTATCTGTGAGGGGTTGCAGTGTTGTGGTACCAGTGCCTAAGGCCCAATTTTTCTGCCCCTGTTCAACAGGGACATGTAATTAGAATTCTTGAGCTAATATTTCACAGCAGGGCCCGTTTCTGCACCCACCAAGAGTAACTGTGAGGACTTACAGTGTTGTGGCACCAGCACCAGTGCCTAAGGCTCAATTTTTCAGCCCCTGTTTAACAGGGGCTTGTAATTATAATGTTTAATGCAATGCTTTGCAGCAGGGTTAGTTTCTGCGCTCCAACTAGAGTATCTGTGAGGGGTTGCAGTGTTGTGGTACCAGTGCCTAAGGCCCAATTTTTCTGCCCCTGTTCAACAGGGACATGTAATTAGAATTCTTGAGCTAATATTTCACAGCAGGGCCCGTTTCTGCACCCACCAAGAGTAACTGTGAGGACTTACAGTGTTGTGGCACCAGCACCACCACCAAAGGCCCAATTTTTCTACCCCTGTTCAACAGGGGCATGTAATTACAATTCTTGATCTAATATTTCACAGCAGGGCCCTGTGAGGGCTTACAGTATTGTGGCAACACCAACATGTAAGGCCCAAATGTCTGCTGAGTATATACGGCAGGCCCCTACTTTCAAACATCCAACTTACAAACGACTCCTACTTGCAAATGGAAGGCGAAAACAGAAAGCGAGATGAAATCTACTCCTAGGAAGGGAAATTCTCTCCCGTAAAAGTTAATATGGGAAAAATGTTTCTCCTTTCCACTGATGCTTTATCACCAATCCTTGTTTCACTAAAAACCCCAAATTTTCAAAAAACATTTGTCATTGGGACAAAAAGTGAGGTGAAATCTTCTGAAGAGGAGCACAGACAGCAAAACAAATGTCACAGGGGTGATAACCCTTCCCTATGTTTTCCAAAAAGCTTAAAATAGATTTTTTTTGCTGGAGCTAAACACGTTAAAAATGTACCAGTTCAAAATTACAAACAGATTCTACTTAACAAAAAACCTACAATCCCTGTCTTGTTTGCACTGCCTGTATACTGCTATTCAGAGTATATAGGGCCTGGTGGCTCCACACCTTTCCTTTTTTTAATTTGGGTGCGGGGTTCCCCTTAATATCCATACAAGACCCAAAGGGCCTGGTAATGGACTGGGGGGTACCCATGCCATTTGTCTCACTGATTTTCATCCATATTGCCAGGACTCGACATTACATTAAAGCCGCAAGCAGTTTTAAATTACTTTTATTCCTTTTAAAAATGTCATTTTGTGCAGGGACTGTTCTAAGCACGGGAAACACACGCCACTTTACAGGCATACTATAGACACCCCCCAGGTACGATATTTAAAGGAATATTTCACTTTTTTTTTTTTTTTTTTACTTTAAGCATCATTAAAATCACTGCTACTGAAAAAACGGCCGTTTTTAAAACTTTTTTTGCATTGATATATGTCACCTGGGGCAGGACCCGGGTCCCCAAACCCTTTTTAGCACAATACCATGCAAATTAGCCTTTAAAATTAGCACTTTTGATTTCGAACGTTCGAGTCCCATAGACGTCAATGGGGTTCTAACGTTCGTGCAAATTTTCGGTCCGTTCGCAGGTTCTGATGTGAAACCGAACCGGGGGGGGGGGGGGGGGGTGTTCAGCTCATCCCTAATCAGAGATAAACATTCCATTGCATTTTATTGCTGAAAGCTGTCATTTTCTTTTCGCTATGAACTGAGCCAACACTTTGACCTCTATTTGACAGATCTTTTTCTTCAGTTGCATATAATTTGGCCCAGGCCACTGAAAGAGGGTGTTTCTGCTGCCTAAGTACAACTTAATCTCTTAAAGTGAACTGTGCTAATTTTATCTCTTAAAGTGAATTATACCAACATCTTCATCTCTCAAAGTGACCTGTGTCAATATCTTTGTCTTTTAGGAAACGGTTCCATTTGTTCCACATCTTAAAGGGGCAGCACCTTACATTGCACACCAACATAAGGGCCCCAACAAAGCCAGTAGAAGTCTTAAACTTAATGACTAACATCTAAATTGTTGCATTCCTTTACCATTATATTTCCACCAATACAACCTGTTTATTTTATCATAGCTGGTGTGTATCCTTTTTGTGTGACTGCCAGGAGACCCCCTAGCCAAGATATTCTGGTGGTGTCAGCAGAGGTGGGGCTTCACTTGAGCCAAGGAAGAGCAGAGGACCTAAATCTATCAGCGACTGCTTTTAGGGTAGCACTACATGTATTATGTGTAGTGCAATGCTAAAAATGGTGCATACAATACTTTTTGCCTTGCTGTAAAGCACGCGGCAGCAAGCAGGTTATCGTAAACCGTAGTGTGAATGAGCCCTAAGACTTTTCACCATTTGTTTTGATGCAACTGGAATGTATTTATCTGGCTTAAACTTTAAAGTTATTTTGGGCAGCTTCCTTTTGTATATCCATGTAGAATATACAATGATAAGAAAATCGAACTGCTATAGTAAGTAATTCTTTGAAGACCCATTATGTAAATACATGTTTATTTACAGAACATTATTTTGTAAGCATATGGTGTCTGCCATCAATTAAATATTACTGGTTTCTCATTAATATCCTAAGGACTGGAAATAATTGCTAAATTACTAATTAATACAACTGTAACTGAAAATAATTGCTAGATTATAGTTAATAACACTTCTTTGTTAAAGACATAATTAAAAGTGAAGTATTTCTTATAAGAATGACACACAGTTTATAGGTACAGTCGCCATAGGAAATTTAAACTGCAATGTGATTAATTGGAAAGTGTTACACACACAGTTATTTTCTCAAAATATTTAATTGTATTGCTAATAAAGTTCAAGATATGAATAGTTATTATTTTCTCTTTCAATTACTTGTATAAGCTAGGCTGTTCAGTCCTGATACCTATCTTTTGCTGTTGGGGCAACAATTTTTTATATCCAATGAAAAAATCATTAAGAAAACTATCCAAATGAGTTAGTGTTTTGCTTATCTTGGTATGATACTAGCTTTTCTTCTAAGTTTTGTTGCTCATCTCTCTGTCTTGATATCTGTCTATTGCTTATCTCAAACCTTTGCTTGTATAAACATTTTACCTTAGATATACATACTGTACCTGTTGCAATACAAATTTTACTCTTGGATGAACATTTGGTAAGTCAATTCAGGTACCTGTCTGCTTACTGGGACTTACCAGTAGACCTTGCAGGGTTCCTTGGTGTAGACCAGGCCCTAAGACTTTTAGACTATAGGGAGTTCATAAAGGACAAGATTTTCTATGGCAGATGAAAGAACTTTGCTGCTGCCTTTGACTTTTCCCACGCCAATACAAAAACGAAAACTCCCAGTAGAAGTACCCTGTAACCAACTATATACTGTCTGATTTATATACTAGACTAATAAATATAATAACAGTCTAAATTAAATACTCAATGCAGTCACAAGCAAAATGTCTGGCTTAGCAAAGTATTTAAGGTAAGCGAAGGAGGGGTTGACAATGCTACTACATGGAAGAGTCATTTAAATAACACAAGACATAGAATATTTAGAAACTGCTTTACTTATTTCTGTTTCAATACTTCTATTAAACTTTTTCTAAAAGTTCCTCCTCATAAAATATATCTAACATGCAATGTTATTAGAGATTGAATAACAATAAATGCAAAACTATTTACAACTTTAAGGGGCAAATATGTTATACATTCTGTTATCTGTGTTGATCGTACAGCCAATATGAATATAGTTGACTCCCTCTCTTGTACCCTCTTGTTCTCAGTTACTAATGAGTCATGTTAAATATACTGTATATAATATTTGGAAGTGGAAGTCTGGTTGACAAAATCTTACATTTATTCTAGAAGAATGTTGAATATTGATAAGCTTTTTGAATAATTGGAGATAAGAAAATTAAGAGAGAAAAGGAAATAAACATGACATAAAAATGTCATGTTTATTAGGGATGGTTTATCATAAAATACTTTTTCAACTTTTTATGCAGTCTTGGTGCTGCTGATGTCTTTCAGCCTCTTTCAGTCACTTTATGTCCACATACACTCACATCGTCTGGGTAGCCCATTCTTTATATTGGGAGTTGGTAATGTATTTCTGCCTTTGGTCAATCTGAGAGCTTACACTTTTCCTTTTGTCTATTTGTGATTCCTTTATGGCTAAATGGGCAGACTTTAGTCACAAATATCATGTAATTATTTTGTAAATCAATTCATTATAAACCAAGGGAATTGTACACACATATTATCAAGGACCCATTCCTGAGGAAGCAGCAGTATACTGTTGCAGAGAGTGATTCTTTGGTGTGTCCCAGTCTAAGTGTCCACCACCACAGACTTACTAGTTCTGGCTACGTCACTTCTGGTGACATTTACTTCCGGTGACGTGGATCCACCCACCTTCTTGCCACAGCCAGCGAGAATGTTCCAACATGGATTCCATGGTCCTCATCGGGGTAACCTGGTTCCCCAGCATATCCTGAATGCCTGTGGTATGGGGTTGGTCATCAACTGGTAACCACCATCCATCTCATTTGTTTTTTTAACCGTGTGTGAAATAAACCTAGACTGTTTCAATGGATACACTGTCCTCCGTGTTTCTGGGCTTTTGATATCACTGCCAGTCAGCCCTTTGAAGTCTTATTATATCGTGCATATATGACCTCTACATGTCATTTCAGGAGCGCCTTGTCAGTGCTATGTTCTCTTGTGTTTCTCACCACTATCCCAGTGATCACTTTGAGGCAGCCCTTCTAAATGACTATTGATATCTGGATCATTCATGGAGGTGGGCTTTTCATCAAGGTGGAGTCAGTCTAGTGCCTTACAATGCTGCTGTTTAGCAATATACTATGAAATGCATAAAATATATATTTTTTTTATACATACAAAAGTTCTGAATCTGTATGTGTACAAACTCAATGTAGTTAGCTGTTGTGTTTGGAATTTTTTTATGTAATTACTGTATATTTTATGTAAATCTAATATTGTTTTAAGGATTAATTAAAATAATGTATTTTAAAGATATACAGTAGAGGATAAATGGTAATTTTTGGTATTATTAATCCTCCCGAGTACATTTAAAGTCCTTCTTATTTTGTTTATTAACTAGCATGTTGGCCTTATAAAGAAAGAACAATCATATCAGAAATTAAACTGAATTAAAAGGCTAACCTGTAGCCTACACTGTTCTGGCTGAAAAGAAAATGTATCATCTAAATATAACACATTGTAGCTGTAATTGTTTATTCATGACGGATTTAGTTTTTATGTGGTAATTCTAGTTTATTTTATAATAAGTTTTCCCCAAAAGTCTGCCAAAAAATGCGTCCATGATTAGATCTGGGTTGTGTAAGCAACATTATGACACTTTATAATCCTAACGGTAAAATTAAATCCTGAGAGATTAACAAACACACTTTAATTATCTGCAAAATCTAATAAGGAATTAGTAACAGGTTAAAGAGTAAACAGGATAAATAAAAAGTTTACATACTTAAATTGTTTTAAGATAGTACTTCTGTTGCGCTACCATGATGGCATAATTAGGAATATCATACCAGTAACCTTCTTTGTCCTTTTTTTAAAGCATGTTATCTCGCTATGCCTTTACAGGGAGTCTGTCCCCTAGTAAGAAGGCATTTGAGCATGCTGCACTAATTAGACAAAGTAACATACTTCCACTGTCTGTCAGTGTCCGAGTGTCACAGAGCAAAATGTATTAGATTGGCTATTATTTTCAGTTATTATCTGCAGTGTCAGCCCATTCTAACCTGTTGAAACTTTCTGCAGTGATTTAAACAGAAGGTACAAAACCGGTGATTTCCAACTACTGAATATTCTGAAATGGGAAACATGAATTTAAAACGTAATCTTGCTTCTGTGGTTGTGTGTCAAAACTGACAGACTTATTTTATGAATCTTTTACCTATTATGGATGATTTTATCTAAACAATGCTTATGTATAAATGTATAAAATGTTCCCATTATTTCTATCTGGATAAATAAATGTATAGGTGTACCATACAAAAAAATTACATGAACTCTGTAAAACATAGTCTGAAGCTGATACACCGCCAGATCATAGCCCAATTCAGCATCACAAGCGACAACAAGAAGAAGTAGATCATTTGAGGCTTCCTTGGGCCAGCTTTCAAGTTGTTGAAAGTTTTTGTTTAAGCAGAGAGAAGGGAAATAAGTGTCAACCAGTTGCATGTGTTCAGATTCTTTGGCCAAGTCACGCAAAGGATTGTGACTGGTCCTGGCAGGTTGAGGATGGGCAGATGTCTCATTGACTGTCATTCTTCATGAGACATCTGTTCATCAAACAGACATCAAATGGATCTTGAATGTTAGCATCACCCATTCCAAGTTGTTTTACTTGTGAATCTGTATCATACCATATCTTTTGCTTATTTGTAAATGTTAAATTCCACTCTGGCTAACTGAAATATAATAATATTCATACTGGCTTATAAACTGGTTTGATTACCTCTTCTGTAAGCCTTACTCTACTTACTATACTGCAACAGCGATCACACGGTATCCTAGCACAAAGTCCAATATACACGTGATTGGATGACGGAACTCAGAAGAGCTTCGCCTCATTCACTAATGTAAAATGCCCTTGTAACGTGAAGAGGCTATTTGCTTTTAGTAAATCAACCCTGATATTTGCAGATTATTATAATTTACAATCCAGCAGAGGAAGTGTTTACACTGAAAGAGGAGCGTGTGTACAGTTTAGCCATTATTGCAATGCAAACCATCATGACACTGGGATTGCATGGTCCACATCTCTGACTGAATTTATATTATTCATAAAAGAAATATTACATACACAACCTAATTGCCTCATAAGAAGCCAACTTAATCAGCACAGATGTGTTTAATATTGCATACACAATTCTGACAAACCCATTAATAGTCGTTGTGTAATGCGCTGTACACACATGATTGGACATTGATCGGACATTCCGACAACAATATCCATCAGATTTTTTCTGATGGATGTTGGCTCAAACTTGTCTTGCATACACACGGTCGCACGAAGTTGTCTGAAAATCCGATTGTTCTGAACGTGGTGACGTAAAACACGTACATCGGGACTATAAACGGGGCAATAGCCAATAACTTTCCTCTCTTAATTTATTCTGAGCATGCGTGGCACTTTGTGCGTCGGATTTCTCTACACACGATCGGAATTTAAAGGATCGGATTTTGACGTCGGAAAATTTTATATCCTGCTCTCAAATTTTGTGTGTCGGAAATTCCGACGGAAAAAGTCCGATGGAGCCCACACATGATCGGAATTTCCGACAACACAATCCGATCGCACTTTCTCCGTCTGAAAATCCGACCGTGTGTACAGGGCATAAGAGAGGTACGCCATGATTAAGGACTAGGAATGAGCTTAAAGTGGAACTTCACTCTCTCTCAGTTAACATTGACTATTTTTAATCCTTATGCTAATAGGAAAGTATATCATATTTTCTTGTTTTAAACTTTTTTTTTACATTTCTTCAGTTGTTTCCTGGTTTCCAGGCCTAGACCAAAATTATGTCATACATCCCAGGGGTCTTCGGGAGTGGAGGTAAGGAGAGGCTTTCTTAGCTAAGCACACCCTCCTGCCTGCATACCTGAGCCAAGGGCGGATGGATTCTAGGAAGTAAAGGCTATATGAATCATCTGCCCTTACTCAAGATGGCAATGGCCAGGAATACTAGGGGGAGATCTTCAAAGTGATTTATCAGCAAAAAAACCATGGAGACATGCCAAAATACATACATACATGTAAATTGGTATGCTCTCATCTACTGGGACTGTGTATTTTAATTTCTGTACAAACTTTGGAAAATCACTCTCATTGTGATGTAATGTCTCCTTTTAAAGAAGCAACAATTAACCTATATTTCCATTCACATTTGCACGCATGCAGTCTCCGAATGAGCAGAGCATTGTGCTGTCACTGAGAATGTTGAAAGCATAGGGTGTGAAGATCTGGCATGTCAGCTAAAGACATGATTTATTTTGAGTTTTTGGGCATTGAGAGGGGAGGGACTTGACTGCCACTGGGGTAATCAGGCTAACCTTA
The DNA here is from genome assembly GCF_042186555.1 of Aquarana catesbeiana. Taxonomy (NCBI): domain Eukaryota; kingdom Metazoa; phylum Chordata; class Amphibia; order Anura; family Ranidae; genus Aquarana; species Aquarana catesbeiana. The sequence goes on along the minus strand of NC_133327.1, from coordinate 168,808,045 downwards.
TTTAAAAAACACATATTCTAACATTAGAAAACTCCATTATCTGAGCATCTGTATTGATTCAAATTAGCATTTATTGAGAAAGGTAAAGTTACAATTACCGGTCAGAACATCTTACATGTGTAGATACCCGCTAATACACAGATACAGCAAATGAGGACAAAACCAGCAACATGAATAGAGTAGAGTAGGTCCTCAATGACATGAGCACCCAACATGTCACGTTAGTATACCTTTTTAGGTTTTATATTATATTTAACAAGTAATAAGAGAAAAAAAGTGTGTGTAGAAGAAAAGACAGAAAAAAGAACATCCAAGGGGAAGAAAGCAGAGGAACAAAGGGGAAAGCCCAGCTTAGACACAAAGTTCAGGCTCAAAAGCCTGTATGTGTTAATTTATGTACTGGTTTCTGTACTGTGCAGTACAATCCATTTATATAAGTATGCTTGGGGCCTTAAACCACTCCACCAAAGTAGGAACAACCTGTTGTTGTAATATGTTCACCAATTTATGTGGGACATTATACTTCCAATCCTGTGGGGTGATTTGTCTAGTGGCTAATAAGGTGTGTCAGCGCAGAATGTTTCACTGACTTCTGACACTGACTGTCCAGTTCTGGGCACCAGTCCTCAGGAAGAATGTGTTGGAACTGGAGAGAGTACAAAGAAGGGCAACAAAACTAATAAAGGGACTAGAGGACATTAGTTATGTGGAAAGGGTACGAGCATTGTACTTATTCTCTCTGGAGAAGAGATGCCTGAGAGGGGATATCATTTCAATTTACAAATACTGTACTGGTGACCCCACAATAGGGATAAAACTTTTCCACGAAAGGGAATTTAATAAGACACATGGCCATTCACTATAATTAGAAGAGAAGCGGTTTAACCTTAAACTGCGTAGAGGGTTCTTTACTGTAAGAGTGATAAGGATGTGGAATTCGCTTCCACAGGCGGTGGTCTTAGCGGGGAGCATCAAAAATTTAAGAAAACTATTAAATAAACACTTGAACGACCACAACATACAGGGATATACAATGTAATACTGACATATAATCACACACATAGGTTGGACTTGATGGACTTATGTATTTTCAACCTCACCTACTATGTAACTATGTAACTTCACTGTACCAGAGATAGTACAGTTATTTATGGAGAATTACTGTACTTTGTAAGATAGCAATCATTGTCAAGTTTGAAAATCATATCCCATTATTGTTTAATAGGCGGACATCCTAACCTAGTATGTATATAGTTGCCTTTGTGTCTATCACAGCGTCAGCAGAGTATCAGGATTTAGTAATACCTCTGTGAGTAAACTAAGTCTGAATTCATGAGTTAAATGACTTTTGGTTGTGGTCGGCACCAAGGCTAGCAGATATTGCTATTATGATTCATTGATACCCCAGATAATGAGAAACAAAGCAAAACTCACATTTTTATTGAGCCACTGTAGATGCTGAATTTAGAAGGTCACCGTGAAAATGATCTATGTTTATGAGGGGCTTGGTGTAGAGTGTGAATAATAATACATTGCACTGAGCAACTCATCACATCACTAATTACATATGCCTCAGTCTTTTCTGACAAGTGTTTGATGACAAAAGTGCACATGCTGTCAAACCCTTCCCTCCAAATGCATTCAACGTTCTCTTTTGTTCTAAACAGAAGTGTGTTTATTATAAAAAGAATCTATTTCACACAACAGTTAGTGTCATTATCAGATGCAACGTGTCTGCTTAAAAGCATGTCCTTATGTCGATACTTGCGATGACACATTTTTACTTTTTTCTTTAACTTATGAAAGGTTGCCATTTCTCCTGGCACATGCATACTTTTTAGTCTGCAACTACTACTGCAGCAAAGACAATCAAAGACAGGACAAAGCTATCCAGAATGCATGTTAAAAGTGTTAAAATTAAAAGATCCACTCAACATACACTATATTACCAAAAGTATTGCGACATCTGCCTTTACACACACATGAACGTTAATGGCATCCCAGTCTTAGTCCATAGGGTTAAATATTGGTTTAGCCCACCCTTTGCAGCTATAACTGCTTCATCTCTTCTGGGAAGGCTGTCCACAAGGTTTAGGAGTGTGCCTATGGGAATGTTTGACCATTCTTCCAGAAGTGCATTTGTGAGGTCAGGCACTGATGTTGGATGAGAAGGCCTGGCTCAGGTTGAGTTCAGGACTCTGTGCAGGCCAATCAAGTTTCTCCACCCCAAACTCACTCATCCTTGTCTTTTTGGAAAATATATTTATTTTCTGCAGCTTACCAATTCTTAGATGTGATCGCTGCATTCATTTTATTTTTAGGCGGTTTTTATTTTATTTTCACCTGCTAATCTAGCCAGTAGGTCTGTTGTTTGACAGCAGAACAAGCTGTCCTGCATATGCACCAGTTAGGGGGTTGAGACAAAACATTTAACATTAATAGTGGTGATTGCAATGGTTAGCTTTTATTTATTGATGTAAAGCCTTTATTCCAAAACGTAAAACAAATGGCTGCTCTAACTGCTTAAAAAAAGAGTGCCAGCTTGAGTTTGGCTTCAAAATATTTTGTGTATATCTAACACTACCCTCCCCCAAAACTGACAATACTGCTGTCTAAAGGTTTCTTTGTTGCTCCTTCATCCAGACTGGGGGCACTCTAATATAAGAGGTATGTTACAGGCCAGATCACCATCTGAAATCAGAAGAAAGAAAGCCAAAGGAAAGAAAACTGATGCCACCCCCACATCTAATGATTGGTAAGCTGCAATATATTATATTTTAAGTTTTGGGTTTAATAATACTTTTAAAGCATTCTGTCCATTAAGGAACATTCACAATTTCTTTGTCTCTGGATAGAGCTGTGCATAAGAACTTCTATTTGTATGTAAAGTTACTTATGGAAAGCTTCCAATGAAACATAATCGTCTTTTTCTACAATGTGTCCCATTGGTAACAATCTAAATTTGAATGTCTCCCATTCAAAGGAAAGGTCCAGAATGTATAGAAGCATAAGAGAAGAAAGCTAGGTAACAAACACTATGAGGATAATTTATAAAAATTAGAACAGCCAGAATGTGGAACATCTGTGTATGCCAACCAATCAGCATCTATCCTTTATTTTCAAAGTATCAAAGCTTTACTGAACAAGTTGAAGATAGAAGCTGATTGATGGCCATGCACAGCTACTACAGATTCTGTCTGCTCTATTTGTGATAAATTCACCCCATAAGCTTATTAAACTTAATTCACAAAACTTTGCATAATCTTTATTCTCTGTATTTCTCAAATCCAATTGGATTGTCATTCACTGGAACTCAAAAAAACCTATGCTTGTACTATATGAATGTCTCAACTACCACCTGCCATCAAGGACTGGTCTCATTCAAATGTGGGCTTTAAGGAATTGCGGGCATCATCTGCCCACGATTTCAAATCACAGCAAAATAGACAATATGCGTTTGGATGGCATTCTCCCTGAGAGGCACTCCAAATGCGATAAGAAATGCACTTGATTCAAGGCTAACATTTTGTCCCTGAGCTTCTTTGCTTTGACAAATATGCATAGGGCATCCCATTCAAGTGAACGCGAGTTCCCGCTATGTGAAGTGTGAATGGGGCCTAATATGCACATCCAACAATTCATGTACATGTATAGATACAATGTCACAGTAGCCTGCTTGTAGACAATTCAATATAAACAATTTAGATGTGGTAACAAGTTCTAAGTAGAATATTCCTTTGGCTCCATTGCCTTTTTATTGGTGACCAGCAAGATATTGTGACACAATAGTACTTTAGCATCTCATTTGTGTGGGTAGAACAGATGATTATAATTATACTAGTGTTACTGCAAATTCTGTATGGTATAAAAAACAGGTTTATAATATGTACAGAACATATAAAAATGTGTTATTTTATGATAAATTCTATATACCATCCCACATATACTGTCAAACACATCAACTTTTAATGAAAGTAGCCAGACTCCCCTTCTAGGCCTGCTGGAAGGGTCCCTGATTAGAAATCACATAGTATTAGCCAGACATGGTTTCAGATGACAGCAATTCTATATGTATTATATTATAAGAAATTTGGAATTGGAATGTGCTTTGGGAATAAAATTCAAACTGCCCTTGGGACATTGCACTATGGAAGAGCATGGACTAGTATATTATATTGAATAACTACAGCTCGAGCTGTGTTTACAGCAAAATGGTAGATGACTAATGAAGGAGTGAAATGCCTCTCATTTTCTTTACAAGATCAGGTGTATATGACAATGACAGGCCGCTCTTTACATATAGAGTAATTTCACTAAAGCTCTGTACTAATATTTACAGCACTTAACCAGAAAAATATCTCTTGTCTCTGTAGCTAGAATGTGGTTATCTTCATCTCCCATATCAGTGAACAGAGTAGTTGTAGTAATCTAAACATTTTGCTCTCAAATGTACAGTAATTGCTGAATGCTTATCAAACTTGCTTGCTATCCATGTGCATAAACCTATAGGTTTAACTCTTCATAACCAGGCCAAATGGTGCATGTTTTGGTATGTACCACTTTTTGACTACAATACATTTTATTATAGCCTAATCATTCCAAATAGTCGTTTTTTAGAACTTCTATTATATGGTACACTTATTATAGAAGTGATATTAAAATGACACTAAAGTTATTTATTTTTTTTTTTAAATAACAAACATATCATACTTACCTTACCTGGCTCTCAATGGCTAATTGGATTAGATGAACATAGGCGATGGATGAATGTCAAACTGTCACATCTTGTGAGTTAGGCGGACATCAAGCTGGAAAAGATCCTTACCTGGCCATGATTTTAACTTTTCCACGCTCTTATTAAAAAGTCTTTAAAAAATACTCACCAATCAAAATATCAGCTAAGATCCCTTTCATGAGGACAAACCGATTGGGTCCGCCTGTCAGTTTTTAGGTTTTTAGGACCATCCATTGCCCTCTATGGAGTGGCAGATGTTAATGGACATGTCTGTTTACCCCCACCAACATCTGATCCTATCCGCTAAAAACAGATGGATGGGGGATCTGTTCCCCATCCATCAGGCAGATCGGATCAGGGGATAGTCAGATGTAAACGGACAGGGGGACTGTTTCCATCTGACCACCCATAGAGGAAAACAGGCTGTGTCCGTGTTTGCTCTGCATAAGTGGAGCAGATACAGACCTGACATTCACCTGCTCAGTGGGGCTTAGCGGACAGATCCCCCACCGAGCAGGCGGATCTGCCGAGGGAGTCGAGGCGACTCCATCAGCGGATCCATCTGCTCAGCGGGAGATCTGTCCGCTGATCCATGGGGGGTGTGAAAGAGTCCTAAATCTAAACCTGTCAACGTCTATTAGAAATATAATGGAAATCAGAGCTAAGTGGGTGACATTGTCATAGTAACAATTATTTTTGTTTCAACTATATAAGTATGTCTGTAACATAAGGTACAATCTATAACAATAGGTACATCTTTCTTGTACACAGCACAACACATATAGCTCAAATACATCTAAAATATAGGTTTTGCATGAATCTACCAATTTAGGGCAAAGTACAGCAAATGCATACTTGCAGCTTACACAGAGCTTAGGATTGTCAAGCATTGGCACTGTCAGGTGGGAGGAAGAGATGTGAGTCATTGGCTCTCCGTGACAAGAGTACAAGATTGGAGAATAAAGCAGGTTTATTTTAATAAAATAAAAATTGCAAACTAAGATGTTGCTTTTAAATAAGAAAGTGAATCCTGTGGGAGTAAACTATTGCTTGTTTAGAGGTAGTATCTTTATTTGCAATTTTAATTAAGTGATAGCATTGCTTTATACAATTGTGCTCAAAAGTTTGCATACCCTGGCAGAAATCATGACATTTTGGCATTGATAGTGAAAATATGACCGATCATGCCAAAAAATGGTCTTTTATTTAAAGATAGTGATCATATGAAACTATTAATTATCACATAGTTGTTTGGCTTCTTAAAGCAGAGTTTCAGCCTGGGTGAAAATTTTTTAACCACTTAAAAACCTCCCACAACATATAAACTGCTGCAGGGCGGCTCTATTGCGTGAAACAACGTACTTATACATTGTACGGAGGAGGAGCCGATGCGCATGCCCGGTGGACCCGATGTCCACCGGCCACTCGCAATTGCTGTACAGAGAGGCAGAACGGGGATCTGCCTACGTAAACAAGGCAGATCGCCATGCTTACAGGGGACAACATGGAAATCTGCTGTTCCTAGTAATCAGGAAAAGCAATCTCTGTGTTGTTCCTGTCAGCACTTCACCCACACAGTAAGAAAACACACTGAGGGAACATATTTAACCCTTTGATCGCCCTGATGTTAACCCCTTCCCTGCCAGTGTCATTTATACAGTGATCAACACACTTTTTGAAAATCAAAAAAAAAAAAAAAAAAAAAAGTTTATTGAAGATCAGTATCATACAATGTAAGAAAAAAAAAAATCTCCATATACATAGGAAATTTGCATAGAAAGTATCCTGTAAGAGTTATTGCCATCTCCATACAGAAATTAAAGCACCTATAAATTGTGGTAGTACCGGTTTTGCCAACATTTGTTTTAAACAATAAGGTGTGAGTCATTCAGCAGTGACAAACCGATAGGGAGACGGGACAGTCGGGAGGCGACCCACCCAGAAGGTGATCGAAGAGAATTCTAGCTTATTACTGTCCGGTGCTGTGACCGCTCTTTCCCCCCTGGGTTCCCAGAAGTCCCACCCCAATGGGCTCTTACTGTGGGGACATCTGGGGTGATCCCAGGAGCTAGAAATCTATGTACCATCTCCCTGAAATTTAGGGGTCTGGTATCCCTGAGGGGTAGAACTCCATCCCGACTATCCGTTCCCTGCTTAGCAAAAATCAAAACACGTTAAACAGAAGCCACCAAAAAAGAGAAAACCAAATACTTCAGAAGTGCTTGTACAGAAAAGACTGTTCGTTAGGAACGGGCAGGGTATCCCGAGAGAGAAGAGAAGAAACGTGAGAAAAGGAAGGTAAGGTTAGGGAAGTAGAGGTCAGTGAGGAGGGGAGAGGTTCTGAGATGTATTCTCCATACCAGTCAGGATTGGGATACCACAATGCGTAGCCCAAGGTTCCCAAGTAGTGTTAAATCTCTCAATCTTATCGGTAAGTTTTGCCACTATAAGCTCTTGTGCCATAATCCATGAGATTTTCCTTTTGCAAGCCTGAAAGGAGACCGAAGGCTTCTTCCAGGCTTTTGCCAAGGTAGTCTTGGCTCCCACCAGTATGAAGAAGGAAAGGACTTGTAAACGTTTAGTCAGATTAGGAATGTATTGAATAAGCAGTGCTATCGTCGGACTGGGGGCGATTAGTTCACCCGTCAATGTGCTAATGGTGCGGAAAACTTTCTTCCAGAAGGACCTGATGCGGGGGCAAGTCCACCATATATGAAACATAGAGCCTTCTAGCTCACATCCTCTAAAACAGATCGGGGACGTTCCCGGGTATATTATTGCCAGTCTGGAGAGAACATAGTACCACCTATTCATTACTTTTAAGCTGGCTTCCATTAATGATACATTGCATATACCTTTGGATGAGCGTAGGGAAACTCTAAACCAATCAGATGCTTTCCAGGAGCAGCCCGTGTCCTCTTCCCAGGCCCGTGCATAAGCTGGTTTTTCCAAGTTCGATTGGAGTGCTGCATAAATTAGAGAGATACCCCCCCTCTGGTTCATAGAGTCAGTGCACCAGATCAACACACTTTTATAGCCCTGATCACTGTATCAATTTTATTTGGGTACAGAGTCGCACGACCGCACAATTGTCAGTTAAATTAATGCAGTGCCGTATGGCAAAAGATGGCCTGGTCATTAAAGGAGTAAATCCTTCCAGGGCTGAAGTTGTTAATAGAAGGACATTTACCTGTCCAGGGAGTCCACGATGTCTGCACCCAAAGCCGACACGTCCATCGGTTACGGGTGCAGGCGTCAGCATCCTTACTGAGGGAAACAGGAAGTGAAGCCTTGCATCTTCACAGCCTTTTTTCCTACTGCACATGCATGAGTTGTGCAGCGCTTTCTGAATGGTTCTGTCATCGGCAATGGGGGGGAAGGAGAAGGGCAAAAAAAAGCAGCAGAAGCGATGTACAACTCCATGGCGCTGTGGGACGGAAGTCCTGAATAAAATATAAGAAAAAAGGTATGAAAAAAATCCAAAAATGGGGGGGGGGGGTGCTTATGTTTTCTAAGGAGTTCAATTTTTGCCTGTAACTCAGCTTTAATGATAACAGAAATCACCAAAATGGCCCTGATCAAAATTTTACATACACTGGAATGTTTGACCTTGGCACAGACACACAAGGTGACACTCACAGGTTAAAATGGCAATTAAAAGTTAATTTCCCACATCTTTGGCTTTTTAAATTGCAATTAGTGTCTGTGTATAAATAGTAAGTGAGTTTGTTAGCTCTCACGTGGATTCACTGAGCAGGCTAGATACTGAGCCATGGAGAGCAGAAAGAAGCTGTCAAAAGACCTGCATAACAAGGTAATGTATAATAATACATGTATAATAACATAAAAAAGTATGTTTGATTGGGCGGCACAGTGGGTAGCACTCTCTCCTAGCAGTAAAAAGGGTCGCTGGTTCAAATCTCAACCACGACACTACCTGCCTGGAGTTTGCATGTTCTCCCTGTGCCTGAGTGGGTTTCCTCCAGGTACTCCAATTTCCTCCCACACTCCAAAGACATGCTGCTAGGTTAATTGGCTTCTATCTAAATTTGCCCTAGTATATGAATGTGAGTTAGGGACCTTAGGTTGTAAGCTCCTTGAGAGTAGGGACCGATGTGAATGTACAATGTATATGTAAAGCACTGCGTAAATTGACGGCGCTATATAAGTACCTTAAATAAATAAATAAATAAATGAAAGATATCCAAGGCCTTGCATTTGCCATTCAGCACTATTCAATTACTCATTAAGCAGTGGAAAATTCAGGGATCTCTTGATACCAAGCCAAGATCAGGTAAACCAAGAAAAATTGCAAAAGAATTGCTCCGGATACAAAGGAAAACCCACAGGTAAACTCAGGAGAAATACAAGCTGCTCTGGAAAAAGATGGTGTGGTTGTCTCAAGGAGCACAATATGACAATACTTGAACAAAAATGATCTTCATGGTTGAGTTGCCAGAAAGAAGCCTTTATTGTGCCAATGCCACAAAAAAGTCCGGTTACAATATGCCCAACACCTTAACATGCCTCACAGCTTCTGACACACTGTAATCTGGAGTGACAAGACCAAAATAGAGCTTTATGGTCAGAGCCATAAGCGCTATATGTTTTTAATAAAAAAGAGGGTAACTCACGTTTCCGAAGTACATAAAAATCTCATAAGACATGGAAAGGCGCAATGATGTTGGCAGAACTCAACCCGACGTGTTTCATTTGATTAGATGTCATCTGGGGTATGAGTGACTGCCAACAACTGCGCACTTAAATAGGCTTTGTGGCCCCAAACTGGAATGATTAATGACTGGAAGTTCTGGCATATATTCGCGTAATTTCCGATCTGAACGAAAAATTGCTTGGTTAATATGGCCTTAATAAAGGTTATATCAGTGCTAAGTTAAATAAATTAAAATAGAATATGCCCCCAAGACCAATGATAATAATAATAAATGCTGAAAGGCTACTCATATACCTGGTAAAAAGAGAGAGAGTGCGGTCCACGCCTCGCTGTGGTGCAGCACATCTTCCGGCATCAAGTACAGTCAACTAGGAGGGCATGAGGAACCAAGCCTCACTCTGAGAAGTAAATAACCGGCGTCACTTCCCCATCAGCGGATCCGGAAATAGGTCCGTGTCAAGCCTCGCTTTAGTATAGTGTGGATAACACATATCGCATGGCCGGAAGTCACGTGATGAGCGAGATGGCAACAATACATTGTACATGTGCAACATCTCAGTGACACTTCTTTAACAAATAATGCTGGAAATGGATGTTACGGGTCAGATGGGATTATAATTCCAACTGATCAGAGGTGTAAGGTGTCAAACTACACAAGCCGTACAAATAAATGGACAACATGGCTAACCAGGAGTGACAATTAGATGACATATTTAAAACAAAAAATAGTTAAAATTAAAATGATGATGATTCCATATAGGTATTAACATTATGCTATATTGATAAAAGCATTATTATCCCACTCCACATTCATCCCGACTGGGAAGTAGGATTGTAACTCATATACCCAATATGTTTCAAGTCTAGATACACCCCTAGTAGTAGCGCCCCTCCCCCCCAAGGTGGAATAAATCTATCGATAACAAGGAACTCTGTTCCTTTAGGGTCTCGATTGTGAAATTGATGATAATGTCGTTGAACAGTATGTTTGATACTTCCGTTTTTTTCTTGGTAATATGTTCAGTGACCCTGGTGGCAAACGAACGTATGGTGCGACCAACTTACTGTTTGCCACAGGGGCAGGTCAAGAGGTATATAATATTAGTGGTGGCACACGTGCAAAAATGTTTAATAGGGTATGTACATTTAGTGATAGTAGATGTAAACTGTTTAGTTGTACATCGTCCTCATGTATTGAACTGACTCACTGTACATTTCTTACATGGGTAATACCCAATCAGGTTGTGAAAGAAAGATGCTCGAATGGGTGGATTATTAACATTGGGAGCAATCTTACTCCTCAAAGAGGGAGCGCCTCTATAGATTACCTTAGCTCTTTCTGGTAATAGTGTACCTAGTATGCGATTGTTTCTTAACACACTCCAATGACAGTCCACAATAGATTTAATCTGTTCATGCTGCACAGAGAATGATGTCAGCAATGCCCATTTAAAGGATTCTTCAGGGTCCTGCCGAGGTTTATCGGTCAGCAAGGGTGCTTGCTCTAATTGTGAAGCTTCATGGAAATCAAAATCGATCTCTTGCTGATCATATCCTTTGTCTAAGAACCTCTGTCTTAAAATCATGGCTTGATTTTTAAATGTATCTATGTCTGTACAGTTCCTGCGTAAATGCAGAAATTGACTCTTCAGAAGGTCTATACATAGCCAAGATCTATGATGGCAGCTATCGGCTGGAATAAATCCATTACAGTCCCTTGGTTTGAAATAGGTACTGAACCTCAATTGATATGCACATAATTCTGTTTCGAGGTCCAAAAAATGAATTTTGGTATAATTAAATTCATAAGTTAAAACAATTCCTTTATCATTCATGTTAAGAAATGACAAGAATTGGGCCAACGACTCAGGAGTACCATCCCATAGGAGGAGGATGTCGTCAATGTACCTAGCCCACATGACCAGTTGTGGTCTGTTCTTGGTATAGACGACATCCTCCTCCCATTTAGCCATAAATAAGTTGGCGAGGCTGGGGGCAAATTTGCCCCCATCACCACGCCTTTCTCTTGAAGATAGAACCGATTATCGAACCAAAATGAGTTATGTTGAGTAGCGAACTCTAGTAGTTCGATCATAAAATCGGCCTAAGAGATGGTAACGGTACAATCTCTCTGTAAAAACATTGTACTGCCTCCACTCCTCTATGATGAGGAATGCATGTGTATAAGGAAGCCACATCTGCTGTGGCCATAATATAATCCTCTCCCACGTTCACTTTCTCAAGCAATCTGATGGTGTCTCTGGTGTCTTTGAGATATGAGGGGGTTTTACGAACCTGGGGTTGGAGAAAAAAAATCAATATATCTACCGATCCTAGAAGTGATAGAGTCGATCCCACTAATAATTGGACGTCCTGGAGGGTGTAGTGGATCTTTATGTATTTTAGGTAAATAGTATATTACTGGAATTCGGGGTGCTAACAGGACAAAAAAACAAATTTTCTTTAATATTCAGTATCTGTAGTTCAAAACCTTTCTGGATAAGAGTAATAAGGTCTTTCTTACATTTAAATGTAGGGTCATTAGGCAATCCTCTATAAGTGTCATGATTGCTCAAAATTCTATACATTTCACTGACATAGTCGGTCTTGTCTAATAATACAATACCCCGCCCTTGTCGGCGGGGCGAATCACCAAATCCTTCTGTTCACATAAAGATTTGAGGCCAATATTGTACAAAGAGTTATTCTGAGTCCGTTTGGTAAACTGGCAAGATCTTTTAAAACTAAATTCTTGAACATACTAATGGCCAGAGCCAACTGAGTAGGGGGCTAAAAAGGGACAGGTTCGACAGTCCAGAATGGTCTGTTCCTGACGTGGCTGCTCTAGCCACATTTTTATAGGGATTGGAGATTAAGTACCTTTGAATGTTTATTTTTCTAATATACCTGTGTATGTCAATAAATGTGTTAAATTTATCGAGTTTCTTCGAAAGGACAAACTTAAGGCCTTTATCCAGGACAAATTGTTCCTCTTTAGTTAATTTTTTTTTACTAAGGTTGAACACACCCGGGCAGGTTATGTTCTCCTTCTTTTTTTCTCCTCCGAGACCTCCTCCCTCCTCTGGAACCTCTCTTAGGTCTGGACCCCTTTTTCTCCCTTGGCGGTCCTCGTTAAAATCCTGATTTGCTTGAAAATTAGGATTGTGTTGATTGTAACCGTATGGAGATTGTTCAAAGTCTCCATTGGGATAAGAACATGCATCATCATTATAATGGTCACGAAGTGAAGAAAATCTGTTATACGTATTCAATGGAGGATAATTGTATTTTGAAGAATTTTTATGGGTGGCAGAATGGTCATAATAACGTGCAGGAGATGCTCTCTGATAGTGGCTCTCCTGTTCGTAATGGTAGTTTCTAGAGTTAGAATGGTTACCTCTAGATCAGTGATGGCGAACCTTAGCACCCCAGATGTTTTGGAACTACATTACCCATGATGCTCATGCGCTCTGCAGTGTAGATGAGCATCATGGGAAATGTAGTTCCAAAACATCTGGGGTGCCAAGGTTCGCCATCACTGCTCTAAATTGACCTCTCCCACCCCTCCTATTTGAGTTCTGACCTCTATCCCTATATGTGTTAATAGGGGTCTGTGAACTAGGGTGCCGCCCCTTCTGAGAAGAAGGGCCCTCTCTGGGCTGATACCCTTTAGTTACATTAGTGGTGAGGTGTTTAATATCAGGGTGAGTTGAATGTTCGGTAACCACACTTCCACTTTGTTGACCTGAAGGGGTGGCACCAACTTCCATAGCTGAATCGGATGCAAGCTACTTTTGCCACCCAAATACAGCTCCAGATTTATAGTCACCTATATCTCTAGAATATATTTTATGTTTTTTTTGTTTTTTTGGTCTCTAGCCTCTTTGATGAGATGAGCTTGAAGATTAGAGGAAAGGGAATTATATTATATGAAATGTTTGTATATTAAAAGGCCATCTTTGGGTTCTTTGATCTCTCTATCAAGAACAGAAAGACGATTTCACTTCCTGGTAATCAGAAATCTCAAAAATTTAGTCCCAGCCTTGTTAAAATATTTATTCCAGGATTCAAGATCTGTATCTCCCTGTTGGGGATGAACATCCCATCTAAGACTGCAGGGCACCATGTGTTCTGACACATATTGCTCTAAGAATACTAAATCCCATTGTATCAAAAGGAAGAGGACAAAGGAAGTGGGACTTTAATTGAAGCACCTGGTAGCAAAAGGATAGTTGGTTGAACAAAAGGAATTTTATTGGTATAATGTAAACATACATAAATTGTTGATATCAGGTACAAAATGACACAATAGTAGCAATGACCATAGTGATAACAAGGTGTAACTGCTAGAAGGGAAAGTAAAAAATAAACATAAGAGAAAGCAGTAAAATAATTAAATGGCAGTAATGTCTCGACACAGACCATAATAAAATTCCATAGTTCAACCCAGACCAAATTAGATAAAATCATCATTGCGAGGTAATGCCTGTGATATAGATAGGTAAAAACACGGCATCGTATAGCTCTACGCATTTCGTGGCTGATGCGCCACTTATCAGGAGCATGCACCTGGTAATCTAAAATAGAAAAATGTATATGAGATGATCAGTAGTAGTTAAGGACCTAGGCAGGGGGTGGGGTGATACCCCCAATAGCACAAAGGTGCATACTTACTGGTTAGAATTCACTGGCTGATAATGCAGCCGTGAGACACCATAAGCATCTGGGACTGCCTCCAACCGGGGGCCGTGGTGGGCTGCCCAACGGGGACAACACAAACAAGAGGCCAACGGAGCGGATCAGGGACCACAGGGATCACTGCTGGTGAAAGTGAAAATGAACAAAGTGAAGGGGTGCCATAAGTGACTGAAGATGGAAGATTGAGAGGGTGAGACAAAGAAACCCATGCTGGTAAGGAAGGTGATGGTGGATGGCTGAAGGTGAAAGTGTGGGAGAGTGGGATAAAGAAAACCAAGCTGGTGAGGAGAATGAAGGTGAGTTAAGGGCTGGCAGTCAAAGGCTGCCAGGTAATAAGAGTGAAGTGGTGGGAGTGGAGACCAAGAAAGCCATGGAGAAGAAGGGTGCAAGATGACAATCATACCTGTGTAGGCAGGGAGCCAAATGGAGAAAGGAGGACTGGCAGGCTGTGTGAAGTGAAGTGTGCAGGAAACCTCGAGTGCCGAAGCCGCCCGGAGTTCTGATACCATGGCATGTTTAAGTCTTAGGAATAAACCACCAATTTCTATATCACTACCAGTAGCAACAAACACCCGTTCAGTGTTAACTGTACGGGATACTCTATAATCAAACACATCCATATTAAGTGAATAACACAATAAAGTGATATGTAAAAAACACTGCAGCGATAAAGAAAGTCAAAAACACTTCAAAATATTAAAAAAAAAAACATATACCACGCTTCGCTATAAATAAAGTATATAAAGCAGCTAACACAGCCGGAGACAAACAGCAAAATAAACCTAAAAATAAAAAATGCAGTGCTTATATAAACTAATTAGGAAGTGGCAGTATTGAATGTGATCAAATACACTGCAAAATAAGTACAAATATGTGAATAATGTCCACCAATTGAAAATACTGAAAATATTAGGTGACAAGGAAAAAAGAAAATTGAATCAAAAACGTCCTGGCATCAGTAAACGTTGTCAGTAAGTTGATATCTCAAACACATCAATAGAACAGATGACAACAAATGGAAACAAAAAGGAGAGAGTCTTGTGAGAAGAACCGCCACCAATTGAATGAAGGCTTACTGGAATCAGTAGACTAAGGCCCCTTTCACAGGGGGCTGTCCGATTTTAGTACTCCGTTTGCTCAGCAGGGATCGCTTCGTTGATCCCCGCTGAGCCGGTGGATGACAAGTCTGTCTCTGCACTCTGTGCAGGGACGGACCTGTCAGAGAGTCCGCTCTCCCCTATGGGGAGGGATCGGATGATTACGAACTGCCTGTCCGTTTTCATACGATCTGCCAGACGGATGGAAAATAGGACATCCATCCGTCTGGATTTTGTGGAGCAGATCGGGGTGGATCGGATGTCAGCGGACATGTCACCGCTGACATCCGACACTCCATAGGGCTGTATGGAGCAACCGTTCAGATCCGCCTGAAGAAACTGACAGGCGGATCTGAACGGTCCGCACATGTGAAAGGGGCCTTAAAGAGGCTTATACCACTTAAGTCAACCAGGCTTGTGGTGATGAATACTGTGTATAATGGAAAACCATCAGGGATCCAGATCGCCTCAAACACAATTTCAGACTTTAAACGGTACTAGTCAGCAGTAGGTTCACAATAAACATGTGGTCGAGGTTCAAATGAAGGGAAGGAGGGACAAAGGGTGTTCTCTTGCCACATAGTGTGATATTGTTTAAAATGAATTTAATAAAAAAGAGGGTAACTGGAACACTCACATTTCAGAAGTACATAAAAAGCTCATAAGAAGACATGGAAAGGCGTCATGATGTTGGCAGAACTCTTCCTGACGCGTTTCGTCTGATTAGACGTCACCTGGGGTGTGAGTGACTGCCAACAACTGCGCGCTTAGATAGGCTTTGTGGCCCCAAATTGGAATGATTAATGACCAGAAGTTCCGGCATAGATTTGCATAATTTCCAGTCTGAACGAAAAATTGCTTGGTTAATATGGCCTAAATAAAGGTTACATCCATTTCCGGCATTATTTGTTATAGAAATGTCACTGAGATGTTGCATGTGTATAATGTATTGTTGCCATCGCGCTCATACACTGAAATGTATTAACCAGGACACTACCAAAAAAAATCAACTACAGTCTGCAGGGTTGAATTACTGAATGTGGAGGGGAAAAAGTGTCTGAATTGGGGTGAAAACATATAAATTGTTATGCATTCAAAGACAGATGCAAAGCCTGAAGGGTAAATGTAGAGCAGAACAATACAAATTATAGCTGAACTCCAGGCAGATATACTGTAAGAGCTACACATTGATGCAGCTCTGTAAGGGTAAAGTGGTAGTAAACAGCGGCTGCTTAAAAAAAAACAGAACAAAAAAACACACCTATAAAGCAATTACAATGCATACTAGCACATTATTAAATAGTTACCTTGGTACAAAGCCTTCCAGCAGCGTGCTGTCACTGCTGAGAGGGCTGACATCTTTCCCTGGTCTTTCTTCCGGGTTCGCTGCAGCTATGTGATTGGCCGCAGCCGTGATGACGTCACTCCCACTCATGCACGAGGGAGTCCTCGGTTCCAGCACGAAGCTCTGAAGGTCCAACAAGTTATGCTGGACATTCAGAGCACATGCACTGGTGACGTATCTGGCTGCATCCGGGGTAATATCTCCTAAATGGTGCATGTTTAGGAGATATTCATTTTACTCTAATAAGGCTTACCTATAGGTAAATAAATCACCAAACAGGCTTTACTACTACTTTAATAGATCATTAAAACCGACTCCAGGCAAATAAAAAAAAAAAGAAATCTTTTGCAGTGGGGCTGTACTGCAAGGGTTAATTGCTTATTTATGTCTAGAGGAACAATAAAAGCAAATATACTTACCTGATGCTCCGCTCCTCTAGGAATTAGACCGGTCCTTGCAGCTTCTAAACCCCTAAACTTTAGCGGTTCAGGGTGCTGACATCATCAAGGCCAGAGTAGGGTCCATATCCCTGTTCTGGACATGAGGATGCTGAGGGACAGCGTGAAGGGAGCACCATCTGCTGGGGGAGTGGAGGATCAGGTAATTAAAATGTTTTCTCCTCTCCCCTAAACAAAATGCACTATTAACTCTTGCAGTAGAGGCACAGCCCCACTGCAAGGGATATTTCTTTTCTGCCTAGGGTTGGGCTTTAAATATATTATTTAAATGCAAGCAGTGTGGGTTCCTTAATTTTGCTTAATAGCAGCCTATTGTACTCCCTGTACACAAGAGCACAGAGACAAAGAGGGAGAAGCACCACCTGACTGGCTCCTTAATTAGGTGTACAGCGGTTGAACAAACAAGCTAATAGGAAGAGAGAGCAGTGTGACAAAAAGAGAAGCTCCTCCAACCCAGACACTGTAATTAGGTTCAAAAGTCCTGGGGCCACCCAATTATCAGACCATACACATAAGGTGTGTCCATAAGGTGGTTGCCATAGGTGGTGTACACTGGGAAACACTAAGCAGCAGTCATATGGTATAAGTTGGCCAACATTATCACTTAGTTGTTTACCATCAACGATTGCTTTATCCACAGTATCAGGTTTCACCTCTGATAAATGGCACACACACTTATCAGTTCTTAGTACCAATTGAAAAGCCATTGGTGGTTGTCTTTTTAAATCTATAAAGGACAACCCCTTTATGTTCCCATTAAACCTGCACCAGATCTCAAAAACAAAAGAATAAAAATGCTGAACGCTTCTAATAGTTAGAAAGCACCGCAACATTCTTAGTAAAGAAAATCTGCTTTTTCAAATGGCTCAAAGCAACTGCTGCTAATAAAATCACTGTGTCACTCACTGAGCGTTTTACTGTAAGAAAAGCCATTACCCAATTAGGCATGGTGAGGCAGTGTACTCACAAGAATGGCTATGCTTAATGCCAATTAATGCAATTTGACTTAACCACCTAGGGGCTGGATGGAGTTGGGCACCAAACATTTGAGTACAAATACATTTCTTAAAGTTCATCTACATTCAATTACTGTACAGTTGTCCATTTTTCAATCTAAACATTTGCTTTTGTATGATGAAAACTAGGCGCTCTGCCCCCTCTTGACCTCTATCAATTTACTGCCGTTCTTCACCTCCTACTAGTTTTCCTCTTATTTGCCCTCTAGCTCTTTTCACATGGTGTGAATGTGTTTTTTTATTTCTTTTTTTCAAGGGCAGCAGATAAAACATAGGTTCTTTATTTATAGACACTTGGCCCAGAACTATACTTTTTCATGGTTGATGATGAGGGCGGTGGTTATATAAACGGAAATTGCATTTGGAGCCCTGATATGAATCCAGTGCTAAATAATTCCTCTGATATTATTCTTTCACCTGCCTATTCACACTTATGTGTTACAGTAGTGTGCAATTTACTATGTTTTATCACAACACCAAATTCGGTACAATGCACTAATATAGTAGTGGGCAACTCATGGCAGAGCACCACAATCCACATACCATGTGTTGTGGTGTACTGCATTGGAAAAAATGTGTATGCCCATTTGTGGCTGCATTGTGGTACTTTGACATAACTAGAATGGTAAAGAGCAGTTGATTAGTGGGCAATAAAAGTTTTTTGAAAATGAACTCAAGAAAAACTGAAAGTGCACACTCATTACCCTTTTGCGAGCCCCCTGACCCCCCCCCCCCTCCGCAGGACTACATGTCCCATGATACAAAAGCTCACTTCACATGCTCGTAGCATTAAGTCTCCTCTGGCGGCCTGTGCATGATGTGTACCCCCATCCAGCCTGCAGAATGTCCATAACACTCCACACAGGAAAGAAGCCAACCCCAATCAGTAAGGCGAGGGCAGTGATCAAAGGAGGGACTAAAAAAGAACAAAGCTTAAAACAGATGGAAAAGCAACATACGCGATAAGTGGTAATACCTGCAACAATTGGGGGGCAGAGAAATGTAGGTTTTAATATCACTTTAAAAAAGGTGTTAAACATACATTTTATATACTCTTTGTTGAAAATCTTTCTTTTACAAATAGTCATTTATAACAGTGTGTATACAGGACCATGTGTTTGCAAAGCATGCTGGGTTTCTAATAAGAACACCCAGCACTAGCTGCAGGATTTTGGACAGAATCAAATTGTTTACCTCTTTTGCAATCAGAGGAGGAGGGGTGTGTCTTTACATTAAGATCTCTGTTCAGCACAACAGCTATCTAAACTCGATTAGACCGTCACCTGCTGGCTGCAATTGGTAATTATGAAATGATACGCATGTTAAATTTTTTACTTGATTAAAAAGGAAATTGAGAGAGATTATATTGTAACAAATATGAAGCATAATAGAAAAATATATAGGAAATGCACATACATGAAATACCTCATATGCATACATTTTTCATCCTCTCATGTGCACCTGGCCACCCTTCTCAAGCAAAATTATGCAGTCATCAGTATCATAGAAATCTGAGGGCCACCACACCATTTGCATGTTATGTGTGTTGATATGCTGCAGTGCCATTCATTGTAACTGACTCCCAATGAATCTCCAAAGTGCACATACAGTAGGTTGCAATGTTGTACATTGCAGCTCATTTACTTGAAGCAGGAAAATAGATATTGCAATGCACTGCACTATGGTTTCAATGGACACTTCCTGTTATAGAGTGACAATATTTGTCTCCCAATTGTTCCCCTGTAGTTTACCCCATCAGGAACTTTGCCAATTGAGGCTACTTTACAACACACATTACACAAGCATACTTCTCTGTTATTACCATCAGGAAAGCCCATCCTGGGAAATGCTATATGGTAATTGCATAAGTGCATACATACAGGGCCGGGACGAGGGGTGGGCAGAAGGAGAACGTGCCCCGGGTGCAGCTTCTCAATGTAGAGACATAAGCTCACTTGGAGCTCCAATCTCTTCTCCCTCTTCTTCTACAGTAGCCAAAAAAGCAGGGAAGTAAAGTGTTAATCCCTTACCTGATAACAGAATGTTCACTACACATTCAGCCTGGGTTCACACATATGCGAATACAGACATCACATGTGATTCACGCCACATTGCTGTGCCAATCACATGCGATGTCTGTGCAATGCAAGTTCAGCCATACCATACAGTTTGTGTGGCTGAACTCGCATTGGATTCGCACAAAAAAGGTGCAGGGGCTCTTATTTCCCGCATTATTTCCCGCATTGGAATCGGATCGCATGGGTGTTCACACCCATGTGATCCGATTCCTGTCCAAATCCACAGTTTGCACTGCGATCTGTGAACTGACCTGGGGGTATCATTAACTTTGTATTGACACTAAAAGCGGGTTTGCAGAGGGCAGTGTGAACTGCCTGCGGGGGAGATGCAATGCGGGAACCTGCACTGGAATTGCGCTGGTTCCCGCATCACAAGAGTGTGAACCCAGGCTCAACCTTACTTACTGCCAGTCTGACGCTGTATCTTGTTCTCCCGCTGTCACAGGCTGATATCTTCAGTGATAAGTGCACTGCCTATTGAACCTGTTTCTAGTTGCTGGACCTATCACTGCAGACTGGAGATTGAGGAAGACTGTCATCCCAGCAGTAAAAAAAGGCTGAACAGGAGTGTGCAGTGAACATGCTGTTATCAAGTGAGATTAAAACTTTACTTCTCTCCATTTGTTTGGGTATTCTTAGGCTGGCCATACAGGAGTCATTTTCTTTCATTCAACCTGCTTTTTGAAGGAAAGAGAATGACTCAATTCCCCCATATGCACATTTGAGGTGGATGGAGGAATCCCTCCCGCCGACCCTTTTGTATGTTGACAGTGGGGAGATTTTCCCAGAATACACTTATAGATCATGGTGCTGATCGAGAGAAGATTTTTCAACCAGCCTGCCCATACATGTCTTGAAATTTGGCTGGTCCCTGCTGAACTGGCCAAAGTTCAATTCATGTATGGGGAGCTTTAGGGATTCTTAACATGTATGTGACTGTCGCTTCTCTGAAAAGCAATCCATGCTTGGACAGCTTGATAGAGCTGTTTGAGAAGTGGTGAAGAGGTTATATGTCGCCTCCTCACCACCTGATTTAACCTAAAAATTGCTGTACTGCCAAGCCACAGACACATGCGGAGTGCTTGCAGGGTGGCCCCATTGAACAAAAACAGCACCTTCCCTGACAACATGCTCTTTAGGCGCACCATCGTGGTCGCGGCATGTGTACAGCTGATAGTAGCTGTGTGTTTAATGTTTAGGAAGGCGGTTGGGGGGGCTGTAAAACCATGGCTCAACCATTCGGTTTTACTGCCACCCAGCCACATGTGTGAATGAGTCCTAAGGATCCTTTCACATGGAACGGAGCCTGAACGGAGCAGATCCCTTGCTGAATCAAAGCTGAACAGAACAGATGTCATTTTTTTTTTTGTTCTTTAATCGTTTTTATTGTTTCAAGAATAATCAAAGGGAATACAATGTGGACATTGCATGGCGATTTACATGTCATCGTAAAATGACATTTATGAAGTACAGACTTGGTTGATTGTCTAGATGTCAGTTTTTTACATATGTGCTTGTTCAGCTTGCTAGAAGATACAGGCAGACCCACGACAGCTCTATCAGCTGACAGATGTAAACAGACTCTAGTGTCCATTTACATCAGGCTATCTCTGTTTTGTTCTGTTTAGGTTCAGAAGAAAGCCACAGTCCTTTTCAATTTCCTTTCCAGACCCGGGTGGATTCAGAGGTAGGTCCCTAGGGCTGTATTGACCTTACGATCAGGTCCTCCTGAAAAACAGACAGGCAGATGTGATTGGAATGCCTGTATAAAAGGGCCCTTAAGCTGGCCATAGATGAGTCATATTTTTTTTTGTTCAACAAGTAGGTTGAATGAAAAAAAAAAAAAAAAAAATGATTTCCCCATCCATACATTTGAGCTGGATGGGGAATCCTCCCTGCCGAGCCATTTTATTCTGACAGCAGGGAGACTTCCCTGCTGTCAGAATACACTGATGAGCGCTGCAGTCTATAGCCTGCAGAGGAAAATTTCCAGCAGGGTGGTTATACAGAAGTTGATCGGTAGATGCCCATGCATGCTGGACCAGACGAATTTTAATCCATAAATGGCCAGCTTTAGAATCACTTTTTGTCTCTAAAGCCAGCAATAGATGGATTGAAATTAGGCCAGTTCAGCAGAAACCAGATACATTTTGATTGGTCCATGGGCAGGTTAGTTGTACTGAAGTCAATTAATCGATCAACTTCAATGGAACCAATTGAACCTGCTGGATTCTTTTGATCACCGCACGCGGGTATAGCTGCCTGCATTGATCATTGTTTTCTGATATCTGGGAAACCTCCCGCTGTCAGAATACAATAGTACAGCAGGAGAGATTCCTGCATTAACATTGACTGTGTTGATAGGGGAATCAAACTATTTTGTTTCCTTCAACCCATGGGGGGGGGGGAATCTCTGTGCTGGTGGGGATGGGGGAAGAGTTTTATAGTGTGGGGGGCAGCTCTGTACTGGGGGGTTTGTACTCTGAGGGAGGGATCATGTTTAGTCGCACCACCGATTCGGGTATATTTTTTCAGTTCAGTAACATTGCTAACACAGGGATATTTTTTTCCCTGCAGTGACCCACCAACCCAGGGACAATGTGCCATGGTTAGTCCCATATCTGTGAACCAATTTTAAACCTTCCAGTTTCCTGCAGTGTACCACAAATATTGGTACTGTTTATTAGCATATTACAAACATTTTGGCGCATGCCTTTACATTGGCTATGCACTTTTTTCCATCCAACAGGGAGTGGAGGTGATAGGCAGGGGGATGGGGAGGTAACAGTTTTCCATTTTATCCCTGGGCACTGGATGACCTTGTCCCGGCACGCTGCATACATACAGACATGAAGTGGCTGCAAAGAGCCTGTAATAGATCAGCAGCATAGAGATGCAACAAAGGATGAACAAATGTGAAAACATACACATATATATATATATATATATATATATATATATATATATATATATATACACACACATACATTTTTTTGCTGTTTCTTTCAATGGTAACCGTTTAAGATACATAGTACTTTAGTAAACAAATTCTACCCACTTAGGACTTAGATCTAATTTAAGTGTGAGCTGCCAAAGTGCACTTAGGCTAGGACTTTATGGGTGATTTCAATCTTGTGCTGCTTAGAGATTTAAACACTTGTTGACAATTATCTCATTAGTAGCATATTGATTTCAGAGTGCTGCAAATGAGGGGACTGCCAACAGCTTGAATCTCAGTAGCAAGAAAACAAAACCACTCAAGCATACCTAGCCCTACTAGGATCACTGCTAGGTAGAACTTCATTGAAGCTGAACTTCAAACTTACCTTCAGTCTATGCTTCAGAAAGTTCTTGGAATAGTCTATTTTTCTACATCAGAAAAAAGTCACAACATCTTGCATCACAATCTCTCTAGGTTTTATGGTTGAACATCTTCCCACTGCTGCAGTCGCTTCCTATTGCTCTCTTCCTGTGATAGCAGTATGGGGAGAAGTTTCCCGTACTAGCTGTCACTTTTTGAAAACAGCGTGGCCGTGCAGTGCTCCACCCACACAGCACCATCATTCATTCACAGAGTTCTGTGTATGAATGAACTACAAGCCCTGCCATCCTTTGCGGCTGTTGGCTTGTAGTTCTCGATAAATGACCACGGTGCTGTTGAGCGCTGTGGTAGTTCATTGAGTCTTCCTGTCATTGTGAAACTGCCTGACTATGTGATGTACAGGCAGATAGTTCACACTGACAGTCTGCAGGAGATCTGCATGACATCAGCTATTTGCAATGCTTCCCAGGCTCCTTAAAAAAAGAAAATAGTAAATTTACATTTTTTTTTACCTGCAAAAAAAATGCTCTCTCTTTTTTTTTTTAAAGTGAACTTATCCTTTCATAATAATCTACTCCAGTGCACCTACTGACAGGAGAAAGCCAAAGCTCTGTATTATAAGCCTATTAGCTGTTGTACACATAAGTGCATCAATTAGGGTTACCACCTCATCCATTTAAAACTGAACACATATTAATTACACAGGTTCTGGGGCTAATGTCATGCAGGTAAGGCACTAAGTGAATTTAATGACCACTTTAATCAGCCGCAGAACCTGTTTAATTAATATGCGTTCTAAAGGGATGAGGTGGCAACCCTAGCATCAATACCCTGTAGTTATGTGGCAATTATTCAGCATTTTTAACCGGTTCCCGACCAGCTCCTGTAGATATACGTCGGCAGAATGGCACAGCTGCGCAAAGTAACGTACCCGTGTGCACGCGCACCTGCTGCGATCTCCGTGAGTCGGGTCGCGGGTCCCGCGGACTCGATCGCCACGGGGATACCCGTGATCACCTCATGGAGAGGACAAATGGGGAGATGCCGTTGTAAACAGCATCTCCCCGTTCTGCCTAGTGACAAGTGTCACTGATCACAGCTCCCTGTCATCCGGAGCAGAGATCAGTGTAGTGACACACACAGTCCATCCCCCCTACAGTTAGAATCACTCCCCTAGGACATACTTAACCCCTCTCTGCCCCCTAGTGGATAACCCCTTCACTGCCAGTGTCATTTACACAGGAATCAGTGCATTTTTATAGCACTGATTGCTGTATAAATGACAATGGTCCCAAAAATGTGTCAAAAATGTCTGATGTGTCCGTCATAATGTCGCAGTCCCGATAAAAATAGCTGATCGCCGCCATTACTAGTAAAAAAAAAAAAATTATTAATAAAAATGCCATAAAACTATCCCCTATTTTGTAAACGCTATAACTTTTGCGCAAACCAATCAACAAACGCTTATTGGGATTTTTTTTTACCAAAAATATGTAGAAGGCCTACATTAATAAGGAAAAAAATGAACTTAAATGATTTTAGCAAATGGCTGCAATATAACCAAGAGTGAAAAATTTAAGGGGGTCTGAATACTTTCCGTCCCCACTGTATGTTCTGTTCTTGCTGAAAATGTACTTAGTCTGAAAGTGAAAACAAATACAGCCACCACATCTGAAAACTGGTAGGTTGCAAATTTATTACATTTTTGTTCATGGATTTAGATATGTTTTTAATGAAAAATCAAAAGATATCACCCTAGAGACGATTGAATGACTGAACATTTTACTTTCCTTTGCACTTTGCTACATGAACATGCTCCGCTCTTTTAAGATTAAAAAATAAGGGTAGCAGCATGTATACTTATAGAAGCTTGTGACTACATGCATTCCAAGCCGTAGTGCTAAAACTTCAGAACAACATAAAAGATTTGGTGCAACGCTCAGTATAAAAAAATACTATGACTATATAAATCAGAATATTTATTAAGTTTGTCTGTTGTAGTTGGTGCAATCTGATTCAGATCAGCTTCAATTTAATGCACTGGTAGTTAATAGCAGATCAAGGTGCATTAATGACAACAGTCTTCAGAGATGATTCCCCTAGGTTTGCACAATTAATTAAAATCCAGCACTGGTACTTTGTGTCAGACATGGATAGCAATAACATCTTGAATACAGTAACATTACGATCCCCTGCAGGTTTTTTTATTTGTGTTCTGGTTGATCTATTCAAACACATCTTGACCTATTTTATAACTACTGCAAAAACAAATAGTTTAATCCAAATAACTATTAACTTTTTTTAATTTAGTTTGTTGTCAATATGTGACAAGGCATTACATTTTTATACACCGACCAGCCACAACATTAGGACCACTGACAAGTAAAGTGAATAACATTGATTATCTTGTTACAATAGTATCTGAAAGTGGGTGAGACATACACTATATTGCCAAAAGTATTGGGACACCTGCCTTTACACGCACATGAACTTTATTGGCATCCCAGTCTTAGTCCGTAGGGTTCAATATTGATTTGACCCACCCTTTGCAGATATAACAGCTTCAACTCTTCTGGGAAGGCTGTCCACAAGGTTTAGGAGTGTGTCTGTACGAATGTTTGACCATTCTTCAAGAAGTGCATTTGTGAGGTCAGGCACTGATGTTGGATGAGAAGGCCTGGCTCGCAGTCTTCGCTCTAATTCATCCCAAAGGTATTCTATTGGGTTGGGGTACAGACTCTGTACAGGCCAGTCAAGTTCCTCCACCTCAAACTCCCTCATCCATGTCTTTATGGACTTTGCTTTGTGTACTGGTGCGCAGTCATGTTAGAACAGGAAGGGGCCATCCCCAAACTGTTCCCACAAGGTTGGGAGCATAAAATTGTCCAAAATGTCTTGTAATGCTGACGCCTTAAGAGTTCCCTTCATTGGAACTAAGGGGACAAGCCAAACTCCTGAAAAATAACCCCACACCTCCACCAGCCATGAAACGTGCGTCGAGTATACATCAAACTGATGCCCAGACAAGTTTGGCTCACTAAGAGCAATTGCTTATGTTTATTTAATCATTATCAATGGATGAGCGTTTTATGAAATTGTACTGCTAATCATGTTGTATTTTATTTTGTATAATAACTGTATATTCATACAAGTGAACTATTATTTAATGTATATTGTGTCCTTTACTAAAGATTGACACTTTTTAACTTGATTTGTAATCAATAAATAATTCAATGATCAATATGAATAAGGTACTAATTCAGTGACATGCCTCATACAAAGTCCCATTCCTTCCTCCTTTTTTGTCCCCCTCCACCAAATGATTTGGACCAGTGTGCAAAGCAAGGTCCATTAAGACATGGATGAGCGAGTTTGAGGTGGAGGAACTTGACTGGCCTGCACAGAGTCCTGACCTCCACCTGATAGACCTTTGTGATGAATTAGAGTGAAGACTGCGAGTCAGACCTTCTTGCCCAACATCAGTACCTGATCTCACAAATGCGCTTCTGAAAAAATGGTCAAACATTCCTATAGACACCCTACTAAACCTTGTTGACAGCCTTCTCAGAAGAGTTGAAGCTGTTATAGCTGCAAAGGGTGGGTCAACTCAATATTGAACCCTACAGACTAATGCTGGCCATACACTATACAGAAAATCGGCCGAACCCATTTTCGAAAAACGAACGTTCGACCGTGACCGCAAACGATCGTGCCATCATATAATGTCCGATAATCTGTTCAGTGGACATGAATAAATAATTTTGTGTTCGTTTTTTTACATATACCTAGTGCAGGCAGTTCGGACGGGAAACACATTAACCTTGCAATTTATCGTACGTTCGGCAGAAATTTTCCAAACATGCCGTTCGTTTTTTTTCCACAAAAACGTCACAAACGATTATCGATTTGTACCCACTAACTTGCCGAAAAATGAACGAAGTGTCCATACGAACGATTTTTCGTATAGTGTATGGCCAGCATAAGATTGGAATGCCATTAAAGTTCATGTGCATGGAAAGGCAGGTGTCCCAATACTTTTGACAATATAGTGTATTATGCAGCAAGTGAATATGTTGCCCCTGAAGTCGATGTGTTGAAAGCAGAAAAAATGGGCAAACATAAGAATTTGAGCGAATTTGACAAGGGTCAGAGTAAGGCAGGCTGGGTGAAAGGAAAGAAAATTGCTAAATTACCCCATCAACACAGTCTGATTCCCCCATTAAGACAGTCTGACAGAGAGGCAACTGCTGTCATTTACAGCCAGTGAAGAGGGAGTGGGACGTGAGGCCAAACCACGCTCTGTGTGTCAATGGATACACAGAGCATGGCTCAGGTTTGAGCCTGCATGAGTGCCCCCATTGCAAGAGGCTAGCTATGGTGACACTCAGTAGGGGGAGAGCAAAGAGCACTGGCGGGGGACCCCAGAAGAGGAGGATCGGGGGCCGCAAAACCATTCTACAGAGCAGGTAAGTATAACATGTTTATTTGTTTTGTTTTGTTTTTTTCTTTAGAATCACTTCAGGAATTTTAGTGTAGTAGATGTGTTGTTTTTTTTAATTTTTTTTTATCCAGAGTCTTGAGGAATAACTGAGCACTTAACGTTTAAAGGTTATGTTAAACAATGAAAAATGCCTCAGGACAAACAATACTGCAAGATAATAAAAGCACAAATGACACATGTCTATAAATGCTATGTGTAGCAAAAAAAAAAAACTATATATAACACCTGTTGATGATCTGGATGCTTCAAAGTGAAGAATGAACGGTGACATGTTTCTAAATATGTCTATCTTAAAATTCTGGAGCTATAAATTCTTCACTTTCCAGCTAACCCACTTTTCACAGATAATCATATATATATAAAAAATTAGGTCGCACAACTATAACAACATGAATTTATATGTTTTTCGAAAAAAAACTCAACAACATTTTAATGAGTTCCCCATGGGCCCCTTTATGTAACCATGCAGTAAAGGAAGGCCCTTTTTAAATGCTATTGCTTGTGCTAAGCTATAGACAGACACTCAACCCTTCACCTACAATTAAAAGGTTAAAGAACTAGTAATGGGAGTTTCCCAAATCATATGTTTGATCTCTTTCTCATTAGTCAGCTTTATGATGTAGTATTGCAATTAGAGTTGCCACCTCATCCCTTTAAACCCGAACACATATTGATTACACAGGTTCTGAGGCTGATTAAGGTGGTAATTAAACTCACTTGGTGCCTTATCTGCATTAAATTAGCCTCAGAATCTGTGTCATTCATATGTGTTCGGGTTTAAAGGGATGAGATGGCAAAACTAATTGCAATCCTCAAGAAGGTGTCATGATTCCAAATTAGAAGACTCAGCAGATCATCAGCACAAAATTCACACCTTGTCATTCTCGTGGATTGTGGATTGTTTCACCCATTGCATTGAGGCAACACAATTATTTTGTTTGGGCTGCCAGCACACCAAACCAGATGAAAATTTACAATGCAGCATTAACAAGCATTATGTGCTGTGGCACACTGCAGTCAACAAGACAACATAGTTGGAGCTGTCTTGCCTTAGTGCAGTGTTTCTCAACTCCAGTCCTCAAGGCCCCCCAGCAGGTCATGTTTTCAGGCTCTCCATTATTTTGTACAGGTGATTTGATCAGTGTCTCTGCCTTAGTAATTACCACAGCCGTTTCATCTGAGGGAAATACTGAAAACATGACCCGTTGATGCGCCTTGAGGACTGGAGTTGAGAAGCACTGCCTTAGTGTATTGGGTGCTATTCAAATAAAATAGCACAGCAACACATCAACAAAACAATGAAAAAATCAACAAAACACAAGTGTGTTTGGTCCTGAAACTTACATTGGATTAGATTATCTCTTGAGTTTGCGTTAACCACTTTAATACAAGGCACTTTCACCCCCTTCCTGCCCAGGCCAATTTTTAACTTTCAGCGCTGTCACACATCTAGGCTATAAGAAGATTGCCGAGACCCTGAAACTGAGCTGCAGCATGGTGGCCTAGACCATACAGCAGTTTAACAGGAGAGGTTCCACTCAGAACAGGCCTCACCGTGGTCGACCAAAGAAGTTAATTGCACATGATCAGCGTCATATCCAGGGGATGTCCTTGGGAAATCAACATATGAGTGCTCCTAGAAGTGCTGCAGAGGTTGAAGGGGTGGGGGGTCAATCTGTCATTATGTAGAACATACGCTGCACACTGCATCAAATTGGTCTGCATGGCTGTCGTCCCAGAAGGAAGCCTCTTCTAAAGATGATGCGCAAGAAAGCTTGTAAACAAGTTTGCTGAAGACAAGTAGACTAAGGACATGGATTACTGGAACCATGATGAGATGAGACCTGATGATAAGATAAACTTATGTAGTTCAGAGGGTGTTAAGGGTGTGTGGCGGCAACCAGGTGAGGAGTACAAAGACAAGTGTGTCTTGCCTACAGTCAAGCATGGTGGTGGGAGTGTCATGGTCTGGGGCTGCATTGTGACTAGCTGTGATTGGCCATGTCTGTCTCATGTGATCACTGTGACCAATCACAGCTACTAACACAATTGTATATAATGAATGGCATGAAAGGAAGCCATTCATTGTGTACAATTGTCATGTAATCTGCTGTGATTGGTCACAGCGATCACATGATACCAGCAAAGGGCCATTACAATGGTCAGTCATCGGCTGTGTTCCGGTGGACACAGCTGGTGACAGATCATGCCACAGCGCAGCCGCATTCCAGGAGGACATCATATGATGTCCACTAGGAACAAGGAAAGTCCTGCAAAGCCGCCATTTTACAATAGGCCGGGTGGGAAGTGGTTAATTACATGAACTACTGCACTAAACCTCCATGCATTGTTTTATCACTTATACCAATATTATCCATGAATCTTGTATGATGTGTGTGTATGATGTGTAAGGTATCCTTGGCTAAAGACAGCAACTAAAAAAGCTAATTTTGGTAGAAAACACTCATTTGCACACCCATTGAGGAAGAAACTGCTTCACTCTTTTATTACTGAGGGACCTTGGCTTCACATAGAGCTACCACTGCTCTTTAACATTCCTGCCCAAACTCTGTGTTTAAAGAGCTTTTTAATTCTTTTAGAGAAAGTTGAAAATATATTTACAAACTGCTGCTTATTGACAGCGGTATCCAAATGAGAAATCTCAGGATCAGTTTCTTTAACTGAGCAGATACGTATTTCAGACACTAGGCTCTGTTACTACTGAATTCGTCACAACACCATGTCACATAAACAACCTAATTTTCACTACCACTATGCCTCTATATATTACCAAACAATAAAATATTTTTTTTAGCAAAATTGGGGCTATTGGATGTTTTTTTTTAAAACAAAATACCTTATCATTTTACACACTTTATTTATGTCTCAACAGAAACTGCAAAACTTAAAATGTATGTTACTCCAACATTTCATATTCCTGATATCCTTTTCTCTTTGCATTGCTTTCTTTTTGTGAAATACCTTGTGATCCTGCCAGTCCCTCACTTTCCAGCGTAACCAATTTTCTTTACATTCTACTTGGGAGCACCACCTGCCTGAACTCCAATGGTAAGACTTCTGAAGGCACATCCCTCTGCGCAGGTAATCACTGGACAGATCGGTGTCCTGCTGTTTCTCTGTATTCTGCTGACACGAACCCCTGCAGTCTCCACCTCCAGCTTTCTAAACTGTTTAAGAATAGAGGCCATGTGACCACTTACAAAAAAAATGATGTATTTATATTATTTATATATTTACACAAACATTTTACCTTGAATTTCTATTTTAATTTGAATGCGTTGTTTTACCAGGTAAGGGTTCACATGGAAGAATTCCAGGTATGGATATTTTTGCATAGCTACATTGGTCCAGAATGGACCAATGTAATTATGCATATACTATACCTGTTGGATCTCTCTGGAAGCTGAAAATCACTGTAGTAGACCCTGCTGTTACAGGGACCTCCAATAGCTTTCATGTTCCGTGCTAAACAGCTGCCAGGCTGGATTGTAAATGAAGGAGGTCGCCTGCTTGGTACAGGTGCAAAATACAAAATATGCTTGAAATGTTCCCAATTAATGCAAAGCATTTTCTGATAAGATGAGGTGGAGTGTGTGATGTCACTGCCCCGAATGAAAAGCATTCTGTGAATGGAACTCATGCCAAGTGAGCGACCCCCTGTGAAGTGCAAGTGTTTTTCTTTCAAATATAAGGGCTTGTTAAAGCAGAAATTCACCCTTCCTGATAGATTTCCTCCTCTCCATCCCACCCACAAACCCCCCTCCCTCCGCTGCACAGCTATCTTTTTTTTTTCCTCCTTTTATTTGTTTATTATTTCTATCTTTTCATGCAGCCTGATTTTATTCGGACTGCTCACCTGTCATCCGCTTAAGCAAATGACATCAGCGCTCCTGGGTGCCTCTAGGGAAAGGGGACGTGGATATCCCGAGAGGTTCCGGGAGCATTCATTCACTAAAGAAGGAGAGGGCAGGCCTAGCAGCACATCATCGGGAAGGAATGTCTGTGCCTTCTGATGACATCCCCAAAGATGTTGGCATGGGACCCGAGTGGCGGCTACAGAGAAGGGGATCACATCGGGACAATGCTGGATCCACTGAGTGAGTATCTTCCTGTGCAGAATACCTCATCAGGTAGGCAGGGGAGGTAAAAAACATTTTAGGGGAATTAGGTAAAGTTCTGCTTTAAGGGCTAATTCAAAATGAATGAGCTACCTTAATGTAAAGCATGTTAATGCAAAATAAAACATGCAGCAGATAGGTGTAAATAGAGCCTAAAAGGATAGTTATTTATATCTTTTATACATACAGTATATGCTAAGCATATTTCACAATTCTACAAAATGTGCATATAATAGTGCCATTCAAAATAAATCTGCTTCAAAGGAGCAAAAAAAATAAAATAAATGGTATAGGGGGACCAATACGTTTGGTCAAATACTATTTTAATACTTTTTATTATTCCAACATGTATTTTTCTCAATTAGAAATCTAATGTGCAAATAATAATAGTCCCATCTGAAAGATTTCAAATTATGCATTATGCTTCCTACCTGTGGAGGACTTTTGTGCTAGCAGGAAATCACAGCCTGTAATGAAATTACAGTACATGGGTCCAAAGTGGCTGTAAATGTTCCTAGTACAATAGAGTGTAAATCACTTAGCCATAACCTAGGGTCATTTGCATTGTTTCTATCTTCTTAATGCCACATCTGTTAAAAGCTATTTTAAAGATAGTGTAATTTGGGTAACAAAACTAAACAATAGTTCTGATCAGGGATGTTTATAAAGAAAGGTTTCAAAGAGATGCACAATTACAGTCACATTTAAAATACAGATATGTAATTTTAATTCCATTATTTTCCAGTTAAATAAAGTGGTATTAGAAGAGTTCATACTGAGAACCTCATTCATTTTGAAAGGTGAAGAAAATGGAAAAAATGAAAAAGATAATCTATATCTGTCAAAAAAAAATGCTCTGTGTTTAGGAGAACTCACAAAGGTCTAGAATGTATGAACAATTTGTCAATATTTGGTAGAACAATGCTAAAAAATGCAAATCCTACATTTCTACCTATCTGCCTGTCTCAGTAGTACTCTGATGGTATTGGTAAATAACAGCCACATCTCACATCACTAGTGTCTCACACAGACTTGCAGAAGAAGGAAGGGAGTGTGGCAGACCAGTATTGTTACTGAGCGCAGATTAGTGAGTGCACTGGGCCCAACTCTAGGATCTATTGGATGGAACAGCCATATGTATACACCCTGCACATCTACTGTATCTGGACAGTAGAGGTGCGACTATAATAAAATGGAAATTGTTAGTGCGATAACTATTTTAATGCATATTTTTTTTTTTATTTTATGGCTTTAAAGTTGAACTCCTGGATTTAAAACATATATCCCCTCTCTCCTTCTCTCTTGTGTAGAAAGAATACGACATGTCAGCAATGCTTTTACAAGTGTTACTGCACAAAAGTGATTGAAGTGGTTCTCAGTTTAGCCTTCATCCCCTCTCATTAGGGTTGCCAACCGTCAGTAATTTACTGGCAGCCAGTAAAAAATGGGCACTTTTCTCCTGCCAGTAAATTCCAGTGACAGGAAAAGGTTGCCAGTGAAAGATATGGCTGTGACTCTCGGTTCAGA
Source organism: Aquarana catesbeiana (assembly GCF_042186555.1). NCBI lineage: Eukaryota > Metazoa > Chordata > Amphibia > Anura > Ranidae > Aquarana > Aquarana catesbeiana. The sequence continues at coordinate 168,774,454 of NC_133327.1, read as the reverse complement.
ACTGCGCATGTGCAATTCCAGTCCGGAGTCGGTTGAGACCTTTCGAGTGCCTGCTACAGTGTGTTCAGGCAATGCTGAGGGGGGACGGGTCTGGTAGAGGTGGTGCCTGTGCGTGTTTCATATGATCTCATGGTACAAGAGAGCCGAGCGGAGCAGTCTGAGCCTCGTGTGCAGGTTTGTGGGACAGGATCAAGGCAAGCTGGGAGTGGGACCATCAGTACTGTTTTGACTGGAGTGGACTGAAGGGACCACCTGGAGTGGAGAGAGAATGCCACTGTGACTCAGGGAGGGACGTGTTGTGTTGGTGAGTTGTCATCATCATCTGTGCTGTGCACACTGTTGCCAGTGTCACTGTGAGAGTCAATTTCATGTGTGTGCCTGCTCATTCTAATTTCTTGCTGTCCAGAATCCTGTTCCTAAGCTACTTACTACATTGAAAATAAAATAAAAATATGTTTTTGTCTTAATATCTACCTAAAATCACATACCTAATCACCTAAATACCGAAATTTGCACTCCCCCCCAGAAAAAATTGAAAGTCAGCAGCTACACATACTATAATTACTAATTACTATACTATAATTTAGGACACTTATCTGTCCTGGAATCCAGCGATGTTGGCACCCCAGCTGATGTTTCCATTGGCTCTTGCGTGCTGCTGCCGCCATTTGTGGTAAGGGAGACCGGCAGTGAAGCCTTTCAGCTTCACAGCAGCTTCCCTACTGTGCATGCACGAAGCACGCTGTGCTTTCTGAATGGCCTGGTGGCGGGGGAAGGAGGAGGGGGGCAAACGTCCGAGTAATCTCACCATGGCAAAATCTTTCGGAAGTGGGGACGGGTACCTGTCAAAAACAAGTACCCGCTCTCCCAGAAAGATACCAAATGTGGCACCGGAGGGGGGAGGCAGATAAGCGGAGCTTACACTTTTGGGTAGAACTCTGTGTTAAGCCTAGTACACACGGTCAGAATCTCATACAATACCAGATTGTATGATTTTCGCTTAATCAGTACACAGCTTTTGTCCAAAAGTACAATACAAATACATTACATCACTTTCAAATTTTTATTCTGTCCTACAAGAATTTTCGTACTTTAGTAACCTATTAATTTTCGATATGGAGACTAGCATGCAAAAAAACAAAAAACAAACGATCATTTGTCCGATAATCTCATTGTGTGTACTAGGCTAAAACTGTAATTTTTGTAACTTTTGGAGATGCTAGTAAAAACTGGGCTGTGCCAGTAAATTTTGGATGTCACGTCAGTAAATTTCATTCTGGTAGGTTGGCAACACTGCCTCTCAGTCAACCACTAAGATGTGCTTTCTGGCTCTATTTAGCCATCTCCACTTGCTACCTTCCATGTTGCCTATAGCACAGAATCTTAAGCCTCGTACACACGGTACGATTGTTGGCAGGGGATTGTCCGTTGACAGACTGTTGTCCTAAAATCTTACCATTAGTAATTCCTTTTGACAACTGTTGTCCAACTTTCGGCCAACAAATGTTGGATGACAGGCTTTTCGGCTTGTCCACTTAAATAAATTTCATATGGTCAGTACACAAATCCGTCACACAAAAGTCGAAAGTACAAACACGCATGCTTGGAATCAATGCTCACCAAACACGAAATTAGCAGAAGGGCCCCAAAGGGTGGCACTCAAGAGCTGAAATTCCTCGTAGTACATCACTATGTTCGTGTTTGTGGCAAGACAATTGTGTACCATTAGTATGCAAGACAAGATCCTGGCACACGCCCTTTTGACAAAAATCAGGCGCTCGGTTGGCCAACAATCGTACCATGTGTACGAGGCTTTAGTGTTATGCAAGTGCCAAAAATGCTTTCCTTTTCCCCAGGTTGCAGAACAGCAGTGTGAGCAGGAACAAGGAATCCGGAGATAATGGTTGCTGGTGGCTTTACTGGTGGGACAGGGAGCTTTGGGAAGCAAGAGGATATAAATGGCATTGGCAACATTGCAGACAGGGGAGAAGGGTTGCTAAGCGTATCTGAATTTTGCTATAGAAACTGGGGGGTAATGGAAAGATGACATGCCTGTGTTATCGACATACTAAATACAAGGACAAATATGAAATAAAGTCCAAGCATGGTAGAGTTATGATGCTCACCTCTCTGTAAATCTTGACAGCTTGCTGAATCAATTGAATGGGTCCTATAGACAAATTTAGGAGGATTCGAGTGCCAAAAGGTGCAAAGCAACTTTGATAAAGGTAGAGAGGAAAAAAAGTACATTCAACTTTTAAATGTATTTTTACATGCAAGTAATCACTTGTATATAATTTTGTATCAGCCTCTTGTAATCCTTTATACAGTTTAACTGAGAGAGGGAAAGGCAGCACAAGAGGAAAATCAAGTGAGCCACATGCACATTTACTGACATGCAAACAGAGAAAGAGGGCGGGGTGAGCAGGTAAAATGGGATGAGAAACTATCCCTCTACTGTTTCGTCTTGGTCCAATCAAAGCTGACAATGTGGAATTGGTCAGTTCACCAGTATTGCAGTTCTTTCTATACACATCCGGAGGGGATGGACAGAATTACAAATTATTTTGCATATAAAACAGCTCCCATATATCACCATTTGCCTGCAGTTCAGCTTTAAAGTGACTTGTAAAAGGCAGAAGGTTTTTTATCTTAATGCATTCTATGCATTAAGATAAAAAGCCCTCTGGGTGCAGTAGCCCCCTAATACTTGCCTGAGCCCCATCTCAATCCAGAGATGTTGTAGGAGTGTCTCGGCTGCCTAGGACTCCCCTCCTCATTCACTGAGACAGCAGCAAGGTGCCATTGGCTCTGCTTCTATCAATCAAAGTCAGTCAGCCAATCAGAAGAGAAAGTGGGCGAGGCCAGGTTGAGACTCTATGTCAGAATGGACACAGGGAGCAACACAGGGAGCTGTGGCTAGGCTCAGGTGCCCCCATAGCAAGCTCTTGCTGTGGGGGCACTCAACGGGAGGGAAGGGCCTGGATCACAGAAGAGGGACCCAAGAAGAGGAGGATCTGGGCCGCTCTGTGCAAATCCACTGCACAGGGCAGGCAAGTATAACATGTTTGTTATTTTTACCTTAAAAAAAACAAGACTTTACAATCACTTTAAAATGTCACTAAGCTTTACATTGGTTATATTGCACCAATCACTGGCAGGAGTTAATAATCAAATTGAGGTTGATTTCCTGAAGGAGTAGAGAACGTTAACTTAACCCTTTCATGACTAAGCCTATTTTTGAAATTTGGTGTTTACAAGTTAAAATCCGTATTTTTTGCTAGAAAATTACTTAGAACCCCCAAACATTATGTATATATTTTTAGCAGAGAATCTAGAGAATAAAATGGAGATTGTTGCAATATTTTATATCACACGGTATTTGTGCAGCGGTGTTTTAAACGCAAATTTTTGGAAAAGGGACACTTTCATGAATTTTAAAAAATCCAAACAGTAAAGTTACTCCAATTTTTTTGTATAATGTGAAAGATGATGTTATGCTGAGTAAATAGATACCAAACATGTCACGCTTTATAATTGCACGCACTCGTGGAATGGCGACAAACTACGGTACCTAAGAATTTCCATATGTGACGCTTTAAATTGCTTTTACGGTTACCAGGTTAGAGTTACAGAGGAGGTCTAGTGCTAGAATTATTGCTCTCACTCTGACGATCGCGGCGATACCTCACATGTGTGATTTGAACACCGTTTACATATGCGTGCGCAACTTCCATATGCGTTTTCTTTGCTGCGCGAGCTCGCGGGGACAGGGGGCGCTTTAAAAAATTTTTTTTTTCTTATTTATTTTATTTATTTTTAAATTCATAAATTGTGTTTAAAAAAAAAATGTTTTGATGACTTTTATTGCTGTCACAAGGAATGTAAACATCCCTTGTGACAGTAATAGGTGGTGACAGGTACTCTTTATGGAGAGATCAGGGGGCTAAAAGACCCCCTATCCCTCCTTTACACTTCAAAGTATTCAGATCACCGAAAACAGCGATTCTGAATACTGTGTACTTTTTAAAAATCGCGTTTACAAATTGAAGGCTGGAACGAAGCTGCCCACAGCTTCGTTCCAGCCCGCCCCCAGCCGCCAGAGGCATCGGATTGGTCACCGAGCCTCCGGATCGACCGGGAGGCTCGGTAAGTGCGGCGGGAGGCGGCGGGAGGGGGAGACGTCCCCTCCCGCTGCTCCGGTATAACAGCCGAGCGGCTTTTAGCCGCATCGGTTGTTATACACAGGTAGCCAATCGCCGGCTCTAAACAACGGTACCGGGATGAAGCCTGCAGCTGCGGGCATCATCCCGGTATAACCCCCGAAAGCCGAGTACGCATATCTGCGCACGGTTGGTGGGAAGGGGTTTTAAAGTGGTTGTAAAGCTCAAACATGAAATATGGATAAACCATATCCCTCTACAGTGTGTACTTATATTGTGTTATACTGTGTCTCAATTAAGAGCACTAAGTGTCATTTCTGTCTGTTGCTTCATTCCTCTGCTATCAGCATAAGTCATTTCTGACAATATTTTATGACACCAGGAGAAAAAAGGTGTCAGGAGCTCCTTACTGACCTCTGCAGAGTGTAACTTCAGCTCTCCGCCCGCCTGTTTTCTGACAGCTAAGACAAGCATTGTAAACTCTGCACTTTGAGCAGATGTAGAAAGGAGAGGCCTGCAGTTAAACAGGTACAACGTATGTAGGAGGATTTGTTTCATGTCTGTGTATCACTTGAGGCCAGTCACTTTACTGGGTATATGGAAGAGTTTACTACTTTACTACTACTTTAAAAGTGAATTAACTGTAAGTTGAATGTGCACTTAGCTTAGTGAATAACGTTCTATTTTTTTTTTCTTTGTTTTGTCTTAGAAATATTTCAAGTGATCACAGCTCCAACAAATCCACAAGGCTGTTTTTTAATCCATTTGCATATAACTGGATATTCAAAGAAATCATGGATTTGTCTGGTTCACTAAGCTAAGTAAACATTCTCTTTGCAAAGTGAAAAGTCTGCCTCTACTTCTTCAATAAACCATTCCCAGTACCCTATACAAGTTATTTCTTAAGCCCATATTGTTTTAACTTTACATACCAAATGGCAATTCCTGTGAACTGAGATTTTTTTTCTCAGACAGATAACATAATCCCTACACATGTGAATATTATACATATATTTTTTTTACTACGTTATACTTAGCTCTGTCAATGTGCACCATGCTATATATCTGATTTGACCTTAACAAACTCAAACCTGCACTCTGTGTACATGAAATAATGATAATGCACTATAAGGAACTACTGAAGGTAATACATTTATATCCTTTACACAATTCATATCTTTTTTTTTTAAGCTGAAAGAATGGGAGTGCTGCACCAGCTTGTACAGTCCTTTGAAAGATTTAGCAACAGTCCATTTGTTTTAGGGGCTCAGCACTCCCCCTTCATCGGGGCTAAAAGTTTCATGCAGGTGCCTGGATTAAAAAAAGCATGAACCTTTTAGCCCTAATGAAGGGGATCGGGTGCTGAGTATATGTAACAACAAATAACTAAGGGGTTCCATTGTTTAGGGTGTCACATTAGTGAGAGAAAGACACAAACTACTCAAAGTTGCAATACTAGAAACTCTAATAAATATTAAAAATCCAATTGTTGATTGTGTTTATTTATTTTTTTAATCCTGAAAACTTCATATGGGTGCTTTATCTTCAATGGTACATGTGTTCTATGCTTTACAGAATAAAACCTAGATAAATTAATTGATAACAGTTTAATTAGAACTATATTAGTCTGTGGAGAAAGCTAGAAAACATGCCCAGTTGGGGGTTTAGAGGACCAATTTTTAAAAACTTGATATAGCATGTTGAAAGGCAATACTATTTAGAATAAAACCTAATAAATATTTTTAAGTCATTCTATATTTTTGCATCAATAAGGTAGAATAAATATGGCCCCATAGACTGAAATCTGAGGACACTATTGTGATGTTGCAATGACTGCCAGTTCCATAATGAGAACTGATGAGAACACTGCTCTAGCTAAACAAATGCAAAGAACATTCTCTGCATTACTCACATATACTGCATTCAAACCCATCACAGTAAGTGCTTTATCATAGTTATGCTAATATTTGCTTTTCTAATAAACCTGCATACTTTAAAAGGTCAAAAGAAAACAAGCTGTTACTGCTGCAGCATGCTGTATTCTTAATTTGTATAGGCATGCCTTAGCTTTTAACTCAGAATTGTATTTCAATACATTCTGTTACATTCTGAAAAAGTACTAGCTCTGGAGTAAAAAAAAAATATTGTAAATACTACATACAATATGCACTAATATGTAAACAGATATAATGTAGAAGCGACAAATGTCAGACCAGGTTAAAGCACTAAAATCGTATACTGTATTGCTAAGGTCATCCATGCAGTATAAACAACTGTGTTTGTATTATTTGCCAACTATTATATTTTTACAAACAGCTGACAGATACTTGAATATCTGTCATAATTTTCCTTTAATCTCATCTGCAGCATCAATCAGCATGGAAGGGGTGGGAGCAGAGTTAAAATAATCAGGCCCTACCGCAAAGCATGGTATTGTCCATCTAATTTTGGAGGCTTCCTTAGAGGAGGGAAGAACAGAGTGATGATCTCATCCTCGCAGCTCCTTTATTGTCCAGTCACACATAGGTATAGACTCTAGAACGAACTACACTGCTCATTTGTAGTGTCATTCACAGGAAACTACCTGCAGTAGGTTCATTAGTCTGGGCTTTCAGTTGTTTATTGTTTGCCTTCTTCCCCAAGTGTGGTCTTCAACTCTTGTTTTGTGGTCAGCTCAGGTCACTTTGACCACCTGTTAAGGCATCTGTCTCCTTTCTTCTGTACTTTCTGGGTCCTGTTATGTTTTTGCTTCTCTAGTTTCTCTTTCTCCCTCAATCTTTACTTGTTTTTTTTCTGTACTCGCAACCATTTTATGTGCCTTGAGAGTGTATGAATATTTGCATATTTAAAATTGATCTTTACCCTTTAGAAAAGACTTCCCTCCTCCCCTTCGCTACATGAACAGGGCTGTCTTTTTATTTTGTTCACTTTTTTTGCAGAAAAGTGCACCCCCCAAGTGCACTGTGTCTCCTGGGCAGAGCTTTTTTCTCAGAGAAAAGGTGCAGGAACTTATCCCCCCATCTCTAGGTCATGCTTGTTGCTGCCTCCTACATGCCCCTAGGACTGCCCCTTGTTTAATACAAAGCAATGCAGTAAAATAAGGAGATGGCACAATCCAGCAAAAAGACAGCCCTCTTATAGCCAGCAAAGAGACAGCTCCCCTATAGCCAGCAAAGAAACATCCACATATATTCAGCAAAGATATGGTCGAATCCAGTAAAGAGGCATCCCCATATATTCAACACAGAGACATTCCCATATATTCAGCAAAGAAATGGCCCAATCCAGCAAAGAGACATCCCAATCCAGCAAAGAGACATCCTTATACATTCAGCAAAGAGACATCCCAAACCAGCAAAGAGACATTCCCAAATATTCAGAAAAGAGATGGCCCAATCCAGTAAAAAGACATCCTCATATATTCAGAAAACACATGGCCAAATCCAGTAAAGAGGCATCCCCATATATTCAGCAAAGAGACAGCTCAATCCAGCAAAGAGTCATCCCTGAATATTCAGCAAAAATCCCAGTCCAGCAAAGAGATGGCCCAGTCCAGCAAAGAGACATCCTAATATATTCAGTATAGAGATGGCCCAATCCAGCAAAGAGACACCCATATCTGGTAAAGAGACATCCCTATATATTCAGCAAAGAGCCGAATTCAGCAAAGAGACGTCCCCATATATTCAGCAAAGAGATGGCCCAATCCAGCAAAAAGACATCCCGGTTCAACAATCCCCATTTATTCAGCAAAGAGACATCCCAATCAAGCAAAGAGAGATTCCCATATATTCAGCAAAGAGATATGCCAATCCAGAAAAGAGACATTTCCATATATTCAGCAAAGAGACAGCCTGATCCAGCAAAGAGACATCCTTGAACATTTATCAAAGAGACAGCCCATATATTCAGCAATGAGACATCCCCATATATTCAGAAAACAGATGGCCGAACCCAGCAAAGAGACAACCCAATCCAGCAAAGAAACGTTCAACAAAGAGACATCTTCATTCATCCAGCAAAGAGATGGTCCAATCCAGAAAAGTGACATCCCCATATCAGCAGCAACGAGTCAGCCCAATCCAGCAAAGAGACAGCCCAAGCCAGCAAAGAGACACCCCCATATATTCAACAAAGAGATGGCCCAATCTAGCAAAGAGACATCCACATATATTCAGCAAAGAGAAAGCCCAATCCAACAAAGAGAAATCCCACTCCAGCAAAGAGACGGCCCAGGCAAGCAAAGCGACATGCCCATATATTCAGAGATGGCCCAATCCAGCAAAGAGATGGCCCAATCCAGCAGACATCCTCATATATTCAGCAAAGAAATGGCCAAATCCAGCAAAGATACATCCCCATATAGCAAATAGACAGTCCAATCCAGCAGAGACACTTTATCTGGCAGTGTCTCTATTTTGCTATCTTTGAACAGTTTGGTTGCATACATATGCATAAAAATGTATCAACAGGCCTCTATTTTGCACCTGGCCTTTGCCTCTCATTCTTCCTGAGTGGAAATTTTGCAAATGTAACATTGCAATGCCTGCACATAAAATTATATTTTAGAAATAAGAACATTCATAAACATAAAAAAAAGCTTGGGGAAATAATAAAATCATTACATTTCCTTTGATAGAGCAAGACATTTGGTGTACTGAAGTCAGTGGATGAAATGACAGCCAGTCAATGGATGACATGACAACCAGACAGCTTGCATCTTCATAAAGAGAAGCCAGCAATGTAAACCTCTTTAGTTCTTCAGTACTGAACTCTAGGCAGAAATAAAAGACATACATTAATACAGCTAGGTATTCATTAATACATCATTAGATTTATTTTTTTTATGTAGCTTGGGTAAGTTCATGAATTTGACCTGCTCAAACATCTTGCAATCTCCTATATACTGTAGCAGCACTTAGACTAGAGGATGAAGGGGCAGGACTGCATGCAAATACCTTGACAGGGAACATGCTGATAGGAGGCGAGAACAGAATAAGCAGAGAGATTACCAATCTGATGATGCTCTTTTACTGGCCATTTGGCAGGCTGGAGGTGGAAAGAACGGTACTGTACTCCTTAACTATGGGTAGTGTCATCCACCTCAGTGTGCTGTCTGGCAGGGCTCTATGAATCTCAAGACTGGATATACAGAAACGAAAATCCTTTAGGAGCTAAAAAGCTCCCATATTCGTTTTTCTGTTTTGTATTTTGCTGTTTGCGAAAGTTCAGCCTTAAAAATCACAGTGTTTCCACTCACAAAATATTGGTCCGTTCTGCATAGCTGTAATGGATAAATAATTTTCTGCCTGAGCTGAAGGTTTAGTAAAATTATTAAACACAAAAAGCTTCAACAATGCAGATATTTATTGTCATTTTTTAAACCATTGTCCATGATCAATGAGTCTTTAAATGCATTCTGTATTTCTCCAAAAAAAGGTAATTATGGGCTATTTTCACAGTGAAAATAACTGTCACAGCATCTGTAGGTCCATCACTTGAAAATCAAAGCAACAACGGTGATGTGCAGTAAAAGAGTGCTAATAATAATAGTAATAATAATAATAATTATAAGGATGGTGTTGGTAGAGAGTGCATGGCAGGTGGTCTAAATTCAGTGACCTTTCTGTGTCACCAGCAGATCAGCAGCCTGGAAAGGCCTGAGTGCTGAATGCTGCATTATTAATGCCTCTGTGCCCTAGTTTCCAGTTTCTGGCCAACATACATTCCAGTCTGTGCTAACTTATTTTGATGCTTGCCATACATGCAATGAAAAGTAATGATCATGTTTATGTATGGATTAAAATCAAATTGTTCCTTATACCTTGCTTGTCTACAAAGTCATGTTTGCAATGTACAGCTTTCCTATATCTTTCAAGAATTAAAACAGATGATCGGAACAGGAAATGTTTATATAATAAACAAAAAAAAAACAAGAATGACAAGTGTGCCCTTTATATTAATCTATTTAAGGGGAATTAAAATGTATACAATGTTGTTTTTCAATATTTACAGACAAAACTACCACAATGTAATGAATATGCTGTTAAAGGAAATCAATGGTCACAGCATGCACTTTCATTTTTTAACATCACCATAGTAATAGCAATACAAACAATAGTTATTCTTAAAAATACAATACAATCTTAATTGGAAAATCTCTTTTAATGTTGTGAGTTCTGCCTGTCTGCTGGCAATCTCTTTTCACAACTTCTTGGATTCCCTGCATGCTTTGCAGCTTCTCCTCTGCTGTTTACTTGCAGTTTCTAAAGACTACATATTCCATGGTACCTTTCTGCGTGGAAGTAGGGGCGGATCCAAAAAACATTACCGACTGACTCCCGAGTCTCTCTCTCTCACATCAGTGTCATCATCAGCAGCAGTGCAGAGAGAGAGAGACCCTGTTGTCTTCATGCCACGCTGAAGCCTGGAGAAGATGGCAGGAGGAGATAGGTGGAGCCGTACCACTGGCATGGCCTCTACTGTTCGCTGCACTGGTTGCTAGTGTCTGTGCCGCCTGGTGTCTAGCAACCAGTGACATCAGTCACATCCGATCCGCTGCTGAGGAGGAGAGCCCCAGCATTCAGAGCAGAGCCTTTTTTCTTCTCAACGCCTAGTGTGAGTGTTGACTCCACTCATCTCCTCCCTCCATCTTCTCCAGGCTCCAGAGCGGCGTAAAGACAGGATGAAGCAGTGGCTGTGTGTCACTGTGTGATGCTGCCTGCAATCCCGGAATCCGGATCCCGCTCATCCCTATTGCTTCTCCATGGGAGCCCCTCCCCCCATCAGAGCACCAAAGTATATGAGTAAGTGAGTACAAAAATTAATGATGATGTAAAATCTCAGAATACGGGTTGTATGCCATTATTTATGAAAAAATGCTGCCCTTTTAGCATTGACATTTTTGTCTTGTTCAATCTTAACCACTTCAGCCCCGGAAGGTTTACCCCCCTTTAATGACCAGGCCACTTTTTGCGATATGGCACTGCGTTATTTTAACTGACAACTGCGTGGACGTGCAACACTGTACCCAAATAAAATGTATGTCCTTTTTTTCCCATAAATAGAGCTTTCTTTTGGTGGTATTTGATCACCTCTGCGGTTTTTATTTTTTGCGCTATAAGCAACACCTTTATTTTCTGGCAGTGCCCCTCCCGAGACTAGGCTCTGCATCCACCCCTGTCTGGAAGAAGGGATCCCTGTACTGACCTAACCTCCTGAAACTCCTTATCTCAGCAAATCTGAAGGTTCTGTGAATTCTGTAACCCAGCAGTGTCTAACTACAGGGCACAGTGAATACCTGTCACAGAATTTAGGGTAGCAAATGTGTGGGGATCTTCATAAAGTAAGTTTACAAACTTCAAGATCATTCAGAATAATAGGAGCAGGCAGAAATAATTGAAATACAATATATAAATTAATATCTGTGTAGCGCCCTCCTAATTAGACAGCTAGAAAAATTTAGTTTTTGGCTCCATTGTAGTCACGTTGTGGTGGTGATTGTTTGGTCTGCTCAGGATTCCTAGGCTGAGAGTTTTATTGCTCCCCCTGCCTCTGGAAAAAGCTTCCAGAGCATAGGGGTATAGATTTAAAGTGTTTTTTAACCCACAGGGTGACATGCCGCCTCTCTCTTCTCTCGGCCCGACAGATGCAGTGGGCGGGGCTGAGGATCCCCCATTGACGTCATTTAGGAGGGGGGGAGGAGACAGGCAGCCCTGCCCGCTGCAGCTGTCATGCAAGAGAAGAGAGGTGGATGTCACGTGATCGCAGATCTGCGCTCAGCAAAAAAGGTATATAGCTGCATTTTTAATAAAGCACAATCACAGGGGACATTAAATGAATAAACAAAGAGGATAATGTAATGTTAACCCTAATTTGAACAGCGCGATGGGAGGGGATGGCACAGACATGCAACAAACAGTCAGAGAGGGGAGGGGGGAGAGGATGGAGGAGAGGACACAGGAGACACAGAGCAGGGCTGTGGCTGACAGAGGCACGTACGCTGACAACAGTGTCCGGAGCTAAGCAGCCCTGATATATTGTGGTCAAAGTACACAGGGGAGGGCAGAAACTGGCAGGAACAGCCAGGTATTTCAAGTGATACGGGGGACCAAATTACACAGCACAAGTACTGTGCTGTATATAATGCCTTAAATGAACAGGATCTCTATTTTTTGGGGGTTAACAAACACTTTAAATAATCAGCTGAAAATGTATTATACCCTGGCCAATCGCTGGAAGGGGGGCATCCAGAAGGTGGCTGGGGGGGTGATAAATATGCAGGAGTCCTAAGCAGACTCTTCTTTCCTCATTAGGAATTGTTTCGGCATTCCTGGGGCTGCTGCCCCTAGGAGAAGGATCACTAAGACAAGAGACCACCGTTTGGGCCTAAGTATTTGTTTCCTGAGGAGGACAGCTAAGAAGGGGATACCTGTTGAAAGGCATTGTTTCAGAGCCCAGGTCTGGAAGAGGACTTTGTCATTTCCCTCACTAGGGATCTACCCATTGAGACTGGGGGGGGGGGGGGTGGGCAGACAGCTCTAGGGATACTGTTTATAAAGATCTTACTGAGGCAGAAAGAGAACCAGTTGCTAACGATTGTCATATGGTCTACAGCTGTGGGGCCTTAAAGGTACAAACACCCCTAGCTACCTCCAGAGAAGCTGTTATAAAGAGATTGACCCCTTCCTGTCATGGCCTCCTGGCGAGGCTTTAAATGCAGGAAGGCAGGGGTGGGTATTCATTGGCTGTCACAGTGGTCACATGATCTGAATGCTCCCGATTGCAAGAAAGCATCAGGAGCTTTCCGGTAATTTTACGTCCTTTTTTCCCACAAATAGAGCTTTCTTTTGGTGGTATTTGATTACCTCTGTGGTTTTTATTTTTTGCGCTATAAACAAAAGAAGAGCGTCAATTTTGAAAAAAAAAAAAACAATATTTTTTACTTTTTGCTATAATAAATATCCCAAATTTAAAAAACAAAAAACAAATGTTTTCATCAGTTTCGGCCAATATGTATTCTACATATTTTTGGTAAAAAAATTGCAATAAGCTTATATTGAGTGGTTTGCGCAAAAGTGATAGCGCCTACAAAATGGGGGATAGATTTATGGGATTTTTTATTTTTTTACATTTTTTTTTACTAGTAATGGCGGCAATCTGCAATTTTTATCGGGACTGTGACGTTGCGGCAGACAGATTGGACACTTTTGATACTTTTTTGGGACCATTGATATTTATACAGCGATCATGAGAAAAAGGAAGGTGGGACTTTAAATGAGGCTATTGATTTGTGGGGGTGAGATAATTAGAAAATATATTTAATTGGCATAATGAGTCTGACAATACATAACAATGATGCACATAGTAGAAAAGGTTTAATATGTATACACACACATAAATGGTATTGACCTCATGAATACATTACATACACATATCAAAGGGACGGCATATAAAATTGACAAGAGATTTAATATGGATAAAAGGAATTATTGAAAATTCATATATGTATACTTCATCTAAATTCTCCTTCCACAGCTCCCGGTAAAGACAATTGGGACAGCCTCTGATTCCTCATCCCCCATTTTACAGACTTATCATGATGTAAGTACTCAGAGGGATGAGTAACTCTCTCCCTTTTCTCTTGTACACATCCTCCCCGTTGAGGGATACAATGTTTGATCATACTGGTCTACTCATGTTTTGTTGTCTTTTATAGAGTTGCATGCATCTGCCTCTGAAGAGTGGTATTATCCAGGAAACGCGTCAGTTTGTATTTATTATCTACAACCAAATGATTATACTGTGTTTCTTAACATTGATTACACTGCATAGTGTCATTTAGATGACGTGTACATATATGAATTTGCAATAATTAATTTTATCCATATTAAATCTCTTGTGAATTTTATATTAAATTAAAATGAATATTTGGGGCATTAGAACTAAATTATGCGCATACGCCTCTAAACACAATGCATGCATATTCGTGCATAGACACATGTAAATACAGGTCAGACTAAGACATTTTTAGGCTGGAATTTTCTACCAGCTCCTAACAGAGAGATCCATCATAAATTAGATTATTTAATATGCATATAGCCTAATATAGAACAATATTTGTAAGCCACAAGCGGAAAACAGTAAAATATATAATATAGTACAGTATTCTTAGGCAAATAATGACTTTCTGAAAGTCAATATACGTATCCTCACATTACCCAGTCCTAGTAGTAACTTGAGTATTCAAGAAGTCTAAGAGAAAAAGGGCTATTCACCTCGAATATCAGAAGCTGGAGTATTACAGGGGTTTTACTTACAGTTCTGGCACTGGTCTCTGCATGTCACTGGGAGATGTCCAAAAAAATCCACTTATAATGGATAAGGGAAAAAGAAAAAAAGATGTATTTTGACTGTGAATGAAATATAAATGTTAGCATTAAAATATTTATACCACTTATTTTCAATAATCATTCTGGGAACCAGACGGCATCAGTATAGTAATTATATTAAATTATATTAAATTTTAGCAATATGTCCCTATATTTTATGGCAGATTCTATCTGGAAATGTTACTTTTCTTTTTCTTGCTTTTCTTTTCTCTGTATGTCTGCTTCTGGAAACATGCACCCAGAAATCTTTATATGGATTACAAGTCTTGATTCTAAAATCAATGGGAATTAAAGATGTGAAAATGATTCTTCTCTGCTAAGGCTCCAGCAAGTCAGCAGAATTTTCACACTGAGCTACTCTTCCTCTTCTGTGACATTAAACTAAGTCTCACTGACACATTTACAATTATATGAACCACAGCATATCTGAATATTGACGTCATATATATAAAGAAAGCTGGAATATCGAGTTTAAGCACCTTAAACTTGGCAATCTGAATTTACAAAGGACAAGAAATGGCAAGCCATTGCCAAGGATGTTTTAAAATGTGTTGTAAGAATGATTAATCATTAAAAAGTAACTCCACTTTTATTGAAAAAAATGTAATCTATGTATATTGCAAGGATTTTAACAAACTTTGATGCAGAGTCCTACCAGTTTCTGCTCTAAAGAAAAAGCTGTTTGTTTTCTGCAGAGTGAATCTGAATGGGGACGGCTTTTTCATTAACCACTTGAGCCCCGGACCATTATGCTGCCTAAGGACCAGAGGTCTTTTTCCAATTTGGCACTGCGTCGCTTTAACTGCTAATTGCGCGGTCATGCAATGCTGTACCCAAACGAAATTTGCGTCCTTTTCTTCCCACAAATAGAGCTTTCTTTTGATAGTATTTGATCACCTCTGCGGTTTTTATTTTTTGCGCTATAAACGGAAAAAAACCGAAAATTTTGAAAAAAAATGATATTTTCTACTTTTTGTTATAAAAAAAATCCAATAAACTCAATTTTAGTCATACATTTAGGCCAAAATGTATTCGGCCACATGTCTTTGGTAAAAAAAATGTCAATAAGCGTATATTTATTGGTTTGCGCAAAAGTTATAGCGTCTACAAACTAGGGTACATTTTCTGGAATTTACACAGCTTTTAGTTTATGACTGCCTATGTCATTTCTTGAGGTGCTAAAATGGCAGGGCAGTACAAAACCCCCCCAAATGACCCCATTTTGGAAAGTAGACACCCCAAGGAAATTGCTGAGAGGCATGTTGAACCCATTGAATATTTATTTTTTTTGTCCCAAGTGATTGAAAAATGACAAAAAAAAAAAAAAAAAAAAAATATTTACAAAAAGTCGTCACTAAATGATATATTGCTCACACAGGCCATGGGCCTATGTGGAATTGCACCCCAAAATACATTTAGCTGCTTCTCCTGAGTATGGGGATACCACATGTGTGGGACTTTTTGGGAGCCTAGCCGCGTACGGGGCCCCGAAAACCAATCACTGCCTTCAGGATTTCTAAGGGTGTAAATTTTTGCTTTCACTCTTCACTGCCTATCACAGTTTCGGAGGCCATGGAATGCCCAGGTGGCACAAAACCCCCCAAAATGACCCCATTTTGGAAAGTAGACACCACAAGCTATTTGCTGAGAGGCATATTGAGTCCATGGAATATTTTATATTTTGACACAAGTTGCGGGAAAGTGACACTTTTTTTTTTTTTTTTTTTTTTTTTCATAAAGTTGTCACTAAATGATATATTGCTCACACAGGCCATGGGCATATGTGGAATTGCACCCCAAAATACATTTAGCTGCTTCTCCTGAGTATGGGGATACCACCTGTGTGGGACTTTTTGGGAGCCTAGCCGCGTACTGGACCCCGAAAACCAATCACTGCCTTCAGGATTTCTAAGGGTGAAAATTTTTGATTTCACTCTTTACTGCCTATCACAGTTTCGGAGGCCATGGAATGCCCAGGTGGCACAAAACCCCCCCAAATGACCCCATTTTGGAAAGTAGACACCCCAAGCTATTTGCTGAAAGGCATGGTGAGTATTTTGCAGCTCTCATTTGTTTTTGAAAATGAAGAAAGACAAGAAAAAACATTTTTTTTTTTCTTTTTTCAATTTTCAAAACTTTGTGACAAAAAGTGAGGTCTGCAAAATACTCACTATACCTCTCAGCAAATAGCTTGGGGTGTCTACTTTCCAAAATGGGGTCATTTGGGGGGGTTTTGTGCCACCTGGGCATTCCATGGCCTCCGAAACTGTGATAGGCAGTGAAGAGTGAAATCAAAAATTCACGCCCTTAGAAAGCCTGAAGGCGGTGCTTGGTTTTCGGGGTCCCGTACGCGGCTAGGCTCCCAAAAAGTCTCACACATGTGGTATCCCCGTACTCAGGAGAAGCAGCAGAATGTATTTTGGGGTGTAATTTCACATATTTCCATGGCATGTTTGAGCAATATATCATTTAGTGACAACTTTGTGCAAAAAAAAAAAAAAAAAAAAAAAATTTGTCTCTTTCCCGCAACTTGTGTCGCAATATAAAATATTCCATGGACTCAACATGCCTCTCAGCAAATAGCTTGGGGTGTCTACTTTCCAAAATGGGGTCATTTTTGAACTGTCCTGGCATTTTATGCACAACATTTAGAAGCTTATGTCACACATCACCCACTCTTCTAACCACTTGAAGACAAAGCCCTTTCTGACACTTATTGTTTACATGAAAAAGTTTTTTTTTTTTGCAAAAAAATTACTTTGAACCCCCAAACATTATATATTTTTTTAAAGCAAATGCCCTACAGATTAAAATGGTGGGTGTTTCATTTTTTTTTTTCACACAGTAATTGCGCAGCGATTTTTCAAACGCATTTTTTGGGGAAAAAACACACTTTTTTTAATTTTAATGCACTAAAACACGCTATATTGCCCAAATGTTTGATGAAATAAAAAAGATGATCTTAGGCCGAGTACATGGATACCAAACATGACATGCTTTAAAATTGCGCACAAACGTGCAGTGGCAACAAAATAAATACATGTTTAAAAGCCTTCAAAAGCCTTTACAGGTTACCACTTTAGATTTACAGAGGAGGTCTACTGGAAAAATTACTGCACTCGATCTGGCCTTCGCGGTGATACCTCACATGCATGGTGCAATTGCTGTTTATGTTTGACGACAGACCGCCGCTTGCGTTCGCCTTAGCGTGAGAGCAGGGGGCGACAGGGGTGTTTTTTTTTTTTTTTTTTTTTTTTTTCTTTATTATTTTTTTGCTTTTTTAATCTTACTTTTAAACTGTTCCTTTCATATTTTTTTTTTTAATCATTTTTATTGTTATCTCGGGGAATGTAAATATCCCCTATGATAGCAATAGGTAGTGACAGGTACTCTTTTTTGAAAAAATTGTGGTCTATTAGACCCTAGATCTCTCCTCTGCCCTCAAAGCATCTGACCACACCAAGATCGGTGTGATAAAATGCTTCCCCAATTTCCCAATGGCGCTATTTACATCCGGCGAAATCTAAGTCATGAAATACTCGTAGCTTCCGGTTTCTTAGGCCATAGAGATGTTTGGAGCCACTCTGGTCTCTGATCAGCTCTATGGTCAGCTGGCTGAATCACCGGCTGCATTCTCAGGTTCCCTGTTGAGACAGGAGAGCCAGAGAAAAACACGGAAGACGGTGGGGGGGGGGGGCATTCCCTCCCACGGCTTGTAAAAGCAGTCTAGAGGCTAATTAGCCACTAGGATTGCTTTTACATGAAAGCCGACCGCTGGCTGAAAAGAATGATACCAAGATGATACCTAAACCTGCAGGCATCATTCTAGTATAACCACTCAAAGTCGTGAATGGCGTACCTGAAGACAAAAAAATGGTTAACAATGGTTAACAATAAAGCACAGTAAAGTGTAAATAATTACACACCTGAAAAACAAACATGATAAAACATAATAACAATAACAATAACAATAACAATAAAACATTGCAGAATAGAATACAGTAAAAAAGAGCAGAACAATAGAGAGAGAGAATAGAGAGAGAGAGAACAATAAAACAACAACTATTTTTTTTTATTTCATATTTTTTTTTTTTTTTACACTTTTTTTGTAACTAACTTTTATAACGGTAACCGGTTCCAGGTTCGGGTCTCTCAAAATGCGATGGCATCTTGGGAGACCCTGTGAAAGTGTGCCTAGTCTGTGCAATGCTGTACCCTACGCTAATACTCAACTAGTGAATGGTAGCGTTCAAAACATTCACCAATGCAAAGACCAGGATTGTCAGGACAGGAGGGACAATAATAGCGGGTGTCACGCCTATATCGGCGCTTGCTGCAGACACAACATCTTTTTTGGGGGTTCGTTGGGTAGGGGTACTCGGGAGGACATAAAAATGCCTCTCATGCAGCCGACTGCATTTGGTTGGGGATGTGAATGGGGGAAGTACGGGCGCTGCAGAAGCGGTGGGTTCCCAATTAGGATTGGCGAATGCAGCAGGAAGGGCACTATGGGCATGACGGGCCTGTGTTTGTCTTTTTGGTGGCAGCGGGACACTACTTGTGCTTGCCACCTCACCAGCTTCAACTGCACTTATGGGACTCGCCACGTCACCACGTGTTACTGCAGTGCTGGTTTGACTACGACCGGGGTGTACTAGGCCGCTGGCGCTTGCCAGTTCACCAAAACGCTACCAAAAAACGTTAGCGATCGCAGGGATCAGGCCTGACTCTGCGAACGCTGCAGTTATGCGTTTAGTGTTTTGTAAGTGTCAGTGATCGATCGATACTGCACTTGGGTGGGCTGTGCCGGGCCGGGCGGAGGGGCAAAACGCAGGTGCTAGCAGGTATCTGGGCTGATCCCGCTAACACTGCGTTTTTGGGAACCCTAAACTGCTGGGGACGCTAGTATAGATCTGATCGGATCAGATATTGATGCGATCAGATACTATACCACTAAGGGAGGTGTACGGTGCGTGCGTGGGTGTTAGCGGTACTGGCGCTAATCTGACGCTGCCTGGGGCTGGTGCTTGCCAGTTCACCAAAACGCTACAAAAAAAACTGTTAGCGATCGCAGGGATCAGGCCTGACTCTGCGAACGCTGCAGTTATGCGTTTAGTGTTTTGTAAGTGTCAGTGATCGATCGATACTGCACTTGGGTGGGCTGGGCTGGGCCGGGCGGAGGGGCAAAACGCAGGTGCTAGCAGGTATCTGGGCTGATTCCGCTAACACTGCGTTTTTGGGAACCCTAAACTGCTGGGGACGCTAGTATAGATCTGATCGGATCAGATATTGATCCGTTCAGATACTATACCACTAAGGGAGGCGTATGCTGCGTGCGTGGGTGTTAGCGGTACTGGCGCTAACCTGACGCCTGGGGCTGGTGCTTGCCAGTTCACCAAAATGCTACCAAAAAAACTGTTAGCGATCGCAGGGATCAGGCCTGACTCTGCGAACGCTGCAGTTATGCGTTTAGTGTTTTGTAAGTGACAGTGATCGATCGATACTGCACTTGGGTGGGCTGGGCGGAGGCACAAAACGCAGGTGCTAGCAGGTATCTGGGCTGATCCCGCTAACACTGGGTTTTTGGGAACCCTAAACTGCTGGGGACGCTAGTATAGATCTGATCGGATCAGATATTGATCCGTACAGATACTATACCACTAAGGGAGGCGTATGCTGCATGTGTGGGTGTTAGCGGTACTGGCGCTAATCTGACGCTGCCTGGGGCGACGCATATCACCGCCGGGCGATCAGGGGGCTAAACCTTTATTCGGTAATAAACGGCGGGTGCCCTGACACTATAAAAAATAAACGAACTAACCAGCGTCATCCGTAACGGTTATACGGTGATCAGTGGTGAAAGGGTTAACTAGGGGGCAATCAAGGGGTTAAAACATTTATTAGGTAGTATATGGGGGTCCCTGACGCTATAAAACGCTGACGGCGAACCTAAATATTTACCTCACTAACTAGCGTCACCAGCGACACTAATACAGCGATCAGAAAAATGATCGCTTAGTGACACTGGTGACAGGGGGTGATCAAGGGGTTAAAACTTTATTAGGGGGGGTTAGGGGGGTACCCTAGACCTAAAGGGGGGTAATACTCACTGTCCCAACACTGTAACTGTCACAAACTGACACTATGCAGTAATCAGAAAAAAAAAAAAAAAAAAAAAAAAAAACTGCTGGTGTCAGTTTGTGACAGGGGGGGGGGTGATTGGGGGGGGATCGGGGGGCGATCGGGGGGGGGATCGGGGTGTTTTGTGTGCCTGGCATGTTCTACTGTGTGTGTAGTGTGTTGTGCACTCACATAGATGTCTTCTCTCCTCGGGCCGGAACGGAAAATACCGACCCGAGGGGAGATGACATCACTTCCTTTGCTGCTGTTTAGCATACAGCAGCAAAGGAGTGTTCTCATTGGCCGGCGGCGATCGCGAGGGGGGGGCCACGAACGGATGGTCTCCCCCTCATCACGGATCGCCGCTGGACAAAAGACGACCGCCTCGGGCACCGGGGGGGGGTCCGCTCGGACCCCCCACCCGCGGAAGGCAAATCACGTACATGTACGTGATTTTGCCTGTCCGTGCCACTTTGCCGACGTACATCGGCGTGAGGCGGTCGTCAAGTGGTTAATAATCAACAGATGCACTTGTATTGTTCTGATGGCGAAATCTGCAGTGTTTGAGTCCCTTTAGAAGTGGTTAACCCTTGGGAGTATCTCACCAAAAATGAATTTTTTGTTCTGTTCCAGAGGATGCCTAAAATCTGACGTGTATTTTAGTGCATACTTCTGAGAAAATCAGTGTGCCAATTATACAAGCATAAAATGGTATTTCTGGGAAAATTCTGTATACCAACTGTGTACAGAAGGGCTCCAGGTTGCCATATTAAGTTGAATTTTACAGACAATTACAGCTGCTGCAGTTTGTAAAGGAAAGGTAATTTTTCAATATCATTGAATTACAACATGGCTTGTGTAGCAATTGTATATTCTAGATTATTATTATTATTACTATTATTATTTTTTTCATTTTCTGCCCATAAAAATTGAGTTAACCCTTAATAATCTATCTATCTATCTATCTAGGTTTATAAAGCAATGATATCTCTGGGTATATTACTTTGGGTAACACTTACATGTAATAAATAATAATAATCATATTAGTGACTAGTTATATGGCAATCCACCTTGTAAGAGCTTGACAGTTTCATTTTGAGTTTATGGAAAGTGGTAAAGACCCTGAATACGGGAAAAATTTTACCATTGGAGCCTCAAGATAAATATAAAGAAGATGAAAAATATTAATTTCCTTCTACACAATAATAACTGATATTACAATTTTAGGTGCAGTAACAAACTGTGTGCAGCATTTCTTTTTGTATACACTGTAAAATTGAATTTATTAATTCAAGTAAAACATGTACATTACAATGGTGCAATACAAGCTGAACACTAAATTAAATTGTTGGCGCCTTTTAAAGTAAAACTTTGGGCTATCATTAACTAGTCTTTAAACTGCTCCCACCCCCCGTCTAACACCCATATTAACTAACCCGTAGAAGAAGATATATATATACTTAACTATTTGCAGGGCACTGAAGTCTGGTCACATGACCTCCCTTGTGCCAGCCAGCACCAGCTAGAGGGGAGATTTCTGGACAATGACTGGAATGCCTGAGCGGGGACATCACTCATAGGCTTACTATGGGCCATCCTTTGTCAGTGCTCCCTCCACTCCCCTGAAGCTGCTACTAACTAGCTAACAGAGGGAGTGCCGATGAAGTGACTGGACTGGAGTAGCCTGGTATGTAGGTAAGTATATGCATCTTGCTTCTACAGGTTAGTTGGTATGAGTGTTAGAAAGGGGTTCGGAGACGCTTTAGGATTAGTTAGTGATGGCATTTATTCTACTTTAAAAGGCTGAGAGAGAACTTACTGCTATCCAAACACAAACTTGTATATGTTTTTTTATTATTCCTCTAACAATTTATTATGTAAGTGATTCTTTCTAGTTGTAAAGAGTAAAATAAGGGAA
This sequence comes from Aquarana catesbeiana, assembly GCF_042186555.1. Lineage (NCBI taxonomy): Eukaryota > Metazoa > Chordata > Amphibia > Anura > Ranidae > Aquarana > Aquarana catesbeiana. The sequence continues at coordinate 168,751,862 of NC_133327.1, read as the reverse complement.
TTAACAGACCAATACAAAAGGGGACATAAGCAACAAGAAAAAAAGATTCTAAAACTTCCCTTATTATAACAATTTTGGCTGACATTCAACCTTAATTTAGGAAATTGGGGAAAAAAATATCTTTTTAATTATTACTTTGAGTTAGGTACACACAGTATTAGTTAAATGTTATTCTTTGTATATCGTGTATGTTTGTGTATATAGTCATATGGGTAAAGAATCCATTTGGTGATTACACTATACCAGAGTTTACACTATATAGGGATATGATATATTAGAGCCCATTGTATTATACATTACTATTATGGTCACAGCTTAGAGTAGCCTTTCTCAGCTGGGGTTCCTTGGAACCCTAGGGTTCCTTCCGAGGTTGCTAGGGGATCCTTGAACAAAAAACTATTTCTGCCTCTCAGATAAGTAACCACTGCAATCAATGATATTTTAGCTATCTGTAAAGGGAGGGGGAGTCTTCTACCCCAAGTTGTAAAGAGCATTCTTCCCAGTAATCATCACTTTATTGTGCCATGAGCTGTAGATACAATAATTATTAGAAGGGGTTGCCTGGGACTGAAAAGGTATTTCAAGGATTCCTCTATGTTAAAAAAGGTTGAGAATGGCCAACAGAGAGATATGTAGCATGGAAAAGAGTATTGTATGATAAAAATGGTTGAAATTAGGTTAAAATGGGGCATGGCCTAAAGTTTATATTGTAGTTAAAAATTCTGTGCTCAGAAAACAAAATACCCTATTAAACATCTCATGTTATACCACTGCGTAACATAAACATTTGTGCCTATATCAGATCTTAATGCAGTTACCTACTTTATATTTACAGGCATTTTGTATAAGATAGGGGTCAGGGAATGCATAGTTTTTTTTGTTTTTTTTTTTATAGTTGCTTAACCACTTCCCAACCGGCGCATGCTGATGTACGTCAGCACATTGCAAGCGCGCACCGGCCGGGAGCTCTGTGAGTCGGGTCGCGGGTCCTGCGGACTTAATCGCCGCGGGGATACCCGCGATCGCCTCACGGAGAGGACGAACGGGGAGATGCTGATGTAAACAGCATCTCCCTGTTCTACCTAGTGACAAGTGTCACTGATCACAGCTCCCTGTCATCGGGAGCAGTGATCAGCGTAGTGACACCCACAGCCCATCCCCCCTACAGTTAGAACCCCTCCCCGCCCCCTAGTGGTTAACCCCTTCACTGCCAGTGTCATTTACACAGTAATCAGTGCATTTTTAATCGCACTGATCGCTGTATAAATGACAATGGTCCCAAAAATGTGTCAAAAATGTCCGACATGTCCGCCATAATGTTGCAATCACAATAAAAATCGCTGATCGCCGCCATTACTAGTAAAAAAAAATTATTAATAAAAATGCCATAAAACTATCCCCTATTTTGTAAACGCTATAACTTTTGCGCAAACCGATCAATAAACGCTTATTGCGATTTTTTTTAACCAAATATATGTAGAAGAATACGATCGGCCTAAACTGAGGAAAAAAATGTTTTTTTATATATTTTTGGGGGATATTTATTATAGCAAAATGTAAAAAATAATGCATTTTTTTCAAAATTGTCGCTCTTATTTTGTTTATAGCGCAAATAATAAAAATTGCAGAGGTGATAAAATACCACCAAAAGAAAGCTCTATTTGTGGGAAAAAAAGGACGTCAATTTGGTTTGAGAGACACGTCGCACGACCGCGCAATTGTCAGTTAAAACGACGCAGTGCCGAGTCGCAAAAAGTGCTCTGGTCAGGAAGGGGGTAAAATCTTCCGGAGCTGAAGCGGTTAATAATGTTTTCTTATGATTTCATTCAATAGACATATCTTTTTACAGTTTAACTAAGTGTACAACTAAACTGTACTTTTGGCACCAATATGAAGATGAGTGTATGTTGCTAGAATTGTTCCCTAATAATCTTTTAATTGTCCCCATGGATCATGAATGACTATAGTCTGCTTTATCATGAATTATCAATTGTGGAAATTTGCTACAGTACGCGATCATCAGGAATTGCTATAAAAGCCTTTGGGGAGGAGATTTGTATAACTGAACAAAGTAACACAGCACTAAAAACATCACAAATAGTGCAGTTTAGGCTCTTAAATGGGCTATAATACATCAAAGACTGGGAGGATTTGACTACCGCTGAACTGTGATTACAATGTATGTATATTCCCACTTAAAGTAAGCCTGTTACAAACCTGACCAATTCAAACTAAGCCTTTCATCATATTAAAGGGTCGATAGGATGACATTGTATAGGAAAGATAGGAAAGATTTCACTGAAGGTAACGCTGTTTTTCTCACTTTGGATTGTCCAGGTCTGTAACACATTTAATTCAATATAGTATAGGGTGAATTTATTATCTAAAGATCCAGAAATAAGCAAATAATTCCCTGGGAGCGGGTCTTAATCAAAGGATCTTAATGATGGGGATAGAATTTGAACTTTGTGTTAGCTCCAAGGTTCATTACCTGTACAGGTTTAAGTCCATTGAAGAATAAAAGCAGTAGGTTGGGAACTCGGATGCGGATTCTAAAAGATAGTAAACCAAGCCAGCAGAAAAACATGAAAACATTAAGCACATGCATCAAACAGGAACTAGGTCAGGTGCCGCAGGCTGAGTTCAGTAGATTAAAGCAGAGGACAAGGTTAACTTGGGACAAAGTCATGATCCAATTGAAAAGCCAGATACTGGAGGAGAACTAGGAAAAAGGCAAGACTTCTCAGCAATGAGCATTAATGAAAACAGAAACACTGGCCGCTAATGACTCTAATGTTTGTAGACACTTGACCATCACACCTGTTAAATGCCCCAAAATATGTGTATATACCTCAACGATTGAGGTTAGACATTTCCATTAAAAAGTACCATTAATGCTACAACATACAAATACAGTTTAGGCAATTGTGCATGTCCACACTGGAAACAGTTAGGTAATGACCTTTTCTCAGTTTCAGCCTGACTGTGCCCCTGTGGACAAAGCCAAGTCCAAATTGAAATGGCTTGAATAACTTGGTGTGTAAGAGCTCAAGTGGCCTGCACAGAGCCCCGAGCTCAACACTACTAACACCTTTGAGATGAGCTGTAATCCAGATTGTGATCAAAGTTTACTTATCCAATATCAGTACCAGACTTCACAAATGGTCTTTTGGCTGATTGGACACAAATCCCCACAATTCACAGCCCAAAATCTTGTAGAAAGCCTTCCTAGAGGAGAAGAGGACATTATAGTTGCAAAGAAAGAAAGGGGAAGGGAGAGGTAATTCTATACTGATGACCATGGTTTTGGAATAGAATGTCTAACAAGCTAATATAGGTGTGATAATCAGGTGTTCACAAACTTTTGGCATTACAGTATACTGTACGTGTTTTAAAGTGATTGTAAAGTCTTGTTTAAAAAATAAAAAATAATAACAAACATGTTATACTTACCTGCTCTGTGCAGTTGGTTTTGCTCAGAGCAACCTCAGTCCTCCTTTTCTCAGGTCCCTCTTTGCTGCTCCTGGCCCCTCCCTACTATCGAGTACCCCCACAATTAGTAGCTTCCTATGGGGGCACTGGAGCTGAGTCACAGCTCTGTGTGTCCATTCAGACACGTAGCCCCGCCCCCTTCCCCCTGATTGGCTGACTGACTTTGATTGACAACTTCGAGAGCCAATGGCACTGCTGCTGTGTCTCAGCCAATCAGGAGGAGTGTTCCAGACGTCTTAGACATTTGTGGACATCGCTGGAGAGATATGTGGCTCAGGCAAGTAATAAGGGGGTGCTGGGGTGGCTGCTACACACAAAAGTTTTTTTATCATAATGCATTAAGAAAAAAACCTTCTGCCTTTACAACTCCTTTAAGTTAAAGGTGTACTTGATGGTCAACAATATGGGCTGATTTACTACAGACTGTTCATTTGGCTAGGGAAGTTTAACTTTGTAAGGCAATTTTCCCCAGAGCTTATTAAATGAGGTGAAGCTCTGCTGACTTCTATCATCCAACCATATGCTTGTTTTTATATTCCTTGCAATTAATTGTATATTCTTTGCAAAGTGAAAATTCACCATATTCACTAAGCTCTGGGGAAAAGTCTCTTACAAAGTGCAACTTTACTTGCATAGTAAACAACCTATTTGCCTTCAACCCCTTTGTAACTAAAATAGGAATTACATGCATTGCATTTGCTGTCATGCTCCTGTTTTAGTCCAAACACTTAAAAGCATTGATCTGAGAAACATCTTTACCTGATTACTTTTTTATTGCATTTTTCATTATAAATTGTTACATACAAATATATGAAAATATGTGTACATTTAGACTTGTGATACTCTGATCAGCAAATCCAAACCACTGCTTCTAATTGCAGACGTAAAGTGGTGTTGCTCTTCAAAAGTATGAATCAGTATGCTAGGTACTGGTACATTGTTGTGAATAGTGAGCAGTCAGTAAAAATTATTCTCAAGCATTCATAGTCCTAAAAAGCAGAGAACAGCTTTTCTCTCCAGGAATTATAGACATATATAGAACTAAAAAAAGTACTAATTTGTTTTGCAACTGTTGACAATAAATGCAAATTAAGCATTAACGTTCCTTTCTATTATCCAGTTTTATGTAACAACAATAGAATTGTTATGCTTTGGAATATGCTAATACAAAGGTTTAGCTCTATTGATCTCTGTTTATCACAAACTTTCTGTAACAAAACATTTCAGATTCTTTTTTCCAATTCAATAAAACCCTTCTGAAATCTGAACCAGATTGTAAGTTCTTTCAAGCAGAGATTTCAGTTTCAGTCCCTTCGAAAACCCCTATATCTTTATTTATTAGCCTCTTACTCGGATATGGATTTGGGTTTTGAAAAGTGTGTCTAAGCACGCATTAAATTTATTTTTCAAATAAGGTTTTATATTTGATGGTGATACAACCGTATGAGGCTAATCCCACTCACAGAGCGAAGCTTTCTGCCGCTGGTAATTTAGAATGGAATGGCACTCTCACACAATACTTCACACATTCCATCATAAAACCCCTTTTAGTTACTGGTACAATCACACTGATAAAGGTTTTATCAACCAGAAAGGATAAAGGAGAAAAGTATGCAGGGAAGTATTATTGATGGATGCATACAGTAATCTTGGCTCTAGATTTGGGTGCAAACTAATATATTTTTTGTTGTTGCTTCTGAAAATGCTATTATATTTCAACAGCAAAGTGTGATCCCAGTGAAATTCAGACAATACCATGAAATTATTTGCATAAGACTGTTTTTGATTTGTTAAAGGAAACGTATACTGAGAAAACATGGTGGCTGCAATTTCTGACCTCTCCTTTTGAAAATTCGAATTGCCTGGCCATTATTATGATCCAGTGGCTTCAATATTTTCTTGTTCACTAACCTGGAATAGACTTAACTCTGACTGTCTATTCTGCAGACTTGTAACTAGTAACATCCTAAAAAAATACTAAAGCAAAAATGAGCCAGGCAACTCTCATTTTTAGAAGGAGGTCACTATTGACATATTCTGCATAAAAGAGGTGTTCAGAAGATTAGTTATCTTGGAGAATGCTCCAGTTTCTCTTCACTGCTGGACATGTGACCAAAGGCCTAGGCACATAACATACTTACATAATTTCTGTTGAAGTAGAAGATAAGAGGACAGGTTGGCTCATTCTGCCTGCCAGCAAATATTATGTAACCACTACCTGGCATGTTGATTCCATGACCAGCAGTGTAGTGAGTCTGGTGTAGTATTTGTTCCAGGGACACATGTATTTTGGCTCTTCTATTTTTCTTTACTTGTATATTTAAACAAACCTTTTAACCACTTGCCAACCGCTGCCTGTACATTTATGTGGACAGAATGGCACAGCTGTACGTCCCTTTGAATTTGCCACCGGGCCATCACGTGTGCTTAGCCGGCAGCGCGCGCGCACCCTCCGCAAGCTCCGTGAGTAGAATCACAGGTCCCACGAACTCAATGTCCGCGGGGATACCCGCAATCGTCTCACGGAGAGGAAGAACGGGGAGATGCTAATGTAAATAAGCATCTCCCCATTCTGCCTAGTGACACTGTCACTGATCCCAGTTCCCTGTGATCGGGAGCAGTGACATGTCACTCGTAGCCACACCCCCTAACATTTAGAATCACTCCCTAGGACACACTTAACCCCTTCCTAGCAGCTAGTGGTTAACCACTTCACTGCCAGTGTCATTTTTACAGTAATCAGTGCAATTTTATAGCACTGATCGCTGTAAAAATGACAATGGTCCCAAAAATGTGTCAAAATTGTCCGATGTGTCCGCCATAATGTCACAGTTATGATAAAAATAGCAGATCGCCGCCATTACTAGTAAAAAAAAAAAATATTAATAAAAATGCCATAAAACTAACCCCTATTTTGTAGATGCTATAACTTTTGCACAAACCAGTCAAATGCGTATTGTGATTTTTTTTTACCAAAAATATGTAGAAGAATACGTATTGGCCTAAACTGAGGGAAACATTTTTTTTTATATATTTTTTGGGGATATTTATTATAGCAAAAAGTAAAATATTATGTGTTTTTTTCAAAATTGTCCCTATTTTTTTGTTTATAGCGCAAAAAATAAAAACCGCAGAGGTGATCAAATACCACCAAAAGAAAGCTCTATTTGTGGGAAAAAAAGGAAGTCAATTTTGTTTGGGAGCCACGTCGCACAACCGCGCAATTGGCAGTTAAAGCGACGCAGTGCCGAATCGTAAAAAGTGCTCTGGTCTTTGGCCAGCCAAATGGTCCGGGGCTTAAGTGGTTAACATACATTTTAATATTTAAAAATGTAGTAATTGGTATATTTGTGCAGACTTATTTAATAATAAGTTAATAATAGGTTTTTGTTTGCATTCATTTATTTTGTCTGACACTGCATCTTCATCTTGTGTGACAATTGCTGTCCTGCAAACCTTGCATCAGCTTCCAGCATTCAATTACAGAACCCTGTAGTTAAAGGGAAAGTTTAATGGTTTTGACATCATTTATTAAGTTTAGAAATGTAAATGTAACTGATTGTTTATATCTGTATTTTACTATTCATATACAATCTTTCTTTTACAAAATTAAATATGTGACAAAGGATCCCAAGGTTCCCCAAAAAAAATGAGCTATCTGAAAAAAACAGCACATCAAAATTTACCTACTCACATTGTCTGATTGATTGAAATCCTTATAATTGTCCAATAAAGGATAAGTTCCTTTTTTAGGCATATTCAATAGTTTATGTAAATTTCAGCTTGAGCTACTGAGTTCCCTGAACAACAGGCTTTTTGCAACAGATGGTTAGACAAACATAAAAAGCTCAACATGGTAAATGGCCTTCCTAATATTCATATGCAATATTTCACATTTACCTAACTAAAATAATTTTAATTAATTTAAATTAATTTTATTAATTTTATTCTCTAAGAGGAATGAAAACAACTACTGGTATCTGTTACTTGATAGATGATTGGAAGCACTGGGGCAATGAGGTCACGCATTTAACAGGGGAACAACTGGTATACTTTGGGTGACCTCTGACCTCTGATTCCCAAGATATAATGTCAAGTTTATAAAATGTAAGCATTTGTAAGTAAGGAAGCCAACACAGTTATTATAATATCAAACTATATTCAGATTTTTTTTTTAAATATATAATATTATCAGCTATCCCTATTTAGTATTTCTGAAGAGATATTTAGCGCTGCTTCATCACATATCACTCATATTTTTGGTGCTGGCAACACTTCAGAAATCAGCTGCTTTATATTTATCTTTTTGCACTTTAGCACTTTACTATATATATAGTTTACATTTTTAGTGGTGCATTAACTTTTTTAAAGATACCTTTTTTAAAGATACCTTTTAATAGATTTTAAAAACACACAAACATAAATACATAAGAAAAACATATGCATATTCACTACAGTGTTGCAAATACTGACCTCCAATTTAATCAAAAGGCCATCAAAAGTTATTAAGAGGGTGCAACAGATATTTTGCTATTTGTCAAGGAGAATTCAAGCATAGATTCCAAATATTTTTATAAGAGAAGTATGGGAATCAGGATTATTGCAGATTTATACTCACCTAGGCGGATGCAGCATCACTCCAATTCTGCATCTGTCATCCGGCACCTCTACACTAAGAACCGAGTGATTGAACACTGCCGATTGCTCTGCTCTCACAGCTCCCCGAGCGGAGAGCTGCTGACTGCCAGTCACAGCTTTCTGCACTGCCCCCTCCTTGCTCACTGAAGTGCTGAGCTGTGGGGGGACGGGCGAGGCCCGGCTCAGGCTCAGGCTTTCAGCGGCTCACTGAGAGTCTGAGTAGGGTGTTGGTCCAGGGATCTAGGCGAATAAGCAAAAAAGGCCTCTAAATCTCTGACACTTAAAGCAGGTATCTGAAGGTAACCTTTAATGCTCTATGGTCTTATAATTGTGTAAGAAATACAGTGAAGAATATACATCTGTTTATCTTATAGATGATATTACTGTGCCAAAACCCAGCTGACAAACTCTTTCCAGTCATCTTGTGACAAAAAAGAATGTCATCTTTCTATTTCCCAATAGTTTATCAAGAGAGGAAGGCTTTGTACTCAACATCAAGAGGTGATTACTGGAAATTAAGTTTCTTTCTTCTAGAGAAGCGTTTAGAAAAGTCCCCTCATTAAGAAAAAACTTATTTTCCTGCAACATTCCATAATCCTAAGTAGCTAAAATAAACAGTGGTCAGAATTCCAAAGACCTGTATAACATTGATGACTATATTTAAAGCCTTGGGTTGATACACAGAAAGCTGCATACAGATATCATTTTGTAAAAAAGGGTTAAAACCATGTGAGGTTGTTTGGGTATTTAGAGACTTCAGATTCAACTATGAGGAATATTTAGATTTTTGCATACTTTTGGTCTTGACTGATTTTTTTTTTCAATAACGGGTCTTCTTAAAGAGAGAACAATTCACATCAGTCCCTAAACGCAAAATGACTCATGATAACAAAAACATACTGAACTCAGTGTATAATGTAAAGGTCTGTGGAGACTGTACCTTGTTTAGGTCTGACTTCAGTATCTCAGCACTGCAAGGCAAGGCATGTTGTCGAGAAATCTATTTTCCTCATATGCTATATGATCCAAGTATTTTTATTTTTATTTTCTTCTAAGCCTCCTAAATTTTTGTATTACAAATACACTTATTAAAGTGTAGCTGATAGTGACCCTTCTGTTTTGATATGTAGAAAGATAATAGTGCTTTCATCATAACAGAACACTGTAGTGTGCTGCCGCATCCCTGTGCGTAGAAAGAAAGAATTTTCCCCTGATTGGGACTTTAAATGGCAACAACACTACAAGAGTAGGGTAAAATACAACTATTTATTGAAAAATAGCTAAAAAATCAATCACAAATGTGATGATTGGTATAAAACACGTGAACAAAACAAAAACATACAATTTCTTGCAATCATGAATATATATAGTATATGTAGGTCTGAATAATTATCTCCAATGTCTGAGAACAGTTCGGTACCGACTAGGTTCAAGCCCTTTCATTGGGGGTACTTATATAGGAGAACCTATGTTCGGTATAAAGTAAATGGTGCAGCACTCAAACGCACAGGTTATTCAGGCGGAGATTAAATCATCACTGTCAGCAGATGGTGTGGTTGGAGGTCTGGTCTAGCCCCCATTTCAACCTAGGGAGCTCCACCCCAGGCTTCTTTACAAATGCTTACATTTTATGAGCCTGACATGAGCCTGACATTATAGCTTGGGAATCAGAGGTCAAAGGCCACCCAAAGTATACCAATTGTTCCCCCGTTCATCTATCAAGTAAGAGACCAATAGTTGTTTTCATTCCTCTTACAGTACCTATAAGTACCCCTGATGAAAGGGCTTGAACCTGAAACGCATTGGGTATCAAAGACTGTTCTCGGACATTGGACATAATCACTCAGACCTACATGTACTGTATATATTCATGATTGCAAGAAATTGTATGTTTTTGTTTCGTTCATGTGTTTTATACCAATCATCACATGTGTGATTGATTTTTTCTATTCAATAAATATTTGTATTTTACCCTACTCTTGTAGTACTGTTGTCATTTAAAGTCCCAATCAAGGGGAAATTCTTGAAATTCTTTCTTACAAACATCTGTTACCAGGAAAATCTGGTACATCAACCCACCCTTGCCAGACTGATGGTATATACTGTATAAGACAGACTTTATAGATTTATCACAAGGAACCAGAATAACAGGCCCACGTTTGTAATGAGAAGAAAAAACCTTTTAGCAAATCCCACAAAGAGTTCCAAGATAATGCATACAAGGTTCAGAGGGGCTTAACATTTTCTGCACATTCTTGATTCATGGACTACATTGGTTAACTCCTCAAGAAAAGCATAAAACATGGTGCCTCTGGTAAAAAAAAAAAATCTGGTTTTAGATTTCTTCATTAATACCTGTGTAACACAGTTCACAAGATAACAGTTAAAGAACATATGCCTGCATGAAATGGTGTCACTATTCAAGTTCTCAGGGCCATAAATACAATTAGACACAGTAGGCTTATAGGCAAAAGAAGTAAAGAACAGTATATACTCTATATTTACTGGCTGCCCTTTTGTTTCCCTAAGTGGAAATAGCCATCTCGCATAAGGTTGTTTACACATTATGCCAAGCCAGGTTAGGACCAGTAAGACAAGCAAATCAAGTGATCCTAACTCAAGGATGTTATTTAGGGGGCCAAAACTATAAGTGCCTATAGCATCTAATGATAGTAAAACAACAAGCTGCTTTTTCAAACTTATTCCACCATGATCTTTCTCTTCCATGTCATAGGAGCTGTGTCCCAATGGGTAATATACACTGAAAATATAAAAATTAAAGTGCAAAATCATTAATTAAATATATGTAAAGATAAGGTTGATGCATCAACCAATTGTTTTTATGCAGCTAATTATTTTAAAAAACAACCCTAAATACACAGGGCGATCTGAAAAAGATATAATAAAGGAAAGTATACCCTTTATAAATGTGAACCAAATCACAAAATCCTACATATCACAGTTATTGATTTGTTCTAAAGGCTAAAGGGTCAAATAAGACTAAGTCTAAGCAAGTTGAAAATCTAGTTCAATGTGATGCACACGTCTCATAAAATAAACAGAAAACTTCTTTAGCCTTGACCCAAATCCTCCTTTTTTTGACTCTCACACAATCCCCTCCCAGACACTGCAGTGTCAGGCTAGGAGCATATAACAGGTAACAGTTCAGGTGTTCTGATTATGCAAAAAGTTCAAAGAACAAGAGCACATACCATGAGCAGGTCTGAGCAGAGCAGGTCAGCTGGGACTTGTAGTTCACCGCTGTAGATGTAGGTAGATGTTTGCTGGACCTTGTATTTCACCGCTGTAGATGTAGGTAGATGTTTGCTGGACCTTGTAGTTCACCACTGCATATGAGGATAGATGGTGTCTGGTGTTTGTAGTTCACCGCTGCAGGTGAGGATAGATGTCTGGTGCTTGTAGTTCACAGCTGCAGATGAAGGTACTAGTAGAATCAGGCAAAACATAGTCTAGGCAAGCTGGGTCATACACAGGAAGATCAGAGTCCAAACGGTACCGAATCAGAAGCAAGCAAACAGGGTCAAACGAGCCGGGTCATACACGAAATACACAGAGCAGATATCAACTGGATCAAACACAAGGTAAACTCTAACACGAGCAATGATTGAATGCTGATGCAAGTTATTTAAAGGTGAGCGGGCCAATCATTGTTGTTTCCCAGGTAAAGGCTGTGTCAGGTGAGTTGTGCTGGGTCCTAAAGGGATCCTAGTACTGACAGTACCCCCCCTTTCTTGAGGGGTTGCTCCTGCACCCCCAGGCTTACTTGGATAACGAAGATGAAACTTCTTCTTAAGTCGGTCAGCATGAAGATCACGAGCTGGGACCCAAGATCGATCCTCTGGGCCGAAACCTTTCCAATGAACGAGATATTGTAAGGAATTGCGCACTCGTCTGGAATCAAGACTTCATATTCCTGACTGTCCAACACATCCACAGGTTCTGGTTCATTTACTTGGAGGCTGGAATGAACAGGTTTCAACAATGAAACATGAAAGACATTTGGAATGCGCATGGATGGGGGGAGTTTTAATCTATAGGATACAGGATTAACAATCTCCGAAATTTCATAGGGCCCGATGAATTTTGGGCCAAGTTTTTTAGATGGAACATGCAGGGACAGATTCCTAGATGATAGCCACACTTTGTCACCAACTTTATATCCTGGTGCCTTTAAGCGCCTCTTGTCCGCCATTTTCTTAAAAGCCAGCACAGAGCGAGAAATAGCACGATTAACATCGGACCAGATTTTGGAGAAATTTTCAATTGTAGTGTTGGCATCTGGCACATCAGAGGGTGGAAGATCAAAGGAGCACACACGAGGATGCAACCCGTAAACACAGAAGAAAGGAGAGGTCCCTGTAGATGTGCTGGCACAATTATTAAAGGCAAACTCTGCCCATGGCAGGATGTTGACCCACTCCACCTCATCATTGGCCATCAGACAATGTACCATCTTCTCTAGAGTCTGATTAGTCCTTTCTGTTTGACCGTTTGTCTCAGGATGATATGCTGAAGAATATGATAACTTAATCCCCAGCTGAGAGCAAAGGGCCTTCCAAAACTGGGCTATAAACTGAGAGCCACGGTCTGAGACAATGTTAATTGGTGCCCCATGGAGCCTGAAAACATGTTTAATGAATAAAGATGCCAGTTCTTTAGCAGATGGAAGTTTCGGAAGCGGAACAAAGTGGGCCATTTTACTGAACCTGTCTACCACCACCCAGATCGTGGAACATCCCTGGGACGGAGGCAAGTCAGTGATAAAGTCCATAGATAAATGGGTCCAGGGACAGGTAGGTATTGGTAGAGGACGTAGGAGACCGGCCGGCTTAGAGGTACTGCTCTTGCTTCTGGCACAAACTTCACAGGCCTGGACGAAGGCTAACACATCCTGCCTAATCGATGGCCACCAGAGGTTGCGAGAGATAATCTCAAAAGTTTGTCTAAACCCCGGATGTGCTGCAGGTTTTGATGCATGTACCTGCTGCAATACCTGCAAACGAAGAGCCAGGGGCACAAAAAGCATACCGGAGGGAGTGGAGGGAGGGGCTTCAGCCTGTGCAGGTAACAAGGCCTCAGAGATGTCAGTCTGGGTGAAAGCCAAAATCCTACCCTCAGAGATAATGGGTTGTGGAGGAAGCGGAGGAGGAGACTCTGATAAAAAGCTGCGAGACAAGGCGTCAGCCTTAATGTTTTTTGGTCCTGGTAAATATGAAATTGTGAAGTCAAATCTGGAGAAGAACAATGACCACCTGGCTTGATGTGAGTTCAGTCTTTTAGCAGAACGGATGTATTCAAGGTTTTTGTGGTCAGTCAGAACTATGAATGGATAGCGAGCTCCCTCCAGCCAATGTCTCCATTCCTCCAAAGCGAGCTTTATGGCTAGAAGTTCTCTGTTGCCTATATCATAATTGCACTCTGCTGGGGAATATTTACGAGATAAGAAGGCACAGGGGTGGATGGCAGCGTTTACAGGATCCTTCTGTGACAAAAGCGCCCCCACCCCTACTTCAGATGCATCTACCTCCACAATAAAAGGTAGCTCAGGAACAGGATGGCGTAGGATTGGTGCAGAGGTAAAGGCTTTCTTTAACTGAGTGAAGGCTGCCTGGGCTTCAGTAGTCCATTTAAAGGTAGTCGGAGTCTTCCTGGTGAGAGAGGTGATGGGATGTGCAATGGTGGCAAAGTTCTTAATAAATTTTCTATAAAAATTTGCAAAGCCCAGGAAGCGCTGAACTGCCTTCAGGTCTGAAGGTGGTGCCCAGTCTAAAATGGCTTGAATCTTGGCTGGATCCATGGTGAGGCCTGTGTCAGAAATTAGGTAGCCTAGGAAAGGTACTTGTTTAACATGGAATGAACATTTCTCAGGCTTTACAAAAAGGGAGTGAGTCTTTAATCGGGCCAATACTGAGCAGACATGTTTCTGATGTGTTTCAAGATTGGGAGAATATATCAAAATGTCGCCTAAATATACAAGCATGAAGTGACCCAACATGTCACAGAAAATGTCATTCATAAAGTTCTGAAAGACAGCTGGTGCATTTCTGAGACCGAAAGGCATGACAAGACATTCGTAATGACCATCCTTGGTGTTAAAGGCTGTCTTCCACTCGTCGTCTGCACATATGCGCACCAGATTATAGGCTCCCCTTAAGTCCAGTTTGGAGAAGATTTTAGCTCCCTGGATTTGAGAGAACAATTCTGTGATGAGAGGAAGAGGATACCGATTGGGAACAGTTATTTTATTTAGACCTCTGTAATCAACACAAAGTCTCAGTCCCCCATCCTTCTTTGGGACAAAGAAGCATCCTGCTCCTGCGGGAGAAGTGGAGGGACAGATGAAACCCTTACCTAGGTTTTCCTGGATGTATTCTTGCAAGGCAAGATTCTCTGGCTCAGACAGTGGAAAGACTCTCCTTCGAGGAGGTGACAATCATAACTGCGATGAGGTGGTAAAGTGTCAGCAATCCCTTTAGAAAACACATCCCAAAAATCCTTATAACAAAGTGGAATCTCTTCCATTCCCACTTGACAGGTAGCAAGTCGAACAGGGTGCTGGATGCAGTTCTTTTTACACTGATTGGACCAAGCCAGAATATTTCCTGTTCGCCAGTCAATTACTGGATTGTGCTTCTGAAGCCAAGGAAGGCCTGGGATCAAAGGAGTGGATGGAGAGTCAATGACAAGACATGAAATCTTCTCCCAATGCAAAGCCCCCAATTGTAACTGGAAAGGGTTGGTGGCCTGGAGCACTAGATCTTGTGAGAGAGGCCAATTATCCACGGAAATCAGGCGGACTGGGCAATCTAGAGCATGAGTTTCCAGGGACAAAAGGTAATCAGAGTCTTATCAATAAAATTCTCAGCGGCTCCAGAATCTACCAAGGCCAGCAGTTCATGAGCCCCTGTCCCAAAGTGAATGACAGCGGGTAAAAGAATACGATTGTCCCCCTGGGGAGCTGAGAGCAGACCTAAGGTAACCTCCCCACAATTACCTAGGTCCTGGAGTTTCCCGGACGTGTAGGGCACGAACGGAGCATATGACCCTTGAGGCCACAATACAAGCAGAGTCCCATGTTACGCCGGCGCGTGTGTTCCTGGGCAGATAACCGGGTGGAGCCTAACTGCATAGGTTCTTCCTCAGATTTGGCACTGGAGGTGGAATAGTCAGGCGACAAGGGAGGTATATAGTTTGTCACAGCTGTAGTTTGTTCTCATCTCCTCTCTCGCTGGCGGCGGTCAATTCTAATGGCTAGACTCATAGCCTCCTCCAGTGAGGCTGGGTAGGAGAAGTTGACCAGAGCATCCTTAATTGCATCTGAAAGGCCCATTCTAAACTGGCTGCGGAGTGCTGCATCATTCCAGCCAGATTCTGGGGTCCACCTGCGAAACTCTGAGCAATACATTTCGGCTGTGGTAGTTCCTTGCTTTAAGTTACGCAGGGTTGATTCTGCAGTAGCAGTACGATCTGGATCATCATATAGCAACCCTAGGGCTTCAAAGAAGGCATCTACTGTTAGCAAGGCTGGATGGTTTGGTTCCAGGTTAAAGGCCCAAGCCTGGGGGTCACCCTGTAGTAGAGAGATAATGATTTGAACCCTCTGAGTTTCAGGGCCAGACGAGGATGGCCTTAACTTGAAATATAATTTGCAGCTGTTTTTAAAGTTGCAAAACCCTTTACGGTCACCAGAAAACCGGTCAGGCAAAGGAATTTTTGGTTCAGATGGAGTTTTTGTAGCAGTGGTAATAGAAGGAGATTGCACCGTGGTGAGCTCTGTGGCCATTTCCTGAACTTGATGGGATAAGCGGCAAAGTTCCTGTGCAAACAACTGAGCCTGCTCAGGATCCATGATAGGTTGCCTTTATTATGTATGGCTCGTGTTAATGTCAGGCTAGGAGCATATAACAGGTAACAGTTCAGGTGTTCTGATTATGCAAAAAGTTCAAAGAACAAGAGCACATACCATGAGCAGGTCTGAGCAGAGCAGGTCAGCTGGGACTTGTAGTTCACCGCTGTAGATGTAGGTAGATGTTTGCTGGACCTTGTAGTTCACCGCTGCAGATGACGATAGATGGTGTCTGGTGTTTGTAGTTCACCGCTGCAGGTGAGGATAGATGTCTGGTGCTTGTAGTTCACCGCTGCAGATGAAAGTACTAGTAGAATCAGGCAAAACGTAGTCTAGGCAAGCTGGGTCATACACAGGAAGATCAGAGTCCAAACGGTACCGAATCAGAAGCAAGCAAACAGGGTCAAACGAGCCGGGTCATACACGAAATACACAGAGCAGATATCAACTGGATCAAACACAAGGTAAACTCTAACATGAGCAATGATTGAATGCTGATGCAAGTTATTTAAAGGTGAGCTGGCCAATCATTGTTGTTTCCCAGGTAAAGGCTGTGTCAGGTGAGTTGTGCTGGGTCCTAAAGGGATCCTAGTACTGACATGCAGCTCACAGCGGGATAGTTTTAGCAACAAGCAGAGCTGTCAATCCACAGAGCAGTGGGCAGGACTTGGTGTAGCCAGGTGCTGACTGAAAAGCTATAGTCTTGTGAGTCAGCAAAGACAAACCCCTGCAACATGTTTTCATCCTGCTGTAGTACAAGCAGGTATAGCCTACATGAGAGGGGCAATTCTGCTCTGAATAAAGAAGCAGTGCAGCATTGTTGCCATCACATCACAGGATGATTCATTAAGTGGACTTTACTGGCAGGCTAAACATGCACTTCTGGAACTTTGCAGTGGGAATAAGAGAAAAAGTAAGTTTTGCAGCTCATACTTTTTAATGAGTGGCCAAAGTTCTACTTTAAAGAGGGACTGCAGTCTGCTCACATAACTTGTAATACAATCAACTTTGCCATTCTGAAGCTTCCCTCCAACCACTTTGCAAATTATTTTATATATATTGTGATTCTGTACTTGCCAAATATGCTGCAGAAATCTCCCTCCACTGAGTCTGGCTGTAATCATTTTAACTGTGGGCAGCTGAAGCTGCTGCTTGTTCACTTCCTGGATTTACACAGACACACACCTCCAGCTCTGCATATCTCATTGGCCCTCTTATGACTCATCCCCCCTCCCTTCCTGGAGAACTCTCACAAGAGTGAAAGAAAGCTGTGCATGATGTCATAAGCCTAGGCTTTTTACCAGACAAGAAACAGGAAGTGGGCTGTATAAGGTATTTGCTGGCAGAAAAAAAATGTTTTACTATCCAAAGTTTAAACAGCAAGAGCAGAGAATTTAATAGATGGAAAGTTGAAAAAATTACTGAAGGTCCACTTTAAGTTGGCAGTCATTTCCAACCTCTTGCCCATTTTTGGAACTCAACAACTGCAGCCTCATAAATCTATCCTCACGTGTTTATTTTAAAATTCTTTACAGCTAGCACACACAGAAATCAGTCTTGAAACACAATTATTGAAAGACATTGGGAGTTACTTTGCTATTTATATGCTGAAAAAAACCTATATAATGAAAACTATTCTAATACAGAAACACGATTCATAAAAAACTGAGTACCCCATACTACCGTGACACGGCTTTAATTTAGTCAATATAGTCTACTGTTTAAATTAGATTTCTTTATGGTCTGAAGTTGCCATTAACTTGTTATCACGAGATAAGTAATATTTAATTACTTTCTTTATTAGACATATTATTGCAGGCACACATATTTTCACTGTGTTTATTTGTGTCCTAACACAATAATGTCTGTCTCATCAAAAAGCTTTAAAACATACTTCAAAAGCCAGTTTGTTTTACAAGTTATTACAGCTGTAAAAACGTATACAAACCCAGTTAGCGTATTTTATGTTAATCTCCAGCACTTTCATTATTACAGTATTTTAAATTGTTACGAGTCTGTAGCGTAGGATTGTGAATCGCCTTCCCTGTTGATGAAAAAGTCTTATTTTTACTCTCTTGTAGATTTAATGCCTCATAAGAAGTGTTATCTTCCAGCTACTAAGACAAGGAAGTGAAAAAAGATTGTCCCATTGCATTTTATTCAGAAAATAAAATGTTGTGTTCAAAGGAGGAAAAAAATACAGTACAGCAAAACAGAGACTGTACAGTTCAGACAAAGGCAGACTTAGAACAAGCACATGAATCTCATCTGAATTTAGCTTTATTCGAAAAAGAGTTGTAGGGGGAAAAAGAATGTATAAAGAAAAAGTACTTTTCTGTACTTTTGTTCCACAGTCATTATTCTGCTCTGTATTATTCCACTGGTCTTCTCCCGGTAGGCTGGATCTGGTGTGATTACCTTTGTCTTCCACCTTTTCATTGCATAAATGCAATTTATATTTCACTGTTGAATTATTTGGCATTAATATGCTGATTTTTTTTTTTTTATGCCTTAAAAGAAAATGTAGCTCCATCATTAATCATGAATGGAATGAGCTTTTGAATTAGCCTCAAAATATGAATTATTTTGGTAGGATTAGGTTGGCTTACAAAGACTGATTTTTAATGTTTCTAAAGGATCTTAATGCATAATTCGAGCTCAAACAACATGTGTAATACTAACCAAAAGATAGTGCAGGAAAATTATGTTTAAGTCCACCAAAAATAAATATGTAATTGGTTGGTAGATGCTGATTGGTCAAGTTACTGTTTAGCTTCATATATGTCTTTGATTTATATATACTTTTTGGAATTTTTGTATGCTTATTTGACATCACAAAAGTAGGACTCTAAAAGAGGATAAGTAATACTGTAATTGTGGAAAGGTAGTGCCAAACTCAGGGGTTAGAGCAGTAAAAGTGTATAATGTTAGGCTGGACTGACTACTAGAAAGAAAAATGTCAACACACATGGAGGCTGTAATTACATACCACCTTCTGATAGTGACAGTAACTGGGCTTTCCAGGCTTTAACACTTAAAAAAGGACTGTTATCCTCCACAGTTATCCCCCCCACCTCCGCAACAACAAAATGGCAGCAACATATAAACAAGTATATTTACCTATGTCCACGCTGCCTTTCCTTCTTGCGTTGATCCCTTTGCAAGCTGCCTCTGTGCAGCCAGTGTCCCTGCTCCAGCGCTGCCATAATAAAAAGTATTTGGCACAAGTGCAGTATCATCTCGCTCACATGCAGTATAAGAATACTGCAAGATCTCGCAGCTTAGGTATGGGATCTCCCTGAAGGCACTAGTGATGATACCTTTCTAGGGGGTGTATGTGTGGCTGGGGCTACATCACTAGTGCCTTTGGGGGAGCTAGAAGATGGATGCCAAAAAATAAATAAAAAGCAAATAAAAAATGTTTTAGATTTTTAGATTTAAAAATCAGTCTTAGATGATTTCACATCAGAATGCAGTTATGCATGCTGATGTATAGTTTATTAAACAGGGCAAAGGTCCACTTTAGATTACAGACCCAGAAAAACCAAGCATTAAAGCTAAACTCCAGGATATTTAAAAAAAGATCCAATACTTCCCCTCCTTAGGTACAACAAAAACAAGCATTGTTTTTTTCTTTACCTAACGATTTCTGTAGAAATTGCCATTTTAAAATTGCCTTGACCTCATCACTTGTAAAGTAAATTGCATCTGTGCCCAGGCCCTTAGAGTTGGGCTTACTGATGTGCCAACATCAAATCCAGAACCACATAAACAAACTACAAGTCAGATCATGCAATGGGATAGTATTTTAGGAAGTGATTGAAATGATGGATGGTATTATAGGGGATCACAGGTGTGTATCTCTTAGTTTTTTGTTTCCAAGCACATCACCTTTCAATCCAAGTAACAGTCATAGTGGGCAGGACAGAGCAGGAGTCTGAGCATCCTGGGTTCTCCCACTGTAGCCAGCGCAGATGTAATTACGTTGTTGCTGGTAAAAAAAGAACTACAGTGAGAATGCTACAAACCAGTGGTCTGGGGTAAGAGGGGCATTGAAATATGGGTCAAAAAAAGATGGGCTGTATGCAATAAGAAGAAGAAAAAGGTAGGAAAATACATTTTTGAAAGTGATAAAAAACTAAGAGTTAAGACTCCATTACTTTCTGCCAAGTGTTGTTTGCAGACGGATGTACGAAATAAATGTACAGCACTGGGTAAAACTGGAACCACAGTCACATTCCATGACCTAGAATAGAGCGCCAGCTATCCTTCATACAGTAGCCACTCTCCACCCTCCAAAGTCCCATCAGATTTTTTTTCTTTTTTAAACAAGACCCCTCCTATAGATATTTTTTCTCCCAGTCTTCCAACCAATCCAGTGACATCACAGGTCCTTTCTCTATTTTTTTGGTGGTATCATTGCATCATTACACATTAGCCCAGGCTGCATCACAGCGTACCCCCCCAGGAGGGAGGTGTGTCAAAGATAGGCCTGGCTAACAGGAAAGGGGAAGAATGACTGTCATTCTGCTTGAATAGGACCAGCACCACTAGACCAAGGAGGAAACTGGGAACGATACTGGAGTTGGAGGGAGTATGTCAAGTTTGACAGTTTTTACATGTTGTTGTTACTGATGGTTCCTTTTCTTATGTATTTTTTTTTTCATCATATGCGCATATAGTTTACTGTAATGTACATCTATAACACAATCGTAACTTCAGAGTACAACACTTGACTCGGATAGAAAAAAAAAAAAAAAAACATAGGTTTATAATCTTTTTCTATGGACTTTTATTTTCTACACTGTTTACATTTTACTTTTCAGTTTTCTAAAAAAAAAAAAATATATAACCTTGCTCATATAGTTTATTTTATAGCTGTACAACCATATATATCGGTTGGAGGTGCATGTTACAACAAATTTCATAAATGAAACCACTTATCAAAACAAAAATATGACTTCTGGGAAAAAAATAGATCCCTTTCCTTGGCAGAATGTAGATATTTCTGAATTTCATAAAATCAGATTTTATAGCCACATTTTATTTGTAATAACTATTAAATGCAGGACCATTTTGAAAATACTACCCAAACCCATATAAAATTGGATTTGAATTGCCATCTAGCTGCTTGTAAATTCTTAGTTAATGTCATCTTCTTTTATTAGGAATGTCTAATAAAATATCAAATTGTGTAGACTGTGGTACACCAAACACAGCTGAGGTTTTTGTATATTGTAAGCTCAATGCTCGAGCATAAATTAATATACTGTCATATAGTGAATAATATATGTGGCCCAGCACCGTGCCATCATCCGCACCTCTGTCCTTATAGTCAGAAGCATGAGGCTCTGGGGTTTGTTAGAGAGAGGAGAAAATCCTTGATGCCGCACATTAACGTATATATTCAGTGGTAAAATAACAACCTCAGCCTGGGCTCCCACCAGGCCACGCCCCAATGCATTTCGCTCCGTCCCCAGAGCTTAATCATGGGGGTTGTTTATGGTTTATGTTGAATTCTCTTTTGCTTTTGTCATTTATTGACACAAACACAATGGTGCATGGAGGGAAAAAAAACCTGATCTTTTATAAGCATCATTAATGAAAAAACCTTTTATGACAAAAGACAGGCATCTGTAGCTTGAGTTATAGCTTTCTCTAAAAAGAAACAAGTGTCAAAATATTTTCGATGTTTTAGCTACAAATAGAAATGTTACTACTGTCTTTTCACATACTTATAATGCATTGGAGCCGTTCTACTAAATTCAAATAGGCTTTTTAATTTGCAAAAGAATTTTCACTTTACAAGGGCATTTTTCCTTAGCTTAGTGATTGTGGTGAAATTTCACATTGCAAAGAATACCCAATCATATGCAAAGAAAATATTTTTTAAAAAGTATAAGGGGGCGTGGCTGGGCGTGGACCCTCTGCCTTCCACAGCAGCTTTTGTCCCCTCTCTCCTGCACCAGAGGGGAGCTCACACTTGCGGCAACCAAACGGTATGTCCAGGAAGAGGAACACATACCCCCCGCAACTCCCCCCACTTCACAGACTATTTCTTTCACACAGCCATGCAGCAATGCCAAGATGGTGATGAGATGCCAAGATCTGATGCCGACTCACAAGATACCACCGGCAACCAGGAGGATATGGACAGTACGGAGCCCACATCAGCTCTCCCACAAGGCTCACCTGCTGACAGAGGTAAGAGAGCTGCTCAATCCCATGTGCTCTCTCCTTCTAAAGCTCCTTCATATAAGAAGCTGCACTGGGATAACCCTGACAATCCATCTCAGGGGCAGAATGACACTGACTCCCTTGCTACATACCCTGCCAGTGACCAGCCTGCTTCAGAATACACACTGGAGCTCATGCTCCTTTCCTTACAAAAAGACCTCCGCAGTGATCACATCTTCTTTACACTCTAGAATAGACCATGTGGAAGAGTGTACAGACAACCTTGAAAAAATAATTACTGAACACACGGCAGTTTATAATGAAGTCGCAGAGGTCCAGGACCACCACCACTATCTACGGGCAAAAATGGCTGACCTGGAAGATCGTTCCAGAAGGAACAATATCAAATTCAGAGATATTCCAGAAACCGACAAGCCTCCTGAATTAATTCACTATTTACAAAAATTATTCCTCAAGCTCCTGCCCTGGCTAACACAAGCTGACATCATTATAGACCGTGCTCATAGGATCAATCCACATTGGCGGGGGGGTAATTACATTAGGCAATTGAGCCAGCGGGAATCCATGTGGATACATGAGACTCAGGTGCTGTTCCCTGAGGGGTTGAATGTGGAATTTGACCTAAATTGCTTCATATCAAATAAATAGTCGCATAATATTTTGATTCAGTCGGGAATTTTGTTTTAAATTTATTTTAACTCGATGTGTGAATTATTACCCTTTTAATATTTTACATGTTAATATTTACATGCAAATATTCTTTTTAAAAAAACCTTTTTCAGGTGGTTTATATGTACAGAGGAGGCAGTGGGAGACTTCTTTACATTATCACATAATTGAATGATGTCTACCTTATTTTTAGTATATTTTTTGTATATGATGCCTATTATTATCACTATATTGTATACTATCATAAGCGTTGCTTATCATGTCTATGCATGGCAAGTAGGTGGGTATCCCCAGACATTTACTTTTTGCCTTTCGGTCCCACAGCACAGGCTTGTCCATTTAGTGCTGTTGTATCCAGCAGACGCACTGTCGCTAAGAAAGATTATTTGAGAATAGCAACAATCTAGTGCCTAAAGTGATAAAAGGTAAATATGAATAAAAAATATAATTGAAACAATACCCAATGTATATAAACTCCACGATGAGATGGAATAAATGATATAGAATAAATGATATACAAAAAGGACTATTTTCTATGTGAAAAATAAATAGTGAAATAAATTAACATAGTTGAATGTGAACGACAAAAATTAATTTCCAGAACACTATTACCACGTGCAACAATATAAAGAAATATTGTGAAGATACTGAGCATATACCCTGTGAAAAGCAAAAAATAAAGCAATAAAAATTATAACCAAACTAAAAAAGTCCATAAAAAATCCAAGTCCAGAAAAACAGTAATTATTGAAGTTCTTGCATATTGTGGAAAACAGGCAAGTAGATATCCCCCAGTGC
This sequence comes from Aquarana catesbeiana, assembly GCF_042186555.1. NCBI lineage: Eukaryota > Metazoa > Chordata > Amphibia > Anura > Ranidae > Aquarana > Aquarana catesbeiana. The sequence goes on along the minus strand of NC_133327.1, from coordinate 168,728,200 downwards.
TAGGAGAAGTGCAGAGACAGACTTGCTGAAGTGACACAGGTGCATGGGCAGACCTCCACCGTTTAAAACAACTGCCTCTTACCAAATAGAGTTGGTCTCTAGATTATAGGAGACCTATGGAACGGATGGCTGCAACCCCAGCCAGGGATCTAGAACAGCAGACACTTGTTGTCATCCGGGACCCGGAACTCGCTCCGTCACACACAGCGAATAGAATAAGATGGCTGGTTCCTGTCAAACTGCTCCCTCTCCGCCTCCAAGCCTCCGCTGCGCCGGCTCAGCACCCGGGACGGAACGTTCTTGATGCTGTTCATGGGACTATCCCATGAACAGCATCAAGAACGTTCCGTCCCGGGTGCTGAGCCGGCGCAGCGGAGGCTTGGAGGCGGAGAGGGAGCAGTTTGACAGGAACCAGCCATCTTATTCTATTCGCTGTGTGTGACGGAGCGAGTTCCGGGTCCCGGATGACAACAAGTGTCTGCTGTTCTAGATCCCTGGCTGGGGTTGCAGCCATCCGTTCCATAGGTCTCCTATAATCTAGAGACCAACTCTATTTGGTAAGAGGCAGTTGTTTTAAACGGTGGAGGTCTGCCCATGCACCTGTGTCACTTCAGCAAGTCTGTCTCTGCACTTCTCCTAGCACTGGGGGATATCTACTTGCCTGTTTTCCACAATATGCAAGAACTTCAATAATTACTGTTTTTCTGGACTTGGATTTTTTATGGACTTTTTTAGTTTGGTTATAATTTTTATTGCTTTATTTTTTGCTTTTCACAGGGTATATGCTCAGTATCTTCACAATATTTCTTTATATTGTTGCACGTGGTAATAGTGTTCTGGAAATTAATTTTTGTCGTTCACATTCAACTATGTTAATTTATTTCACTATTTATTTTTCACATAGAAAATAGTCCTTTTTGTATATCATTTATTCTATATCATTTATTCCATCTCATCGTGGAGTTTATATACATTGGGTATTGTTTCAATTATATTTTTTATTCATATTTACCTTTTATCACTTTAGGCACTAGATTGTTGCTATTCTCAAATAATCTTTTTTAGCGCGACTTTTTTTAATTACATTAGATTCACGGTTTACTACCTTTAGTCGCAGCTTTTCTTATTGTGTTAGCGCAGTATTTTTTTAACCTTATAGCACTGTCGCTAAGGTCCGGTTACTAAGGAAGCTTTTTACTTCCTGGTACCTTTGAACCTATGAGGACACCGTCCGCTCACCATATAAATATGCAGGGTGAACGTCAGGCTCCACCCCTCGCTGACGAAGTCCAATAGGACGTAACGCCGCGTACGGGGGGAGGAGCTTTTACTCAGACGTCACCCGCTGCCTCTGTCTGTATGCCGGGTCTGCCTGTGCACCGCAGCCCGACAGTGTGCTTATGGATTCTTCATGTCTCAGCGCCTGTGAGCGCCTGTAAAAAAATAATGGTTTTATCACATTATATTTAATAAACGGACTACTCTTAGAAAGGAATCCCTTTTTTGTGTTTCTTACTCATTGTTACCGGGGAGATACCTATGATGACACCTTGATCCGGATACCCGCATCTCTTGGGGCTCCCTCAGCTGGAAGTTTGTCCTTACCTGTGGATACCAGGATTCGTGGCCGGTTGTGCTCTGTTCCAGTGTCAGCATCCAGGATATCATCATCCCTGAGGGGATATACGTGAGTCTGACCTCTGCTTTGCAGAGGTCCACAGTCTCTGGTAAGCGCATATTGATATACTGCACTAGGATCGTATCTCCTCTGGCCATTGAAAGTTACAGCGCATCTGCTTGAATTGAGTTTTGGGGACTTTTAATATTATATATTAATTGTATTTATTGCGCTGCACTTACTCTGTTCTTTATTAGTGCTCATAGGATCGCCAAGCCTAACCACCTCCCTGCATCTGTTCCATGAGATGTGCTGGCGTGCATTCACTTTTTTCACATAAAGGAGCGCATTATGACCACAGCCCGCTCTGCCTCCACATTACCAGACCCCTATTCCTCAGTCTCTCTCTTCCCAGATATATCCACTGCCACAACTCAGAAACGTAGAGAGTTCTACAGTATTTAGAGATAAAAATGTCACCTACAAATGGGGCTTCCCCACCAAATTGGTAGTAACCTACCAAAACCAACAAACCAACATCTCAACACTGAAAGATGGCATCAAAAGGCTGCTTAACTGGGGCCTCCTCACCTCACCTCAAGCCATAGTGTGCCACACGCGAAGCCAAGAGCATGAATACTCAAACTATCAGTCCTCATACTAACCAAGATCGCTACCTTTACTCCTGACCATGCTTCTGGTCGCCCAGATGTGGGCATAGCACTCTGACTGCTTTCTTTGTTCTAACGATACTATGTCCCGGAGGAGAGACACTCCAAGTGCACTTTTTAGTGTTTTTTTGTGTTGCTATATTCTTACCTAAAGAGAAGATAATAGGGTGCTAACCATCCTCATATAATAATTCAACATTCTCATTTATTTACATTTTATTGTATCTGTTACTATCCCTTTTATTTACCTACTGTTGCATCACGGAAAGCAACAGTTACCGCTGTTATTTACACTCATATTATTGCTGTTTAACTGTACAGTTCTTTCTGATTGTTTTGATCACTTCCCAGCATGTTGATCAGTATTACATCCTTAAACACAAAGGGCCTAAACTCTCCTTTTAAAAGAAACCTATTATGGAAAGAAGCCCTTAAACACAATACAGACCTGATATGTGTGCAAGAAACCCACTTTTCCTCCCGTAAGCCCCCCCAGCTGCTCACATAAGCAATTCCCACACTGCTTTTAAATGCTTTTAAATGCATCCATCAATAACTTTATAATGACCGTTGTTAATGTATACACCCCAAACACTAACCAACGACAGTTTTATAAAATTGTAATGGAGAAATTAGAACCTTTCCAACAATCTGCCCTTGTCAATTTTGGGGACTTTAACCAAATAGTAGATCCACTACTGGATTCATCCAACCCCACCCGTAAACAATCCAATGCTCTCTCTTCTTTTATGTTAGGAGGACCTCTACGACCCATAGAGATGTCTCCATGACACAGAGCGGGACTACACCTTCTATTGACACACGCAAAAAAACATATTCACAGATAGATCTGTTCCTGGTTGACAAGCACGCGCTCCAATCGGTCCAAGAAGCTAAGATTGATATTATTTTGTGGTCTGACCACGCTCCCATTTCCTTGAAATTATTCCACTCTCCAAAGGCTGAGAAACGTAATATGTGGAGACTTAACACGTCTCTTCTCTCTCATCCCCTCTGCCAGAAACAGATTGCTTCTGAAATTGAAAATTATTTTGCTTTGAATACTGGTTCTGTGACTAACCCTACTCTCTTATGGAATGCCCACAAGGCTTGCCTAAGGGGACTTCATATCCAACTAGGTAGGGGTTCACGAGAAGAAAAAACGCATTACCACCACCAATAACCTCCTAGACCACATACGCACTCTTGAACTTGCCAACAAAGCACAACCATCACTACTTCTTGATGACGAGCTATGTTTAGCGAGACACACACTTAATGAACATCTCCACAGCAATTATGACCTATTTCTTAAAAAACTTTGTCTACACTTCTACACAGAAAACAACAAACTGGGAGCTTGTCTCGCTAGACAGCTCAAACATCACCTAACCCACTCCAAAATCCAGTACCTCACTTCCCCCTCCAGTACCGGCCTCACCAACCCTAAAGATATAGCTAACCAATTTAGCTCTTTTTATGCCAACCTATGCAACCTCTCCACCTTAGGCAATGTCCCAGCTCCTTCTCCAGAAGATATAGCATGTTTTCTAGAATATATACAGCTACCATCGGTCTCACCAGAACAACTCCAAACTCTTTCAGCCCCCTTCTATCAATTAGAAATCCAACAAGCTATTGCCTCCCTTTCATTACACAAAGCACCCAGCCCTGACGGGTTTAGCATTAAATACTATAAAAAAAATTTGCTGAACTACTACCCCCACACCTCTGCCATTCCTTCAATTACATTGCATCCACAGGCTCCATACCGCCAGAATCCTTAGCTGCCACCATCACCACAATTCCGAAGCCTGGCAAACCACCCGACGACCCTGCCAGTTATAGACCCATCTCTCTTTTGGGCACAGACACCAAACTTTATGCAAAACTGATAGCCACTCGTCTATCTAACATCATTCCGCATTTGGTCCATCCTGACCAAGTGGGATTTGTGACTGGCAGACAAATGTCAGACAGTACTCGAAGATTCATAGATCTACTTCAGTGGGTCAAACATCACCAAATTCCTTCTCTGTTCATTTCACTTGACTCAGAGAAGACATTTGATAGGGTGGATTGGAACTTTTTCAAAGTAGTCTTGATAAAATTTTGCTTTACTGGGTCCCATACATAAAGCCATAATGGCTCTCTTCTCAATTCCCAGTGTGAGAGTTGTCATTACAGGTATCCTATCTGACCCCTTCCATATACTAATGGGACCGGCAAGGCTGCCCTCTCTCCCCTTTAATTTCTACGCTAATTATGGAACCACTCGCCCAGGTCATACGCACAAATCCTCTTATTTCTGGCATTCAAGTGGGAGACTCCACCCACAAGATCGGCCTCTATGCCGATGATGGCTGAATCCCTCCCTCACCTCCATCACACTCTAGACCTCTTCAGCAAAGCTTCACTTTACAAAATCAACTACATTAATCCTGCATGTTCGGTGCACACATTGATCCAAACACTAAACTCAATATAAATGCCAACACCTCCTTCCCGTGGGCCCCTAATTCTACCCTATCTTACCTAGGTATTCAACTGGTTACTCCCACCTCTCGCTTACTCTCCCTTAACTTTTCACATCTCATTTCCAAACTCCAAAAAATTATCTCCAACATGTGCAAGCCTCCTGAGCTGGTCGCATCGCCTTATCCAAAATGTATCTTCTATCACACGTGCTGTACACATTCAGGACTACCCCTATTACCTTTCTGCAATCCTACCTCAACAAAATACAAGCCATTATAACCACCTTCATTTGGAAAGGGAAACATCCCAGGATCAAAAGAGCCATAATGTGCAAACCCACATCAGCTGGTGGAATGGGAGCCCCAAATATAAAAGCATACTTCAAGGCAATCATTCTAGATCAAGCAAGAATCTGATGGAAACCTGACTCACAAAACACCTGGCTACAGATTGAAAGAACAGTCTTATCTTCCTGTTCCAAGTTGCACCTCAGCACCCTGCTTCTTAGTCATCATGGAATACACATCTAATTTAGCACTATCGATGCAATCATCAAGCAAACCAAGGGTATCCTGCACAGATCACTATCCTTCATCCCCTTAGCAGCTTTAACAACCTTCATACCTGACATCTCATTTTCAAACTGGATCACTGCTGGTCTTCAAAACATTGGGAACTTATACCATAACTCCATACTACTTACATTCCAACAACTACAAGCCAATTACAATATTGCTTCCAAAGACTTCTTTAAATACCTCAGACTCCACTCAGCCCTCTCACGGATGCAATGGTCCAGAGGCGGCTCTAGACTTTGTGAGGCCTTAGGCAAAACTTAGACATGAGGCCCCACTCACTCCCATAATGGGAAAAATAATTCAAGGGATGAAAATGAACTGTATTAGGAGTGTACAGTATAGAGGAGTGGACAGTACAGGGGGTAGGTAAGTGGGCATAATAAAGATATATTTTCCTCAAGCAGAGCTGCACAGGGAAGAGCTGCTCTCACAGATCCTACCTATTCTGGTAGGCTGTCACAAATAGAGAAATAAAGGGGGATGGGTGGAGAAGGAAGGAAGGAAGGAAGGAAGGAAGGAAGGAAGGAAGGAAGGAAGGAAGGAAGGAAGGAAGGAAGGAAGGAAGGAAGGAAGGAAGGAAGGAAGGAAGGAAGGAAGGAGAAAAAGAGAGAAAAAAAGATGGAAGGAAAGAAAGAAAGAGAAAGAAATATGAAAAGAAAGAAAGAAAGAAAGAAAGAAAGAAAGAAAGAAAGAAAGAAAGAAAGAAAGAAAGAAAGAAAGAAAGAAAGAAAGAAAGAAAGAAAGAAAGAAAGAAAGAAAGAAAGAGAAAAATGGAAGGAAAGAAAGAAAGAGAAAGAAAGATGGATGGAAGGAAAGAAAGAAAGAGAAAGAAATATGAATGGAAAGAAAGAAAGAGAAAGATGGAAGGAAAGAAAGAGAAAGAAGGATGGATGGAAGGAAAGAAAGAAAGAGAAAGAAAGATGGAAAGAAAGAAAGAAAGAAAGAGAAAGAAATATGAATGGAAAGAAAGAAAGAGAAAGAAAGATAAAGAAAGATGGAAGGAAAGAAAGAAAGAGAAAGAAATATGAATGAAAAGAAAGAAAGAGAAAGAAAGAAAGAGAAAGATGGAAGGAAAGAAAGAAAGAGAAAGAAAGATGGAAGGAAAGAAAGAAAGAGAAAGAAAGATGGAAGGAAAGAAAGAAAGAGAAAGAAATATGAATGGAAAGAAAGAAAGAGAAAGAAAGATGGAATGAAAGAAAGAAAGAAAGAAAGAAAGAAAGAAAGAAAGAAAGAAAGAAAGAAAGAAAGAAAGAAAGAAAGAAAGAAAGAAAGATGGAAGGAAGGAAAGAAAGAAAGAAAGAAAGAAAGAAAGAAAGAAAGAAAGAAAGAAAGAAAGAAAGAAAGAAAGAAAGAAAGAAAGAAAGAAAGATGGAAAGAAAGAAAGAGAGAGAAAGATGGATGGAAAGAAAGAAAGAAAGAAAGAAAGAAAGAAAGAAAGAAAGAAAGAAAGAAAGAAAGAAAGAAAGAAAGAAAGAAAGAAAGAGAAAGAAAGAGAGAGAAAGATGGAAGGAAGGAAAGAAAGAAAGATGGATGGAAGAAAAGAAAGAAAGAGAAAGAAAGATGGATGGAAGGGATGGAAAGAAAGAAAGAAAGAAAGAAAGAAAGAAAGAAAGAAAGAAAGAAAGAAAGAAAGAAAGAAAGAAAGAAAGAAAGAAAGAAAGAAAGAAAGAAAGAAAGAAAGAAAGAAAGAAAGAAAGAGAAAGATGGATGGAAAGAAAGAAAGAGAAAAAAAGAAAGATGGAAAGAAACAGAAAGAAAGATGGAAGAAAAGAAAGAAAGAGAAAGATGGATGGATGGATGGATGGAAGGAATGAGAGATGGAAAGAAAGAAAGAAAGAAAGAAAGAAAGAAAGAAAGAGAGAAAGAGAAAGATGGATGGAAGGAAGGAAAGAAAGAAAGAAAGAAAGAAAGAAAGAAAGAAAGAAAGAAAGAAAGAAAGAAAGAAAGAAAGAAAGAAAGAGAGAGAAAGATGGAAGGAAGGAAAGAAAGAAAGATGGATGGAAGAAAAGAAAGAAAGAGAAAGAAAGATGGATGGAAGGGATGGAAAGAAAGAAAGAAAGAAAGAAAGAAAGAAAGAAAGAAAGAAAGAAAGAAAGAAAGAAAGAAAGAAAGAAAGAAAGAAAGAAAGAGAAAGATGGATGGAAAGAAAGAAAGAGAAAAAAAGAAAGATGGAAAGAAACAGAAAGAAAGATGGAAGAAAAGAAAGAGAAAGATGGATGGATGGATGGAAGGAATGAGAGATGGAAAGAAAGAAAGAAAGAAAGAAAGAAAGAGAGAGAGAGAGAAAGATGGATGGAAGGAAAGAAAGAAAGAAAGAAAGAAAGAAAGAAAGAAAGAAAGAAAGAAAGAAAGAAAGAAAGAAAGAAAGAAAGAAAGAAAGAAAGAAAGAAAGAAAGAAAGAAAGAAAGAAAGAAAGAAAGAGAAAGAAAGAAGGAAAGAAAGAAAAATGGAAGGAAAGAAAGAGAAGGGGGTGGAGGAAGAAGGGAAGGAAGAGCATCCCCTACATCAGTGTACTCACTGGGACGCAGAAGGGACTGGATGGATGGAGGGATGGATGGATGGATGGATGGATCAGACTCCCCTTTTCCTTTTCTGTTTTCTTCTTCAGCTTGAATCTTCCCGCCCACACATCCCCTTCTCTGAGGCAGAGCAGAGAACACTGCCGAGGAGAGTGGGCGGGGCAGACACAGGAGGAGAGGGCGGGAGGAGGAGGAGCAGAAGCTCTCTCTCCTCTTCTGTTTGGCTGTGCGGGCAGCAGGGGGAGGGGGGAGATCTGTCAGAACAGGCTATGCTGAGCGGCTCTCCCTGTCTGTGATCCGGAGATGTACGTGAGCTCCGATCACACATCTCACTCGCAGCCTTGTTATCTCTCCCTGTAACAAAACGAGGGGACTCAGGATTGTGTGATGGCGGATACCTCTGCTGCTGGAAGAGGCGGCTCTCTGATTAGGTAAACAATCCAGCTGTGCGAGGCCCCTATGACTGCGAGGCCTGAGGCCACCGCCTATTTCGCCTAATTAGAGAGCCGCCTCTGCAATGGTCAAATGACCCCTTCTTCTGGCACCTTCTAAAGTTCTATAACGCAGAAACCCAAAATTAAAAGGGTATCTCCTTCATCTACAAACTCCTTACTGTCCCACGGATCCAACACAAAACCTCTGCAATGCTTCATTGGGAGCGTCTCCTCAACCGCACCTATTCACCCCAACAATGGTACCAAGCCATTGGTAAAGGTGAGTTTAGGAGAGTTTAGTGTTTTTTTCCTGCCTCTAATCCAAGTCCTCGGTATGCTAATGTTTCCCCTGGAAATCCTGACAAACAGAAAAATACATTTTTTGCATGTGAATCATGGCTGCTCTCTAAGGAGAAGAACAAAATGGACACATGACAGCACAATTGGCTCAGATAGATTGTAAGTTCTTATATTGATGCAACAACATTTAGTGGTGGAAGCTGAAATCCACTCTGTAGGGAACCAAGGTTTTACATATTTTTGTGTGACTCAGATTTGACTGTTGTGATGTAAAGAGGAGGAGGGGAAGCCACCCAAAATGCTGCACCTCAGTAACTGTTAGACCCTTTTCACACTCTGGTGCTTTTCAGGCATTTTAGTGCTAAAAATAGCGCCTGTAAAGCGCCTGAAAGCCTGAGTGCTTTCACACTGGGGGCGGTGCGCTTGCAGGATGGGAAAAAAAGTTCTGCAAGCAGCATCTTTTCGGAGGTTTGGGAGCGATGTATACAGCGCTCCTAAACTGCCCCTGCCCATTGGAATGCATGGGCAGCGCTTCTGAAGCACCTGAAAAGTGCTTTGGAAGTACTGCAACAAGGGCGGTTTGAACCCTTTCTTTGGCTGCTAGCAAAAGTTAAAAGCACCCCACTACTGGCCGAAAAGTGCCACCAACAGACCAGCCACCCCAATGAGAAAGTACCCTTAGGGACAAAATGACCACAAAAGCTTCAAACACAGAAATTTTTTTATAAAATTGCAGTTAAGGGGACATTTAATATATATACTGTATATAATTTTAAACAAAGTGTTTAAAAAAAAGGCTGGTACATCTACATTGTTTTTATTTAACAGGAACTGTTATCAACTCATGGTTTACTTATCAAGTTATAGATATTAAATAATGTGTAACTACCATACTGTACATATGTAAGAAGGAAAATTAGAGACCTGACATCCTGATCCCTATTGTAAATCTACCAAAATGAAAAAAATATATTATATTGGTAAATTAATCTATGTAGCAAAAATACACCATATTCCTAAGGCTATGAACAAATAACCACCTGTATCATGAGCATGTACTTGAGTTGTTTCTTAGTGATCAGAATTCACATGAGTATCCTCTTGTATGAGACTAATCAATGACTTGATATGATCTGCTTCTTAATATGTAGAGCCCAAGTTGCTTTTCAGACTTGTTAAACAAACCGATAGTATCTTGAGGTTGAAAGGTAATTACTTGGAGATTAGATTATACTCTTTATTTTACTGAAAAGATTTGAAACAGCTATTTGTCAGTTAAGCTGGAAAACATCATAGTGATTCTCATGCATTACAGGTGGCCACTACAAGATATAGATATATATCTCTATCTATCTATCTATCTATCTATCTATCTATCTATCTATCTATCTATCTATCTATCTATCTATCTATCTATCTATCTATCTATCTATCTATCTATATATAGATATATATATATATATATATATATATATATATCTATATATACAATCCAAAAACAAGGGATTGCTGCACAAACCGTATTTATTTTGAAATCTTCAAAAGGACATCACCACAACATCCATAAAATCAGGTATCTATAATAAACGTTTTCGGGCTATTGTAGATAATGCCCTTCATCAGAAAATCATGCCTATCTAATGAATATACATATAGCAATATATATATACTCAATGAGCAATCAATTAAGGAGCTAATCATCTGGAATCAATCAAATAATCATTTATGTTTAACCGAATCTGTTATCACATACACATACAATTATCCTCAGATGTGAATACAATTTTTTACAATTTAGGAATCAATATCACAGGTAGAAAGAAGATTTCACACTTCATGGAATATGGACACAGAAATCCTGAAATTAAAACGAAAAAATAAAAAAATGAAAAATAAAAAAATTAAAATGTCACATCTATAAAAAGGTATATATTTTTTTATGTGTGCAGATTTGACCCTTATTATATGATCTACAGTGGATACCTATATCTTGCATGTTAAACTATGCACCCTCTCTATACCTCAACAGGTTGTGCATATCAATCCCTGTATTAGACCATACACACCACAACTAGCACCAATCTGATTGCACGAGATACCGATAAATGTGAAAAAAATGAAAAAAAACTAGAGAAAGTAAACACTGTTAATTGTGATAATATAAATAACATAAATTACATTAATGGCATTGACCACCTCTCCACAAAATTCTAAACTTTAAAAAAAAAAAAAAATTTTACTATAAAAATAAATACAAATCAAAATCAGGATTTAACCCTTTCGGCTGGAGTGTATCTAGCCGATGGATCCAACCCACTTCTTTCTTTCTTAGAGACTTTTCTCTGTCCCCACCACGTCTATTTATGGTGACACCATCTATCACCATAAATTTTAGATGTGACACCGTGTGTCCCCGCTCAACAAAATGTCTAGCCAGAGGAAGTTTAACTAATTTGTCCCGAATGGAGTACTTATGACAAGCTATGCGGTCCTTAACCCTCTGTGTGGTCTCCCCCACATAAAGGAGACCGCAAGGGCATTTTATGATATACACAAAGAAGGATGACTGGCAGGTTTAGTGATCTCTGATCAAAATATCATAACCCTTAAGTGGGTGGGAAAAACTTTTCCCTTTCATCATGCTGGAGCATTGGATACAACTTAAACATGGAAATCAACCAGTATTTTTAGGACCCAGAAAGGTTACCTGGGGATTTGGTGTTGAAAATCGATCAGACTTCACCAACCTGTCACGTCGGCAGGATGGTAATGGGGGATTATTGAATTCTGGAACCGATGGATAAGCACTGTGCAACACAGACCAATGTTTTTTAATAATATTGTTGATTATGTGAAAATGGATGAAATTGTGAGGTGAAAGGCATTCTGCAACCTTGATTACTGACTGATATGGTCTTATTGTGTATGTTAATGCGTTCAGAATGCACTGAATCTGCTGGATATCCTCGCTGTCGCAGCCTGCCTTCCATCTCATCCAATCTCATGTTACAAGTATCTACTTCACTCGTGATCCTGGTTGAATGTTTTAGTTGACTCCATGGGATAGATTTAAATACCCCAGGAGGATGAAAACTAGAAAACAACAACAATTGGTTGCGGTCCGTTGGTTTTCTATACAAATCGCTTACAATGTGTCCATCTTTGATGGACAATAAAGTATCCAAGAACGGAACAGCAACATTGTTATACATGATGTTAAATTTTAAAACAGGTATTAATGAGTTTAAATAGAAATTGAACAAAGACAATGAATTTGAATCGCCTGTCCATACAGCAAAGGTGTCATCAATGACCCTGTACCATACTGTACAATGTTCACTGAATAACGCAGAAGGAAAAATTAAAGATTGTTCTATCATATCCATAAATGCATTAGCATAAAGTGGTGCTACATTGCTGCCCATAGCTGTTCCGGCTAATTGTAAATAATAAGTATCTTTAAACAGAAAGAAATTTTCCTCTAATACAATAGTCAGCAGATCAAGGAGAAACTTAATCTGAGCAGCAGTGTATTTTTTTGAATGAAGCAATAGACGTTTGCAGGCTTCTATTCCCAGAGTATGTGGGATGGCTGTATATAAATTAGCGACGTCCTATGTGACCAGCAGTGCATCAGGAGGAATAGTCTGTGAACAAATTTTATTCAAAAAATCTTGAGTATCCTTGATGTATGAGCGAGTCTGAGTAATCAAGGGTGTCAAACACTTATCAAGATATTTAGCCAATGGCATAGTAACTGATGCAGTGCTGGACACAATGGGACATCCTGGAGGGTTGATGGGATCTTTATGTATTTTAGGAAGCACATAGATAGTCGGTGTAACAGGCTGATCAGCAATAAGATAAGTTTGTGTAGTGGTATCAATCACATTATTTTGTACTGCTTTACTGTCCACCTGCTTAATCCTATTCATAACACGGGAAGTGGGATTCGTTTCCAGACATTTATATACTAAAGGATCCGTCAGCTGTCTAAGAATTTCCCTCTCATACTGTACAGTATTCATAATCACGATCGAACCGCCTTTGTCGGCTGGCTTGATCGTGATTTCTTTACGTGCTGCCAAAGAGGAAAGAGCCATCATTTCCTCTTTTGTCATATTTTTTGGAATATGATCCCTCTCATTACTTTTTTGCAAAAACAGATTAATATCTTCATCCACTCTATTAATGAACAATTCAGCAGTTGCACTCACCCTTCTGATTATTTCTATATATACTGTATATATATATATATATATATATATATATATAGCGCACTACTCCCTTGGGAGCTGCTGTTAGTTCATGCCTTTCTGTTAGTGTTGTTCCGTTCTCCTCCCTCACACAAATAACATCAGCAGACAGTCCAGAACAATGAAACATTCAACTTTATTCTTTTCCTTTAAGCATGGTAGAAAAGAATGTGCAATATTTACAGTCTGTATCTTCAGGAAGTATGAGCTGCCTCTAAATCTTTGGTTTCTTTAAAAGTAGTTCTATCCTTTCCCCTAATCAACTGATAGGTGCCTCTCTGAAAAACACCTTGGAATTCGGATGTTAGAAGTGCCAGGTCTCACCTGCCTATCTTGACTCCTGCAATCCTCCCTGGTCAGTTCAGGAAAAGTCCGGGCGCATTCCCGATCTACTGCATCCTTTTAGGAACCGCTTCCTGCTCCACATGTTCAGAACCATCCCAGCCGGTGATATCTGACACATTGCTCCCGGAGTTTCTTTAGGTGACTTTTTGTGGATGAACCATCCAGCGCTGAGGTCTCTGAACCTTCAGGCTTTCCGGTTAAAGTTCTTGTGCTATCCAGCACTGAAAGCACTACACCCCCAGGCCTTCAAGCCTGGACCCCTGTGGGTCACATTCTTGCTGCTTCATTGGATCAAAATCCCATCTCCAACCACACCAGGAAACATGTGACCTTGGTTTTTATAACAGTCCCGCCTCTGCCCAAACAAAACAATGATTGGCTCAGAGCGGTCTCCAAAAACTACCTGCCACTCTGCTCCCTCAGTCCACCCACTTTCCAGAACATTTCAGAGAAAGTGATAGAAATCTTACAGGGCAGAGTGTAGGTGGACAATTCCCTCCTCTATTCTATCAAATCTCCCAACCAAATTAACCAACCAGCTTACACCAACAGGGTAAAACACTGGCAATTTTACCTGACACTAATCCTAACAAACTAACTAGCACCCACCTAAAGGTGGTGGGTGCTACATACATATATATATATATATATATATATATATATATATATATATATTATACAATTTTGTGTGGCCACCATTATTTTCCAGCACTGCCTTAACCCTCTTGGGCATGGAGTTCACCAGAGCTTCACAGGTTGCCACTGGAGTCCTCTTCCTCTCCTCCATGGCAACATCACAGAGCTGGTGGATGTTAGAGGCCTTGCGCTCCTCCACCTTCCACTTTAGGATGCCCTGCAGATGCTCAATAGGGTTTAGGTCTGGAGACATGCTTGGCCAGGCCATCACTTTTTCCCTAACTTCTTTAGCAAGGCAGTGGTCGTCTTGGAGGTGTGTTTGGGGTTGTTATCATGTTGGACTACTGCCCTGCGGCCCAGTCTCCAAAGTGAGGAGATCATGCTCTGCTTCAGTAGGTCACAGTACATGTTGGTATTCATGGTTCCCTCAATGAACTTTAGCTCCCTAGTGCCGGCAGTACTCAAGCACCAGACCATGACATTCCCACCACCATGCTTGATTGTAGGCAAGACACACTTGTCTTTGTACTCCTCACCTGGTTGCCGCCTGGTGCGGCGTATAGTCTGAGCACTGACAGGCTGACCCCCCACCCCTTCAACCTCTGCAACAATGCTGGCAGCACTCATACGTCTATTTCCCAAAGACAACCTTTGGATATGATGCTGAGCATGCGCACTCAACTTTTTTGGTCGACCATGGCGAGGCCTGTTCTGAGTGGAACCTGTCCTGTTAAACTGTATGGTCTTGACCACCGTGCTGCAGCTCAGTTTCAGGGTCTTGGTAATCTTCTTATAGCCTGAGCCATCTTTATGTAGAGCAAAATTTTTTTTTTTCAGATCCTCAGAGAGTTCTTTGCCATGAGGTGCCATGTTGAACTTCCAGTGACCAGTATGAAAGAGTTAGAGCAATAACATGAAATTTAACACAATTGCTCCCCAGTCACACCTGAGACCTTGTAACACTAACAAGTAACATGGCACCGGTGGGGGGGATGGCTAATTGGGCCCAATTTGGACATTGTCACTTAGGGGTGTACTCACTTTTGTTGCCAGCGGTTTAGACATTAATGGCTGTGTGTTGAGTTATTTTGAGGGGACAGCAAATTTACACTATTATACAAGCTGTACACTCACTACTTTACATTGTAGCAAAGTCTAATTTCTTCAGTGTTGTCACATGAAAAGATAGAATACAATATTTACAAAAATGTGAGGGGTGTACTCACTTTTGTGAGATACTATATATATATATATATATATATATATATATATATATATATATATATATATATATATATACAGTGTATATACAGGGCTCAAAATGTAATGTCCTGAGCTACTAGCCAGGCCTTAAGAGTTACTCGCCACCAGTTGCCCCACCCAACCCCTACCCTGCCACACCCTACCCCTAATTCCGCCGCTAAATACGCCCTTGTAAATTATCTCATAAAATGGCACTGTTAAATGTTTTACGCAGAATTAAGTTACAAAAATAAATATTAACAACAACAACTTCAACAATATTATCATAAGGAATATTTCATTGATCTGACTGTGATAAATAAAATAAGAATAAAACATGATTGGCTAGTATAAGCACTGTACACATCATTACTACCTTGTTTAGTTCTGACAGGGAAGTCCAGAGAGATCGTCTGTTCCTAGTATTCAGGAACAGTGATCACTCTCTACTGTATGTCAGTCCACTCACCCCACAGTTAGAAACACCTCCCTAGGGAACACTTAACCCTTTGATCGCCCCCTAGTGTTAATCCCTTCCCTGCCACTGTCATTTATACAGTAATCAGTGGCTATTTTTAGCTCAGTTTGCTGTATAAATGTCACTGGTCCCAAAAAAGTATCAAAAGTGTCTGATCTGTCTGCCGCAATGTCAAAGTCCTGTTAAAAATCGCTGATCACTGCCATTACTAGTAAAAAAAAAATAATAATAAAAATGCCATAAATCTATCCCCTATTTTGTAGACGCTAATACTTTTGCGCAAACCAATCAATATATGCTTATTGCGATTTTTCTTAACCAAAAATATATAGAAGAAAATATGTAGAAAAAAAATGTGTTTGTTTTTTTTTCTGTTTTTTTTTTTTTGATATTTGACACCCACTGCAGAACGGAACTGCAGTGTGTTTTGAATGCAGTTCGGGAAATGAGCATGGAACACGAGTTTCCCACAGCCAATTTTAGTGCGGATTTGCAGGATTTTATTTATAAATAGGGAAGGTCCCACCAAAACTGGGACAGCTGGGAAGTATGGATTTATATTAGAAGGAGAGAGCATTTGCGTTTTTAGGGTTTGTACTGGGAGGGGGGATTTGTGATAGAACTGGGGAGCGGACATGTGCTGGCGTGTGGGGATCCACAAAGAGGATTTGTGTTGGGAAGGATGAAAGATGGGGGGAGAGGATTTGACTAAGGGTGGGGGGTTGTGCTGGAAGAGAGGACTTGGGGGAGAGGATTTGTGCTAAACATGGGGAGAGGATTTTTGCTAGGGAGGGATTTAGAGATGGGGGTAGGATTTGTCCTGGAGGGTTTTGAAGAGGGGAAGAAGGGTTTGTGCAGGGATGGAGGGGTGGCTTTGTGTTAGAAGTGGGAAGGGGATTTGAGGTTGGAGTATTTGTGCAGTTGTGTTAGGAGGGAGGATTTGGGGGGTGGAAGAAGATCTGTGGGGGATTAGGGGGAGATAATTTGTGCTAGAAGTGGAGAAAAGATTTACGCTAGGAGCAGGAGGATATGTGCTAGAAGAGGTATTTGGGTGGGGTGGGGGGAAATTTGTAGAGAAAAAAACATTCCTTAGGGCAAGGAACCTAGTAGGCTGAGATAGTGACAGAAAGGTGAGGACAGCTTTTACAAAGAAATTGTTTGTTTATTTGAGGTAAAAAAAACACCAATTAAAACCAACAAGTGCAAACCACCCAGGTTGGGTACACCTAAAACCACTTGTACATGTCACGATAAGCATGCTCTGTGAACAAAAACAAAGACAATGACATAAAACACATAAAAGACAATCATCCAGATACCAAATATACTGGCCCACGTAGCATCATCACGGCAAGAACCGTATCACATAGTAGCAATTCAGTCAAGGTGGTGCTAGCGTGTGTCAGCCCCTTAGAGGCTCGAGCCGGGGAGGACGGGGAAGAAGGTAAGGGGTGCAGTCAGCCAGTTGGTGGATGTAAGGCAAAATGTATGCTGGAACAATGAGTTCAACCAGCCAGGTAGAGAGCTAGTACATTGTGTGCCACTGGCGCAAAAAAATTCCATTTTTTGTATTATATAATGTAGGCTATGCTGCAGCTAATATTCACCACTAAACCAGTGAAAAAAATAACCTATTTGTGTAGCTGCGCTGGCCCTTTAAATCAAACAGTGTATTATTATCCTAATGATTTCCATAGAAAACATTACAAATAAAAATGACATATATAAAACAAATAAAGGCCAAGTGAATTAATCCTCCGTGCTGAACAAACGGTGACTTCCAATACGATTGTGCTGTGATTGACCACCACTATCCAATTAATATGCTTACCAAAAAGCAGTAATAAACAAGCCTGTATGTAACCTTTCTTTAGTCTTCCGTGTGGGTAAACTCTCAGACCACTCTCTCAATCCTCCAGTTAATATATTTCTCAAAAGACAAAAATGGCCATCACTGCGCAAAATTCCATGCTTTAAAAGGTCATATAAAAGATGTACACTCACATGTATATGTGCCTTAGACCAGCACTGAGTCTCTCCAGCTTTCCAGTATTAGCCAGTAATGGCTGAATGTTACTAGGACCCGGAATGCGGTTCAAGCCTTGTTTTCAGTGCAAAATATACAGTATTAACTGGTGGCTTGAGAGAGTGGTCTGAGAGATTGGTGGAGACATATCTATTTACCCACATGGAAGACTAAAGATAGGCTAAATACAGGCTTGTTTATTACTGCTTTTTGGTAAGCATATTGATTGGATGGTGGTGGTCAATCACAGCACAATCGTTTTGGAAGTCACTATTTGTTCAGCACGGAGGATTAATTCACTTGGACTTTATTTTTATTATATATTTAATTTTTATTTGTATAAATATGTTTTATATGATAGTATAATAACACACTGTTTGATTTAAAGGGCCAGCACAGCTACACAAACAATAGGTACTTTTCACAGAGAGCTAGTACAGGACGGATGCACAATACGATGGGGGACATTTGTGCTTGAAGGGGGGAGAGAATTTTTGCAAAGTAGTGCTGGATTTTTTTTTTTTTTTTTTTGGAGTGGAGGGAGTGTGATTTTTTTTTTTGCTGAAAGGGTAATGTGGGGGAGAGTATTGCTTGCGAGGGGGAGGATTTTGCCCTTTCATTATCCCTACACTGTGCGTTACACACCCCTGGCTCCTGCACTCCTTATGTTTTTTACTTCTGACTCTTACTATGCATTACACACTCCTGTTTCTTGCATTCTGTGCATTACACACTCCTGTCCCCTGCGTTCTGTACATAACACACCTGTCCCCTGCATTCTGTGCATTACATACTCCCATGCCCTGCATTCTGTGCATTACGTACTCCTGACCCCTGCATTCTGTGCATACCATTCCTGTTCCCTGCATTTTGTGCATTATATACTCCTGCCCCCTGCATTCTGTGCATTACATACTCCTGTTCTCTGCATTCTGTGCACAACACACCTGTGCCCTGCATTCTGTGCATTACATACTCCTGACCCCTGCATTCTGTGCATGCCATTCCTGTTCCCTGCATTCTGTGTATTATGTATGCCTAGACCCTGCTCTCTGTGTGTCGTGTACTCCTAAACCCAGCACTGACTACAGCCCTCTGTGCATTACATACTCCTAAACCTTGAACACGCCCTGGACCCCTGCAGTTGGCGCTACGTATCCTAAACCCAACACTGACTTCAGCACTCTCCAACCACTGTGTTATGCCTTACACACTCCTGCATCATGTACACAATACTGTACATTATATACTTCTTTCCAAAGTGTTCAGTGACTCAACAGTTGCTGGTTACTATACAGTCCTTGAATATTTTAATGATGTAGACTCATACAAAGCAAACAAAACATATTTCATAGGTACAAGGAAGCCTGGGTTTTGTTTAACCATGCCCTCAAGCCCCTCCCACTATTTGGCCACACCCACACTATGCGCTGCAGGTCAATTTCTCCTTCAAGTGTCCCTCATTCTGAAGTTGAAAAGTTGGGCAGTATGTATGAATAACTTTTTCTTTAATCTGTCAGGATTTAGCTCCATATAATCTCATTAGAAATAAAAAACTACCCTCAGAAAGTCCTCCTCAATATGTTTAAATACATTATCGGTTTATTAATGCACATGTGCATTAATCAATTTTATATCTACAATATCCCTTTCCAGCAGATGGCAGGTTAAAGGGCAATAGTTAAAAGTTGAATATTTTAAATCCTTGTTCTCAGAAAAAGAGCTTCCAATTATGAACACAGCTTTCTTTTTCCTTCGATCCATTACACATATAACTACCAATCCCAAACTAATGTATCCTGAAGTCCATTACCATAACCCATCTGCATTAGTGCCCTGGTCGTGCAGGCGGGATGAAATAGGCGTCACATAATGCAATTTTATGAGATTAACAGCTGCTGGGTGTTTTTGCAGAGAGCTTCCAAATGTGCTGAGTATTGAACACGTTCTTGTAATATGAAGGCTATCAGAGTGTTAGGGAGAAAGGTAAAATAGTGTATACACCATTACAGCCTTGATAGGACATCTGCCCTGTGCATGATGAAGATGTTTCTGCAACCTGCACAAAAAAAGCTATGTGCTGTAACACAACAGAGTGACAATGTGAGGTATGTCAGCATGTTTGCTGAACCTCATCTAGAAGTGGTGTCAAATAGACATGTTATTATTTAATAATGTACAGGAATCCTAGAAGTTCAGCCTTGTAAATAAAATCACAGTGCAATCCTTTGAACACATCTACGGTATATGATACCATGTGGCCATAATGGTCAAAGTGTGACTATGTGAGTGAGAGCACATAACCAGGGCACCTAAGCCAAGCCGCAGCTCGCTGCGTCCATTCAAACATGGAGTTGTGGCCCAGCCCCTGCCCCTCTCTATCCTTATTGCCTCACTGACTTTGATTGACAGCAGCGGAAGCCAATGGTTCTTCACTGCAGTCTCAGCCAATGAGGAGGGAGAGTCCCGAACAGCCAAGCCTCTTGTGCAACATCGCTGGAGTGAAATAGGCTCAGGTAAGTATTAGGGGGCTGAGGGGGGCTGCTGCACACAGAAGGCTTTTTATCTTAATGCATAGAATGCATTAAGATAAAAAAAATCTTCTGCCTTTACAACCAGTTTAAGCTGGAGTGTACCCAGTTAAATGTATATGTTTTACACCTAGGTTGCAGAGTTTTACTTATATTTTCTGTGTTCAGCAGGTTTCTTCTAAATGCAGTACATTGATTATTTCTGTCTGCTGCTGTTGAGTTCTCATCCTAAGTAAGTGTGAGAGGTATCAATTTATTAGTTATAAATATTTATTTGTTTCAGACAATCACTGAGGATTTTGGTCCAGTGATGTAATGAGGAAAGACAATACATATTTGGTGCAAACTTCTAGAGGGCTCTTACCTTCTGAGCTTCTGCCTGCTAAGGATGCCACTTTAAAGTAGGGTCTTTCTTGGGCCTTGTCCCTGCCTCGTTCCTATGCTGCAGGCCTAAGAAATATAAACTGCCCAAAAGATAGCTGCCCGATTGGAGCATCTTATCTATATGCTGAAAAGAGAACTTGGGACAGGCTGCTTCGGGTAGAAATTGCATAAAGATCTCAGTGTTCAACATTTTAGGTTACCTGTCATTGACTAAATAGGATCAGTAGCTTAACATTCACTCAAGGAACAAAGGAGACCACTTGACCTTTAACAACAAACTGGATTGAAATTAGGGAAATTAGGAATAATAATGGCATAATTCCATTAATGAAACAAACTGAAAAATCAAAATAACACCTCTGCTATAAACAGCGCATCATAAATCCCAAAAGTTTGACACCAAAGCCATTACAAAAACAACACATAATTGTGCAACGTCCTACCTGCAAACGGAACTGGGGCATCTTTGTCCAGTGCGACAAGAGGCGGATCCAATATAACTGTATCATTGTTCTCTGTGATAACTCCATGATATGAGGTCTCAATCCAAGGTTTGTGCTTGTTTACTGAAGTATAAAAAGGAGATCTCGCATTAAAACGTTTTACTTTAGAATAAATTCATGTCAGTAATCTATAGTTACTGCAACTAATGCACAGTACAATATATTGTCAGGTTAGTAAGAACAAAACAACTCATGAGCACCTGCCTACGACAACCAAATTTAACAGATGTTGCTCACACAACATAATTCAATATGGATAAATTTAGCTATTAAAGTGGTTCTAAAGTTACAATGGTTTTTTTCTTAATGCATCCCCTTTTAGCACTTGCTTTGTGCCCCCTCCATCCTCAAACACTTACCATGTACATGAGTCCTGTATCAATCCAGCGCTGTGTCCGGCTTCTCTCCATTGCCATTGGCTCCCACTGCTGTCAGTCAACTCCTGTAAAATGGGAGATGAGCACAGGGCTAAACCATGCTGTGTGTGTCCATGGACACACACAACATGGCTCAGGAGAGCACCCACACATGTGCCCCGATAGCACACAACTTGCTATGGGAACACACACAGAACAGAAGGAGCATAAAAGTGTCAACAGGGGAGTCCAGAAGAGAAGGCAAGGGGCTGCTCTGTGCAATAACATTGCACAGATTAGGTAAGTATAACATATTTATTATTTTAATTGGCACTTTAAGCTAAATGACACTGGAGACTGCCTGCAATTAATATTTCTTTGCCCCTTCACTCTCTATGGTACCCGAACAATCTTCAGCATTCAATCTTCAGCTCTGGTTTGATATGTCAGATCAAACCACTGTGCTCTGCAAGCATTCAACACACCCATAAATATACTGGATGCTAAAAATACTTCAACCTTTGCAGCCAGAGAAGATCAGTGACATAGTTGTCAGAACAGGTAGCTATTCATTCTTTTCTGTACAGGGAGACCTTGGTTTTATGTTTTTTTTTTCTATTGACAGAATCATTTTCAGCTATTTTTTTCAGTTTAATTGGTCATATAATATGATCATAATTTATTTAAATGCTTATAAAAAGAACTTTTTGTGAAAAAAAAATATATGATATTGTCAAATATAATTTTAGTGATATAGGAGGAAAAGATGCTATTTTGCTACTAGGGTATCAACAGGATGAAATAAATATTTTGCTCCATGCAATAACAAAAACCATCTCTCTTTTTAAGTAAAACCTTCCTAAAAGTGGCTCTTTCAGAAAGGAAGAATGAAAGCTGCCATTGCTGGTTTCTTTATGAAAATGCTAGTTGCCTGGCTGCCTGACTTTGGATTCACAGGCCCAGAGCAGGAGTGTCAGAAATATGTCAAACCTCCTTATTTCTATTTCTCTTCATATTACTATACTACAACTATATTTATATATATTTCTAAACTGATCTTGGGACATGAATTGCTTAGGAGCTACAGGTGTCACCTGTCTGTCTGTATCGTAAAGCAAATGTGTGTAAATTACAAGATTGGCTGTACAGATTTACAAAGCATTTGTCATTTAAAAATAGTAAATATGTATTTATTTATTATTATTTTTTTTTAATTTAGCTGTTTGCCTGGAGTTTCAGTTAAACTATTAATAGTATCACCAAATAATTAATACGGTAACTGTTTAAATACTAAACACTGATTCATATTTAATAATAATTGATATCCATTTAGTATTAACCTCTGTTACTATTTTATGTGCATTCCATATCATATGAAGTCCTAATTGGACAATATTGTGGAGTTTATGTATTTATTTATTTATTTGCTATCAAGCTCATACATTTATTGTACAGAGTTGAAATTCAGTTTCATTGTCCTTATTAAATTTGGCTCTAGACATGTAATAACTATAAAGGACTAAAAGAAAATAATGATTTTGACTGTGAAGAGCCTAAACAAATTGGAAATAATAGAGTACATCAAAAGTCAGTGAATTTAAGCACCGGAATATTTATTTAGATGGCAAAAATACATTCATAAGTACATCAATACAAATATTCCCAAATGAAAGGTGAATTTATGTAAGGAACAAATATTTAAAGCTCAATAAATCTGCCTATATTTACTTTCTGCAAACCAAACCTATCACATTTGTCACTATTTTAAATATGTCATAGAGATATTGAGATGTTGAACCCTAGATTTGTATAACAGGTCTTCAAGGCATATATATAAGGCTTGGCCTATTCCCTTGTGCCAGGCTATAAAACAACTGTCGTAAATCCTACTTGATGCCAAGCATAAGAACATGGATTTTTTAGTGTGCTCTTCTTTGTAAGGCACAAAACAAATATCACCAGCAAAACAAACCCTCAGTCGGTCTGATTGGAATGTAAATAAAGCTGTGTATAAGTGACAAAGAGCTGTCTTAAAATGGTAAAGCATCTATTTCATATTTGTCTAACCCTGAGCCAGGGATTGAACAATATTTACTTTGCCATCGATTACACTGGCAAAACACACAAATGTTTTTATTTTCATTTCATCTATTCATCTGAAATCTGAGATTCATGGAGGAGTACAATTTGAAAAAAAACATTATTGCTATTCAGTAAAAAAGCCAATAACATAAAAAAATAATACTACGTAAGTGCTGGAAAATAGGACAATGGCTGAACTATTACAAACTGGATTTACTCCTGCCAACTAAAGTAGACCATCAACCCCTTTAACAACTTTTCACATGTCATCGTGCCCCAGCCACTCATGTAGCCAGAGGCCGCGAACTCCGAAGGAAGACCGGGGGAAGATGTCAGCCCTCTCAGCAGTGCCATTGCAGCGCTGAAGGGCTTCGTTCTCATAAGGATAAGTTTCTCATAATGTGCTAATGTGCAGTACAAATTAGTACATTATGACATTGCCTTGCAGGGATATTTTTTGTTTTTTAACCACCTGCGGTTTACTACTACTTTAAAACACTACCACTTTAAAGCACTTAGACCTCTTTCACACTGGGGCTTTTTTCAGGCACTTTTGGGCTAAAAATAGCACCTGTAAAGTGCTTGAAAAATACTTCCCCTGCAGTCCCAGTGTGAAAGCCAAAGTGCTTTCACACTGGGGCGATGCACTTGTAGGACATTAAAAAAAGCCCTGCAAGCAGCATCTTTGGGGTGGTGAAGGAGCAGGGTATATACCACTACTCCACCGCTCCTGCCCATTGAAATGAATGGGCATCGCTGACGAAGTGCCTGCAAAGTTCCTCGGCAGCGGTGATACACGGGCACATTTAACCCTATATTCAGCCACTAGCGGGGGTTAAAAGTGCCCCGCTAGTGGCAGAATAGCGCTGCTAAAACTAGCAGCATTTTACCGTCAACATCCGCCTGCCCCAGTGTGAAAGCAGCCTTACTTTTGTTATCCTGTGACCCAGAGTCTTAATATAGTGGGATATTGTCTGCTTAAGGCTCAGGAAGGACACATGCCCGGGCCCTCCCCAGGTTGGGGTACCAGTGAGCGCTGCAGGAGCAAAGCAGAGAGCAGAGCAATCAGGGGTCATGTGATTGCTCAATTCTTGGTCTTAGAGCCAATGTGGGACAGGTTCAGCATTACACTGATGCTGCTGCATAGAGGTGAGTATATATGTTTGTTTTTTTCATAATCTCATACTTCTCCTTTAAACACATGGTATAGGAAAGAAAATCAGGAAAGTCAGAAGAAAGACAGACTTATCAGCATACTTGTTTTGCATCAGTGATTCAAATAACTGAAACAACTGAGTCAGCATAACAACCAGGCAATTAACAACTTCAGAAGAAGAGTCAAGCTATGGGGGTAGCCTATATATTTCAATAAGCACAGGCTTCCTTTAAAAGGACAGTAAACTATGAAATGGGTTATGGAACTTATGGGTTGTCATTGTGGTTGGCATTCTCACAGACAGCAACTCCTCCATGGAGTTCCTGCTGCTCCTACTGCAGTTCTGCATAACATCAGTTAACAGAAGAATGCATCATCAGACTGGGCTATAGAAATCCTGCCGTCAGTGATATGACTCCTACCCAAGACTGAAATTCCAGTTTTAGCAGATGCGGGTTACTTTTCCATTTAAGTACACTTCACAGATAAAGAATTTACAGGGTTGCACTTTCAGTTCTAAATCAGCTGGTGAGCCAACTATAGCAGAATCCTTCACTAGATACATTTGGCATCAATTATTTTTTTACATAATTATCAGTGAATATTATTAAACCTCTGTTACACCCTAACTGGATCATCTTGTTTGTTCAGCATGTATTTACAGTTATTTTAAAGCACAGCTGTGCTTGAAGGAAACCTATATTAGGAGAACTACAAAGCGTGCCATTGTTGACTTTTGCCTAAAAATGTAAATTCCCTGTCTGTCTCTGGGCTTAGTATAATATCTGAGTTACTAAACTGAAACAAGCATGCAATCAGTGAAGTATAGGTAAAGTCCTGATCTGCAGACTTGTTCTAGGTCAGTGACTACCTTCCAAACAGCGTAAAAGCCAGACAACTAGCATTATCCAAAGGCCAATTGAACAATGGGTTTCATTTAAAGTACAGTTAAAGTGGAGTTCCACCCAAAAGTGGAAGCTCTGCTTGTTCACACCCCCCCTCCTCCACTGCCACATTTGGCACCTTTCCGGGTGGGGGAGCAGATACCTGTCAAACCAGTTATCCGCTCCCACTTCCGTGTGAGATGTGCGGCAATCTACAAAATGTCCAACCCCTCCTCCTTCCCTCCCCCCCGCTGCTTTCTTGGAGATACACAGGTCCCAGAAGACAGCGGGACCATTGAGAGTGCGCAGCGCAACTCCCGTATACACAGTAGGAAACAGGCTGTGAAGCCGCAAAGCTTCACTTTCTGTTTCCGTTAGTGAGGATGCCGGCGCATGCACCCGGAGCTGATGGACGGGTCGGGTTTAGGTGCCGACATTGCGCTGAATAAATGATACTTTGCTACAATGTTAAGTAGTAAGTGTACAGCTTGTATAACAGTGTAAATTTGCTGTCCACTCAAAATAACTCAACAAACCAATAATGTCTAAACCGCTGGCAACAAAAATGAGTACACCTCTAAGTTAAAATGTCCAAATTGGGCCCAATTAGCCATTTTCTCTCCCCGGTGTCTTGTGACTCGTTAGTGTTACAAGGTCTCAGGTGCAAATGGGGAGCAGGTGTGTTAAATTTGGTGTTATGGCAAAGAACTCTCTGAGGATCTGAAAAAAAGAATTGTTGCTCTACATAAAGATGGCCTAGGCTATAAGAAGATTGCCAAGACCCAGCGTGTGTGGTGGCAACCGGGTGAGTAGTATAAAGACAAGTGTGTCTTGCCTACAGTCAAGCATGGTGGTGGGAGTGTCATGGTCTGGGGCTAAATGAGTGCTGCCGGCACTGGGGAGATACAGTTCATTGAGGGAACCATGAATGCCAACATGTACTGTAACATACTGAAGCAGAGCATGATCTCCTCCCTTCACAGACTGGGCCGCAGGGCAGTATTCCAACATGATAATGACCCCAAACAGACCTCCAAGATGACCACTGTCTTGCTAAAGAATCTGAGGGTAAAGGTGATGGGCTAGCCAAGCATGTCTCCAGACCTAAACCTTATTTAGCATCTATGGGGCATCCTCAAATGGAAGGTGGAGGAGCCCAAGGTCTCTAACATCTACCAACTTCGTGATGTCATCATTGAGGAGTGGAAGAGAACTCCAGTGGCAACCTGTGAAGCTCTGGTGAACTCCATGCCCAAGAGGGTTAAGGCAGTGCTGGGAAATAATGGTGGCCACACAAAATATTGACCATTTGGGCCCAATTTGGACATTTTCACTTAGGGGTGTACTCACTTTTGTTGCCAGCGGTTTAGACATTAATGGCTGTGTGTTGAGTTAGTTTGAAAGTGCACTTGGAAGTGCAGTCGCTCTAAATCTAAGGGGTAGATCTGAAATGAGAGGAAGCTCTGCTGATTTTATCATCCAATCATGTGGAAGCTAAAATGCTGTTTTTTATTTTCCTTGCATGCCCCCCTCGGATCTACAGCGACTTTACTTCCAAGTGCACTTTCAAGTGCACTTGCAGTGCAAAGTGGATTTTCCTTTAGTAAATAACCCCCATAGTGCCTAGGCCAACAGGGTAATGGGAAGCGGCAGCAAACATACACATTTTTATACAATAATAAACATTCTTATTTTAACTTTTTTTTTTCTGTCCACCTTTGGACATTTGTGGTCAAATTAGCAAGATAACTACAAGGAAAACTGTTTGCATGAGATATTGAGAGGAGTAAGAAAATGTGTCTTAAAGGATAAGTAGAGCCAAAGCTGTTTGCCAAGCTGACATCACTCACCTGGTCCATACTCTGGAGGGATCCCAACTATAATGTTGTGATTCACCAAGATGTCTGACCAGCAGCTGCCTCTCAGTGCACAACTGAGAGCTTGAGACAGCCACTCCGGCCCCCTCCACAGCCTGACGCTCCAGTGAGTTATAGAGGGCAGAGCAGAGACCTGTTGACTGACAGTCTAAAAGAATGGCACCACAACTCACTAACATGTGCATGGTGTGTAATACTTGGATGTGAAGCTGGCCAAATCATCTCTCCTTTCTCTGGTTTGTTAATTTAAAAAAAAAGGTAACTGTGTATATAAAGGAAAACATATACTTCCTCCGATATAAAATTCCGCCATTAGTTTTTACTGAAAAGTTAATGACACATGGAGCAGAGCTTGAACAGAATGGTACAATCATTTAGGTTTGCTTATGTCAGAACAATGTCCATGATGTCTGCATACAGCCCTAAATACCCAATGCCAATACCCTGCATTCACAGTGATCTAGCAGCTCATGTTTTTATAAGGGAACCTACCAATACCTGTCAATATCAGTGGTTCAACTACTGTAAGTCCTCTGCAGTGATATCTTTACTGAGCAGCTAAGCTGTAACTGAAGGAGACACCATGGAGGTGGAAGCTCACCTTGTCTACAGAAAAGAGGCTGTACAGAGACAGCGCTTATCTGAAGCTAAAAGCTATATTCCTTCTAATTCAATGTGTGGCTTGTACTTTAAGGTGTGCACAAGAGTCAATAGGTATACCAAACAGAACTTTTATGTCACAATTATTAATCAATTCCAAGCTCTGCCTGTGATTTATACTCTAACTTGATGTGTAGGTCCCTCAGAATCTTTTCACAGGTGGCACTGGCTTATACCAATCAGCTGCCCTATGAGATAAATGTTATTGTATATAGGTATATTATAGTGCATACTCATCTGACTTCAGTTATGACTGTGATGAGGTCCATTTCCATCTCATGATATATACAGCAATGAAGTCATTTTCCAGCTGCCTAATTGCATTTTCCTGAACAGCCCCTCTGAATCAATATACCGCCATGTCATATATTTCTGTGCTCTCTGTAATACATCACTACTGGATAACTGAAGACCATTTCTGTATGAAGCACATTTTAGATGGATTCCATCAGTTCTGTATTGAACATATTTACTATGAATTCTTCTACAGTAGTGCCAGATGATTGACCAAGCAGATAATGATTCTGCTGCTGAGGTCCTAAATTACTCTTTACTGTTGCTCCTTTTCTGAAAGAGAAAGAGCTGTGATATTATGGTTATGAATGCACCTATGACATTAATGTCCTGCAACAGAAGGGGCATAGTAAAACCCAATGAGTCTGAAAGGACAGAAATTAAAGTACACAGCTGATCATACTGCTTTGGCGGTTTTATTAACCCTTACAATTCTAAAACATGGTATAGTCTAAGGAAAAATACCTTACAGCAAAAAAATTTGTTTAATTTTAGAGACTACTTTTACAATGTACAGCTTTCAAAAAAAGTGGAATGGGAGAAGAACTAAATCTGAATGGAGCCTGCTTTATGGGACTAATCTGATAATATGGGTTTCTGTGAAAACACAAGAGGTTCAGATTTGCCATTATCATGGGTTCATGGCAAATCCTGCTTGTACAATATTTATTGGAATTCACCAGACCAAATATGTATCCATAATGTATTGTCTGGCCTTTGAACTTAGGTCAGCTGGCTTAAAAGGGACTATAAGGCATTTTTTTTAATATTCCAACCCAGTCACCATAAAAAGATTAGGTCACAGTAGCCATGATGACAATCTGCTTTAACTGCGTGTTAGGAAAAGCATAATAAGTGCATAGGTGGTGATTAGTGTAGGGCTTTTATACACTTGTAGTTCTGTTAAAGTAGAAGTCAACCCTTACTGAATGTCATGTAGGTAGCAAAATGCTGTTTATTATCGAGAATTGGGAGGGTTTTTACTTTTATCCTTTGTTACATCTTAATGCTATTGAAGTCTACCAAAATATTATATATTATATATTTTCTAAAAGAAGAGACCATGTAAAATGAAACAGTAGCAATGGCAATATTTTTTGTCACACAATAAATGCAATACTGTTAATCAAATCTATATTTAAAAAAAAAAATACACTTAAATACATTTTAGTTCACAAAACACAATGCGGTTCATTTATTAAAACTGAAGAGTACAAAATCTGGTGCAGCTGTGCATACAAACTAATCAGCTTCCAGTTTTTTTGTCAAAGCTTTATTGAACAAGCGAAAATTAGAAGCTGATTGGCTACCATACACAGCTGCACAAGTTTGTGCACTCTCCATATTTTGTAAATCAACCCCAATTAAATACTATTTGTTAAATATAAAAGATGAGATTGCATTGAGTAAATCGATACTGTCGTAACGGTGAAAAACTATGGTACCCAAAATTGTCTATAGGTATCTTTAACTACCTCAATACAGGGCACTTTCACCCCCTTCCTGCCCAAGCCATTTTTCAGTTTTCAGCGCCGTCGCACTGTCAGAAGTTTTTTCACCTTAATGCATAGGATGCATTAGGGTGAAAAAACACGAGAGTTTACAACCCCTTTATTAGTGAAATATGACCTTGAAATGATTGTCCTCACTCCAGAGAGCATGGCAATACCTAATAAGTGTGACCCAATTGTCACTTTTACATGCATGGGCTTCCGATGCATGTGTTTGCATTCATATGTACACATACGTGGGAGCAGGGGCTTTTAAAAAAAGTTTGAGTGGTTTTACTTATTTATTTATTTAACTATACTTTATTTATTTATTATTTATTTTTTACAGTTAACTTGCAATCAAAAGGGGATGTTAGGTTCCCTTTGTGATAGCATAGTGCAAGTAACAGGTTCTTTGCAATGAGATATCAGGGGTCTTTTAGACCCTTAATGTCACCTCTGAACTCTATCGAAGCTAAATGAGCACCGACTGTCTGTAGCTCAGAAACCAGAGGTGTTTAGAGCCTTATTTTGTAATATGATTTGGTTTAAATTATCTTTCCATTTCATTCTTCAGTCACTATGATTTCCTAAACTGCCAAAAAATTGAAATGTCACTTCCCTAAACTTTGGCAACCTGTGGGCATTCTGTACACTTCTTGTTTACAGATTTCTCCGGGAAATCCAATTTTCTTCTTGGACGACAGCCTCCCTGACTTTCCCAGAAGTCTGCACAGAGGTCAAAGTCAAATCATGTAAAAACACTTGAATTATAGTGCTGTTCTTTTTTAAATAATTGTGAATGCAAAGAGATGGGAAAAACATTTTTTTACCATTGAAACTAGTTGGGTGGAGATAATAAAAGTATACTGTTCTACTTGGCAGTTGTTTTGAAATAGGACACAGTAAGGATCAGGGGCGGACTGACCATTGAGCCACTCAGCACTGCCCGAGGGCCCTGGGCCACTAGGGGCCTCATCAGGGTTGCCAGCCTCAGTAAAACCAGGGACAGTATGTAAAAATCTGTGGGTTTTTTTACATCTGTCTCTGAAATGTCCCTTACCTACATCCTTTTGGTCTAAAAATCTTGAGATTATAGCTGCCCCACCTCTCCAGTACCTTCTCAGCCAATAGAAACATTTCTGTGTATACTGTGTGATTGTATACTGTGTGTGTATACTGTGTGGCCCCATAATCTCTGATTGCCTGGGGGCCCCATAATCTCCTATTGCCTGGGGGGCCCATGAGTGGTCAGTCCGCCCCTGGTAAGGATTATAACAATTCCTTCAGAACAAGAGCAGGTAACAATTTTCAATAAAATTTGATCAAAAGTTTACACTGTATATAGTTCACCTATCTGGATTATTTTTAAACAATGCCTTTTTTTTAGTTGAGTTTTTGAAGCTCAGACTAAAATATCCTGAGACCAGCTTCACATAAAAAAAAAAAAGATTCTAGTCAGCTCTTGAGTAACAATTATAAGCTTTATTGCCTCGCTGTAAGACCTACTTTCAACACTTTTCTCAACTTTATTTTTTATCTTGCTAAATTACAATACAGTTCCACAAGAATCTAACTGTAAAATCCTTTTTGTTTTAGTTCTAATTATTTTAGCTAATTTGTTCAGATCAGTGTTTAACTACCGCATCCTATTCTCCAAACAGTGAATTTTGCCTCCAATTATCCTCTGCTAGCTATAAATCTTCTAAATAAAATTCATCCTGACCTAAAGCATATCTGCTTTTCTAGTAAAAGTGTTTCAAATGAGAGAAATTTGCAATAAAGTTTAATTTCATGCTTTTTATTGCAAAATGTTTGGAACAATGAATGGTAATTACATATTTTACACTTCATTCACTGCAAACAGACCATTTGTTTTTCATAAGTCTAGCAAAAAAAAATACTTGCTAGCAGCTATATGTTTCTGCTAGAAGTACTTTTGCAAATCCCTTGTGTGCATTACCTGATCATGCCTGAATTTCCCTTTTGTGCAATGCTTGTCACTGAAAAATGAAGGCATCAATATTCTCTGACAAATTTTACACCACTTGAAATTAAAATATTTTTCTCTTTTGTGTGCATTGTGCTAAACTGACGTGAAAAAGCCCAATAAGTGTTTATGCTCTGTCTGCATTAAAACATCATATATAACTAATCTGATTAGTCAA
The DNA here is from genome assembly GCF_042186555.1 of Aquarana catesbeiana. Taxonomy (NCBI): domain Eukaryota; kingdom Metazoa; phylum Chordata; class Amphibia; order Anura; family Ranidae; genus Aquarana; species Aquarana catesbeiana. The sequence goes on along the minus strand of NC_133327.1, from coordinate 168,696,234 downwards.
TGTTTTTTTTTTTTTTGGCTATAGCGGAGAATAGTTGTAACCGCTGTCATTTTTTGGTGATAGTTCTAGCTGCTTCAAACAAAAAAGTGCTGATTTTGCTTAAATTGTCCTTATTGGAGAATTTTCCCCTACCTCCTGACCAATGTTACTGGAATACAGGAATTAAACATGACCAAGGTTTCGACCCCTCTATATACAAACCAGGCAGGAGCCTGCATGGCTATGTCTTAATAGCAAAACCAATTGGCTTTATTAAAGCTGAGCTCCAGGCTAAAACTTCAGATGAAATATAAGTGAACTGTTTCATTTGCCAAAAGATTTGTATTTCATTCCATCAAGTTCTGATCTAGCTCTGTCCCACATGGCATAGCCCTATCTAGCATGACAGTAAAGAAGATTTTTCTCTGTTGCAGCTCAGTAACACTTACATATGTTGTCCATCCTCTGGCCTGTCATTAGAAGGAGCAGGCTGATGATTTTGATGGGGTAAGGCACATACAGGTTCCCATAGCCAAAAGGGCAGTGGACCCATCTCCTTGTGATCAGCTGAAGCTGACCACCGAGTACTAGGTGGAAGTAGAGAAACCCCCCAGGTAGGGGAGGAAGGAATCTAATGGCTACATATATTCCCTCTAGACTTCAGAGTAGGCCTGAAGACTCATACCCGTTATCCTGAGTGATAGGGAACACAAATATATACGTGCAGAGTGACACACATGCAGATCAAATAAAAAAATATGCAAAATAAAAAATGTGTCAGTGCAGTGGCTAGGCCTTGCCTCCCAACATGTTCCTTACAAGGTAGAACAAATGATTTGCTACTTGTGCTGCTTTTCCCACACCAAATCTGAGCTTCACTGTACAGGGATTACAAGAGGCTGATATCAAGTCAAATTCCAGTACTTACACTAATTGCATATAACAAAAACACATTTAATGAATAAAGAGCAGCATTAATATGTGTCCTTTATATCTTCCCAGAGTTTGACCTTGAACTAAGGGTTCAACAAAACAAATATTTTTGTTATTCTGATAGATAGAAGAGTGATCATTATACCCAGTGACTTATTTTATCTTTCAGTGACTCTAAATGATAAATATTTGCATTTATTTTCTTCCTACATTTTCCCATCTGCTATAGCCAGTAGGTCTTAATATTGATTGTCTGAAAAGTGCATTAGCTCTTGGTTTCAAGAGCATGAGGGCATAGTGTGCACTTACAGATTGCTTATATGGCATGCACCTAATATGTAAATATGTATCTCATGTGAGGTCCCCTTTAATATAAATGTAGACTCTAAGAGCCACCAGTAAATAGCACTGCCTTTGAAATTTAGCTTAATGCATTCTACACATTTATGGTTACTCCCCTGAATGAATGACTATGTTTACCTCAAGCAGTAACAGCCAAATATCTTAAACCTGAAAAATAACAAGTCTCAGAGAAAGAAAATAATACTGCAGCACAATAATGGCTAAACTTACAAAGCTGTGTGAGAGCAGTTTGCTCGGATAATTGGGCAGCTTGTCTTGGAAGTAAAATAGCTAGACAGGTTAGACAGCCAAATGGGCATTGTTCCTACCCTTCAGGGATAGCCAGCCTAATATTGTTAACATCTACCAATTATGTTTTTTCTTAGATATGTAACAAGACAAAATGTCACATTAGGTCTCACAGAATGTAATGAATCTGACCCAGGATAAATGTGCAATGGAACACAACTGTCCTGGTCTGCCGTATAAATAATTGAATTTATTTTTAGAAAAAGGGGACCATGTTTTGCTATCATACATTATGCATTTTTGCCTCTGCAAATCCCTTTGAACTTTACTTTGAAGAGAGCTGAGACTTTTGTCTACATATCTGTATTTTGTTTGGCAGCTCATCATCAAAGGCAAGCATCAGTGCTTCCCCCTGAACTGTAAATATGTATACAATACAGTCAGCATTCCTCCAGACTTTGTTTCATTCACTTTGTGCTCGAAATCTTTAGGTGAATGTATGTCAATACTTCCAGTATTGCCCTAATGCATTTTAGTTTTTTTATTATATTTAATGTGCCATAGGATCCCTTGGGTACTAATTCTGGCCAGCTCCGTAGATTGTTTAAAAAAAAATGCTGGATGCATTCCTAAATGAACAAAATATAACTGGATACTAACATTTAAAGGTAACAACACCAAGCGTAGTTGATCCAGGGAACATACATTTTCCTCCCGGGAGATCAGGAAGTTTTTCTTTTTTCTCCAGCTGGAGCAAATTGGATCATATTTTATTAGAGGTTTTATGCCTCTCTCTGGATCAACTGTGGGCATAGGATAGTGTAAATGGAGATTTTCTACTTGCTTTGGTTTTTTTTTTTTTTTTTTTTCTAGGGATTGAACTAAATGGACTTGTGTCTTTTTTATCTTGACCAACTATGTAACTATGTACAGATATTATTTATATAGCATCAACAATTCATGCAGTGCTTTACATACTACACAATCCTGTCAGTTCCTGCCCTCAAGAAACATACAATCTAATAATGTGTGACTTACATTCCCAGCTATAAAGCAAAGACTAATAGCATATAGTCATTTGTGGCCCTGAAATATTGTGATCACTCTAATTAGATTGGTGTAACCATTTTTATAGCAAACCTGTAGCTGACACTTATATAGTATACTACCCACTTTCAAATGCCTGCATGTGGTTATACTTTTTTTTTTTTCAGTGTCCCTAAAACATAGAAGCCTGGGATGCTCTGATAGGCTAGTGGACATCCCATATCCCATGATTGCTGGCTCTAGTCTGCACCTACAACCATTTTGGACCTCACTATTTGCCAATCTTGGTGGGCAGCCTCATTAACCAAAACTGAGATGCCAGAGCTGACTTCTAGAAATGTATAAGCGTTCTCTGTGAAAAATAAAACCACAAGAGGTACTTGAAGTTGCAAACTATGCTATGTAAATATTTGTTTTATATTTAGTCACAGATTTGCTGCCCATAGACCTAAGAGGAGATGATTAAATCTAGCCATTTTAGCTGAATCAGCTGACAATTTCATGTATATTAGGGTATGCATTACAAACCTTGATCAGACTGGTTAAAAACTGGACCTTATGGCTACCATATGGTTATACATCCCTTAAAGCGACAGTAAACAGTGACATTGGGGAAAAAAATCCCCTGCAAGGCAATTACATAATGTGCTAATATGCATGGCATACTGGCACATTATAAAAAACTTACATTAGAACAAAGCCCTCCAACAGCACACTGTCACCACTGCAGATGCTTACACATTCACCCAGTCTTCGTTCTGGGTTCACTGGCTCCAGCAGCTTGAGTGGCTGAGCCGTTATGAAGTCACTCCTGCGCAGAAGTCACTGCCCGGTACAGCGCTCTGAAGAAACAGCCTTTCCTTCAGAGTGCATGCACCATTGATGTCAACAGCTGCTGTTCGCTAGATTATCTCCTACACAGTTCACATTTAGGAGATATTCATTTTACCTACAGGTAAGCTTTATTATAAGCTTACCTGTAGGTAAAATCTAAATGAGGGGGATGTGCAGCCAAATAGATTATTTGAGTTCATACAACAATGTGTTTTCTTACATAGGGTGGTTGGACCACGCCTGTATGGCCAACTACCTCCAATGTTTATTGGCCCAATTATGCCAGTAAAAAAGAAGATTTAAACAAATGGATTACATGACTGGGGTGTTAAGTTTTTGGCTATGAAAAGGGTGATAGCATGAAATGGAAATGAAAGGTTTAGGATTTAGTAAGGGGTGGAGCCATGCAAAGAAAGTGGGGCCAGTTCAAAAAATTGTACTCACAGGTCAAATTCTCTTGCTGACCCCTTGATACTTGCAAGAGTAAGAGATGCATTATGGCATTAGCTTAGTGGGTAGGGGATGTTAGCAGACGAGCAGCTAAAATTTAAAGCCAGCTAAAAATACTTTCAATGAAGTGTTAAAAAAGTAGTTTCAAACTACAAAATTCACTGATAACACACTTCAACTTACCAATAAAGGACATTTATACATTATAGAGTTTTGATGGGTTGCAGCCTACTGAAAACCAGAAAGAATTGTCCTAAATATATGTACATTACTTCTGATTTAATCAGTTTGAGGTAAAAAACTGCAAATGTTTTACTATTACATTTTGTTTTACCAGGTATGCATTAACTGTATTTATTTATTAGCATATATCTGGATAGGAAGACCAATATGATATGCATAGGTTTTTATTCTACAAAACAAAATCTACAATTATGATTTTTAATAAACGTTTAACTACTGCACCATAAGCAGAACCCTGTAAAGCAAATACATCTGTCAAAAATGTGTATTTGCTTTAAAGTTAGTGGACTGACCCAAATTTCATGGTTAACCGTTATTATTATAATATTATTAGCAGCAATTTAGTTTTACATAATCTCACTCTCTTTATTTAGTATTGTTGGCGCCTCTGAAGTTAATACAATGATCTATATTGTACTTTCTCCTTTTACAATTAGCAGAATATTTTCACACTTTAAATGATTCTCTTTCCAAATACTTTTTTATTCCAATATTCATAATTTGCCCGGAAGGTGTTTTAAAGGAAAGTGGTTTTCTCTGGTGAAAAAAGCTAAATAAATTGCAGTATTCTCATTCAGTGATCATTAGTTATGGCCTATTAACTACATTACCAGATCATTATGAAAAATAAAACTTCTAATCATCGTCAGCATTTATAAAGTGCTATAGATTCCAACTATCACCCTACCTTCCGCATATTAGCAAATGCATCAGCAAAAACCATTACCAGGGTCATGATTTTTCAACCAGTACGAGATGATAATTAAAGCTTTCCATTTTGGAAAGAACAGAATAAGTTTCCCTGACCTGTATTTTAATGGGCCTTGTGTCTCCAGTTTTCATGCTCCATGAGATCAATATGCAGAATACTTCCAGCCATTCCTATAAAAGACTTCACAAGCAAAAAGTGTGCTCATGGACCAACGCCTACCTGCTCATTCACACAATGGGTTCTAGACAAGTGCAATGTGAAATGTCGTGTTTAATGATGCTACAAGTAGTCTTGCATTTTTCTAAACCAAATGCCCAGAAGATGGATATCAGCAGAGCAGGGAAGAGGGGAATATGAAAACTAAAAGGATAAGTTATGGTTACAACTTATTGGTCAGCTATTCTGTTTAGGAGGATGGCTGGTTTATGTCAATGAAGGAAGGAATGAGTAAAACAGCCAAACACACAAGGTGCAAGCTTAAACTATATATATAGATGTAGATATATACATATATACATATATATATATATATATATATATATATATATATATATATATATATGTGTGTGTGCGTATGTACATTTAAGCCAGCCATGGATTGAAATTTGCCTGGTTCAGCGGGAACCGACTGAATTTCAATCGATCTATGGGCAGCCTGGTTGTACAGAAGCCAATCTCTCAATCATCTTCTGTATAACCAGCCTGTTGGAAAATTTCTGCTCAATCAGCGGCACCGCCTATAGCGGGCAGGGCTGCTGTGTGTATTCTTTTTTTTTTTAGCTTAGAGTGATCAGGCATCAAAAGTGCATGCTCTAACTAACAAATTATTCAATTGCACATTACGTAATCCTAGCTGAGTCTCTGCCTTTGATAAGTTTTAATAAAGGACTGGATTAGGCTCTGAGGAAGAAGGTATGCCTTTGAAATGCATCAGCCAGCAGTGGTTCCCATGTCCTCTCTTTGTCACCTGGAGACTGTTGATACCAGACCGATTAAGGCATTATATTGTGGTTCCCTTTCACGCATTTGTGAGTAGTTTTTAATCCATTCCTTTATTAAAACTTAACAAAAGATAATGAGCAAGGCTGGTGCGCCCTCTCTTTCTTTTTTCTTGTGTGACTGTTAGGATATTCCTATCCTGGAGGGCAGCAAGGCCTGAGTCATTATCCATATCAAACTCTAGATCACCTGATCAACACACTTGTGCGCAAGAGTAACTGTTTGTTTGCTGTTACCATCAAAGTAGTTGATAGGGGAAGTTGAATATGAATCTCCAAATATTTAAAACAATGCGTAAGTTGTGAGGGACAATCGAGGGGTAAAGAAAGAGGAAGTCCCTCATCTATAGGAAAAATACAATATTTCCTCCAGTTGATGCTGAACCCTGAAAATTGCCCAAATTCTTGAATAATCTTCAGGGTAATTGGCACACTAGACAACGGGTCAGACACATATAATAGCATGTCATCGGCACATAAAGAAACTTTTTCTTCCAAAGAACCATTCTGAAGCCCTCTAAACTGGGAGTAAATTCTGAGTAGCTCTGCCAGAGGCTCAATGGCCATAGCAAACAACAGAGGGAAAAGTGGGCATCCCTCTCTTGAGCATTTTTAGATGGAAAAAGGTTCAGATTTTTTGCTATTAACCCTCAAATGTGTTCATGGTGAGGCATAAAGGATCTCAATCCAGATAATGAAGGTTTTTCCAAAACCATATTTACATAATACTTGTATTAAGAAGGGCCACTCTATAGAGTCAAATGACTTGTGGATGTCCAAGGCCATAAGCACCCTAGGGGTATCTGAGTCATTAGGAACTTGTAAATTCGTATACAATATGTGGAGTGGCCTGGAATAAAACCAGTTTTATCTGAGTGGACTAGTTGGGTGGATACAGTATTTAACCAAATAGCAAGTAATTTAGAGAGGATCTTAAGGTCTGTGTTAATCAGAAAGATAGGATGGTAAGACTCACAAAATGTAGGATCGTTATGAGGTTTTGGAATTAACACAACCAGGGCTTCGTTTAAAGAATTCGGAAGCATTTTCTCTTTTAGAATGAAGCTATAAAAAGACAATAATCGAGGAAGCACTTCATCTTTGTGAGGTAGATACAACTCAATGGTTATACTGTCTAAGCCAGGAGTTTTATGTTTGGCGAATTGACCCAACACTCTTTCCAATTCACTGGAATTTCATCTGAATAGGGCTATCCATAAATGTCCTGTCCTCCAAGGTAAGAGAGAGAAGTTGTACCTGCTGTGTGTATTCTGATGGTGGGAAAACCTCCCCATTGTCAAAATAAAATAGCTCTGTGGGAGTTCCCACCCACCTAAAATATGTGGCTTGGGTAATCGATTTTCTTTTGTTCAACCCGCCGGTTGAACGAATGAAAATGTACCATGTATGGCCTACTTTGCTGTGGTGGCTTTCTGTCATGTGACAATGGTTATCAGGACAAAGATAGGGGAATCCAGGCAGCAATGAAAATCTGGCAGAGGGATTCACTGTAATCAGTGTACATAGGCATTTCTGAGTTCAAACTTGAGTTACATGCTTTATGACAATGAATGGTATCTGCAAATCCAGATATGAACACAGTACAGGCATCAGCACTCTAAACCTATGAATTTACTACATCCATAAAATATCAACTTTAATTAAAAACTACAAACAGCTGTGAAAAAAGTAGTGTGAATACTTAGAAAATTTGGGGGAATTTTTGTATGGTCTGATCTTTGCGTACTTGTGTCATAATAAACAAAGTTTTATCAAAGCATTTAACAAATAACACACACACACATTTCAAATGATCATGTCTTTAAAGAACAGATTATTTGCTCCAAGGGTAGGTCATACATTCATACACTGCAGAATTAAAGGGGCTGTAAAAGCTTGTGTTTTATCACCTTAATGCATCCTATGCATTACGGTGAAAAAACACCTTGCAATCACTGGACCCCCTAGTGCCCCCATTTTACTTACCTGACCCCCGAATTTTCCGTCGGCGCATCCCCGCCATCCCTCTCTTCACGAGTTCCCTACACTTGATTGGTTAGATTGATAGCAGCGCAGCCATTGGCTCCTGTTGCTGTCAATCAAATCCAATGACGTGGGCGCCAGGGGGCAGGGCCGAATCCTGCATTCGGCCTCTATGGACGCTGAATGCTAGACTTGGGAGCGCGCCCGCAAGGTAACCCCCTCGGGAGAGAGCTTCCAAGGGGGTTAGCTAATGCAGGGAGGAGCCGCAAGAGCCTCTGAGGGACCCCAGAAATGGATGTTCGGGGCCACTCTGTGCAAAACGAGCTGCACAGTGGAGGTAAGTATGTTATTTAATAAAAATTAAAAATGATCCTTTAGTATCACTTTAACTAACGAATGCAGAAAATGCATTAAGGCAAAAAACATTCTGCATTTAGAACCAATTTTAACTGGTGCTGCAACCCATCGCACCACCGATGCATGGTTACATTTGTTTTGCCATGCAAGATATGAAGCCAGCCTAAAAATGACTAAAAAAATTGAATTTGTAAGCCTCATTAGCCCATAAGCAGAGCTGTAGTGTACTGCGCATGTGCAGAAGCCATAGGATGAGATTCAATACGTTGATGATTAGATGATATAGATTCCAATAACAACCACCTGTACATACATTGCTTTTTTTCTATTTCCTATTTAAGGCTCACAGTTGCTTTGTACATGTACAACCACATGCACATTCAAGCCTGCAATGCCAGCCTGACACAACAATTTATCCCAGCTTGTTTATTTTCTTTAGTAAATCATATTCACAGTCTCTGGGAGCAGATTCTGAATAAGTAAATCTGACAGAGAAAGAGTTAAAAGGTGTAGCAGAGCCTTAATAACGCAGTAAACAGTGTTAAATTAGGCCAATGGCTTTGTGGTCAAATAGCATGTATGAGCACAGCTGGTGTTAATATTTTGTAAGCCCTTTAAAAGCATTGCTTGATAAATCTTGCAGCTTGTCAACACATTCAATATTCTGTGCATTAGACGTTTCGTTTTCAGAGCCATGTAATGACCACACAATTTACAGTAAAAGAAGAGAGGAAGAAAAATGTTTTCTATCTATTTTGGATCATTTTTAAACCTCATTACAGCCAAGATAGTGCATTTCTTGCCCAGCATTTAATTTAATCATTCTTCAAATAGGGAGAGTGAATTGGCTGAAAATTGCTCTCCTGCATGTTTTTCCTTTTCTGGCTCAAGGTTTACTATATAACTTGTACAGTAGGACATCATAAAAGCCATTCATCTCCAGGAAAAAGTAGGTGCTGCCTTTCACTGTAAACTCATTCTGTTCTGCAGGGTACGGGTGATTTTTATATTCCAGCTGGAGCTTAACTATATAGATTCCATTGTCTTCAACCTGCCTATGGAGATACAATTTAGAAACAACCACATTTCCCTAGGTTTCTTTATACTTGTTCTACACAGAAAAAAAAAAAAAAACATTATCTTCTTGCACGATTTGGGATCCTTAGCATTCACAGAATCTCACTGGAAGTTCCAGACATCATCCTCACCTTGGTGCCATGGGTAAAAGCTGGCATGTAAGGTTCTTAAGTATATGTGGTGGAGTGGGGTGCTAGTGAAATCGTGGACCTTGCGTTTTGATGGTATCCTGCTTGTATCTTCTTTTCTGGCTGGAGGTTTCAATTTATTACTTGTACATCAGGATGGTGAATCAGAAAATGAAGCCACACTCTGAGATATCAAAGCAGGAGGTTTCTTCAAAGAACAATTCATACCTATGAATAAGCCCAATTTGAATGAAAAGCGTCATTGGGGTGTGACTCAGGGTGGAGACTGTGTCTGGAAGCACCTGCCTTGAATAGACTTCATGGTTTTGTATCTCAGAGTGCAGCTTCATTTTCTGCTTCACTATCATGCCAGACAAACTCTTAGAAGCCAGCACCTAGATTAATTACGGATCAGAGAATTACACTCAGAGCTCGGATCAGTGCAGTTTTCTTTTGAACTTCCACAGTTGTACAATAGGAAAAAAAAAGACAATAATCTTCAGGAAAAAAGTAGGTGCTGCCTGTAAAACCATTCTTTTCTGCAGGGGTACAGGTGATTTTTTTTATCCCGGTTGGAGCTTAACTATGGTATACAGATTCCATTGCCTTCAACCAACCTATGAATAAGCACTTTAGAAACAATTACATTTACCCAGGTTTCCTTGTCCTGCCAAAATTATGGACCGCCGGGATACTTCCAGAATCCCTGTGTGTCATTCTTGCCTACCTGCAGGCAAAAACTGGGTGGTAAGGTACTTAAGTATACATGGTGGGGTGCTAGTGAATAAGCGGCCCTTACATTTTGATGCTCTACTGCATGTTTCTTCTTTTCTTGCTTAACTATAAACCATTGTTTGTAAAACAAATAAGTGTGCAACCTATATGAATACATGTTAACGTGCTAAATGCTCAACAAAAAGAAAAGTCCACACTAAAAAGAGTGTCATTAAAATCTCATAATACCTCTGTTCCCAGTCAATGTCTCATATGAAGAAATGCGTTGGGTAGAGCTATATTCTGTGATGTCACCACGCACCAGCATGCAGGACGAAGTCCTCGGCTGTGTCAGTTTTTTTGCTTTCTTACATCTAAATTCTTGTAAGTGCAATCAGTTATTTTTCAATAAATGCCCATTTTTTACATACTACACAATGAAGTGTCTCCCTTCTTGATACCTTTGTGCCGGAGCGCACTTACAGCAGGCTGATCGGTGGAGCCATGAGTGTATGAGATAATTTCATACCCAGGCGAAGTTAATATCTGTCAGAAATCATGAATCTGACTGAGACAGAAGTACAGTTAAATCACACTTGTTTAATATTATTAATAAAAAGGTAAACAGAGTAAACATAGTCAAAACATAGCCAGAGTTCAGGAACCGGAACGGATAGTCAGACAAGCCAAAATGTTAGGGAGCCAGAGATGAGCGTAGTAGAACAGCAAGCAGGATCTGGAACCAGAAGGAATGTCAGCCAAGCAAGTCTTTAAGAGGTACACTGGAGAACGTCTCTAGACATGTGACCAAGGCGAAGGCAGAGATCATCTGGGCTGGACAGCTTAAGTAGGCAGGACTGACGAGCAGGATATCATCAACATGTGAGCCACTGTGGAGAGAAAGGAGCTGGCAATTAGCCGACAGCTGAGCTACCAGCTTTGAGAAGGTTGGCTGAGCCCAGCCCACCCCTCCTCAGAGGGAGCTTCCTTACCGAAGTCTCAGGAGTGGAACATCGCAGTTGGTTTAAATTATAACAACCATGTGAGATCCCTATCATCTAGGATTTATTACTTCTGGTACGAGGTGCATAATTCCTTTGTGTTGGAGAGAGCACCGTTTAAAGCACAGATGTGTATGAACTCATATAAGGAGCACCTTTTGGACATTTTTTTTTTATAATGAGATTTTAATAACCCTCTTTTTAGTATGGACCTTTCTTTTTGTTGAGCATTTAGCACCTTAACATATATTCATATAGGTTGCACGCTTATTTGTTTTACATGGATTTAAATTGAGTATTTAGACTTTTTTAATTTGCAGCACCTTCAAATGTACATTCAAATTACTTGTTTGGTTTTTGGGTAAGCACGAGATATCTACTTTATGCATAAACCAATGTTTAACCATATAACCTGTACAGTAGGAAATCATAAAAATTAACAATCTACAGAAAAAAGTAGGTGTTGCCTTTCACTGTAATGTCATTCTGTTCTGCAGTGGGTATGGGTGATTTTTGTATTCCAGCTGGAGCTTAAAGTGGTACTAAACCCAGGACCCTGCATTCACTTAATCTAGTGTCCCACAGTACACAGAACATGGAAATCCCTATCCCTGGGTTTATGCTATAAGGAGAGGAGAGTGGAATGTGATTTTCCATAAAGGATCCATATATTAAAGCCTTGTCAGACCCGCTGTGGATTTTGATGCAGGACAGGAGAGGAGAGTGGAATGTGAACTGCCGTTAAGGATATTTTTACCAAAGTGCCACTAGACCTATTGTAGTCTAAGACCCCTTTCACACTGGGGCGGTTTGCAGGCGTTATTGCGCTAAAAATAGCGCCTGCAAACCGCCCCTAAACAGCCTCCGCTGTTTGTTCAGTGTGAAAGCCCGAGGGCTTTCACACTGAAGCAGTGCGCTGGCAGGAGAAGAAAAAATCTCCTGTCAGCCGCTTCTTTGGAGCGGTGAAGGAGCGGTGTATTCACCGCTCCTAAACCGCTCCTGCCCATTGAAATCAATGGGACAGCGCGGCTATACCGCGCTATACGAGGGGTTTTAACCCTTTTTAGGCCGCCAGCGGGGGGTTAAAACTGCACCGCTAGAGGCCAAATACCGCGGTAAAACAGCACTAAATATAGAGCTGTTTTACCACCGACGCCCCCTACCGCCCCAGTGTGAAAGGGGTTTTAGTCTAAGGTGAGCTGCTAGGGCACACCCATGGTGGATGCCTGGGTGGTGGGAGCAATTGTGTTCACAACTTTTAAAAACTGTTTTTTGAGCACTTGATCTTCACATCTCATGACTTTTTGATGCACATGCACTTTATTATCTGGGACTTATTTCACTATTTTTTATGTAAAAACAGATGAATATCTGCTTTTGACCTGAGCACGTTATCACTGTTTCACATATTATCGCATAATACTGCATTTTTATTTATTTTTTTAATATTAGGGATAGTCATTCACACATATTTGTTTATTTGTGCTGCACAGCTTCTTGATTTAGTGCACTTTATTACTGTACACATATTATTGCGTAATATTGTATATTACTGCATTTTTTGTTTTTTAAAATCAGGGATAGTCATTCATGCATATTTGCCTATTTTTGTTGCATAGATTCTTGAATTAGCACACTGTATCACTGTTTCACATTTTATCGCATATTACTGCATGTTTTGTTTATTTGAAATTAGGGATAGTCATTTATGCCTATTTGTCTATTTTTGCTGCATAGCTTATTGAATTAGCGCACTTTATCATTGTTTCACAACGTTATCGCATAATACTGCATTTATTTTATTTTTTTCTTCTTTTGATATTAGGGATAGTCATCCTTGCATAATTTTTTTATTTTTGCTACTTAGCTTCTTGAATTAGTGCACCATTTTAAAAATGGTCACACATGTATCAGTATAATTGTACAATATTTGTACAATCTTTGTAGTGTGAAGGTCTACCAAAACAATACTTTTAATTTATAACCAGATTGTAATGTATGTGGCCAACTGAAAATGAGCTGTAGCTATGCTTCACTAAGCTAAAAAGGCAAGATACTAGCATGCACGTGGCGGGACTTGTGGTGTCTGTTTCCTATATATTCTGATCAACAGCTCCAAATGTTAAACTGTACTCACTAAACTAATAAAAAAAAAGGATAAGGAAATTTAAACTCAATATATATTTACATAATAATATTCAGGCTGTTCCAATGCCATAATCCTCTTAAATTAAGATATCTGAATGCATTAGTTAGAGAGTCGACAGATGCATAAAAACTGATTTGCTGGGTGGAAGGCAGAAGACGCGCATTTACTGTACATCGCCATTCCCCTAGTTATCATTTCTCATTTCCAATTTCACCTTCGGCATTGCACGTCAGTAGTTTCATTTCACTCAGATAAAGTGTGATTTCTTCATCTAACACAAATAAAAAAAAAATACAACCGCTCGATGGTGACTAAGGATGAAGTTTATGTTGAGAAGAAAAAACGTGAAGTGTGATGGCAAGACTGAGAATTTCTTCAACACAGGACAAGAATAGGCAACTGTTAGCACTCATGCTGTAGCTGAGATATATCTCACCTAATGCCCAGCTTATAGGCACAGATAAGCACTCATCCTAAAGACAAACATGTTAGAAGCTCTGTAAATCTATTTTAGTTTTACAAACAGATATATATATATATATATATATATATATATATATATATATACAGTATCTCACGAAAGTGAGTACACCCCTCAAATTTTTGTAAATATTTTATTATATCATTTCATGTGACAACACTGAAGAAATTATACTTTGCTACAATGTAAAGTAGTAATTGTATAGCTTGTATAACAGTGTAAATTTGCTGTCTTCTCAAAATAACTCAACAAACAACCAATGATGTCGAAACTGCTGGCAACAAAAGTGAGTACACCCCTAAGTGAAAATGTCCAATTTGGGCCCAATTAGCCATTTTCCCTCCCCGGTGTCATGTGACTCGTTAGTGTTACAAAGTCTCAGGTGTGAATGAGGAACAGGTGTGTTAAATTTGGTGTTATCACTCTCACCCTCTCATACTGGTCACTGGACATTCAACATGGCACCTCATGGCAAAGAACTCTCCAAGGATCTGAAAAAAAGAATTGCTGCTCTACATAAAGATGGCCTAGGCTATAAGAAGATTACCAAGACCCTGAAACTGAGCTGCAGCGCGGTGGCCAAGACCATACAGCGTTTTAACAGGACAGGTTACACTCAGAACAGGTCTCTCCAAAGAAGTCGAGTGCACGTGCTCAGCGTCATATCCAGAGGTTGACTTTGGGAAATAGATGTATGAGTGCTGCCAGCATTAATGCAGAGGTTGAAGAGGTGGGGGGTCAGTCTGTCTGTGCTCAGACCATACGCCACACACTGCATCAAATTGGTCTGCATGGCTGTCATCCCAGAAGGAAGCCTCTTCTAAAGATTATGCACAAGAAAGCCCGCAAACAGTTTGCAGAAGACAAGCATCCTGCCTACATTCAAGGATGGTGATGGGAGTGTCATGGTCTAAGGCTGCGTGAGTGCTTCTGGCACTGGGGACCTACAGTTCATTAAGGGAACCATGAATGCCAACATGTACTGTGACATACTGAAGCAGAGCATGATCCCCTCCCTTCGGAGACCAGGCCGCAGGGCAGTGTTCATGATCATGATAACAACCCCAAACACACCTCCAAGATGACCACTGCCATGCTAAAGAAGCTGAGGGTAAAGGTAATGGACTGGCTGAGCATGTCTCAAGAGCTAAACCCTATTGAGTATCTGTGGGGCATCATCAAACAGAAGGTGGAGGAGCCCAAGGTCTCTAACATCCACCAGCTCCGTGATCTCGTCATGGAGGATTGGAAGAGGACTCCAGTGGCAACCTGTGAAGCTCTGGTGAACTCCATGCCCAAGAGGGTTAAGGCAGTGCTGGAAAATAAAGTTGGCCACACAAAATATTGACACTTTAGGCCCAATTTGGACATTTTCAGTTAGGGGTGTACTCACTTTTGTTGCCAGCAGTTTAGACATTAATGGCTGTGTTTTAAGTTATTTTGAGGGGACAGCAAATTTACACTGTTATACAAGCTGCACACTCACTACTTTACATTGTAGCAAAGTGTAATTTCTTCAGTGTTGTCACATGATAAGATATAATAAAATATTTACAAAAATGTGAGGGGTGTACTCACTTTTGTGAGATACTGTATATATATATATATATATATATATATATATATATATATATATATATATATATATATATATATATATATATATATATATATATATATATATATATATATATATACATATACATATATATATATATATATATATTTATAGTAGTATGAGGACCTACTTATACCAGTGGTGTCCAACTTAAAAGGGCCCATAGTTGTTGCGTGGAGAGAGTAACGTTGAAATCAAGTATTTTCATTTTAACAATTTTCAAATAAAAAACCTGGGGCAACAACTAAATTATTGCAATAAAACCAAGAAAGAACATGCATACTACAGGGAAATTCCACTTTCCAGGAAGCTTTATCTTCAGGGACCCCTCTGTTTACCTACATACTGAGACTGTGTCACCTTATGGAAGTGAAGCACTGCTACAGACTTGGCTGTGCAAGGATTTCTGGATAGAAGTTTTTAGCTCAGAGCAGAGGTAGCGGTAATGACCCCCCCTTCATTGGTGTCTGTGTCAGCAATAATACCCTGAGCATTGGTGTCGGTCAGCAAAAATAACCCGAGCATTGGTGTCAATATCAGCAATAATAGCCCCACCTACACTGGTGTCAGTATCAGCAGTAATAACCTGTCAGGGCTGGCTCAGCCCTTCCTTGTACAAGCTGGCCGCTCAGCTGTCGGCTAATTACCAGCTCTCATCTTTCTCCACAGTTACCCAGCTGTTCCTGATCCTGCTCGTCTGACCTGCCTACTTAAAGCTGTCCAGCTTACTTCATCTCTGCCTTCGCCTTGGTCACATCTCAAGAAACCATCTCCTGCATTCCTGTTTAAAGACTGGCTTTGCTGACATCCCTTTTGGCTCCTTTGCCTGCTTGCTGTTCCACTACTTGGATTCCTGACTTCTGGCCTGGCTGTTTACCCTATCTGGTTACTGGACTCTGGCTATGCTTTGACTACACTTACTCTATTTTCCTTTTTATTTTTATTAATAAACAAGTGTGATTTAACTGTACTTCTGTCTCGGTCTGATTCATGGTTTCTGACATAACCCTTCTTCCTTCATTGGCGTTAGTGTCAACAACAACACGTATCATTTGTGTCAGCGGATGCAATAACCACTTGGGGGCCGCCTACTGCAGATATACTGAGGCAGAGTGGCCCCCCTGCACTGGATCACTTACAGTACATGTATGTGATCCACTTCTCCCGGGTAGGGGATGCGCTTGCGGGCTTGCTCCCCCGGCTGTGCTGCCGTTTGCTGCAGCACAAGCCGATCAGCGGGTTCCAGCCAATTATTTATGGCCGGCACCCACTGATCGGCTGAGCAAATGATAAAAGAGAGCTCTGTGTTGGTAAACAACACAGAGCTCTCTTCTGTCAACGGTGATGTGTCATTTTTTTCTCCCTGCAAAGCACATCGCTTAGTGAAAACATTACACAGCACACACAGTAAACATTGTTAGGCACACCGTTAACCCTTTGATTGCCCCTAAATGTTAACCCCTACCAAGGCCAGTGTTATTAGTACAGTGACAGTGTATATTATTAGCATTGATCATTGTATTAGTGCCACTGGTGATGTCAGTTGCAGTTAGTCAGTTCCCCCCTGAGTAAGTTAGTGTCAGATTGTATCACAGTCATACTATGAGTGACTCCTGTGCTGCTTCATCCCTCCTCCAGAACTACACTATGTCTGTGGGGTAGTAGATCACTCCACAGGACATAAAAACCCAACGTCATTCTAGTACGGTGTGCTGGAACGCACAGAGAATTTTAGTAGCTGGCACCACTTCCCCAGTCTGCACAGACTGTAGCTGGGACCTTGTGGGCTGCAAAAAGAGGACCTATGGGACAGTTCTAGACAGTCCAATCTATTTAATTTAAATGAAATAAGGTATGTCCTTACACTATATCACTGTTAGGAAATCTAAGGAGATGTGCAATCAGTCTGTAAAGTGTATGGTCAGAATAACACCCTGACCTCGTGACCATTGTCACTGAGACAGAAACTGATGGGAATGGGGATATCTCTTTCAGTGACAACTGTTAAAAAACAGAATTCCCCTTCCTTTGGAGAAATTTCCTCTCTTTTCCTGTTAGGCCTCCAGGACAGGAATTGAAGAAAAAATTCCCCATCAGGAAACATGTTGGAATGACCATTCTGGCTATACATTCACTTTAATACCGGCCGCAAAATATCTGCCATTAAAGACTTTATTAGATAGTAAAGTAAGTTTTTTGATTGCTCGAGAAACTGAAGTTGTTGCTGACCAACTAACAAACAGAAAATAACATTGTGACCTAAAACAAAATTATATACTGCATAAAATCTCTAGCGTTAGAGCTTTGAGGAAGAATATACACCACATGGTCACATTTTTTTTACAAACAACAACAGTAAAACAATAGCATAAAAAAGCAAAAATATATATATTTAGAGGTAAATGACCACTAAAAGTTTAGGCAGGACAGTCATTAGAAATGGGCCCCCAGTGACCTCTTTAGCTGAATCTAGCTGCACACATGTGCAGTGTCCTATTTCCTTCTAGCATCAGCGGCTTAATATCTTCTGAGAGAGCACTTTGCATGCAATGAGGTGTTTTTTTATGATAGGCCACACATGGCCTAAACATGTAGAGAGGAAAAAGAGCACCATTTTTACTTACTGAGCAGTAGTATGTCATGTGCTGGGGATCCTAAAAAGAATAGGGGGGCTATGTAGAAAAACTGCAGGAAAGGTGATCTAAATCTTTAACTGTTTTACTTTAAGTATTTGGTTGTTTACAAATCCTCTCCCCCAATCTCCTTATAGTGTATTAAAGCTATAGAGTTTTAATTCACATGAGACTGATCCACAGGAAAAAGGTACTGTTGTGCACTATGCTAGAAAAACAGAAAATTCCCTGCAAAACCTGTGCCATGGGAGCAATGGCGTCTACCACCAGTGTAATTGGAAACTGTAAACTACCTTTCAACTAAATGCTTTCATAATGATGATTAGATGTTGGAAATGGCAAGTAGACATAGAGACCAACGGGAAGCTATCCAAGGCAGCATGAGTGAGCCTGCCAAGTGTCACCAGAAGCTAAAAAACAACAATCTTTCATTATGTAGGTTCAGTAGTTAAATGACTCCCATATTTTCTACTCTCAGGCTAAATAACATATACAATAATAGTGTGATAAAATGATTTTATTGACAGTGTATTATAATCCCATCAATATCCGGAGTTTCAGCTATGTGCACCTACAGCCATTTCCACAGTGCTTGAAACTGATTTTTCTGACTGCACAGTTCTGAAGACTAGAAATAAGTGCATACATGTGTATTTAAACCTTGTTTTTCCTACTGGTTTGTTGCCTTGAAACATGTATAAAAAGGAATATGAAACAATGATTAAACAATGTGCAATTTTCTACCTACTAAAATCTTTCCAATATTTTAGGTTTGCTCCAGGGCTTACTGGTCTGCTTTTCTTTTTTATAATTTTCTTTCAGTGACTTACTAACGAAATACCACAGAGTAAGGATTCATTTACACAAGAGGGCGTGCCCACTGGTGTGTGTTGTGTAGAGGCAGTATGATGTGTGTTACAATGCCTCACACTATTTACCTCTTTTTCTTTTTTAATTTTACTGAAATTCCACAAAATTACATTTCTTTCTACCCAATGCATTTCATTCTACACAATGCAGTGTAATGTGTCACAAAGCTCTGTGCAAAAATGCAACCGGTCTACTTTCTTTCTGCTTTGGTGTCAGTGGGCTTTTAGGGTCCTTTCACAAAGGCACACTCCTCTACCTTAAGCAGGGGATCAGTGAGCAGATTCCCCACTGAATCGGAACAGAACAAGGTGAATGTCACTTTTGTTACATCGATACCAGTTAAATTTTTTTGTTCAAATTTGGCAGCTGATTGTGGTGGACCCGTATTGGATCTATAGGCTCCCGGATGTAAACGAACATGTGTCCGTTTACATTAGGCTACCTCCGATCAATCATGTTTAGGTCTAGAAAAACAGGAAGGAATGCACCTGGAACCTTGATGGACACAGAGGTAGGCAGATGTAAATAGGCCTGCATAGACTTTCTGTTCAGGTCCTCCTGAGAAACTGACAGGTGGACCTGATCAGAAAGCCTGTGTGAAAGGATCCTAAGGCGAGCCTAATACATAGCTCCCAACTGCCCCTGATTTTGAAGTCCCTCTTTCCTCCTCATTTGTCCCTCAATTTGGTCTGATCTATATAGTTGTATATAAAATGCACTTTTTATCTTTCAAAAAGTGTTTCACAGTGCTAAACCTTGTATACTATGTCTAAATTGTGTATTTATAAGATTCAATAGCCAGTATAAAGGAATAGTAGTGGTAAAAAAAAAAGCACTGGTGGGTTTAACTAATTATTTTTTTGTACAATTCCCCTTTAAGGGGGGCATGTCAGGGGGTGTGTTTGTTATTTACCTACACAATTTTGCTAATAGGTGTTCTTATATTACTATCTCAAAAAGTTGGGAGATACTGTATACTACTATTTTTTCTGCGCGGTCTCTGAACACCACTTGTGAGCAGTGTAGTGGTTAACGACTAAGAACTATTTAGTAAATACCAGAAGTACTCATCACCTGGGGGAGATCCCTCCCTACAAAAGGTAGCAATTCAGAAATAAAAGCTACATTACTTTTCTTTAAGCAAAGTAGTTCCAATATGTCTCCCACCACCAACAGTTTCAGGGCTTAATCTATTGTAATTAAGCAGGCCTCTTTGTTATTTAGCTATGTTTCCTTTTCAAGCAATGTTAACCAAACCTATGTCCGCTCTAGTAAAAATAAATCATGTTAAATGAGTTAGTAGTAAGGGCAAACTTTTTTTTTTTATATTTTTTTCTATATTTGTCCTGATCACCAGTGTCACCATGAAAAAAAAATGAGGGTATATCCAAAATCTTGAGTTTCCACCAGAATTTTCAAATGGGGGCACTTGTTCCCGTGACAACTCAATCTCAGAAGGGATTTCCCTAAAACAAGAACAATATTCTCTCTCTTGTTAATAAATCTATAGAAGAGGAAGTGAAGAGAATCTCCTAAATAAGGTACAGATGGAATTAGATTTTTCAGTCAGCAACAAGCACCAAGCTTAAAATTGCAAGCAATAAATGTCCAGTATGTACAGTATACCATTTATTTTATTAAGATTAGTAAATAAATGTTGGACACTAGCACCTAAAAGGAAGTTGACAGTTTAATGACCTAACATGTTGTTTCTTTATTATTGATCTGTAGGAAGCAGCTCTCCTGTGCCATCTGGCAATTATACTTTAAAAATGAAAAAATAATATCTTGTTAATAATGTGCAAATAAATGTTTCCAGAAATCAATATGGTGATTAACTCACTTTATTTTACTATTGTAAACTACAAAAATAAGTTATATTTTAATACAAGTTCAGCCTGTAATTATTTACATCATAATTGCCTTATTAGCTGTAACATGTTCATTACTGTATGAGGAAATTTAAATAGAACTACAGTAAGTATGCATAGAGGTAGTACAGTTTCAATCGCAATCCTGGGAGAACGTTTGTATCCAAGTTTGTCAGAAGAACCAGCACATGAAGGTCACCTACTGGTTAGAAAGTCTTCTGCAGTTTGGTTTTTCCTGCTGATTTAGCTGTGAGAACTCAGCCCCTCTTGTCATCCCCAAGAATATACGGTATATCAGAATCTAGTAATTTGGGAATGTGATCTGCCTAGAAATTCCTATAGACTGAGAAAACAGTCACTTGATCTGACAGAATCTCATGTTTATGAGTCCCTTGCGCAACCAAACTCAGGACAATTGATTGGGATTCCTCCATGTGATTCCTTCCTCCTGCCTGACTAAATTTGAACATTCAGAAGAATAGAATCACTTTTAGCTATACTAGAGATCTTTGATTATCAGATTGTGCAATGTTAATTCAGCAGACCAATATGACTGATATGTTTCTGTTAAATGTCTGTAAAGGTTCTCATTTATCCAGGTTATGGTATATTTAGTTGTAGTTATTGTCAACAGTACTTGTTCAGTATTATGAAAGATGTTTCATAACTTATCCAAGCAATTTCTTCTATTCTAATGAGTGTCAGGAAAATACCCCCAACAATTGTATTCTAACAGGTAGCACCTTGATCAAATTACCATGGACGGTTTCTAATAAATAGATTTCTATATGCAATTTAAACTTACATTTTTAAAGATACTCAATCCTGAAAGTCATTTACATAAATTCTGACACATGGAAAGACATTATAGTGGTTAAAGACATGTATGGTTCCAGAGTTCTGTCACATTTTCAAAGCAAGAATCCCTAACTCCAACTTGTATTAGGGATGACCTTTAGATAACAAAAGATGTGTAGTATCCCCAGACAACTAACATCCATAATCCATGAATAAAAACCCGTCTCTGGTCACATTTCACATTACAGATCTTTGCTTTTCGAGTGATATAGACTGACTATGGCATGCTACTAACCTCATCAGTGGCTAATTGAGGTATTTTATGTAATAACTGAAATCAGTATATGGAAACAAATATGAAATGTTGGCTATAATGGCCAATCTGGTTTCGTTTTTCATCAGCTGGGAAAATAAAAAAGTGGTTTAATGTCACTATGGGCAACAATTTTGGACCCCATTTATAGCAGAGCGCTGGGATCTCTTCCTCTCTCCACTCAACAACATGACTTGTATTTGACCTGGCTCGACAAGCCATTCATAAAATACAGGCATCCAGCTTATGGATCCCCACAGAGTTCTCTGTGCATCATGCGATGAGAAGCCAGTCACATGACTTTCAGGTCACATGACCTGCTTTGTTTTTTTTTCTACATGCATTGGATTAAATGGTGCTCTTCAGAACTAAAAGCGGACTTTTACTTGTGTGCCTCTCCTCCCCATTCTCTAACACCTTTGGAATGTTTCTTTTTTTGAGGCAGCAGATAACTTTTTTCTGACAGGTACCAGCTCCCACTTCCACAATTCTCGCCTAGGCATGAATTGTGGAAGTGTGCACCCCCACCTGCAACCTCCTGGGACATGTCTTATGTCACATGTCCCAGGAGGCTGTGGGATCAATCTGTCATTGCAGAGCAATTTTGCTCTTGTGCAGTGAGGTGTCAACTATGAAACAGCAGGAAGTCACAGCTGGCTTTCCACCACTAAGATGGCGGAGTCAGGGACCTGAAGATCTTTGAAGAACTGGCCTGGGTGACAACAGAACTGGATCCCTGGGCTAGCGAGTGTCTGTTTATGAACTATAATATTTGCTGCTGACTTTTATTTTTTTAACTGTTGCACCTCTTTAATTTACATTTGTGCTATGCTTTATGATAAGCCAGACATTTTTTAAAACCCATATCACTACTTAATAAACAGGCCTTAATCTTTTATCTTCTTTCCCCAACTGACATTTAATAGAAGTTGATTTACTAAAGACAAATACATTGTTCACTTTAACTTCACAGAAGTTGCACTGCGCAAGGAAATTTGCCCCAAGAATACCCAATTACAAGCAAGGGAAATAAATAATATAATTTAATATAATAATATATTTTTTGCTTTCACATGATTGGATGATGGAAATCAGCAGAGATTCACCTCATTCACTAAGCTCTGGTGCACAGTCCCTTGCAAAGTGCAACCTCCCTTGAAAGTAAACAGCCTGTTTGACTTAAAGAGGAACTACAGTCTGCTCACATAATTTGTAATAAAAACATCTTTGCCATTCTGAAGCTTCCCTCCAGCCACTTTGCATATTATTTTATTTATATTGTGATTCTGTACTTGCCAAATATGCTGCAGAAATCTCCCTCCACTGAGTCTGGCTGCATCCATTTTAACTTTGGGCGGCTGAAGCTTGCGCCTGTTCACTTCCTGGATTTACACAGACACACAGAGGCACACCTCCAGCTCTGCAGCTCACATTGGTGCTCTTATGACTCACCCCCCCCTCCCTTCCTGGCAAACTCTCACGAGAGTGAGAGAGAGAGCTGTGCATGATGTCATAAGCCTAGACTTTTTACCAGACAAGAAACAGGAAGTGGACTGTATAAGGTATTTACTGGCAGAAAAAAAATGTTTTACTATCCAAAGTTAAAACAACAAGGGCAGAAGATTTAATAGATGGAAAGCTTTAAGTCTATCCTCTGAAATCTATGCTTGTTAAAAATTGTATTCCTTACTTCATACATTGTAAGTACTTAGTGACAGCATTCAAAGGAAAATATAAGATACATCTGATCTTAAAAGTGTGTCATATCATCCACAGATCCCCCTAGAGAGTACCTTTTGCTTCTCTAGAAGCTGCATCCTACCTGTATTATTGTATACTGATATTGCCTGGTGAACATATGGTGAAATAAAATAAACACATTTGGGGAAGAAAAGGTGATTCGTTGAAGAAAATATAGCTGTAACAGCTCCATGGAGAACATGCAACTAATTGACTGTTCTTTCAATTGAAGTTGAATGTATTAATGCCGCAATAACACCAGTCACATTTAGTAACTGTTTAGGGACTGTGGTTTCATGCGGAGAGACTGTTTTTGTGGTTATTGCTGTCATTACTCTTCATGAGGCAGATATACAGCATCACGGCAATGTAGCTGTAGGAGCAATTGTCCGGCCTTAAGTGGATGCCCTCCCAAGCTCTGAGTAGAATTAAATCATTCTCCTCCCTTCATAAAACTCTCATAATTTAGGTAAAGTATACACTGTTAAGAGAAGCTGACAGTTGTTGTGGCTTGTTTTTTTTTGTAAGGCAACTTATGGTGTGAGAAAATCTTAAGATTAGCTTTTCACGACAAACGTCAAGCTAAATTTTAAGGTCTCCCAACAGCATGGGATTAACATATAAATTATACTAAATAAAAAATATTTTTTATTTTACCTTTGCACATATTTAGGTGATTGTTGCTGTTTGTGTCCGTGCTAGAGACTAATGCGCCAGGTCATAAATTGAGGGAAAATTCAAAATTTTAAAGAGGGGACGTTTTCCAATGTGGGCAAGTACTACAGGGATAGCTACCCAAAAATAGGAATGTTCTCTTATGTCTTGTGGTGTCTCTGGGACAAAAAGTAAATGTACAATTCCCAACAGAACCTGTACTATATTACCACATATAGCTCCATACAGCAATATTCTGTATTTCATTTGTACAGGCAGCTGTATGTAACATCTGTTGCTCATGGGCACCAAAACACAGCTGTATTTTACGTTGTATATCCATATACACCCATGTGCATCAGCCCTAATTGCAATATACATTACAAACATGCACAAGAGTTTACGCACTGAAATCGTTTAATTAACTGGATACGCCAAAAGATTGCTACATCTTTTACCAGCAATCTGAGGACTTTACTTTTGTGTTCCTCACTTTAGCTCACATCCAATTATTTGAAATCAGGTTGGGGTTTACTATACCTTATCTCCCTCTAGACCTCATGTTAGGCTCGATTTAATTAACCTAATAAGATGGTTAGCAGGAATAAACCACACACTAAAAAGACAAAAACCTCTGCTCAATAATGATATAATCGCCAATTATCCATAAGTTATTTATATTTTACATAAAATAATTGGATGAACACACTTCTTTTTCTTCTCATGCTGGTTTTAAGGGCTTCTTTATATATTGTCTGATACCACTGGCACCAGCATGATCATGCAGTATATACTGTATTACTTTGTTAAATAATTACTAGCTAAAGCAAATTTGTATTGATTGACAATAGCTCTCACAAAAGCACTTTATTACTGATATACATGTCAGTTAAAGTGATTCTAAAGCTAAGATTTTTTTTTTAAATAACAAACATGTTGTAGTTACTTGCTTTGTGCAATGGTTTTGCACAGAGCAGCCCTAATCTTTTTCTTTTGGGTCCCCCCGCCGGCAGTCCTGGCTCCTATTGCTATGGGGGCACTCGTGCAGGCTCGCTCCCAAGCCGTACTCTGTGTGTCCATTCACACACAGAGCACGGCTCGACCCTGCCCCCTCTCTCTACTCATTGGCTCACTGGCTGTGATTGACAGAAGCAGGAGCCAATAGCTCCTGCTGCTGTGTGAGCCAATGAGAAGAGAAAGACCCGGGAGAACTGCTGCTCTCATGCACATCGCTGCATAGAAACGGGGCTCAGGTAAGTATAAAAGGGGGGGCTGGAGGCGGAGCTGCACCCAGAAGGTGTTTGAATGCAGGTAAAAAAAAATATGCCTTTAGAACCACTTTAAACTGTCCATTAGGCTGAACTGGCTATTAGGAAGCAACCTCATGTTGGAACCAGGGCATACAAGTGGTACTTTGATTTATGTTGGGTGGCCCTTGGACCCAAGCAGTTATTAGAAGGAGAATTTAATTGTTAAGGAACTGTAATGTTAGTCAGTGGAGTACCAACAGGGGCATCGGGCAGTCTGCCCCGGGTGCCACACATTGGGTGGAGGTGTTCCCGACGGAAGAGGTGTGCCCTCTGTATAATGTGCTGTGACCACCATGTGATGTACTGTGCCCACCATGTAATGTGGAGTGGTGTTCAATCTGTATAAAGTGCCATGTGATGTACCATGCCCACCATGTAATGCAGAGTGGTGTGCCCTCTGTATAATGTGCTGTGCCCACCATGTAATGTGCTGTGCCATGCCCACCGTGTCATGTGCTGTGCCTTTAATGTCATGTGCTGTGCCCACCATGTCATGCGCCGTGCTGTATAGTGTCCACCGTGTATTGTAATGTGCCCACCATGTAATATGGAGTGGTGTGCCCACCGTGTAATGTGTTGTGCCATGCCCACCATGTAATGTTCTGTCGCCCACCATGTCATGTGCTGTGCCCACAATGTAATCTGCTGTGTTCACCATGTAATGCACTGTGCAGTGCCCACCATGTCATGTGCTGTGCTGTTCGGTGCCCACCATGTAATGCGTAGTGGCGTGCCCACCATGTAATGTGCTGTGCCCACCATGTAACCAACATCTGTGACATGGACTGGATTTGGGGCAGGAAAATAACTTCTAAATTCAGAATTGATCTACAGGTGTTCTCTTCCCTGTGAGCTGAAACCTTATAATCCAGCGTAAGATTAGCGTGATCTTTTGTGAGAGGCAGCCCGGAATGGCAATCTCTGACCATCTCTTCACAGTCTCTGACCATCTCTTTTATCATGCCTGCAGTCTCTGACCATCTCTTGTATCATGCCCGCAGTCTCTAACCATCTATTTTATCATGTCTGCAGTCTATGGCCATCTCTTGTATTATGTCTGCAGTCTCTGACCATCTCTTGTATCATGTCCACAGTCTCTAACCATCTCCTGTAGTATGTCTGCAGTCTCTGACCATCTCCTGTAGTATGTCTGCAGTCTCTGACCATCTCTTGTATCATGTCTGCAGTCTCTGACATCTCCTGTAGTATGTCTGAAGTCTCTGACCATTTCTTGTATCGTGTCTGCAGTCTCTGACTATCTCTTGTATCATGTTTACAGTCTC
Organism: Aquarana catesbeiana; assembly: GCF_042186555.1. NCBI lineage: Eukaryota > Metazoa > Chordata > Amphibia > Anura > Ranidae > Aquarana > Aquarana catesbeiana. Next base: position 168,669,467 of record NC_133327.1, on the reverse strand, counting down.
TGACCATCTACTGTAGTATGTATGCAGTCTCTGACCATCTCTTGTATCATGTCACAGGAAGCAAATCCATGGTTAACAGAGGACAGAATTAAAATTAGACTTAGGAAACTTAGCATTAATAAATCCCCGGGACCAGATGGCTTGCATCCGAGGGTACTTAGGGAACTCAGTCAAGTAATTGCCAGACCATTGTTCCTAATTTTTACTGACAGTCTACTGACTGGAATGGTACCAGATGACTGGAGAAAAGCCAATGTAGCACCAATATTTAAAAAGGGCCCAAAATACATCCCTGGGAATTACAGACCAGTTAGTATGCAAGCTCTTGGAGGGGATGATAAGGGACTATATACAAGATTTTAGAAATGAGAACGGTATCATTAGCAGTAATCAGCATGGATTTATGAAGAATCGTTCTTACCAATCCAATCTATTAACCAAACCAATCTATTAAGGAGGTGAGTTGCCATCTAGATAAAGGAAAAGAAGGCCCGTAGATATGATGTATCTGGATTTTGCAAAAGCATTTGACACAGTTCCCCATAAACGTTTACTGTACAAAATAAGGTCCATTGGCATGGACCTTGGCATGGACCATAGGGTGAGTACATGGATTGAAAACTGGCGAGTTCAGAGGGTGGTGATAAATGGGGAGTACTCGGAATGGTCAGGGGTGGGTAGTGGCTGGGACCAATCTTATTTATTTTGTTCATAAATGACCTGGAGCGTGAGGTAAACAGTTCAATCTCTGTATTTGCGGACAATACTAAGCTAAGCAGGGCAATAACTTCTCTTCAGGATGTGGAAACCTTGCAAAAACATCCGAACAAATTAATGGGGTGGGCAACTGCATGGCAAATGAGGTGTAATGTAGAAAAATTTAAAATAATGCATTTGGGTGGCAAAAATATGAATGCAATCTATACACTGGGGGGGAGAACCTCTGGAGGAATCTAGGGTGGAAAAGGACCTGGGGGTCCTAGTAGATGACAGGCTCAGCAATGGCATGCAATGCCAAGCTGCTACTAACAAAGCACACAGACTATTGGCATGCATTAAAAAGGGAATGAACTCCAAAGATTAAACGATCATTCTCCCGCTCTACAAGACTCTGGTCCGGCCGCACCTACCCTGTTTCCCCGAAAATAAGACCTAATGTGATTGACGGTGATGGCTGCAATATAAGCGCTACCCCCAAATAAGCCCTACCCTGTTTCCTCGAAAATAAGCCCTACCCTGAAAATAAGACCTACAAGGAATTTAACTAGGGCTTATTTGGGGGGTAGGGCTTATATTGCAGCCATCACCGACAATCACGCTAGGTCTTATTTTCAGGGAAACAGGGTAGAGTATGCTGTCCAGTTCTGGGCAGCAGTCCTCAGGAAGGATGTACTGAAAATGGAGCGAGTACAAAGAAGAGCAACAAAGCTAATTAAGGGTCTGGAGGATATTAGTTATGAGGAAAGGTTGCGCGCACTGAACTTATTCTCTCTGGAGAAGAGACGCTTGAGAGGGGATATCATTTTTTAATTTATAAATACCATACTGGTGACCCCACAATGGGGATAAAACTTTTTCGCGGAAAGAAGTTTAACAAGCACGTGGCCACTCATTAAAATTAGAAGAAAACTACGTAGAGGGTTCTTTACTGTAAGAACGGCAAGGATGTGGAATTCCCTTCCACAGGCAGTGGTCTCAGCGAGGAACATCGATAGTTTCAAAAAACTATTAGATAAGCACCTGAACGACCACAACATACAGGGATATACAATGCAATACTGGCATATAATCACACACATAGGTTGGACTTGATGGACATGTGTCTTTTTTCAACCTCACCTACTATGTAACTATGTAACTATGTCTGCAATCTCTGACTATCTCTTGTATCATGTCCTCAGTCTCTGACCATCTCCTGTATCATGTCCTCAGTCTCTAACCATCTCCTGTAGTAAGTCTGCAATATCTTACTATCTCTTGTATCATGTCCTCACTCTCTGACCATCTCCTGTATCATGTCCTCAGTCTCTAACCATCTCCTGTAGTATGTCTGCAATCTCTTACTTAAACTTAAAGTGGAGTTCCAGTCATTTGTGTGTTTATTAATAGTAAGCAGCTACAAAAAGTGTAGCTGCTGACTTTTAATAAACACACACTTACCTGTCCCACGGTCCAGCGGTGTACTCACTCCAGCAGTTGTCATCTTCTCTCCTCCCTCAGCGGCTCTGGCATCTCTAACGTTGGAACCCAGCTGTGATAGCTTGCAGCTTCACAGCCGGGTGCCTACTGCGCATGTGTGAGCGGTGCTGCATTTTGTGATTGGTCCCGAAGTCTTCTAGGACCTGTCCTATGTCCCAGAAGACTTCAGGAGGGAGGGGGAAGGAGAACTTCCACTTCTGATCGCCTAAGGAGACCGGAATGGAACTGGCTGCCGGTACCTGCCAAAATCAGGTACCCACTTCCCCCCCTCCTCCACAAAATCTCAGTTTCACCATCAGGAGCTGGGGAGGAGGCCTTAAAGCGGAAGTTCCACGTTTGGGTGGAACTTCGCTTTAAACACATTGCTATCAGTATTAGCTACTTGTTTATGCCGAAGATAGGACTGGGTAGGGAAGGCAGAGAGTAAAAGGGGGTACTGTGACCAGAGAGATGGGGGGGCAGACAGCAAGGGGCACTGTGATGAGGGGCTGTGAAATTTGTGCAATAAATGTTCTTGAAAACATTATACACGCAGGTGCCAAATGCTCTAGGTATGCCCCTGATGTTAGTGATCTCTAAAAGTCTCATGTAACATGTCCAAGTTCCTTTAAGCATGGTTCACACTTTAAGTTTTTTTTTTCGTTCAACCCAGCAAGCTGAATGAAAAAAAATATGCGATGTTAGCTATTGTTTTCTGACAGGTGGACTGCCCCCTGCCAGAATACACCGGTTAGCGCTCACAGTCATTGGCTGTCAGCACTGATCACATGCCGACTTCTTAGGGGCAGGCTGATGTACACACAGGCCGAATGTCAGCTGTTTTCTGTTGAACTGATCAATACCGGGCGATATTCGACTCGTGTATACCATGCTTTACCTATTCTTTTCTCTGCTGCTCACTGAATCTGTCATTCACTACCTTTACCAAGCAGCTTTTCACCAGTTGCTTTATGCCCAGAGCACATGCATCTGCAAATCTCACAACTATTCCTTCATATGCAAATAATACAGTTATTCATTAATATGCAAATCCCACAGTGGCTCGCTCATATGCAAGTCTTTCCACCACTCCCTCACTGGATTTACTAGGTTGTACATGATACTCATGTCCTCTGCACTATATACACTATGTTGTATAATATACTTCTGACCCCTACACTGCATTCACTGTTTTACATTACACTCCCATCCCCTGCACCATATACGCTATATTGTACAGTATACTTCTGACCCCTGAAATGAGTACACTATGTTGTACATTATATTAGGATGCAAGAATGTTATCTTGTTTTACTACACAGGATTTTTAACGCCTTCAACTCATCAGCGGCCACAACAGGTATTGCAGTACTCAGCAGTAAGGTCAGCGCAAAATAAAAAAAAAGTGCAATTGGTGTTTTTTACTGTATTCTTTGCAAGAGCTGTAGGGTTGCCGCACTATAGGTAGTCTATACATACTAAAACTTGTAGCTAGCTAAACACATAATTAATTGGGAAATTTGTTTGAATGTTGGCACCTATGCTATAACTGGTAATTGATAATCACTGTTTCAGATGGTGGTTGAACTTGAGGAAACCAATCACCTATCTAACATCAATTTTCTTTACCCATACTAACAAGTAGAGATGGGCCAAACTCCTCCCTGTTTGGTTCACACCAAAACTCCCTAACAGGGGAAAAGTTCTGCTCTGAACCGCAAACTCCATTGAAGTCTATGGGAGCCGAACATGAGAAATCAAAAGTGCCTATTTTGAAGGCTTATATCCAAGTAATTGGCCATAAAAGGGGTGTGGGGGTCCGGGTACTACCCTGGGGGATATGTATCAATGCAATTATTTTTTTTAAAAAACAATAGTTTTTTCAGGAGCAGTGATTTTAATGATGCTTAAAGGGCAACAATAAAAATGTAAAATTATAAATAAATATAGTGCTTAGGGGGGCCCCTTAATCTGCCTGTAAAATGGCGCATTTATAGCATGTATAGAATATGGTGCAGCAAAAATGACATTTCTAAAGAAAAAAAAAAAAAACAAGTCAAATCACATTTAAATTGACTTTTGGTTGCAATTGCTGGCACCTGGCTACCTAAAAAAAATAGAAAAAAAAATTTGAGAGGGGGTCCCCTCCCCAGTCCATACCAGACCCTTTTTTTTTCTTTTTAGGGTCTGGCGGTGGCAGCGGTGGCAGTGGTGTTGTGATTGACGATGGATCTACATCAGGGGACACAGTTTTTTTATTTTTTAATAAAAGAATTGTCAAAAACTGTCTCTGGATTTCTATTGCTTTTTTATACTTTTTGGTAAATGCTCATTCACATGGGGGGGGTGGGATCTGGGGGCCCCCTTGCCTGAAAACCCTCACAACTTCAGCCCAGGGTTGTGGGAAAGAGACCCTTGTCCCCATCATGGGGACACACCTCGAATTGGGCATATTGCCTGGTATGGTTTAGGAGGGGGGGCGCTGGCTCATCCCCGCCCTTTCCTGGCCTGCCAGGCTGCATGCTCGGATAAGGGTCTGGTATAGATTTAGGGGGGCCCTCGCCATTTTTTTTTTTACCATTTTTACCGGCAAATATTTTTTTTAATTTAGCTGTCAGCGGGGAAGCCCACTGACAGCTGATGACTCATCAGTTATTAAAGATGCTGCGGCTGGCTTCCCGCCACCGCTCCTTAACAACCAGCTTTTACTGCAAGCTTTGTCCAATCAGGGTGCAGAATACATAGCATGAGCTATACTTTACACATACCTCAATGTCAAGTCTCTTCTCTCAGCAGTTCTGCTTACTCTGCTCACCCCTCCAAGAGCTTGAAGGCTGCTGAGGGAGCAAGGTGTGCTGAGCAGATGAGAGCATGACTAGCCTTTTTTTCCATTAACGTTGAAGAATAATTGTTCCACAATGCCTGCAGCTACAGATGTCAGTAAAGGTATGTTTTAAAACTCATTTACTGCTGGTTAGGAATTTGTAAATGCTTGAATCTCCAAACCCAGCCACGGGTTTACTTTCAATGGTGAGTTTATGTAAAATAGTTTTTTTTTTTCAGGCAATGCTAGATGCCAGAGAGTTCAAAGACGAACAGTCCTTTATCTCTCAGTGATTTTCATAGTATGATATTTATACTCTGATTCCTGGGTCTGCACATCTTCTGTGATCATTACGTGGGGTTTCCACACTTTTTGTTTGATTCTTCATTTATTTCATATTATGGACAATCCAAAACAGGTGCTTCATTCATAGTAATGTGAAAATACCAAAATCCCCAGATGGACTGGAAATGAAAGTATAAAAACCGATATCTAAAGTATAAATTTTCTGTGGAACGACTCTTTAATGCAGAGCTAAGAAATTGCTATCAAGTAGGGACCCAACAAGGAAATAAATTCCCTCCGTGTACTGCTCTTTAGCTAATAAAGGAACATTAGACAATAATTACCCCCAAGCTCCCTTACTAATGAGTGAAGTGTATCTTGCTGCTTATTTCGGTATACAGAGATCTGCTTGAACAGTCAGATGCAGTGAGTTAAAAAGTTTCAAGTTTCTAGCGCCTATGAATTAATATAAGTGGTACTCTATGATTCTAATGGAATGTGCTCATAAAATGCAAATGTTCTGCAGAGAACCCTGGGAGTAAAATGTTTGCAATGTAATTTGAGAAGCCAACGAAGTGAAAAACTAATAACGCTCAATGTAGATTTTGACTAAATAAGGAATGCAATCAATAATTCTAAATCTTTGCATCCAGAAAGGTAGAAATTAAATGTGTTGCTTAGAATGCCACCGGGAAGGGAATAAGTAGTTTTTGGGATTTAACAGCCAATGGCTGTTGGAAGTTTAACTTTCATGATGGTAAAACAAAAATGAAACCTGTGCAGAGGAAATTATATCTTAATACACACAGACACACCTTTAGGTTGTTTTGAAAAGATCATTAATGGGGAAACAAGCATATAATTGTGTAATCTCTTGTATTTTGAAGGGTCAGTTTACCATAGTGGTAACTTGATTCAATCACTTCCTTCATATATCTCTAAGGCAATCCATTTGTAAGTTCAGTGCAATTATATTTCTAATGGGGCGTACACACGGTCGGACTTTTCGTCTACAAAAGTCCAACGGACGCCGACGGACTAAAGCTGGCTGGTAATCCGATCGTGTGTGGGCTTCTCCGGACTTTCAGCAGACTTTTTCAGCCTCAAATCCGACGGACTTTAGATTTGAAACATGCTTCAAATCTTTACGTCGTAACTACGACGGACCCCGAAATCCGCTCGTCTGTGTGCTAGTCCGACGGACAAAAACCCACGCTAGGGCAGCTATTGGCTACTGGCTATGAACTTCCTTATTTTAGTCCGGTGTACGTCATCACGTACGAATCCGTTGGACTTTTGTGTGGTCGTGTGTAGGCAAGTCCGTTCGTTAGAAAGTCTGCTGCAAGTCCGCCGAAAGTCCGCCGGAAGTCTGTCGGACAGGCTGTCGGACTTTTGTAGACGAAAAGTCCGACTGTGTGTACGCCCCATAAGTCTTTCTGACTACTGCTTCCATTTAACCACTAAGCCACCGCCCACCGTCATATGACGGCTGGACGAGGCTTCTACTGTTCTGGGAGGACGTCATATGACGTCCTAGCCCTCCCGAGCCACTAGTCCCGCTGCATCACTCGGGACCCGGTGCGCATGCCCGGCGGCCGCGATGTCCGCCTGGGCACCCGCGATTGCCGGGTAACAGAGCAGGAGCGTGGATCTGTGCATGTAAACACAGATCCACGTCCTGTCAGAGAGGAGAGGAGACCGATGGCGTGTCCCTTGTACATAGGGACAGCGATCGGTCACCTCCCCCAGTCAGTCCCCTCCCCCCACAGTTAGAATCACCTCCTTAGGTCATACATTAACCCCTCGAGCGCCCCCTAGTGTTAACCCCTTCCCTGCCAGTCACATTTACACAGTAATCAATGCAATTTTATAGCATTGATCGCTGTATAAATGTGAATGGTCCCAAAAATGTGTCAAAAGTGTCCGATGTGTCCGCCGCAATATCGTAGTCACAATAAAAATTGCAGATCGCCGCCATTACTAGTAAAAAATAAATAAATTATAAAAATACTATAAATCTATCCCGTATTTTGTAGACGCTATAACTTTTGCGCAAACCAATCAATATACGCTTATCGCAATTTTTTTTTACCAAAAATATGTAGAAGAATACGTATCGGCCTAAACTGAGGAAAAAATTTGTTAAAAAAAAAAAAAAAATTGGATATTTATTATAGCAAAAAGTAAAAAATATTGTGTTTTTTCAAAATTGTCCCTCTTCTTTTGTTTATAGCGCAATAAATAAAAACCGCAGAGGTGATCAAATACCACCAAAAAAAAGCTCTATTTGTGGGGAAAAAAATGATAAAAATTTAATTAAGGTGCAGTGTAACATGACCGCGCAATTGTCATTCAAAGTGCGACAGCGCTGAAAACTGAAAAATGGCTTGGGCAGGAAGGGGGTGTAAGTGCCCTGTATTGAGGTGGTTAAGGAAGCATTAGTACCCATGTCAGATTTTTCATTTATTATATATTGCCAAAAAATGCAGCAAGAAGAGCGACACTCCAACACATACAGTAAGCAGGTTGGCCTCGGAACTATGAGGTAAAGAGTAGCAATTAATTGGTATAAACTATAAGGAACCACAAGCACATGGAGATGATTAATATTGCTATAGTCATAAACAATTTACCACCACTTCATGCTACTTGTTTTGCTAACTCCATAGAGAGCCATTAGTTCAATGGGTACTCCCATGTAGCTCTGATCTTAAAGTGAAACTGTGCCCAGACTACACACACTAACATGTTTACATATTCTGAACAAATAATAACAGCACTTTAAAACAAACCCTCATTAACCTCTGCACCTATGAGCATTGTGGAGAAATTCATGTTCAAAGGGTGGCACTGAAATCTCAGCTTTTTTCTGTGGAGAATAGATCCTGGCAGCCTGGCAGCCTTCTCATGTAAACACAGAGCAAATGTTTAAGCCTAGGTTCACACTTAGGCTAGGTTCACATTTGTGCATGTGTAGTTGATGCATTTTTTTATGTTTTTTCAAGTATGTTTTTGATGTGTTTTTTTATGCTTCGTGCATTTTTTAGTGGGAGGAGGAAATGGTTATTAAACACAAAACCCTATCAAAAACACACCAAAAACACATGCACATGCATTTTCCATGCATTTTTTATGCTGCCTTTCAAAAAAATGCACTGCAGGAAACTGCATAAATGTGAACGGAACCCATAGGAAATAATGTTAAATGCATTGTTGCATTTCTTAGCTTCAGAAAACGCACTATAAACTGCATAGATTTGAACCTAGCCTTAAACTTACTAGTTGAAGGCTGAGACAGGTGTCACACTAAGTATTCAGGTATTTCAGGAGCTCTCTTGAAGTCTGAGCCTTAAACTTACTAGTTGGAGGCTGAGACAGGTGTCACACTAAGTATTCAGGTATTTCAGGAGCTCTCTTGAAGTCTGAGCCTTAAACTTACTAGTTGGAGGCTGAGACAGGTGTCACACTAAGTATTCAGGTATTTCAGGAGCTCTCTTGAAGTTTGTTAGGGTCAGAAATTTAGGGTCAAGCTTTTTCTGAGCATTGAGCGACAGCACAACACTAAGATGAAAATCTGGTGTTGAGAACTGAAGTGCTTCTGGAAACATGGTTCAAATTACTAAGATATGAATGTGGGCTGTTATATTCATGCCCCGTACACACGATCGGAAATTTCGCCAGAAAAAGTCCGATGTGAACCTTTGGTCGGAAATTCCGACCATGTGTATGCTCCATCAGACTTTTGCTGGTGGAATTTCCGCCAGTAAAAGATTGAGAGCAAGTTCTCTATTTTTCCGATAGAAAAAGTTCCTATCGGAAATTCTGATCATCTGTAGCAATTCTGATGCTCAAAATTCCTACACATGCTCAGAAACAATTCGACGCATGCTCGGAAGCATTGAACTTCATTTTCTCGGCTCGTCCTAGTGTTGTACGTCACCACGTTTTTGACGGTCGAAAGTTCAGAGAACTTTTGTGTGACTGCGTGTATGCAAGCCAAGCTTGAGTGGAATTCTGTCGGAAAAAACATCCAAGATTTTTCCGATGGAAATTCTGCTTGTGTGTACGGGGCATTAGAATCTGACAGAAATTCACTTCAAAATCTTTGTTTTGATTTTGAGAGTTAATTACTTCACAGTATAAGCACTTAGGTAGGTGAGTGGGAATGAGGGATTTATGTCTCTATTACTACATGTTACAAATATTAAATAGTTTACTGTCTATAGCCTGGGCACTGGTGCACGTTAAAATTATGAATGCATAGCTTATAGTATGAGCAAGAGCAATAGTTCTCAGTATTGTTAGTAGGTAAACTATTGGAGGGGATGATAAGAGGCTATATCCAAGAATTTGCTGATGAAAACAGTATCATTAGTAGTAATTAGCATCGGTTTATGAAGGGTCGTTCTTGCCAAGACCAATCTGTTAACATTCTACGAGGAAATGAGCTGCCATCTAGATAGGGGAAGGCCTGTGGATGTGGTTTTCTGGATTTTGCAAAAGCATTCGATACAGTTCCCCATAAACGTTTAATCTACAAGCTGAGGTCTGCAAGCATAGACCATAAGGTTTGTTCTTGAATAGAAAACTGGTTATAGGGGCGCGTCCAAAGGGTAGTGATAAATAACGTGTACTCAGACTGGTCTGGAGTGGTAAGTGGGGTACCCCATACCCCAAGGTTCTGTCTTGGGACCAATCTGTTTAATTTATTCATAAATGACATAGAAGAAGAGATACATAGCTCAATCGCAGTTTTTGAGGACAATACAAAAATAAGCAGGGCAATAACTTCACATCAGGATATAGAAATTTTACAGAAAGACCTGAACAAAACAATGGAGTGGGCAACTACATGGCAAATGAGGTTTGATGTAGAGAAATGTAAAAAAAATGTACTTGGGTGGCTAAGATCATAAATGCAAACTACTCACTGGGGGGAGAACTGCTGGGGGAGTCAAGGATGGAGAAAGATCTGGGGGTCCTAGTGGAAGATAGACTGTGCAATACCATGCAATGTCAAGCTGCAGCTACCAAAGCTGGCAGAATATTAGCATGCATAAAAAAGAGGATCTACTCCAGAGATAAAACTATAATCCTGCCACGTTATAAAACTCTGGTTCAGCCACATCTGGGTTATTTAGTCCAGTTCTGGTCACTGGTCCTCAGAAGGGATGTGCTGAAGCTGAAGAGAGTCCAACAAAGGGCAACTAAGTTAATAAGGGGACTGGAGGACCTCAAATACGAGGAGCGACGTCAAGCACTAAATTTATTCTCGCTGGAGAAAAGACGCTTGAGAGGGGATAGCGATTTACTAATACCTCAATGGTAAACCTGGCATAGGAAAAAATCTATTCAATCTCAGGATGTGTAAGATGACACGGAGCCACACAATTAGATTGGAGAAGAAGTGGTTTAACCTTAAGCAGCGCAGGGGGTTTTTCACTCTCAGGTGCAGTAAGAATGTGGAACTCTCTTCCACAAGTGGTGGTGTCAGCGGGGAGTATTGATATTTTTAAAAGACTCTTAGATGTGCATATTAACCCCTTCCCGACCAGCCTCCGCAGTTGTACTGCGGCAGGTTGGCTCCCCTGGGCGAAACGACATTACCTTATGTTGGTACGCCTTTTGACCACTGGGGGGCACGCGCCCGCGGCACAACGCTGGAGCCGATGCGCATGCCCGGCGGTTGCGATGACTGCCGGGCACCCGTGAGCACTCCACACAGAGACAGAATGGAAATCTGTCAATGTAAACAGACAGATATCTCCGTGCTGTCAGGGGTGAGGAGAGCGATCTGTTGTTCATACTAAGTATGAACAAGGATTGGTCTCCTTACTCAGGCAGTCCCATCCCCCACAGTCAGAATCACTCCCTAAGACACATAATTACCCCTTAATCGCCCCCTACTGTTAACCCCTTCCCTGCCAGTGACATTTACACAGCAATCAGTGCATTTTTATAGCACTGATCGCTGTATAAATGCCAATGGTCCCAAAATATGCCCAAAGTGTCTGATATGTCTGCCTTAATGTCACAGTCCTGATAAAAATCACTGATCACGGCCATTACTAGCAAAAAAATAATAATAATAAAAATGCCATAAATCTTTCCCCTATTTTGTAGATGCTATAACTTTTGCGCAAATGAATCAATATATGCTTATTCAGATTTTTATTACCAAAAATATGTAGAAGAATACACATCGGCCTAAACTGAGGAAAAAAATTGCTTTTTTTAAAAAAAATTGGGGATATTTATTATAGAAAAAAGTACAAAATATTGTGTTTTTTTCAAAATTGTCGCTCTTTTTTGTTTATAGTGCAAAAAATAAAAACCGCAGAGATGATCAAATACCACCAAAAGAAATCTCTATTTGTGGGAAAGAAAAGACGTCAATTTTGTTTGGGTACAACGTTCCACGACCATGCAATTGTCAGTTAAAAAGACGCAGTGCCGTATCGCAAAAAATGGTCTGGTCATTGAGCAGCCAAATCTTTCGGGGCTGAAGTGGTTAAAGAACACAATATACAGGGATATGGGAAATAATTTTCAACACTGACTCACATACACCTACACAGGTTGAACTGGGTGGACTGTTGTCTTTATTCAACCTTACCTACTATTGTCCCAGCATGGCTTGCAGGGGCTACAAGTTGCCATATATGCAAGACTACATAAGAAACTTTCTATTTTGGTGTCACAAAGTCGCACCAAGCATAAACTTCTACAACCAAAAATACTACACTGACATTTAAGTTTATAAACCAACACAAAACAGTAATAAAATGACACCAAAGCATAGATAGCAGGATGCTTCTGTTAATCCCAAATTAAAGATAAAATTGCCACATCAAATTTCCATTTGTAAGCAATAAATTTACTTTGGCTGCATATTTAGGGCTCAGTATCTAAAATAACAAATACATAAAATTTATTTTAACTATATATGCACATTTGCTATGAACTATATATTTGACCTTTTCCCTGTCCATTTGATGAAGATTAATCATGCTAACACCAGCATAGCCTAGCACTGATAGTACAGCCTGGTTTGCGGTGAGTTAACTGTTCCAGATCACCACTAGTGGATGCAATATGGTGATTGAGGGATCTGCTCTACCTTGATTTGAATGAGGAATGGATGCTTACTCCATACCTTCCAACTTTCTGAAATGATAAAGGGGGTCATGTTTTAACACACAGTCCATGTAGGTAAAAGCAACTTCCCTGCATGACCCTGGTTACATGGACCACAAAGATCTAATATGAGGAAAATGATTGGATAAACTGTACAAGGGCTCTTTGTCCTCCATAACATAATAAAAAAATGTAGTAATGGAGAGGTTGGATAACAAGTTTGATGAAGCATAGCATTCCTGGTAGTAAAATTGTACATTCTGTATAGAGGTGCACACATCAGACCAAAAGGGACAACTGAGGCTGAGTGCAGGACAGAGGGAGTTGGTCTTAAAATTGGGGCAGTCTCTCCAAATGAGGGACAGATGGGAGCTATGCTTACCCTAGTGCAAAAATCATGGTCTGTGTTCACATCCACAGTAGCAAAATAGTTTTCAGTATTGGCCATACCTGAGCTTCCAGAGACATAGAAACATGTATACATGGCTGTATACTGAGAACAGAAAGTTTAGTGAAAGGTACAGCTGTCTTTTAGGAGTAACTAATTCATTGCAGAATGAGACATACACTAATAGCCAGGAGGCTGAAGGCAATTTTACTGAAAATATGGTATACAGTGCCTTGAAAAAATATTCATACCCCTTGAAATTTTACACATTTTGTCATGTTACAACAAAAAACTTAAAGCGGGGTTCCACCCAAATTTTGAACAATATCTGTATGTATTCTCTTCCTTGCCTAGATGCTGACATGCCGTTTAAAAAAATTTAAATCGCCGTAATTACCTTTTATTTTTCTATTCTTCTTTGCACTTCCTGGTTCTCCTCCCATGGGAGTAGGCGTGTTTCTAGCCTCTCCCAGACTCCTGGGAGCTAGTCTCAGGCTTCCCAGGATGCCACTGAGCATGTGCGGGAACGAGCGGTGAATGCTGGGATAACAGCATTCACCACATCCAGGAAATAAATGCTTGTGGGCTTCAAATGCCCACAATGAAGATGGAAACCGCCTGCAGTGGATAATATAAGTTATTCTTTCCGACGAAATCTGACACAGGCGGACATATTACACACAATATGTGAGTATGTAATGCTGAGAAGAAAAGTTTGTGAATGAACTCAAAAAAAAAAAAAAATGATAGATAGGTGGACCCCCGCTTTAAATGTATTTTATTGGGATTTTATGTAAAAGACCAACACAAGGTGGCACATAATTTTAAAGTGGAAGGAAAATGATAAATGGTTTCCCAAATTTTTTACAAATAAATATCTGAAAAGTGTAATGTGCATTTGTATTCAGCCCTCTTTACTCTGATACCCCTAACTAAAATCTAATGGAATCAATTGCCTTCAGAAGTCACCAGATTAGTAAATAAATTCCACCTGTGTGTAATTTAATGTCAGTATAAATACAGCTGTTCTGTGAAGCCCTCAGAGGTTTTTTTAGAGAACCTTAGTGAACAAACAGCATCATGAATGGCCAAGGAACACACCAGACAGGTCAGGAAAAAGTTTAAAGCAGGGTTAGGTTATAAAAAATATCCCAAGCTTTGAACATGTCACGGAGCACTGTTTAATCCATCTTCCAAAAATGGAAAAAGTATGGCACAACTGCAAACCTACCTAGACATGGCCGTCCACCTAAACTGACAGGCTGGGCAAGGAGAACATTAATCAGAGAAGCAGCCAAGAGGCCCATGGTAACTCTGGGGGAGCTGCAGAGATCCACAGCTCAGGTGGGAGAATCTGTACACAGGACAACCATTAGTCGTGCACAAATCTGGCCTTTATGGAAGAGTGGCAAGAAGAAAGCCATTGGTGAAAGAAAGCCATAAGAAGTCCCGTTTGTAGTTTGCGAGAAGCCATGTGGGGGCACAGCAAACATGTGGAAGAAGGTGCTCTGATCAGATGAGACCAAAATTGAACTTTTTTGCCTAAAAGCAAAACGCTATGTGTGGCGTAAAACTAACACTGCACAGCACCCTGAACACACCATCCCCACCGTGAAACATGGGGGGCAGTATTATGTTGTGGGGATGCATTTCTTCAGCGGGGACAGGAAAACTGGTTAGAGTTGATGGGAAGATGGACGGCGCTAAAGACAGGGCCATAAAAATAAAAAACCCATTAGTCTGCAATAGACCTGAGACTGGGGCGGAGGTTTACCTTCCACCAGGACAACGACCTTAAACATACAGCCAGAGCTACAATGGAATGGTTTATATCAAAGCATATTTATGTGTTAGAATGGCCCAGTAAAAGTTCAGACCTAAATCCAATTGAGAATCTGTGGAAAGACTTTAAAATTGCTGTTCACAGATGTTCTCCATCCAATCTGACAGAGCTTGAGCTATTTTGCAAAGAAGAATGGACAAAAATGTCTCTCTAGATGTGCAAAGCTGGTAGAGACATACCCAAAAAGACTTGCAGCTGTAATTGCAGTGAAAGGTGGTTCTACAAAGTATTGACTTAGAGGGGCTGAATATAAATGCACGCCACACTTTTCAGATATTTATTTGTAAAAAAATTTGGAAACCATTTATAATTTTCCTTCCACTTCACAATTTTGTGCCATTTTGTGTTGGTCTATCAAATAAAATCCCCATAAAACGCATTTACATTTTTGGTTATAACATAAGATTTCAAAGAGTATGAATACTTTTTCAAGGCACTGTATCGTCAGTGAAAGTACCCCATTATACTGGTATTTTTTAAGACGTTGCAGAAACAAGTACATATGTATAACTCATATTGAAAGTGCAGTTACACTTTGGTTAATTCATTAATTTATTTAGGATTAATTTACATTTCTATAGCCTTTTTCTTCCTGGAGACGCAAACTGTTTTATCTGCTGTTGGGGCAGATGGTGAGGCAGCTATCTTAGGCGTGTTCACTAGAATATTATACTAGGGCCAATTTTAGACAGGAGCCAATTAACTAATCAATATGTCTATAGGGTGTCTATGGAGTGTGGTAGGAAACGAAAGCACCTGGAGTAAACCCACAAAAGCACTGGTTTAATAAGGGTGGTTCATGGTTGAGTTTACTGATCTTTACCATACACACTTCTAACATTAGTAGAAGAAACAGTCATTGAAAAAAGGGCCTGTAAGTAGTTAGATTGCCAGAAGTGTCCAATATGATTGTTCAAATGATAGGCACGAGTCGTCTACTTTAGTAAAAGACCCAATTACTTTATTTCACCAAATAAAATACATTTTGTGGCTTTAAATTGCCACTTCCTCAGTTCAGGGTGATAAAATTGGAGTCCAGCATCAGCTGGTAGTGAGATCCACTTGGGGTATATTCTTTATTGGCCACTAGGTGGAATGTAGAGCTTGTGGCGGTGATGTCATCTAGGTGGATCACATTTAGCTGACCTCATGTGATACATCATGTGATGTTTTTAATTAATCTACTACACTACTATTATACCTCCCTCTCTTTTCTTTTTCGGTGAAAAATCTGAGCTTTACCAGAAACCCCTGGCCAGCTCCCCAGGATCCATTGGTCCACGATCTACCACCACACCCCAGACCTTACACAATTTTAACATTCTAACATTAAAAAGTGCTTGGATGATGTACTGCACCATCATCATTGATAACTCCCTGAACCAACAACATGTTTCACGTATAGCAAAGATTGCTGCTCTTTCAGCTCTGGATAGCTATTTTTGTTGGCCATCTATCACTTAAACCAGTACTCACCTGTACTAAGACAAACATGTAAGCAGTGAATGGTGACCTCCTCTGAAAATGCTAACTGCCTTACTGTAATGCTGATTCTTTGACCTCAGTTTTTTCTAACTTACTGATCTGGATCTGCTAATCAGGGGTTTTGACTTTATTAGCTGCATAAATGTGTCACGTCATTCACAAATAGGCACCTTACATATTTCTCCATATTATTATTTTGTTACTTGCTACCTCTGCTCTACCATGGGTGTAGATGGGCAAAACACATTCAACTTTTTATCAAATGGGGGATTCCTGGGAATGGGGCAAATAATAGGGCTGAACCTTTATCTAAGATTGTAGGTGATATTTTTTCTGTGCTGCCCTTGGACATTTTTTCATAGATCTTACAAATGAGTCCTAAAGTGAATCCATAGTGTTCTTAAAGGAAACTTGTCATGAAGTTAACATGTAGGTTGCAACTGCTGAATTGCTAAGTGAATGGTTGCTATCCTGACCCTCTGACTTCAATATGTTCTCACCTGGAATAAGCATGAAGATAAGGAAAGTCAAAGAAGGTCAGAATTTCTCATGAGCATACTTGTTCTGTGTCACTGACACATCATGGTCATCGTGGCAGCCAGACAGCTAGATAATTCAGAGGTAAGCAATGGCAAGCTGCATACAGTATTCCTCCTCTGACAAATTTCATGGTCATGATGATAGCAGTGTGAATTGTCATGATGAAACTAAGAAATACGTATTGAGAGCAGTGATGAAACAATGAAAAATGCTAAATGTTCAGTTCTGTGAATCAAAAACACAATTTATTGCAATCAAGTATTTCAACATCTACTCAGAGAGCCCATACCATACCAAGCCCTGATCTATCATGCACATGTAAAATTGTATGTGAAGTCCCTAAAGCTGTATTAATTACCTTATAATCAATTCACTTGACTGAACCTGACATACTTTATAAATCAGCAGATTTAACCAAATAAGTCCCAGAGGGCCCTTCAAAATTAACTCAAGAAGTGAAAATTGCATTTAAATTCATCTAATCTGCATTAAAGACAGTAAAGCTAGCATTAAATAACAACTGACTCCACTTAAGCCGTTCCTTTTAAAGCAGGACAATTAGACCTCTGGGAGTTGAGAAGCAATAAAAGCAGGTTGAACACAACATGAGTGGTTCCAGATCTAAAAAATGAGAACTTCCATTATGCAATTTTTCACTGCATGTCCATTACAGTAACGTTTACCCTCACAGGAAAAATAAAATGTGTCTCTCGGTTGTCATTTTTATGCAGATGTTGGATGCACAACATATATTGGAGTATTACTGTGTGTCTCTTGTACAAGTGTGAATTCACAACCTCTTTGAAGTATGCTGCTTTTTTTTGACTAGGAACGGTAATAACCCTTATTATACACCAAGGAAATAAAGGAATTTTTGTAAAGATGGCTTTATATTCTGTAAGAAGGTCTGTTTTAATAAAAAGGTAAAACAGGTGTCTTCCCTAAGATGGCCAGGAGAACATAAAAAGAGTCCAAGCACCTTTTCTAGTTACTTTAGAGCACTGTGAAAGTGTCAGGAGCTGGATATCTACAACTTCGAGGTGCATACTCACCATAACCAAAAGGAATTTCTGGAACTCTATTGCTATAACTTACAGTAGAACTATAGGCAAAACTTTTTCTTTATTTTGGATAGGGCAAGGGAGGGTTATAACCCCTGTTAGATTTTTTTTCACCATCCATGGTCCCATTGTGTAGATTTCCCTTCACTTCTCGTCCCATAACCAAACAGGAAGTGAGAAAAAATCCCCTACAAATTAAGGACATTTCTTGGGGACCCCCAGGTAAACAGCACTACAAGAAAAAGACTTTCTCTCTATTACTTTTCTGAATTAAGTGCAGCTGGAACCTTTGGTTTTTTTGATCACACACTTTCCTCCAGATTTATAAATCTGCCAGATACAGGGCCCACAAAGAAAGAACTTTGATGAAACATGAATAATTGAACTGGCACCCTCTTAACTCATTATCCGCTAACAGTGCATTGTGCATTTCTCCAGCAATATACATCCAGGATATAGCAGTTAGGTTTCTAGAAAGCATTGCTGGGTAGCTTTTAGTATCATGGCAATATAAATTAAAATACATAACGAGAAATGAAGGGGTGATATATTGACACCTCTGTTAATTTGCTTTATTTTGTGTCTACCAATCAGAGACTATAAAAAAAGCTGCAAATCACCACAAGCCCACGAGGAAAGCCCAAGGGCAAAACAACAAACATACAGGCAAATAAATATTGGTATTATTTGCCCATCTCAATTTGTTCACTAAGGAAGAGTCTATTGAAGGTTACCAGGGTAATAATGATAAATCCCCTTTATTTATTTTGTGCTGTAAAGTGTCTTGACTTATCTGAAAAATGAGGTGAGCTAGGCAGAACCACTGTAACGCTGTCGATTACAATAAATCTTGAAATGAAATAGGAGTATGTACTAAGGCAGTGTATTTGAAAACAAATCCATAGATGCGCATATATGTATACTAAACACATTTAATCTTTCAGTAATACTCTACCTTCTGTCATTCCTGGCAACAGCCTTAATAGAATAATATTTCAAAAATATATGCAACACATAACCCTGGGAGTTTCTTATAGCAAAGAGGTTCAGTCCATAGTACAATACATTTAACCATGACTTTATTTGAAAAGAGACAATACAAGTCCCAGTCTAAAGGCTGTCTGCTTATCTTTTTACATTTCTTTCTTAAAAAATCCAGCAAGGATGAAGTAATAACGGACAAGTATTTCAGTGCATAGGCATTACACTTATTTTTTGAGATGTCTAACTGTGCAGGTGATAAAAAACAGGCATCATATGAACGGCACTGTAATGCCGCGTACACACGATCGGACATTCCGACAACAAAATCCATGGATTTTTTTAGACGGATGTTGACTTGTCTTGCATACACACGGTCGCACAAATCTTATCAGAAATTCTGAATGTCAAGAACGCGGTGACGTGCAACATGTACGACGGCACTAGAAAAGGGAAGTTCAATACCAAGTGCGCCACCCTTTGGGTTCCTTCTGCTAATCTCGTGTTAGTAGAAGTTTGGTGAGAGACAATTCACGCTTTTCAGACTTGTGCTTCTCAGATCGTTACTGCTCTTCAGTTTGTGCTTGTGGGTTCGTATCTGGTTTTCAGTGCGTGTAGTCAGTTCGCATTTGTTTTACAGTGCGTATTTTATAGTATGTATTTGATTTTGCAGTGCATTCTTGTCTGCTCATTTCTGATTTTCAGCTCGCTCTTCTCAGGCCTTTATGGTTTTCAGTTCGTTCTGTTAGTTCGTTCTGACCAGCCAAACGTTTTGAAGCCATGTTGCAGTTACGTACTCCTCGTAGAGTTCGTGCTATGCAGGGGCTTGGTGTTGGGGTTCTTATTATTTTGACCCAAGCCCAGTCCATGAACAGGGCGGGGAGGGGTTCATGGACCAAGTATTGGTTACTCTAGCGTGACCAATTCTCACACATGCCTTTGTTGCGGGAGATCCAGCAGAATAATCCTGTAGATTTCAGGAATTATCTCAGGATGACAGACCCCGTTTTTCACCATCTGTTGGCTTTGCTGTCCCCTTATATTACCAAGCAGGACATCTGCATGTGGCAAGCCATCACTCCCGAGCAGAGGCTAGTCACCACGTTGCGGTGCTTGGTAACGGGGAGAAGTCTGCAGGACATCAAGTTCTCGACAGGCATCTCCCCCCAGACTCTGGGGATCATTATTCCAGAGACCTGTTCTGCCATCATTCAGGTCCTGCAGAAGGACTATATTAAGGTAAGATTTCTCCTTTACCATCACATTCTATGTATTTAATGTTTGCTAATGTATTGTATTTCTTTCATCATTCCCTAATTACCATGATTGTAATATGCTGTGAATGTCCCCTTTGTCCTCATGCATGCTGGAAGTTTTTAAACTTCCTTTTTTGTCCTTCATGCATATTTGCCTTCACTAACCTTCCCAGCATGCTATCCTGGGCCCATACCCACCTAGTCTAGTCACTTAACAATGTAGTTTGTCAGCTCCATAGTACTGCTTTACCCTAAACACCCCCTAAATGTGTTTAAATGTTATTTGTGTGCTTAAATTCATGAAGAGTGCCAGAGGCTTTTTTTGGGGGTCCCAAAATCATTTGGAACCCTCCCTCCCCCTAACCGCTAAGTCAACCGATATCAATTCTTTATCTGCTGACTTTGCCAAACCCATACACACTATACCTACCTCTTTTGTATTCATATTTATGGATGAATTCACCAAAGCATGTAGTGAAAGGGCCTGCCTGAATACTTTCAAATGGTACTGTTTAAAGTTTTGTTCTCCTATTATCTTAATAGGCAATTGCAGAATGTCAAAAAGTGCTTAAATTTGGACACTGTGTATTATTTTTATTTTATTATGACACTTCTTACCTGTCCAGTGGTCTGCCAATAGTGTAAGTAAGGGGCTGGCCAAAGTAACACACATTATTTATGCATTCAGCTCTCAATGAAGTGGAGAGGGTTACCTGTCCAAAACATCCCCCCCCCTAAAATTTTTACAATGGGCCATCAAAAGGGGTGAGGAATCTGATAAGTGGATCTTATACTTTTGTCTTTAAATACGCCTTAAAATAAATGTTAATACTGATGTTGGCCAAGAATGTTTGTGTCTAATCTGCTTGCAATGTTATGTGCAAAATTACAAATTTTTTTTCTTGTTTGACTCCATAGTTTCCTTCAATGCCACAGGAAGGGACAGAGGGGCAATTGATGGCAAACACGCCCACATAGTCCCACCCCCCCAACTCAGGGTCATACTATTACAGCTATAAGGGTTAATAGTATTGTGTTGTTGGCAGTGGTGTCGGTGACATATGAGTTTCTCTATGTGGACGTGGGGAAGAATGGCCGGATGTCGGATAGTGGATGGTGGAGTCATCGCCCAGACCGAGTTTTACAGATGGCTCCAGAATGGTGGCTTGAGATTACCACCTGCTGAAGAGAACGTGGAAGGATTCCAATTTGTCTTTGTCGCTGATGAAGTGGGCTGGGTGATCACCTGATGTGGCCGTTCCCGATGAGGACCCTCACCCCGGATCCAAGGGTTTTTAACTACTGGCTGGCCAGAGCCAGAAGAGTGGTGGAGAATGCTTTCGGGACAATGTCCAGCCGATTCCGCCTATTCCTCACTGCAATAAACATGGCGTAATATAAAATCAATCACATCGTTCTTGCATGCTGCATATTTCATAACTTTTTAAGAAAAAATGTATCAAACTATGTGGCCTCAGTTGGGACTGAGGCCGGCTTATTACCGGATTCAACACATCTGATGACTCATGAAGCTGGCCGTCCTGGCTTGCCCCCTCCTCCAAAGTGCCCGCGAAGTTTGCAAAAAATATCTAGAGCACTTTGTGGGTAGGGGGGCCATTGATATGCCAGACAATGTTTAAGAAACATTTTAAAAATACATTTTTTAGTTAAACTGAAATAATATTTCCTTTGATTTAATGTTTGTGTTTCTTTTAGCTGTCTCCTAGGTTCTCCAATGGGCTTTTCTTTTTGGCCATTTTCTTCAATAGTGCAAATAATTTATTTGTAAGCTCTTCTGAGCAGGGCCCTCTTAATCCTCTTGTATTTTATTGTATTCTAACTGTATTGTCTCCCTTTTATATTGTAAAGCGCTGCATAGACTGTTGCATCTATATAATCCTGTATAATAATAATAATAATATCTGATACATACAAATATTTATTGAATATACATGAGGTGACAATCTCTTCTTCGGCAAACTATTATGTTATGGGTCTGCTACACACACACACACCTTGTTTTTGTTGTTAATGTATGTAATACATTAATGATAAAAAGATTCTTAATTTTCAGCACCATGAATAAATTTTTGGGAGTCAAGAAGATGACGTGATTGTGGCAAATTATAAAGCACTGTGGGAGTTATTTACTAAAGGAAAATCCACTTTGCACTCCAAGTGCACTGCAAAAGTGCACTTGAAACTGCACTGAAAGTGCACTTGTAGTGCAAAGTGGATTTGCCTTTAGTAAATAACCCCCATTGTCACTGTAAACACCAACTTAGTTCCAAAACTGCTAATGAGCATTGAAAGAAGAAGCCACACATTGTTGATTTTAAAATTTTTTACTCTGTGCATATTCACACATGCTTTAGAAAAGGGTTTTTGAACAAACCAACCATATTTTTGGAATAACATTTTTTTGACAGTACAGTTTGACAGTACACATAACCTTTTTTTGTGTTAAATGGGCATGTTTAAAACCATAAAACAATACACAACTCAGTAACTTAAAAGTTCAAATTTTATAAATTGAAGGCAATATCAGACATTAGTATGTCCAAACTGTGTTGATATTGCCTTCATCAGATGCACACAAATTGAGAGTCAAAATTGGGATTTCACTCCTGATCCCATACCTAATATCAACATGTGCTAGCTCCCATCATGGGGGATCAATGGATGTGTTTCGGGGGTGCAACCCCTTCCTCTTAGCTACTTTAGTTGTGAGGAAGGGGTTGCAGCCACAAAACGCGTACCTTGATATCCCGTGATGGCAGATAGCACATGTTGACACACTGTGTGCATCTTCAAAATTTGGCTTTCAATAGACTTCAAAAAAATTTTAAATATTCAGAAAATCTCAACAAATTTAAGAATTTTGGTTTGTTTTAGATTCTGGCTAAAACATCAATGTTTTTTTCAACATTATTGTTCTCTTCCTTGATCTTCTGTAAATCACGATTGCACACCATGATCTCCCCGATGAGGATGTGTGCACTTGTGAAATTAGTTTCTTCTTCCACAACATCCACATCACCTAAAATTCAAAAATACACCATGTATTAAAAATATGCAGGCATACATCTATTACCTGAAGCTGTGGTCTCAGACACTCACCTGTTGTGGTCACTATTTCACCAACTTCATAAACCTCTCCTTCCTCCACATCCTCTGGTTGTGTTGGTGGTATTTCCCCTTCTTTAGGAGGTTTTGGGTCCCTGGTGTCCTCAGATGTCCAGAGTCTTTTCTCCCCTATGTGAAAAAAAAGGTATACTTAGCACACAGATATTTGAGGGCAGAAATAGGAATCTGAAACATTGCTTGGAAGTGTTGTACAATTGTCTCTTTGGCCAGAGTTCCAAGCTGAAGAAATTTTTTTTCCCTTTCTAAAGCTGGAATACTGTGCACCTGTGTGGGACATAAACAGCTGCTGAGTGTCCTCTCCTTACAATGAATCAAGGTTGCATTTCATTCTAGTTACAAACCAATCTAGACAACAATGTACTAAACTTCTTTTAATACAAATAGACATGAACAAATGTAGTTAACCTGGATCTGCCCCAAACATAGTATTAGTGGGCGAACGAACGATGTTTACTACGAACGATTACTGTGCCCACGAACCTGAAAGTTGCCATTTTAAACTGTACATCAGTAAAGAAAAGCACATGGAGCAGCATGCAAGTAATAATAATAATAATAGGAACACACGACAAAAACTTACTTGACAACAACTTACTTTTTTGAAGAACTCTCTTGATCCATCTGTACTGATTGCGCTCCCTCAATTTCAGGTCTGACCATCGTTTCCTCAGTTGATCCTTGGATCGCCGTACCCCAAAATTCCGGCGCAGACTCTTCAGAACTTTAGCCATGATCTTTACATTTCTCACATAAGGGTTTAGGTAAGGTCCATACTTCCCATCATAGTCAGCCCTCTTCAAGATGTCCACCATCTCCACCATCTCTACAAAGGACATATTTGAGGCCTTAAATCTCCTCCGGGATCAGGACATTCGTAGCTCCGGGCTTTCGACGTTGCTGCTGCTGTCTGCATGCACTTGCTCTGCCTCCGCCATGTGCTCTCCCACTGTGCCGAAAGACAAGGGGCACGGAATAGACTAGAAAGAACGTAAGAGGCGGGCGGAGTTTCAGCATACGCAGTGTATATAAAGTGTAACACGCATGCGTCGTACGTACAATCTGTGAGCCGAGGAAGGAGTATCGGAATCGCCGATCGTTAGAACGAAGGTACAATTTGAACTTGGGGCATCAGTGGTCTATACTGCTTATAGATTGAGGCCTATATTGGGACAAGATTAGGAGAGTTTAGCCTGACATTAGGGTTTGTCTTGTGTTGTGTCTTGCAGAAAAAATGGATGACTTCAATGATCACAACTTCCACCCCTATTCATAGACAAGTACAGGTTGCTGCCCTGTCTGTGGCAGGTGAAACATCTGGATTATAATCATAAACAAAAGAGGCAGGCAGCGCTGGAGAAACTGCTGGATTTGGTGAAGCCGGTGGTCCCCATGGCAACCATCCCCTATTTAAAAGCCAAAATTGGTGGCCTGAGGAGCACTTATAATATGAAGTGCAATAAGGTGCAGGATTCCATGAGATCAGGAGCAGCAGCAGATGCCATTTATGTCCCCAGGCTGTGATACTATGAGAGAATGCGGTTTCTGTCAGATCAGACTGAAGTCAGGCAATCACTTTCCACTCTTCCTTCCACTGTTCCTTCCACGTTTCCTTCCACCCCAGCTGAGGCTTCCGACATCCAACCTGGGTCTTCCAGCCAGGAAGAAGAAGTGGAGGAGCCCGGCTTGAGTCAGGTATAGCATTGTTCAACATATTTCTGGTCACAAAATAATGATGTTAACTAGATGTTATTATTGATCACTAATTGCTGATTTAATAAAGTGTTTTACATATCGATAGACAGTAGTGGCCAAAAATGTTTGGGACAAGAAGGAAAAATGCTGGGGTCAGAATGACAGTCTTTTCTTTTTGTTAACATTCAATTTGCAACAGTCATGAGCTGAAAATTGTGTGTGATTGATGAACAGAAAACTAAAACTATGTTCTTTTTTCATACACAGGAAAGCCTCAGCCAGGAGGAGGGTGTGGAATGTGGCAGCCAGGAGGAGGCTGTGGAATGTGGCAGCCAGGAGATGGCTGGGCCCAGTAGTAGCCTGACAGAATCCCAGGTCCCTCCCCTCCGCCTTCCAACCAAAAGGCCCAGAAAGGGGAGTAATGTGCAGGAGGCAGCTCTTGGGCTGATTCGGGAGGCTAAGGTGCCCCTCAGAGGGACCCCCACTCCTCAAGAGGCCTTTGGCTGCATGACTACCAGCAAAATGCAGGAAATGGAGGAGGGCCAATGCCTCTTGTGTGAGGAAATTATGTATACGACCCTAAATAAGGGGTTGAGGGGCCAACTCACAACCAAAACACACCTGTGTAAGTTGGACCATCCTTCTCCTCCTCCTCCACCTCCTACCACACCTCCAACACCACAGCCACAGCCTGGAAGGAAGCCTGGAATGGAGAGTGGAAGTAAGACTAGAAAGTGATGGCCTGGGTTCAGCCTGGTCTGGCAAAAGACACAGACTGTGGTATGACCACAGCCTGGGGACATATATGCCATCTGCTGCTGTTCCTGATCTCTTGTAGTCCAGGACCAGATTGTGCTCACTATTATATGGACTCAGGCTACCAATTTTGGGTGTAAAATAGTTGATGTGTGCCCTGGGGTACAAAGGCTTCGTCAATTTCACAAGTTTCTACAGCGTTGCCTTCCTCTTTATTTTATTATGACCAATAATAAATGTCTATTTTTATTTACAAATACTTGCCTATGTGTTTTACTTCAAAAAGTACAGTTTGTTTGTGAGTAGGCAGGTACATTTCCAAAATAAAAGGTTAAATTAAGAAGGGACACCAACACCAAACAACCTCCTTGAGGTTAAAAAAAATACAAGATAATAATGGTGTTGTGGTAACCTGACACACAAAACTAAAAACAATATTATGGAGAGCACTAGAAAAAAACTAAAACAAAACAAGGAGATCTTGATTAAAAAAAACAAACACTATATACAAAAATTAAATACCATATTATGGAGATCTGACGAAAACCAAAAAATAAAATATTCAGGAGATCACAAGAAATAATAAAGAAATCATTTTTTCAGAACTCTGTGTGAATATCAGCAGCAAAACAACTTCATTATTCTAGCATTCTAAAGAAGAAGAGAATGTGCTACATTAAAAGATTTAAAACATTTCAGCGTGACGAATGTGCTATCTCCATTACAAACGCTAGTTTTACAGACTGAGCTCTTCCGTCTTGTACTTGATTCAGAGCATGCGTGGAACTTTGTGCATCGGAATTGTGTACACACTATTGGAATTTACAGGAACGGATTTTGTTGTGTGAAAATTTGAGATCCAGATCTCAAATTTTGTGTGTCGGAAATTCCGATTGAAAATGTCCGATGGAGCCTACACACGGTCGGAATTTCTGACAACAAGCTCCCATCGAACATTTTCCGTCTAAAAATCTGACCGTTTGTACAGGGCATAAGAGTGATCAAGTACCACCAAAAAAAAGCTCTATTTGTGTGAAAAAAGGTCATCAATTTTATTTAGGTACAGTGTCGCACAACCGTGCAATTGTCAGTTAAATCAACGCAGTGCAGTATCTCAAAAAAATGGCCTGGTCAGGAAGGGGGTAAAACCTTCTGGAGCTGAAGTGGCTAATGAAGAACAAGTTGGCAGGACTTCTTACCCTCCTGATTTTTTTCTGGTCTGTGACTCAGATAATACAACACATTAAGGCCAGTCAGTCAGCTCATGGGTTTGTGTCAATTGATATCCTGCTTCTGCTTGAGGTCAGATTAAGATGTTTCTGAGATCATCTGACAGATGCATTTCACCTGTAGTTGGCATACTCGTAACTTGCATCTGATCTAGTTTAAAGCTACATCAAGCTGCTTTAAAGTGGTTCTAAAGCCTAATGCCACGTACACACGAGTGGACTTTACGGCAGACTTTATGACGGTCTTTTTGAATGAACGGACTTGCCTACACACAATCCACCAAAGTCCGTCGAATTTGTACGTGATGACGTACGACCGGACTAAAACAAGGAAGTTCATAGCCAGTAGCCAATAGCTGCCCTAGCGTGACTTTTTGTCCGTCGAACTAGCATACAGACAAGTGGACTTTTCAACCGGACTCGATTTCAGTGGAATGATTTGAAACATGAAACATTTGAAACAAGTCCATCCAACTTTTGAGAAAACAAAGTCCGTTGGAGCCCACACACGATCGAATTGTCCGACAAAATCCTGTCCGCCGGGCAAAGTCTTCCATAAAGTCCGCTCGTGTGTATGTGGCATAAGGCTTTTTTTACCTTAATGCATTAACAGAATCCCCCCCCCAGCCCCCCCCCCACTGGGCAGACTGATAACAGCAGCAGCCATTGGCTCCTGCTACTGTCAATCAAATTATGTGACATGGAAGTAGGGGGAGGGCCATGCCTCCCTGTCTGTATCAATAGACGCAGATGGGGCAGCTAGGGAGCAAGCCTGCAGGAGTGTCTCCATAGAAAACGGCTTGCTGACAGGGGACCCGAGAAGAAGAGGCTTCTTTGCAGAGCAGGTAAGTATAGAATGTTTGTTCGTTTTTTTTTTTTTTTTTTAAATAAAGCGTTAATTTCACTTTAAGCTGCATTCACCTTCTCATTGACTTGCATGGGGAAATAAACATTTCTGATGTGCACAAAAGCTATTATTTTTAGGAGTACAGCAATAGCACCCTTAGTGACAGGTTTGCTCTTTTAGAATTCACACATAAGCTTAGCACTCTTTACAGGCCACTTCAACACTTATTCGTGTTGATTAATTTAACTCTTGCAAAAAAAAAAAAAAAAATGCTGTAATAAAGTGTAGCTACACTTTTGTTGAGAAAAAAAAAAACCCAGTCCCCTCCGGGTGATCAATGTACATTGCAAACACACTTAACAAAACTTTGTAGAATAGTCTTACTTATTTCTGTATATTGATTGCTTTGCACAAAAGTTATAGCATCTACAAAATAGGGAATAGATTTATGGCATTTTTATTATTTATTTAATTTTTTACTAGTAATGGCAGTGATCTGCGATTTTTAGAGGGACTACGACATTGCGGCGGACAGATCAGACACCTAACTGACATTTTTGACACTTTTTTGAGAACCAGTGACATTATTACAGTGATCAGTGCTAAAAATATGCACTGACATTGTACTAATGACACTGGCAGGCAAGGGGTTAACATCAGGGGAGATCAAGGGGTTAAATGTGTTCCCTAAGTGTGTTTACTAACTGTATGGGGGATGGGCTGCCTGGGACAACACACAGATCCATTTTCCTGCATAGCAGAAAGACAGGATCTGTGTGTCATCCCCTGACAAAACGGAGATCTGCCTTGTTTACTTTGGCAGATGCCCATTCTGCCACTGTGGGGAACGATTGCGGGGCATCCACTGATTGGTTCCCCCGCTGTGTATGACCCCGACGTGCACCTATGGCAATTTGCGCAGCTGAATCATCCTGTCACAGTATAAACAAGGCTGGTCAGCTAGTAGTTACTGTGTACAGAATATGTCCAGGTTTCACACACACACACACAGTGGGGGAAATAAGTAATGTATTTGATCCCCTGCAGATTTTGTAAGTTTGCCCACATACAAAGAAATGAAGGGTCTATAATTTTTATCATAGGTGTATATTAAATGATAGGGACAGAATATCAACCAAAAATTCAGAAAAAACACATACAAAAATTGCTATAAATTAAGTTGCAGTTCAGTGAGTGAAATAAGTATTTGATCCCCAAGCAAAACATAACTTAGTACTTGGTGGAGAAACCCTTGTTGGCAAGCACAGAGCTAAGACGTTTCTTGTAGTTGGTGACCAGGTTTGCACACATCTCAGGAGGGATTTTGGTTCACTCTTTTTTACAGATCTTCTCTAAGTCTTTAAGGTTTCTTGGCTGTTGCTTGGCAACTCAAACTTTCAGATCCCTCCATACATTTTCTATAGGATTAAGGTCTGGAGACTGGCTAGGCCACTCCGTGACCTTAATGTGCTCCTTCTTGAGCCACTCCTTTGTTGCCTTGGTGCTATATTTTAGGTCATTGTCATGCTGGAAGACCCATCCACAACCCATCTTCAGTGTTCTGGTTGGGCAACAATGGAGTGGTTTAAGAAGAATCATGGAGTGGCCTAACCAGTCCCCAGACCTTAATCCTATAGAAAATTTATAGAGGGAGCTAAAACTTTGAGTAGGCAAGTGACAGCCAAGAAACCTTAAGGTACTAGAGAAGATCTGTAAAGAAGAGTGGACCAAAATCCCTCATGAAATGTGTGCAAACCTGGTAACCAACTACAAGAAACGTCTTACCTCTGTGCTTGCCAACAAGGGTTTCTCCACCAAGTACTAAAGCCTTGTGCACACGATGAGATTATCGGACAAATGATCGTCCATTTTTTTTTTTTGCATGCAAATCTCAGATGGAATCTAAAGAGTTTACTAAAGTCACGAAAATTCCTGTACGACAGAAAAAAAATTCGGAAGTGATATCATGTGTTGTAATGCATTTGTATTGCATTTTCAAATGATAGCTGTACTGATTAAATGTAAATCTACGATCTGGCACCATACAAAAGAAATTTTCGTGCACGTCCCATAGAATAATATCAGATGAACTGTCATGATCGGCTCTCGAAAGCTCTGTAAAAACGATCCAATTATCGTACGATCGCTTCGAAAGTGGTATTTTCTGTACGATTTTCTGATTATGTGTACGGGGCATTAGTTATGTTTTGCTTGGGAATCAAATACTTATTTCACTCACTGAACTGAAACTTAATTTATAGCATTTGTTTAATGTGTTTTTTTTCTGAAATTTTTGCTTGATATTCTGCCTCTATCATTTAAAATACACCTATGATAAAAATAGGCCCTTCATTTCTTTGTTAGTGGGCAAACTTACAAAATCTTCAGGATAGCAAATAGTTATTTCCCCCACTGTATATATATATAATTTTTTCAAGAAAATGTAAATCCCCTTTAACCACTAGACATCCGCGCTATGGCCGAATGACGGCCACAGCGCAGACCTGCATTCCCAGGAGGCCGTCATATGACGGCCTCCCCTGTGCACGCTCCCTGTGCGCTGTGATCACCGAGTCACTGAGACTCGGCTGATCACCGATCCGAGTAAGGGGCCGGTCCCAGCCCCTTACCATGTGATCAGCTGTCAGCCAATGACAGCTGATCACATTATGTAAACAAAAGATCGGTAATCGTTTTTTTTTTTTACTCACGCTGACAGCGCGAGTAGAAAAAAAAGCCGATCACCGGCTGAGATGTCAGGGACATTGGTCCCGAAGTGGAAGAGGCACATCTGCCTCATCAGTGCCACCTAAAAGTGCCACCTAACACTGCCCATAGTGCCACATAACAGTGCCCACAGTGCCACCTAACAGTGCCCACAAGTGCCACCTAACAGTGCCCACAAGTGCCACCTAACAGTGCCAACAAGTGCCATATCAATGCCCACAAGTGCCACCCATCAATGCCCACCTGTAGTGCCAATCAGTGCCACCTGCCAGTGCTGCCCATCACTGCCACCCATCAGTGCCCATCACTGCCACCCATCAGTGCCCATCACTGCCGCCTCATCAGCGTACATCAATGAAGGAGAAAAATTACCGTTTTAAATTTTTTATAACAAAATATAAAAGAATACAAATTTTTTTTTTTTTTTTAATTCAGTTTTTTACATTTTTTAAATAAAAAGTAAAAACCGCAGAGGTGATCAAATACCACCAAATGAAAGCTCTATTTGTGGTGAAAAAATGATAAAAATTTCATTTGGGTACAGTGTTGTATGACCGCGCAATTGTCATTCAAAGTGCGTCAGCGCTGAATGCTGAAAATTGGTCTGGATAGGAGGGGGGTTTAAGTGCCCTGTAAGCAAGTGGTTAAGTAATGTATACGAAAGATGATGGGAGACCCAATCTGTGAACCACAGCATGTGTGTAGATAGGGTGAAAATCTGGTGGAACATCTCAAGGACCTAAAATATTCATAGGCGGAAGGGTAAATGCAAGTCTCATGTGGGAGATGACTTGCTGATAATGTTATTGTACATGTTCAATATTTCTGGTGAGCATATGTGGAATGCACTCAAATGCAGAGATTCGCTTTAACACTGTAAATTACTTTACATGTGCTTCACGTTTACAGCTTTGCGGCTTTTCAAAAAATAGCCAAGAAGAAGCTTGTTTCTCTGTTTTTAAGCTGCAATTATGTTGATATGTTTGTGATTTGCTTTTTATGTATTTTGTTTACATACCATATTATTTTGTTAAATAAGTTCTCGGAGGACCTGTAATGTTTACTGCGGCGTGCTGGCTTAGAAACCAAAGCTTTAATAGTTATACAGAATATCGCCAGGATATGCTTACTCCAAGTATGCACAGTAAAAATACAACAGCACTTAATGAAATGTGCTCTGTAGTTACAAGGATATATATTGGAAAGGTGTCGGCACTGATTATATCTTGATACAGGTATGTCAAACTTAAGTATCAAAATACAGTGATGCTTTTTTACTTATTGATAACAGTATGCATTTAGAGAAACAAATAAGGGGTGTCATTGTCGCCTTCTTAAAATATGTGCAGGGTTGGATCTACGTTCGAACAGTGATACAGAATTTCAGAAAACCATTGGTCAGAACATTCTTTCTTTCCATCGTTGAGTCAACAAATTTAGTTTAAAAGCCATTTCAAGCGAACTTGCTAATTGAATGGAATCTCAGACGTATTAAGTAGGTTTCATTACCGTTAGGCTTAGTTTATATTTGCAGTTAGAGAGGAATTAAAAAGCAGGCAATTAAGCTGCATTTTTACTGTCCCCCAATCACACCCACTGAGCTTCAAAGGCAGTAGAAAAGTGTACACATGCTAGTGGCACATTGCTGTATGCTGCGGTTATGTTCTTTTGCATTACTACCTGATGAACGCGACCTATTCAAGTGAATGAGGCCATGCCACAACCACCCCAAAGCAAAATGCACTCAGTTGTGGCGCAGT
The DNA here is from genome assembly GCF_042186555.1 of Aquarana catesbeiana. Classification (NCBI taxonomy): domain Eukaryota; kingdom Metazoa; phylum Chordata; class Amphibia; order Anura; family Ranidae; genus Aquarana; species Aquarana catesbeiana. The sequence continues at coordinate 168,637,331 of NC_133327.1, read as the reverse complement.
GCTGTGGGCTTTTAGGGGTTAAAACAGGTGGTGAGGAAGTGACATAATGCCTCCTTGCTGTTTGTGAAACACCCTCTGAAGAGTGATCCAACATATATCATGTTTCAGAGAGAGACATGTATAAATGAGCTCTAAGAATTTCATTTATTTGAAAAAAAAAAAAAAATCCATCCCTTTGTGTCAAATTTCCTCATCACTGCTGCCAAAAATATTTGTCAATTTGATTCCAATAATCATTAGAAAATTGAATGAACATTCCAAAAACATATATTTTCAAATAAAATTTTAGTTGTGTATACTGTGGCTTGACAAAATACATCTTATCTGAGAAAATTTGTTCTGCATTTCAGTTACTGCCTCATCTCCTTCAGTTCTTCAACCACCCTGTCTATCACTTCCGTGAGAGCTTGCTATTTAGTGGGCCAACAGGCTTTATTGATGTGTTCCCATCTATTGTCCATTTGACAGCCAGCTAGCATTGCCAAATCAGAAGCTGGCAATGTACATGGTGCTTTGGACTTATACCACCATAGTGTATGATATTTTGACCGAGATTGCCTCTCAATCTACTCATCATAATAGGCTTTTGGGGCAGTGAAGTGGATTTGCAAAGCAGAGAGGACAAGGAGTGGATGGAGGTAACAGCAACTTTTTGACATATAAATGTTTTTTTTTTCTGCACCAGTTTGGCAGCATCAACTCATAGGGAGTTGACTTACTAATGGCAGATATGCTGTTTTTGATGCAAAGGAATGTTCCTTTATATTAGTGAATGAGATGAAGCTCTGCCAAATTCTATAATTCAAACATGTGTAAGCAAAAATCCTTTTTTTTTTTTTTTTTCTTGCATGTGATTTGTTATTCTTTTGCAAAGTTAATTTTCATCACATTCGCTGAGCTAAGGGAGAATTCCCCTGAAAAGAGAAATTTTCCTTGCAAAAAGAAACGGCTTATTTTCCTTTAGTAAATAACCCCATTGACAACGTTCAAGTGCATTGAGGGCAATTTCTGACTTTCTTAGAAATTCCTGATCTGCATGCTCATTCTAGGTGAGACTATACTGAAGACAAAGGGAATGATTTGGCAGCCATTCAACTAGCAATTCTGCAATTGCACCCTACACATTAATTTAATGACAGATTTGCTATAGAAACACTATAGTTTCATCTTTAGGGACAGTGGTTGCAAGGAAGGTGAGCAGAATTTAGCGTGTGTGTGTGTGTGTGTAGAGGGGATATGCAGTACCAAAATGTTCTACAGAGTGCCATATTACCCAAAACCAACCCTATGTCTACAGAGTGCCATATTACCCAAAACCAACCCTATGTCAGCCTAAACTGCCATGATGCCTGATGTATGCCTATCTCGATACCTTATTGAGCGACCTTTCAAAATGACACCATCATAATACCAAGGCTCCCCACACACACCACTTCCCTGTCTCCACAACAAAGCTTGTATGTTTCCCTTGATCTAGAGTTTACGTAAGCTCCTTGGTCAATATCTCATGACGTTCATCTGGACACAGTGATGGAAACCCTTCTATGAAAATTCCAGTAAGTTACAAAAATTGGAAGGAGAGAGTTGGAGACAGTTATAAAGAAAGGTAAGGGTATAGTGTTAATGGGCAGAGTAATACTTAATACAATATAATTTCCATGATTAAACTGACTCTGTCCTGGATGTTTGAAGTTGAGAACACTCATCTCTCAGGGCTGACAGGTAGGAAGATTTGGGCACGCAGCATATGTACAACATTGCAGAGACCATCTGTTCCTAAGAGAAGAGGAATGCTGCCTTGTCTTGTGCACGATCTGAAACTGACAAGATAGAGGGTGATACGGCAATAGGTACAGAAACAGTGCGATCAGAGGATAGAAATGGGATGTAGTTTGTCATCTCAGGCCCCTGTCCAGTACTGGCAAGTCACACTGCATTAAGGTATCAATGTGAACAATGCCCACAAAGTGGTTCTGGAGTTAAATAAAGGCAGCTTCCTTCACTGCACAGAAGTCTCAGCTGAAACAAGCAAGACAATCTATGGCAGGCTTTCCATAACCAAAACTGAAGGCGTACAGTCTTTTTTATTCTCTCAAGCTGAACAGCTTGGCTAGCAACACCGACCATTAAAAACAGTCTTTGGGACATTAGTAGAAATACTGTCGTTGTAACTGATGATCACTTTAATTAGGCCTCACAGCTAAAGTAAATATTTACATAAAAAATGTAGTTTTCTTTAGATTCAAAACAATCGAATTTAAATCCAATAAGTAATGCATGCAACTGTATTTGTGAATTTCCTAGATTTTTCTATGTTAAGTTGTGCATGTACATGTGAGTGTGTGTGCGTTGTGTGTGACATACACAGACCTATCACCAGATGAATAAGAAACCTTCAATACTTTGAATATAATATATACTAAAGTCTGACATATCTATATCAAGTTATAATTAGTGTTGACACCTTTCCAGTAAATTTATCTAATTTAATTTAGCAGAAGTGAAAAAATAGATTAAGTACATCCTGATCACTAAGTCATTTCCATTTTTCTCACATTCCTCTCGTGTTCTTTTGAAAATATACTGTATGTGTAAAGGATACAAAAGTGTCACTGAAAAAAAATAGCTAGTTGTGGATTATTTGATTGGAATAAGATGCAGCACTTTGAAGATTCCCTGGGAAATTAGCTTGATGTAGATGCATTATTAGTTCCTGCTGACCTCTGATAAGCTTTATATGACTGTACATTTTTCCTTTTCCCAACCACACTTAGACACCATATAAAAACTTTGCAGGACATATGGATCACTAGGGTTGCCAAACTGGCTATTTTTAGCAAACTGATCGCAAACTGATAAACTATTATTATTTTTTTAATACAGCTAATAAATTATTTTTATTGGCCTTTGAGTACCACATTCCTTATTGAAATTACAAAGAAGAAGAGGGTTTGTCCCTTTGGTATGGTGGGATTTTGAAGGCACAACCTAAATATAGTTAAAATACAAAGTTTATTACAAAAATAGGCTTTTCTAAAAGACAATAAACATTTTCTCATCAAAAATCATGTTTGACGATATATGAATTTTTACATTATTAGCCTGTTTACAGTATACACACTTATGTTCAGTTATAAATCTGAGCAGTAAATAATTTAATTTTGTTTCTTCCCAATACATTTCCTGGACTTAAGTCCACTTCATCAGGCGTCTACTAGCGGAATATATGCGTGTTTCACTACATTTAAAAAAAAACCCCACAAGGTATCAGTTTGGCCCCCCCTTGCGCCGCGCTCAGTCCAGGTAGGCGAAGGAGTGCCATATGAAAACATAATGGGATTGGCATTCTGCTGTATACGCCATACCAAAGGGACAAACCCTTTTCTTTAACATAACTAGGATATTTTCTTAAATTGCTGCATACTGCACAGAGGTTTTAATGCAAATGAGAATCCTTCTACCTTTTAAATAGTGTTTAAAATTTGGAAGAAATATTATTTCAACAATGCAATATGTTACATGTCACATGTCTGCTTTAATTTTATGGATTTTTAAGCATTCATCACCCTGTGGTGGGCTCAGTTCCCCATCAAGCTCCACTCACTCAGTGACGCATGATTTCCCAAATGTGGGCATTGCCCATATTTGTGTAGTGACATTACCTGTATCCCCCTTTACATTTAGCTCTCAGCCAGGAATCTCCCAGCTGTCAGCTAAATGGGGCCAAGGATACAGCACTGAGCTAGAAGCTGTCACATTCATGACAGCTTCCCAGAACAAGCACTGCCCAATTTAAATACAGTTAGCTAGTTTCCTAATCTGAAAACTGATGGCCCTTCTTTAAGAATTTGTTTCTGCCATAGCAACAGATGCTTAAAGTGGCAGTAGTAAGAACTACCTAAACTTGATGCATATTTCGGTAATGTTACCGACACTGGTGCAAACACTTGCCTGAATAAGGGACAGGTAGAGAACTTCCACCAGCAAACTGCAATTAGGGGTGTTTTGAGTTCACCTGAATGTTTTCCCAGTGTCTATGCATTTTGTTCACACTGTCAAATGAATCTTTTGGAAACGAGCCCATGAACAGACATGCAAGAAACAAACCAGAAAGCAATAATAAACACAATGCTTTACTTATTAAAGTGTAATAAAAATAGTTGCTTGTATTGCCTAATACAAACAGTCAACCTGTCAATTTCTATCTGGTTGTAAAAAAATAGCAGTTTGAGAATAGCAGTTTGAGAATACCAGCTTGACATCTGGAAAAAAAAGAGGTGTTGCTTTATCATCCAATTAGGCTCTTTCCAGTACAGGTTCAGGTACAGGAAATAGGAGCATTCCATTGGTTGCCATGTATGGTTCACAAAGTTGTTCATTGCTCCAGTTATTATAAATGAACGAATTATGAAACTCCTGCATTGAGCCCACTTTTGCCATTTGAATATGTGCAACTATATAAACAAAGACATACAACTGTAACTGCATCACTACCCTTGTGTAAACAGATTATGTAGAATAGTCTTAAAACATGATCTAACAACATCTGAAAAAGTCATTAGTCATTTTGAAGGCAGTAATTTCTAAGAAGTACAATGAACGAACAAGTCACTGCATAAAAACATTTGAGAGAAACCCTTTGGAAAATAAACCCTGGCGATGCTGAACTGAACCAATGGTTTACTGTACATTGAACACAGAAGCACTTTTCACACTCTAATCTGCATTGTAAAATACAGAAGACAACCACTCAGGTTATACAATAGACTGATTGTGCAGTGGCTTTAAGAATATCAAAATTGAAAAGAAACTATCTGGTCCAATAAATGACAGTTAAAATAGCTCTGCTGCCATTGGGATACACTTATACATGCTAAAAAGACCATTCAGCGCTCAGTCCAAGGAACTTCACCCAGGGAATATGGCACATGATGCAGCTCTCCTCTGACTGGGCAGTCTTCAGAAAACTGTAAAAATATTTACAAGAGGGGGCAAATGTCTAGAGCATTACCTCCAAGACTGTTTATTAAAATCATAAGACAGTAGCTCATATCTCTGAGGAAGTGTTAGCTTCTTCATCGTAAAGCATTGTTGGGATGCCCATCTCACTTGTCAGATTGGTGCTATTGTCAAGGTTGATTTTATTCTGCCTTTGTGAGCACATTATGTCTTATGATTTTAATAAGTGGTTTTGGAGGTATTGCACCATGCGTTGGTGCCCTCTTGTATATGTTTTTACATCTACACATGGCATTAACCTTACCCTTACACAGTTGCACAACACACTGATATCTGCATGGTTGGCTGTATCATTAATATCTGGAGTGATGGCAACAATGTGACAACAGAGAAATGTCCAGTTGAGAGAAGCAATTGTTGGATCTGGCCCACCATGTGATGGCGTTTCCCAGTTCTGGAGAAAAATAGTTGGAAAGATGACCATCAACTCTGTAAAAAAAAAATGATACCAAGCTACATTAAAGAGAGTGCACCTGGCAGCAGAATCTTCAGTTCTGTGTATCCTCTTTAGTGACAGAAGAGTTTCACTCTTATTGTTATGAGGGAAAAAAAGTTTAGAAAAGAGTTATTGAGCATCCCCAAATAAATGCTTTTATTGCAATTGCACTGCAAACAAAGACTAGTCCAAGAACTAGAACACATGGCAAGAAAAGAAAGAGAAGTTGGCATGCTAAATAGAGCAGTAAGTGGTGGCGCAATGTTCGACAGATATATGGCACAGCCTGAACAAAATGAGTAGTGCCCTTTTCTCTGGAATCCTTGGTGTGGCAAAATGCTGGAGTGGAAATGTGGTAAAGCAGTATGGAAGCTGCCTCCCATACAGTATGGGTGCCAAAAATACACATGCAAATTACACATTATGAATGGCTTCCCTGGGAGAATCAGTGATCAAAAAAGATCTGGTGGTGCTTGTAGATCACAAGCTTAACAATAGCCTGCAATGCCAAACTGCAGCTAACAAAGCTAACAAAATACTGTCATATATTAAAAAGGGTATACATTCAAGAGATAACTTAATAATTGTAGCCCTTTACAAAACACTGGTTCTGCCACATCTTGAATATGCAGTACCGTTTTGGTCACCAATCCTCATGAAAGACGGCGTTCAATTAGAAAGAGTTCATCAATGGGCAACACAATTAATAAAGGGAATGGAGGAGCTCAGGTATGAGAACTGATTACATAGATTACAGTTATTCACTCTGGAGAAGAGGAGCTTAAGAGGGAATATGATTACAATGTACAAATATATCAAAGGTGGCTCCAGTAACACTTATAAACTATTTACTCTAAGGCCCCTGAGGATGACATGCGTTTATTATTGTTAGAACAGTAAAAATGTGGAACTTCCTCTTCCAGGCAGTGTTAGCAACTGAATGTGTTGACAACTTCAAACATTTTTAGATGTCTTCCTCAAAAGACAGAATATATAGGTTATGATTTGTTAGACTTGTACACATACACACAAAAGTTGAACTGGATGGACCTATGTTTTTTCAAACTTATACATTATGTAACAATACCTGTCTCTGCGCAACTGCATTCTAGGGTGGGCATATTAATTTTGGTCCTTGGCACCAGTGTCATGCTTGGTGTCACTGTCTGCTGAGAAAAGGTATAGGAGAGCTAAAGAAAAAGTTTCTACCATGAGAAACAATCAAGTACACAATCGATTCTATTGCCAAGAGAAACAGCCTACATGGTTATTGCTTAGTACAATCAATAATAGAATGAAATCACTACAAAGAATTATAAAAAATATTTTTTTCTTTAAAACCATATACACCGATTGGATTGAAGATCTTTTACACATTTCTCACATAGCTGAATCTAATCATAGATATGACTGTGATTAAGCACAGCTATGCATGAAACATGCTAGAGTTTTTTTTTTTTAATTCTTTAAATTTCACATCTTGAGCACAATAACACATACATGATGTGGTCATGCAGCCCATGTGTAGTATTAACCACTTGCCGACCGCCGCACGACTATATACGTCGGCAGAATGGCACGGGCAGGCAAAAGGACTTACAGGTACGTCCTTGCCTGCCCGCGGGTGGGGGGTCCTATCGGACCCCCCCCAGTGCCTGCGGCGGTTGGCAAATCTCCCCCGGCGATCGGTGGTGAGGGGGAGGCCATCCATTCGTGGCCCCCCCCCTCGCGATCGCTCCCAGCCAATGGGATCATTTCCCTGCCTCTGTATTGTACACAGAGGCAGAGGAAATGATGTCATCTCTCCTCGGCTCGGTATTTTCCGTTCCGGGCCGAGGAGAGAAGACTGCAATGTGAGTGCACCAACACACTACACACACAGTAGAACATGCCAGGCACACAAAACACCCCAATCCCCCCCCCCCCGATCCCCCCCGATCCCCCCCCAATCACCCCCCCTGTCACAAACTGACAGCAAGCAGGGTTTTTTTTTTTTTTCTGATTACTGTATTGGTGTCAGTTTGTGACAGTTACAGTGTTAGGGCAGTGAGTGTTAGGCCCCCTTTAGGTCTAGGATACCCCCCTAACCCCCCCTAATAAAGTTTTAACCCCTTGATCACCCCCTGTCACCAGTGTCGCTAAGCGATCATTTTTCTGATCGCTGTATTAGTGTCGCTGGTGACGCTAGTTAGTGAGGTAAATATTTAGGTTCGCCGTCAGCGTTTTATAGCGACAGGGACCCCCATATACTACCGAATAAATGTTTTAACCCCTTGATTGCCCCCTAGTCAACCCTTTCACCACTGATCACTGTATAACCGTTACGGGTGACGCTGGTTAGTTTGTTTATTTTTTATAGTGTCAGGGCACCCGCCGTTTATTACCGAATAAAGATTTAGCCCCCTGATCGCCCGGCGGTGATATGCGTCGCCCCAGGCAGCGTCAGATTAGCGCCAGTACCGCTAACACCCACGCACGCAGCATACGCCTCCCTTAGTGGTATAGTATCTGTACAGATCAATATCTGATCCGATCAGATCTATACTAGCGTCCCCAGCAGTTTAGGGTTCCCAAAAACGCAGTGTTAGCGGGATCAGCCCAGATACCTGCTAGCACCTGCATTTTGCCCCTCCGCCCGGCTCGGCCCAGCCCACCCAAGTGCAGTATCGATCGATCACTGTCACTTACAAAACACTAAACGCATAACTGCAGCGTTCGCAGAGTCAGGCCTGATCCCTGCGATCGCTAACAGTTTTTTTGGTAACGTTTTGGTGAAATGGCAAGCACCAGCCCCAGGCAGCGTCAGGTTAGTGCCAGTAGCGCTAACACCCACGCACCGTACACCTCCCTTAGTGGTATAGTATCTGAACGCATCAATATCTGATCCGATCAGATCTATACTAGCGTCCCCAGCAGTTTAGGATTCCCAAAAACGCAGTGTTAGCGGGATCAGCCCAGATACCTGCTAGCACCTGCGTTTTGCCCCTCCGCCCGGCCCAGCCCAGCCCACCCAAGTGCAGTATTGATCGATCACTGTCACTTACAAAACACTAAACGCATAACTGCAGTGTTCGCAGAGTCAGGCCTGATCCCTGCAATCGCTAACAGTTTTTTTGGTAGCGTTTTGGTGAACTGGCAAGCACCAGCCCCAGGCAGCGTCAGGTTAGTGCCAGCAGCACTAACACCAACGCACGCACCGTACACCTCCCTTAGTGGTACAGTAGCTGAACTGATCAATATCTGATCTGATCCGATCAGATCTATACTGGCGTCCCCAGCAGTTTAGGGTTCCCAAAAACGCAGTGTTAGTGGTATCAGCCCAGATACCTGCTAGCACCTGCGTTTTGCCCCTCCGCCCGGCCCAGCCCAGCCCACCCAAGTGCAGTATCGATCGATCACTGTCACTTACAAAACACTAAACGCATAACTGCAGCGTTCGCAGAGTCAGGCCTGATCCCTGCGATCGTTAACAGTTTTTTTGGTAGCGTTTTGGTGAACTGGCAAGCACCAGTGGCCTAGTACACCCCGGTCATAGTCAAACCAGCACTGCAGTAACACTTGGTGACGTGGCGAGTCCCATAAGTGCAGTTCAAGCTGGTGAGGTGGCAAGCACAAATAGTGTCCCGCTGCCACCAAGAAGACAAACACAGGCCCATCGTGCCCATAGTGCCCTTCCTGCTGCATTCGCCAATCCTAATTGGGAACCCACCGCTTCTGCAGCGCCCGTACTTCCCCCATTCACATCCCCAAACAAATGCAGTCGGCTGCATGAGAGGCATTTTTATGTCCTCCTGAGTACCCCTACCCAACGAACCCCCCCAAAAAAGATGTTGTGTCTGCAGCAAACGCGGATATAGGCGTGACACCCGCTATTATTGTCCCTCCTGTCCTGACAATCCTGGTCTTTGCATTGGTGAATGTTTTGAACGCTACCATTCACTAGTTGAGTATTAGCGTAGGGTACAGCATTGCACAGACTAGGACACACTTTCACAGGGTCTCCCAAGATGCCATCGCATTTTGAGAGACCCGAACCTGGAACCGGTTACAGTTATAAAAGTTACAGTTACAAAAAAAGTGTAAAAAAAAAAAAAAAAACACAAACAAAAATATAAAATAAAAAATAATAGTTGTCGTTTTATTGTTCTCTCTCTATTCTCTCTCTCTCTATTCTCTCTATTGTTCTGCTCTTTTTTACTGTATTCTATTCTGCAATGTTTTATTGTTATTATGTTTTATCATGTTTGCTTTTCAGGTATGCAATTTTTTATACTTTACCGTTTACTGTGCTTTATTGTTAACCATTTTTTTGTCTACAGCATTCACGACTTTGAGTGGTTATACCAGAATGATGCTTGCAGGTTTAGGTATCATCTTGGTATCATTTTTTTCAGCCAACGGTCGGCTTTCATGTAAAAGCAATCCTAGTGGCTAATTAGCCTCTAGACTGCTTTTACAAGCAGTGGGATAGAATGCCCCCCCCCACCGTCTTCCATGTTTTTCTCTGGCTCTCCTGTCTCAACAGGGAACCTGAGAATGCAGCCGGTGATTCAGCCAGCTGACCATAGAGCTGATCAGAGACCAGAGTGGCTCCAAACATCTCTATGGCCTAAGAAACCGGAAGCTACGAGCATTTTATGACTTAGATTTCGCCGGATGTAAATAGCGCCATTGGGAAATTGGGGAAGCATTTTATCACACCGATCTTGGTGTGGTCAGATGCTTTGAGGGCAGAAGAGAAATCTAGGGTCTAATAGACCCCAATTTTTTCAAAAAAGAGTACCTGTCACTACCTATTGCTATCATAGGGGATATTTACATTCCCTGAGATAACAATAAAAATGATTAAAAAAAAAAAAAAAATGAAAAGTTTTAAAATAAGATAAAAATAATAAAGAAAAAAAAAAAAAAAAAGCACCCCTGTCCCCCCTACTCTCGCGCTAAGGCAAACACAAGCGTCGGTCTGGCGTCAAATGTAAACAGCAATTGCACCATGCATGTGAGGTATCACCGCGACGGTCAGATCGAGGGCAGTAATTTTAGCAGTAGACCTCCTCTGTAAATCTAAAGTGGTAACCTGTAAAGGCTTTTAAAGGCTTTTAAAAATGTATTTATTTTGTTGCCACTGCACGTTTGTGCGCAATTGTAAAGCATGTCATGTTTGGTATCCATGTACTCGGCCTAAGATCATCTTTTTTATTTCATCAAACATTTGGGCAATATAGTGTGTTTTAGTGCATTAAAATGTAAAAAAGTGTGTTTTTTCCCCAAAAAATGCGTTTGAAAAATCGCTGCGCAAATACTGTGTGAAAAAAAAAAATTAAACACCCACCATTTTAATCTGTAGGGCATTTGCTTTAAAAAAATATATAATGTGTGGGGGTTCAAAGTAATTTTCTTGCAAAAAAAAATAATTTTTTCATGTAATCAAAAAGTGTCAGAAAGGGCTTTGTCTTCAAGTGGTTAGAAGAGTGGGTGATGTGTGACATAAGCTTCTAAATGTTGTGCATAAAATGCCAGGACAGTTCAAACCCCCCCAAATGACCCCATTTTGGAAAGTAGACACCCCAAGCTATTCGCTGAGAGGCATGTCGAGTCCATGGAATATTTTATATTGTGACACAAGTTGCGGGAAAGAGACAAATATTTTTTTTTTTTTTTTTTTTTGCACAAAGTTGTCACTAAATTATATATTGCTCAAACATGCCATGGGAATATGTGAAATTACACCCCAAAATACATTCTGTTGCTTCTCCTGAGTACGGGGATACCACATGTGTGAGACTTTTTGGGAGCCTAGCCGCGTATGGGACCCCGAAAACCAAGCACCGCCTTCAGGCTTTCTAAGGGCGTAAATTTTTGATTTCACTCTTCACTGCCTATCACAGTCTCGGAGGCCATGGAATGCCCAGGTGGCACAAAACCCCCCCAAATGACCCCATTTTGGAAAGTAGACACCCAAAGCTATTTGCTGAGCGGTATAGTGAGTATTTTGCAGACCTCACTTTTTGTCACAAAGTTTTGAAAATTAAAAAAAGAAAAAAAAAATTTTTTTTTTTGTCTTTCTTCATTTTCAAAAACAAATGAGAGCTGCAAAATACTCACCATGCCTCTCAGCAAATAGCTTGGGGTGTCTACTTTCCAAAATGGGGTCATTTGGGGGGGGTTTGTGCCACCTGGGCATTCCATGACCTCCGAAACTGTGATAGGCAGTGAAGAGTGAAATCAAAAATGTACACCCTTAGAAATCCTGAAGGCGGTGATTGGTTTTCGGGGTCCCGTACGCGGCTAGGCTCCTAAAAAGTCCCACACATGTGGTATCCCCGTACTCAAGAGAAGCAGCAGAATGTATTTTGGGGTGTAATTCCACATATGCCCATGACCTGTGTGAGCAATATATCATTTAGTGACAACTTTGTGCAAAAAAAAAATAAATAAATAAATAAATTGTCACTTTCCCGCAACTTGTGTCAAAATAGAAAATATTCCATGGACTCAACATGCCTCTCAGCAAATAGCTTGGGGTGTCTACTTTCCAAAATGGGGTCATTTGGGGGAGGTTTGTGCCATCTGGGCATTTTATGGCCTTCAAAACTGTGATAGCTAGTGAGGAGTAAAATCAAAAATGTACGCCCTTAGAAATCCTGAAGGCAGTGATTGGTTTTCGGGGCCCCGTATGCGGCTAGGCTCCCAAAAAGTCCCACACATGTGGTATCCCCATACTCAGGAGAAGCAGCTAAATGTATTTTGGGGTGCAATTCCACATATGCCCATGGCCTGTGTGAGCAATATATCATTTAGTGACAACTTTTTGTAATTTTTTTTTTTTTTTGTCATTATTCAATCACTTGGGACAAAAAAAATGAATATTCAATGGGCTCAACATGCCTCTCAGCAATTTCCTTGGGGTGTCTACTTTCCAAAATGGAGTCATTTGTGGGGGTTTTGTACTGCCCTGCCATTTTAGCACCTCAAGAAACGACATAGGCAGTCATAAATTAAAGGCTGTGTAAATTCCAGAAAATGTACCCTAGTTTGTAGGCGCTATAACTTTTGCGCAAACCAATAAATATACACTTATTGACATTTTTTTTACCAAAGACATGTGGCCAAATACATTTTGGCCTAAATGTATGACTAAAATTGAGTTTATTGGATTTTTTTTAGAACAAAAAGTAGAAAATATCATTTTTTTTCAAAATGTTCGGTCTTTTTCTGTGTATAGCGCAAAAAATAAAAATGGCAGAGGTGATCAAATACCATCAAAAGAAAGCTCTATTTGTGGGAAGAAAAGGACGCAAATTTTGTTTGGTTACAGCATTGCATGACCGCGCAATTAGCAGTTAAAGCAACGCAGTGCCAAATTGTAAAAAGTGCTCTGGTCAGGAAGGGGGTAAATCCTTCCGGGCTGAAGTGGTTAATATGCATGCCTGTGTATATTGCAATTTAAATTTTACACTATGATATGTGTAATGACATTTGTATACTGTATGTATCATTTCAGTGGCTTCGTTATTATTCATGTTTGTATGAAAATTTTAAATACATTTTGAGACTGCATTTACTCAAATTTTGGCCAAACGCATCCACCCCATTCAAAGTCCCAGAGCGATTACTTGTATTTTGTTGTATATATTGGGATGGAGGTGGTTTACGGGTGACATCAGACCTTTTCCTTTTCTTCCCTTTTTTTTTTAATATGCCTAATAACAATTAACATATGTTTTCTGCAGTGAGTCACAGCATGAAACAAATCCATGCGGCAATACTAAATGCTAGGACATAATACATAGGTGTGATAATCATTTGTGGATTGTCAAACAGTCATACCCAGTCCATGGTCCAGGTTCCCTGAATGGAATAAATAGTCCAGTCATCAGATAAGTAAGCTGTTCAGAATAGGTGTATTCAAAATATAAACATTTTCATTTAGTAAGGAAGGAGTAAAAGGGCAAGTGATGGGGAAGGAAAAAAATGTTAGGAAAATTGTGTAGAGCCTGGGGGGACTGGACTTGTTGTACCTCATCTGATGAAATATAATCATTTGCAACATTATTTGGAATGTCATCATTCTGTTGTTTCAGTGATGAGCTGGATGTGTAGAAGAACCACGGTACAAATGGTCCGGCCTGGAGCAGTAAGGTTTATCTACTCATGGTTAGCGCTCTTCAGTACTTTAAGCCATCAAACATAAGCACAATAGTCATCTTATGTATAATACTGATAAAGTTTAATGCCTTGTTTATCTCCCAGAAATACCTTGAGCAATTTTGGGTTGTTCTGTTGCATTTTTCATTACATGGACATTAATTCTACAGCAAGATACATGTGTCATTGAGCAATTTATATATCTTTCTAGCCTAAGATGCCCTTTGTATATCAGAGGTACAAGCAGACAGGTAGTAATGGCTTGGCTACATCTCCTTTTGCCTCAGTAATGCTGCACAATATATTGCTCCTAGTGCTTCTAAAAAGCCTACATCACATGGGTGCCATCCACTTGCTCTTTCAGACATATTTACATCTCTATCTGAAAATATGCTTTAGTTGCTCTAGGTAGCTACAGTGAAAGAGCTCTTTAATGTTGACTGCTGGCTTTCTCCACTCTAGCTTGTAAAATAAACCCAGTGGATAATCACCCAGCCTGGCAGGATCTGCCTTCACAGTTTGTGTCAAAGAGCTGCAGATTAATGCAAAATTCTGCTGCTGGATCCAAATAGATAGCCAGTGAATATGCTTACCCAACCATGGATAGAATGGGAATTGCTTGAACATACATTAGCAATTCCTGGGCTGCTTATTCGGATAATTAATTCAGCATGCTTTACATATTTCTGAACATGACAATCAAAAACCAAGCTATGCATGTATATGAATCACAATCAAAGCACAGTGCATATTCCAGCTTATTTCATAAAGCACAATATTGCAATGACTATATGCAAAGTACAGAAGCTAGAAACTGATTTATAGTAGGCATATATGCAAATATTAACATCAAGCTATGGTAATAGTCTTGCTGGGATGGATAAATATAGAATAGAAGTAGGGTTAAAATACACAAGGTACCCCCCCCCCCCCCCCCCGAAAAAAATACTGCTCTAGGCTCCCGTTAGAGTTATCTTTATGTGTGAAGGCCTTGGCACCAAGTCACATGATCTCTGTTGAAAAGCAAGATCAGTCAAACTGAAGGTTGATCCTTTCCTTTCAACAGGGATCATAATACCAGATGCTTAGGCTTTGTGAGCAATGCTGGGCCATTAAGACAGTTAAAGCTGATGACAGATAAGCAATTCTGCCACTAGCTACAAAATCCCCAGTGCCAGGATTGCTAAGAATATGTCTGTTTGCCCCATGGAGTTATTCTCATTCAGCAATTTGCTGCTCTGTCACTGACCCAAATTTTGTTTAACCTCGATTGCTAGCAATGGGAGCTACAAATTACTGCCAAATTTTCTGCCAATTCCATTAGGTACAAACAGGAGCCACTCAGAGATCCTGATACTGGCCATTATGACAAATTGCCAGCAGCAACATCACTGGTGGCAAAGTGGCCCACATGTCATCAGTCTTATAGTAACATTTGAGTATAGTTAAATTTTAGCCAATCTGAATTCAGTAAACCAAAGTCGAATTTTCTGGGGAATTTTCAGTTATACATTGTACATAGTAGCTAGACTTTGCAGTGCATCAATAAATGTTTATGAATCTTTATTTCTTTCATGAGAACTGTGATTATTAGGACATATGTTCCATATCCATAAATGTACATTTATGGTGGAACTTAGGCAGAGTAAATCCTGCAGTGAAGAAAATTGTGAAATAGGTATAAAAACGCTGCAAGCAAGGAAAGCATTCTGTATTTGGAGATCTTAGCAATCCTGATACACAGAAATGAAGGCTCATTTTTTGCCATGAGGACACCGCTGGTCTTTAGGATTCCATAGGTCTTCCCCACCACATCCAGTGGAGATCCACTACAGAGAAGTTCTCTCTCCATACAGCCCTGCTGCTGGCAACAAAAGGCTGTTAGATTATATCTGTTCCACAGGCTCATCACAGTATTTGCTCCTTGTTCTCTACCTTTTGCTCTTACTGGGAAAGCTTATAGCATGCTAAAATGTTTTCTGTCAAATTAATCAGTATACAGTAAATCCATTAGGAGGACTTTGCATTATTGGAGAAATTATCAGTTTATAATTAAAGTAGTTGTAAAGGCTCGAGGTTTTGCACCTTTACGCATTACATGGTCTCTCCCTCCTCATTGGCTGAGACAGCAGCCATAGCCAAGTGCTCCCACTACTGTGAATGACAGCCAGTGAGCCAATGAGTAGAGAGTGGGGGCAGGGCTGAGCCATGCTCCATGTGTGAATGGACACACTTTCAAAGTGCCTTAAAAGCCCTTTTTTGGGATTAAAAGCGCCCCGCTGGGGGCCAAAAAGTGTTGCAAAATCGCTGTTTAAACAGCAGTAGAGTGCAGCTAAAAAGAGCCGCACTTTACCATGGCCGCAACCCCAGTGTGAAAGGGGTCTAACACAGAGCAGGTAAGTATAACATGCCTGTTATTTAAAAAAAAATAAACCTCACTTTAATCATAGCTATGCATTCACTGGGGTTGATTTTCCTAAACTGGAGAGTGCAGAATCTGGTGCAGCTCTGCACAGAAACTGGAATCATAATCAGCTTGTAACACTAACAAGTCACATGACACCGGGGAGGGAAAATGGCTAATTAGGCCAAATTTGGATATTTTCACTTAGGGGTGTATTCACTTTTGTTGCCAGCGGTTTAGACATTAATGGCTGTGTGTTGAGTTATTTTGAGGTGACAGCAAATTTACACTGTTATACAAGCTGTACACTCACTACTTTACATTGTAGCAAAGTGTAATTTGTTCAGTGTTGTCACATGAAAAGATAGAATAAAATATTTACAAAAATGTGAGGGGTGTACTCACTTTTGTGAGATACTGTATATAAAATATATGAGTTTTACTTTTTGAATTGAATTACTGAAATAAATTAACTTTTTGATGATACTCAAATTTTTTTTAGATGTACCTGTATATGAAAAAAGCAATATAGAGCAGAAATGAACCTACATATGTTTGCTGCCTCATACAGAATGGACCACATTTTCCATCAATATCCATCTGTTGGGCAATCCTCCAACTGAATATTGTGCAGTTCTGATACTATGACACTGCGACACGATATGATTGCTCTTTATTTACAATGCATTTCCCATATACTACTGCAGTTACAGGCTACCATAGCTATACATATACTTTATACTAGCACTTTTTTGACTAATGTGTTTTGAAATCTTTCACTTTTACATAAAACAGGTAATAACGCATTCTACTGGCAACTATGTGGAAAATGAGGTTTAATGTTGATAAATGTAAAGTTATGAACTTGGGGGGTAAAAACATGCATGAATCATCAATGTACATATGTAGATACTAGGAGAGGGACAGCTGGAAGGGGGGGGGGGGGGCTGGGGGTGTCAATGGTAGAGGATCTAGGTGTTCTGATAGAGCATAGGGTTAAAGTGATACTAAAATCTTGTTTTTTTTTGTTTAAAAATAACAAACATGTTATATTATTTACCTGCACTGTGCAGTGGTTTTGCACATAGCAATCCAGATCCTCCTCTTCTCAAGTCCCACGCTGGCGCTTCTGGCAGGACCCTCCTGTCAATTGCCCCCACAGCAAGCAGCCTACTATGGGGGCACCCAAGCCGCTGCTCTGTGTGTCCATTCAGACACAGACCCGTGGATCGGCCCTGCCCCCTCTCTCTCCTCATTGGCTCACTGACTTTTATTGACAGCAGCAGGAGCCAATGGTGCCCCTTGTGTGTCTCAGCCAATCAGGAGGGAAAGTCCTGGACAGCCGAGTCTCTCGTGCAACATCGCTGGGTCGAGATGGGGCTCAGGTAAGTATTAAGGGGGGCTGAGGGAGGCTGCTGAACACAGAAAGTTTTTTATCTTAATGCATTAGAACCACTTTAAAGCAGTATTAAAGGCTAAGTTCACTTTATTTTTTTCTAAAATCCAGCTCCCCTAGGTACCAATATACCATTAATGTACCTCTGTTGCAGAAAAATAAAAGCTTTCTGGCTGCATGCTAAACTCCCTGGGGCTGCACGCAGCCCACGGGACACCCCTGATGTAGTGCAAGGGCCTGCCTGATGGGATACAAAGTGATTGGATAGATGGTGTGTCCTTCTATTATATAGATTTGGGAAATCTAAAGGAGACTGTACAGAGATTGTACAATCAGATTGCATAGTGTATGGCCACATTTATACACCTAAAATTACCTAGTTGCACTCTCAGTGTCATTAATTGTTAACAGCACACCAAACACAGAAGCAAACACACATTAAAAAACAGGCGACAAACACAGTAAAAACACAGTAAAAAACATGCAACTCACACCTTTGCCAAAATGTCCCATGAGCTACTTTGCCACATGTAGTGCAGCCTATTGATATCAATGTGTGTCATTGGAAAAAAGAGCCCAAAAAAATGTGCTCCCTCTACTCTAGGTGTGGATGGGGCCTGAAAGTGAATTTGGTGCATTTACATTGAGGCTCAATTCATATCTGTGTGTCTCCCCCAACGCACGGCAAAGTCCACAGAAAATGTGTGGTTTGCCAAGCATTTCGGAAACGCTGCACCCCCAATGTTAAAGGCACCCCAAGTGTGGCAAACTCACCAAAAACAACGGTAACGCAACATGCTCTGCTCCAAAAAAAGTTCTTGAGCCTTTCTGGGCAATTGTTGTGTGTAGGGCAGCCCAGTAAAGTGAATGGGCTGCCCTACACATGACGAGTGAAAATGCTGCAAAGTGTCCAAAACAAACATGTGGTAATGTGAGTTTTCACTATGTGTAGATGTGAATGAGGCATGACAACTGAGTGTCTCTGTCCACTTCTGCTTATGTAAAGATGCCCATACACTATTCAAGCTGATTTTACAATCTCTGTACAATTTCCTTTAGATTTACCAGAACTGTGGAATAGGAAGACCCACCTGACCAATTCATTCAGTTTGTATCAAATCAGACTACATAGCTGATGGGAGAGCAAGAGGAGATTGTACAATCAGATTGTATAGGATGTGGGTGTAAAGTAGTATTGTAATGAGGGAGGTGTGGTCCGGATTGGTGAACACACCCTATCACACCCTCTTCTATGATTCAACAAGGAAGTGAAGGCTTCTGGGAGATGGCCTACAGGAAGAGAATGCTGAAACCATCTACAGGAAGTGATGGAATCTGAAAAACATTTTAAAAATTAAAATAAATTGACAAGATTTTAAACCTCCTGTGGATGGGAAGTGAGAGAAAAACATATTGGGGTGGCTGGACCAGAAATGGCATTGGGCACTGCTTCTATTTATTATGAAATGTGAAATTCTGCCCGAAAAGGTGAACTTGTCCTTTAAACCAAGACCAAAATTGTAATATATTGCAGCTTTACCAATCCTTAGATGTGGTGGCTGAATTAGGCTTTTTTCCTTCTGTTTTCACCTGGTGATCTGGCCAGTAACACAACCCCCTGTATTAGAGTACCCTCACTCTGGATGAAAGAGCACAGAGCCACCTTAGTTCAGCAGCATTGTCAGCCTGGGAGGAGTGGTGTGTTAGATGCACTAGCAGATTTAGATACACTAACAAATCAAAGCCAAACTCCAGCTCACACTGCCTTTACACAAACAATATTTTTTTTGTTTTTTGGGATAAAGGTTTTACATGAATAAATAAAAACTGATTATTGTAAGAATTCCAGCAATTGGTAAGCTGCAAGAAAATAAATGTTTGCTTTTGGTTTTAATACCACGTTAATAATAGAATGCAGTGCTAAGCTACAGATTTTGAAACTAGCAAAATACTTTCTTGTCTTAAAAGATATAGACTCTTGATGGGTTTTCACACAGTGGGGTTGATTTACTAAAGGCAAATCCACTCTGCACTACAAGTGCACTTGGAAGTGCAGTCGCTGTAGATCTGAGGGGAAGATCTGAAATGAGGTAGAGCTCTGTTGATTTTATCATCCAATCATGTGCAAGCTAAAATGCTGTTTTTTATTTTCCTTTAATGTCCCCCTCAAATCTACAGCGACTGTACTTCCAAGTGCACTTGTACAGCACAGTGGATTTTCCTTTAGTAAATAACCCCCAATATGTTCTCAATTGTAAAGAGCTCTTCCTTATGACTAATAACTTTGTGCAAAACTTGTTAAGGTTTCTTCCTTGATGTTTGTTTATCTGTGCATGTTTACTGACTAGGCCAGAACTAGTTCTTGATGGAGTTTATTCCATACTTTCACAGATCTTAATGTGAAGAAACCTTTTCTGTATTTTGAGGTTAAATCTCTTTACCCCACATGTAAAAAGTGTCTCCTTGTCCTGTGTGATGACCTTAGAGTGAATAACTCAACACCAAGTTCATCTAATCTTTCCTCATAGCTGAGCTCCTCCATGCCTCTTATCTGTTCGATTGCCCTTCTCTGAACTTACTCTCCAATATCCTTTTTGTGAACTGGTGACCAAAACTGAATTGCATACTCTAGATTAGGTCTTACCAATGGTTTGCACAAGAGCAAAATTATGTCTCTCTTTCTAGAGTCTATACCTTTCACTAGACTACATGCCTACTATTGTCTACTAACATGTGAGTTTAACTTTTTACTTATCCGATAAAGTCAATGATTTTACACTATATGGAGCCTTTTTTTCCTTCTATGACCGTATCTGCAATGCTGTGGGCTGATGTCTGAGTACCTGTCAGTGTGAACATCTTTAGCCTGACCCTGCAGTCTTTGATGTCCCATCTCGGTATAAGGTCTCTGATCCATTGGTCGTGGTTTGAAGCAGTATTAACAAACAGCTTTCTCTGATCCTCTGTAATGGGGGATCATGAGTTTCTGGTAAGCGGCCAGTCTGATTTCACGGTGGTGGAGCAAGCACGCTTTTTTCTTCTGACAGCAAGAATTTATGTTTTTTTGGAATTTTTTTTAAGATACTTTCATATCACTTGGGTGATTTATTTTTTATACATGGACTTTTTATTATCACTTTGAACATTTTATTTTTGGATTGATTATTCATTTGACATGTGTTTTGTATATTATGTATACACTAAAGGGGAACTCTTCACTTAGTTCTAAATATTTGGTTTGGTGATGATGTGTATGATCACCAATCTGTTTTAGCGCGATTCAACCCCCCTTTTTTTCTTATTTAATTTCACTGTGTTTGTGTTACATAGATGAATCGCGGCTATAATTGTTATTGTTTATGTATTTCACTGTAGCGCAGTTATTCCCCTCATTTTCTTATGATCTTTGAATGCTGGATTATGTAAAGATGGCTCCCATGTGGCAGCAATGTTTAAGTGTCTTGTAACATGATCTCATTTGCTGCCACACAATCCAAGCTCCATTACCTGTAGCGTCCTACGTCATTTGTCATTTTAGCCCTTTTTAATAAGCTATTTATTTATGATACACTAACACAAATCATTAAAATTTATTTTTACTAAAGTCTTATCACGCGAGATTATGTTTTATTGTTTCCTGAGGGTTGGCTGTACCTGGCTCCATGCTGTTCGGCTTTATTTAATAGGTCTACCGATGACAGAGCTCTTGCATTTCTGGTCATTATCAGGCTGTAACTTATGTATGATCTGTAAAATAATGAGGACTGTTTTCCTCAGACAGTGAAAGTCATTGTATTGTAAGATTAGTATTGAGCTGCCAGAAAGTGAGACTCCCCGTGTAGCATGTCAGACAAGGAATTGTTTACTTGGTTAAGAAGAAAAATGAAAATCCACACAGGAGAGTATTCATGAAAAGTGACACTGTCTTTTACCACCTGTTCCTGATTCTATGATCCCTCATCTCAGTTCGATTCAACAATAGTGGAATGTATCCTTACGCAGTAGAGACTTCCAGCTAAGAGACTGATGTTGGCCACACAATCTGCGGCCTTTGCTGGAGAGAAATCTCATGAAATTTAATATTAAATCCTTTGGTCGGTAATTAGCTTAGATCTTTCACCAAATACCCAAGGTTCTGTGTCTCACATTAGACACAGAACATAAAATAAAAACATTTTTACAAGAAGTTACAGTTGGATGCGTAATTTTGTTCTTTTTTTATTCCATGCACAGTAAAGTTTTTTACAGCATTAAGATTTACCTGTTATCTTGGTTGGCCTCTACCATGTGATCTTGTTTTGTACGTCACTAACTTCCATGTGATTATATTCAGTGTATAACACTGGATTCTATCCATTTAAATTAAGGTATCTTCTAATATGATCTGGTTGCATTTTCCTTTTTTTTTAACTTAATTTTTCTGTATATTGACATGGTCTTTCCACAGATGTATACATAAACCAACTACAGCTGTCTCCTGATGAAGTGGGCGTTGTCCCATGAAATGCATAGAGATTACAGCTCCCATTAATGAATAATGCATTATTTACTACACTGATATATTATATATACGTTGGTGAAACTATTTGTTATTGTGATAAAATCCATGTAGAAGTGTATACATGTTTTTTATGTCAACTTGAATAAAACATTTTCGTATTTTTTTATATATATTTGTTGCATGATTTTACTTGAGCACCACTCACTAAAAGTCCCATGAGCATATTGTATTTGTGTATTCTGGAACATTGGGGACTGAGTGCTGCTTGGGTCTGAGCATGGGTGGCCTTTTGTTGTATCATCTGAGTTGTTGTATCATCTGAGGCTGTTCACGTCACTGGGTATATGTGAGGGTTTACATCCACTTTAAGGTGATTGTAAACGATTGCCTTGTAAATCAACCCATTCAGGAAATAGAAATGAAAGGCAAAACATTTGTGTATAGATACAAAAAAATATATAAATACCTTTTTTCCCTTTATTTGTAAGTGATCACATTCTCTCTGTTTTCAACTGCATAAGAGCTAGGGGGGAGAAGCAACAGTACACTGAGCTTCCTAGTGAATGGCTGTGTGGATGGGGGGGGTTGTCAGGACAAGTATGATCATTGGAGGAGAGCAGGCTGTGTTCCCAGCATAGCTAGAAAACTGACCAAGATGTGTTCTTCTGCTTAGTATGGTTAGCTTTTGATAGGAAAGCAGAGGGACTGGGAGGAACAGCGGGGATTTAACACAAAGGAAGCAATACAAAGAGAACGGGATACTTTTTCATACAATTACATGATACACCAGGCACATATCAGGAATATTAATTGTTGGGTATACATATTCTTTAATACAAAGAACAATCCAATTCTTTATATTTTACTGACTTTTTCTGGTATCATAGATAAAAACCATAATTTATAACTTCTTATAGGAAAAAAGTTGAACTAGCAAAGAGTTGTTTAACTGTAGATTGGATGTGCTACAACATTTTGTATGTATAAGATGTAATTTACAATATCTTATAGGAAAAAGTGGAACCCAGGATCCTACTGCTTTACATAATGTTGCAAGGATTTGCAGGAAGTGCGGCACACCTCACAACCTGTCACCCACCTTGGCTGTATTGATTAAAACTTCAATATAAAAAGAAAAACAAAAACATAACCTATGTGCACTAAATCTCAAATTATATATATATATTGTTTAGACCTTGTTGCTTTAATCTGCATTGATCCATACAGGCTCAGTGCATAAGCACAAAAAAACTATTATTTTCTTTGTGCCCCAGCCACACCATGCATTTGCATTGGTGGGTGTTGTGTACTGATGCAACACGTCTGCTCTTTTTATGAAGAGCAATGCACAAAAACAAGTGGGACAAGCTATTGTACCTAGAGAGTTGTATGGAGTGCCATTTTTTTTTCATTTCAATAAAGTAAAAAAAAGATAACATACCACTCCTACACAAACGCACATTAGTATGTGCACATTATATGGACCCTGACATACCCACTGGTGTGAACAGACCATTAGACTATAGCATTTGACAAGGTAACATGAAGTACAAAAAACATTTTATCTACGCACATTGCAACTTCAGCCTAAAAGGGTTGGTAGAATGTGAATTCACTTAAATCAATCCATTGCTATCAATATCATTAAGTAAATCATCCTTCCTGCCATGTCTTTGAACGCATATTTGTCTTGATGGTGCTTGAAAAATTGACATCAAGTACTTACCCATGTTCTGACGAGAGTTCTTATATATTATGTCAAACTAAATTAAGTCAAGTATAGAGTATATAGAGTCATTTAGTCACTCGGTGTCGATCACACTGACATTATCAGACAATATCAAATACTAGAAGTAATCAGACAATGATCTGTGCATGATTACTGAAGAATGAATTACAATTATGTGCAACAGACTACCTGAGAGCAGATCCATCTTAAATATTGTATTATAACCTTTACTGGTTTCATGTCAAAGAACCATATCAGAAATGTTATTTCTGTGTCACCCCTAGCTAACTGCCACTATCAGAAAAGAAAACCGACTGCTGCCTGCAACAAGACTGTAATTTTTATAGCACAATTTATAAAGTTACAGATAGAATTTAACTGGGTTTTTTTAAGCTACTTCCCCAGTTTCCTTTTATGTTGTATTTTAGGAACACTCCAGTCAAAATAGAATTTGAACTGCTAAAATGCATAGAGGCAACACAAACTAGCTTCTTGTGGCCTGAATATTCTATCCTGGCATAGTTATGGAGTTTGTCAAAGCAGCAAATAGTTTTATGTGAACACCCAGCTCAGTCCCCTTTTTCTCACATACAGAAAGTATGATCCATCAACATTTCAATGTTTAAATACTAGAAAGGTTTTTCATTTTCACTATTTAGATTTAAACTTTGGTTTAAACTGGGTTGGAGATCAAGCAAAGTTTAGATCCTGCATGTAAACAACTCTCTGGAACCCAGATGCACTGTATTACATAGAACCCACACACACAAACATATTTACTGCTGCAGAAGATGAAAATCTTTAAGGATCTCCTTAGGGCAGTGGTCATTGACCCTGTCCTCAGGGCCCACTAACAGGCCAGGTTTTATGTATAACCTTGCAGAAATGCAGACTAGAATACTGCATCACTGAGCAGCAAATTATATCACCTTTGATGTATTTCAGTTATCTTGCAAACCTGGCCTGTTGGTGGGCCCTGAGGACAGGGTTGATGACCACTGCCTTAGGGGACCCAGTGCACATAGTACTTGGTCCTGTTCAAACCAATGCAGTGGTTGTTAAACTAGTGTGGTCAACAGCACCTCCCCCTCCCCCCAATGTCTGATCATGCTGCTAGCAAGGAGAAGGATTTATAATTAACTTTCTGTGCAGGAGGAAAAGGAACTGCCAAGATTGAACATCTGCAGGCCTCTATCTAATCATACAGCATGGTGCCTCCTTTGCCACCTTCTTTGTACTAAAAAAATAGACTGCACAGACCTGCCCACCAGTCACCTGCTATTTCAGAAGAGACATACTACAGAAAATGTCCTACTGTGTTGCTGTAAATGACCACACTTGAGAAGAGCATAATCATTCAATAAAACACAAGCCCACAACAACACAGGTCAGCCACTAATTTATTCTCTCTTCCCAGAAAAGCAAGTGGGCGGGTCTAGGCTCAGTTTTCTGAGAGAGATTAGTATAGTAGCTGAAGCATGTTGTTGTGGGCTTGTGTTTTTTGTGAATGATGGCATTCCTCTGCGGCACTTTGCCATTTTTAACAAAACAAGCCAACAGTTACTACTCCAGTCCATTTCTTCCAAAATAGCAGACCGGTGGTGGGCAGGTCTGGGCTCAGTCTTTCTTTTCAGTACAAAAAAAGGCAGTAGAGTCAGTATAGGGTTGCATGAATGAATAGAGGACTGAAGATGTTCTGTCCTGGCAGCTTAGAAGGAAGTGGGGGTATGCACAACCCCTCCCCCTCCTCCTAAGTTGCCAGGATGAAACATATGCAGTCCTCCATCTAACCATGCATTCACTTTGTGCTATCTGTCTTTCACCACCTGTTCCTGATCTTTGACTAAATAACCATAGTTCTATGTCTCACATTAGATACTGAACATAAAATACAAACATTTTCACAAGATGTTACAGTTGGATGCATAATGTTGTTCTTTTTTTTATTTCTTGCACAGAAAAGCATGATGCTGAGCAAAGTACACTTACCATTATCAACCAATTAGAGAGCATCTGACTTATAAATCTTGATAATGAGTACCGCATTTTACATACCATGACTGCCTTTTGTACTGGTTTAGTGATTAAAGCGGACAGGACAACAGCAATTAAACAGCAATAAAACAAGAAGACTGTAAGCAAGGGTGACATAGGGAGCCGCAAAAGAAAAGAACCACCACATTATACACTTACAGTATGCACACTTTCCTGCTTGTTAAAACTGCACAGGCAGTTCTGTACTACTATATTATGCAATGTATTTTGCATTTTTATTAGCATAGAAACAAGATGGAAATATACTCTAGATGTTCTACTAAATAAAATTTGTACATATTTTTATTTTTATTATGAAGTATATTATTAATTGTCAAAACTCTCTATAGGTGATGTTGGATAGAGTATGATTAAAGCAAACCTGTCATCTCAATCTACATCATGCCCCCTTCTGAAAAAAAAAATGTTTTCTGTGTACACATGCACTCCCACTCTGCCCTGTCACAGTACAGAGCATGGTGCCTGGCTCTCAAGCATGGTCATATGGGTGGTGGAGAGGTATGCCAGCTGTATTCAAATACTGATTACAGAAAAGTCAGGATGTACATAGTGTAGAAAAAGTTGTGTTGGCAATAAAAGTTGTGAAGTCGGATCTCCAGTCGAGGCAAATACTTTATGTACATTGAAGATTATAAGGCTGTAAGGCTGCCAAGCTGCTGCTGGAAGTGATAGATGGGTGAACTGAGTTGCTGAGGAAACTGACTTGCACAACTTCAGTGTTTCCGATGTGAACTTTGAGAATGCATTGCTCCACAATGGCTGCAACTACACAGGCTTGTTTTAAAGCTAATTTAAGTACATGTGACTTAAGAAAACCAGAAAGAAACCCACAAGCTTCTGACAAATACTGTATGTATGCATAACACATTGCCTTTGAAACCATATTGAGAATCAAGTTTGCTGATCTCTGCAATGACAGTCTTCACTAGAGGCCACTGGAAGCTAAGCTGGGAGTCTTAAGATGGCCATACAAAGATTTTCATTCAAACGTTCATAGAAAAATCATTAGTCAGAACATTCTTTCTTACCATTACTGAATCAATTAATTTAATTTGAAAACCCATTCAATTTCATTCAGACTTTTCTTTTAAATGGAATTCCAGATGTTTTGAACAGGTTTCATTACATATGTACAAATTCCCCATATAAAAAAGCAATTACAGTTTTCATTAGTTCGAGAATACATTTTCATCCTGACCCTTCAAAATTTGTCATTACTACGGTCGAAAACAAACGTCAGTTTGATCCCAGTAACCATTAGAAAGTCAAACAAATGTTCAGAAAATTAAAATTTTTGAACAAAATTCTACTAGTGTATGGCCAGCTCTAGAGACCAATTGTAGCTGGTTCCTGGCTATACACTTTGGTTTGGCCTTCTATTAGATGATTTTGTGTGCTGTGTAATAATCTTTTCATGTATGAAAAAAATTAATTTCTTTATCCACAACCATATTTATAAATCTCAAAAGCACCAATTATCTCCTTTATTTTATTGTGTAAAGCAGAAGAGTAATTCTGTATAAACAGACAGTTTGAACTATACACAATGGGTTTCTATGGAGACACTATCTGTCTGAAAATTGAGAAACTGAGCTCTTAAATCAGTTCTTCCTGTGCAGATAGTTATCAAATGGCATCCACTTCTACTAGCGTAACAGATAACACAGCACTTGCTGAGCGCTCTCATTATAGAATTCCTCAGACTCAGCACAGCTAGCGCCGAGCTATAAATTGTACAAATCAGAGCTTGGTACTGGGGAAGACATGCTGCACCAGTGCCATTTACATGGAGCAAAAAGATGCATGAGCTGTCATCATGCTAATCAGAAGCGGAATCTTGTATTAATCAGCTCATCGGCAACCAAGATGGATAAGCTATGCAGTTCAAAATGGTATATTGCCCCAAGGGTTTTTTAGAAGCAATTTAAATTAATCAAAGATGCTGATTTTCATAAAAAGTTTTTTTATTATTATACAAATAGGAAAAACATTTTTTAAATCCATGGATTTTAAAATATGAACCCTGGTTGCACATACTGTATATACAAGGACACATTTCATTATACATGGCAATGTTTACATAGTAGAGCAAGATATTATAAAATGACAACCAGATTGATACCCCAAAGCATTTCGACCCATACAGTCAAGGACTTCGGGGGGGGGTTTGTTCTAAAAAGATACAAACAAAGCTCCAAAAAGCTTAAAATGGTAACATGTCATGATTTACAGAAATCTGCATACAGAGTGATGGTATGTTGTATATTTACCACTATTACCATTGGAAATTATCCTCTAACCAAAGATTTAAAAGAAGTTGAAAGATCCAGAGGCCTCCATGGGCCATCCTCATTCCCTCAAATATAAATCTCTGGTTTAACAAGGGGACCCCCCAGTTCCTGGCCTCCCCCCCATGTGAAATGATAATGGGGTACAATTGTACCCCTACTATTTCACAAAAAAGTGTCAAAAATGGTGAAAAAGACAAGCGACAGCTTGGGACAAGTCCTTTATTTAAAAAAAAATGTCCCGCAATGTAAATTCACGCCGCCCGACGGACCAAAAAAAAAAAAAAGCTGCAACCGTTCTGCTTTCATGGGAGGCTCCCACCGACTGACGCTTCTTCTCTGTGACAGTTCTTATATAGCTGAGGGCGGGGCCACCCGGTGACATAAACAGGTGACCCCGCCCCTTTGACACCACGGGAGCTTCACCGTGGCTTCCCCATGGCTTCCCTGTGGTGTCAGAGGGGGTGGGGTCACCCATTTATGTCACTGGGTGGCCCCACCCTCAGCTATATGAGAACTGTCACAGAGAAGAATCGTCAGTTGGTGGCAGCCTCCCTCCCATCAGGCAGAACGGTCGCGGCTTCTTTTTTTTTCGGTCCATTGGGCGGCATGAATTTACATCGCGGGACATTTTTTTTTTTTATTTTTTAATAAAGGACTTGTCTAAAGCTGTCTCTTGTCTTTTTTACCATTTTTGACACTTTTTTGTGAAATGGTAGGGGTACAATGTACCCCATTACCATTTAACATGGGGGGAGGCTGGGATCTGGGGGTCCCCTTGTTAAAGGGGGCTTCCAGATTCCGATAAGCCCCCCGCCCGCATACCCCCACAATCACCAGGCAAGGGTTGTGGGGATGAGGGCCTTGTCCCCATCATGGGAACAAGATGCTTTGGGGTCAGACCCCAATGCACCCTCCCCATGTTGAGGGCATGTGGCTTAGTACGGTTCAGCAGGGGGATGTCTCTCATCCCCTCTCTTTTCCTGTGGCCTGCCAGGTTGTTTTTTTTTTTAATTTTGGCGCAGGGTTCCCCTTAAAATCCATACCAGACCTGGAAGGTCTGGTATGGATTTTGGGGGGACTCCTATGCCATTTTTTTAAATTTGGTGCAAGGTTGCCCTTAATTTCAGGATCAGACCTGAAGGGCCTGTTATGGATTTTAGGGGGACCCCCAGGCAATTTTTTTTTTAATTTTGGTTTGGGGTTCGCCTTAATATTCATACCAGAACCAAGGGGCCTGGTAATGGACTGGGGGGGAACCCATGCTCTTTATTTCAATTAGTTTTATTTATATTGCTGAGACCCGACAATTCATTACAGCCACGATCAGTTTTAAATGACAATTTTTCCTTTAGAAATGTCATTTTGCAGTGGTACTGTTCTAAACACGGGAAAAATGCACCAATTTACAGGCATACTATAGACACCCCCCAGGCACGATATTTAAAGGAATATTTAATTTTTATTGTTTCACTTTAAGCATTAAAAAAAATCACTGCTCCCAAAAAAAGAAGTGAATCATGCAAGGACTTGCCTTATGGATCAGGATACCACAGTCCAATCTTTGTACTTAAAGTGTATTCTCAACTTGCTTACAAATGTGATATTAAATGGGGAATTATCAGGAATCCTTAATACCCATTGGGTGGAATTTATTAAAACTGGAGCAGACAAAATTTGAGCAGCTGTATGTAGTAACCAGATTTTAGCTTCAACTTGTTCAGTTGAACTTAAAATTAAACATAGAAGCTGTTCAGTTGCAATACATGGCTCTTCCAAATTCTGGCTGCTCTGGTCTCAGTACATTCCCAATGAGCTTAAAGAATTACAAAATCTTTCTAAAAAATGTGATATTATAAGGCAAAATGATAAAATAATCACATTTGTGTATATATTACCTGTCACCCAACTTGTTTCATTATGTCTGTGCCCAGAGGAAATGTTCAAGATATGTTGGCTGTCTGCGACAGTCTGCAGCTGACAACGCAATTTTACATAGACACATGCAGCCTCATTAATTATTTGTCTTAGTAAGAAGTCTTCCCATTTCCTTTACAGCTATCAATTAGATCCAAAATTAAAATTGGACAATGAAATTAAATTTAGACACAGAAAATAAATGTAAATGGGACAGTATTCTTAATACCTAAGTCCAGGCATTTTTTTAATTCTAATTTTCAATATATTATGTAGAGATTAGCTAATATTTGTAAAAAAAAAAAAAAAAAAAAAAAGAAACAAATAAACAAATCAAGTGGAAATCTGTTATTTTGTAGCAATAGTAATGCCAAGGCAAAATGACACTTAAAAGCTGGTGTATGTACACATTGACCAGGGACTCCTGGGTGATGTCATTAACCAAATATGATCATGACGGATCTGAGGATCTGAGGATCTGTCATTTGTGATGATCTAGCAGTGGATGAACATCATGGTATGCAGCATGCCATTGTGTTAATGGGTCATCATGATTGAAAATAATCTACAGTACATCACTTGACTACAGATTTGTCATTTGATTTAGATTGAGGGAACATTATTTAATCCCCCCCATGAACCATACCAGGCCACATGCCTAAACATTCTTCACAAGCAAGCTAATCGCCAGCACGTCAACCTGTGCCACACTCAACAATGATTGCCCATATTTGGTCAATGATGTCACCCAGGTTCCAGGACATGTTTGTTAATGAACAGAAACTCTTCAGGAATATGTTATTTTGTGGTGCTAGCATTACCACTGTAAAATAACAGATCTCCACCCAGCTGCTGTTTGTAAAAAGACAGGCAGAGATATGTCATTTACAGTGCCTTGCAAAAGTATTCACCCCCTTGGCCTTTTTCATGTTTTGTTGCCTCACAACCTGGAATTAACATGGATTGTTTGAGGATTTGCATCATTACATTTACAGAACATGCCCACAACTTTGAAGATTCTTTTTTTTTTATTGTGAAGCAAACAACAAATAGGACAAAATAACAGAAAAAGTCAATGTGCATAACTATTCACCCCCTAAAGTCAATACTTTGTACAGGCGCCTTTTGCGGCTATCACCGCTCCAAGTCGCTTAGGATAAGTCTCTATGCATTTCCACATCTTACCACTGGGATTTTTGCCCATTCCTCCTTACAAAACTGCTCCAGCTCCTTCAAGTTGGATGTCTTGCACTCGTGAACAGCAATCTTTAAGTCTTACCACAGATTTTCTATTGGATTGAGGTCTGGGCTTTGACTGGGCCATTCCAACACATTTACATGTTTCCCCTTAAACCACTGAAGTGTTGCTTTAGCAGTGTGTTTGGGGTCATTGTCCTGCTGGAAGGTAAAACTCTGTCTAGCCTCAAATCACACGCAGGGTGGTACAGGTTTTGCTCAAGAATATCCCTGTATTTAGCACCATCCACCTTTCCCTCAACTCTGACCAGTTTCCCAGTCCGGACTGCTGAAAAACATCCCCACAGCATGATGCTGCCATCACCATGTTTCACTGTGGGGATGGTGTTCTTTGGGTGATGTGATATGTTGGGTTTGCACCAGACATAGTGTTATCTTTGATGGCCAAAAAGTTCAATGTTAGTCTCATCATACCAGATGACCTTCCTCCATACATTTTGGGAGTCTCAAACATGCCTTTTCACAAACTCAAATGTGCCATTTTGTTTTTTGCTGAAAGTAATGGCTTTCTTCTGGCCAATCTGCCATAAAGCCCAACTCTATGGAGCGTACAGCTTATTGTCATCCTATGTACAGATACTCCAGTCTCTGTTGTGGATCTCTGCAGCTCCTTCAGGGTTACCTTAGGTCTCTGTGCTGCCTCTCTGAATAATGCCCTCCTTGCCTGGTCTGTGAGTTTTGGTGTGCGGCCGTCTCTTGGCAGGTTTGCTGTTGTGCCATGTTCTTTCCATTTGGTTATAATAGATTTGATGGTGCTCCTAGGGATCATCAAAGATTTGGATATTTTTTTTATAACCTAACCCTGAATGTACTTCTCAACAACATTGTGCCTTACTTGTTTGGTGAGTTCCTTTGTCTTCATGGCAGTGTTTGGGTAGTGGTGCCTCTTGCTTAGGTGTTGCAGCCTCTGGGGCCTTTCAAAAATGATGCCATATGCCATATGTAATGACACTTAGATTGCATACAGGTGGACCTCATTTCACTAATTATGTGACTTCTGAAGGTAATTGGTTGCACTAGAGCTTTTTATGGGCTTCATAACGAAGGGGGTGAATACATACGCACATGCCAATTATCATTTTTTTTTAATGAAATATAGTTTTATGTATATATTTCTAATTTTACTTCACCAGCTTAGACTATTGTGATCTGATCCATCACATATAATTCAGATTTAAAAAAAAAACATTGAACTAAAGGCTGTAATGTAACAAAATAAGTAAAAAGCCAAGGGGGTGAATACTTTTGCAAGGCACTGTAGTGCAGCAGTAGTACTAACATTAGCAGTAGTGGTATCAACTGGTCTGTGATATTCTTGGAAATATTTCTGATCATGTCCTCTCCTGAAGTGAAAAGAAATGTCCCCAACAAGGATACAAATGGTGATAAAAGTGTAAACCTTTCCTGCTTTAGCCAACAAAACCTAAGGTTTGGATGGGGCTGCCCTTTAAGAAAAATAGAAAATGAGGCCAAACTAATAACAGCAGGCCACAATAGTCAGATAACATGTTTGGATGTTTACCAGTTGGAACAATGGATAAAGTACTAAATACTCCTTGCAAAGGTTTTATCTCACTCAAATTTGAGGTAAAGTGTTGTAACACACTCATTCTGAGAAAAATGAAAAACACCCACAAAAAAGTGTATAATTGGGATTTTTACATTAACTAGGTAATCACGTATCTGCAACTGCTTTATAGTCACCAGTGGTCTAACAAAACAATAGGGGGTAATACTGTTGTGAGGCAACAGGAAATAATATAGGGTAGCAGAATTCCAAAGCAGGTACAAATTTAATAACTGAAGGCAGACTTTACTGCACTACTTAATAAAAGAGCAAAACGTCATTACTTAATTCCACAGAAGTTCAATGTATAATTCATCATGTCAGACTCAGAATCAATGCAGTATATCTATTCTTGGGCGCAACCAATAGCCTACTTTCTAGATCTAGTGTGTAACCTACATTCCAAGAATTGCAAATGGCCTTTTGGTAGTTGCTTTTGCTCCTTGGACTCCAACAGTTAGCAGCATGAGACAGGGCACCAATTTAAAAAGGGACAGTGATCTCTACCTATTCTCCAGTCTACCAGTCTCCTATAACATGCTCACAGTATCTGACCATCCTCTGTAGCACATGTTGGGAGATTCTGACCATCTCCTGTAGCATTTCTGCAGTCTCTGGTCATCTCCTTTAGCCTATCTGCAGTCTCTGACTATCTCATGTAGCCTGTCTGCAGTCTCCTACCAGCTCCTTCAGCCTGTCTGCAGTCTCTGATCATCTCCTCTAGCCTATCTCTTGTCTATAATCATCTCCTCTAGCCTGTGTGCAGTCTCTCATCATCTCCTCTAGCTTGTGTGCAGTCTCTGACCCTCTCCTCTAGCCTGTCTGCAGTCTCTGACTGCATCCTGTAGCATTACCTATATTAAATATCTTATTTTACATGGCCTCTTGAAGTCCAAATATCCATTTGAGGCCCCATATACCTTGAAAGTTGACTATCACTGCTCTAGATATACCAGTTTTATAGCAGACAGTCCCAAATAGAATTACAAAACCGCGATTGTCCAAATAGCCATCTTTTGTTTGTCTTTGAAATTTAAAATGTAGTTCATTCACAAGGAATAATGTTCCATTTACCCAATAAATTCTCTTCTCAGTTTGATATATGAAGCAGGAGCAAATATGTTATATTCAGGCAGATTAATAACAGGATGCTCTGTTTTAAGCCTTATTAGCCTAGATATTGTGAACTCTTAGAAGAAGCTCAAAAAGGGTATGTGTTCCTCTGCAGATGGGATATAAGACAATATTTCAATGTATGCTCTAGTTTTTCTGAATGCAGTGATGAGCTTATAACTAGGCACATCTAGGGCATTAATGCTAAACTTTGCTACCCTGTAATAAATCCCTGTCTCAACAGCTCACTTGTTTATTAGCTATAAATGTGTGACTGGTGAAATTCACAGACTTCTAGAAAATAATAATCCTTGCATAAAACTGTTAATCCCAAAGCCTACAGTTATATGGAGACTATCATAAAAGGGGGAGAAGACAAGCGCCAACTAAGTGTAGTGTTAAAATAACTTTAATATAGTTAAAAGTAATACACTCACAAAGGAAGATGCAACTCGAACATATAGCACTGTATGGGATATTCTCGCCAACACAAATCCCCGTCCCAGTCCGCCAGATGAAGAAGGCTGTGGTCCAGCTGGTCAGAAGCGCTGGAGGCTCCCAGGGCTTCCTGTATCCTTTGAAATGCAGAGTCGAAAGGATGTGACTTTGCTACTGGAGATGATGTTGAAATGTGGTGATGCATTTGCGGAGCATGCGCTCCTTCCTCAGGCTATCGGACGCTCCCCCATCAAATATGGTCGTGACATCACATCTACTCGATTCTGCTTTCCAAAAGATATAGGAAGCCCTGGGAACCTCTGGTGCTTCTGACCAGCTGAACCACAGTCTTCTACCTTCTGTTAGCCTGGGACTTGTGTGGACTTGTGATGGGCGAGAATATCCCATACAGTGCTATATGCTTGAGTTACACCTTCCTTTGAGAATGCATTACTTTTAACAGTATTAAAGTTGTTTTAACGCTACATTTAGATGTCGCTTGTCTTCTCCTCCTTTACTGCCTTTTCTAGAGTTGCTTCTTTCTCTCATGTCCCAGCTTCCGCAGAAGTGGGCATCAATTTTTTTTTATTTTAATGGGCTATGTACTTTTCATGAATTAACCCATTTATAGACTTCTAACCCTATTTTTGACTCCCAGTTGTACTAATCTATTTCTCCTGTGGCATATGAAGACTATCAAAGGTGAAAAAAATAAAATATATTTGCAACATGCCATGTAAATTATAGAGCAAATAAAAAATATATTACTTTATATGGGGCACCATGAATTCTTTGTCTCATGTTCCTATACCAGGGAGTAAAACATGAATTAAACTAAAAAAAGTTTGCATGTACTTATATAGATAAACCTGTCTGTTTTTATCCTGCCCTGTAATCTAGCTTTGCCAGTTTGATGAGGTATGCTGTAATTTACAAATAATGCAATTATCATGCAGTTACTGGCATTTGCTGAGACAAAGGGCTGCAGGCTGTTTTGGTGTGTCTCTGAATATAATACAATCAAGCACTACACTTAAATGAAATATGCTATGGTACATGATGTGGAATAGGAAATTTTTAACAGTATACAACTGAAGGGTAAAAAAAATAGAAATAAAAAATGACCAGGACCTGAAAATAAGAAATAGCCATTCTTATACACACAGTGAATTGTCCATCTATGATGTCCAAAGTACGTTGTGTGCCAGTCCACCACCAGTCTATGTTCCTTTCTGCCAGTTGGCCATGTCCTTCCTCTGGGAACAAGTGTATGAATAAACATGTTCTCTGAACTCACACCGAAACTGAATGCCAGCACAGTGCCCTGGCGCCCTTTGCACACAATGTAAAGCTGGCTTGGTCTGCAACAGCATACAAAGAGCAATGAAAACATCACTTTAGCCTTTGACTTCATCCCCCAGTTCTTGTGTAGATGCTGTGTTATTCCCTTATTCAGTGGTCTGTGTAGAGCTGTCAATAATGACGTGTGCGTGTATCCATCTATGGATGTCCTTAGGGCTCATTCACACATGAGGTTGGGGGGCAATAAAAACCGCATGGTTAAGCTGCACTTTTACCGCCCACCAATTCCTACCCCCTTTAGCAACAGAGGCACTGCCTAGGGTACACATGCCAGGGTTGCAATGCTATGCTTTGCAGCCATGGCAGAAATGATAGCTTTTAATTTTTTTAAATTATTTTTTAGAAGTTCTTTTTTCACATTTTATTCGAATTTCCTTTCTTTCTTTTCTTATTTTTAGATTTTTTTTATTTTTTTATCATTTAAATTAATTAATTTATTTTAACTTTATTTAACTGCTGCGTTGGGAGGGGGGTTTGGTTAGGGACTGCCCACCGATTTACTGTGGCAGGGCGGCCACTCTTTGCTGGATCACATACCTGTTACAAGATCTGACAGCTCCTGGTCTGGGGTGCGCACACCGACAGTGACCCATTCCCACTGTGGTTGGACACAGCAGGAGCCAATCAGTGGATCCAGCAGGCGCTGTGCTAACCGGGACCCGCTGATCATTCAGGAGAAAGGCAGAATGGCAGTCTGCCTGTGTAAACAAGGCAGATCACCATTCTCTAAAAGGGGAATGTGCTGCTAAGCAGGAACACAGATCTTTACATTCCCCCAGTCAAAGCACCCCAAAGACAGTTAGCAATCTTTTATAGGGAACACATTTAACTCTTTGATTGCCCCTGAAGTTAACCTCTTCCCTGCCAGTGTCATTAGTACAGTAACAGTGCATTTTTTTGAGTACTGATCACTATATTAGTGTCGCTGGTCCCCAAAAAGTGTCAAAAGTGTCAGTTAGGTTCTGCTTTGTCCGTTGCAATATCCCAGTCCCGATATAAGTTGCTGATCGCCGCCATTAGTACTAAAAAATTTAAATAAATAAATAAAAATATACCAAAGTTTGTAGATGCACACCATCTGTAGCTGGTGTCTCGTGTTCCGATTGGATAGATTGATAGCAGCACAGCCATTGGCTCTCGCTGCTGTCAATCAAATCCAATGATGCGGCGCCGGGGGGCGAGGCCGAATCCTGTGTGAATGGATACAGATGTGGGACTCGGGAGCGCGCCCGCATGGGTGTCCACCAAGGAAAGAGCTTCTCCAACGTGGATACTCGATGCGGGGAGGAGCCACCAGCTCCACCGTGGGACCTCAGAAGAGGAGGTTCTGGGCCATTCTGTGCAAAACAAACTGCACAGTGGAGGTAAGAATGACATATTTGTTAATTAAAAAAAAAAGAGGGTTTACAACCCCTTTAAAATAACACAGTCCCGTATCGCAAAAAATGGCCTGGTCATGAATGGGGGTAAACCTTCCAGAGCTGAAGTGGTTAAATATCAGGGGTCTAAACAGACCCCTGACATCTCACATTGAAGACTGAGAAAGGGACTGAGCAAATGAATTCATCCATCCCTTTCTTAGCCTCAGCTGCACAGATTAATTATTGGGAAGCACTCTGAATCTTCTTGCTCGTTCACAAACTGAAGTATAGTAAACACAGTTTAATATGCTTTAGTGATGAACAGACACAGGGGTGATTGGTACCAATCACTCACTGTGTTCATTCAGGAAATACACATTTACCAGCCCCTTCCCCCACTCCCCATCCAGAAACAACCCCCTTGTGTGACCGCAGCAGTGTCGGTGGAAGAGGAGGGAAGCCAGCAGTACTGCGGGGAAAAGGGGCACACAGGGGGTCCTGAACAACAGGTGGAAGGGGGCAGCAGGGATGGGGGTAACAGATACCAGAAATAATTACTCTGCAGCCAAAGAGAGAAAGTAGAGTAGAAGCCGGCAATGCTGTAGCGGAGGCACAAGAGGATCGGTATCTGCAATAAGGGAGTACAGCCTGCTCTCCTGCTCAGTGGGTGCCTGGGCACCCCTTTTGAAATGATGGGGCCTCAGCCCAATACAGGATGGCTGGCTGTACTGCCTCATCAGTGGCCCTGCCTTCATCTTGAATGGAAACCTTCACTGAGAATATGATGGTTTCCATTGCTTACCACTCTTTCTAAAATATTAATTCCCTGGCTGTCACAATAATAGACTCAATACCCTTTGGGTAACAGACCTGGGACCAAGTGTGTATATCAGGCTCGTTCCATGTCAGTGCCAGGCCACCTGCATTATTAGAAGGCTAGCCATAAAAGCCTCATTATTTTCGAAACTGGTTTCCTTTAAAATAAGTTAGCATTTGCAGCTTTCAAATTTCCTATGGGCGAATGGTTCGGCCCAAGCATAAGTTGGGGCCGAACTTTGGTTGTTCGGATGTTCTGAGAACA
The DNA here is from genome assembly GCF_042186555.1 of Aquarana catesbeiana. NCBI lineage: Eukaryota > Metazoa > Chordata > Amphibia > Anura > Ranidae > Aquarana > Aquarana catesbeiana. The sequence goes on along the minus strand of NC_133327.1, from coordinate 168,599,259 downwards.
CGAACAATATGTGGTGTTCGGGGCAAATTTGAAAGCCGCCGGAACACCGTTAAAGTCTATGGGACACTAACATGAAAAATCAAAAGTGTTCATTTTAAAGGCTTTTATGCAAGTTATTGTCATAAAAAGTTGGGGACTCGGGTCCTGCCGCAGGGGACATCAGGGTATCAATGAAATTTTTTTTTAAATGGACTTTTTTTGGGAGCAGTGATTTTTTTAATGCTTAAAGTGAAACAATAAAAATGAAATATTCCTTTAAATATTGTGCCTGAGTATTGTCTATAGATAAAACTCATTGAAAAAAACAGCATGGGATCCCCCCAGTCCATTATCAGGCCCAAACCAAATTTTTTTTTAAATTGCGTGGAGGTCCCCCTAAAATCCATACAGGCCCTCTGGGTCTGATATGGAAATTAAGGGGAACCCTGCACCAAATTTAAAAATAAATAGCAGGGGTCCCCCCAAAATACATACCAGACCCTTTAGGTCTGGTATGGATTTTAAGGGGAACCCTGCGCCAAAATAAAAAAAA